>NC_134139.1:57575000-58775000 GCF_033958435.1 Carettochelys insculpta
CACTTTATTGGCATGTATTAAAATTACAGATTTATAAACAAGACAGCCAAAGAGATACCCAACTTTCAAAGCCCCCTTTTACAGGTCCGTTGAATGTAAGGGAAACCAGCACCTTTTAAACCACATTCTGGGACTTGGACAGTGCCATTGTTTCCCCAGGCAAGAGTTTCTTTTGGAACCAGGCCTTGTGCAGTTTGTGAAGGGCAATCTCAGTGACAGATGTCTGGTGGATTTTCTGCTGATCTCCTACCTTAATCTGTTCCAAAGAAATCAACTTCCTGTGCCCGTTAGGAGGTTGCATGCTGCTATCCTGAGGGTTATTGCTGGGAGAAAAGGGGTGATGTCAATGTCAGTACAAAGCCCATAGAAAATACTTGAAGAAGATGGGGGTTTTGTGTTTTTCCAGGGACTTGTATTTTCGAGGCACAGGAACAACTAAACAAGAAATACCTGGAAAATCTCATCTCCTGTTGACTCCAGTGAGCTTTGAATCAAGCCTGATAGGAGAGCAGAGTGTGTGTTTTCCTCTGTTACATTCTGCACCATCTCTGGCTGCTGAAATAGCTGCTACCTTTGCTGGAGGCTGGTGCCTGTGGACAATGGCTCCAGCAGTAAATGGATGGAGCCCTCATTGCAGTGGACTGGTGAACAGCATGCCCTTTATGCTATATCCAGAACAACTAGAACCATTTTTGGAGTGCATCTTCTCCTGGCTGTCCTTTTCTCTATTTGAGCTTTTATTGTTTAATTTTGTCTCTTTCTGTGTCTTACCATACCTCCTTCCACCTCAGCAAATGGCAACACAGATCCGCAACAGGAACGGGAGCTCTTGCATCTTAGCCCAGTGAAATGGCAGCTGAGGAGAAAACCTTCAGTCTATGGGTTTCAAACCCCATAAATAAATACAAGCCATCTAGTGAGCAGATGCAACTAAGGACTAGTGTGGGAGCAAAGAAATAAGATTGGTCACCTCCAAAGAGGCAATTGGTTCTTTACTAACTGCTGCAGAAACAAATTTGCATGGGATGGAGGGAGGGAAGGGTGATGCACGTTCCAGTGTCATGTTGCTTTGTCTTCTACCAGGGTTCTTCTGCTCTGTCCTGTAGCCCTGCTGGACAAGTCTCACCAAATGTTGCAGACTGGGAAGCCTTGTCTTAGAAATTAAAAACTTCAGGGCACAGACTGAAAAATAGTCCAATTTACCTAGTGTTATACACCCGGGATAATAACGACCTAACAACATCAGGTTTATATAAAGACATTCAGCAACTAGAACAATTGTTGGTCTGTAGTAGTAGTAGTAGAGTAAATTAGGACCACGTTTGTTCACATTAAAGATTGAATAATATCAAAACCTGTCATTTGTTCATTACAATTTAAAGGACTTCTCTTGATTAGTTCTTTTGTTTTGTTTTAACGGTAACATTTTAAAGTGATTTTTGTGCTTAGGGAAAGGAGAGCAGCCCTGGAGACTGAAGGCTAGCATTTTTTTTTTCACAGAGAGGGTATATCACGGGGAATGTTGGTGTTTGCATCCCTATCTTCAAAGCTATTCTGGAGGAACTGCTTTTATGATATCAGAAACTAGCTCAATATTCATAGTGTTTAATCTATTACCACTCTGCTGAGACTGCCAAAAGAGCCCCATGAATTCTGAACGACTGTTGTAAAGTGAACATCTGGCTATTAACGGGATTGGAACCACCAACTGGTTTCACATAAGTGGCTGACAGCTATCAGATGGAGGCAGAGTTCGGTCTCTAGTATGGCCTCTGACCACATGCGAACCAGTATTCTCTTACAAGTCCCCTGTACAATCCAGTCCTTCGTGTCTCTTTGTCTTTTCCCTCACACATAATCAATTTCCACAAACAATCAATGTTGAAATGCTTTATTTTGATCTTTTAAAAAAATTAATTTTCTTTGTATAAATCAAATAACATTTCTACACAAAAAGTTGCTTTAAGCACTCCTCCCCATAAAAGTTGAGTTTGAAAAATGCTCAAGTAGGATTATTTGACAATTTCAAAACTTTCGAGCATGTGGCCAGGCATCTGGAGCTCTGGAATTCTGGTGCTCGTCTAACATTAATTTTCTTTATGATCTTGGCATGACACTTCTGTGTCGGAAGTTGTAGTGAAGGAGTGTCAATGTTTATTCAGCAGATTGAATACGTCAATCACTATGGGTGGGGTTTTCAAAAATAAACTATCTGTATGTCTACACTGCAGTATAAGCCCAGGGTTAGTAGAACTCTAGGGCTATGTCTACACTAGATAGTTTTGTCAACAAAACTAGTATTTTGTTAGCAAAACTTGCAGAGCATCCACGCTACAAATCCATTCTGTCAACAGTAAATTGTCAGAACGCGACACTTTTGTCAACAGACTTCTGACTCTCCCTCAAGAGACAGGATGCCTTCCTCAACAGAATCTGTTGACAAAAACTCCATGTGGTTAATCTGGGGAGTCCTTTTGTTGATAGATAAGTGCTCCATGGTGTGCTGGCTGGGGATCGCCCTGTCCACCACAATCACAACGCTATGCTCCCTGCCTCCAGTCACTCGTAAAGGTGCAGGGAGCCACAGAAACTCCATAGCAGGAAACTGAGACCAAGGATGCGGTAGAGGCACCATCTGCACTCCCCCACACCCTTTCAGGCACTCTCTGAGGCCTGAGCTTTTCCCAATGGCCAAAAGCCAGCCACCCTGAAACACCTCAGCGTCCTTGGGGGAGAAGTCTGAGGTGTCCCAGAACCCACCCCGGGCCACCAAATGCTGGGCCCATCCAGTACTGGGTCAGACCTGCAGGACCTCCTGATCCTCTGGCCCAAGGAGGCCATCTTCCTCGACCCCTCTGCAAAGAGGTGCAATGCCCTGGGGTATGCCCATCTTGCTGCAGCCCTGGATGACCAAGGAAACCCCACCTGCACCATGTAGGTGTGGGCCAAGGTCAAGGAGCTGAGGCAGTGGTACATCCAGGCCCAGGATGCAGAGCGCAGGACAGGGGCAGGACCAGCCACCTGCCCCTTCTATGCCAATCTCCACCAGCTCCTGAGAGATAAGGATGATGCCTCCAATACAGCAGCCAGTGACACAGCCAAGGAGGTCCCTCCACTGACACTGACCCTGACTCCAGCCAGGGCATGCTGGTTATCACTCTGGACTCGGGCCCCTCCAATGAGGTGATATCCAGGACATCTACAGACGTTTTTGTGGGACTCTCTGGTGGGTACCCCATAGGTCACACATCCTGGGGTGTGGGGTTGGGTGCAAACGGACCGTGCTGCGAGCCTCACCATGCTAGCTTGGGTGGGACCCCGCGCTCTGATCCCAGCATGTGCAACCATGTGCAAGGCAACGTGTCCCACCTGGACCCAGCAGGCAGCCCCTGGACACAGGAGTTGCCCCTGTCAGCTCCACAGGAGGCCGCATGAGCCCCAGAGCCCTGGGGTTGGGGGGGACACCTGCCCCCCATGGAGGGGAGTGGATCAGTGACACAGGTGACAACCTGACCCCAGGCACAGCACCGAGGAATGTGGATCTGGGCTAGTAGGCATGCCTGCAGGTGACACTCACCCGCCCCGTGGGCAGTGCCATGTACAGGTACTTGGATGGATGGTAAAACACACGAAATTCTAATATTCTACTAATTTTTTTTAACTGTAGTAACAGGCAACACCACCAAAACAATGATGGGGGGAAGCTATGTGCTTTTTAACAGGGAGCTTTAGAAGCATCCCGGTGAATATGAATCTGCCAGAGGCCATCTGAATGAGGAAATCTGCCAATCTAAGTGATCTTTCTCCATCTGCAAGGCAAATCACTCAACACTTTGTTGTAGGATCAAGGCACATTATCAATATTGTCTCCCTTGATCATGCAGTATCGCTGCATGGTGCAAAGCAAAACTGTTTAGTTTGATTATTCAGTGATGATGACTTAAGCCTCCTGGAGATTAGGACATCTCCTTCTCTTTGATGTTCGAATGCTCACTGAGCTTGGCAATTTGATTGCAAATGTTTCATTACTAATGAAACGTTTGCAATCAAATTGCCAAGCTCGGTGAACATTCGAACATCAAATTGAATCTCCCAAGCTACCAATCTTCTCTTGTACCTCCTTCTCTATCATTCTGCTAGCTGAGTATATATGTTTACTACTATCCTCCCACCAAACTGGAAACGTCAAGCCACTTTTCCACTGATATACATTGCAAACACACACACAGTAGTTCCGGATGCATTTCCTGTTCTCCCCACCAAACGCCTACCTCCAGCTAAAAGGGTGTAGAACTTTAGGCTAAGGCAGAGGAAGTCAAGGGAAACTGAATTGTGTAGCTTTGCCGATTCATTTGACCTAGTGCTATTGTGATATCCCAGTAATTTTTTTACTCATGAAGATTCAGAGATCACTGTGTCTTCATTAAAAGTCATACATGAGTCTTAAATGTTTCAGAATTTTCAGGGCAAATTGTTATCCTTTGCTAACCATTGCACTTATTTGTTATTCATTATTCTCCTTAATCACACACCATGAATCTTGCTGCAAATAGTTTACACACAACTCCTGAAGCTGAAGAATGTTAAACAAAACTGTCTGGGAAATACTCGTGAGAAGCGAATGAATAGTTCAAGCATGTCTAATGAAGACAGAAGAAGGAGCTTTTCAAACCTATGGCGCTTGTGAGAGCTTTAGCCTCATAGTTGATTATGGCAATTACAAAATTATTTATTGGGCTGCAACATGCACTTGTCACAGCTAAGTTATTTTTCTGACAGCTACCGAGAGTTAATTAAGATACATTTCCTATAATTAAGAATATTAGAAAAATCAACACAGATGATGGTAAGATAAGTGCAGAAATTGGTTCCCAGCATACTTTTAGTTTTCCGTTATGACGACCGTGAGAAAAAAAGTGGTAGCGCAAATAAACGGAGCACAGAGAGTGTCGCTCAGGATGTAATCAGGCCTTTTGATACAGGGGAGGAGGGAAAGGAAGTAGTGGTCCCAGGCCCTGGCCTTTCAGCAGCAGTGACAGCTGGAACTCTGTGCTCCCTTGAAGTGCTGTAAGTGCTGCTCTGTGCAGATGTGAGAGGCTCAGTGCTGTGGTTTTGGTGATGCTAAGGGTGACTGCCCTAAGCCCTGCTGCTTCTGCCCTTGGCTCTGCCCCTTCCGGGTGAGCTGAACCCCCTCCCACTTTGTCCCAGGGCCCACAGGAAAGGGATAGGTAATCAGACATAAAGGCTATGTCAACACTAGGATGCTAGGTTGAAGTAGGGCATTTCGAAGTAACGACATCGAAATAGGCTACTTCAACCTGTATTGTCCACACGTCTTCACGGTTTGGTGCCATCGATATTCAATGTTGACGTAGCGACGGGGAACATCGAAAAGGGCTGCCCCAGAAGGAGAAGCAGAGTGTCCACACATACACACACACACACACAAGCAACCTCCCCTTCAAAATAAGGGGCCAAGAAAGCCTGTAAATGGGGCCACAGGACAGACTAGCCCTTCCGGGGTAACAGCATGCCGCTCCCTTAAAGGGCCCCTCCCAGACACACTTGACCTGCACTGCACGAGCCCTGCGTTGGTGACACAAGCCTCGCAGACCTCGAGCCCACAGACATGGACGTCCAGCAGCAGCTGGAAGCCCTCCAAGATGCTGCCTGCAGGGCAGGTGCCCTGCTAGACGCTGCATGGGTGGCCGCTCAGCAGCTCCTGGCAGGGTAGCCCTCCCCACGGGTACAAGGGGACGCCCCAGACCATTGGGCTCTCCTGCTCTTCCCCTGCCGGGTGCTCTGCCAGCTCTGGAACTACCTCTCCAGCACCAAGTGGTGGGAGCACCTGGTCATGGGGGAATGGGATGATGACCAGTGGCTGCGGAACTTCTGCATGAGCCAGCAGACCTTCATGGAGCTCTGCCAGTGGCTCACCCCTGCCCTGAGGCACCAGAACACCCGGATGCGGCTCACCCTCACCATCAAGAAGAGAGTTGCAATAGATGTCTGGAAGCTGGCCACTCGAGACAGCGACTACTCTGTGGGCCATCAGTTTGGCATTGGCAAGGCCACAGTCAGGGCTGTTGTGATGGAGGTAAGGAGGAGGCCTGGGCCTGCACCCACTGGGGGATGGAGGACCGGGGAGGGTGGGCCAGGAGGGGGGCCCGGGTGGGGGAGGAGGGCTCACTGTGCATACCCTCATGGGCGCCAATGTCCCCTCCCTGCAGGTGGTGTGAGTGCTCAATACCCTGCTGCTGCAGAGGGTCATCCGAGTTGGGGACTTGGATGCGGTCGACGTGGGATTCGCTGCCATGGGATTCCCTAACTGCTTTGGGGCTCTCAATGGGACCCATATCCCCATCTGTGCCCCGGACCACAGTGGCGGTCACTATATCAACAGGAAGGGCTATCACTCTGTGGTCCTGCAGGCCATGGTGGACATCCGTGGTCACTTCCAGGACGCATATGTGGGCTGGCCTGGCTGTACCCATGATGCTCACGTGTTCCGCAATTCGGGACTATGCTGCTGGCTGAAGGCGGGGACCTACATCCCCCAGAGGGAGGTCCCTCTGGGGGGACACGACCATACCCCTCTGCCTCATGACAGATGTGGCCTATCCCCCTCCAGCCCTGGCATATGCATCCCTACACGGGCTACCGCAATGCCAGCCAGGAGTGCTATAACACCTGACTGAACCATGCCCGCCAAGTGGTCGAGCGGGCCTTCGGGCACCTGAAGGGTGGTGGTGTTGGCTCCTGGCCCGCCTGGATGTGGGCCTCCCAAACATCCCCCAACTTGTGGGTGCCTGCTGCACTCTCCACAACCTGGTGGAAAGCAAGGGGGAGGCCTTCATGCAGGGCTGGGCGCTGGAGGCCGGAACAGGCTATCCCCAGCCGGCCGCTGCCCCTAGCCGCCAGGCCCACCAGGATGGGGTCGGGTCCAGGAGGCCCTGCGGGAGTACTTTGAGCAGGAGGCCTAGTGAGCTCCACCCAGGCCATCCCTGGTGGGTGCCCTGCACACCACCCCTAGCACCCGCACACTGCCCCCAGCGAAAGCATGTGGGACATGGGGCTTTTGAAAAAACTGCTTCATTGCTAAAAAAACAAACACCTTGCCTCCGTGCATATAAAACTAACAACAAACAGCATCATAAAAAATAACTATCTATAGCGGGGAGCAACTATATACACGGGGGAGATGTGGCCAGGCCAGCCTTTGGCCCATCATTCCGGGGCAGGGGTGGATGGGTGCAACCCCCTCCCACCCCCCGTGTCTGGGAGGCTGGTTCCCCCTCAGCCCGGGTCCCCGGTGAGGCCAGCTGGGGTCCTGGAGGACAGGGAGGTATGGCCTGGGCGGGTCCTTGGCCTGGTTGTTGGCCCAAGTGGGCTCCTGCCTGCGGAGCTGGCAGGTGGGGCAGCAGGCAGTACGGCAGGTGGAGTGGCAGGTGGGACATTAGGCAGGGCGGCAGGGAGGGCGGCAGGGAGGGCAACAGGGCGGGAGGGCAGCCCGGCCACCAGCTGCTCAAAGGTGGAGGCCATGTGGTTGAAGGTGGTCATAAAGGTCCCGCCAGGCGTCCCGGCACCAGGTGGCCTCCTGCTCCTCAAAGTGGAGCCTCCGCGCCATGATGTCTGTCTGGTGCTGGAGGGCAGCAGCCACCTTGGGGTTGTGGGTGGTGTACCTGTGGCCCCGGCAGGAGTGAGCCTGTCCCAGCACCAGCCATGGTCCTGGGCGGTGATGGTCCAGGGATCTCAGGGGGCTGCCTGGGACCACAGATGGTGCCATGCTGTCCTGGCCCTTGGATGGTGTGGCTGCAGAAACAGGGGGGAAGGAGGGAGAGAGGCCGTGAGTACCAAACCCTGACCGTGGCTCACCCCCACTTCCCCCCATGGGCGTCTGGTCCCCATCCCCCATCAGTGCGTGCAGTGGCCCTGTTGGTGGCCGCTTCCAGTGGTCCGCCTCCTCCCACCTCCCACCAGGGGTGGGGCATGGCACTGTCCATGGGTGAGGGTGTTGATGGGCACTGGTGACTGTGGCACTGTCCCTGGGCCATGGTCTGCCTGGGCCCTGGCAGGCTGGGGTCTGCTGGGGATGTAGGGGGGGGGGAGCTGGTCACGTGATGCCCCCGCCCTATGCCTTGGTGGGGAGGGTATGTACTCAACAGTCCACCACCATGGTCAGGGGAGGTCTGTCGGGTGGAGGCCCAGCTGGAGCTGCAGGAGGGGATGTCCAGCACCAGCTCCCACTCCTCGCTGGACCACTCCATGGCCCTAGCAGATGGTCCCAGCTCTGGCCCTGAGAGTGCAGGGCTGGGCTCCAGACCCGACTCCAGCTCTGAGGCGTGCTGGGGCTCCTCAGTGGTGGTGTCAAGGTTGGCTGGGGGAGAGGAGGTGTCCTGGGGGCCCAGGATAGCCCTGAGCTCCCGGTAATAGGGGCAAGCAATGGAGGCAGCCCCAGACTGGCTGGCCAAGTCCTGCACCTGGGCATAACCCTGCTGCAACCCCCTGACCTTACTCCTGACATGGTCAGGAGTGTGGGCAGGATGACCCTGGGCAGCCAAGCCCTCAGCCAGCCAGGCAAATGCCTCCCCATTCCGCCACTTGCTCCCCATTATGTGGAACACCTCCTCTTCACCCTAGAGCCCCAGCAGGTCACGGAGCTCAGAGTTGGTCCAGGTTGGGCCCTGCTTCCTGCCCCACTGGCTGGAGGCCTGGGAGCCCTGGGATGGCCCGGGGGGGAGCCCGGGGGGTGCTCGGAGGGGCTGGCTTGCTGCCACTGTTGTCTCTGGGCTGTGCAGGGGTGCCTTGTGGCACAGCCGCTGGCTGCACGGTCTCAGCTTCCTGCTATGGGGTTTCCGGGTCCGTGTGGCTTTAAGAACCACTGGGCGCAGAGATCATAGAGCCCCACAGGGGCTGGACAGCACGTCTCCACCTAACAGCTGATTGCTGCCATGGTGCACCCCGCTATTTCAAAGTAACGGGATGCGGAACGTCTACACGCGTCCTATGTCGATGTAGGGTGCTACTCCCATCTTCTGATAGGCAGAGCAATTTTGACGTCTCGCCATCTAACTCCGGTTTCAACTTCAAACTAACATGTGCCTTGTGTAGACGTGGTGCAGGCTATTTCGAAGTTGGGCTTGCTACTTCAACGTTGCATTCTAGTGTAGATGCACCTAAAGTATCCTAAGGCCACCGTATAAATCCACAGTACACGCACACACAGCGGTTCTTGTCTCCCTGACCAAAAGTGCAGAGAAGGGCAACTGAAAGTGTTGGGGGTCAGCTTCCATACTGCAAATTAAAAAGACTGGGCCTGTTCAGTTTAGCAAAGGGATGACAAAGGGAGGGTATGACAAAGGGAACTAAAGTCATGAATGGTGTGGAGAAAGTGAATAAAGACGTATTATTTACCCTATAACCTAACACAAGAATCATCCAATGAAATTCATAGACAGTAGATTTAAAACAAACTTAAGGAAGTACTTCTTCACACGGAGTACGATCAGTCAGTAAACTTTATTGCCAGGGTATATTGTGAAGGTCAAAAGTATAAAAGTATCATGGATGATAGGTCCATCAATGGCTCTTAGCTAAGATGATCACCCATGCATTGAACGTCCCTTTCGTGTTTGAGTGCCAGGACGTGGGAATGGGACATAAGGGCTGGATCATTTGATAAACCATGTTGTTCTGTAGTTCTGTGATCCTGGGTGCAATCAGAAGACAAGAGACTGGGCTTGGTGGACCACTGGTGTGATCCAATATGTCCATTCTTATGTTCTTACATAAGGGATCAATGTTATTTAACGTATGAGTTCCAAACACTGCTGCAGGACCTGGAAACTACTGCGATGGACACACTGGAAATATGTTAGGTAAAGTGAAACCCAGTGTCCATCAGACATACTACTAGAGAGACTTGAATTCATGTTCTCTCGAGTGTCACTTGTGGTGTCCGAAAAAGGATGTTTTAAAATTGAAGAAACTTCAGAGAACAGCTGAAAAATTATTCAAGTTCTGGAAAATAAAATCTACAGTACTGAATTGACTTAGCTTATTTCAGGGAAGGTGATAGTTCGGTTACCATATTTCAAGTTCTCAAATAGGGGCCCCTGTTGGGAAGTAGCAGGGGACTGGAAGGGGAGGAGTGGTTTCTACTGACAGTTTTTTTCTCCTTTGCCTATCTAACATTTATAAATAACTAATGTAATGCCCTCAAAAGGAAATGTGAATCAAATTTAAATGTGGTTGATTACACCCTTTCCTACTGTGATTCTTCCTGTTGTGTCATTTCTAGGTCTGCCTTTTCACACAGTTCTGTCCTCCCAGGAGTTCAGGCTCTCCTCCCTCATGGTCATGCTTGTCTACTTCTTTCTCTGCCTGCTGGCTTTCTTCTCACTTTTCTGCCTTACCATCACCCCCAGGAATTCCCCTGCCGCAGCATGGGTAGTCAGTGGCAGGGAAACCCCTTTTTTTCTGTCCAAGTTGCTTCTTGCTCAGGCTGCCCAGCTCTGAAGTCTGCACAGCCACCAGCAGCATCAGAGAAGTGAGAGCAATCACAGATATTTGTTCATATTCCAAAATCCACAGGAAAAGAGAATAGAGGACCAAGAAAGAGGTCATGTCTGAGAAAATGCAGACATATGATACCCCTAGGTAAGAAGCAACATGATCATTGCCAGTGCAAACTTATGTAGGTAGACTATATCTGATATCCAAAGGGTCTTTTGCCTAGCAGGCAAAGACATAACAAGAGCCAGCGGCTGGAAGCTGAAGTTTGAAGTAAGATTCAACTCACAGTCAGAATATTGCAACAGTTTTTCATGGGACAGGGGTCTGCAACTTGTGGCTCAGGAGCTGCATGCAGCTCTTTAAGGATTTCTTCGTGGCACCTCCCACTATAATTGCAAAGTAAAAAAAAACAAAAACAAAAACAAAAAAACCACTCCTGATTATTTTCAATAAAAGGGGAACATCTAAAAGCCCAAAAATAAACAACTCATATCTAAATAGCAAACAATATGTGATCTTGAAATGTTGAATAACTTTCCCTAGCGTCCTCCAGAGAGGGAGAGAAGGTTCAAGAGTGAAAGACAGAAAGACAGTGGTACAAACACACATATAAAGTGTGAGGAAATAGAATATGTAAAAAGTCTGTGAACATTCTGCAGTAAACGTATCACATTACACATCGTGTGCATATGCTGTTCTTAAAACAGGGGCTACAAAAAGTCTGGTTTGACATTATTTATTAAGGACTGGCTCATTTGCACATGCAGTGTGGCTCTTGAATTATTGAGTGTTTTACCAAACTGAAAAAAATGTCTCCTCTTGCAATTTTGGTTGCCCATGCTTGTCACTGGACATGCTTTATTCACCCGTATGTGGCATCTTTAAACCAAGACTAGATGTCTTCCTAAAAGGCATGCTCAAGTTCCATCACTAGTTTGTTGCCCTCAATAAGGCTTATTTGGGTAATAGAGAAGAGAGTTACTGGATGGAATTCCATAGCATGTTATATGCAGGAAGTCAGACTAGCTGACTACAGTAGTCCCTTCCGCTTTAACATTTACCAATCCATCAAAAATGCTTTCGCTAATGTGTTTTTTTTTCAGGGACTGCTAAATTCTGCCTTGACTTTAATTAAGCCCTCCACAATTTTGCAGGCATGTCAGTGTTTTCTACGTTGTGTTATGGTGCAAGCCAGAGATTATTCCAAAATTCATTTAATATTTCATACTCCAGTTATGACATTCTGTTCAGCCATTCATTGCAGAGCAAAAATTAAAATTAAAAAATAAAAAACCCTTCCCTAGAAACCATCCCTCACAGAACAGCCACGGACATGTGGCTCAGATTCAATTAAACTGATAGGGTGCACAGTTCAGATCCAATTTAATTATTTCTCATTTTATGTAAATGAGATTTCCAATTGCAATGAATCAAGACATGGCTTTCTTGCCGCAGTTTCTCTTTGCATGCTTAGTACTTGTTCTGTGCCTAGTTTAACCTGAAAAAAATAAAAAAGATAAAAATAAACATGGAATTGAAAGACTGAATTCAAATACAAAATGGTCTGGTCTTAAGTTAGCATTATGGAGATACCACAGTAAATTGTCACCTGGCTCTGTTAGAATGATTATGTTGTGGCTCATCTACCATATAACAAAATTCAGGTCATATTTTGGGAAAATAATAGTAGTGCAAAGTAGGTCAACACAACAATGATTTCGAAATAACTAAACTAGCATCTACACAACACAAATATTTTGAAATAATTTCAAAATAGCTGTTAGCTTATTTCAAAATAGGTAAAATTCATTCTATAAAGAATAGTACCTATTTTGAAATAGCAAAATAGGTGGGGTAAAGACAAGGGCTGGGTCTACACGTGCCCCTTCCTTTTGAAAGGGGCATGTTAATGAGCAGGTTCGAAAGATGCTAATGAGGTGCTGCAATGAATATGCAGTGCGTCATTAGCATAATGGCAGCCGTGGCGATTTGAAAGTGTGGCTTTTCGAATAGCTCAGTGCCCATGGAGACGGCTTCTGAAAGGACCCCCCCCCCCGCCTGTTTTCGAAAGCCCTTCTTCCTATTTGGTGATCAGAAGAAGGGCTTTCGAAAACTTGGGGGTCCTTTTGGAAGGTCCCGTCTCCACGGGCGGCGCGTGATTCAAAAAGCTGCACTTTCGAACCACCGTATCCGCCATTATGCTAATGAGGTGCTGCATATTCATTGCAGTGCCTCATTAACATCTTTCGAACCTGCTCATTAACATGCCCCTTTCAAAAGGAAGGGGACGTGTAGACACAGGTAAGGATTAGAGACTATTTCGAAATAAGACAGAGTGTGTCTGGCTTTGGCCACACTAGCCCCCTCTTTTTGGAGGGGCTATGGCAATGTGGCACTTGAGAAGATGCAAATGAGGCACTGCCATGAATATGCAGCACCTCATTAGCATAATGGCAGCCACGCACACTTTGAATTCACAAATTCATGTGAATATTCATGGAAGTGCCTCATTAGCATCTTCCAAAGTACCTCATTACCATAGTCCCTCCAAAAGGAGGGGCTAGTGTGGCCACAGACGCCAATGGCTTGATTTCTAAATAGGCTGTATATGTGTAGATGCCGTATTTTGAAATAGCTCAGTCCGATTTCGAAATACACTTTTGTGTATGGCAACATTATGGCTGTTTCTACACAGGCCACTTCCTTTGGAAGTGGCATGCTAATACAGGGAGCAAAAGATGCTAATGAGGCATGGATGCAAATTCCTCATGCCTCATTAGCATAATGTCGAGTGATTTGGAGTCTGGAAGACAGTTCTTCTGGACTCCAAAACACTAGGTAGAAGTGTGGCCTTGTGGGGGGGCTTCCGGATGGAAGAATTCCTTCTGGAGGCTCCTTCTTCCCAAAAATTTTCAGGAAGAAGGGGCTTCCAGAAGAAGGACTTCCTTCCAGAAGCCCCCTCAGCGGCCACGCTTCTACACGGCATTTTGGAATCTGGAAGAATGGTTTTCTGGACTCCAAATCACATGACGTTATGCTAATGAGGCACGGGCAAGTTGCATCCATGCCTCATTAGCATTTTTCACTCCGTGTATTAGTGTGCCACTTCCGAAGGAAGTGGCCTGTGTAGAAACGGACTATTTTAAAATAAGCTATTCCAGAATAACTGTTCTGGAATAGAACAAAGCAGCAGAAATGTAGCATTTTAAATACTATCAAAATGATTTGTTCGGTGATGAGCTTTCATGGAGCAGACCCAGTACTTCAGATCAATTAAAGTGCTAATTTTTTTCTGCTCTGTTTTGTTGGAGTACAGATGAACACAGCTACCTCTCTGTTATGCTTCTGAAATAGCTTATTTCAAAATAAGGCTGCTATGTAGACATACTCAAAAGTCTGGGTACAAACCTCCTGGCTCTTTGGGGTTTTTGCATTCAAGAATTTTGATGTATTTCTAATTGATATAGAATCCCACATAGAAAGCCTCAAAAGAACTTTATAATGATATACCTGTGGGAATTGGTTCTACCATCACCTCTGTGCATTTTTCTGTGGTAAAATGATGCAGCACACAGCAAACAATACATAACAGTGTTGGACACAAAGGCTATGTCTACACGTGCCCCAAACTTTGAAATGGCCATGCAAATGGCCATTTCGAAGTTTACTAATGAAGCTCTGAAATGCATATTCAGCACTTCATTAGCATGTGGGCGGCAGCCGCGCTTCGAAATTGACGCTCCTTGCCGCCGTGCGGTGCGTCCAGACGGGGCTCCTTTTCGAAAGGACGCCACCTACTTCGAAGTCCCCTTATTCCTATGAGCTCAAGGGGACTTCGAAGTAGGCAGCGTCCTTTCGAAAAGGAGCCCCGTCTGGACGCACCGCACGGCGGCAAGGAGCATCAATTTCGAAGCACAGCTGCCGCCCGCATGCTAATGAAGCGCTGAATATGCATTTCAGCACTTCATTAGTAAACTTCGAAATGGCCATTTGCATGGCCATTTCGAAGTTTGGGGCACGTGTAGACACGGCCAAAATGATGTGTTTTGTGTCAAGTTGAAACTACGGAAGTCATTTAGGTCACTGTCTCTACTTAAATGACACTCACCCACAAAGAATAGGCCTTCACAACACCACTGTAAACTAGGGATTCTGAAAAGTATAATCCAAGTTTTACAGATGGAGAACTGAGGCATATATTATCTGTCTAGACACCTGACTTCAGACCCAGAAAATTGAGTGGGCTACAGCTCAAATGGCTAGCTTGAATCTCCTCCAGGGATGCAATGAGAGGTGAAAGCAAGTGGGTGTGCCATGATGTGCAGCTCCAGCAAGATCTAGGTGAGCTCCAGCAAAAGCCATCAGAGTGCTAGTTAAAGAGCTGACAGGGATCTGGGTTGCAATAGGACAGTACCTGTAAGAAATTTTAAGTTACTTTCATTCCCAGATGCAGTATCCATTCTGTTTTTTTCTTGCGTGCTCATGCAAACCCTAAGCTGCTCCCAACTGCAATGTAGACGTACCCGCAGAAGGAGTTTCTGATCTGAGAAAAGTCATACAATGTGGGTGAGGTCATACCTTTTATCAGACCAACTTTTGTTGGTGAGAGAGACAAGCTTTTGAGCTTACACAGATCTCTTGTTCAGGCCTGGGAAAGTACTGAGTGCCACAGCTAAATACAAAGTGGTAAAAGTTGTTTAGACTAAGTAGTCAACGCATATTTCAAGGGACGATTCAAGGTGAAATGGCCCATTAACAACTCTGCAGCGACAGAGGTGAAAGGAGAAAAAAAATGTGTGTGGGGGGGCAATGAGTTATTCATTGTCTCGTATCTTTATTCACTCCATGGTTCGTAGGCTATGTCTACATTACAGCAATTGGCCAAAAGAAGTCACTGTAGGAAGAGATCTACCAGTAAAACTTCTGTCAACTGATAGAGTCTACACATACAAGAAGGTCGAAAGAGCAATCTGCTCTGTCAACAGAGAGCAGTCAGACTGCCCCACCCTCTCTCGACAGAATGGCTGACCGGAAGCTCTGCACATAGGGCTTCCCAGTGAACCAGAAGCCCTCTCTGTCAACAAAAGAGCCCCAGCGTGTTTACACTGCACTTCTGTTGACAGAACTCTGTTGACAGAAGCATTATTCCTCAATGTGGAGAAGGATAACAATGTTGGGGAAAGTGCTCCATTTTGTCGAGACTCCTGACAAATAGCCTTTGTATGTAGATGCTCCCTGAATTTTGTTGACAAAAGCACAGTTTTGTCGACAAAACTCTATAGTGTTGACATGGCCTTTGTGTCTAGGAGGCTATGTCTACGCTAGCCCCAAACTTCGAAATGGCCATGTAAATGGCCATTTCGAAGTTTACTAATGAAGCGCTGAAATACATATTCAGTGCCTCATTAGCATGCGGGCGGCCGCGGCACTTCGAAATTGACGCAGCTCGTTGCCGCGCAGCTCGTCTCGATGGGGCTCCTTTTCAAAAGGACCTCGGCTACTTCGAAGTCCCCTTATTCCTATCTGCTCATGGGAATAAGGGGACTTCGAAGTAGCTGGGGTCCTTTCGAAAAGGAGCTCCGTCGGGACGAGCCGCGTGGCAGCAAGCCATGTCAATTTCGAAGTGCCGCAGCCGCCCGCATGCTCATGAGGTGCTGCATATGTATTTCAGTGCTTCATTAGTAAACTTCGAAATGGCCATTTGCATGGCCATTTTGAAGTTTTTGGCTAGTGTAGACATGGCCGGAAAGTGATAAATTTAAACTCCCCAGCTCGTCTTTTGAAAGCATTTGCCAGTTTCCTTTGAGGACGAGGACTGGGAGGTCAGATGTGGAGTGACTGCTTTGTGAAAAGTGTTTGCCCACAGATGATGGGGCTGTTTTTGTCTTGTATCATTTTCCTGAGTGAGTTCATTCAAGAGTGTAATGATTGTGTGGTTTTTCACATGCTGTAATAGGGTAATCTAATGCACTGGGTGTATAGGACCCCTGGATCTTGAAATATTTCTTGTCTGTGGTAGAACCAGAAACTCTTCTGTATAAGTCAGTCTAAATCACAGAGCCATCCTTTCTCCCAGCTAGTCAGACTGTAATTATCTCATGTGTACAGCACGCAGAAGCTAACTCCCCATCATAAACATTTATTTAGCTAATTTTCAGTATGGAACTACCAGACAAAGAGAGGAAATCGTGCAAGTGATACATAGGCATCCCCAATGGAGAGACAAGAAAATCTAAAAGTAAAGTTTGATTCAATCTGCACTACTTCATGGAACAACACATGGGGAAGCAAACACATTTATAGTTTGTGGAAAAAAATATCCCTCCCTAACACATACACATCTCAGGAAACTACCACTGGGAGGAACAAAAGAGCTCACTGGTCCTCTTGGCTGGTCCTCTTGGCTCACCACCACCCTCCAAAAAACAAGAAAATGCAGAAGTTTTTAAATAATGGTACCTTTAGCAATCTAACTAGTGCCCCATATTTATCATCAAGAGCACTATTGGTGTGTTTGCAGTTGGAAAGCAGAAACTTAACAAGTAATCATCATCCCCCTCTTCTAAATACATCACCCTTCCTCACAGCTGGGTAAATTAGAATGCTCTTAAAATATGAAATTCAAATGCGTGCATTCACCCAGAAAGAATGCATCAGCCCTTTCTGTGTCAGACTTTTATTCTGCAGTGACTCTGCACACTGAACCCAGAATGGTAACTTCAGTTCAAAGTTGTATCGTAACCAGTGAGAACTGCTGATAGGATCAACATTGATCTAAACATCAGTTCCCACTCTTTACATTTGCCATGAAAGCCCTTTGCTGGCTTGTCAGCACTTAGGTGAATGCTTTGGGGAACTAATGGTGTTAATGCTTTCCATTTGGTGGAGAGTACTGGGTAGGGGTGCCAACCCTCTGGGAGTTTCTTGAAGGCTCTAAGAATGAGAGGTTTCTTTAACTGAAGTGTATGTCATGTGATCAAACCTCCAGGACTATGTCCAGTCAAAACTGTCAGTCTTAGCCCTGGGAGCAGAACGTTTGCTTTTGCCCAGTCAGAAGCAGTCATTTCAGATGATGCAGCTGCTTTCACACTACATAAAGAAACCCCAATCATTTATGAAATAAAAGGGTTGAAATGTTCAAAAGTTGATCAATGGCTCAACTCTTTTTAGGGCCAGATTGTACTATAAACACATTGACCTGGATTTGGGGCTGCAGAAGGCTGGGTACCAGCGAGTGGGGAGAATGCTTCCCATAGAAGGAAGACCTGACCATGCAGGCTGGAGTCACATATCTTATCTTAGGGTTTTATACAGCCACCCGTCACTATAATATCTGAGGGTTTTCTGTGCCAGATACAGCAGGGCCAAAAGCTGCTGCAGGCCCTTGGTGAGGTGGGAGGGGGCCCTAGCTCCGTGCCCAAGAATGGGCAGGGCCAAGAGGAGAAGGGGAGGGGCCAAGGGCATTCAGCCCTCAGCACAGCCAGGACTAAAGTACTGGCTCTCTGCTCCTTCTCCCTCAAAACCACACACAGCGGTGCAGCAAAGCCGCCACAACAGTTCGAAAGGGGTGCAGAGCTCCAGACCCCTTTGAAATGGTGGGCGTTGGGGGCAGCTTCCATCTTTACCTTCTTCTGTTGTTAGGCCAGGTCAAATCAGTAACACTAAATAGTTCCTAAGGTGATTTCACGGAGTCTTTGGGTCTTCTCCCATTATGGGATCAGAACTCTGCCTGGAGTAGGTGGTGGTTATTTTTAGATTTTTATTGATTTCCTCTTTGGGAGCCAGGGGTGGCAGGAGGTGGAGGTACCAGGAACAAGTGCTGTTCTTGTGTTGGGCAGGCGTTTGTGAAGAGGAAAGTCGTGCGGCATTTCCTAATGCTGGTCAGGCTCTGAAGCTCCTCTGGGAGATTATTCCATAGCTGGACCACTTGACAGAGACTCTTTGTTTCCCACCCTGACTTACTTCCACCTGGACTTTGTGATTGGCATTTTCCAAGTGGCGTGCTGCTCTTCTGCTAGTTCGTAATTGGATGTGTGGCAGGGGCTTAATCCAGTAATTGCTCTACAACTAAAGTCAAGGCTTTGAAGTGGCATCTGAAGCTGATGGGCAGCCAGTGGAGGGACTTGGGTATGGGCTTAACATTCTTGCTGCAGCTTGAGCCATGGAGAAAGTATATGGAGGCATTCTGTACCAGTTGGATTTTGGCCGGCCAGCCAGTGGTCATTCCAGCCCCTTGCACAGAGAGGATACGAAGAAAACACTTGCAATTCATCTGGGTGTGGACTGTGATGAACTTTAGTATGCATGTGCTGAGGTAGTCATGCCATGCTAGAGGAGTGCCCAGTTGTGCTAGTGGAATGCATCTTGTCAGGGCATGTCGTGTTCTACCTCTTCCCAGCTGGCTACCTCCTTGGGCCAGTAGAAAAGGGGAAGCCGGCTCAGATTCCTCCTTCTTCTCTTTGGGGTGAGGCACACCTCAGCAGCTTCCTAGCAGGGAGCCGATCCCGTATGGAGCAGAGTTCATATTACACTTGTGCTCAAATGTTGCATGCTGGGGCTCAGGAAGGTAGGGTTTTCCTACCCTTCGCACCCTGCTGTGTACCTGCACAGCCGCTGGGCACAATGTAGCCCACAATTGTTTGGGTGCCACATACTGCACTAAAAATAAGCACAAAGATAATAAGAATGTGAACAGAGCCATAACCATACTGACTGCAGGCAGTGCCTTGAGACTGGGTGCAGCCATCTGCAGAGGTGTCGGAACAGGGGGCCGTGTCTCCCACTGAATGTAAAGGCAAAGGATAAGTTCTAGGGACAGTCTAGGGAGGAGGAGAGGCATGAAGGCAGGAGCTCAGTGAGAAGGTATTTGGATGCTCTTGGCCTCCTACTTTTAGTGACCTTCTGCCACTCCTGGTCATGCAATGCAAACCTTATTTTTGGGGCTACCACATCTTTTCCACCTCAGACACTCAAGATTTGCCCAGTGAACAAGACTTGCTTGCTTGTCTCCCCAGAAGTGGATTAAACCAGCATGGGGTGCAAGTGAAAAGCTAAATGCCCACACATCAGTTGCCTGCCTCGGTTTATGCTTGATGACATCCATACTGCCTTTTTAAGACTTTTATTCAAGCAGCCAGCCTGCATGCTGCACAAGCTGTGCGCAGTGCATATGGTTGGTTAGGTTCATAGAGTTAATCCAGTTTGTTGTATAACAAAACTTCCAACCACCTCAAAATGAGTCAGACTGGAATCACAAGTGTGTATGTCTCATTCATTATCATGCCAACCCTAAACTGCCACTGGTCTGTCTATGAGTCATATTCATTCTCCTGAACGAAAGGATCCTCAGAGGTATTTATTTCCATGTTAAAGTCAGTTTATTGAGATGCATCCCACCTCTGTTCTGAGATTTAATTAACATATGTATAAACTCTGTGAAGTTTGACAGGAGCTATGTAGTAATAGTATTACCTCCCTGGCTGGTGAAAGAAGTAGCCAATGAGAAAAACCTACCATATCAAAAGTGATAACAATAGTTGACACTTGTTTACTTAATGAGTTTGTTTAAGTTTTAATATCTTTCACTTTTGGGGGAGTGAAATTAAACAGTTTATTTTTCTGACCACAGCCCTGTCACTTTGCCAAAATGTAGGCAATGTGCTGCCTAAATTCTGAGCTGATAAACACAATACAGACCCACCAGTATTCTTTTAAACTCTTCCGAAGTTGCTGATAATGTTCTAGGAAAAATTTCATAGGCTGCAAATGACAAAAATAAAGGAAACGATGACATGTTATTTCCATTGTCATCTTTATTTGTAGAGATTTGCAAGCAAATTGACTTTCAGTTCTATCCTTTCCTGGTATTTTTTCTCCAGCTGAAGAGATTTGCAATCAAATAGGCCTTTTCAGGATTTGAAGCAGATTTGCCATTTTAGAATTTGTAGCTCTTCAGCATAAACGTGTTTTTCTGCCATGGGATTTACAGGAAATATATCCATTATCTGACATCCCAGTTAGCTAACTTCTTGAAGGTCTTGTTCATTTCCTGTAGATTTTTAAGGACCAATAGTTCCCCAAAGCCCTACTGGGGCTCAGTATGTACATATTTACAACAATATAACAGGATTTTAAAAAGTGAGCGAAAAGCATTTAAGACAAGCAGTGCTTTCTAATTTCACTATTAAAGGTGGAAAAGGTAGTCATGCCTATAGCTTGCCCTCATTTCCCATTATCAGACCTTGTTTGCAGTTGCATATAAATCGCCAAACTTATAATTTTTCATGCCAACTGCCTGCACATTAACTATAAACCCTGATTGTTTCACTGAATGCTACACACCATGGGCACTGAGTAAGGCAGGGGTTCTGAGTAAATTATAGCATACAATTGTGTATTGCAAAAGTGTATCATAATGCATATGAACAAAGAAGCAGAATTTAGATTTCGTGGGCACCCTGAATTCTAGCATTTCCTAATAATTGAGGTTGGACCTCGGTGGTCTTGTTTTTAATTTTAGTTCTGCTAGAGTGAACTTTTGTGGTAGGGAAAGTTCTGGATTGAGCACTTGCTTCAGTGCTTCCTGAATAGGGATAGTCTTAACTGTATGCTTCAAGTTAAGTTAAAGTCAAACATGTTTATGTTCTTTGCTGATGGAGGTATGATGGAATGCAGGTAATTCCTTCCAAACTCTGAAAAGAGGAATGCACATAGCCTGTTGAATCTGATCTAACTTTTGCTGTTCAGGATTTCCTGTCTTGTAGCCTTTATTTTCAGGTTGAACTTGCATTGACTTTGATGAGAGTGCTGCTTGAACAGGGAACCCTGGTTTTGCCTTGCAATAATTCCACCACTAGCTGAAGCTGTACTATCTCCTTCTCTCTGCCATGCCAAAGTGTCTTAAGCCCAAACTAACAGAACTGCCCATAAGGATGAGAGCTAGGATCACACGCCTGGACCTCTATGTGAAGGCCATTAACACAGTTTCTAATAAGCCTTGTGGTGCTTCTATGATGCGATTGCCTATCTGTCAGGACTTGGGCTTAGACTGCCAACTCATTTCACAAATGGCTCTGAAGAACTATCTGGTGATAACTGTCAGCCATGCCCAGTTTAGTGTGAATTCTTGGCCCTAGTGAAAAGATTTATATCCTAGTCCTCGCTCCAGGTGAAGTCCACCCCTTTTCAGAGTGCCAAAAGAAAATCTATCCTTGAAATAAGGCATAAGTGCATGTAAGCCTTCTGCGTGTGGTGAATTTCCCCTCCCCTTGCCTCTTGCTCATCATTTCCTTTACCTTTGTTCTCTGGATATTGCAGATGTTCTACTATGTTCTCACAGAACTATAGATAGATCAGATTCAATACTATGCGCACATGTCTAATCTCAGCTAGGAGGCAATTACCTGCATTCCACCCTCTAAAGAATTGCAGATTATGAGTCCCTAAGAACATATTGCTTTCCATTTTTTTTAATCCCCGCTTTTGAGAAAACTCACTGTTGAGTTACCTTTCAGCGACCCACATAAATCAAAACTATACAGTTTGTAAGATGACAAGCTGAGCTTACACAATCAAGGTGATAGTGTTTGTCTTGCGAATACAGTCTGATACAGTTTACACATGAAAGAGGTGTGTGTATCTATGAAGGAAGATGTGGTGTGATTGTTGATCACTTTCAAAGACGGAGAAGAGCACCTAAGATGGAAGCTTTAACAGTAACCACTGCAGTGGATAAGCCAAGGTGCATAAAAACTGATGTAGAAGTTTAGTGCATCCCAGCAGATGTCTTATGAGAAGGCAGCTGCCAAAATATATCTATAATTTCCTCTGAAACAACAGTGTGATCTCAATTCAGGAAAACCTTTAAAATACATGCTTAAATTTAAGTACGTTTATGTGCTTTTAATGAATGGAGGTCAATAAGAATTCCAGTGGAAAGTAATCCCAAAGCTGGTTGTAAATGGTGAAAAAAGTAGCATTACATTTTGCATTAAAAATTATGCTAGTTTTTGAACTTATTTATTGAGTGAAAAGCTCATTTCCCAGGATCATTGCGGGGATTCAAATATTTCACATTTCCTTTTCACTGACATGTGAAACTCAGTTCTAAGGTGATGTCTACAGACTAAGATTGCTTTGTTCGTGTACCAGCTTTTGCTGAACAAGCGTGAGTATCAAAGCAGGAGAGCTGCAATAGCATAGCTAGGGACAGCAGAGGCTCAGTACATACCCTCTGGTTTCAGATGGGTTTATATTTGGCGCAGCTCTGTTGCACCTCTGGTGCCACTACCCTTGCAACCATGACTACCTTGCTAAGTATACTCCCTAGGGGTGCTGGAATGGGGGAGGTCAGGGCTCATGGGCCTCCTCCTTTTTACTGGCTATTAGGGGGAGTAAAAGGGAAGGGGAGGTACAGGTACAGGTTTTCGAGGGGTAGGAGAATAAGTCTGAGCAGAGAGCATCATTGCTGGTTGTTTTTATTATGGTGTGACAGCAGATAGGACAGCTGGCTTCTATAACTGTCGACAGGTGGCCTCAAACCTAGGACTTCTGGAGCACAGTAAAGGAGCCTCTATAATTTGAGCTAAAAGCCAGCTACCTTTCAGCTGAGGCTAGAGAGAAGACTCACTCGTTCTCTGAGAAAGTGGTCTAAGTACCACTACCTGGGATAGTGAACTTACACTTCTTATTTGGACCTGACCCTGGAGATGTTTTATGTTTCAGAGACCAGCATGTACGGTCCTGCACAGAAGCAATTGGAAGACCAACATGGTCATATAAGAAAAAGCTCTGATTTTAGCCTTCCAAGGGTTGCGTTGAGCAGATGTTTACATCTGGAACTGAAGCTGCAAGTACAAAAACACCCCAAGTGAGAAATATTTAGCATTCTTTGGGAGACCAGGAGAATAGCCTGTAAATCTGATCTTCAAAGAGACTTCACTAATTACTGCAAAGCAGAAATGCAGGGTCTGACATTCAGTGGGCATAAAAAGAAATACCACTCTTCTCCTCGGTGCTTTTCTGAGATAAATGCACTAATATGGTCAAATGAGCAGCCACACTACATAAAACAAATGTTTCACTATTTTGAAAGGAGAAAAACAGGAAGAAGAGAAGGGATCAGAAGTTGCAAAAATCTGGAAACATCCAACACAAGTTTTATAAGGTTTTTATAACTGCAAAGTGAAAACCTTTTTTTCCCTCTGTGAACAACAGTAGAGTAAATATTTGATGTAGGCATAGTTCTTGCTATCTCTCCAGTCTACATAAAAGGAGGCCAGTAGTCAAGAGTAGTCATATCTTAGGCAACTAGCTGAGTAGCACAGTTGGTAACAGAGATGTAGACAAGGCCTAATCATTCACTTATCCCTGGTGCAGTGTGACCCTCCCGCACCTCACTGATATGTATTTGCAAACAGCAGCATCCTCAGGAGTCTTTAATTGATGCATAAAGTGATGCACACTCTCAAGGCAATAGAGGATACGATGGAAAAGGGGCTAAGGGTAAACAGTGAATGATGTGAGCGGGCGGAGCCAGGTGACCAATGCCAGCAACGATGACAGAGGGCAGGGATCTTCAGAGATGGTGGGGGAAAGAAGGGTCAGAAAAAGGAAGAAAGGCTCTGTGTTACTTTCAACATGCAGCCAGACACTTGCCATAGGCCCCCAGAGACCAGTTCCAAAATTCCTTGCAACCTGCACACAATTACAATCAAAACAAAAAGCAGTCAAGTAGCACTTTAAAGGCTAGCAAAACAGTTTATTAGGTGAGCTTTCGTGGGACAGACCCACTTCTTCAGACCATAGCCAGACCAGAACAGACTCAATATTTAAGACACAGAGAACCAAAAACAGTAAGCAAGGAGGACAAATCAGAAAAAGATAATCAAGGTGAACAAATTAGAGAGTGGAGGGGTGGGGGGGAAGATCAAGAATTAGATTGAGTCAAGTATGCAGACTTGTCAACATTTTAATGGAATGGGGCATTCTGTCAATGACCTCAAGGTATGTGTGTTACTGAAGAGAAATTACCGCTCCGTTTTAGAAAGAGAAGTGGACGACCTGACATTTATATTCAAATTCAGAACATTAACACATGGTTTAAATCGTGATGGGAACTTTCTGAGTCACTATAGGGGCTCGTCTGCATACTTGACTCAATCTAATTCTTGATCTTCCCCCCCACCCCTCCACTGTCTCTGATTTGCTCACCTTGATTATCTTTTTCTGATTTGTCCTCCTTGCTTACTGTTTTTGGTTCTCTGTGTCTTAAATATTGAGTCTGTTCTGGTCTGACTATGGTCTGAAGAAGTTGGTCTGTCCCACGAAAGCTCACCTAATAAACTATTTTGCTAGTCTTTAAAGTGCTACTTGACTGCTTTTTGTTTTGATAGTGTATAGACTAGCACGGCTTCCTCTCTGTTACTATTCAACAATCACAATCGGTCATGTTCAATCATTCTCTCTCTCTCTCTCTCTCTCTCTCATGAGCACCATTACCATGGTTCTGAGCTCCTGCCTGTTCTGACTAGCCTTAGGGGTTAGGGTTGTAAGGCACCTGGTCGCCCAGAAGCAGTAACCATGGACACCACACATGACATTCCTGTTGAGATCTCTTTGCTATTGGTGTCAGTGTGCTTCAGTAACGAGTATAGTGTTCATATGGGCATGGTGCACGCTAGCTGGGCCTCCCACAAGTCACTTAATATTGCCTTAACGTGTGCACAATCCTTCCAAGAGGACATTAGGGACATGTCCCTCACTGCTCTGGAGCAATTCATTGATTTTGTAATGTTTTAAATGTTCCTGGGAGGGTAAAGCATATTTGACTGCAGGAGTAGAGATTTTGTCATCCTTTTTTTAATTATGACATTCCATAATGAGGTCTTGTTCTCAGTTTGTCATGTGATGTTAATAAAAAAATCATATCTGCTCCAGTTTAGCACAGCACTTAAGTCTATAGCATATGAGTAACTTTAAGTATGTCCCTCTGATGCCAGAGTTGGACTTCTGAATCAAGGACAGAAATTGTTGCTTTCATCTCATACTGAACAAGAACCTTTACAGTATTATCCCTAAAGCTACTCTACATCCCTTTTTAGTTTAACTGTAGAGAATTTGCCGAGTTACTTTCTACAGCCCCAGTCTCCTGTCTCATTTTCGCTAAAGATATAAAGAAACACGAGACACATCCATGTGTCCCACAAAGCCAGGTTATTCAGTCTTTCTCCTCCACCTTGTTTAGCAGAAACATTACACCTCAGGGAAGAAAATTAACTCAGCAAATGTTTCATCATTTTTTTCTACTCATTAGGTTATTTGGCTCTCAGTCTCTTTCTTTCAGTTGTTGGTGTTCCATTTTTGTAAGTTAATCCTGAGACTGCTATGGCCCCATTTACACAGTTAGGACAATTGGTTTAACAGCCATTCATTGTGGAAACAGTGGTTTCACTGGGTTATGTCACACAATTTGCTTTGTCTTCTTGAAAGGCACCAAGCTGTTTTTAAATTTGATTTTAACAAATTCACTTGGGCTCCTTGAAAATTCTCCTTTCCTGTCAGGGAAACAAATAAAAAAAAGTTGGTGTCAGACCTTCACCTACATAAAGCACATACGTATGTAGCAATGGGACACAAGTGAGGTAAAAGATATTTCTGAGGTGTCATAACAGCTCCTCCGTTAAGGTTATATGTAGGTTTGTAGAGAACAGATATGATAGAATGGAAAACCAGGTCAAAGATGCTCAGAGCAAAACTTCTGTGGGAAGTTGAAGAGTTTCAGCATGACATAGAATGAAAGGGGAGCCCAGTGGGGCAATGTGAGAATCTGCTGCTAAGGCACCAATACAGCCGCACACAAAGAAGCAATTTTTTTTGTTCTGTGGGTTAGAAAGGAGAGAGAATGACAACCATGTGGCCAGAAATGAGAAGTTACCATAGTCCATGCTTAAGCCATAGGCCAACTAGGCAGATGCATGTGTTGTCAGTTTTCTTGGTAGCTAGGCAGAGTGGCAGATTTGACATGGCTGCCCTTCTGTCATCACAATGGGCTGGCTGAGCCAAATTTGTGAGGTGGTGTTCGGAGTGATCCCTTCAGTGGCTTCTGTGTTCAGGCAAAGATAAAGGCAGATATTTAGCAGAGGCAACAGAGTGGAAAGCACGGATTTAGAAGATGTAGAAGAAGCGGCAGTGTTTTGAAAGATCTCAAATTTGAGGAGCAACTGAGATAAAAATGATCCCTTCCCCCTCACCCACCACCCTGTTTGACCATTTGTGACCAGATCTTGGTTTCTTCACATTGGTTATCTATAAATATTCACAGAACAGCTTAGACGAACAATTTTCAGGCCATGGTAGGGTCGTACTGGTGACTTACGAATTGCTTTTCATTCTTTATGTTGCGCTGTTGCTCATCTAACTGACAATGGTATGGCTTCTGCTTCCTGACTGGTTGACAGAAACTTTTTAAATTGGAGAACAAATAACTCACCAATAATGGATAATAATTGTTTTCCAGAATGAGTTTTGGCCGAATAACTATTCATGCTCAAATTCATGGGGATTGGTGACTCATGGACATTTTCATGATTTTCTGAATACTGGCATGTAATGAATAATCAGGCTTTCTAAAGAGTAGTAAATTAGATTCTGTTTTGGATTCATAAATTAGATGCTCTGGGTTTGATCAGTTCTAAAATACAGGAAGCTAGTGCTATGTCAGAGCATAAGTCACTTAGGCCTATTTTAGATGCATGCTATCCGTCTTTGACTGGTGGTTGCCTATTCCAAAAGCTGAAGTTCTGTCACTGGGTAGAAAGGCTGGTTTTTGCATGTATGGTTTTCTCATTAAGGACCCCATCCTGCTCCCACTGAAGCCGATGGAGAAAGTCACAAATCATATGGCTGTTCCTATATTTCACTATTTTCTTATGCCCACTTTTGTTAATGATATCTCAAGGACCCTCAATACCTTTATGTTCTTGGAGGTTTGTAATTTTGAGATTAGCAAAGCAAATTTTGCAAGTATCACTAACTCAACCAAATTCACACTTTGGTTGGAGAGGGTCACTCTCATTTCTTGGCTGTTGCTGATGAGTGGTCCAACAGCCATGCGGTTGTTGTGCACCTAAATCCTCTTCACTCTACAGCTGCTGTGCTGTGAGCTCCAGAAGACATATGTTATACAGATATAACCCGAATGGCTGTGCTGTTGGGCCTTGCCACCAAGTTAGCTAGTGCTTCTCCCTGCTTTGGAGATGTCTCCTCTGGGTGGGAAATAAGATGGGGAGAAACCAGGTGGAGTGCAAGGAACAGGGATCTTTATCATAGTGCTTCCCAACATTTCTGCCAAGTTGAGGAGCCTCCAGAGAGAGAGAGTGCCCTGCCTAAAAGTGAGTGGAAGGAAGAAGATGAGACAAGAAGGAAGAGAACCACTACACAAGCTTTCCTCATTCATGGTTCTCCCTCGTTCTTCCATTCACATACTCCTCCTATCCTTCTGCATCAGTGGGCATTAATCTGATGGCTAACTTGACAATGACACATGGACAAATAGTAGAAGAAAACTATTTGTGGGACAACTAGAACTTTGGATTACAGCAGGATTAGATCCTGAAGGCAACCAGAGGTTGGGTTAGGAGGCTTTCTCCTTTCAGGGGCTGCTTTCATTACATAAACTTCCAAAGTGACGCAGATCCTTTGCTACACAGATAAGACTCTTTTAGAGGCAGTGCAGCATGGTGGATTGTGCATTGAATGGTGAGCTGGTTTCTGTTTCTGTCTCTGCTACTGCCTTTTAGGTGATACTGTGCAAATCACTTCACTACTCTGTGCATCAGTTTCCTCACCTAGAAAAAAAGGTACAATGAGAATTATCTTCATAAAGCACTTGTAAATTTACTGATGGAAATTGTTACATAAGAGCTAGGTAGGTTTTATATATATATAAGGCCTGATTTTGCTCTCATGTATACCAGATTTATATTGGCTCCTACTGCTGACGTACACAGACATGGCTAAGATATCAGTCAGGCCCATTTCCCTCCTTAGTGCTCTCTTTTAACAGAGGGATTTTTTTTGGATAAAGGATCACTACTTATGCTGCAATGTCTGTCAGCTGAGAGTTTTGTCAGAGTAAAGATTTCTGAATTTAACTAAAAGAAAGATTTTTTTAATACAAAGAAGCCACAGCAGTTTTTTTTCTTAATGGATAGAAATATAAATTGTAATTACTTTCATTAAGAGCCTCAAGAATAGCTGGTATTTTACTGCCAACACATCTGTAGTTCATTTATATTTTAATTAAAATAATTCCATTTTTGTATTTCCAACCATTTTAAAATGAAGGGACTAAATGTAAAATGAAGTACAGGCATTCTCTTACCCATATTCCTCAGTAACAGTAAATTAAAATTAATAATAAGACACAAGAGTATTGGAATATTATATTATTTAGCTTCACAAAGGGTTCCGATATAGTTTGAAACGATCCGTTCTCCTACATGATTCATAAACCAGCTGTCTAAGAATCAAATTGGATAGTTATTGAAATTAATGGCAAGTATTTCAGTTGGTAATATGTGCTTTCAGCAGATAAGTAGCTCATTGGATGGCTATTGTTCCCTGCTGCAATATCACGTTGCATGAGACCATGATGTTAAGTGATGGGAAAGATAAGCATGCAACTGTGAAGAGATAAAATGGTTTGGTTAAAATAAGAGACTGTAGGTATGGAGCCTTCCCCTGAGATCCTAACTCAGCCATTTATGAGGCTTAGAAAAGTTCATTTAACTTTAATTATATATAGTTGTCTATTTGAGGGCTTTTCTGTGTTCTTGGGTTCCAGAAAAGAGAAAAAAAAAAGGGGGTGTAGCAAAAACTCTCGTCATACCAATAGTGAAATTGTTCCAGTGCCATCCTTAAATATTGGAAGCCAAATGAAAACTTGTTCATATGAGATATCTGACTCCTTTTTTCAGAGACAACACATTTTGATATCTCATGGAAGGCTTCCAATAAGAATACAAATTTGTGGGTGCTTGTCTGAAACAAATCGAATCTAAACTCCCATTTTTCAGCATCGAATCGCTATTTTCTATTCTTCTTATATCTTGTCTTATATTAGACTAGCACATTCCCCATAGTTGCTCAGGTCCTTAACTCAGTTAAGTTTACAAAACCAAAAAGCAGCCCTGTAGCACTTTAAGGACTAAGAAAATAATTTATTAGGTTATGAGCTTTGGTGGGACGGACCCACTTCTTCAGATCTGGAAATTCTCTTGAAAGTAACCTGGCACAATGAATATATAAGAGAGAGATGGAAAAACTGAAATGAAAACTGACAAATCAGCTATAGAAGGAGAGGGGGCAAAGGCTGGGGAAGATGGTGAATAAAATAACTTACTGAAAGGGTCTATTAAGTTAAGCGACTTGCCTGAGATTACTATGAATATCAAAGATGGGGAAGCTAACATCTGAACTGGAGTTTATTCTCAAATTCAACACTTTGTGGCTTGATCTTAATAGAGATAGCAGTTATCTTAAACATTACAAAGGCAGCTTCTCCATCTTTGATATTCACAGTGATTTCAGGCACGTCGCTTAACTTAGTAAACACTTGCAGTAGGTAGTTTTATTCCCCACCCTTCATCCTACCCTACTTCTGTAGCTGATTTGTCAGTTTTCATTTCATTTTTTCGCTCTCTTTGCTATATTTTCATTGTGCCAGTTTACTTTCATCAGAATTTCCAGATCTGAAGAAGTGGGTCTATCCTACAAAAGCTCATCACCTAATAAATTGTTTTGTTAGTCTTTAAAGTTCTACAGGACTGCTTTTTGGTTTTGTGAAGATACAGGCTAACACGGCTACCTCTCTGTGTCACTTAAGTTTGGGCTCTTTCGCCTCACTCCCTGATAGTGATGAAGGGGAACAGACAACAATGTCCCAGTATGAACCTGGAGCTGGGGAGCTTCAGCACCCCCTGCCCTCACTAAAGGGCATGTGGTAGGACTGGGGAGAGCGGGGCAATCTTAGACCAGGAGGGTGATGTGCCACCAGCCATCTGCCTCGTGATCCTGTCTCTTGTCTGCATGGTTTTATGACACACAATCCCATTCCAGGCACACCCCGTTTTCCCGGCAAAAACAGAATCTTTTCAGTTATGGTAAGAGGAAGATGCTTACCAAATGTGGTGGTTCTAGCTCGTACAGTTTAGGAGGAGTTCTTGAATAAACATAAAAAAAACGAGACAAGCAGACAGACAAACTGTAAAATACGAAGTAGATTGCAAACTCTTTGGTCTGGGTCTACACTAGAGAAATTAAATTGGTTAAGGCCCTGGAATCATTGTAAAACAGGTTTTGTCATTGTAAAGAGATCCCAACATGGTTTACAAATGGGCTAATAATGGGTAGAACAGACTACTTTTCAGGAGGTTTAATAGACAGTGAAATCTTAACTGACTCTGTCTGATATTGTTTGCTACCAATGGGGTCACAGACTGGCTGAGACCATTCAGCTAGTCCCACCTTACTAACTATCCCACAATACCTCAGAATTCATGCCTCCTGGGAGCTGACTCAGGAATGAATGGGCATTACAACTGAAAAAGTGTAGGTGAACACTAATCTGGACATAGGGCAAAACTTCTGCAGACTCAGCATGGGTAACGTGAATGCCTTCAAATTATTGTTCTTAATCATTACCAATGCTCCAGTTCTCGTGTGTGGGCAAAACCTGTGGGATAGGAACTACCTCTTGCTTTGTGTTTGTTCAGAACCTGAAACCAGGCCTGGCCTTAGGGCAAGGCAAGCAAGGTGTTTACCTTGGGCCCCACACCTCAAGGGCCTCATGCTCCAATTGATTTCAGCACCGCTGCCCACTGGCTGTGTTCCACTGTAAGTGTGCCACCTTAGGCCTCACACACTGGCCAGTCTCTGCACTCTCTCTGGCACAAATGGGCCCTGATCCTGGAATGGCTCAATGTTATTGTAATGCAAATAAATATTTCTTCTTTTTTTATGTTGGGTCAGGATTATTTTAGATCCCTCAAAATACAAAGTTTGCATCCAGCATTTTCAAAGTTCAGGAGTGCTCACCTTGTGGTTTCAGTTCAGGCTTTTCTCTAGAGCCCTCTGAAATTGAATAGGTTCAGTTCTCAAAGTGTCATCATCTGCAGGTATTGGTTTTATTTTAACCTGAAACTCAATGCGTAACCAGTGAAATCTCTATGTTTTACCTGATTTTACATCAATGTAAAACCACAAATTGTTCATCCTAGATATCAGAGATGGTATCATAAATTCGAACACTTCTGAACTGGGGGAGAGTTCAGATCTTAGTTTGACCTTCCCAGATCAAGAACACTTGAATTTTTGCTGAAAAGCCATAATTTAACCCGATTCATTTGAGCGTGGAACCTAGTTTGCTCAGAAATGTTATGGAGTTTCCAAAGAAACTGATACAATTTAGAGTCTTGTAAGGAACCCCCAAAGAAGAAGCATCCTGTATTATGTCGTCCTTATAAATAAATGTTGCTCAGCTATAATTGACAGATTGTGCCATAAAACTGGAAAATATCAGTATTCCCCCTTTTTCCCACCTCTGAAAGAGTCCAGAAGGAGGGTCACTGCTTGAGAGAGCTCAGGCATCCCCTCAGCCTGAGGGAAAGGGGTATCAGTCAATTAATTCTCTACACCAAATCCAGGGAAAAAGGCCGGCCAGGAGCTTCTCTGCTCTTTCTTCCTCCAAGAGGTTAGAAGGAGTGCCTGACCAGTTTGTAGCACTGATGCTCCTTTACCTATCTGAAGGGGTGCTGCTGCTCAACAGGAATCACTTAGGCCTGATGTATGCTATGGGTGCTGTTAATCTGCTTCAGCTATGCTATTTGCACAAGCTGAAGTTGGCGTACTTACTGCTGTGTCTTGCATGCCATGAGGTGGGTGTGTGCTCCTCTCCCATTGATGCTGGACACCCGTCTTGTTTTGGTAGAGTACCTGCATCAACGGAAGTGAGCTTGGAGATCAATTTATCATGTCTTCATCAGATACAATAAATTGATAGCTGGTGGAGCTATCACAGCATCATCAATCCCAGGCTAATTGTAGACATACCCTCAGTCTAACAGCCTAATTGTCTGAAAACCATAGGGTCTACAGTTAGCACAATGCATTTTCCCAGCCCTGGTGATAACTTTATGCTAACCACACTGATGACACCTCAAGAAGCAGTGGTAACTGCAGAATTTCTCAATAATGCTGCTGTCACTTGATACAGGTGAAGAAATCAAGAGCAATTAAATCTTGCAATGAGGATTTTTTTAAATAAAAGTTGGTATCTGTGTAACTTAGCATCTGAATATCTAAGAGCAGAATTTCATTCTTCCACAGATGCTGAGGAACAACAACCAGGAATGGTTTCCTCCTTCAACAGGAAATCCTATTTATAGAGAAATAAATGACCACTAGGTGAGGGGGAGTAAGTGTTTACTTTTTAAAGTGTCAGCATACATAACTCAGCATCTCCATACAAGCTTTCATATTGTTCATTTCTCTTCTACCATGCATGGCAAAACGTTGTCACTCTCTGCTCATATGTGCTTTCCAAGGGAATCTGTTTGCTGGCAGTAAACCTCTCAGCACCCTCAAAAATAGGTCACTTGTACTCTGAGTTGTCATTGTGAATCAAAACAAAAATCACCAGGCTCCTGGCCAGGCAGCGGAAATGTGCATTTTCTACTGATGCATGCATTAGTCTTTTCTTAGGTCTCAAAGATGCGTTATAGTACACAACATTCATTGACAATGCACTTCAGCGGAGTGGTTTGGAGATATATTACTACCAGCAACCAGTATTCTCCTCCATATTTTTCTGGCCTGCATGTCCTCACAGAAGAAATATTACAAAAATTTACGATCATTCATTTGTAAAGGTATCTGGCAACACAGCATGGAACCCCCTTCTGCACAGGATGCTTTCCAATCAAATTAGGCTATATAAAAAATTAATTCCACTTTTATATCATCCAATTCTATTACACCAGCCTTACAGCAGTTAAACAGATATAATGAACAAATCAGCAGCAGCTCTGTGGTGAGGTATTGAGCTACGACCAACATAATGAGAAAGCTAATTTACAATGTTTTCATTGCCATAGATTTGAGGACCTTAAAATCCTGGGCAGAATCAACCCAACTACTGATAACTCAGCCGTTCTCTTCTGAGTTTCTGCACCTAGCACTGTGTGGATAACAGATTTTTTGGTTCACTTGGCAATTCCAAAAGATCAAAAACAAGCTTCATTTTGGATCAGCGCAAAAATGACATTTTTCAATGTTTTCAGCGAATCAAAAAGTTGAAAAAAATCATGATGGGCCAAGGGAAATACATAATTCAATCCAAAATAATATGTTCCTTTTCATTGCAGAGGTTCTTTTTCTTTTGTTACTTTTTTTTCTTTAAAAAAATAAAATGGAAGGAAATTTCAAAATCAGAAATCATTTTTGGCCCAAAAGACTTCAACCACTGCATCTTGAAAATTTCAAAATGAAGCATTCAGACTTTTCAGAATAGTTATTTTCTGAAACAATGTGACAAAAGTGATGTGAACTGGTGAAATATTTGTGTTACCAAATCAAGATTTTTTCACTGAAAAAATTTCATCTGAAAACTTCACCCTGCTCTAACTCACCCCATCATGTCTCACACCTTTTGGCAAAGAAGTTGAGTATGAAGCCTGCTCAAAGGTCAGGCCTAATGTCTTTCCTTTATTCTTTGTGATTGAGATGGTACACACCAGGATAGTGGCGATGATCTCTTTGTAAGGAGCCCAGACACTATGGTGATGGGCACAGAGTTAGAAAAAAGTGGGGGAATGGGGAAGAGAGATTTGATAGGATGGCAAGAGCTTTACTGCACCAACACAAAGAAAAAAATGCCTTTTGCTTGCAGAAAGAGAAATCTTTGGTCCAGGGAAAAGGGAATCTGAGATTCTGCTGGGAATCTGGGCATAAAAGGACAACATAAGGCATTAAATGTCAGACAAGACAATTAACCAGTGGCAGACAAGTCTGTGTGAAATGCACCAGTTATAAATGCAGGTCTCCCATTTATAATGTATTTAGAACACTATCTGAAGAAGTTACACTATCTTTACAATCTCATTCTAGTCCATGCTGGTAATTGCAGTGATTAGAAATAAATGAAATGATGGGTAATTTCCTCTTCTGTTCTGCTAACAAAACAAAACAATTTCTGATATCAAATACACATAGATTTATCTTGCCAAGTAAATTTCCCTAAATAACTGTGTTCTTGCCACACCTGGAATATCCACTGAGTTTCGGTGCTAGTGTCAAGATTTAATAGATCAGAGAAGTAGGACAGAGGTCTGTAACACATACCTAAATATCACTTGTGGATCAACTTCTCCCTTCCAAGTTCTTCTGGGATCTACCAGAAGGCCCACCAGCCCCTCTCCAAATCTCCCTCAGGCAGCCTTAACGTGTGGTCCCCTCAGCTCCTACACATTCTGCTGTGGCCTTCTGCCCTCTTCCTCTTAGCTCCTTTCGGGTCACAGTGGGTGATCAAAATTCTTGTAAAGCCTCAGAATGGATTTTCGGCCAGCGATCTCAACTTGCAAGGTTGATGGTGGGGACATTTACAAGAAACCAAAGATATCTTTTTGGCTTATGTACTGCTGCTTCACCCACACAAACTGCATGCCGGTGACAGGAAGTCTCTAATCTGGTCTTTGTCCTTGGATCCTTTTATCATTAATATGGCTCAGATAAAATAAAACAGAAGTACTAGACTATTTGAATACAAAATTAACAAAAGCAAGCCCTTTTCCTGTATATAAATATTGATAAGAATACCAGGTATCGGAGCCATTCGCCTCTGATTTTGATAATGGTTTATTTGGGAGCAGAGTTGCACATGGTACGTTAGTGGCCATTTCCCATAATTCAAAAAATAATATGCTCTGGAGGCAGAAAATTCACCTTATTACTATCCTTAGCTGCCCCTACTAGTGAGAAGGCAGTTGTGAGTCAGCAGAGGTATATTATTACTTTTATTCCATCTAACTCCTCCACAAGTAATCTGTTTGATCTTCCCTGATAACAGTTGAGGACAGGTGAAATTATTACCCATTGTCACTGAATAAATATGTCTCTCCATTTGTTTAACAAATTCCAGGAACTATGCTGGAGTGCTTCAGTATGACCTCTGTCCATTACTCAGGTTTGCAAAAGGCTCTGACTCCAATAAATATCTGGGGTTGAGGGTTTTGTGACACTGCCATAGACTCATTCGTCCATGGCCCATGAAAGTTTATTGATCATATAAGTAGCAGGTGCTAACACTCCCTGCTGTAGAAAGCGATCAAGTAAATTAATCTCAATGCTCTACTGCCTCCATGGGCACATTGCCGATTCTTCCATGGTCTGTTTCTTAAATGCTTCATTTAAATCTCTGCTCACATCCGCAACTGGGAAAGAGGGGTCACATGTCCCAGCTCAAACAGTGAATGGGGCTTACTATTACAGTACAATTTGCTTTTTTTCCTCATAAAGGGAGCATGTCACAGCATTAAACTGCCTTGGCCAGATTCAGTGAAACCAGCCAATCCCAAGACCCTGAAAGGCTGCTCAACCACAGAATAGCAGAGCTCTGAAGTGCTTCATTCACTCTTGTAGCCTGGGCTATTATCCCCGTTTCAATGAGTTGTGTTTAATGGTATCAGCAAAGGGGGTAAGCACACCCTTCATCAAATTAGGTGGAAAATAAATGTAAATAGGAAAACAAAATGGGACAAAAACTAACAGGCGACATAACCTGCATTTAGGTCAGTGTGTGTGGCACTGAGTCTGAGCTAAGCAATGCGGAATACTTTGCTATTCAGGTATCAAGCCTCAAACCCAGCTACTGCAGAAAGTTTGTTTCACACAGTTTTAGCTATAAATCTGCCACTACATGGTACATTTCCTGGCCTGATACAATTGGTGTTGCATTTTGCTTTTCCAGCTGGATTCTCAACCTCATCTGAGCCAAGGTTGGGAACATGGCAAAGGAGGTGATGCTGGAGCCTATGTTTTGAAAAGCTGAGTTTCCCAGACAGGGAAGGTCAGGACACTGTGCTGCTCCTCTTGCTATGCATGACCAACTGGAATTGGATATGTAATAAAGGAAATAGCGTGTTAGAGTCTTGAAGTGGGAGTGATCAGTGAACACCACATGGTGACGGGAATACGACAGACTAAAGCTATACCCATAGCTGGGGAATGGAGCCACACCAGAGTTTAAACTCTGGAAATGTAGAAGATATCCAAATAAGGTATAACCAGCATTTCATTCTGCTTCTGTATGTGGTGCCTGCCAGCAAAAAGGAAGCTGATCAGAAGATAACCTTATTTTTGCTATAGCTGGTTTGAATCACTTCATGGCTATGTTTACACTACAGCAATCTTTTGAAAGATCTTTTCCGAAAAAACTTCTTTCGAAAGAGCGCGTCCACACACAAAAAACTGCTTGAAAGATTAATCTGCTCTTTTGAAAGAGAACTCTCACACAGCCCCTGCTCTTTCAAAAGAATGGGCCAGCAACAGCAAAATCTGGTGCCATGAGGACTATTCTTTTGGAAAAAGGGCTCGCAGAGCATCTAGGCTGGCTTTTTTTTTTTTTTTTGAAAGAAGGCACTCTTCCAGATCTGAGAGCAGAAGAGGCCTTCCACAGGAACAGCTGCATACTTTTACTTTTGGACTGAAAGAGCACATTTAGTTACAGACACTCTGGGCTTGTCTACACTAGCACCTTCCTTCGAAGGAAGTATGGTAATTAGGGTGTTGGGAGTTTACTAATGAAGTGCTGATGTGCATAGGCAGCACTTCATTAAGCATGTTCCCCCCGCTCCCCCGCTACAACTTTGAATTTTAAAACTAGTGTAGACAAGCCCTCTGAATATTCTTTTGAAAAAGGGAGAGATTTTCTGAAAGAACTTGCTAGTGTAGACACAGCCCATATGTTTAGCACTTTTCAGTTAACTTTGAAGAGGGAACTAATCATGAAACTATAGTACATAAAGTTGAGAAATACTGTGCTTCACATAAAAAGTATCATAAAAAATATCATAATCATCAACAAGCATGGGCTCAGTGCCCGTTGGTGTCTAATGCCTCTCTCACTATTTTATTTCATCTGTTCCTGTCCAGTGTGGAATGGCTTAGTTTCTGTTGACTAGCTCCACACTAATATACAATATCATCTACCAATTCTCTGTGGGCTCTGCCTCTCCTAGTCAAACTGTCCCTCATGTCAAATACTAGGGTCTTGATTTTTCATTCGTCATTTATTCTGCAAATATGCCTGAATAGCTGCAACTTACATTGTATAACCTTCTGTAGTAGGTTCTCTTTCATCTCCATCTTCCTATGTAATTCCTTGTTGGTGACCTTCTGAATCCATCCTATTCTCAGGATCTTTCTATAACAACTCCTCTCGAATGCCAATATTCTTCTCTTCAAATGTGTCATTGTCACCCACGTCTCACATCTGTACAACATGCTCCTGAATACACGTATTCAAGATGCTCAGCTTTGTTCCTAAGCTAATCACTTTGCTTTTCCAGATCTTATCTACCTTCTTCAAACTCGCTCTTGTCTTTGCTATTCTAGTCACTATTTCCTTCTTACAGTCTAGATCACATTATTATGTTGCTTCCCAGATATGTGAACTTTAAATAAATATATGGAGATATACATCTCGTAGAGCTGGAAGGAACCTTGGGAGGTCAACAAGTCCAGTCCCCTGCCCTCTTGGCAGAGCCAAACACCATCCCTGACTTTTTTCTTTTTTTAAATCTATTTGTTCCAGACCCTTAAACAGCCTCCTCAAGGACTGAGCTCACAATGCTGGGTTTGGCAGGCCAGTGCACAAACTGCTGAGTTATTCCTCCCTGCTTTGCTATGTTCTCTCGTTCAATTCCCTCTACACTGATCTTCCTTCCTAATTCCTTATCTCCAAATAGTCTTGGAACTGGCATGGAACCCCCAGAGGCTTCATGGCAGAGTTACATAAAAAGTAGATGTGTGAATAATATGTTCATGATCACTGGATATAAAAGGAATGTGAAACCTAAGCTGACAAAATGAATCTTGCAATTGGCAGGGGTTGGTGGTTTACCTGATAAGAGACTGGATTGGAATTGGGATCTAGAAGAAAAGAATCACAGAGAGAACTCCCAGGAGACCCAGAACCTATCATGAACAAAGCAATTAGAATTTGCCGAGGAAAGAATATAATCCAGTCCAGAATGAAGCTTGTGGAGGAAAGAAAGTGCTCTGACATTGCAGATCTGAGAGTAAATCCAAACTGTAACAAGCATAACCCCTCTGCCATGTGGAGGTGGCAGCAACAATGGCTTGGTTCAGTAATCCAGGGATACTTCTTAATAACACCAAAGAAAACCCGCTCAAACGTCCACTCAGTAACGGGAGAAAATTACACACCACTGCTGTGTGCCTGTGAGAGGTAATTCTTACACACTCAAAACCACTGAGTCTGTATAAAACAAAATAATACTTTTATTAAAAGGGAAAGGAAACTGAGCAATAATCTGAAAACACCACAGCCATGATTCAAAAGCATATAAGTGTAAGCAAACCCCTACTCCACAGCATATTGGGCAGTTTCTCACCTTTCAGTGAGAGAGCCTGACAAATGCATGGCCTTTCAACACACCCTGTGAACTTCCTTCTTCTGCACCCTGCTGTTAGCTGTACCACTGCTTGCTGTTCGCAGCCAGTATCTGTGATGCCATACTCTGAGGTGCCGTTGGTTAGAGCAGCTCTTTGTGATTTCACTGAGCAGTGAAGACCCTCTGTGCTGCTGCCTCTTCACTGTCATTGTCTCCACTCCAGGCCTCAGGCTAAGCCCCTTGACCTCCTCAGTGATTTCAGCTCGCCTCATCACCGAACAGCAACAGTGACTCACTTGAGAGTCAAGTCAACTCTGTCTCCAAACAGTCAAGAGAAAAAGGGCCAAATAATGTCTAGTATTCTTCAGGCAGAATGTAGACTGTCAAGTAAGTATACCTGTACCCAGCTCCTCCCGCTTTCACTTGGATTTGGCATCCCAACTGTCTGCTTAGTTAATGAGGCTTGGTTTAAGGTGACTTCCTCAGTTGCAGCAGGCAAAGTACAGGTCTGCTGCTCTTTATGCAGACAACAAGGGTAACGACAATAATAAGCCAAACCCAGCCAAAAGTGATCAGTTTGACAAAGCAGCTCTGTCCGTTGAACACAAAAAAGATGGAGTAGGTGTGTCCATGCAAGCACAGCCTGCTCCTGACGTCTTTTCCTTCAGTTCATCACTAAATCTCAGGGGAGAGGCCTGCCTACGTGAAGAAAGAGGCCTGAGGCAGAAAGACATGACACGTTTGAAATCACCTTCAAACAACGCATGGAACTATGTATGCTGTGTTAATAAACCTAAGCCAAGACAATGCCCAACGTAAAGGAGCACATGTGAGAACCGCAGAGGATCCCATTGCAAGAGTTTGTAAACGCCAAAAGACTGAGCATAGCATGAACAAAAAAAAGAGACCGCTGAGAGCACCTGTAGTTCTCATGAAATCACCATAGCAGCAATGGACAATGCTGCTGTTGATGATGAGTGGACACTCAAACTGAAAGCAAATAAAACAGTTATTAATTTTTACAGTGGATATTGGTGCACAAGCCAATGTGTTGCCATGGTATTATCAGCCCTAAAAGAAAAGCTGCAGGTACTCGAGGGTAAAAAGGTAAAACTCTGGGTTGGCAGTGGTGTGATTTTCCCCACTGAAGACGTACATGATCTAAAAGTATGGACAGGGAACTCAATGGAAAGAATGCTATTTAAATTATACCAAAGAAAAATTACTAGTAGATTCAAAGCATGTCAAATCTGGGGTCTCATCAAGAGGATGCTCACCCTGGAGGAACAGGGGGAAAAGCCCCACTGATAAACAGTTGGGGAATTACTTCCAGAAATAGGGAAGCTCTTAAGGGAGCATGGAATAATGCTGAATGAATCCAGCCTCCTCACAAGTCACGCCATTGGGAAAGTTCCTCTGCCCAAAAAGCAGATGCTAAAAGAGAAGCTGTGTAAGGTCATTGCTCTGGGAATTTGAGCGTGAGTAGAAGAGCCAACAGGGTGAGTAAAGTTACTGGACAAGGCAGAAAAAAGTCCCAAACTCTTGTCTTATATATAGACCTCAAAAAATTCAAATAAATTGATAACACAGGAACGTTCTCCACCACTTCCAAGGGTAGAATTTTCTGGGAATGTGGCCAATGCCAAACACCTTTTATCTTTGATGATGGTACTGGCAGGTGTCCTAAGGAAACCAGAATACATATTTGTGCACATTCACTGCCCTTTTTGGGTGAGACAACTTCCACAGATTGACGTTTGGGTCATGTTTACACCTGGGCTATGCCTACGTTTAATAAAAGCTTCAAAATGGCCATGCTAACGGCCAGATCGAAGAATACTAATAAGGAGCTGATATGCATATTCAGCACCTCATTAGCATGCCACCGGCCACGGCACTTCAAAATTGCTGTGGTTCACTCCCACGTGGCTCGTCTCCACAAGTGTCCTTCTCAAAAGGACCCCACCAACATCAAAATTTCCTTATTCCTATGATCATTTCAGTGCCTTATTAGTATTCTTTGGTCTGGCCATTACCATGGCCATTTCAAAGCTTTTACTAAGTGTAGACACGGCCCTGAAGTGTTTTACCAGATTTTTGAAGATGTAGAGGGTACTAAGATTTATACAGATGATGTTTTGACCTAAGGAGAAAAAATAGAGGAACATGACCAGAGGCTATGCCAAGTGGCTTTGGAAAGAGCCAGAGATGCTGAGCTAATGCTAAAAAAACCAAAATGTCAATTCTATGTAACTGAAATAACATGTCTGGGGCATATGTTAATATAGTACAGTCAAGGATATCACCAACAGGCCTGCCTCAGACAAGGAAAGGGGGAGGGGATATAAAGATAAGCTGGAGCATTGAACTATGTAGGGAAGTTTGTGCATCATCTAGCTGCCCAGACTGGCAACCTGAGAGTGCAACTGTGCAAAGATGTCCAACAGACATGGGATTCTGATGTTAAAGAGGCCCTTAGACCTGAGTTACTATGACAGTGTGAGCAAGACTAGCTGTCCAAGGAGGATGTTGGTGCAATCCTCTTACAATAGTCTGGTCAAAACTGGAAACCAGTAATTTATGTGTCATGAATGTCTTTATGCTCAAATAGAGAAGAAGGCTTTGGCCTTAGTCCATGGGAATAAACAGTTTCATGTCTTTATTTATGAGGGGCCTGAAGCTGACTATATAATCCATCTACTATCACCGCCAAAAGGGCCTAGGCAAACACCCTCCCACCCGAGGGAAGATGGAAATTATTTTTCAGCTACAAATGTACGGCCTGCAAATTGGATATAGTCCTAGGAGAGATCTGGTGGTTGCAGATACTCTTGAGAGCATTTGACAAAAGTGCAGAGTCCAAAGCTATCAGATAAAACTCCCCACCCCGCTCTCAGACAAAATGCAGATTATGATTGTGAAAAGGTAGAACGTGATTACATTTATTAGCATGGTTTGGAACAGATTAGATTTTGTGTAAAGGCCTCAACATGGTGATTACTGAAGTATTACAGAAAAAGATGTTTTAAAAGTGAACGTGAATGGCATTTAGGGATTGAAAAGTCTAAGTGAAGGCCAGAGATGTTGTATACTGTCCTCTAATCCACAGCAACACTGAGAAAGCTGCTACGGCTTGTCCCATATGCCAAAAATGTAGGTCAAGTCAACCAGAAGTACCCCAGCTGATGGCATAGGAAAAACCGGATACTGGCACGAAGTAGGCATAGGTTTCTTGTTGCTGTCTGGGAAAAAATATAAACAAAACTGTATTTGTCCAAGATGTTGCAGCCAACCATGTGACTGTTCATGTTAAATCTATTTTTGCTAGATCTGATTTAGCAACATCTGAAAATGGTCCAGAGTTGAGTGGGCATGAGTTAAAATGGTCTGCAACGAAGCATGGGTTTAGGTGCCTGTGCCCCATTTTCCCCGATCCCATGGGCTCATGGAAAACTTTGTCAAAACAATACGGTGCCTACTGAAAATGGGAGGCAAGTCAGACTCTGGGCCACATTTAGCACTGTGAAATTATCGAATGGCACCAGAAGAACAGGGAATATCACTTGCTAGCATTTTCTTCAGTAGAAAACTTATAACAAGGACCCTGTGGCAGCATCACTCGGCACTTACAGATGTATAAAGAGAAAGAAAAGGCAAACCCTAACAAAACTGATCTGATTTGGATGCACAAGAACTGCCACCACTTCACAAAAAATAGTGTTATTGCAGCCGAGTGGAAGGACCCATAGCACCTATTGGGAGCAATAGCTCCTAATTGGACCCAGCACCTATGGGAGTATGTAGTTGTGTGTCTGGAATAGGAGCAAACAGACTTCCACATGTATAAAGTGAATGCAGCAGTGGCATGGTTGCAGGCATGATTGAAAGCATTTGACAATAGAGCACAATTTGGAGCTGATGGTGGCTATGCTATGGATGAGGGTTCAGCTGAATTTACCTTTAAGGGTGGTCAGAAGCTGAGTCTACTGTGAAAAGAAACAGTATATAGTAAGTAGGGAACTACTGGCCCTTGTAGAGAAGCATTCTACTTCCTCATTTTGAGGCTCCATCATGCCACCTGAGAAGGCAGGGCTATTTGGGAAGAGACAAATTACAGACAGGCTAGAGAAAAGTGCAGAGGCACTGAGGGATGGGTGTATGTAATGGATCAAGGAAAAACAGTTCCTAGTTTCCTGAGGTCCTGGCACCATGGAGCGCTTTTCCTGGTAAGAGGAGAAACGTATTGAGTCAGGCTTAAGAGAAAAAGGATCTGATCTATAGCATGGCAGTAGCCGCCCTTCCAAAAAACAGAACAAAATAACCACCGCCGCCACCATCACTTGCCAACGGTTACGTCGCTGTCATACCTGAGATCACGTTCTACAGTGGGACCACTTCTTGGGACAATGGAGGGCTCTAGGGAAGCTGGCAGATGCCATCTTGGTTTCATCTCTGAAACAGTTAGGACCAGATTGGGCCGGAAGATGGGGGAAGATGTCACACCCCTGTTTTACGAGGGTGTGTCTTATTGGACAAGGAAGAAGAGTGACAACAGGGTAGTGCCATGTTTGCACTGGAGAGGAATTTTCGGAAACAGATTGGGAAACAAATGGGAGAGAGCACATGTGCTTCTGACAGGCAAACCCAATTGCTAAGACTTGCAAATACCTCTGAAAAATTGCCATCTGTGCAGCAGTTTCACACATTTGCTCTGCTCTTGTGGGACTGTAAAATCAAGTCCTTGGCACCTTAAAAAGTCATTGTGCCCACAACCCAGATAAAGTCTTCCTTTTGTGGTATTTCTATCCTCTTCAGGTTTGGCACTCTCAGGCACTTCTGTTTTGAGTGTGTTAGTCAGCCAGGCATGACTATGCTTCCCAAATTGATGAACTGTGTAACAGCTCATGAGACATTTTGTCTTCTGATGGATTGCAATGAGTTCCAGCACGTTGTGTCATGACCTGCCCTAAGGACTGGTTGACACGTGGGGATGGTGTGGGAAGCTGCACAGCCCCCTGGAAAATCATTTTGTTCTGTAAAGCATGAAAGCAATAGATCTAAATATTGCTTAAAGACTGTCTTACCCCCACTCTGCCGAAGCATTCCACAAAAGTGGGCTTGGGGTGTAGATTACAATCTAAAATATAGCTCACACGCTGAGAATTTACTGACATTTTTCACAATAGCACAGAGATAAGCATAAATACTTCAGGGGGTTATAAAGAGAGAGAATCTGCTCTGTTATGCTAGTGTAAATTAACAGTAATTCCACAGATTTCAGCAGAGCTAGTGCAGACTGAAAATGAGATCAGAATGTGACCTTCCATGATGCAATATTTAGTTTCTATTTGCTTCAGTAACTGCCTTATGTAAAATCAAGTGTCAGCTATTCCAGACTCAGAGAGGGTCTTACCCAAGAAAGCTCATTACCTAATAAAGACATGTTTCAATCTTTAAGATGCTACAGGGCTGCTTATTATTTGTGAAGCTTTTTCAGGGTGCATTTTAATGCTGTGGTTGGTTATTTTTACCTTTATTTAAAGTAACGAAATGGGAAACCCTACACAGTTTCCCCTGTATCCTATAAAGAGATACTCAGTGTGTTCACTTTGTTCATTTTACAGTGACTACGTAAATAAGCGTTATATTTATTTTATATCAACATGCTTTAGAACAAGATGAGCATTAATTAGGTGACATTAATAAAGGAAATATTGAAGCTCATATTGGTTTGTAGTACACTAACTTTATAACATACTATGGCACTTTCTCTGCCCAAATCAATACAGACTTCAAAACATTTATTGATGCACCCAATATCATAGTAGTGAATTGGCCTGGGTTTCCGGTAGAAACAGGAGAGTTTGAAATGTGACATCATTTGTGATTGATTCTATAAGAAAGTTCATTTCTCTGAAGACTCTGGCTTTCTTAAATGCTACAACCACTGGAGCACAGCATTTGACCACCAGCATACTGATTTCGTCTCTTCTCCTGCTCCGCTATTACAGCACGTCGCTACCAGTTTGGGCTCCCAACACCCTCGCCATCATACACAAACACACCTGCAAACCTCCATTTGCCATGGGTGGTGACGCTTGGTGTAGCAATAACAGAGGAGCTGGACACAAGGGCCGTGTCTACACGTGCACGCTACTTCGAAGTAGCGGCACTAACTTCGAAATAGCGCCAGTCACTGCTACACGCGTCGGGCGCTATTTCGAAGTTAACTTCGACGTTAGGCGGTGAGACATCGAAGTCGCTAACCCTATGAGGGGATAGGAATAGCGCCCTACTTCGACGTTCAACGTCGAAGTAGGGACCGTGTAGTCGTTGCGCGTCCCGCAACTTCGAAATAGCGGGGTCCGCCATGGTGGCCATCAGCTGAGGGGTTGAGAGATGCTCTCTCTCCAGCCCCTGTGGGGCTCTATGGTCACCGTGGGCGGCAGCCCTTAGCCCAGGGCTTCTGGCTGCTGCTGCGGCAGCTGGGGATCCATGCTGCAGGCACAGGGTCTGCAACCAGTTGTCGGCTCTGTGGATCTTGTGTTGTTTAGTGCAACTGTGTCTGGGAGGGGCCCTTTAAGGGAGCGGCTTGCTGTTGAGTCCGCCCTGTGACCCTGTCTGCAGCTGTGCCTGGCACCCTTATTTCAACGTGTGCTACTTTGGCGTGTAGACGTTCCCTCGCAGTGCCTATTTCGATGTGGTGCCGCGCAACGTCGAAGTTGAACATCGACATTGCCAGCCCTGGAGGACGTGTAGACGTTACTCATCGAAATAGCCTATTTTGATGTTGCTACATCGAAATAAGCTATTTCAATGTTGGCTTCACGTGTAGACGTAGCCAAGTATAGCAGGGAGCAAAGACAGGCGGTGAATGCTGAAAGCATTGAGTGGTTCTGATCAGCTGCACAGCTGCCAAGATGTGCACGTTTCCCTTCTCTGAGCACTGAAATCAATCTTAAGACAGATAAGAGCAGAAACCAAAGGAAAAAAAATGGGCTTCTCAATCTCCCACCAGCTTCTGTGAGAGAAAAGCAAACAGAAGGACCAATCTTGCAGCTTTTTATTTTTTTTAAGGTTCTCTTTGTCCTTCTCTGTGTTTACTTTTATTCTGCATATGAAAGAGCTATTTGACTTCCTTGCCTGGGGAAGAATTCAGGTGCCCCTTGTTTTCAGAAACAGACTCAGTGGAGCTCATGAAAAGATAAAAATATCAAGATGTATAGTGGTAAAAAACACCCTGCTCAAGGGAGAGGGACAGCAGTTACTACCTAGCTCAGGTCCCTATTACTTTTCCATCTGAATGTCTCCTAGCCTTTAAGGTATTTTTCTCCATCTGACTCCTGTGAGATCGGTCAGTGCCATCATCCCTTGTAAATAAAGGGGGAGCCAGGTCCAGCCTTAGGGCAAGGAAAGCCAGGCAGGTGCCTTGGGTCCTACACCTTCAAGGCCCCACACCCACTGGCTGGGCCTCACTCTTAGTGTGCCACTTTGGGCCCTGCCCACTAGCAAGGACCCATTGGGCCAGCTCTGGAAAGAACTAAGATGCACAGACCTTCAGAGACTTACTTGAGGTCACACAGCTTATTTGTGGCCAAGCACGGAGTTAAATTCAGGTTTCCCAAGTCTCAGGCCAGTGCCTAAGCCACTGGCCTATCCTTCTAAGTGTCCCATTTTTGGAGCGCTGTTTGGGAGATTTAAAGGACTGGGGTTGTTTTACTTATGGCTGGTGCCAGAGGGAGGGGAATTAAAAGGAAGAATAATGGTAAATGAATGCCAGTCAATCACTTCTATTTGTTGAGTAAAGTTCACCACATCTGTGCTTTGTATGTGGGTGAAATACCTAATCCTGAGCCTAATTGCTATCTGTGGCCACTCACAATTGCTAGTCTGTGTCTTTGGCATGGAATATTCTGGCTACTAGATCTGAGAGCACGCTTCACACCAAGGAGGGAGAGGAGTTATTTACGCAAAGAGCCAATGCAAGCATAAGGAAGAAAAACAGGTATAAACTGCCCATCAGCAAGTTTAGGTTTGAAATTAGATGATGGTTCCCATGCCTGGATTACCTCTCATGTTGGCCTGGGGTTATTAGATTTGGTGCAACCCTGTATACAAGTCTGTTTTCTAATTTTAAATAAAATCATCACAGTTATGGCAACAAGGCTATTCATGCTGTACTACTCTTACCTTTCCATTAACATATTAACAAAAACCAGTCTGTGGTTACATTTCACTCTTAAAACATGTTGTAGAAGACAGTTAAGTTTTCTCTCAGAATAGCCTGTTCCTTACATTAGAGCAGCTGTTATATTAGTTTCTTTCTGGGAGGGTGTTTGGGTACAGAAGGGGTCGTGGGGTGCAGGCTCTGGGAGGGAGTTTGGTGCAGGAAGGGATTCTGACAAGGGGTGGGAAGATGAGGGATAGAAGAAGGTGTTGGGTGCAGGCTCCAGATGGGAGGTGTTTACTATAAACAGCTCCTGGCCAGTGGTGCAGCAGGGCTCAGTCAAGCTGCCTGCATGTTGTGGCCCCATGCCACTCCTGAAAGCAAAAGGCTGCTGGCGTATCTCTCTGCACCTCTTGGGAAGGGGGACAGCATGTACCTGTGAACTGCTTATACCCACAACCACAGCCCCCACAGCTCCCATTGGCCAGTTCTTGGCCAACGGGAGCTGAGGGGACAGTGCTGTGGGTGGAAGCAGCATGCGGAGTCACTTCTTCCCCCACCAGAGGCCACAGAGACATGCCAGCTGCTGGCCATTTTGGGATTTTTTTTTTGCAGGGCTCCCCTTAGCCTGGGGTCTTGGTCTGCCACTCCTATAGCCCCTGTGTTAATCCAGCCCTAACAGTTTCTAACCACAGGGGGAGAATAAAAGTCTGAAACAGGTTTCCAAGGGGAGTAGTGAGGGCAAAAACCCTAACTTGTTCTAAGACTGAGCTTGAAGCACATGAAGGGAATGGTATGATGAGGGTGCCTAGAATAGGACATGGCCCATCCGTGACTGCTGTTAGCAAGTGACTCCAATGGCTGCCAATGAGACACTGAATAGTGACAGAGGATTCTTTCCCAGGTGTCTGGCTAATGGCATTGCCCACATGGTTGGGGACTAGGTGATTGCTGTGTTTGGCATCAAGAAGGAATTTTTTTGCAGGTAAGATTGACAGAGGCTCTTGGGAATTTTTCACCTTCCTCTGCAGCAAGGGGGTCACTTGCTAGTTTGAACAAGAGTAAAAGGCAAATTCTTTGTAACCCAAATGTTTAAATCAAGATTTGGAGACTTCAGTAACTCAGCTGGAGGTTATGGTTCTATTGCAGAAGTAGGTGGCTGACCTCCTGTAGCCTGCAACATGCAGAATGCCAGACTAGAGAAACATGACAGTCCCTCCAGGCTCTGGAGTCTATAGCTACATCTAAACAAGAGGCTTTTCCCAGCCAAATGGGGCTTTTGTCGGAAAAAATACATGGAACATCTACACGCAAAATGTGCTTCGTCGACAGTTCATTGACAAAACCTGGCACATCTGCCAGCAGTGTTATATCTCTCCCTGTTCAGGTATAACACCTCTCTCGACAGTGTTCTGTCAACCAAAGAGCTGTGTAGATGCTCCTGGGCCCTTCTGCGGACAGACAGGGCTTCTGGTTCACTGGACCCCCCCTGTTTGCAATGCTTCCAGTCAGCTGTTCTGTTGAAAGAGGGCAGGGCAGTCTGGCTGCTCTCTGTCGACCAACTGGATTGCTCTGTCGATCTGCTTTTATGTGTAGACACAATTTGTTGACAGAAGTTTTGCAGAGAAATCTCTTCCAACAATCACTTCTGTTGACAGAGGCTTCTCATGTTGATGTAACGTGTGAGTGAAGGCGAAGAACAGCCCAGAGAGGAAGGATGGTCTTGTGGTGAGAGGCGCAGACTTGATCTGGGTTCAGCTTTTAAAGCTTTCCAAGACGTGATGTGTGAACTTGGTCAACACCTTCATGTGGGACCTCAGTTCCCAGCTGTGAAACGGGGACCTTCCTGACTCTCTTCTTTTGTCTCTGTTTAACTTGCAGATTCTTTGGAGTAGTGGCTGCCTCTTGCCATGTGTTTGTACGGTGGCTAAGCACAACGGGGCCTCTAGGATCTACTGCAATACAAAGCAGTAACAGTAATATATGTTATTACCTACGAGTAGTTCTCACAGCCGTAAATATCTCTCTGAAGCACAGAGCACATGAGGAGAACAGGAAACATCTCTCATGTGGTTTAGAGCCAGTAATTCTTCCTTTCCTGAAGCTGCACAAGCTGGCAGACAGACATGGGGACGGGTGCTTGGGAGGCTAGTGAAAGGAGGGCAGTCCCCTCGTATACATGGTACAGTACATGGATCTACTGGCCTATTTCACTTGCCATATCCCAAACGTAGCCCATGTCCAGAACTGATATAAAGGGGTTCGCGTAGTTGCTTTGTGATTTGAAACCAAGGAATCCTCATGCTGAAAAGTTGTCATTTACAGATTACCACAGTGATGCATCTTCCTTCTCTAAATTGGAGATTACTGCTTCACCTCACCCACCCCACAGCTTCTCCCATCTATTCTCCTTTGTTCCCAAAGGAGTGAGCTCTCTGTCCTACACAATGCTCTCCCCTGCTCCTTCCTGACTACATCTCTCTTTCCAGGCCCACCTCCATGCAGTGAGATGCAAAGGAACAGCTGTTAGAAGAGGGTGCCTAGTGTCTACGGCTGGGGTAGAAGCAGAAAGAAGGAGTAATCGGGGCTGAGGAAAGGATATCATGGAACCTGTACAGCTGAAAACTGTTGTGGTAGGTATTATGAGCACCTTACACATTATGCTGCAATCCTCCAGATTGCCAAGCAATATCAGCCTCCTGAGAATAATAAACACTGCTAAAGAATGGAGGCTGACCAGATGTGGGCGAAAGGATGGTCATTATGCTGCATTGCTGTGTTGCAGTGATGACAGATTACATATTGGTGGCTTGGGGAGGAAAGGTGTCCTATCATGGAGGTTGGAATAAGGCAGGCCTGCCCAAAAACCTCATCAGAATGACCTGTCTGGGAGCTTTATGGAGATGAGCAAGGAGGATCAGTGCGCCATCTCCAGACTCCTTAACAAGTTGTGCCAGGAGCCCTGGGCTGTGTTGGTACAACGCCCACCACAGATCACCAAATTTCCTTACCTCATTTATAGCTTTATTAAAAGAAAGAACTCACCAGAGGTGCCCTCCGCACCATCAGGGTCCAGCTGTGAAACATCCTGGGAAGAAGGGATGAAATCCAAAGCTACAAAAAGTTCCTGGCTGTTGGTGAGATCAGCTGCTCTTTTGTTGTTATCCTTCTCTTCCGCATCCAACGTGTCTTCCCCGCTGTTGCCAGAGGCTGCCCAAGCAATCTCTTGGGAGGCATCCAGGGACTCTTTGAGGAAAGTGTTTCTGTCTGCCCCTAGAATCCCACGCAGCTGTTCATACAAGTGTCATGTTTGCAGCCATGACCCCAAATGTACGCTTCCTTTTGTTTTCTGGTATGCCTGCCTCTGCTCCTTTGTTTCCATGTAGCACTGATGGCTGTCCTTGGTGTATCCTGTTTCTAATATGCCCTGTGGGATCTTGGCATATGAAACATGGGGATATCTCATAGAACTGGAAGGGACCTTGAGAGGTCCCCATGTCCAGCCCCCTACACTCACAGAGGACCTATCACCATCCCCTGACAGATTTTTTTTAATCTAACCTGCCCCAGACCCTTGAAAGGCCCCCTCAAGGATGGAGCTCCCAACCCTGGGTTTACAAGGCTAATGCTCTAACCACTGAATATGTGCCTTTCTTTTACTGCTTTGTATTTCTGCCAGTACAGCTTCACCCCCTCCCAGAATCTCGTGAACATTCCATGCTGGAGCTTTTCTGTGACCCTGGGGATTCATGGCCAGATGTGCTGCTGAGTTGTGTTGCCTTGTCCACTTGCAACACTAGCCAAACCGGAAATGAAATGCAAACTTTCCCAGGCCGTTTCCTGCACACCTGGAGAACAGCAGAGCTGAATGTCCTGGCCAGAATGGTCACATTGGGGTCCTGCAGGACCCCTTCTAGAAGGCCAATAATGTTGACTTGCAGAGTGCTCCATTTGCATTAACGTCAGCCACGCAAGGTCAATTTTGGTGTTACTTCTCCTGAAAAGTAGGAGAACAAAAATTGACCTTAGAAGCCTTTCAAGTCAGTGGAACTGACATGTAGTATGGATTGATTGCTTAGAAAATTGAACTAAGTCACTTATATTCGACCTAATCTCCTAGTGTAGACCAGACCTAAGTGAAGTTTGCTGGAATACACATGACAGGAGAGCTCACAAACTATGTCTGGTGTCCTTTTTTTTTTCTTGCAGAATTTTTTCTTAATTCTCAAAAATACTGTAAGTTTGCAGACAAAAACAAAAAAAATGTTTTTTGACGAAAACTAAAATTTTCCTTGGAAAGTGGACACTTTTCACACAAAAGATTCTTTACTCAAAAACCTGATTTCCCATTGAAATTTCTGATTAGCCTTACAGGTCAGTGTATAGCGAGACAATAGATTTGTACTACGTGGAAAAGAATAGTCATCCCATGAGAAATTTACAGTTGGCCTAGGTAGGTCCCATTGTAGATGTTTTTTAAAAGCAAGTCCTGTGGTGAACTTCCATGGGCTGGTTAAAATTGTTAGTGGTCTAAACTATGGACCCTTCCTTCCTTTTTAAATGACAAGGGCTATTATTCTTATAAAGAATGGAATATAATGCAAATGTTTTTTTTTTCTTCTTTAGTTAGTCCCCAGCATCACATTACCAAGAACTGAGTAAAAATTCAGCATCTGAGAATATTTCCTTGAACTTAATTCTGCAGTGTTGTTACTAAAATATAGAGTTACTCTGACCTGGCCTTTTTGTAAGCATTCCAGTTTACACTCCTATGGGGATTCAAACAATTATTAAATTGCTACAGCTAGAAGCTTATAAAGCTTGTAAGTACTACTGACAAGTCTAAACAAACAAAATACAATTTGGCTTACAACACTGAATGTTTCCTTTCAACAAGATTGCTAAATAAGTTCTTTGCAGTGTTCTTTGTCTGGGCAGTGGAAAATGTTCCCCGTGAAAGCTGCTTATTCTATTGGAGAGCTAACTTTATCCAGTATTTAGCTGTTGTTCAATTCCAGAGATGGGCTGCTGTATAGAAAAAGTCATTAGCGTTCGAGATGAGCGAGTACCAAGGGCCCCCTGAAAGGAAAATTATGTGAACGGCTGATGGATGGATGCGGGAGTAAGTGGATGAACAGCACAAAGGAATTAATCATACAGACATTCTACATTGTTCATTTCTAAGGCAATTATAGTATAACTAAATGTCTGTATTAGAGCTGTGCCAGTACTACACACAGTGAAGCACTGAGGCATTATTTGAGGATTGCATATTAATTCCAGTTTCTTTTGAAGGATCTTGATCTGTGATGTGGTGGAAATATTTTAATAGGAGGCTTCCACAAATATTTCCCCATCATCAACACCCACGGGATTTGCCAGGGGGTAAAGGAAAGAAGGATGAGAAAAAATTATTCATCTGTTTTGCCTCTTATACCAAAATGCTTTCTATATATTGACAACGGAGGAGGAAGGTGCCTGTGCTTGGCACACTGACTTTGCAAAACTTAATTACCCCCCTGGGGAAGTAGAGAAACAGGTTGCCTGACAAGTACCCCGAAGTCACCTACTTCAAAAGAGGCCCAAGAAGGAAAATAAGAGAACATCACTTGTCATCACCCATTGCCATCACCTGAAACCCTTCCAGTGCCTCACTGACAACCTACAACCTATACTGGAATATGATCCCTTCGTGATAGGCCTGTCCTCTCCTACAGACAGCTACCCAACCTCAAGAAAATACTAGGATCAGACACCATATCACAGAAATACTAACCCAGGCACCTTTCCTGCAACAAAACCCCATTGCTAGATCTTCTACAAAAGGATTTTACTACAAGATTACAGAGGGAGACATCTGAATTTGGAATTCATTTGTAAATATGACATGTTTAAATTAGGCCTTAACAGAGATCGAAATTATTTTACACATTACAGGGCCAATTTTTCCACCTTGGATGTTTGCAGTGATGGCACATATCCCACTTAACTTAATTTGCTTTATCTACTGGTTGTAGTAGTGACAGAGAGCCCTTATTTTGCAACCTGAGGAAGTGAGTCTTAGCCACAAAAGCTCATTGCCTAATAAATTTGTTAGTTTTTAAGGTACTACAGGACTGCTTGCTGTTTGTGAGACTTTGACAGAGGGTATTTTGCTGCTAGGGTTTTCACATTAATTCTGAAAATATTTGGAATGTAGTAATAGTAAAAGCTACATCTACACTAGAGAGCTACGCCGAAAGAGCATCCTTCAAAAGAGAGACTTTGAAAGATGTTCCTCCAACGCATAGCGTCTACACAGGGGCCGGGGCTGGCACCACTGATGAGCGATGTGGAAACAGCCATGCGGCACATAGAAAGGGGCTGCCCCGGACATGGAAAGAGAGTGTCTATGCTTACCAGTGGCTTCTTTCGAAAGAAGGGGCCAGGAAAGGCTGCAGATGGGGTTGCAGGGTGGACAAGCCCTTCTGGGGCGCAGCAAGCCGCTCCTTTTATGGGCCCCTACCAAACACACTTGGCCTGCATAGCACGAGGCCTGTGGAGCTGCTACAAGCTTCACAGACACAGTGCCCACAGAAATGGACATTGACCCTGGCTGGCTGCCATTAGTGGAGCAGGTGTCCTGCTAGCCACAGCCCTGGTGGCCACCCAGCAGCTCCTGGAAGGGGCACCCCTCCCAGCTCCAGGGGCAGAAGGGGATGCCCCAGACCACTGGGCCCTCCTGCCCCCCACCATGTGCTCTGCTGGCTCTGGAGCCACCCCTAACAGCTCTGAGCGGTAGGAGCAACTGGTCATGCGGGAGTGGGACGACGACCGGGGGCTCTGGAATTTCTGGATGTGGCGGCAGGCCTTCCTCAAGCTCTGCCAGTGGCTCACCCCCCCTTCCTGAGACACCAGGACACCCAGATGCAGTGTGCCCTCCCTGTTGAGAAGAAGGTTGCAATAGCTGTCTGGAAGCTGACCATTCCGGACAGCTACTGCTCCATGGGACACCAATTCGGTGTGGGCCAGGCCGCAGTTGGGGCCATCATGATGGCGGTAAGGAAGTCTGGGCATGCACCCACTGGGGGCTAGGGGGATGGAGAGGAGGCCCAGGATGGGGCCGGGCACACCCTGCACACCTTCACAGGTGCCTATGTCCCCTCCCCGCAGGTGGTCTGTCTGCTCAACTCCATGCGCCTCCAGAGGTTCATCCACATCAGGGACTTGGATGTGGCCATTGTGGGCTTTGGCACACTGGGGTTCCCAAACTGCTTCGGGGCCCACGACGAGACCCACATCCCCACCCGCATCCCAGAGCACAGGGGAGGACAATTTATAAACAGGAAGGGCTACCATTTGGTGGCCCTGCAGGCCATGGTGGATAGCCAGGGCCTGTTTGAGGACATCTATGTGGGCTGGCCCAGCTGCACCCACAACACATGGGTCTTCTGGAACTTGGGCCTGTGTCGCTGGTTGAAGGCAGGGACCTACATCCTCAGAGGGAAATCACATTGAGGGACACCACTATGCCCCTCTGCTTGGTGGTCAATGCTGCTTACCCACTCCAGCCCTGGCTCATGCGGCCCTACGTGGGCCACTTTACCCCCAGCCAGGAGTCCTTCAATGGCCAGCTTAACCATGCGGGAGGGGGCAGCCAGGCCAGGACCTCCCACTATGAGCCTGTGATATCTCTGAAGGAGGCCATAAAGTCCTCCCAGACTGCTCGGCACCAGGTGGCCTCCCCCTCCTTGAAACGGAGGCACTGTTCCACCAGTTCCACCTGGTGCCAGATGGAGGTGGCGATGTGGGGGCCATTGGATGGCCACCTCTGGCTCTGCCAAGAGAGGGCCCGTCCTGGTGCTGGTGGTGCCTCTGGGCTGTCACTAGCCCTTGCCTCCAGGGGGCTATCCAGGGCCACAGATGCAGCAAGGCTCTCCTGGCCCTCGGATGGTGAGGCTGCAAACAGCAGGGGAAAGGAGAAAAAGGCCACGAGTAACAACCCCTGTCCCATGGCCCATGCCCCCCGTCTGTGGGTGCTGAGTCCCCATCCCCTGTACCCCGTCTGTAGATGTGGTGGCCCTGGGGGCAGCCCCTTTGTGTGGTCCACACCCTCACCACTCCCCCGGGGGCAGGGCGCAGTGCTGTCTGGGGGAATAGATGCTGACAGGCACTGGTGGCTGTGCTGCCATCCAGGAGCCATGGTCCATCTGGTCCCGGGAGGGCCAGGGTCTAACAAGGGTGTGGGGGACCCCCAGACTTGTATGGTGCCCCCACCCCATGACTCAGGGGTGTGTGCCCTGTGCGGTATGTGCCTGAGGGTCCACTGCCGAGGTTGGCGGTGCCTGTCAGGCAGATGCCTGACTGGAGGTGCAGGAGGGGAGACAGATGACCAGCTCCCCCTCCTTGCTGGACCACTCCGCTGTGTCGGTGCCCAGCTCAGGCTCCGGCCTTGGTGGTGCTGGGCTTGGCAACAGTCCTGGCTCCTGCTCCTCGACCTATTGGGGCGCCTTGGCTGCTGTGTTGAGGATGGCCAGAAGGGAGGAGGTGTCCTGGGGACCCAGGATGGCTCTGAGTCCCTGCTAATAGGGGCAAGCAGTGGAGGCAGCCCCAGACTGGCTGGCTGAGTCCTGAGCCTGGGCATAACCCTGCCACAGCTCTTTAACCTTACTCCTGACATGGTCAGGAGTGCACACAAGGTGACCCCAGGTGACCAGGCCCTCCGCCAGCCAGGCGAAGGCAGCCGCATTCTGCCGCTTGCTCCCCATCACCCGCCGCACCTCCTCCTCACTCCAGAACCCCAGCAGGTCCCAGAGCTCAGCCTTCCTCCAGAAGAGGCCACGCTTCTTCCCTCTCTGGCCTGGCCCTTGGGAGTCCTGGGGTCAGTCAGAGGGGGAGCCCTGGGACTGCTTGGGTAGCTGGCTAGTCGCCAACCCTCTCCGTGGGCTGCTGGGAACTTCTCCGAGGCATGCAGGGGCACTACATGTGATGGCTACTGCCTGCAAGCTCTCAGCTTCCTTCCACAGGATTTCCTGGTCCGTGCCACTTAAGAGCCACTGCGCTCACAGATCATAGAGCCCCGCAGGGGGTGGGCAGCAGGTCTCCACATGCCAGCTGATTGCTGCCAAGTTGCACCCTGCTCTTCTGAAGTAGCGGGATGCAGCGTGTCTACACACGGCGTTTCTCGAACTTAGACATCCAAGTAGCGCCCTGTTCCTATTTTCTGGTTGGAATAGCAGTTTCAACATCTGCGGCGCCTAACGTCGATTTCAGCTTCGAAGCCGCACACAGTGTGCGTAGATGCGACTCGCGCTACTCGGATGGGGCACCGGCTCTTTCGAAGTAGCAGGCTAGTGTAGAAGCAGCTAAAGTGAAGTGCTATTGGAAGTGTGCTCATGCGTGCGCACATGTGATCACACAGGCTTATGGGAGAAGAGCTGGAGGTATCTTTTCCCTGAAAGCATTTTTAACACTAGCTCTCCTGGGTGCTAGCTGGTGCATTCTAAAGGCAAACCAATTTTATCTTCCAAAGCACCTAATGTATTGTTAGGAATGGTTAGGGAACAGCGGTCTTGGATAAGGAATGATTTAGCAGGATCCAGAGAAGAGGTGAAATCCCTCTGATTTTGTAACACAGTTTTAACAAGGAGGTCCAGGAAGCCCCTTCCAGCCCATCTCTTCTCTTGGTTCAGCCATCATCCTGGAGTAGGCCTTTGTTTCCATTATCACCTTTTCAGTATGTAACAGGGCATCCAGGGCTGGAACAAGCAGCCAGCAGATAAAGGCAGTGCTAGAAGTCAGCTGCACTCTGCTGTTCCCTGGAGGGCCTGCCCTCGGTGAGTGGAGTGCCCCAGAGAGGAGGGGATTGGCCAGGGAGTTCGCAAGTTCAAAGAAGTTAGGAGATGAGCTGATTCAGTGCACCTACTAGCCATCTTCCACTAGTAAGACTCATAAGGAGGCACAGCTACATCTTAAACTGCCCTGCCACATTAGTTAAGACATCTTGCCAGGACTATAGGGGCACAGGGTGGCACAGATGGTAACATTTGCATATCCTGGTGCCTCCAATGTTGAACTAAGCTGTTTCTCTACTATAAGGTTCACACTTGGCATGAAAGTTCCTAAGAGAGTTCTCATTTTCTCCTTATGCCTCCCTCTGTTCTGCAGCCATCCAGGGGCAAGTGCCAGCTGACCCCTGGAACCTGCAGAAATCTCTAGAAATGCCACAGAACACACACTACCTGCCTATGGCCCTACACAGAATTAACTGCACAATCCTCAGGTGTCCGATTCCACTGCTCATCACTTCCGCTGTCAACTTGGATGAGGGGCTTTCACTGCTTAGGAATGGGTGGTGACCTCATCAGAAATGGGGTGGGTATTTTACTTGAATGTTGCCAGGCCCGGCCAAAGAATTTGCAACCGCCTTGTTTGCCTTGCCCTAAGGCTGGGCCTGAATACTACCCGTATAATGGCATGCAAAATCACATGCTCCAGTCATCTGGGGCAGCCAGGGTGACAATAAGTCTGTGTTAAAAGTAGGCAGCATTCTGACATGCCTTTTCACGGGACTACGCACAGATGAGGACACAACATAAAGAGCTTTAGTGACTGAGAAAGCGAGTTTTAGTTTGGCAAAGGAAAGATATAGGAAAACAAAATGGCATCTCATTACTTAACTCTGGAGAAACAGGTTTTTCTACATACTGATTTTACAATGCATAGCAGAGGTCCTGGAGACACACAGGAGTTCCTAATATAGCCATTGACCATTCTCCAAAACCCATCATGATTTGAATTATTATTGTGCCAAATCCTGAAGACTGCTCAGTTTTTATTCACACCTTACTGAGATGAAACTCTGATTGAATTTACTGAAAGGTAGGAAACTTCAGCATTTGACCTGATACTCTGTATTACTTAATGCTGTGTCTATACTACCACCTTCCTTCGAAGAAGGATGGTAATTAGGCTGTTGGGAGTTTACTAACGAAGTGCTGCTGTGCATTGGCAGCACTTCATTCAGCAAATTCCCCCACCCCCCACCCCACCCGCGGCAACTCCGAAGTTTTAAATTTAGAAGTACCAGCATGCATCTAGCCACAGCACACCTGTCAGTACTTCAATGTGCAGGGGCAACTTCGAAGTCTGCTTACTCCTCAAAATTAAGGTAGGTAGTAGTGTAGACACAGCCAGCATATACTGAAACTGACATGTACTCATAGTCCTAGTTTATGCTGACCGTGAAGTCCAGTTTCTTGAGTCCCTATCCTTTCTCATTCTCCCAAGACAGCATCATCTCTGATTTAACTCCACTGAAGTTACACATATGTATTTAGAGAGCTATGGAAATAAACCAAATGCAAAGCTCTCAAATACAAAAATAAAACGTTCTTTCTTTTCAGACGACTACCAGCATAACCAGTGTAGTTATATCTGGGATAAATCTGACTTCAGACAAGACAAAACAGTGTAGGAACTGAAGAGATTGTACATACTCAGGTTTACTGCAGCAGCATGGAATTTCCAGGGAGATGAATTTGTTTAGAAGCATGCAACGTCATTATGGATAAATACATTACTTGCAAAAGGAGGCTGACACAAGTAGATGTCCATGATCTGAATTTTTAAGTGGATAGCGATTTGGGGAGCTTCCATCTTTGAATGCCCAGCTTGAGACACCTCAAAAGAAATTTGATATTCAAAAAGTGTTGAGTACCTTCTGTCTACAGATCAGGCCCCTTCAAAGAGTGTCATGTTGGACAGCTAGAGACCACTAGTCCCTCTTGAATATATAGGTCATAAATATCCTTTTTCCCTACATATTGTGCTGCTGTGCTAGGAAAGTAGGATTTGTAACTTGGCTGCTCTGTGTTTAGTTTTTCCCCATCATTGTGTTTTGCAATGGATGCTTGTGAATATCCACAGTCAGTGAGTGAAAGAAAAGACACAATCGGAGTTCCCTCTAATTCTTTCCATCATGTGCAGAATACATTTTGTTATGTGCACTGAGGTGCGTGCTGATGAGCACCACCAATAGAAACACATGCTGCCAGCTGTGGATGCTACAGGCACTCTGCTAATCTACTGGGCAGCATTTGAATCTCTCCTCGCAGCCGTCCAAGCACTTAGGTTATAGGGAACACTGGACTCAACACAAGCAGTGCCATGTACAATCACTTAATAACGGGTTCTAGGAAGTTCTGCTTCCCATGAGATAGTCAGCCTTCCACTTTCTCCTGTGGATGCACCCAACAGTGGGGTAGAGGACAGTGAAGCCCTATTAGATTTTTTTTGCTCCTCCTCCTCGAGGTACAGAAAAAAGTTTGAATTTATTCATCAAGGTCTGAGTCATCCAGTGAATAATTCAATTCCTCATCTTCACATAATGAGCTGGCTGTAAAAACAAATACAGCTTTTTATGTCAAGTGTGCAAATATGTTTCCCAATGTTTTGTAGACAGAGAATGTGATACAACAGCTGAAGTGCAGGAGGCAGAAGGAGAGAGGGAGAGAGATTATGAATGCAGGAAGACTTTCTTTGAGAAGTGATGGACTAAAAAGATTGTGAGTGCTGCAGCAGAGGCCTGGAGTCAGAGGAATACGAGACAAACTTCCCAATCAGCTGGATCTCAGTGGGAGGAATACAGAGGTGTGGCTGCAGTGAGGTACATTCAATACGTCTCTGGTAAAAATGGGCACATTTAGCTATTATTTTCCCCTGATGCTGCTATTTGTAGAAGTAGAGCCCTCTAATTTATAAGTTCCAGCCTTATGAGCATTACATTAATGAGATCTTGTGGCCTCTAAATATTGGAGAACCTCATGATGTGACATCCTCCAAGAGCTTGAAGTTTGTCATAGGCAATGTGACTGGGAACCTTACCTAACCCCGGGATTCTGCAAACCTCCGCTGGGAACAGTGCTCACAATAATCATTCATTTCATTAATGAATATCAGTCTCAATATGGAAAGAATGGCCAGTCACTGATTACAATCATTTTCAGTTTCAGACCTTTCATGTATGGGCCTTGCGACTGGTGTTATTGCAAAAATGCGCCATAATTTCCCTTGGGCTGAAACAACAGAAGCGCTTGGAGCCATTTCCAAATTTCATCAGAGAGGAGAGCATTCAGAGCTAGAGTTTTGGTTCACACCTATCTTTAGTGCTTACTGGTGTGTGTTCAGTCTCTCTCTCTCTCTCTCTCTCTCTCTCTCTCTCTCACACACACACACACACAACATAGCTTTTGTTACCATCAAGAAAAGGATACACAACAGTGTGCAGGCTTGACTTTCATTTGGTAAATACTAGTACCTGCATTCAAACACAGGCTACCTCTACCAAATACTAATGGTCATGAGTCATCTGCTCTGTGAGGAAAGAAGAAGGCTTCACCTTTCACAAAGGAAACTGCAGTATTAATCGAGAGCACCCTCTTGTGTAACATTATAAATGGAAGCTCAAAAGTGAGATCTGACATGCCTGAGGACACTGGATAGCATAGTCTAATGTTTTCATCAACCACAGACATCCCAAGGTGCTGCTGGAGCTAATTCAACATCCTTTGCCAGATCATTGAAAACAGTAACTGGGAGGTAAAGATAAGCTGAAGTGTGTAGTGCCGCACATGAAATGATTTTGTCATTTATTTCTCATTAAGCAATATCCCTGAATTGTGAATATTGACGTGGTCAGTGGGAAGGCCCAGGAAAGATACGTGCATTGAAATGCACATTGAAAGTATTTACATCTCTGATTTTCAGGTTAAGTGGGCTGCCTCTGGTGAATTTTCTGTGTTCTACATGCCTAGAAAAATACTATTTGTCAAAGACTGTATGTTAAGTTGTATGCCAACAACATTAGCATGAAATATTAAGAAATTTAGGATTAAAAAGCTTGTTTTAGTAGTTGAACAAATACATAAGGTAAGCTGTGGAAGTCCACTACATAGTAGTGAAGTAAATAGATAATAAGCCCCACACACATAGATCACAAGAAGAGGTGCAGCTGTGTTTGAGATCTATAGCTTGATAACACATGTTGTAGTAAGGTGGCCTTGTTCCTGGGCTCTGGGCTTCTATTTAGTCCACAGGCCCCATGGCAAGGATGCTGTTGCCCTTCTTGGGAGGGGGAAGGGGATGGTGGTTGGGGGAAAACCCAGGCCCTGCCCACTCATTCTGGGTTCTGGCCCAGGGACCATATGTGGCTGCTACTGGTGGGTAAGGGTTCCCCTCATTCTGGAGACCACAGCTTTTCTCCCTCGGCCACTTCCCCAGATGATCCCCAGCAGCCTCATCTTCCCCCTCCTGGATCGGCTCCCTACGGGCGATCAGTTCTTTCCAGCTTCACTTCGAATCTCAGGGCCACTTGGACAGGGACCCCAGCCCCTCACTGCTCAGAACTCCTCCCCTCCTCTGCTGTTCCTTGGAAAAGCTCCTTTTGCTTCTCTCCACTCGCCTCCTATGCTCTCCTCAGTCACACCCCTCACAACCCCTGGGCAAGGGTTGTTAAAGGCAGTCTTGAGTGGGACTAGCTGGCTCCAATTGATTTAGGGCAGCCTTTACCCAGCTGCTCCCACTCTGTCTGTTTGCCAGTTCAACACAGCCCCGCTTTTCTCTCTTGTACTCACTCCCCTGGCCTCACCTCATCACAATGTGCGTCCACAATAGCTGTGCATCATGTCTGTATATTCAGGAAATCTCTTGAATTCACCATCCCGAAAATGAATTGCCTAACTGTCAGAGCAAAGGGCTGATCTCTTAGTTTCCTTATCCTTAAAATGGATGCTCCCCACGCTGCTGTGAGATTTAACAATTTAAAATTTGAAAAGTGGGCGAGAACAAGCACTACCGAAGTGCAAAATGTTAATTCTCATTATTTGTGGACAAAATCTTGCCTGGTTGACAGTCATGAATTGGGAGATTTGGTTTGAATAAACGCTCAAAATCTCCTCTGATCTTTTAAATTGTTCTGAATTCTGCAGCCTGAAAAAAAGGAATGGGCTATCTCAGAAGAACAGTTTGTGATTTGTGTCAGGTAAGAGCTATGACAATAAAAGGAGCTGTTTTCCCGAGACTTTAGTTCGTTGTGTTGCACCTTCAAATGTAGAGGAATCTGTCCAGCAGGGGGGCAACTGTCATTTTGTGCTTTAGATCAGATACAAAATATTAAAGTGAGTTCCTATTAATCCAGGGGAATATATGTTTTGTTCGTTGTGTGGGGAAAACATGAGTTCAGTTGAAAATATAGATGGAAAGGACTATTTACAGCTTAGCATTTAAAACATAGTATTGCAAGTCATTATGTTCCTGACTCTTCCTCCCTTGCTTTTGAACCGATCCTCTTCTCCCTGGGTTAAAGTTGTCCCTCTCCCCAGCCACGCCTTTGTTTCCTAGGGTGACCATATTTCCCTCTGCCAAAAACGGGACACCCTGGGGGCAGGGCAGCTCCCCGACTGTGGCTGGCAAGCAAGTGCCCAGCTGCCCCACACCTCTGGGCCCCAGAACAGGGTTGCCACCCTGCGGGGGACCTCCCCGGCTGCCCCATGCCTTGGGGTGCCAGGAATGGGGCTGTTGCCTGCATTGAAGCTCTCATCTACCTCAAGCTGTGGGGAGCTGGGAATGGGGCTGCTGCCTTCTGGGACACCTCCCCAGCTGTCCCACACCTCTGAGCACCAGGAACAGGGTTGCAGCCCTTCCGGTGAAGCGCCTGGTTTCCCTGAGCTGTGGGGAGCCAGGAATGGAGCTGCAATCCCACAGGGAACCTCCATAGCTGAGCCATGCCTTGGGGTGTCAGGAACAGGGCTGCAGCCCCACCAGAGCAGCTTCTCTGAGTTGTGCAGAGTTGGAAACAGGGCAGCAGCCATGCCCCCATGCCCCAACATTCCCCTATATCAGGGCCCCCTGCTGGCTCCCCCTCTGGCCTGTACATGTGGCTGTTGAATATATGCTCTCCATCCAGCAGCTGCACCTGCACGGACTTGGGGGAGAAGGGAAGCTCAGCAGGAGCCTGAATCCAGGGCAATGCAGCCCTTTTGTTAAAATAAATCAGGACGCCTTTTCTCGTACCTGAAACAAAACAGGATGGATGGTCACCCTGCTGTTTCTCCATTGGCAAATACCTACAGTAAAAATTACCCTCTTTTTTGGTCAAGATTTTTTTGTGGTTTGAATGAATCATGCAAAGAAATTTTATTACTACTGCTAGCTATTTCACAGAACTAAAATCAGCCACGTGTGGGGCAGATGTATTTATGTACATGGATGAGAAGGCTAGAAGAGAATTCCCCATACCAATTATTTAAGGAGCACTGGGCATAGAAAGAGATCTTTTAAAGACATCTTCATCGGAGATTAAAGGAACAACATGGTTGTGTTTCTCCATGCTGATTTTTTTCCCTCTCTCCTCCCTTCTCTTTGTTCTGGCAGTGGTTCTGCTGAATATCGATGAGACTATTCTCACTCCAACCCCAAACAATTGTTTCCAGGTAATTACTTAGCACCATATCAGCACTTAACAGCCCTGACTTTCCTGACTGGAAGATGACAAATTAAAAGGACGGGCAAGGCATTGATTGATTGCCACATAGGTAGAACCCAATAAACTACGACAACAAATTGATTCATTGAGTGTTTCCCACCTACTTTTTTTTTATTTTTAGACAAGAGTCACTTTAATGAAGACAACTAGGATGGAAGAGGCAAAGCAGCATCAAATGTATGGGGTTGGATTTGAACAACTAAGTTAGTTGTGGGGACTGGGAGAGAATGTTCATATGGAATCCCTGGTGTTTGGAGGTAGTTATTATCATACTGAAAATTTACATAGGTTCCGTAGGAATGTCTTCTTCAGCATCTCAGGCTCCATTCTGCTAGGCAGGGACATTGTTTATAGGGCAGCCAGATTTTCAAGGGGGAGAAATGGGACATTTGTCAAAGGGAATGGGAGGGCCCAGTTTTAGCATGAGCCAGAGGGGTGTACACAAGAGAACAATGGCAACTACTACCTGCACCTCCCCACTCTCAGTTATTTCTCTCCTTTCCCCCACCCCCTGAAACAGACTGCCTTTGTTCCTTCCATCACCCAACACACAAAAGGAGAGGTATTCTATATCTACACTGTGGTCAATGAGCCAGGGGTTTCCTCACTCATACCACTTTGCAGACAACTGGCAGATGCTCCTGCTAAGGACACAAGATTGAGCTTCCTTCCTGTCCCCCTAAAATGTTTGAATCACCTTCCTCTTCAAAATTCTAACACTGAGGATCTGGTCCACAGTTCTACCCGCCCCCTGCAAAAGCACTTTGGGTTGTAGGGTTATCTCCTGGGATCCCAGCACAGTAACTGGCATGCTATAATATCTTCTTCCCTAAAATCAGAGTCCCACTCCTGCAAGATCACCTTCCAAGAACTTAGAGTCCATTTCTCATGGGACTGTATTTTCCTCCCATCAGATCCAGATTCCTGAGCAGGGGCTGTTCCTTAGGAGGCACAGAGACCACATTTGTTTTCATAGCCATTTACATTTCTTTTAGCAATTTATAATCTTCTGTTCAGTGCACAGTTGATATGTATGCAGAAAGAAGATTGGCTGGTGAGCCCTCTAACACTTCTGCTGCTGAAGCAAATAATCTTCAAAAGCAAAGGTAAAGAGAACCATGTTAGCCCAGAAAGCAATAGCTAAGCTTTATATGTAATGAACTGTGGACTTTATTCCACACATAATGGACTATGACTGCATGGACAGACAGATAGCCAGTCATAAATTCCAAGACCAGAAAGGACCATTGTGGTCATCTTGGGTGACCTCCAGTATAAGAAAGGCCTTTGGACTTCCCACAAAGCCATTCTAGTGATGGGTTTCAAACTACACCTGCAACTGGGCAATCATCAGCAAGTGGGCATGTGTCTAATGGAGGTGATTGGCTCTTGGCTTTATGCTATTTAACATTTTTTATCAGCGATGACATTTCCAGACACAGAAAGTTCAAGGTCTTCAACCCCAAAAGCATGAGTTCCCACCACTTGAGCTACAGAATGGAGTACCAGACTACCAAATATGTTTAAATGCCTAAAGATGCACATAGGGGCTTAGTGGGACTTTAAAAATCACCTAAGCCCCCATTGAATCAGTCGAAGTTTGGGGCCTAGCATGCTCAGGACCTTTGAAAAATCCATCGACAGCTCTACATCTCTAGGTGCCTAAATATCTTTGAAAATTTAGCCCTGAGTAACCTCTGATTTGAAGTAAGGTTTCACTGGGTCCAGTCACTCGATGGAGGCACAGTCATCCCTACAAGGGCAATGCATTAAATACATATAATCCTAGAAGATGAGCACCTAAAACCTATAGGCTCAGACATGGCATTTTAGGTGCATTTGCATAATGAGCCACAGCCAAATACTCAGAAATATCATGCTCAAAAGAGGTGGAACTACTTAGATCCTTCAACATCGGGAGCACAAGCCCCCTTCAATGGAACTGAAAGAGCAACTTGACATGTGATTAATTTGGCTGCTCCCCGTCACTGGAACTAGAGGGAGACTGGGGTCATGGGAACTAAGCTTGTGTGTTATAAACACACAACTATGTTTCAACTGCTTTATAGAGATACGGTGTAGCTTGTTATGTTATTGAGTTCTTTAGGAAAGTTATTAAATACCTGAAGCTGCATAGCTGATATGCTTTTTGATAAGTATCCTGTCCCCCATTAGTGATGTCTCAAGGCATTCACAGGGTTAGAGAATCAGGGGAAAAGTCTGACAGAAGACTGTACCTATGATTAATTGACCTGCCTGGCTCCAAGGAAGGCCAGCTGAACCTAATTAAAAACACACTTGGAGGAGGAGTCTTGGGTTATCAGCAAAATGCAGCCATCTAAGAGAAGAGAGCTTGGTCCTGTATACATACACAGCTAAATTCTCACTTTTGTGGCTGTGGATTATGTGTGGGCTCAAGGAGTTGGAAAGATTAAAGAGATTTGCATATGAGTGAAAGAAGTAAACATTACTAGGGTCAAAATTATTTGGCTAGTTTGGCCATGTGATCTGTGTTATGGATTTTGTTTAAGGAGACTTGCCTTTTACTGATGGCTTAGCACCTTGAGCTATGGGTCTGAATAGCATTTTATTTTTCAGAAGAGACAGATTGAGGTACTCCATAAATTATTTCAGTGAGGCCAGAAATCCGCCCTTTTTCCTTCAATAGTGTAAAGGGACATCCAAGAAGCTTTAAGCTAGAATTGTAGCTAGAGATCGTAGTGAATATCCCCCAACTTTTAAAAGTAAGATGGTGGATGATGATGGGATGTCTACTAAGACAGGACATATAAGCTGTGTCTACACGTGCACGCTACTTCGAAGTAGTGGCACTAACTTCGAAATAGCGCCCGTCACGGCTACACGCGTCGGGCACTATTTCGAAGTTAACTTCGACATTAGGCGGCGAGACGTCGAAGTTGCTAACCCCATGAGGGGATAGGAATAGCGCCCTACTCCGACGTTCAACGTCGAAGTAGGGACTGTGTAGTCGTTGCGCGTCCCGCAACGTCAAAATTGCGGGGTCCTCCATGGCGGCCATCAGCTGAGGGGTTGAGAGACGCTCTCTCCAGCCCCTCAGCTCAATGGTGGCCTCATGGAGCGGCCCCTTAAAGGTCCCCTCCCCCTCCCTTCCTGTGCAGGAAGCTGAGGGAACGTGCAGGCGGCAGCCCAGACACGCAGGCAGCCTGCACGTTCCTCAGCCAGCACAGCCACCCACCCAGCTGCGATGGCTGCCCGGCAGCACCCCCAGTGTCCCCAGGGGACCCCCCCCAAGGGGAGCCAGGGCAGCCAGCCCAGCCAGGTGGGCAGCCAGGCTGGCAAGCGGCAGCGGGGCCCCTCCTGGACGGAGGCTGAGCTGCGGGACCTGCTGGGGCTCTGGAGCGAGGAGGAGGTGCTGCAGGTAATGGGGAGCAAGAGGCGGAACGCGGATGCGTTCGCTCGGCTGGCCGACGGCCTGGCTGCCCGGGGTCACCCTGCCCACACTCCTGATCACGTCAGCAGTAAGGTAAAGGAGCTGTGGCAGGGTTACTCCCGGGCCCGGGATGCGGCCAGCCGATCTGGGGCCGCCCCCATCACTTGCCCCTTTTACAGGGAGCTCAGGGACATCCTGGGCCCCCGGCACACCTCCTCCCCTCTGGCCACCCTTGATACTTCGGCCAATGAGCCCCAGCAGGCCCTGCAGCCGGAGTCCGCCCCGGAGCCCACCCCCGGGACATCGCGGCAGGAGGAGGAGGAGGAGGAGGAGGGGGGCTCCTCCTCCGCAGAATCTGGGCTGCAGATCCTCCTCCTGCCATCCCGGAGCAGCAGCCGGGCCTCCACCCCCCGGGGATCTCCAGACCGTGGGAGTGGACCGACAGGTATGTACCCCCCTCTGGTGTACACCCCTGGGCTTGAGGGGCGGGGGGTAATAGATATGTGTCCAGGGCCCTCCACATGCTCACATGGCCATGTCCCCAAGGACAGCAGGGCCATGTCCCTCACAGCAGTGCATCAGCCCCTGCCCCCTGCCACCCCGCACGGCAGTGCCATGCCCCATCCCCGGGGCAGGGGGGGGGGGCGGAACCTCGAGGGGCCCCCGGGAGGAGGGGGTGGGACACCCTGCAGCAGCAGCAGCAGCATGTGATGGAGTGGGGTGAGTGCAAAAGGGAGACTCAGGCTACATATGAGCAACAAGAGCCAAATAGCTCCCAGGGGCAAAGGATGATCCTGGGGCTACAGCTGGCAGGTGACACCTCTGCCCTGAACAAAGAGGAGGGAGGAGCCGAGCTGGCTTGGAATTGGGGGAGGGAGGGTGGGGGCCACAGGTAGAGGCTAGGGGAAGGGAGAGCTGGAAGGCAGCCAGCCTGAGGAGGGGGAAAGCTGCATCCCAGAGGGGCACCCCTTGGGGTCTTCTCCCCAGGACGGGTTGGAAGGACTGTCTCTTCCAACAGCTGGTGCTGTCACTCCTGGGAGAAACTGGGCATCTGTGGCCTAAGAAACCTCTCCTGCTGTCAGACCCTGCGGAGTGAAGTGAGAGTCGCTCCCACCAGGGGACGGGGTGCAGGGCAGGGGGACCCCTGAACCCCATCCATCACAGCAGCATCTCCCAGGGACGGGGATGGGGAACCTGCAGCACAGGGCTGGGGGGACAAAGGCCACGGCTCGGGGCCCACACTAACACCTGTCTCCACTCTTCTTCCCCCCCTCCTCTCCTGTGTCCCGCACCTGCACCATCAGAAGGACCGGAAGAGAGCGCCAGCGAGGCATCAGTGGTCCTGGAGAGCCCTCCGGGACCATCGCTCCAGGCCAGCCCCTCGGCCGAGGACCGACCGGCCCCACGGCGGGCTAGATGGCGGACCCCGCGCCACCACCAGCCGACGGTGCCGGACCCCCAGCTGCTGGCCATCCACCGTCGGCAGCTGGAGGTCGCGGAGCAGCACCTGCAGCTGCAGGAGCGGGCGCTGGCCTGGCGCCAAGAGGCATGGAGGGCCTACATGGAGACTTTCAACCGCCTGGTGGACTACCTGGCCCCCCATGCCGCGCTGGCCGCCGCAGCGCCCGATGTGCCTGCTCCACCAGCCGCACCACCAGCTGCTCCGCCCGTCGCCGTCCCGTCCGCTGTCGCCCCACCACCCACCGCTGAGGGCCGGAGCACCGAGGGACCCCTGGAGCCAGCTGAGACTCGCCGGGCATATCTTCCGGTCCGGCCCGCCCCCAGCCAGACCCGGACAGGGCTGCGGCTGCGGCGAGGCTCCCGGCCGCCCACGCCCAGTGCTGGACTTTAGGGGCGAGGGGCCCGGGACGTGCCCCCCGCCCTTGTATATAGTTTGAAGTTATTATTTTGTGCCCCCCCGTTTGCCCCATCCCCCCCCATGTAAATAGTTCTCCCCTTTATCCTCCCTGGTTTTCTTTTTATTAATGAGGACACTTTTTTCTTACTATTGTTTTATTTGTACATATTACTTTGGTTCCACATGTTGTATATAGTTTGTTCTTGTTTTATATATTTATAGTTAAAAAAAAAAGTTCTCAAAGAAAAAGCAGTTTAAGTTCAGCCACAAATGCGTGCTGTTATTTGTCCAAGAAAAGTGGGAGGGGGGTGCGGTTGGGTGCTCCATGGTGTGGGCGTTGGGGCAGGAGTGTTGTGGAGGAAGGGGCGGGCAGTGGGGGGCCTGGCAGAGTTCACCCTGCGGCCTCATCATCGAAGTGGGCCTGCAGGGCCTCCAGGACCCGGGTCCCTTCGGGGTCCACCTGCCGACTGGGGGCAGCGGGTGGCTGCACATCGGCCCTGCCAGCCTCCACAGCCCAGCCCTGGAAAAAGGCCTCCCCCTTGCTCTCCACCAAATTGTGCAGGGCGCAGCAGGCACCCACAATCAGGGGGATGTTGTTGGGGCCCGCATCCAGGCGGGTCAGGAGACATCTCCAGCGTCCTTTCAGGCGGCCAAATGAGCGCTCCACCACTTGGCGCGCGTGGTTCAGGCGCTCGTTGAAGCACTCTTGGCTAGCGGAGAGATGGCCCGTGTACGGGTGCATGAGCCAGGGCCAGAGGGGGTATGCCACATCTGTGATGACACAGAGGGGCATGGTGGTGTCCCCCAGAGGGATCTCCCGCTGGGGGATGTAGGTCCCCGCCTCCAGCCGGCGGCACAGGCCCGAGTTCTGGAAAACCTGGGTGTCGTGGGTCCTGCCAGGCCAGCCCACATAAATGTCCTGGAAACATCCCCGGCTGCCCACCAAGGCCTGGAGGACCACAGAATGGTAGCCCTTGCGATTCAGGTATCGTCCTCCACTGTGATGCGGGGCGCGGATGGGGATGTGAGTCCCATCCAGAGCCCTGAAGCAGTTGGGGAAGCCCAGGGTGGCAAAGGCCGCGATGGTGGCATCTGGGTCCCCCAGCCTCACGAGCCTGTGCAGGAGCATGGCGTTGATGGCACGCACAACCTGCAGAGAAAGCACATGGGACAGCACCAATGAGGGGTGAGCAGGGTGTGCGTGGCCCTGCCCTGCCCTCCCCTGCCCTGCCCTGGCCTCCCCCGCCCTCCCCTCCCCTCCTCTGCCCTGCCCTGGCCTCCCCTCCCCTCCCCTGCCCTCCTCTGCCTGGGCCCCCCTCCCCTGCCCTGCCCTCCCCCTGTGGGTTCTCTTACCTCCATGAGGACAGCCCCGACGGTGGCCTTGCCAACACCAAACTGCTGTCCCACGGATCGGTAGCTGTCGGGAGTGGCCAGCTTCCAGACAGCGATGCCGACCCGTTTCTCCACTGTGAGGGCACGCCGCATGGCAGTGTCCTGGTGCCTGAGTGCGGGGGTGAGCCACTGGCACAGCTCCATAAATGTCTGCCGGCTCATTCTGAAGTTCCTGAGCCAGCGGTCCTCGTCCCACTCCCCAAGCACCAGCCGCTCCCACCAGTCGGTGCTGGTGGGGTAGCTCCACAGCCATCGGCGTGTGAGGTGGGGGTGGGGGCAGGGTGCTGCAGGGTTGGGGGTTGAGCCCTGCTGCCCTGGGGGCAGCTCCTCCTCCGGTGTAGCAAGGAGGTGCTCAGCTGCCTCCCTCATGGCATGGAGCAGGGCAAGTCCTGCTCCTGCCGGGAGGGCTGGGTGGACCTCTGGCTGCTGCTGCTGCTGCTGCTGCTGCTGCTGCTGGGAGTCCATGACTTCAGCGCCCGGGGTCTGTGTGCCTATGGCTCCTCAGACCGCGTGCTGTGCAGGCTGAGTGTGTCTGGGAGGGGCCCTTTAAGGGAGCGGCTAGCTGTTGCCCCGGAAGCGCTAGTCCGCCCTGTGACCCTGTCTGCAGCTGTGCCTGGCATCCCTATTTCAATGTGTGCTACTTTGGCATGTAGACATTCGCTCGCTGCACCTATTTCGATGTTGGGTTGCGCGACGTCGAAGTTGAACATCGACATTGCCAGCCCTGGAGGACGTGTAGACATTATTCATCGAAATAGCCTATTTCGATGTCTCTACATCGAAATAAGCTATTTCGATGTAGGCTTCATGTGTAGACGTAGCCATACACAGCTGATATCAGGTTCTTGAGTTGTACTCAGCAATAGTCAACTAAAAAAAATCTTGTTTGGAACTTGATTAAGAAATTACTGGGTGAGGGTTGCTGCTCTGTATTATTCAGGAAGACAGGTTAGCAGATCATAATAGCTCCACCTGGCTTGAAATCTATGAAACTGGTTCCCAGGATTGTTCCTTAATCAGTGGATGATATTTGTTCGTCACTCAGTCATGTTATCTTAAATGTACTTGGAAGGAGGGTGAAGAAAAATGATATTTGTAAGATAGAAATCAAATAAAAAGCAATTGTATTTTTATAAAGTTTGTACTTCTATAATATTTACTGGATGGCACTCTTTTACTGGCTTGCCTTAAAAATGATCATGTACACTACGCCCAAGACAATGGGGAAGGGAAATCTATAGAACACTTTGCTGTCCTCTAAGTGACTAGCTTTGCGTGCATTCACAATCTTCTAAGAAACAACCTTGGAGGAAGAAATCATTTTAGGCTATTAGAATCTTTAAAAACATGCTATCAAAATTCACAGCTGGTGATAGGACAGAAGAAATAGTTGAGATATGAGATTTAAACTCCCTGAGTATTTTTGTTATTGACTTAGCACATACATTTTTCCTTCCCTGCCATGTACATACGTATAAAACCAACTCTAGACATTCATTTGTTATACACTGTGCACAAAGCTAAGAAGTGTGGAAAGAGCTTCTGAGATGATTCTGTAACACATGCCCCAATTTAACTGCAGTTATTTAAAAAAAAAAAGAGTGAGTCTCTTTGGGTCCTTTTACTTCCTCACATCTCTTGCAACAAGAAAAGTAGAGCCAAATGCTTGTGTGGGGGTCCTAGTATATTTGCCAACACTTTTTACAGCTCAGCATGGTACAGATCCTCAGCTGTTCAAAGTTGCAGTCATGTGCTGGTGAACTTTAAGCACTTATGCATACCTCCCTTCCTTTGCCCACCTTGCATGAGCACTTAGAGCAGGGACAAATGCTACCAAATCAAAACCGTAGCTGTCTGCATGGATGGACCAAGAGAAATGTTCACATGGAACAGTTAGGGACTCTTTTTTTGCACATGGCTTAAGTACACATGAAACCTTGTTGCATGTGTACAGGCAGACCTTACCCTAATTAAAACTTAGTGGGTGTTAGGAGGGAACTCTGTCCCACCAGCTGGATCTTTCACATCAGCTCCTCGGTTTCCAAACAAGTGTAAAGTATAAATGCCAAAACATTAAGTGAAAATCAGAGCAAAGGGAAGTTAAAACCAAATGGAAGACCAAAGAAAAAGGAGCCAACAGTTTGAGAGAGCCCTCATCTACACTTTACAGCTGCCTCAAGGGTTTTCATGGTTTCTAAACTTTCAACAAAAACCCTCATTTACACTGAGGCAATTGCATCAATCGCACTGCATTGTTAAAAGACACTAGAGAAAATGACTTGCTTCAATGTGCAGTACTTTCACTGCACAGTCAAGCAATCGATTAGTCCATAGAGTGAGTTGAAATTTGAACAAACTAGAACAAATATTTCCCTATACTCTTTAACAAGTGATTGTTTAGTAACAGGTGCAGTTTAGCACTGTTCAGGGACACTGTTAAAAGTTTAACAAATATTACCACCTGCTGGGCATGCTGTATTAGTGCAACTCATAGCAACATGTACTACAAGGCTGAGAGGTAGCATTTTCCTATTTTCGAGCCTGAATCAACACAAAAATGGAAATTGGGAAACCCAGGATGTGACTCCTGATCTGAACTTTTTGTTGTAGGTTTTCCTCTGTAATTGGGATGCATGGCAAACTTGGCTTCACGCAACTCCAAGCTTTATAGAAGAACAAACCTGGATCCAGTTCAGAAGCGAACACTTGCAACTTGAGCCCAGCTTTAAGTTTTTACCAAATGTGTTTCCTACGGACCAGTTCAGTTACTATTACACACTGAGATGGGAAGATAAAATTTATTTTTCGTGAGGGAAATTAGTATGAAAGTGAGTCATTAGTTTGTTTATGGCCTCTTGGAAATCACTCCATGCAGGACTTAAACAAAAGTCCTTTATGTATGACCACTTTCAGTATATTTTAAAAATTTTTTAATGTCACCGGCAGCCTGAGAGGCTAAAGCTCTCTGAGAGCATGGTACACCACAGGCCCAGTGCATTTCTCCATACCGCCCCCTGTGGACCTGAAGGAACTAGAGGTTAGAGCCAACCAACATGTCAATCCTTTTGACCAGCTAGAAGTAGAGACAGAGCTCTGTAACCTTTTCTGATAGGCTACTTAACTAGTAAAACATTCTGATGCAATGTTTTAATCAAAAATCCATCTGCCAAAAATGAAATTTTGCAAACATTTTTCCCTCAGAAAATTCTAGTGATTGATGACCCAAACTTAGCATTTACAGGCTTTGTTTTTCGTTGCTAATCCTGAAATCCAATTGCAGCGTACATGCTCACCTTAAATTCTCCTGTCAGCATCTGTTTTTACTGGAATGCTCAGTGGTAAAGAGCCATTTTTTAATGTTTCACAATGTCCACTGTCCAGAGCCAAGTTAGTTGGTTCAAAATATGACAAATATTATGAGTATTTCTTTCTTTCATGGGCTGTTTCCACAATTCCCAGTGATGAGCATGGCCCTGTTAGCTCTAGGACTGAAGGAAGACATGCCCACTGCTCTGAGGAGCTTACAAATAATAGTTCATATTAATTCCCCATCATTTCCATGTCATTTGTTGGCCTGTAGTAGCTTTTCTGCTCATATTGTTATTTGCAAACTTATCTAAGCCATTTTCATTCCCAAACACAGCTGGTTTGAGACACTAGTGCAAAGAAAGGATTGGCTGGTGCTGAGCCATGAGGCAGAGTTCATATTTTAAGAAATACTGCCTCTCCTTATAACACAAAACGTTAAAAATTAGGGTGTTCTATGCTATCCTGGCTGTAGCAGTATCATAACGAAAGTGATTTGGAAATGATTAAAGCCTTGCTCTTACCAATGCTTAAGGCCGTGAATGATCCTACTGAAGTCAGAGCTCCTCTTAAATGCGTATTGGCGGTTATTAATGCTTATGAATAGAGCTGCACATTTTTTTCCTGCAGAAGAGTTTGTTTCATGCAAAAGACAATTCCTGTTGGCTGAAACTGATTAGACTTTACATGGCTGGTTTCGTCCATTCATAAAACAGCCTGAGAAAGAAGCGGCACTGGGATGAGTTGGGTCACAGTGATCCCTTGGAGACTGTCACTTAAAGGGCTGATCATACAGCTGAGCCTGTCTGACTGCCCTCTGGGGCACCCTGTCATCCTGTCTTCCTAAGCCATCCTGCAGCAAAGCACAGAGTTGAAGCTACAGCCCACAGAAGAGTAACAGACACTGGGAGGACTCAATTACAGGGACTTGACAACTCCCAGGAGTACAGCCCCAATGGGATCAAAACTCCAGATAAATCTGTCTGCATAAAAGTTTTACACAGAGTAAGCTCATAAGTTATTCCCTTTATCAATGAAAGATAAGCACAGCTGTTACCACCCACCCCTGAGGACAATTGTTTGTACTGGGTTTAACAAACAAAAGTGATTTTATTAAGTATAAAAAGTAGGATTTAAGTGGTTGCAAGTGATGACAGACAGATCAAAGTAAGTTACTAAGATAAAACATGCCAGCTAAGCTTAACACACTAAGGGAAGTTGTTGCAAGTCACAATTTCTCAGCTAGTTCTTGTTTCAAGTGAAGTCTTTTTTTAAACCAGAGCTGCTCTTCCTGACCTGGGTCCAGCAGCTCCTCTCCAATCCTGTCAGAGTTCCTTTGTTCCTGGTCTCTTCATGTATCCTCTTTAGGTGTGGGGCAGTCTCTAAAGCCATCTGAAGATAATCATTGTTTACTTCCCTTTCCTTGTATAGAAGTTCCCCAGGGCAGGAAGTCTTTGTTCAAGCCTCCCCACCTCTGTGGAAAATTATAAAATTCAAGGTGGACTCCACCACCAGGTGGCATGGTTACATGTCTTTGTAGGACCAACCATAGTCCAGACTTACAGGAAAAACAAGACTATTCAGATTGTCTTGTGCACCAGGCCATTAAGTTCATTGAGTACTGCTAATGGCCTTCACTAGTGCATTATATCTATATCTATATCTATATCTATAGATAGATAGATAGATATAAAAAATTAGGTTTATACCTCATATTTATTAAATTCACTTACTAGAATCATACATGCACACAAATATGCATTCAGTGAATTACAAGATTTTCAATGACCAATTACATGCCACATTTTGCATAAAGCATGTTCAATTATGCCTATTCATATTCCATATGACATTTCCATTAAATGTATGGGAGACTGGTGCCATTCCACTATGGCCCACTCCCAGCCTAATAGCCTTGAGCTCAGTTGTTTGAGCTCTCAGTTAAAATGTGGGGCATCCAGGTTCAGAAGCCCTGCTCTGCACCAGCCCTGAAACAGGCTTATTTTAATTTACCAAAAATTCCAGTTCAGTTTGACCCAAACCAAATTTTTTTTCATTAATTTTTCCAGAGCTACCAGAGAACCAAATAATAATTCTTTGCCCTGCTCTGTTTATGCAACATGCACGGGTTCCTTGATCTAAGTCCTCTTTACCCATAAAACAGGCCCATCACAGGCAGCAGTATTGCAAACTTTCCTCTGTCTGGCCTTTGTGCTTCCTGCCTAGCAAGAGGCCACCTCAGACATTGTGCTGTCAGGTTCTCCTGGTGCTCTCTGACAACACTCTGTCAACAAAGCCACCTAGAAAAGCTCACTTGAAATGGGGACCCTGTGACAGATATTGTAGCCTACCTGCCAGATCTGGCCTACTAGTGACCTCATCTTATTCTGTGACTTGTAGTAAACTTAAGGGCTACAGTTACACCAGCAAGTCTGTTGACAGTATGTTGACAAAAGTCGGCACTCCTGCCAACAACCTTTTGCCTCTCCCAGATGAGGAAAAGTGCCTTTTATTAACAGATTCGGCTTGTTATGTCAAGAGAGCAGCCAGGAGGTCCAGCCGCTCTGTCGACAGAATGGAGCACTCCTCCAGTTGGCTTTTGCGTGTGGCTGCATTCTGCCAGAATTTCTGGGGATACTGCTTCCAAAAGTGGCTTCTGTTGACAGCTCGCTGAAGTGTAACTGTAGCTGAGGTGGTTTCACATTGAACTGAATGGAGCCCCAAGAACCTTGTTTTAATTCACTTCATTTCAAACATTTCTACTGGGTCAGACTACAGGGGCATGGCCTGGACCCTGGTGAAGAAGGGGTAAAAACTCCATCCTGGCTTTTGACAAAGGAAGCCTTCGAGAAAAAAGGGCTCAACTCCAGGGAGTTTTTCCTGTCTGAATTTCTTGCTTGCTTCCCTTGAGGAAAAAGACATTGACTGCCATGGGAGCCAAAAGAAGGTGGCTTCAGGCTCCCAGAAGGGTCAGAGCCTCCAGCAGAAGTGGTAGGGCTGCAGCTAGCATCCCACAGGTGGCTCTCAGTGCTGCCCTGAGCCTGCTGTACAGGGCCCTGGTGGGGTCTTAAAGGGCAGGGCTCTGCCAACCACCACTGCTGCAGTGGCAGCAGCTGGGAGCCCCAAGCCCTTTTGAATTGCCAGGTCCTGAGGCAGTTGTCCCCTTTGCATGGCCCATCAGCAGGTCTGCTGACTGCAGCCACTCTTTCTTCTGCTGACTCATTTTGCTAGCTTACATATGGTACACAAGTGTGTAACAATTACATTGTTTTTTCTCAAATTACAATACGTTACTGTGATGATGTGTTGTGATTAAAGCCAGACCTGTCTCTTGGCCATTAATGGAGCCAAGGAACACATGTGTACCATACTGAATGAAAAAATCCAGTTACTTCTGATGTAGGGTTTTTCCTTCATTAGAAGGGGTTGGCGGGACTGAGTACTAACCAGCGACGCTGGCATGCGGTTTTCAGAGAACCTACATAGCATGTAAGGGGATTCAGCTTTGATTGTATCACCAGGTCTTCTGGGATTTTGTGCAACCATGTTGCTTCTGCCTTCCTGCAACTCACTCAATATTGGTCACTTGACACCCCACCACCTCGCTCTTCACATCACACACATGAAAACGTACATTAGTTTGCAAGGCTTTGCAGCAGTGTTCCCTGTAAGCTGAGTGAATGAGTGTCTGCCCAGGAGGGATTCGATTGCTGCCCAGCTGATTAGCAGAGCATCTACAGCCACCCACCATGTGTTGCTCTCAGTGATGCATGCCCACATGTACTTCAGTGCACGTAACAAAATTGCTTGTGTGCACGGATGGAAACAATGAGAGGCAACACTGCTCTGCAGACTTTAATTCTTCTTAATGCACAGGGAAGCCAGGAGTGTGGGGAGCAAAATGAAACTGGGGTATAAACCAGGGCAATTTTAGAACTCATGCTCTGCTGCAGTAAAGGTGGCCAGTAGGTCCAAGAATGAGGATGCCAAACAGGGCACCATTCTTGTCCACATGTGCCCATGTAACTTTGAATCCTAGAATCCCAGGGCTGGAAGGGGCCTTAGGAGGTCATCTAGTCCAGCCCTCTGCCCAAAGCAGGATCAACCCCATCTAAATCAGCCAACCCAAGACTTTGTCAATTTAAAAACCTCTAGGGATGGAGATTCCACCACCTGGCTAGGTAATGCATTCCAGTGCTTCACCACTTTCCTGGAGAAATAGTTAATAGCTAATATCCAACCTACACCTTCCTGCCTGTAACTTAAGACCATTGCTCTTTCGTTCTGCCACCCATCACTACTGAAAACAGCCACTCTGTCCTCTTTAGAGCCACTCTTCAGGGGCTTGAAGGCTGCTATCAAATTGCCCCCACACTGCTCTTCTGTGAACTAAATAAACCCAAATCCCTCAGTCTCTCCTCATAGGTCATGTGCTCCACCCCCCCCCAATCATTTTCACTGACCTCCACTGAACTCACTTCTATGCATCCACATCCTTTCTATACTGAGGCCCCAGAACTGTATTCAGTACTCCAGATGGGGCCTCACCAGTGCCAAGTAGAGGGGAATAACAACTTCTACAGGTCTGCTGGAAATGCTTCTGTGAATGCACCCGACCATGCTGTCAGCCTTCTTGGCTACAAGGGCACACTATTGACTCATATGCAGCCTCTCATCCACTGTAAACCCCACATTCTTTTCTGTGGCACTGCTACTTAGCCGGTCAGTCCCCAGCCTGTAACAATGCTTGGGATTATTCTGTCCCAAGTGTAGGACTCAATCCTTGTCCTTGTTGAACTTCAGTTTTCTTCTGGTCCAATCCTCCAATTTATCTAGGTCACTGAGTCCTATCCTTACCCTCCAATGTATTTATTCTCCCCATAGCTTAGTGTTGTCTGCAAATTTGCTGAAGGAGCAATCCATCCTGTCATCCAGGTCAATAAAGATGTTGACCAATACAGGCCCTAGAACCAATCTTTGGGACATGCCACTAGAAGCAGACTGCCAGCCAGACATTGAGTCATTGATTACTACCTGTTGGTCTGATCATCTAGCCAGCTTTCTATCCATTTTACAGTCCATGTATCTAATCCAGACTTCCTTAACTTATGGGCAAGAATGTTGTGGGAGACTGTACCAAAAGCTTTGCTAAAGTTGAGGTGTATCACGTTCATTGACTTCCCCACATCCACAGAGCCAGTTACCTCATCATAGAAGCTAATCAGATTGATCAGGTATGACTTGCCTTTGGTGAATCCATGTTGACTGCTCTTGATCACTTTCCCCTGTTCCAAGTGCTTCAGAATTGATTCCTTGAGCATAACCTCCATGATTTTTCCCAAGGACTGAGGGAAGACTGACTGGCCTATAGTTCTCTGAATTGTTCTTCTTTCCCTTTTTTAAAGATGGGCACAGCATTTGCCTTTTCCCCCCAATCATCCCAGACCTTTCCCAATCTCCACGAGTTTTCAAAGGTACTAGCAAAAGGCTCTGCAATGACATGTGCTAATTCCCTCAGTACCCTTGGACGTATTAAATCTGTGCACCTGCTTGTCTAAATAGCTCTTAACCTGTTCTTTCCCCACTAAGGGCTGCCCACCTTTTTCTCATACTGCATTGTTTAGTGCTGTACATAGTCTGAGAGCTGACCTTGTCCATGAAGATTGAGACAAAAAAAAGGCATTGAGTACTTCATCCTTTCCCACATCTTCTGTCGCCAAGTCACCTCCCTCATCCACTAATTGCCTCACACCCTCCCTGATAACCCTCTTATTGTTAACATGTCTTTAAAATCCCTTCTTGTTGCCCTTTACATCCCTTGCTAGCTGCAATTCCAATTGTGCTTTCGCTTTCCTGATTACTCCTCGGCATTATCCAGCCATATATTTATACTCATCCTTAGTCATCTGTCCAAGTTTCCATTTCTTATATGCAGCCTTTGAGTTTGATCTCACCAAAGATTTCCCTGGTAAGCCAATCCAGTTGCCTACCATTTTTGCTTTTCTTACTGTGCAGCAGGATAGTTTGTTCCTGTGCCTTCAATAAGACTCCTTTAAACTGCCATTTCTCCTGAACTCCTTTCCCCTTCATATTAGCTTCCAAGAGGATCCTGCACATCAATTCTCTCGGGGAGTTGAAGTCTGCTTTTCTGAAATCAAGGGTGTGTATTTTAGTGCTCACCTTTCCCACCCACCTCCTCCCCCCAGATCCTGAAATCCACCACCTCATGATCACTGAATCCCAGGTTGCCTCCCACTTCTATATCACCTACTAGTTCTTCCCTGTTTGTGAGCAGCAGGTCAAGCAGGTCAGGTCTCTGGTAATGTGAGGCCCAATGCAGCTGTCAAAGGCTGCCACTGAAAATTAAATGAACAAATGTCATGGGATTGAGGGCTCTCAGTAGCCAAGTTAACGGTAAAGTTATGTGAATTTCTTAAAACCCTGAAATCAGGCAAAACTTTACAATAGTTTGTTTTAAACCAAGAACTTGGCCCAAGTTGGCCAATTTTTTTTGGTTAACTTGGGTTGTTCCTTTATAAGCCTCATTTTCCCCAGGAAGGGATCTATAGTTTTACTTGAAATTCTAATACCCAGCTAATTAGATTTACTGTGAGCTTTCCACTGAGGTTACGAGTCCATCTGAAATCTGTCATCAAAAGCAAAATTTATGCGAGCCAAAACTATAGAAAAGAGTTGGAATGGAATGGAAGCTACTGCAAACCACAAACAATAAGCTTCCCATATCTCCAGTGATAGTTCCTGAGCCGCATGGGACAAAACTAAGAAGGAAAAAAATCTATTGAAGGAAAAAGTAAGGCTTCCTTTGTCATTAGTCAAATATCAAAGTTTGGGTTTGGTTGATATTTTTGCTAAAAATATAGCCATTTTGTGAAAATAGGAATTTCCCCAGGAAATGTTCATTTTTGACTACATTGTTTGTGTTTTTGACAAAAAGGCCTAGAATCTGAGACAGGCTTGAGAGAAAAAATCCCCAGAAAAGGTCAAAGACTGAAACATTTTCAGTGTTTTGAGGTATCTACCTCCATGACCCCCACCCCCCACCTAAAAGGTTAATCAAAAGTTCCATTGGCAGAGAAGAACTTGATATGGGGATCTGGGGTGACAGGCATGGAAGGGGAATTAAAGAATCTCAGTATCTCCTCCACTGTACTTCTAGGGTCCACAGTGTGCCTCTAGATGACCTTTTGAAGGCTAAGGAACAGGCAAGTTTAAGTCAGTGGTCTGGGTGTCTGGCTTTGTCCTACCTCATTCCTACAAGGACACTTTAATATAAAAATGATTATCTAATCAAAACCTTGATGCTGTTCCTCCTTAAATGTGCTGATCCCCCATTAGAGGGGAACTTCAAGCCAAGCCAGTCAGGGTATGGCTCAGGGCAAAACTGAAGACATAAGGCAGCCCTTGGGCTTTCACATAAATGCTGTTCCCTATACATCTCAGGACATAGCTTTGGAGTATCTCAAACCCACATGAGTTTCCTGCCATTTGTGTAACTTCCTGGAGAAAGAGAGAAGAACTCTTTGTGCTTGCATTGCCCCAATATATGTAGCGTCTGTGGTGTACTATGCAAAGTGGTTTGAATATCCACTGATGGCCGTCCTAATTATAGCACTAATTATCACAGCAAGTGATTGCACAATGAACATTTTCCAAAGATGGGTGTTTGGAAGAAGATGAATAGAGACAGGCCATTTATTTCATTCTATAGCAAGGATTTTTGGACAGGCAGACCCACAGCATGGCAAATATTAACAGGAAGTTGAGTGTGTCTCTTTGGGGGTAGATTGTTGGCAGTGAATCTGTGTCTTTTTTATTACCTCTCACCCCCATTTGTACAATATTGCACTGAGAAATAACCATAGAGTTTAAGGCCAGAAGGGACCATAAACTCATCGAGCCTGAGTGCTGGTATGTCATAACTCATTAAATTTCACCCAGATCCCTCTATATGGAGCCCAATTGTTTGTATTTGGCTAAACTGTCTCTCTCAGAAAGGCATACAGTCTTGATTAGAAGACAGCATGAGATGTAGAATACTCCCCCCATTTGGTAGTTGGTTCCTGTGTTTAGTCACCTTCCCTGTGTGCCTGATTTCTAATAAGAATTTGTCTGGCTTTGGCTTCCAGCCCAGGATTATTTGTGCCTTTAGCAGGTATTTTAGTAACTGTTTCTCCCCATAAAAATACTTACATACTAATCAAGTAACTTCTCAATCTGTTTTAATAAACTAAAGAAATTGGATGCTTAAACTCTCCCTTAAGGCACTTTCCCCAGCTGTCTAATCACTCAAGTACATTTTTTTCTGCACCTTCCTGAACATTTTTCCTTCTAAATTGTGGACACTAGAACTGTACGTAATATGTATATATGTTGACCTCTTCGATGCCATATACAGTAGTAAAATTGCTTCAGAAACATTTAATTGTTAAAAGAAAAAATCCCCACTGCCTATGAGTGATAAAAATCACTGCTCATAATCACTATTATTGTCTTCTGCCTGTGCTATTAGAGGCTGATTTATAGCTATCAGAAACATGTTTGAAAATATTTCTTGGAAGCAATTAGTCATTGAAGCTGGGAAATTATCAGTGTTTATGTGTTTTAATTACACTGAAAGGTCTGATGTTCACAATAAAAAAATTAGATTTTTTGAGGAACCAGCTGAGATAAGTTGAAATTGAAGGCATGGAGAATTTCATGTTTCTGAAAATTCCAGCAAAGAATGTTTTAATTGGTATTAAATATACAACAGCATGTGTAATCTCCAAGTTATTTTGGTATGTTTGCTGGTATACAGAGAGTTGAAGGATAATGCTCTGAAATGCCATTCCTCCTTGCATGTTTGAATGAGGATGTATTACATTGGATAGCATTGGTGTTTGTCTGGGGAGAAGTAGAATTTAATATTCACTTCTCTAGTTTGTGGACCAAGAGTATAGCTAAGCTGTTTCAGTCTGTAACATTATCCGTGACCCTCTTTGAAATCCCCAAAGCAACTGTTAATAGCTTGGTCCCAGGAAAAGCGATACTGTATTCCTAGCTCTTGTGTGGGGCCAGTTGCCTAGCATCGCAGTATATTTTGTGAAACAGTTGGCAGACTGATCAGATTTGCTCAGCTATATGAATTAAGCAATCATACAATACTGCAGAGAATATGAGTGAGGAATTTCCATATTACAGCTCTTGATACTCCCACCTCGCGGCCCTGCTACCACAAATATAAGGCTTTGGCTGAGCAGGCAGTAATTTGATATTAAACTAGGTTCTTATTAAGCAGATGCATTGAAATGGTGCAGAGTTTTATGTTGCATTAGTCAACTAAATGCTTTTTATTAGTGCTCATTAGGATGAGGGATAACTCAGAGTTGAGAATTCATTAGCCAAAGATTGACCCTTTGAGGTATGGTAATTAAACAGCAACAAGCTTGAGAATGGGAGCTGGGCCACACACAGCAAATTCTATGAGTCAGCTGTTTGGCTGCCGGGTGTGATCCTTGCAAAATAGGTCAGTGAAGAAATTTAGAAATTTGAGGCAGAACTGCAGGATCTACTGAACTTTTTTCTCTTTCTCCTAGTGCTAATTTAACAATGCAAATTGGCTTGCAAAAGAAAAACTAAACGCACATTTCAACATTCTGTGGAACTAAACGTCAATATGAATACATGAAAATATCCTTTTGTTTTAGAGTAATTTCTGTGCTATAGTAAAAAAATCAAAGACAAGATAAAGTCATAATTTTAACTTATTGTCAGTTTGATTTTTGGCCATAATCTCATTTATGGCACATCACTCAGTGGACAGGTAGATAAGATCCTGTGGGAAGCAATTCTAAGGGAAAAAATGTTACAGAAAGTTTGCAGTTCTTAAAGAAACATCAAGGGCATAAAAGGAAACTTTCACAATTTGGAGGAAAGTATTGTAAAAGACCAGCCTGGCTTAACCAGGAGATTTGCAATGACCTGAAATTCAAAGCCATGCAACAAGTGGAAACTTGGTCAAATGAGAGAAAGAGCAAAGCACGTAGGGACAAAAATTAGAAAGGCCAAAGCATACAAATGAATTAAACTGTCTAGAGACAAAGGATAACAAGAGAACATTTTATAAATACATTACAGACAAGAAAAAGGTCTAGGTGAGAATAGGCCCATTATTCAATGAAGCAGGAAAAAGACAAAATTAATAACAATTAAAGAGTGGGTGTGGGGGCAGCAATGACCAAAGTATTAAATGTCTTCTTTTACCGTTATGGTTGTCACTAAAAGGTTAATAGTCATCATCATTGTAAATGAGGTAGGACCTGAGGTTAACACAGGGGAACAGTAAGTTCAGAATTACTTAGAAAAGTTAGTTGCCTTCAGGTCAGCAGAGCCTGGCAAGATACATCCTAGAATACTTAAGGGAGAGGCTGATGAGATTTCTGAGCCGTTAGTGATTGTCTTTGAGACCACACAGAGGAAAGGAGAGATTCCAGAAGACTGGAAAAGAGCAAATATTGCACATCTAAAAATGGGAATAAGAACAACACAGGGACTAATAGACTAGTCAACTTAACTTGGGCACCAGGAAAGAAGATGGAGCAAATAAACAATCAACTTGTGAGCACCTAGACAGGGCGAGCAATAAGCCAGAGCAGGTTCACCAGGGTTAGTCCCTGGTGGGCCACTGGTATTTTATTTACTCATGTGTCCGCAAGTATGGCCACTTGCAGCTCCTATGGGCCAGGAACAGCAAACTGCAGCCAATAAGAGCCATGACCAGCTGTAGCTGCAAACACACAGATAAATAAAGCATGGAAGCTTGCCAGGGACTAACCCTGGTGAATCACCTCCAGCCTGTAGGCTAATCATTGCCCTCCCTGACCTAGAAGGTAAAAAGATAAGTAGAGAAAAAGATGATTGTGGTAATATCTTAAATAGTTCTGTGTAAGGTCAAAAGCTTCTCTTTTTCACCAACAGAATTTGGTCCAACACAAGATATTACCTCCCCTGCCTAATCTGTCTAATAACCTAAGATTAGTCTGGCTACAGCACTGCCTAAGGTGATACATAACAGTTAATTATTTCCCAAGAACAAACCATGTTGAACAAACCTAATATACTTTGACAATGTAACAAGCCTGCTGGATGGAGGGAAGATACATGTGATGTATCTTTACTTCAGTTAGTTTTTTGATACTCTCTCATGTGACCATCTCATGAGCAAAGTAGGAAAATATAATTTAGATCAACCTACTAGAAGAGGGGTGTACAACTGATTGGGAAACTGGTACTCAGAGTACTTAGCAATGGTTCACAGTCACCGTGGAAGGACCTAGTGAGAAGGGTTTGCCTAGATCTGTCCTGGGGTATGACACTGTTCCATATTTTCATACATTATTTGAATAGTGGCATAGAGAGAACACACATAAAATTTGTGGACAGTACCAAGCTAGGAAGGTTTGCAAGTGCTTTGGAAGATGGGCTTATCATTTAACATGATCTGGACAAACTGAGAAATGGTTTGAATTAAATAGGATGAAATTTAATAAGGACAAATGCAAAGTGCTATACTTACAAGGAATAATCAATTGCACAAATGAAAAATGGAAAATGGGAAAGACTGCCTAAAAAGGAGAACTGGAAAAGATGTCAGGTCATATTGGATCACAAACTAAATATGAGTCAACAACATAATATTGTTGCAAAAAGCACGAGTACCGTTCTGGGAAGTGTTCACAGAAGTTGCAAGCAAGCTGTAAGCAAGACACACAATATAGTTTTTCTACTCTGCTCAGCACTGACAAGGTCGCAGCTGGAATACTATGTCTCCATAACTGAGCATCACACTGAAGGAAAGATGAGGACAAACTGGAGAATGTCCAGAGGAGAGCAATAAAAATTATTTAAGTTCTAGAAAATGACCTATGAGAAAAGGTTGACAAAATTAGGTCTGGGGAGTCTGGAAAAAAGAAGCCTGGGCACGGGACATAACAGGTTTTAAGTATGTAAAAAGTTGCTGTGACAAGCTTGGTGTCAGTTCATGCCAAGGTCCTCATATCTCAGTTGGACATGTACAGACATATCTGGAATCTGTCTGGCTCGCTTGAGGATTAATGTTGACAAAACAGAATTAGAATTGCAGGAAAATGTTTAGTATTTAGACTGTTGAGTGCTTGTGAGTTGCTGCATGCATTAATCTTATTTTCAATATCTGCATTCCATACTGTAGTGTAATACTGGAGTGGTTTATGGTAAGCCACTGTTAGTGTATGAATCACCATGCAGGAGAGGGACATTAATTAGTGCAAAGAGCTGCACTTCCTCAAAAAAGTTACAACCCTCTAAAGGATAGACCCATTGCTACCAGCTGGGGTATGGTTGGATCTCACAACTATGAAGTGCCTTACATCTTAATTCAGAAACCATCAACAAAGGATATAAACCTCTTTATTGTTCTGCTCCCCTCCCAAAGAAGTTGTGTCATGGGAATTGACTCCTTCCACCAAATGAACATGCAGCTCAGTGCAGATAGCAGAAGGATTAAAAACTCCAAACACAATTAGAATTAGGATCTCTTATGCTACTTGGACTGTGGGTGAGGTTGAGGGCAAGGAATTTGTAGGAATAATCAGCAGATCCTCAACTACTGAGCCTGGGTTAGCTCAAAAAGGAGAAATCGAGCTTGCCAAATATGGAAGTCTGTATCACCTTTTGCAACCTAAACCTGTAACTCATTTGTTTATCTGTTTTCTTGCTTTAACCTTAATTTCCTTTTCCTATGTATTTAATTTCATATAATTTACTATAAGACTGGCTACAAGCATGGTCTTTGGTGTGAGGCCCAAAGCACAGTTGACTTGTTGTACGTGACTGATCCTTTGGGATTTGCAGTGACCCTCAGTGTAAGGAGCTATCTGTCAGTGAGATGCTGGGTGGTAAAACAGACGAGAGTACCCAAGAGGAACTGGACGTGAATATGTTAAGGCTGTTAAAGTGCCTAAGGAGTTTTCATTTGGTGCAATTGGTTGGTGACATCAAAGCTTAGAACTCAATTAACACGGGGTTTGTGTTTTTTATATACACTCTTCCCTGAGGTTGTTACTCATGGTCTTGCATCAAAACAAGTGTTCAGAGCATCACACCTCTTATAAGAGCAGGATGAAAAGCTGTTCTCCTTATATGCTGAATATGGGACAAAAAGAAATGGGCTTAAATTTCAGCAAGGGAGGTTTAGATTAGACAATAGGAAAAGCCTCCTGTCAGGGTAGCTATGCATTAGAAAAAATTGCCTGGGGAGGTTCGGGAACTTCTGTCATTAAAGGTCTTTGAGAACAAATTAGATAAACACCTCTCAGATATTCTAGGCAATGCTTAGTCCTGCTCAGTGCAGGGATTGGTCTAGACCAAGGTTCCTTCCAGTCCTACATTTCTATCATACTGTTCCAATTGAACTCCATAGTAAAACTCAAACAACTCCAATGAGAGTAGAAACAAAGAGGAAGCCTTGCTAGTCTATACACTATCAAAACAAAAAGCAGTCAAGTAGCATTTTAAAGACTAGCAAAATGGTTTATTAGGTGAGCTTTTGTGGGACAGACCCACTTCTTCAGACCACAGCCAGACCAGAACAGACTCAATATTTAAGGCACAGAGAACCAAAAACAGTAAGCAAGCAGGACAAAACAGGCCTGATCAGTACCACACTGTACCGAAAACCTACTGATCGCTATACTTATCTATACCCTTCTAGTTTCCATCCTGCATACGTGACTAGATCCATTGTTTACAGTCAAGCTCTTAGGTACAATCGCATTTGCTCTGATCCAACTGACAGAGACCAAAAACTACAAGAACTTTACCAAATATTCATAAACCTGAATTACCCACCAGGAGAAGTAAAAAAACAAATCGACAGGGCCAGACGAATACCCAGAGACCAGCTACTCCAAGATCGGCCCAAAAAAGCCAAGAACAGAACACTACTGGTCATCACCTACAGCCCCCAACTCAGACCACTGCAACGAATTATTAAAGACCTACAACTGCCACACTCCAGAAGGCCCTGGGTGACATGCCTGTTCTCTCCTACAGACAACCTCCCAACCTCATGAGGATCCTCACTAACAGCCACAGTTTATACCCCAGGAATAACAGTCCTGGAACCTTTCCCTGCAACAAAGCCCTCTGCCAGATTTGTCCACATATCTTCTCTGGAAATACCATCACTGGACCTAACCAGGTTACTCACAGAATCACGGGCACTTTCTCATGCTGCTCTACTAACATCATATATGCCATCATGTGCCAACAATGCCCAGATGCTTTGTATATTGGACAGACTTCTAACTCGCTCAGACAAAGGGTCAATGGGCACAAAACAGACATCAAAACACTCCAGATCCATAAACCAGTTAGTAAACATTTTAATGGCATTCTGTCAATGACCTAAAGGTATGTGTGTTACTGAAAAGGAATTATCGCACCGTTCTGGAAAGGGAAACAGCCGAACTGGCTTTTATATTCAAATTCGGCACATTGACACATGGTTTAAATCGTGATGGGAACTTTCTGAGTCACTATAGGGGCTCATCTGCATACTTGGCTCAATCTAATTCTTGATCTTCCCCCCCACCCCTCCACTCTCTGATTTGCTCACCTTGATTATCTTTTTCTGATTTGTCCTCCTTGCTTACTGTTTTTGGTTCTCTGTGCCTTAAATATTGAGTCTGTTCTGGTCTGGCTATGGTCTGAAGAAGTGGGTCTGTCCCACGAAAGCTCACCTAATAAATTATTTTGCTAGTCTTTAAAGTGCTACTTGACTGCTTTTTGTTTTGACAATGAGAGTAGAGTTAGGCCCATGTTGAATTCTTCTGAAAATCTCTTCCTATAGGTGGTGCTTGCTGGTAGGTATAACAAGAATTTTCCACAATAACATTTTATGAATTTTTGTGAAGAGTTTAGTTTCTGGTTTTGTATGGAAATTTGGTTGGTTTCCTCAGTTGTACCTAGTTAACAGCCTGGCCACTTAAAAGCTCATCCTGAGACAGACAGAAAAATCTACTTCTCTGAAACTGGAGATAGGCCTGACCCCCAATATGTGGCTCTATGTCAGGATTGAGGGTTTGGGTTCATCCCCCTCTAAATTAAGAGCTAACTCCAAAATTCAGATGTAGACTTGCACAAATCCAGGCTCAGATTTGCTTTTATAGGGATTTGACCAAGACCATACAGAAAATTACTAGATTATCAAAGCGTAACCACAATTACAACCTAGAAGGGAATGAGAGAGACCCTGGCTACCCAGACATAACTAAAGGAACAGAACCAACTTCTGCGTGGAACTGCATGAAACCAGTTTCACTGTTCGCAGAATTTCTACAGATGGCGCCTGATTTATCATAGAATCCTCGGGCTGGAAGGCACTTTAGGAAGTCATCCAGCTCAGCCCCCTGCCTGAAGCAGGATCAACCCTAACTAAATCATCCCAGCCAGGAATTTGTCAAGTTAGCCGTGTCTACACGTGCACGCTACTTCGAAGTAGCGGCACTAACTTCGAAATAGCGCCCGTCACGGCTACACGTGTTGGGCGCTATTTCGATGTTAACATCGACGTTAGGCGGTGAGACGTCGAAGCCGCTAACCCCATGAGGGGATGGGAATAGAGCCCTACTTCGACGTTCAACGTCGAAGTAGGGACCGTGTAGTCATTGCGCGTCCCGCAACTTCGAAATTGCGGGGTCCTCCATGGCGGCCATCAGCTGAGGGGTTGAGAGACGCTCTCTCCAGCCCCTCAGCTCAATGGTGGCCGTGTGGAGCGGCCCCTTAAAGGTCCCCACCACCTCCCTTCCTGTGCAGGAAGCTGAGAGAGGGTGCAGGCAGCAGCAGTAACACGTGGCTAGCCTGCACGCTCTTCTGCAGCCACCCACACCCCCAACCGACCTGATGGCCGCCTGGCAGCCCCCCCAGCGCCCTCAGGGAACCCACCCCAAGGGGAGCCAGGGTTCCCAGAGCAGGAGCCAGGCCGGGAAGCGGCAGCGGGGCCCCTCCTGGACGGAGGCCGAGCTCGGGACCTGCTGGGGCTCTGGAGGGAGGAGGAGGTGCTCCAGGTAATGGGGAGCAAGAGGCGGAACGCGGATGCGTTCGCTCGGCTGGCCAAGGGCCTGGCCGCCCAGGGTCACCCTGCCCGCACGCCGGACCATGTCCGGAGTAAAGTGAAGGAGCTGCGGCAGGGTTACGCCCGGGCCCGGGATGCGGCTAGCTGATCTGGGGCCGCCCCCGTCACTTGCCCCTTTTACAGGAAGCTCAGGGACATCCTGGGCCCCCGGCACACCTCCTCCCCTCCGGCCACGCTTGACACCTCGGCTGAGGAGCCCCAGCAGGCCCCGGAGGCGGAGTCCACCCCGGAGGCAAGCCCCGCACCCCGGGGGCCCCCCCAGGAGCCCACCCCCGGGGCACCGGAGCAGGAGGAGGAGGAGGGGGACTCCTCCTCCACCGACACTGGCCTCCAGATCCTCCTCCCATCCCGGAGCAGCAGCCAGGCGTCCGCCCCCCGGGTGTCCCCCGACCGTGGGAGTGGACCATCAGCTATGTACCCCCCCGGTGCACAGCCCTGGGGTTGAGGGGTGCGGGTAATAGATATGGCCAGGGCCCTCCACATGCCCAGATGACCATGGCCCCAAGGACGGCAGTGGCATGTCCCTCACAGGAGTGCATCAGCCCCTGTCCCCCCAGCACGACAGTGCCATGCCCCATCTCCGGGGCAGGGGGGAGCGGAACCCCTAGGGTCCCCCGGAGGGAGGGGGTGGGACACCCAGCAGCAGCAGCAGCAGCAGCAGCAGCAGCAGCAGCAGCATGAGATGGAGTGGGGGGAGTGCAAATGCGAGACTCAGGCTAGATATGAGCAACAAGCTGAATAGCTCGCAGTGGCTAAGGATGATCCTGGGGCTACAATTGGCAGGTTACACCTCTGCCCTGAACAAAGAGGAGGGAGGAGCCGAGCTGGGTTTGAATCGGGGGCCGCAGTTAGAGCCTAGGGGAAGGGAGAGCTAGAAGGCTGCCTGCCTGAGGAGGGGGAAAGCTACACCCCAGAGGGGCACCCCTCGGGGTCTTCTCCCCAGGACGGGTTGGAAGGACTGTCTCTGACTGCTGTACTGTCGCTTCTGGGAGAAACTGGGCACCTGTTGCCTAAGAAACCTCTCCTGTCATACCTGCTGAGTGAGTGAGAGTCACTCCTGCCAGCGGACGGGGTGCAGTGCAGGGGGACCCCTGAACCCCATCACAGCAGCATCTCCCAGGGACGGGGATGGAGAACCTGCAGCAGAGGGGTGGGGGGACAAGGGCCACGGCTCGGGGCCCACACTAACGTCTGTCTCCACTCTTCTTCCCCCCCTCCTGTGTTCCGCAGCTGCACCATTGGAAGGACCGGAGAGCGCCGGCAAGGCTTCAGTGGTCCCGGAAAGCCCTCCGGGGCCATCGCTCCAAGGCCAGCCCCTCGGCGGAAGACCGACCAGCCCCACGGCGGGCAAGACGGTGGACTCAGCAGCAGCAGCTGCCGGCGACGGACCCCCAGCTGCTGGCCCTCCACCGCCGGCAGGTGGAGGTCGCTGAGCAGCGGCTGCGGGTGGAGCAATGCCACCTCCACCTGCAGGAGCGGGCGCTGGCCTGGCGCCAGGAGGCATGGGGGGCCTACATGCAGACATTCAACTGCATAGCGGACTACCTGGCCCCGCCATGCCGCGCCGGCCGCCACTGCGCCCACCCTGCCTGCTCCACCCGCTGAGCCGCCCGCTGCTCCAGCCGCTGCGCCGTCCGCCGTCGCACCACCACCCGCCACCAAGGGCCACTCTGCCGAGGGAGACCTGGGGCCAGCTGACACTTGCCGGCCGTATCTTCCGGTCTGCCCGGCCCCGAGCCAGGGCTGCAGCTGAGGCGGGGATCCCAGCCGCCCACCCCCAGTGCTGGACTGTAGGGGCATGGGGCCCAGGACGTGGCCCCCCCGCCTTTGTATATATTCCTCCCACTTTTATGGTTTTTTTGGGCTGTACATAGTTTGTATTTATTTGTGACCCCAGTTTTCAATGTCTGATCCTTCCCCCCCATGTAAATAGTTCTCCCCTTCTTTGTTTTCCCTGTTTTTATAATAATATACATACATATATATAAGTTAGAATTTCTATAGTTAATAAGAAGAGTTCCAGTAAACATGTTTGATTTCACAAACAAGTGTCTGCTTTCATTTGTACAAGAAAAGTGTGGGGGGTGTGCTGTTGGGTGCTCTGTGGTGTGGGCATAGGGGCAGGGAGTGTTGTGGAGGATGGGGAGGGCAGTGGGGGGCCTGCCAGTGTTCACCCCGCGGCCTCATCGAAGTGGCCCCGCAGGGCTTCCCGGACCCGGGTCCCTTCGGGGTCCACCTGGCGACTGGGGGCAGTGGGTGGCTGCACATCGGCCCTGCCGGCCTCCACAGCCCAACCCTGAAAGAAGGCCTCCCCCTTGCTCTCCACCAGATTGTGTAGGGCGCTGCATGTACCCACAATCTGGGGAATGTTGATGGGGCCCATATCCAGGCAGGTGAGGTGACACCTCCAGCGCCCTTTGAGGCAGCCGAATGAGCGCTCCACCACCTGGCGCGCGTGGTTCAGGCTCTGGTTGAAGCGCTTCTGGCTGGCAGACAGATGGCCCGTGTACGGGTGCATGAGCCAGGGCCGGAAGGGGTATGCTGCATCTGCGATGACGCAGAGGGGCATGGTGGTGTCCCCCACAGGGATCTCCCGCTGGGGGATGTAGGTCCCCGCCTCCAGCCGGCGGCACAGGCCCGAGTTCCGGAATACCCGGGCGTCGTGGGTGCTGCCAGGCCAGCCCACATAAATGTCCTGGAAACAGCCCCGGCTGTCCACCGAGGCCTGGAGGACCACTGAGTGGTAGCCCTTCCGCTTGATGTAACGTCCTCCACTGTGCTCCGGGGCACAGATGGGGATGTGAGTCCCATCCAGAGCCCCAAAGCAACTGGGGAAGCCCAGGGTGGCAAAGCCCGCGATGGCGGCATCTGGGTCCCCAAGCCTCACGAGCCTGTGGAGGAGCATGGCGTTGATGGTGCGGACGACCTGCAGGGGAAGCACATGGGAGAGCACCAATGAGGGGTGAGCAGGGTATGTGTGGCCCTCCCCTGCCAGGGCCCCCCTCCCCTCCCCAGCCCTCCCCTGCCAGGGCTGCCTCCCCCGCCACACCCTGTGGGTCCTCTTACCTCCATGAGGACAGCCCCAACGGTGGCCTTGCCGATGCCAAACTGCTGGCCCATGGATCGGTAGCTGTCTGGAGTGGCCAGCTTCCAGACAGCGATGCCGACCCGTTTCTCCACTGTGAGGGCACGCCGCATGGCGGTGTCCTGGTGCCTGAGTGCGGGGGTGAGCCACTGGCATAGCTCCAGAAATGTCTGCCGGCTCATGCGAAAGTTCCTGAGCCAGCGGTCGTCGTCCCACTCTCCGAGCACCAGCCTCTCCCACCAGTCGGTGCTGGAGGGGTATGAGGCGGGCGGGGGGGGTCAGGGTGCTGCAGGGTTGGGGGTTGCATCCTCCTCTGCTGCGGGCAGCTCCTCCTCTGTGGCAAGGAGGTGCTCAGCTGCCTCATGCATGGCATGGAGCAGGGCGAGCACTGCTCCTGCAGGGGCGGCTGGGTGGACCTCTGGCTGCTGCTGCTGCTGCTGCTGCTGCTGCTGCTGCTGCTGCTGCTGGGGGTCCATCATGACTGCGTTGCTCAAGGTGTGCGTGCCTATGGCTCTGCAGACCGCGTGCTGTGCAGGCTGAGTGTGTCTGGGAGGGGCCCTTTAAGGGAGCGGCTTGCTGTTGAGTCCGCCCTGTGATTTTGTCTGCAGCTGTGCCTGGCACCCTGATTTCGATGTGTGCTACTTTGGCGTGTAGACGTTCCCTCGCAGCGCCTATTTCGATGTGGTGCTGCGCAACGTCAACGTTGAACATTGACGTTGCCAGCCCTGGAGGACGTGTCGACGTTATTCATCGAAATAGCCTATTTCGATGTCGCTACATCGAAATAAGCTACTTCGGTGTAGGGTTCACGTGTAGGCGTAGCTGTTGGGACTTAAAAACCTCTAGGGATGGAGATTCCACCGCCTGTCTAGGTAATGCATTCCAGTCCCTCACCACCCTCCTGGTGAAATAGTTCTTCCTAATAGACAATTTACACCTTCCCCTCTAACTTCAGACCATTGCTCCTTGTTCTGTCATCTGTCACTACTGAGAACAGGCTCCTACAAGCCTTGTATAATTATTCAACCTTACTTGAGAAATTTTTATCATCCATTTCAGAAGTCTAGATTTAATCAAATTTTATTAAGAATTCATTACTTGATACTCCATATTTGAGCTGCATTAGTTGACGGTCTTTGGTCAGGTTATATCCTATTTCCATAATAGATAACTAACTCCCTTGCACTGTAGCTGATGTGGGCTCCTCCCCTTCCAGGTCAGAGGACGGCCCCTCCGCCCCACTGCCATGGGTACCACAACAACCCCCAAGTTAACAGTTCTGGGACTCCCACCTTGCCGCAAGTGGGTGAGAAGCAACAGTTCTGGAGCCCAGCCTTGCTTCAGGTGGGATCTGGGAGAAACTAGCTTGGGTCTCACAGGAGAGAGCCCAGGCCCTAACTCAGGGCAGGGCAGGGCAGCAAACACTCGAGAGCCCAAGCCCTGATGCAAGGCAGGGCAGGCCCAGGCCCTAGCGCAGGGTTGGGGAACACCACAACAATCTCTGAAGGTCTGTGGCCCTAGTTCAGGGTGAGGCAATAAACACACTGTTCACAGCAGACCCAGGCCTTAGCTCAGGGCAGGGCAGGGCACACAAACAGTTGCAGTTTGTCTCTTTGCTCAGGAGAGGCCCAGCCCTAGCTCAGGGCAGGGCAATCAACACAGTTCTCACAGGGCACTGACACATTGCCTGTGCTGCCAGAGAGGGGGAACTGCCACCCAGCAGGTGGGTGGCAGGGGGGACACAGGCCCACCCACTGCACTGTATCCTGGCACGGGGCCCTGGTCACAGCAGCACCATCCGCTGCACAGGTCAGCAGGGAATCCAGACCAAAACACACTGATCCAAGGCCCTTTAAAAGTCCTCTTACCCCTAGGGCCACCCCCAGTCTCCCTCCCCAGCACATACCCAGTGTTCTAGGCTGAGGTAGGTGCACAGGTTGGTCCTCTGGGTCTGGCTGGCCTTCTACAGGCAGGTTCTGCTGGGGTCTACATGTTGTCAGTACCAGCAGAGGCCCAGGCGGCCCAGTCTGGGCCTCAGCTGGTCCTCAGTCTCCCAGACAGGAGCCCAGAGCCATTCTCTGGAGGTTCAGCCCAGAGTTAGCCCTCAACCCTGCCTTTTATAGCCCTGGCCCTGCCTCCTGACTTCTGGTCAGGTGACTGGGAGGGGCCAGGCTCAGTACAAAATGGCTCCTGGAACGGTTCCTCCTTTTCCAGGTAGTGGGGTGGCCATTCTGCCCCACTACATGCACAATAAAGTGAAGGGGTTGAAATCATCAGGGCTTTGCATCACAAAAGAAGAGAGGGATGTTTAGGGTGATACGTGATAGCAGACAAAGGTTATGTCTGCACTAGTACAAAATCTTGAAATGGCCATGCAAATAGCCATTTTGCAGCTTACTAATGAGGTGCTGAAATGCATATTCACACCTCATTAGCATGCCACTGGCTGCAGCTCTTCGAAATTGACACTTTTTGCTGTCGCCTGGCTCATCCAGACAGGGGTCCTTTTTGAAAGGACCCTGCCAGCTTTGAAATTGCCTTAGTTGGCGGGGTCCTTTTGAAAAGGACCCCCGTGTGGACAAGCTGCACAGCAGCAAAAGCAGCAATTTTGAAGAGCTGCGGTCGGTGGCATGTTAATGAGGCGCTGAATATGCATTTCAGTGCCTCATTAGTAATCATCGAAATGGCTATTTGCACGGCCATTTTGAAGTTTTGTGCTAGTGCAGTAGTGTAGCAGTTTTGAAGTTTTGTGCTAGTGTAGACACGGCCAACTAGGCAAAGGGAATTCTGAAAAATGAACTAGAGACATTTTCCTTTTGGGCCCATATCGATAGCCTAAGGTGTTTTTCTGTTAACCTTATTAATGAATACTGAGTTGCAATATCATTTCCTCTCAGGAAATTTGCATAATTTATGCTTTGAGGTGTTCAGCCAGATATCTGTTTGGTTCACGTAGTTGCCTCTGTTCCAGGGATCTGGCGTGGGTTTTTGGGAACTGTCTTCCTGCTGTCTTAGGCTTTGGCATCCCCTCCCCTCTGAAATACATTGGGAACATTGCATTTAGTGGTGTATAATAGTCTATCATCACCCCAATTATTGACACAAAGTAATTGCATGCATAGGTGCTGACTCCATGGGTGCCCCAAGGCTGGAGCACTCACAGGGAAAAATTAGTGAGTGCAGAGCACCCACTGACCCCAAGATCCTCAATTCTACCCCCATGCCTCTCATGTGCTGATGGCCCTGTACTTACCAACTCCTCCCCCTCCATCCCAGTGCTTCTGGAATGCTGTGAACACCTGATTCACAGTGTTCTAGCTCGTGGAGTGAGTGGGAGAAGTGAGGACTTGGCGCACTCGAGGGAGAAGGTGGGAAGAGGTAGGGCCTTTGGGAAGGAATAGAGTAGGGGTGGGCATGGAGTGGAGGAGGGGGTCAAGAAACTTCTGGCAAAATAAGAAGTTAGTTCTGAGGGCCAGAGGTGGAAAAAGTTCCCAAAAAGTTACCTGAGTAAAAGTGCAGCTGTTTTCACTTCCAGACACTTGAGTACAATTTAGATGTGATGTGTGTGTGTGTGTGTATCTGCTTTTTCTCAGGTAGTTTGCTACAGGGAAGCCAGTAACTTATACTTAAGTACATTCCTCCCAAAAGTATTTGCACTTTTACTCAAGTAACTTTTTGGGCACTTTTTCCACTTCTACTTAGGACTGCATATATGCACCCTAGTTGTGAAAAGAGTGGTCATTTGCATGGCTCATTAAATGTACTCTCTGCTGAGGAGTTTCAAGAATGCAGTCCTTTGCTTTAAGCAGTGTCTTATCCCACATTAAATACACCATTTCTGGAGTGAAGACCCCAGAGTGTGAGGGTAACATCTGTTAACCCAAAATATCCATGGCAGTGAAACTCAGTCACTGGAATGTTTATGGAAAACAACCGCAAACTGAGGTTGGGCACATCTAAAGTAAATTCAGTTTTCAATTAGAGTGAAAGGCTATGGTTACACTGATCCGGACTGCCAGCAACAGTATGCAAATAGGATGTTTCAAAAATGCAAATGGCCTCTTGTTTGCATATTCGTTTGCCAGCAGAGGCTGCTGTCGGCAGAAAAAAAGCAGTATAAAAGTGGTTCTGCTGGTGAAACCCACCCTTCATCAGCAGCCTCTCATACCTGATTTTTTCGCGGCATAAGAGGCTGCTGACATAGCGGGGGTTTCGCTACAGGACCATGTTTGCGATCCATTTTTTCTGCCGGTAGCAGCCTCTGCTGGTATGCAAATATGCAAATGAAAACCCATTTGCATTTTCAAGATAGCCAATTTGCATACTGCTGCCAGCAGTTCAGGTAGCATAACCGTAGCCAATATGTCTGTTTTGAGCTCATTTGCCTAACTCTAGTAGTAACCTCTTCTTAAATCATTGCTAATCTGCTTTTTTAAGAATTCACTTTCTTCATGTGTCCCCATTCCCTTTCTCCTTGATACTGGTATTAGAATTTGATTCTGTTGTGTGACCGATACTAAAATATTGATGTGATTAAACTGGAAAGCCCTAGTCATTCTACTTCCAAGTACTTTTGTCAAGGATACCAATGCACCCCTGGGCAACACAGGTGACTCACATTGCCTGATCATAATGCCTGGGTGTTGTAGCAGTAGCGTAGTTGGTCAGCTATTTCAGTGCTATTTTCCTTTGCTTCCTGGCACCATGCATGCAACACTTTCTATATACTGAATTATTTATGGACTCATGATTACTGAGCATCAATATGTCAATGTTACAATGCCCTGGTTGGCCATAAAGGAGCAAAAGTCTTTCTTTAATTAAAATTACATGGTCCGTGTCAACTTTCCTTGGACCTAATCTTTTAAAACTGAGTTGGGAGTTTGAATTCCAAACCAAATACTTCTGATTTAAGCAAAGACTTAATACAGAGCTCTCTTTCACTGAGATTGGTCTTGGAAGCCAATAATTTTATATGTTTTTGGGAGGTTTATATTATATGGGAGAGTTTACAATGGACCTCATTGAACAGTAGACCACAGTGGCAGTATATTTTTTATAAGCAGGACCTAATAAGGAGGAAGCAATGTATAATTCAGACTGCAAATGTTCCTGGTTAATGACAAAAGCTGAAGATGCATCACTGATGCTTCTGAACATGTTAACTCTTGCAATGAAGTTGGTAATGTAGGTGTTCAGGTTTGTTTTTAAAAACATCTGTTTTTTCTGAAAAATGACTGTATCCCTTGGCATTGTAGCAAGATACTGAACCAGCACGGGGTTTAATTACTTGACCACCCTGAGAGTTCTGTGAACCAAATTCAATCCCTGCGTAAGCGGGTGCAGCTACCTCTAGGAATTTTACCCGCTTCTTGACTTACTTTACTTAAACCCTTGTACTCCAGGTGCAGCATCAGTCATTTACACTTCTCACTTCACTCTATCTAGGGACAAAACTTCTAGCTGACCCCACAAATATCCCAGTCATTGTCTTTCAACCTCAGTAACCTTCTCCATGTTGTCCAAGGTCTTCCTCTTATGCATTTTCCCTGCAGGTTCCACGTGACAGCTTGACAGATTATGCAGAATTATGGTTTTCTGAGTGTGTGGCCTAGCCATCCCCAGTTTGTTCTCTTGATTTGAATGTAAAGTGTTTCTTGTCCTGCTGTCTTCCAAACCTTTTCATTTGTGGCCAAGTCTTGCCATTCGATGGGAAGGATGTACCTCAGGCATCTGTTTATGCATGTCTGTGCCCATTTCTGCCAGGGCTAAATTTGGCCCAGTGTTTTTCTCTTCTCCCTAAGACCGTCAGGCTTAGGGGGATCTGCTTCTCATGCCATTCAGTTCTTGGTACTGTTGACCTTTTCCACACACAGAGCACCCCTAAACTTGTGCCAGAATGCCTGTTGTTTTCAAACGTGGAAAACAACGTCAGGGAACAGCAAAGGTAAAGTGTCCTCGTGAGAGTGTCTTCCTCTCGGTATAAAATGACTTCAGATCATTGCATACAAGGGCAGGAATTTAATAATATAGTGAACATAAAATACAATGGTATCAATTTCAAAAATTATATGCAGCACTGGAACAAACTGTGTCCATTGGAGAGAGATGATGGACCTTCACCTGTTAGCTGTATTATGTTTGTAAGTACATGAATGTTATTTTTTATTACGCATGTGATTTGTGTTACGGCTAGGGTTAGGGTGTTCTTCAGTCCAGTTTTAGAGAGGACCAGTTTCATCAGTTTTCCTTATTCTTCAGACATGGAATGCCTCTAGAGCTACGTCTACACGTGAAGCCTACATCGAATAGCTTATTTCGATGTAGCGACATCGAAATAGGCTATTTCGATGAATAACGTCTACACGTCCTCCAGGGCTGGCAACGTCGACGTTCAACATCGACGTTGGGCAGCACCACATCGAAATAGGCGCTGCAAGGGAACGTCTACATGCCAAAGTAGCACACATCGAAATCAGGGTGCCAGGCACAGCTGCAGACAGGGTGACAGGGCGGACTCAACAGCAAGCCGCTCCCTTAAAGGGCCCCTCCCAGACACAGTTGCACTAAACAACACAAGATCCACTGAGCCGACAACTGGTTGCAGACCCTGTGCATGCAGCATGGATCCCCAGCTGCCGCAGCAGCAGCAGCCAGAAGCCCTGGGCTAAGGGCTGCTGCACACGGTGACCATAGAGCCCCGCAGGGGCTGGAGAGAGCATCTCTCAACCCCTCAGCTGATGGCCACCATGGAGGACCCCGCTATTTCGATGTTGCGGGACGCGGATCGTCTACACGTGCCCTACTTCAACGTTCAACTTCGAAGTAGGGCGCTATTCCCATCCCCTCATGGGGTTAGCGGCTTCGACGTCTCACCGCCTAACGGCGATGTTAACATCGAAATATCGCCCAACACGTGTAGCCGTGACGGGCGCTATTTCGAAGTTAGTGCCACTACTTCGAAGTAGTGTGCACGTGTAGACACGGCTTAGATGAGCTCACTCACTGTGTATTAATCAGTAATCTTTGCACAGATATAAGCCTGCTACCCTCATGTCACACTCCCAATAAGTTACTAGATACACAAGCCATAGACCCTCTCCCAGTGATTCTTGCATCTTGATGCCAAAGATTTGGGCTGAGCTAGAGCATGTCTTCCGGAAAGGTAGCCCATGTGTCTGGTCACAGAGAAAAGGAACAACTTGGTGTGGGTCAGAGTGGTAGAATCAGGCTAGTAGTATGGGGATACACTTGGTGTTAGAATCTTTTTCGTGGCTGCATTAAAATAATTCTCAAAGCACAGTGTGAGGCTTGAATGAATCCAGCCTCTGACAGTCCCTTCGAGCTAGCAAAGTGTTATCTCTGTTTTCCAGAGGGGATCACAGAGAAGCACAGATGCTGAGTCAAAAATGTTCATCCCTGAGGAACACTTTGACCAAATTTATGAGTCCCAAGTGCCACAGCAAATCTGTGGCAGGGGTAAGGACACTTTTCACCCTGTGCTTTAGTTACTGGCACATGTTGGTAGACCGGCAGGACCACGTACAACATCACCTTATAAAAGGGAGCATGACCACCATGGACCATCCAGTTCTCAGCAAAGATTTTATTTTAATATTACTCCTGCAACAAAATTTAGAAACTCTCAAACATTATTAAACAGTTATGCAGTGAAATTCTACTGACACTGACACGCTGACTTCAGTGGGAATTGCCCACATGCATTTAAGGACAGAACGTGGCCCTAACTTGATTAAGGATTGAGCGAAATTGGGGCTTATCTACAGGTTCAAGTCCAGTTCAGACTGGAAACTCCTGAATGTGAAGAGTGACCTTCCAGACAGGCCTTAAAGTAAACAAATAAGCAAATAAACAAAAGCAGTGCTCCTCCTTTGCCAGAACTCTCCAACCTTATTCTGGGATTTAGGAGATTCCTCCTAACTGAAACAAGATTATTTTTAAAGTAATCTTTATCCCACCCAAGAGACTACACTAAGCATAGCTGGCCAGTGACCAGGTCTTGGACCACTGCCACCTAGGCCAAGTGTGGGATTGCACACTCAGGGAAAAAGTGACATACGGATAGCTTTGCTGCAAGAGTTTAAGGAGAGTCATCCAGCTGACCCAGAGTGGTTTTAATCTCTGCTGCTAAAGGAGCCATGTGCAAGTCTGCTTTCCTTGAGCAAGTAATTTCCTAAAAGAATAACATCTAATTAATTTTGGCCATTATCATCCATGTTATAGGATAAGCATTAGAGTTTGGGGTTGTCTTTGTCACTTCCTCAATGTGTGTTACTAGCTACTGGTGCAGCATGTAATGAGCTCTTATAATGTGACATTCTACCATCACTGAAAGGGTTGCTCATTTAAAACACGTCACATCACAGAAAACAGCCTAACAAGCTTTGGTATTTGACAACCAAATTAAGGACAAAAATGCTACATAACAGCTAGCTTACATATGGCTGTCACCCTGACCTGCTCAGTGTTCAGCATGTAAACCAGAAACATCTTGGCTTTCACATGCCGTTCTTTTGAATTTGGACCAGTAGTCTGCATTAGCTATACAACACTTGCACAAATCAAACAGAGTGACTGGGAACACAATCAACAATAACAATTTAACCTCAATTAGGCTACGTCTACACTAGCACACTACGGCGAAGTAGCCTATTTCGACGTAAGAACATCGAAATAGGCTACTTCAATGCGTATCGTCTACACATCCTCCAGGGCTGGTGCCATCGACATTCAAACTCGAAGTAGTGACAGAGAATGTCGAAAGGAGCCGCCCTGGAAGGAAATGCAGAGCATCCACACACACAAGTGCTCCCTGTCGAAATAAGGGGTCAGCAAACACCCAAGCTGCTCCCTTAAAGGGCCCCTCCCAGACACACACGCCCTGCACAGCACGAGATCCACAGAGCCGACAACTGGTTGCAGACCCTGTGCATGCAGCATGGACCTCCAGCTGCAGCAGCAGCAGCAGCAGCAGCAGCCAGAAGCCCTGGGCTAAGGGCTGCTGCATGCGGCAACCATAGAGCCCCACAGAGGCTGGACAGAGCGTCTCTCAACCCCTCAGCTGATGGCCACCATGGAGGACCCCGCCATTTTGACGCAGCAGATGCAGATCGTCTACACACGCCCTACTTCGACGTTGAATGTCGAAGTAGGGCGCTATTCCCATCTTCGGATAGGAATAGCAATTTCGATGTCTTGACGCCTAATGTCGATTTCAACATCGAAATAGCTCACGACACGTGTAGATGCGACGTGTACTATTTTGACGTTGTGCCAGCTACTTCGAAGTAGCCGGCTAGTGTAGATGCACCCTAAAGGATTTAAATGTAGGCATTCTTCTCCAAAAGTATTTTACCACAAGATTACAGAGGGGGACATCTGACCTGGAATTCATTGGCAAATTTGACACTTTTAAATTAGGCCTTAGCAGAGATTTCAATCATCTTACACATTATAAAGACAATTCCCCCAACTTTGATATTCACAGGACTGACACATATCACATTTAAATTAATTTGCTTCTTCTACTGGTTCCAGTAATGACAAGAAAACCCATTTTTGCCTCCTTCATCCTCCTCCCCCAACTATATAAACCTTGGATTTTAATTGTCTTCTCCAGATCTGAGGAAGTGGGTTTTATCAATGAAATCTGATTAATTATTCAACAAAAGTGAATAATTTTTTACTCTTTAAAATGCTACAGAACATCTTGTTACTTGTGAACCTACAGACTAACATGGCTACCCCTCTGAGTCGAACAACAACTATGTAATTTCTCTGGCCCTTTGAAAGAGAAAATGGTCTAGCTGACTTCCAGACTTCCAACTAATAGGATGGCCAACATACAGAATGAGTGGTCAATGTTTGTCATTCAAATAAATGGCCTGAATTTTTCAAAAATTCTGAGCATCCGTAGCTCCCATTGACACCAGGACTCCTCTTAAAAGATGTCTGATCACTAGTGTTTCCTGGAATTTCCCAATAAACATTTGGGACAAAATAAGTCTTTGTTAAAGATTCCATACCACAAATCTTCCATTAAGGATTGACAGGGACTCTCGCTTCGTCTCTGAATCAACTGAGCAGTTTGAGTCCATCCCACTCCCCAGTGTTAAATGTTCCCAAATAAAAATCTTTACAAATGCTTTTGTTTCACATTTTATCCCGCTCTTTTTGAGTACCATCAACATGCAGCACTGTATCCAAAGTTAGTCAAAGTAGCTTCTTGTTCAGCCCTTGCACTGCTGTAAGGTAGCCATGCAGGTTTGCATTTGAGTGTAAAGATGAAAGCTTGAAAGTGTGTTTATTTTTTCTCCAGATTCTTCCACTAAATTTTCCCTCACACAGTCCCTTCTACACTTCACAGGCAGTCTTTGAGATCACTTACCTCATAACTAGGTGCACATGGAACCAGTGTTCCCTCTAATTTTTTCCATCCGTGGTCAGAATAAATTTTGTTGTGTGCACCAGGGCATGTGAAGATGTGGACCCCCATTACAAACACATGCTGACATCTCTTCTAATAATCCGGGCAGCACATTAATCTCTCCTGGGTGGCAGCCCAAGTGCTTAGTTTACAGGGGACACTGCACGGAACCCTTTCCAGTGGGCAACTGCTCAGATCACATGGAACTCAGCCTTTACATCCTGGAATGTTAAAAAAGCAACTCATACTTACAGAAGGAAAAACACATCAGCTTAGAGTCCATGAGCTATATTGTAACTTTACAGTGTGTCCTTAGGAGAGGGCAAACCAGCTCCCCAGGAGCTAACAAGGGAACAGATTTCCCCTCCAATCAACATTCTTTCTTATGCTCCCTCTTACTCTAGGGAAAGTTACTTCAGCACATTTGGTAGAGGAGATTCCTTCACAAGGTGCATCTGGCTAATGGCCAGCCATAGGCCAACCATGGTTCCTTCACTGCTAATACTTTCCTGCTCATTTTGTCACAGTAGAGTATGACAACGACGTTCTCTAGATATCTTTAGATGGAAGGGGACCACTACTCCTGTCTGAGATTCCAACTTCTGTACGTTAAGGTCAAATTCTGATCTTGGACACATAAGCTTACCTGCCATTTACACCAATAGGTTTTAGACAAAGCATAGGATGTCCTAAACGTTCACTTCTGTCATGGAGCCTGAGAATAAAGGGGAGGTAGAAGAGCGAATGCAATTGTTTTAGTGAGCAAATGAAATATTAAAGCCATGAATTTCCCTTCTTGCCTGGTCTCCCTTGTCCTTTTCTTCTCCGTTCCATGTTGGAGTCTCACTTGTTGCCTCATTTGAAATTTAAATTACAGGCTTTATGGGTGGGATGGTGGCTTTTTGAGTGACAAAGCTCATTTGGGAGAACTCAAAACGTAATTTAACAGAGCAAAATTTGACCCAGACTCTTTGGCTTTTCCCTGTGCATACAATGTCTGCAAGCTTAGTTTATTTCCTGAAGCTTTTGCACAGCTTCTTGGACAGCTGGCATCATATATGGGCACACGACATTCATTTGAAAAGACTTGGGCTTCTTTATATGATCCATGCCCATAAAAACCAATTGCCTAAGTATCACTTTATCTATATAGCCATGTTACTTTACCTTCAACATTTAGCTGCTTTGCACATATTTTAGCAGCTTCATTTTTAATCCCTATATTAGAGGAAGGACAAAAATCATCTAGAAAAATGTCATTATTAATCAAAGCATGGCAACTACATACAAGATTTCCTATCTTAGCTTCATCTGAGGTGTATTGGTGTTGTTCCATTGTAATGTACTCCTATAACACTATGCATAATTCCCTATCTAACTATTACTATTACAATAATGCATAGGAGCCCGAAACAAAATCAGGATCCCCATTGTGCTAGTCACTGTATAAACATCACCATCATCAACAACAACAACCAGGGGCTCATTGCCCATTGGTGTTTGATGCCTCTCTCACTATTTCCTTCCATCTTTTCCTGTCCAGTACAGAGTGGCTTAGTTTCTGTAGACTAGCTCTGCACCAACCTATTATATCATCTATCCGTTTTCTGTGGGGGTCTGCCTATTCAAACTGACCATTATGCTGAATACCAGGGTCTTGTTTTTTGTTCATTGTTCATTTTGCAGGTATGCCCAAACAGCTTTAACTTGCATTGTATAACCTTCTGCAGTAGCTCTCTTTCAGCTGTATCTTCTTATATAATTCCTCATTGGTAACCTTCTGCTTCCATCCTGTTCTCAGGATCTATCTATACCAACTCCTCTCAAACCAATATTCTTCTCTTCGAATCTTTCATTATCACCCATGTCTCACATCCCTACAACATACGGCTGAATACTTGTTTTCAGGACACTCAGCTTCATTCCTAAGCTAATTGCTTTGCTTTTTCCAGATCTCATCCATCACCTTCAAACTTGCTCTTGCTTTTGCTATTCTAGCTGCTATTTCCTTCTTACACTCTAGATCAGACATTATGTTGATCCCCAGATATGTGAACTTCTCTGTGTTCTCTAGTTCAATCCCATCTACACTGATCTTCCTTCCTATTTCCTTATCTCCAAATACCATTGTGTTTGTTATATAGATGTTCATAATCAGCCCGTACCACTTCCCTTCCTTGTTTAGCACCTGCACCCTTCTCGTTAGCCTCTCCTCATCTTCCTCAATGATAACTATATCATCCATCAACTTCAAGTTGTTAATTCTTATCCCATGCACAGATATCCCTTCTACCTCTTCCTTGATCTTGTCCATCGCTCTCTCTAGATGCTTGATGAAGATACTCAGCAATATTGGCTCTCCCTGTCTTGTACCGCTACTTGTTCAAAACCAACTTTTCAACTCTCCACGTTCTCACCACTGTTTCCACATTGTCATAAATATTCTTCAACAACCATATCAGTCTGCTATCCACTCCATATGACTCCAGCACCACCCAAGTCACTTTCTGATATATGCTATCAAATGCCTTCTGAAAATGAATGAAGCAAGTGTGGATGTTCTTCTTTCGTTGAGCTTTCTCTGCTATCAAACTTAGTGCCAATATCTTCTGTATGGCACTTCTATCTTTCTTAAACCCTCTTTGCTCGTATGATAGATGTTCTTCTATCTGCGAGCTTAGTCTCTCTGACAGTATCATCATCAGCTCCTTGTCTAGATGACTCTTTAGGGCACTCATTCTGTAGTTGCAGTCCAATGCACTTCCTTTCTTCTGTATTGTCACTAGCACAGATCTTGTCCATTCCTTACGTGCTTTCCCTTCTTTCCACGCTATATTACATAGTCAGTGTATTTCCTGAATCATACTTTCTCCACCATATTTAATCATCTCTCCTGTGATAAACACGCAGTGAGAGATAATCCCTGGCCTGAAGAGCTTGCAATCTAAATAGACAAACCAGATAAAGGAGGGAGGTGAAAAAGAGGCACAGAAAGTGAAGTGACTTTCCAAGGGTCCCCTCGCAGGTTATCACAGAGCTGAGCTTAGAATTCAGGTCCCCTAACTCCCAGTCCAATATGCTATCAGCTTGAGCACATTACTTATCTGAAAGACTGAGCATGCTTAACAAGTATTCATTAACTTGACTATCTTACAGCAGTGTGCAGAAGATAAGTACTATTCACCCGTATTTAACAGATAAGGCAGAAATGAGGCATGAAGAATTTACAATTTGCCTCCAGGAAGCCTGTGGCAAAACTAGAACCCAGCTCCCATGCTTTAATTAATCCATATGCCAGCCTTTTTGGAGTGTTGGCCTGACAACATTGCTGGAGTGGCCCAAAGAGGATGTGTGCAATTCATTCTTCCATGTGAGTTGCCTGCAGCAAATGCAGCCTGCTAATGAGAGGCAGGTAAGGGGGGCAACTGACCTGGGGTCTGGTAATTCAAAAGGGCCCAATGATCCGAGCACAGCAGCTGCAGCGCTAGGCCCTTTAAATTGCCAATTGAAGCTCCAGTTGCCACTCAGGCACCAAACTAACAAAAAAACCCTCCAAAAATACCTGCCTGGGGCTTACTTACCTAGAACCTACTTCTCATCCACAGCATCCCTAAAATGTACCGCCTGCTTGTTCTGTTAACTGCTGAGTCTGGAGAGAATTATATTAAGGGCCAAGACAATGTGTAAATATTACTAAGGAAATTATTGCATGACCAATGATTTATTATGAACTTGTAGGTTATTGCTCACTGTTTTCTCGTGCTCAGGGATAACCAGAGGTGTACTAAAGCAAGAGTCCCTCTATGACTGGGTGAACTCAGTGGGCATGTACGGGGCAGAGAGCATCTTATTAATGAATGAAAGCTCATTTTTTCATCATACACAAAGGCTGTATGTGAAGATGTTGTCTTCTGTGCTACATAATTTAGTCTGAAATGCAGCTTCTAACATAGTTACAGTTGTAATACACAGGGATTGTAAAGGTGACACTATTATTTTCCCATATATGGTGAATTCTGAACTAAAAATGACAACTTGAGTACATCACCTGGGTCCTGAGTGGACTTGTACAGCCTGCCCTGACACCTGTGCTACCCTGAGGTCACTGCCGTTTTCACTGTCATGCTAGCTAGGCTATGCATACCCACACTGCCATCACAGCTTCGACCGCAGTCCAGATATACCTACCTCCTGTGGCCTATGTCCTGTCTTCATGTATTCCCCGGTATCATTTGGGTTTGAATTTCAGTTAGATTAGCTCTTCTAGGTGACCGGGTCACTTCAAGCAGGGTTCGTTGCATATTTTCCAATACTGGAGACAGCGAAGGGAAGTGTGTGAAAGACCCAGAGGAGTACTGTGTTCTGCAGTGGGAAGTACTGTGTTCAAGCATATGGCACCCATCACTGTTGTTCCGGGAATGGGCAATTTGCGGCCTACAGGCCACATGTGGCCCACTGGGGCTCCACCTGCAGCCCAAGGACCTTTTGGCTGCACCACTCCCCCACGGGCCTCTCATGCATTCAGGCACCTGAGCTCCACATTTCCTATGCCTCCCGCACACCCTCAGGGATTTCAGCGCCACAAACTGCCTGAATCACACTCCATCCCTGCTCGTTCCCGGCCCTCCCAGAGCTGGAACACCATGAATCAATTGGCTGTTTGTGGCAGAAAGTGCCAGGAGGGAAGGAGAGGAGCAGGTAAATGTGGGGCTCTGGTGCCCCGCTGGAGGAAAGCAGCCAGGGGGGCCTGTGGAGCTGCCTGTGGAGCTCCAGTGGGTCACTGAAGTGAAGGAGGGCCACTCATGAGGCCTATCCACTATTTGGAGTTGCCTGTCTCTGCTACAATGTCAACAGAACATGAAAGTTTTCAATTCACAACAAGAAAGTGGAAGAACTTGGCTCCTGCGTTTTTTCTTAGCTTCATTTTTAGCCCTTGATCTCCATACTTTATCCATCCCTTTGCAATTCAATGCCCACAGTCTTTTTTCTGCAGTAGAATTTCATGAATTTACACTTCATTAATCCATGCACTTTATAATTGGCATATCACAATGGTTTTTTTCAGGAAAGATAAATCAGCAAACTGTTGCAGTGAATTTTGGTATCACTCAGACTTCATGCACTGCATTTCCTAGTAAATGATGAGGTATAAATGAAAGCTAAACTACAGTTGTCAAAAAGGAACAAAGGGCTTTTTATAATCCTGCTTGTCTTTGATTTTTAATTGTGTTCACTGTGAGTGGTTAGTTTCCAAATTCAGCCACTCTCAATAGGTTCCTTGGTCTTTGCTGTCAGCTAATGAGGTTCCATTACGGATTTTAAGAGGAAATTGACTGAGAAATGTTTTTGAATGAGCATTAAGGTACGCTGTCACATATTCTCTCTCACACACCTCAGAAACAAGGATGCAAACAAATAAGGCCCATAGGTGTGTGATGTCTTCTAAAATCCTGGGTACAGCAGCCCTTATCTTCTTCTCATCCTTGAGCACAGGCTAGATTCTCTAACACACGTCCTGTTTCTATGAATTTGTCCCAGTTCATTGCTTCATCACACAGAGATGGACTCTGGCCACAACACAGGCTGTGAGCACTTCAAAGAGCTTTACTTCAGATCGTCTTTGATTTTAATGCAAACTGAGGGGGGTTTTTCTTTTCCTGAAATCATAGAATCATAGAAGAGTAGGACTGGAAGGGACCTCGAGAGGCCATCGAGTCCAGCCCCCTGCCCTCATGGCAGGACCAAACACTTTCTAGACCATCCCTGAAAGCCATCTATCTAACCTCTTCTTAAATATCTCCAGTGATGGAGATTCTACCACCTCCCCTGGCAATTCGTTCCAGTGTTTGATCACCCGGACAGTTAGGAACTTTTTCCTAATGTCCAACCTGAACCTCCCCTGCTGCAATTTAAGTCCATTGCCTCTTGTTCTATCCTCAGAGGCAAAGAAGAACAAGTTCCCTCCCTCTGCCTTATGACACCCTTTTAGATACCTGAAAACTGCTATCATGTCCCCCCTCAATCTTCTCTTTTCCAAACTAAACAAGCCCAATTCTTTCAGCCTTTCTTCATAGGTCATGTTCTCTAGACCTTTGATCATTCTCGTGGCTCTCCTCTGGACCCTCTCCAATTTCTCCACATCCTTCCTGAATTGCGGTGCCCAGAACTGGACACAATACTCCAGCTGAGGCCTAACCAGTGCAGAGCAGAGCAGGAGAATGACTTCTCGTGTCTTGAATGTGGTGACCAGTGCTTTTTTTTTTTTTTTTTCTTGTGACTGTACGCACAGGCACAGTGTACCTTTACCTCTTTCCAGAGCTGGCCAGGAGCAGGACCTCTCATTGACCCCACAGCAGAGTGGGGCCTGGAGGTTCCCATGGGGCTGGGAGCCCCCTCCCCATCCCTTCAGCAGTCCCAGCTGTGGGAACAGCAGGCAAAGGCCAGGAGCCATACTGACTCCTTTTTTTTTTTTACAAAGACCAATGGGAGACAAACACAGCTCTTGAAAAATGAGTTCGTACAGAGCAAATCAGGCAAATGAAAGCATAAAAATGTCCCTTTTGACATCATTTGTGTGCCTCCCAGTCATTTTTCCAGTCATTTCTGCCTAGGGGAAAAAAAAAGTTTAACCACACGTGCCTTTCTCATGCCTTAAGCATCATCCACAAAATTGCCAGCAATTCCATCTGTAGATAGATAATCACAGGCGATGATGTAAGAAGCAGATACCACAGCCTGATCTGAGGTCCCAGAGTTAACATGGCAAAGTGAGCAATGAGAAAAATATTTGCGAAGTGAGCAAATCAGCTGTGATTGCATTTCAGTGTTCCTTTGTGTCTTTTTGGTGTCTAGGATAAAATATGGGCTGAAAGAGAATAGTCTGGTACATGGAGAGCCTGTGTCAGTGGATAGAGTGCTGGACTGGGATTCAACAGAGGTGCATTCTGTGTCCAGCTGTGTCACTAGCCTTGGGCCAATCTCAGTTGGGGTGGGAGGTTATAAATGCTACTGTAATACAAATAATACTTTGCAATCTAAAATCTTTCTCAATACAGAACCACTGCAAACTCTCTGCATTTTATTTTAAAACACAAATTGGCAAGTTTACCATGATTTCCAGGTGGAGATAAAGCATTACTACTGCACATTAAGTCCCCTGTTTTGGTTCCTCATTGAGTACTTTAAATAATATTTCACAAGCAAGGTGCTCTGGTCTGTTTGTCTTAATAATTGACTAAACTTGTGCTCTTGGGCTTTCAAGGACTTGCTGTAGGTAGGCTGGATCTCTCATGACTTGAACTTGAGACTAATTTACATACCACTGCAGTATGTCCACCATCAACAGCAATCCTTACCAAACCCCCTAACTAAATAAACAAACACACTAGCTCCAAACACACAGTCATAAGAAAATGAATCTGGCACAGTTCTGAGCTGTGGCCACAAGGTGTCCATCTTCTCACAAGCAGGAGTCGCAGATCACAGGGCATATGGAGATGTACACACAGCAGTTACCACTCTGTTTTTGAAAAGAGTAGTGAATTGTTCCTCATGTTTGTGCTCAGGGGCTTAACTCTGCAGACAGAGGCTGAAGGCTGCAGCTACCCTGGTGGGCAATTGTTAACTTGGTTTTGTGCCCACCCCTTCAAAAAAGTGGTGGGAATTTAAAGGAGTTGTGTTGGGACACAAAAGAATTTGTAAATTCAGACGCAACCCTCTCCTTTTCCTTCTTTGGGGATGAGGGAATGGGACTGTATTGTGTTATATTAGCCTAACTCTTATTCCCTTTTAACCATCACATGTAAATGGAAATCTGCAGTGCAAAAAAACCCCCTGATTTTGGAATGATGCTGGCTTTTAATTTAGGTTGATGATGTTATGAAACTGAACTTGAGTATGTAACATTTCTCTGTCTTCTCCCCATCAGTTGATCAGCCTTCAATTTCTTAACGTGGGACTACACACTCTTCATCATTTCCCCCCTTTTTTGTCCCGGAATAGGGTGGCCACATTGCCCTATGGCAAATAAGGGACACCAGCCTCTGGGGATGAGTGCTGTGTCCCAGGTCAGGGTTCCTCAGTCATGGGAGCTGCAGCCTCATAGTGATGCACCATGGATGGGGCCTCTGCAGCCTCCTGATGAGGGGGAGCAGTGGATGGGCGGGGGGTGTCTGCAACCTCCGGGCAGGGGACTGTTGAGAATAGGGGCTTTGCAGCTTCCTGCCAAGGGGGCCTGAGGAACAGAGCAGCTGTCCCACAGAGGAGCTTCCCCACAGCAGGAGCTGCTTCCCCAAGGTGTGGGATCCAGAGAACGAGGCAGCTTGGCCCATGGAAGGGCTCCCCAGCCATGGGAGCTGCCTCCCCTACTCATGAAGTAGCAGGAAATAAGGCAGCTGCCCTGTGGTGGAGCTCATTGGCGCCCTGAAGTACAGGGCACTGGGGAACAGGGCAGCCGCTCCATGGAGCAGCTTCCTGGCAGTGGGGGGTGTTGCCCCAAGGTACAAGTCACTGGAGACCTGGGCAGCTGTCCTGCAGTGGGTCTCCCTGGCAGTGGAGGCTGCTCCCCCGAGACACCAGGTGCTAGAAAACACGAGCCCCACGAAATATGGGACAATTTGCCAGTTTTATTAAAGTCAAGATGCCTGTGAGACAGCTGAAATGAGGGACTATCCCAATAAAAATGGGATGGATGATCACCCTATCCTAGAATAATCCCTATATACCAGTGTAACAAGTCCAGAGACGCCCAGCCCTCAACCTAGGGCGGGGCTGCAGTTCACAAGAGTAGTATAGTTCTGGGCCCAGCCCTCAGTCCAGGGCAGGGCAGCAGTTCACAGGTAATAGTACAGTTCTAGGCCCGGCCCTCAGTTCAGGGTAGGGCAGCAGTCCCCAAGTACTAGCACCGTTCTGGGCCCAGCCCTCAGTTTGGGGCGGGGCAGCAACACAAGGTTTAACCACAAGCCCAGCCCTCAGTTTGGGGCAGGGCAGCAACCCAAGGGTTTAAACACAAGCCCAGCCCTCATTTTGGGGCGGGGCAGCAACCCAAGGGTTTAAGTGCAGGCCCAGCACAGGCTGGCCCTGTCGAGGAGGGGTGGGAGTAAGGGGTTGCAGGCCCTCCCACTCCACTGCGACCCGGCCCGGGGCCCTGGGGGTCGCTCACACACAACCCCGGCAGTGGGGATCCAGACCGCAACAAACTGCCATTGGTTCATGAGCATTATTCCCTGGGCCACTTCCTACCTCACCCTCTGCTGGCGGAAGGTCCCAGTCCGTCTGGTCAAGGGGTCCCCCTAGGTCGGTCTCCTCCAGGTCATCCACCTTCGGGGGCTCCGGCCAGTCGTCCATAACAATGTCGTTAGGGTAGTCGGGCGGCGGTAATACAGGAGACGCGAGGCAATCCTGGGTCTGAGTGCTGTAAGGATCCGCCGGGACTCTGGGGCAGCCCGCTCCTGGGGCCTCTTCCAAGGCGGGGGGTCTCCGCCGGCGGGAAGGTCCTGGTAGGTCTGGGAAGTCCGGGTAGTCCCCTTGGGGCATATGGACCCGGGATTGCTTGGAGCCTCTGTGGGCCTGCTCCTCCGGCCTGGCCGGGCGGCTGCAGGCCCTCTCCCTTTGGTGCCGAGGAGCTCGTGCAGGCACGTCCTCCCTGCCCGGAGGCCCAGGCCCGAATGGGTCCTGAGTCCCGCCTTTGGCTCTTCTAGCCCTTGGCCCCGCCCTCTGAGGGGCGGGCCTCTGGTCTCCTGGCTCCGGCCCCGCCCACCAGGGCCTCTGCATAGTCTCCCCTGCCTCCGGGTCTGCAGGAGGCCATACTGACTCACTACAACCAGCATCATCAGTAAAAATGGAGATGGGCTTTGGTTCGGTCCTCTAAATAGTCCCTCCGCTACACAACACACACCCTGATCAGCCAGGGTCATGCAGCTGAATAGCAACTTAAATGCCGAAATAAAATTTCAGTGAAGCTCAGACAGCTTGAACTAATTCCAACCAAGCAGCCCACCTCATCTCACCCCCCAACAAATATGAACTGAAAGACACTCTCTGTTATGTGTATTAGAAAAGGTTTCCCTCCTCATTCCATCTATCCATCTCTATTTATCTCCTTTCCCTCTGTCCCTGAGGAACAGCTGTCTAGATGTTGGAATGTTCACATTCATATAAATCTAAGGCTATATTTAATATCTTTTCCTTCACTGATTTCCTTTTTGTTCTTTCATTTTCACGTTCAATACTGTCTTGTTTCTTTTCCCGCTGTGCTGCTTTACTGTTCTTCATAGAAGTCTTTGTATAAATAACTGGATTAGTATTTTAAGACTGATGTACACAAATTCTCTATCAGCAGGTATTAAACCAGACAGGGCTGATTCAGTCCTTCCTTTTTAGGTAAGCTCCAAGCTGTTTACTGTAGATGGTTTTTTTTTTCTTTTTTTTTTTTTTTGGTTTTTTTATAATTCTAATTGCTCTCCAAAGACATTAACAATCCCATGGATCTTTCCATAGGAGTAGGAATTTATTGAGCTCTGTATTGGGACTTAGAAAATCTCCATCCCCAGCACATTATAGTTTGTGAAACATTTTAGGACTGTAAAATATTTCCTGGCACAATTTTTAAGGGATTCCTTCTCTTTAACATGCAGAAATGATGCCCATAAAGCCTACACTTTCCATTTTCCTGTTACAAAATGAGTTACAGATGTTTTTCAATGAACCCCCACCCCAAAATAAAGAAAAATTTTGATAAAATGAAAAATTTTGTATTAGAAATTTTTCAGAGGAGCAAAAACAAAAATTCCTGACCAGCTCTTATTAAGACAATTTGGTGTGAACAACTATGAGCTGTGCACTACAAGTCATGGGAAGACAGAGAGTTCTCTGAACAATAAATTCTTGGACACCCCTTACATAAGGCAAAGTGAATTGTGAATACCTGTTGGGATTGAAGGTTTGTGGGTAGTTCACTCTGAAAGAGCTGAAGTTGAGACAAGGGGACCCAATATTGCTGAGTATCTTCATCATGTACCTAGAGGGTGTGTCTACATTTTGGGAACAAGGGGCTTTTGAAGTCCTGGAAATCATTTCAAAAGGCCCCTGGCTACACAGGCGTCATGTGATTTGAAAGCAGCATTTTTGAATCTCCACGGCCACCATTATGCTAATGAAGTGCTGCATATTAATGGGAATGCCTCATTAGCATCTTTCAAACTCCCTCATCAACATGCCCCTTCTGAAAGGAGGGGGCTTGTGTAGACACACTCTCCAGGTGCATGATGAAGATACTCAGCGATATCAGATCTCCTTGTCTCATATCTCTACTTGCTCTGAACCAACTTCCCAAATCTCTGCACATTCTCACTCCTGACTCCTCATTGTCGCTGATATCCTTCAACGACTGTGTCAGTGTGCTATCCACTTCATACGACTCCTACACTGCCCAAGTCGCTTTCTGATCTACACTGTCAAATGCCTTCTGAAAATTGACTAAGCCTCTGTAAATGTTCTTCTTTCGTCGAGCATTCTCCGCTATCAGTCTTAGTGCCAATATCTGCTATATGGTACTTCTGTCTTTCCTGAGTCCTGCTTGCTCATCTGCTAGATGTTCTTCTGTCTGCAATCTCAGTCTTTCAGTTAGTATCATCAGCTTGCCAAGATGACTTGTTAAGGCAATCATTCCTCACACTCCAATGTACTTCCTTTCTTGTGTATTGTCACTAGCACAGATCTTGTCTATTCCCTACGTGCCTTCCCTTCTTTACATGCTATATTACATAGTTGGTGTGTTTCCTGAATCATACTTTCTACACCGTATTTGATCATCTCTCCTACGATCTTATCATTTCCAGGGCTCTTGTTGTTCTTTAGTCATTTTACTGCTCTTTCCACTTCCTCCTTATCAGTCTTGCTCTCGATGCTCGGTGGTGATATCTCTTTTAGTTTTTTGATCAGTCCCTCTGAGACACTCGGGTCCGACTGTGCTTTGTATAGATCGGTGCAATATCTCGTCCATCACTGCACAACCTTCTCCTTGTTCATCAGTACCTCATCATTCTTGTCTTTGATCACTATCTGTTTTGGCTGCCACTTCCTATTAATATTCCTGATCATCTTATACACCTCCCTATTCTTAGACTCACTGTAATACCTCTCTATAGCTTCACACTGCTCCTTTAACCATTTCTCCTTGCCCATTCTTGTCACTTTTCTTACCTGATTGCATTTCACTCTATATTGGTGTCCCGCCCTCACGAAAACATCCCTTCTGATCTTCAGCTTTCTCTTGTCTTGAACCAGCTTCAGCATCTCCTTCATAATGCTCTTCTTATTGATCTCTTCTTCCAGAATTGTCTGCTCAATTGCATCTTCTATCACCATGATTATCCCTTTGATTCTCTTATCTAGACCTTTCTCTATGTCTGCATTCCTGCTCTTATCTTCAAGTGATGCTCTATACACATTCATTATTTCTTCCTTGCCTAGCCTCTCCACGTCTCTTCATTTCTTGAACTGTGCCTTATACTTTCTCTTGAGTTTCATCTTGATGTTTGCAATCATTGGACTGTGATCTGAGTCCATATCTGCTCCTTGGAGAGTTTGGGACTGCTGTACTGATGTTGCCCATCTTCTTATCAAAATCCTATCTATCTTGTTCTTGGATGTCCCATCATTCAATTTCCATGTTCACTTCCTACAGTCCTTTTGAAGGAATCTTGTGTTGCAGATCATCAGCTCATGCTCTGTAACAAACTATGGTAGTTTCTTGCATCATTCGTTTCTTTCTCCATATCAAAACCTTCCCATGACCCAACCTTTGTTATCTGTTCCAATCTTTGCATTCTAATCTCTTCCAATCATCAATGCATCTCTCTTTGGTATCTCTTCCAGCATCTTTGTCAAGTCTTTATAGAATAGCTCAATCTCTTCCTTGATGCTATCCAATGTGGGTGCACACAACTGAGTGACTGAGATGTTGAACGGTTTCACTTCAAATCTCACTACCTTCATTCTCAGACTCACCAGTTTGTATCCTAATAATGTTTCTCTAGCTTTTTTGCTAAGAAAGAGTCCAACTCCTGCTTCATGCTTCATTTAGTTCCCTGGTCAAATAACTTCACAACCACACATCTCTCCCAATGCCATCCAATGCATCTCTGCCAGCGCATGTATATTGCATTGATATCTCTCCATCTCCTTTCAAAGCAGCTCTAACTTTCCAGTTGCCCACAGTGTGCAGGCATTCCATGTACCTATTAATGGTATATGCATTAGTTGTAATTTTCTTTCGGTAGCCAACTTATTGACCAAACCCCAATCACTCGATTGGTATTGCAGACTTTGTTTATCTGGGTGATGTCCCAGCTGGCATCTTTTATCAATTAGACATACTGGCATCAGATTTCATTCCTATTGTTGTTTTACGATCAGCACATCGACACTCATCTGACCAACACTCCTCTTCTATCCAGGCTTGGGACTGGCATGGAACCCCTAGAATGCTAGACAGTATTACAGCTATATTCAAAGTAGGTGTGCAAGAAAAGAAATGGTGCAGATAATTCTTACTGGCTGGAATATGAAAGAAACTCTCAGAATCAGCAACCCAAGTAACGTATATACAGTCATTATGTAGCTGAACTATTTTCTTCAAACTTTGACTGATAATAATTTGCATGTGGCATCATATTTCCTGATGTGCACATGCAGGACTTATCAGAGGCCTGACTTCTCCTCTGTCACTCTTGACCCTTTCAAGTGCAGCTTGTGTGAAAATAACAGATCTCTGATGAGCTTAGTTTGGTTTCAGTGACAGCACTAAGAGGAATAGACAAGTCATAAACTGATTCTTTCTTGTCATATACAACACACCTTTTATGTTATCTGATCTTTCTCATTTTCTTAGATCTGCCTTGCTTCTCCTTCAGATCTCTTTGAATGCTCACATTGTAGCTCTTCCTCTAATTTTCCCAACAGTTTGTCGAGTGCATCTCAAATATTTCTGGGGCACAGCTTCTGTGTAGTCTATTTGCATACAGTCACTTGATGATGCACCCGTGGTTTTGGTGCCATTAAGATTGTTAGACCTACACTTCAAGAATAATGTCTCTTCTGTAAGTCCCTTCATTTCAATCGTCTATCACTCAATTTCAATTTTCATTTCTTTATCTTGTTAATTCTCACAATTCTGTTGGTTGAAGACAAATAGAAAGGCTGCAGGCATTAAATAAGACACAAATCAGTAATAAACAAAATGTTTTATGTGTCGCTGCTAAGCAGATAAAGCTCAGATAGAGTGTCCTTGAGAAAGCTTGGGAGACTGTTGTGTTATCCAGCTACATGTATCATCTTCTTAATTCCCATTAAGATATGCTTTTCTCATCTCCTGAAACCAGCACAGTCTTTCCTATAGCAATCTTATCCACATAATGATCATGATACACTGAGGGAAAAATACTATATTGTACCTGCTCTAGCAGGTGTCCCAGGTATGCAATAAATAATTGGAATTAATACTCTTTTTTTAGTGTGTCTTCCAAGTCTCTACTCATAAAAAGACAAAAGGAAGCTAACAAGAGTAGTTTTAGTAGGTTGTATGTTCAGAGCTGGGCTTTGGATTTTGGTCTTCACTGGATACTTCCTTCATTTTTGAAGCATTCCATTGGGGGTAGAGGATGAGGAAGATTATAAGCTGAGAGTCAACAAAGTTTTCTGGTAGAGTCATTTCCTTGGTATTATAGAAGGGTAAATGAAATAAGGAGGCATTGCATGTTGGCCCAGCCTGCAAATGCTTACTCCAAGAATGTGATTTTCTTCAGCACTTGCGCAGGTATTTCTGTTACACAATGCTGTCCATAAGCATGAGAGGATCATGCCAGTGAGCCAGCAGCTGGATTTTTCTTTTCTATTTTTTATTTTTTTATCTTTATTTTAAGGATTCATTGTCTGATACTATTGGCCGCATGGTAACTTTTTCTGTGCCCATTCTTTGAACGGGACATGTTTTCTTTTACATCATCATTCTGTCCAAAGACATCTGTTTCATGCTGTAGTTTTTTGTGTAGGTCATCATATTAAAAGGGTTGTTTTCCTTCTGGCTTAATTTTCATTGAACTACATACCATGTAATTTTTAACCAAAAAGTCTCCAAATCCTCACATTAAATGAAAGGAGCATGCTGTGGATTTATGTGTATAGACTGAATGTATGGTGGTGGTTTATGTTATCTTGTCAGCACAAGGCACAGAATTGAGTGAGACACACAGACCTGCAAATTTAAAGAAAGAAGTTTGGTTTTGAACTAAAATAATTGGTTAAGGTGACACTATTTTTCTCCCAATTACCCTTCTAAACTAAAGAGTACATAAGGGATTGATTTCTGTTTTTCACTTTTGGTAACAAATTTAGCTGTCTGGGGACTAGACAAAGGGAAACTGTCATCATGAACATTGTAGAGACACATGATGGGTGAGTAATATTCTTTATTGGACCGCCTCATATGCTGGCACTGACATAATTACCTCTATACTGGTTACAAATTGAAAATTGTGATACAAACACAAGTATAGATTCATAGCCTGCCTCCAAAATATAGTAGTAAACATAACTATGTCTGTGACCATAGAGATGACCCAGCTATACTGGACTATCAGATGTATCCTCTCTGAAGCCATGTCTACACGTGCACGCTACTTCGAAGTAGCGGCACTAACTTCGAAATAGTGCCCGTCACAGCTACACGTGGCGAGCGCTATTTCGAAGTTGAAATCGACGTTAGGCGGCGAGATGTCGAAGCCGCTAACCGCATGAGGGGATGGGAATAGCGCCCTACTTCGACATTCAACGTCGAAGTAGGGGACGTGTAGACGATCCGCGTCCTGCAACATCGAAAGAGCAGGGTCCGCCATGGCGGCCATCAGCTGAGGGGTTGAGAGATGCTCTCTCTCCAGCCCCTGCGGGGCTCGATGGTCACTGTGTGCAGCAGCCCTTAGCCCAGGGCTTCTGGCTGCTGCTGCAGCAGCTGGGGATCCATGCTGCATGCACAGGGTCTGCAACCAGTTGTCGGCTCTGTGGATCTTGTGTTGTATAGTGCAACTGTGTCTGGGAGGGGCCCTTTAAGGGAGTGGCTTGCTGTTGAGTCCGCCCTGTGACCCTGTCTGCAGCTGTTCCTGGCACCCTTTTTTTCATGTGTGCTACTTTGGCATGTAGACGTTCCCTCGCAGCACCTATTTCGATGTGGTGCTGCCCAACGTCGAAGTTGAACGTCGACGTTGCCAGCCCTGGAGGATGTGTAGACGTTATTCATCGAAATAGACTATTTCGATGTCGCTATATCGAAATAAGCTATTTTGATGTAGCGTGCACGTGTAGACGTAGCCTGAAAGTGCAACAGTCCTCCAGAGAAAAGATGCCTCCAATATTATGTTGATTAGAATATCTGTTTATCAGGCCATGCTGTCCAGTAACTGCTCACTTTGATAGAGATCATGGTGAGTCAATGGCTCCATTATTTGATATTGGAAATGCAATATATTTTTAAATTATATGATTGTATGATATACAGAATTTATATCAGACTTAAAATGAGTGGTGTTGCTCAGAGAAACTATCCCTCACAATTATTTCAGAACTTTTTTTCTAAGAATTGACTGAATAAAATTCCAAGACACAGTATAGATAAGATTACAGTTTCAGACTCATTTTGTGCTGGCATTATTTGCAGAAATATAAATAAAATGAAAATTTGACAGACAAATATTGTAGCAAATAAATAAGCAAAGAAAAAATTTAAAAGACAAGGTATTTAGTTTGAAAGCAGCTACTGAGCACAGGCAATAAGTACTTTTTCCAAATAAATTTCATACAGAGTTTTATTACTTGACTAGCTCAAGAGTTACTCTAGCCAAGCTATAAAAAGAATCCTTCTGTTACCTTTATGAGAACGCTAAGGTATTATTAATATAATAAATCTAGCATACTGCTATGACGGTTCCAGATTTTAGGACCTCATTTTGTATGTCTGTGTATGAATCTATTGCTCTGATGCCACGTGCCAAAATATTATTTTAACAGGCAGGTTACTCACAGAACAAGACATGGGCCAAAAAAGGAGAGGAAATTCTAGACAAGTAGGAATCTGATCTTTTTGTGTCACACCATCCCCAGGAGTAGTTCTTAATTCAGGTATTTTCATGCAACTCCTACTCCACCAAGTGAATATTGTGTAAGGTTTTGAGATATGGAATATAACTTTGGGTATCCTTGAGGTATGTTTCCCTTGGATGGTCACATGATGAAACCCAGAGCCACAAAGAAGACAAGGATTTTCCTGCTCCAGTGGCCGCCCAGTTTTCCCACTCCAGTGGCCATTACCCATAAAGGTCCAATAACGTGCTATTTATAGCAATGAGATTCTTTGTATAATATGGCTAATCATCATCATGTTTCCCAGCAACTGTTAAATGAGCATCTTTTCTCTGAAGAGATCCCACTGCCAGGGGACAGCGACATTTCTTTTTTGTGTTATCATAAGCGTGTCTTTACCAAGCACTATATAGAAATTCTCTGTCTTCAAGTCACTTTCTTTGAATCCTTCAAATTATCACTACATTTGTTGAACATTCATCATATTCTTCATATTGGATTTTGGGATGATGTTAAAGGAACACAGAGAAACCATTAGTCTGAGAATTATTGTGACTAAATTTGTCTCATATTTCAGTTTGCATGCGTACCGGTTCTGAGAGAAACTTCCAATTGTCCCTTTGAAAAAACAACATCTTTGAATTATTTCAGCACCCTCTATTTGGATTAAGTATGTCATCTTATGGCTATTGTGACAGTGGGATATGGAGCTGTTATTTTCTTCTTGGTATTGACTTGTGCACAGTGTGTACAGTTTATGTTTCAGATGACCAGGAATATTAATGATAAAAGGCATTATCTACAGAATTCATAAGATACTCCTATGGAGTGAGAAAAAACAGATGTTGAATTTTTTTTATCAAAATCCTTTTCTCCTAGCAACACTCAGCTATTGCACCTCTTCAAGGAATATAGTGTTCTTTATTACTCAATTTGTATTGGGATGTAAGCAAAGAGGATCAGTGTTTGTGAGGTTCCTATTTCAATCTGGCATCTTTCCCTGGGTCTCTGGCTTCTTCTTGTGAATATCCAGCTGTCGACTTAAACTCAACATGACCTCAGTTGATATTCTCTTCCTTCCTCACATGAACACTCCTCTCCCTATAAGAATGGACCATGCCACCATCCTCCCCAGTCTTCAGGTCCATAACCTGAGTCTTGTTGCCTGACCTTTCTCCTGAGCTACATGTAGAGCATGTCTAAATTTTGCTGTTTCTTCCTACATAGCACTTGGAAGATCCAAGACCCCATCCTTCCTATCCATTCTGTATGTTACTGTGTCATCATCTTCCCTCAGTCCTCCGTCAACAGCATCAGCCTTCACTGCTCACTGGTTTGCTACATGAACCTTCTCTTTTTGTTCCAGGCCACTCTTCATTCATGGAAAATCTTTAATCAAAAATTTTGTGAAGTCCAATCCTGCTTCAGATTCTTCCTCAATACAGATTTCTACCATGCCTACAGAGCATCCCCATCTGTTCATGGCTAGGCATTTTACAAACTGAGATTATGGCTACATAATTGCTTATTTGTCTTCATTAATGGCCACAGTAAAACCTATTCTATTTGCAAAACTGTGCACATAACTAGTTTATGGGAAAAAGAAATATTGTCTTGTTACTGGTCCTCCATTTCCTCATTTGTTTCCCCAGTTTACACCTTAAAGTAAGATATTTGGGCAAGGGAACTGTGTTTTAATGTGTGCTGCCAATGCTTAGCATGATGGGGCTCTTATCTGTTTGCTTACTGTAATGGAAATAATTAACACATTGAAAATATTCCACAGATATTGAATCAAATGTATCACAGGTGGCCTTTCATTATGCACCTGAAGACATGGTAGGATAACTCTTGGTAGGAGTTTACACCCATTGTTCATGAGTATAAATTCCTGCTTATGGATGTTTACATACAGCATGCATGGAAAAAGTCAGGTACTTCCACATCAAAATGAGATTTTGTGTGCCTGCAACATTACAGATTTTTAAGAGGCCCAGTTGAAGCTTGTCCCTAAATCATTCACTAAAATACAAATGACAAGCACAATTTGTGTTGAAGGAAAGCATATGCATACCACAGTGGAGTGGTACCTCCGGCATTGAAAGTCAATTGTCATAACTACAAATATGTGTATTTATTCTCACCTCATTGTGCAAGAAGGTTTTAGAACTATTTCTTGACCACATTGGAGTTCTGGTCTGCAGGACCAAAATTTTAGCATTGCTAGTTGCTCCTCTAACACCTTTCTGACAAAGAAAATACCAAAATGCTGGGATAACCTGAGCACCACTAAAGAAGCTGCAGACTTCTTTCACAGAAGAGATTTTGTTACTTGATTACTCATTCAGGTTTTGTGCTTTCCTTGGTGAAATGATTTGACCACAGCAAGCAGTATAAGCCCACTGCAGGATGTTTGAGTTATATGGAAGAAGACAAAACAGGAACTTGTCGAGAGAACAACCAGGTGCAAATGTGGCTGAAGTAGAAATATTGGGGACAGATGTTCTTCCTGGACTTCTAGAAGAGTACACACCAGACAGCATCTTCATCATGTTGTCTAACATTTTGCACTAGAGTGGACCAAGAGATTAGATGATGACTTTTTCAACTGTATAACACAGCTAAAAGATGTAATGTGTTGCAGCACCTCTGCCTGTAAACACCTTCTCCATAGCACAACATATTGGCAAGGGGATCATAAAGAATGCAAAGGATCTTTAGGGGAAACATGCACTGGACGATTATACTGTTGACTCATGAAGCTTGGCAGCTGCCCTCCTTATAAACACCTTCTCCATTGGACAGACTATTGACTAGTGAGTTGTAAATAAGGTAAAGTGTCCAAAGGCAATTTCACTGAAACAGCACAGGAGGCAGAGGTCCATCCCCTCTGACATGCACGGTGCATGGTACCTCTCCAGCAGTATAACATATTGCACCTCTCGACCTTATACAGCAAGATCACTTGTGTATTTTGAGGTAAGAAATTAATAGCCCTAAACCCCCCACAAACCTTAGGTCCTAAAGTCAAAATCCCTATATCAGGGCAGGGCCAAGGGAGGAAGTGCCCTGCTTCAGAGGTAAATTCTTACCTATCCAACTATATTCCTTTTTCAGTCCTAGAAACTCCTCTGAAAAGGACATACAGAAAACCCACAAATGGGAAAGTCACAGCTCCTGTTTTATAACTTTGTAGTGTGCCAGCCTGACGACGGTTCATCTATCACGTACCTTGCCGATGAGGGTTCTTAAGGAGTGCCAAGAAACTGTAGAGAAAACATGCACCAGAAAGACAGTAGCAAGCCTTGCCAAGCATTGAGGGACCTACTAGTGTGACTGCACATCCATCAGTCATCCTAGATGCTTCTCTTCATTGGTTTCCTTGGGCAGGCAATTTATCAGCCATCTGAGACTGTTGCTGGAGCACACCACTGAGGTTTATTTTGATGATAAAAATCTGATCTCTTGGCTGATGAGTGTTAGGAACCTCAGAATGATATTTTCCTCAGCTCTGTCTAGGACAGTAGTTTTTAAGAGGAGACTTCATTTTGAGTACATAACAAATTCCCAATGACTTTCAATAGGAATTGAATGCAAAATTTCTTTTGGTGTCTGTGGATTAAATACTAATTGTTTTGCAGGTAGGTGTGTGAAGATTGATAGGATTTTGTTACAACAGAGACATGTCATACTAACTGAGCACCATAGGACATATGACAAGGAGAAGAAAGCACCATTTACCTACTGTCACCACTAGGTTCTGGGGTAAGACCTGAACAAGAGTGGATACTTCCAAATCCTACTAAATATAATTCAGTGTAGGAATGGCTTTGTCAAGATCATGTTCTCTGCTGCTCTAGAACTAATTTCTAGAGTTGAACAAATAATTTGCTGAATTAATTTTGCCTCATTTTCATATTCCATATTTTTCTGCAGACAATTTAGGATTTTCATGGGGGTGTTAAAAACTTTACAAGAATTAGCAGGAAATTATTATTTTGACAAGTTTATTTTATTATTCTTTTGACAAGTTTCAATCTACACAATTTCATTTGTAATTAAACCAATTTTGTTATTTTCAACTGCAAGCCTTCAAAATTACTGTTTGATGCTGTTTTTGAAATAGGATGTCATTTTTCAAATCTCAGTGTCTTTTGAATGTAGTTTTGGTTTTCTTCAAGGGAGGAGAAACAGATTTCTATTTTCATTTCACTTTGAAATTGTCTTTTTCTTTGGCAAAAATGGCAGCTTCATAAATCTCACAATTATTCTTCAGAAGCTTTTTCATACTATGCAAACTGTGAGTTCTTGCATCTCCTTGCCAGTGGTAACTAAAAATGGAATGACATTTTTACAAGGGAAAGATTCTTAACCAGAGCTATAAAAAAGCAGTATGCAAACTGATGCAAATATTTGTTACTCCATTGCAAGCAATGCTGCATTTCCCGCCCCCCCCCACACACACACATACTCACATCTGAAAAGGTGAGAAGTCACTTTATCATTAAAAGGGTGGGGAGAGGGAAGACCCATGTTGTGGCTGAGGTCAAAATGCTGCTGTAACATCTCACTATTTAAAGACAAAGGCTACATCTACACGTGCACGCTACATCGAAATAGTCTATTTCGATGAATAACTTCTACACGTCCTCCAGGGCTGGCAACGTAGACATTCAACTTCGATGTTGGGCAGCACCACATCGAAATAGGCGCTGTGAGGGAACGTCTACACGCCAAAGTAGCACACATCAAAATAAGGGTGCCAGGAACAGCTGCAGACAGGGTCACAGGGCGGACTCAACAGCAAGCCACTCCCTTAAAGGGCCCCTCCCAGACACAGTTGCACTAAACAACACAAGATCCACAGAGCCGACAACTGGTTGCAGACCCTGTGCATGCAGCATGGATCCCCAGCTGCAGCAGCAGCAGCCAGAAGCCCTGGGCTAAGGGCTGCTGCACACAGTGACCATCGAGCCCTGCAGGGGCTGGAGAGAGAGCGTCTCTCAACCCCTCAGCTGATGGCCGCCATGGTGGACCCCGCTATTTCGATGTTGCGGGACGCGGATTGTCTACATGTGCCCTACTTCGACATTCAACTTCGAAGTAGGGCTCTATTCCCATCCCCTCATGGGGTTAGCAATTTCAACGTCTTGCCGCCTAACGTCGATTTCAACTTTGAAATAACGCCCAACACGTGTAGCCGTGACGGGCACTATTTCAAAGTTGGCGCCGCTACTTCAAAGTAGCGTGCACGTGTAGGCGTGGCCAAAGAATAGCTGAAAGACAGCTTAGCGAAACGATGCACTTTGCTACTGAAAGACAGTTTTCAGGTATGGCACAATTCTAACCTTGCTCAGACTCCCTGTTTTCTGCAGATATTTGTGAAAACTTCATGTCTGGCACATTGAAGTTGAGAAAATAAAATTAATCCTATTATAATTCTGTTCAGAGCAAATATTTCCAAATGGTCCCCATCTTCCCTTCCTCAAACAAGAAGGCTGGGTGGATCAATAATTCCCACAAACTGTTTATGTGACATTTAAGCTGGAAGATGCAGGAGTCCAGATTCAGAATCACTTTAGCAATTTGGAAACAAGATCCTGAAGCTTGTTTTTGTGTTTTTCTGTCATGCTGACTCTGACAGACATGAACTGGGTGGCCAAGATTTCATTTCAAGATGCCAAAAACAACAAAATGGATGTCCAACATCATTCTAAATTGTACGTGAGACCGAAGTTCACATTCAGCTCGCTGCACCTCTGGGGGCTTGATTTGAATCTTGTCCATGTGGTTAAGCAGTTCTCACTGTTTTATAATAGGAAAAAGAAAAAACCTTGGCAGCGAAAGGGGGTGACATGAGCACTAAAAAGAAAAGCTCAAGTAGTACTCTGAGGTATACAGTATGACCCTGAAAGGATGAGAACAGCAAACTAGTTCTAGAACGAAAACATTTACTTTTGATTATTGAAAGAGAAGGTGGGCTTGGACCTACGAGTGGCCCTAGTTAGTTAACTGTGAATGGGCTTGTCTTGTGTTCTGCACAGAGTCACGGCAAAGACTTAACCAGGAGACTTCTTGTTCCACAGGTTTGGGGGTTGCAAACAGCTGTGAAACTTGAGCCAACTTGCTGGTCAGCAAGTTAGCTGAGTATTGTGAACCATTGGAGCACGCTTGAGCCAAACTGGGCTTGGCTCACATAGTTGCAGTGTGAGATGCGATGATAAGCAATGATTTTGTGTTTAAGTTTTGGTTTGAAATTGTGGGTTCAAAGCTGAAATCCACAGTGTAATGTAGGAATCCAGAGAATTAAAACTTAAGCAACTGTTAGTACAAACCTTCACAGAGCAAAACAGCATCATTTGCGCACAGCTGACCTTCCAGGGTTCTGATTTTGTTATTAATTTAAGTCATTACTCGTATTTAAAGGGGAAAATCCAAGGACTCATCCTAGAGTGAGGACAGCAGAAAATCTGAGACAGGAATGGGCCAACTATTAATAATAAATGGATGATGATGATGATTAGACACTGCTACTAGTGTGCTCAATGCTGCAAAGAACCAAAGAAGACACAGTGCCTGTCCTGATGTCCTTATCATCTAAGAAGACCCACTAACACAAGTAAACACTCAGGGCCAATTATGATTCATCCTGAGCACATGTCCTAAAAGAAGGGAGAAGGGGCACTAGAGGCCCTTCCCTTCTGCCACAGTTTACTCACAGAGGAGGGAGCTAAAATGTGGGTATGGGCACTGGGGCATGAGAAGGACATTAGTCAGTGGAGCCTGTGGGCATGCTATCGGCTGTGTTGCAGTGTGCTAAACACTGCAGTTCAGAGGGAAGCACAAGCCAAGGTGTCCTTAAGGAAGAAGTGTGTTCCAAAATGCCCCAGAACTGGCAGAGTATCAATCAGAAGAGACAACATTGCAGAAGGCCTTGAGACAATGTGTGCCATGCTGGGAAGTAGAGGCCGTGTGGGGAAGGAGGAAGTTGTAGCATCAGGCTAGGGTTTCAGGATTGAGGAGTTAAGGGATGAATCACAAACTTTCTTGTTACTTTCCAACCAACGCTGAAATCAGCCAACTCATTTTAAATCATTTTGATCTCTCTCCTGCCCAGCAATGTCCTTTGCCTCTTTCTACTACTTCTTAAGACTGTCCCAATTGCACTGGAAAGGGTTTTGTACCAGGTAAATAGAAATCTCTTAATTTGGCTTCTGTGCGATCAAAGAAAATTCCAACTCTTGTTTTTAATTCTTCCTCTAAATTCACTAAATTACTCCTTCTACTGTCTAGGCAGTTGCCATTTTGGGATAGAAAAAGGTACTTAAACAGCTAGGCTACGTCTACACTGCATTCCACTTGTGGAAGTGGAATGCAAATGAAGAAGATCAAAAATGCAAATGAAGCACTGACTTACAAATCTCACATTTCATTTGCATAATCTCACATGATTGTGCTTCCGGAAGAGGCTTTTCCAAAAACAAAAACAGCCATGTAGATGGGGTTCCTTCAAAAACAAACCCCATTTTCGAAAGAACCCTTCCTCCAATTTTGTTTCAGGAAGAAGAGTTCTTTCAAAAACAGGATTTGTTTTTTAAGGAACTCTGTCTACATGTCTGTTTTTTGTTTTTGGAAAAGCCTCTTCCAGAAGCGCGATCATGCGCGATTATGTAAACGAAGTGTGAGATTTGTAAAACAGTGTTTCATTTGCTTTTTTGATCTCTCTCATTTGCATTGTGCTTCTTAAAGCAGAAAGCAGTGTAGACGCAGCCGTAATGTTCAAGCTTTAATTATGTTTTATTGGAGTTAATACTGCTTAAATTCCTCGTATGTACAGAAGAGAGTTCGATGCTTAAAAATTCCTGTCTTTGCTCTTATGAGTTTATGAGAAAGGAAGCTCAAGGAAGATCAATACATCCGCTGCGTAGATTACAAATGGCTCATGACGTATGTCCACAGGAGCTGTTTTTAGTGAGGATATTCTAGTTATTATGGATTTGACATGAACTTGGCCCAGTGCCCTGAGGGAATGCAATGTAGGCATAATTTGGTTTTCCTGTAATTGTCTATTTAACTTGGCAATCCAGAGCAATTTTTTCCTGTGAAATGAGACTGAGACGTCACTAAGCCAGTGGTCAGATTAATTAATGAGACATAATAATACTCCTAATAAAAGCTCATGATATGACTCCTCTTCCCTCCCCTTTCCTTTCATTCCCTGCTGTTCTCCTCCTACTGAGAATGCAACTTCACAGGAATCCATGAGTCACACTTCATAAAAAAAAGTTTCTTCTTCAGTTGACGCACACAATGCAGCAGAAAAAAATCATAAGTGCAAAACCATCTGTTTGATGGAGTCCTTGACATTTTATTTCATTTCCCCCCATTGCATATTAGAGGAAGTAAATAGAAAAAACATTTGCTAATTATACCACTGTTTACTGATCACGGACTACTTTTATTGTATTTATCAGAAGTAAGGCTCAGTCTTAAACTCATACCTTTAGCCTCCTTCTTCTTTCTGTTTCTGACAAACATGTGCACATGCAAGTACTTCTTCCTGATTATCTAAAATTTTCGTCCCAAGAACTTAAAGCACTTTACAAAGGTAGATAAGTATCCCCCTTTTACAGCTCGGAGAACTGACACATAAAAAGACCAAGCAATTTGCCTGAGGGGACACAATCAATGGCCGAACCAGAAGTACAATTCAGGGTTGAAATCCTGACCCCATTATGCGAAATGACCTGAAGTCAGAAGGCCACCCTAGATCTTCTGACACTCTTCCTGAGCTCACTAGAACCTGACAAGTAGAGAGCAGGGAACTACTGGGTAGCAAGCAGTGGTTTACAGGATCTTTTACTATTGTTAGGTGTCAGTGCCACGTAATACATTCTGGACTTAGGCAAAGTTGTTTCCAGTAATGGCGCTGTGACCACTGTCTGTAACTCACACATCACTACTCCAGCCTCAAAAGCTAGGCCCTGACAAAGATGTCTTTCAAAAGATGTGAACTATATGTTGGGTCCATTAAAGAATTACATCAAACTCAGCACATTAGACAATGCATTCATTGTGACATCTTTGCCGTGCCAGAACACAGCTTCTATGTATTGCTGTATGGTTGAAAGGTTTGGAAAATGAGACCTGGACTATTCAGAAGACTGGTAATGGGATGCAGAACCTCTGTCCTCTAGCTCAGTGGTTTGATTTGGGCTAATGGTGATAGAGATTGACAGAAATCTCTTACCATGGATCAGAGAAGTAGCCAAGTTAGTCTGCACCTTTAAAAACAACATGAAGTCCTGTGGCATCTTATAGACTAACAGATAATTTGGAGCATAAGCGCTCATGGGCCAAAACCCACTTCAGATGCATGAGTGCTGATGATGCTGCATTTAGTGGCTTGTTTGAAAATGAGTTGATGATCTTGCTCTCTTTGGCGTCAGGCTGCTATTCCTTCTACAAAGCCAGAAGTGTTGGCATTTTGCCTCTCAGTGGAGAGGCCAAGAATCACATGGCCATGGAAGTGAATTACTCTCTCCCCCAATAAACCAAGTCACAGAAATGTGAGGGCAGCATGGCGTGGAGGTAAAAGATTCATAGCAATTTGGGGTGTAACCTTAACCAGGGATAAAGACACTTGGAAATGCAAGAGGACTGGTCCATTTTGGGGAGCAGAGTTGGGCAATGAGGGAGTCTGTTTCCGATTGTTGCATTGTGTACAAAACAGTATGGCAATTTTTCTTTCTGCTGGCCGGGTCAGATTTAAATAACTTCATTTAAACATCCATGAATATCCGGTAAGTAACCATGACCATCCTGATGGGTTGGAAATCAGTCCGTCTCATCTCTTACATCAATTTATTCAGACCATACAGCAAAGATTATATTCTGTTGGCACATAAAATTCCCAGCACAGAATAAGAAAGAAATTTGTGTATATTGCTAATCTACAGCTATGCGCAAACTGGCTATGAATAGTACTTATCAAAGGGGCTAATTCACCACATATCTTGGAGTGGTCATAATATTTGTTGAAAGGAACTGTGGCAATTTCCTGTTATAGTCTTGAAATACTTTATTGTATTAAGCGCATGCATTGCTGTGGGCTGGGATTGGGTTTGTGCTCTCGCCAGGAGGAGATGTGAAGATATTGCAACTCCAACAGGAATTTGGGGGAAGTTATATATGATTACATCCTATTTCTTGATAGACCAACAAAGAAAAGACTTTGGGATAAATAACCTGGCTTAAACTGACTCAAGGCTTTATTTCTGATACAGCACATGGACAGGAACTTCTGTACAAGGAAGGGCCTTAATCCTTATGGAGCAAACTTGATACAGTAGAGGGTGACCTCTGATAAGGTGTTAGCTTGTGTTAAGAAAGATTTGTTGCTTCCATATGTTTTTGCCAAGCCTGCCCATTATAAGCAAAAATCTGCTTGTTTTAACGGGAATTGGCTTGTCCTTTCTGTTTGGGTGCATGTTGGCTTGTTTTGGGCTTGTCCTGTTTTTAAAGTAGCTTGTTGCTACTTTTTTAAATTTTTTCTGATGGGGAGAGCATGATTGGCTCCCGGGCTCTGAGCTTGGCCCATCTAATTGAAGAAAAACTCGAACAGTGATTGGCTTCTGGTAGCACAAGCAGTTTCTTTAATAAAGATTTATGCGCTGCTGCGTGGGTTTTTGTTTTGTTTTTTTTTTCTTTTTTTTAAATCTGTCTCATCTTTATATTTGGAAATCTCAGACTCAGACTCCACAACCACAGACCACCCCACCACTGAACACTGGCTGGACTTCATTCATGAGTTCCCTATCCTAATCTTTGGGGAGCTACTACTAAGCAGAGCAAAGGGGAGGGTTGTGGTTGGGAATTCGTTTGTTGGATACAGTGGAGTTTTGGTTTGGTGTCAGGGAATGTGTCTTTACTTTGCAGCTGTGGCTGCAGGCCTGGCCATGCACTGTACCAGTGACGTCCTGCCTGCTGCTGGGTACAGGGAGATGGCTTGTTGGTTTGTTGGACACAAGGGCTACGTCTACACGTGCAGCCAACATCGAAATAGGCTATTTTGATGAATAACGTCTACACGTCCTCCAGGGCCGGCAACGTCGATGTTCAACTTCGACGTTGCTCAGCCCAACATCGAAATAGGCGCAGCGAGGGAACGTCTACACGTCAAAGTAGCACACATCGAAATAGGGATGCCAGGCACAGCTGCAGACAGGGTCACAGGGCGGACTCAACAGCAAGCCGCTCCCTTAAAGGGCCCCTCCCAGACACAGTTGCACTAAACAACACAAGATCCACAGAGCTGACAACTGGTTGCAGACCCTGTGCCTGCAGCATAGATCCCCAGCTGCCGCAGAAGCAGCCAGAAGCCCTGGGCTAAGGGCTGCTGCCCACGGTGACCATAGAGCCCCGCAGGGGCTGGAGAGAGAGCATCTCTCAACCCCCCAGCTGATGGCCGCCATGGAGGACCCAGCAATTTCGACGTTGCGGGACGCGGATCGTCTACACGGTCCCTACTTCGACGTTGAACGTCGAAGTAGGGCACTATTCCTATCTCCTCATGAAGTTAGCGACTTCGACGTCTCGCCGCCTAACGTCGAAGTTAACTTCGAAATAGCGCCCGACGCGTGTAGACGAGACGGGCGCTATTTCGAAGTTGGTGCCGCTACTTCGAAGTAGCGTGCACGTGTAGACGCAGCTAAGGTGGGTTAAATTTGAGGAGCAGGGGCTGTTTCATTGCTTTGGTGGGTCCCCCTGCCATTAGTGCTGGGGTAACTGAGTGAGTGAAAATGAGCTCATTTGATAGCATATTGTCTTGTTTTGGGTGCTTACTTTTCCTTTTAATCCTATGTGAGTTGGCAACATATGAATTCAGGGAATACACTGGTTCTAGGCTTGGTAGAGAAAGCTAAGTACACATGCTGGCCAGTTCACACACTCTGGCTTGGTGTGGACAATGCAGTGTAACTCCAGGGAGCTGCATAGCCTTAAAACTTCCAGCCAGGAGGGCATAAAACAGAGGTCGTTGCCTAAGACAGGTGACAGGTACAGGTTCAGTTACCCTGAAATTGTGGAAGAAGCCACTATAAATATGTAGTACAAGAAAAGCTATAATCTGGAGAGCAACTCAAACAACAAATTCTTCATTCAGACCCGCAAGTAAACTTTCTCCAGATTTGGGAATGTTCAGAACTAACTGGGGTCCTTATTTTCACTTCAGATCCTGGAAGTACCTAGTTTATCAGAGAGATTTTAGACCGTGACTTCTTGAACCTGAGAAGTAGAGATGTGCAAAACACATAAACCACCAAAGGACTCCAAATTACACTTTTTTTAATTTTTCTACGATAAATTTAGTCTCTGTACATAAACACCTGTTTTCTTTCCCCACAATGTATTGACTCATTCTATCCAGTAGTCTTTAGCAGTTTTCCATCTGCAATCTGTTTCTTAACTATGATTTGTATACACAGAGGAAGCAGTGATTAACCTCTGGTTGCTTACGGTTACCTTGGAATTTGACATTTTTTATGGCTTGCTGTTCTTCATTGTGCTAATGTTCTACAGATTCAAGTGAGGTCCCCATAAGAAGGAAGACATGATGCAGACCTAAAAGTGTTGTAATTGTGCTTTGGTTCCAATATTCTCCCTGTTCAGGCATTTCTTCAGTTATTTATTTTCTGTAGTAGTTCAGGCCAAAATTATAAGGTGTCTGATTTTAGACCCCCATTTTGTATCCTTTATGTTCAAATAACTCTTACTTTAACAAAGAAAAATTGCGTACTCAAGACTAGGAGGGTGCAACCTTGGGATATGAAAGGCTATGTTTTTCAAACTGTATAGTAACACAGAATTAATTAGTCAACATGTTAGTGCTGGAGCAGCTGTGCAAAAGAAAAAAGTACATAAAAAAGTCCAGAGATTTTTTCAGTATGTTTTCAAGAAAAAAATCAGTTCTGATCATAGCTATTTCACAGATTTATTTTTTTATGTTTCTCAGTGACCTGGACTCCTTCTCTCTTTATAAAAAGGGGTCTTATTTTGTCATGGAACTGATGCACAGGATTTACAGAAAAGTTGTTGACTTGGCAGAATTCTCACTGGGTTCTTCCTGCTGTGGAGGGGGCATTTGACAGCTGATTTCAGCTGACAAAGCACATTCATGGAGAATTTTTAAATATGAATTAAGATAGCCCTGATTTCACCATGTCTTATTCTAAGGCTGTCATTCACCCCTCCACTTCTGTGGCATACAGCAGCAGAAATCTTCCTATTTAGGTTTGGGCATGGTCTGGCCTTGGAGTTTCTGTGGAGTTCTAGAGCAATAGTTTAGGAAAAAGCAAGGCGGTAGATCAGTCTGCCTACAAGAAAACATGGTGCAAAGCAGTGCATTTTACTGAATTCTAGAGGTCAAATACCATGTTGATGCACACGCCCATTAATATCTTACTATGAATTACATTTTTCCACTTCACCTTGAGGCACCCACAAGAACTGTTCTGTCAAGATAGGCAGCAAACAGGTCAGATAGATAGCACACTGATTGCCAGATCTTTGTCAGGGGATGGACTTTCAAATGCTTTGGCCACTTCCACAGGTAAGGCAAACTCATTAAGAATACACAAGTATAAATGCCTCAAATTTTCACTCCCAATATGGATTATTTCTTATTCTTGCCCAGGGCAGCACACTAATGGCCATTTGTGTAGGTTATTAGTAGTTCATTGCTGAAAGAAAAGACTCTATAGCATTGTAAAGGAAATGTTTAATCTGTAACATTATAGGGAACAGCATGATGGAAAATGATTTTATGAGAAGGTCCACAATAGAGCACATTTGTGACTTTTTTTCCCGCCATTTCTTAGCAAGCCAGTCTTGGAAATGTAAGAGAAATCGCTAAGGGGAGTTAACCTTCTTTCCTAGAAATCATCTTTGTGTGACATACACCTGTCAGGCATGGTCTAGATAATCCTTAGTCCTTCCCTGAATGCAGAGCACTGGACCAGATGACCTCTTGAGGTCCTTTCCAGCCCTGTGATTCTATTCTATGATTCTATAAATTAAGGCTAAAAAGGCTAAGATCTGTTATGCACTGGTGTTCTGTGTGGCGTTTTATAGAATAAATTAACCCAAGCTGAGTCTCCTATATATATATTACAGGATGGCTGCAGCCAACAGCCAACTTAAATTGAGTGAAAACATTCAATAACGGAGTTGATGAATAAGGAAGTGTTATCTATGCCTTGCCATAACACAAGAGCTAGAGGTCACCCAAATGAAATTAATAGGCAGAAGGTTTAAAATAAACAAAAGGAAGTATTTCTTCACAGAATATAGTCGACCTGTGGAACTCTTTGACAGAGGATGTTGCGAAGGAAAAGCATATAGAAGGGTTCAAAAAAGAACATACAGGACAAGTCCATCAATGTCTATTAGCCAGGATGGTCAGGAACAATGTCCCAAGCCTCTTTGATGGTCTGGGAGTAGGAAGTATAATGGAATGACTATATGGAATAGTACCAGACTCAAGACCGACCTTCAGGGGATCACATTAGATCCATGTTCCCTTGAAAACACCCTAAATAATTCTAGAAATGGACTAAGAGGGAAAAAAAAAGTGAATCCAAACTATGGACTTGTAATTTCAGCCTGGCTATAAGTAATGCCCTTTGATTTAGTTGCAATTGTGGTTAAAACTATTATTTCTGCCAGATCAGGCTAAAGTATGGGCATCTTTGGCACCTGACAAGTAACAGAGGGGTAGTCGTGTTAGTCTGTGTCTGCAAAAACAACAAGAAGTCCTGTAGCACCTTATAAACTAACAGATATTTTGTACCATAAGCTTTCATGGGCAAAGACCCACTTTGTCAGATGCATGTAATGAAAATACCAGAGGCCACCAGTATTTCCATTACATGCATTTGATTCAGCAGGTCTTTGCCCACATAAGCTTATGCTCCAAAATATCTGTGAGTCTATAAGGTGCTACAGGACTTCTCGTGGTTTTGGCATCTGAATTTTTTTATTATTATTATTTAAGTCAGCAAGAAATTCTCAGTTGTGTCCAATACACCAAAGAAGATGCCTTGCTTACCCAGGGGTATCCAAAGTCTCAGTACTAAGGTAAAACAAATCAGACATGAAATGTGTTGGGACATGCAAGGGAAAGCTGTATTTTAGAGCATAATTTTTTGCTGTGTATCTCTGGAGAGAAGGATAAATTCAGCTGAGAGTGAGCTGTGTGAAAGGGGTAGGTTTGATTGGTTTTCTAGACCGCTATTTTAAAATTCTGAGCTCACATTTTTTATGGCTATTTGGTGGCTCATTTCCAAAAATTTGGCCAAAGAGTGTGGGAGATGGTGTACAACCTTAGATTGTGAACCTTAGACAAAGTGATAGAGGAGAGAGAGAAGTGATGACAGTTCCCTGCCATTTGATTAGTAGTATTGGCTTGCCTTCAGAACAGGTCACTTTCCCGTTCTTATATCCAAGGTAAGTCCAAGGTAAGAGATCCACAATCACTGTCAACAAAAGAGAAAGGAGTAGGAAGAAGCGGGGTTCTGTTTAATCACTGTTCTGAGGAACACTGTGCAGATCAGCTGGATTCCTCACTCAGCTGGATAAGGGATGAATTCTCCACCAAAAATGCTTCATTTGGAAGAGCTTGACTTGGATGTGTTGGTATAGTTCATGGTTTTGACATTTTCCTATATTGGAGCTAACATAAGCAAATACTTCCTTTGATCTTTTGCATGCAACTTTGTGACATTATACATTCAGCTCCATGCTTTCTTTTACAGATGTCGGATTCAGTCACCACATGGGATCTCCTAGACAAGCTATTTTGTGTATTTTTCAAGGAAAATTACCCATTTATTTTGATGGAGTTAATGTGGAGATGCTGACCTTTATAATCAAAGCTGTTATGCTGCAAACCTTCCAAATATGCTGCATGCTTTGCTAACGCCACTGACATTTTGTGTGTGATTAATTGTGTTTATAGAGCATGTAAAAGATTTGTGGAAGAATAGGTTATAAGAACATTTTGTATGAATTTTATTTGGTGATTAACATGATAAATACAGTTGGGCTTTTTATTTTATTTTATTTTATTTTATTTTGTCTAAGTCAGGTTATTTATGATGGTAGAAAAATCAGAAAGAAATGAAATGAGGCATTTGAGTTTTCTCATGAAGCAAAAAAAATGTTAAGAACCTCGGGTTGTTATTGATCCAAGATGCATGTGTGTACTGGCCATTTGTAAAGGTATGACTGATCTTGTTAATGCTGAGGACACCAGTTGTACAATAATATGGGGTCTGATCGTGATCTCATTGAAATCCAAGAGAGTTTTACTATTAACTTGAGAAGGAATATCATGGGATGATGGCCATAAATAACTTTGAAGAAAGTTCAACATTCAGCTTTTAGAAAAAAAAACAGTATTTGTAAACGTCTGGAGAGAAAGTAGAAAATGTGTGGGGTCGCCCATTACCTGTGGGAGTTGCCACTAGGCTATATCCAGGACACAGGAAGCAGAGTCCAACACAGGAATGTGAGGTAAACAACATAAGGGACTAGTCCAAAGATTGTTGAAGTACATTCAAGCCATAAGAATCCATTTTCTTTCCCTTGGGTTTAACATAAACCCCTCCACTAATGTTCTAGGATAGGCTTGTCACCTTCTTTTTGGACAGTCCCTTAGAGGCATCATTTGAAAATACTCTGTACCTTCACTTAGTAAGTAGCCACAGGACTTGATTGTTTTCTCACTTTCTAGCTACCCTCATAAAGAAGCTTCTCTTTGGTGGTGGTTGGTTTTTAATTGTGTTCTTTGAATTTAATATAGATGGTCCATTTGCTCACAGAGCTAGATTTGAAGGATTTTCCAAGAACTTCTAACTTAATTCTTCCTGTGAATGGTGGAAGGGAACATGATCCACAATGGTCTATTAGGTTCATATCTTCCTTAGGGGTTAGGTTCAATGAATGGGCTTGGGGATCTGGGATGTTTCTTGTTTTAGGAAGAAACATGGAACAAGGAAACAAATGGCTTGTCACAGAGACTTGAGTGACATGCAGTCATGAAAGTAAGGACAAGAAGCTTGAGTTTAATCTGGAGCATCCAGTGAGGGAGACAGAGGCAGGTTAGTGGTAAAACAACAAGTGAGAGAGAATTCCGGTGATATGTTGCATGGACTAAATGGGTAAAGTGGGTATCAAAGAAGAGAGATTGCAGTAATATGAGGAGTATGAGAAGTATGAGTTAATGAGGACATGGTTTAGATAGGATGCTATGTAGTTGTCAGAAAGAAAAAGGGGAGGATGCTTTTAAAAATATGAAGGAGGAAGAAATGACAGGATTTGGACAGTGTATGGAAGTGGGAGAGAGAGAAATCAAAGTTAGATTACAGGCTATGCCCACCCACACAACAGAGAGCAAGATTTTGGTATTACGTGGTTTAGTACAAGTAATTTGACATCTGCTTAAACACAAACTGAAACAACTGAATTGTTGATCTTGGGCCCAATCTTCACACAGCAATGGCTGCAGCTCTGGCTTTTAGCATCTAGAAGTGATTAATACTAAGCTGGCCTCTCATTTTTTCAGACTTTTTATCCCTGCCATCTGACCAGAAAAATTCCCTTGAATTGTCCCATTTTCTATTCTTTGGGTTACCATATGTGAGGGTGGCAACTAAAAAGCCCAAATTACTTCTCTTCTGGCACATACAGAATATGCTGCAGCTGCTTCGCAGAGCGGCAACTGGCCTATCACTGGTCTTGAGCATTCTGCAATCTCAGTATCAGCAGAATGTAGCTTCGTAAGCACAGCATGTACAGGGCAAGCCTCACATTGCAGAAGACTGAATGTCTTCAAAGGGCATTTTGAAGACCAGGAATCATGCAAGTGCCCTTCTATTCTGTAAAAGAAACGTGTAGGCCCTGGACCTTGATTCCTCTCACATACACTAGGATTTGCACTAGAACAGCATTATTCCTTTGAAGTCAATGCATGGGTCCATCCAGAGTTTTCTCTGAAGGATTAGAGTTTAAAGTGGGCAAGTGCAATTCCTGTGGACCGCAAATGTTCAGTTCTAAGGTTGCAAACCAATTTTCTAGCATTATTTCTGGATTAACTGGGTCTTGACTCCATGAGGAAATTGACTGTCGCAAATAGAACAGAATAATTGTTCTTATTCTACTGGTATAGCATCCCCATGTGGACGCTTTCTTCTGAAATAGGCGAGTTTGTTCTGAAATAATTACTCCACTTGGAATTATTGCCAGTTTGGAAGCAACATATATTTTCCAGAATGAAATAAATTTTATTCCAGAATAGCGTGTCCACTTGGGCGGAGTTATACCAGCAGTTGGATAATTATTCTGCTTTAGCTATGCAAATTAGATCTTCATGGAGTCATGCTGATATGGACCAACCCTACACCAGTCTCTAGGCATTACTGGTTGGATCTGGCTAACTTTTATCATAGATATGAGACTAATTTATGCTAAATCTTTTTACACCATTCTGGGAATACGAAATACTTTAAGGCTGTGTCTACACTAAGACAAAACTTCGAAATGGCCATGCTAATTGCCATATCAAAGAATATGAATGAGGTGATGAACTGAATATTCAGAGCCTCATTAGCATTAGGATGCTTCCAGCCATGGTGCTTTGAAAGTGTTGCTTTCGAATGCATGCAGCTCAGTGCAGCTACACGGGGTCCTTTTTGAAAGGACCCCGCACATTTCAAAATCCCCTTATTCCCCTCAGCTGAGAGGAATAAGGGGATTTCAAAATGTGCAGGGTCCTTTTGAAAAGGACCCCCGTGTAGCCGTGCTGAGCCGCACGTGTTCAAAAGTGGTGCTTTTGAAGCGCTGCGGCTGGAAGCGTCCTAATGCTAATGAGGCGCTGAATATTCAATTCACCGCCCCATTAGTATTCTTTGATATGGCCATTAGCATGGCCATTTCGAAGTTTTCTTTTAGTGTAGACACAGCCTAAGGGACATAAATGTAATTTATGGCCAATTTCAGCCCCTATTATACTCCATTATACTCTCAGAGCTTTGTAAAGGAGCTCTGGTATAAATGAGAATTGGGCCTTAAGTGTTCGTCTTGAGTCTGACTGCCACATATGTGGGGGAGGGGGAATCCACAACATTCTACCCTCCAGGTCTTCACTGAGCCAGAACTTGCAAGCGATACTTAGTACTTTGGTCGTTAGGGCTCCATTAGTTGCCATGCTGATTTTAGAAGGCTCGGGGGAAAAACAAAAGCATCTATAAAGACATTCTAATTTTTAACATAAGCTTGGGCTTTGATTGTAAAAAGTATCTCATTTGGTCACCTTGTTCTTTAAATTCACTACCATTCCTTAAATTCATCTCTAGTTGCAGCTGCGTGACACTTGGCACCTGTAGATTTACCCCTGTGCGGCTGCAGGCTGAACCAAAGGATTTTATAGGCATCAAGACTAATGGCTAAACATTCAATTTTTTTTCAGATAAATGCATTTTTTCCATATTATGTTTTCAGCAAGCCAGAGCAGCAGATTGGTTAAAGGTTCCCTATTGGAAACTTATCATAAGGCTCTTTAATTTTGGGATCTAAAGAGAAACAGATTAAACTCCCTTGATGAAGAATTATTTTGAAAGAAAGAAACCTTTAATGAGTATCTCATTTGTGCTTTAAATTCTTGGGGTTTCAGTTGCTCTGAGTAAAGAAGAAATTGAGGGAGGAGACCTTATAAACCTTCTCTTTCTCTTTGGCAGTCTGGATCCTATAAGGTCCCCATCTGTCTCATGTAAGGATATTCTTTACATTCATAGAGCCATTAGAAACTAGCTGGCACAATTGGGTTTGAAACTCAAATTCTTACAGATCTTAGGGCTGTTTGGCACTTGAAATTTTCCAAATAGTCCATCCCTATGTAAAGGGCTAAAATGGAGCCATCTAATTTGAATGCTTCCAACTTTTGAAGGTGTTCAAAATCCAGATCTAGCCCTAGACAGTGTAGACAGGACTAATCTCTTATAGAAACGTGAAACTCTTAAAAGCCACTTTCTTGCCTATGTATCGAAGAGGAGGAGGAGGAGGAGGTACAACAGAGTTATGGCAGAGTCTACAAATGTGAACTGGGGCTGCTAAGACCAAAAAGTTCAAACTGAAGTTAGAGACAACAGTGGGAACTTAAGTACTTAGCACTTTAGTAAAGCAGGTCATTTATTTAGGGTGGGATCTTCAAAAGCATTTATGTGACATACATGCACAATCCCTTTGAAAATCAATCATGTATTACAGGGGTCAGCAACCCACAGCACAGGTGCAAAGAGTGTCATGCAAGCCAATTTTAATTAGCATGCGGGTGGAAGCTCAGCCCTGCCTTTCCTTCCCCATGCAGCCAGGAGCTTGCTCAAAGTCCTGCCGCCTATGGATTAACAAAAGACCAGCTAATGCTACCAACCACCACTTAAGCGGTAAAGCTCTGTATCTTAATTTATTTAATTTTATGAAGCTCTTGCAAGTAGGACTATTTATGACTTCAAAAAGTATCACAGGCACTGGAACTGTACATAAAGGTCCAAAGGTCAAATTTCAGCACTCCACTGTGGAAAGGTTGCTGACCCCTGATCTAGTAGATCCCTAAGAATAGGTGTAAGTGCATAATAGTAGGCACCAAAGTTCTGAACATTTTTGCCTAAGAGAGTTTTTCCCCTTTAAAATAACCCTATAGATGCTGTGTGAGGTAATCAAATATTCTTCCATTTTTATTAACAGAGAGCTTTCACATACTTGAGGCATTGTGTCTATAACATATATGTCTGTGTATGCATGTATTTAAATTACATTATCACTGTCTATTTGTATTACATACTGTACCAAATCTGAATACCCACAGATGAAGAGAACAGCTTCTCTTGACGAGGTCATTCAGTAGTTTCTCATTTTCCACTGAGTATTCCAGTACAGTTTAAATTCCTGATGCTATACACACAAACACACCAGCCATGGGGAATTTGGGCAAGTGTGTATCAATTACAACTATACTTCCTTAGGTTAATCATTGTAAATAATTGATCCAATGCAAGTAATGGGCTTTACCCGTTCACACACAGTACAAGAAGAGATCTTCATTTCTGTCAACATGTATGGCTATTTGATAATATTTTCCAAAGAGTTTGGTCAAACAATTTTCAGCCTAAGGCATGGGTACAAATTGTTCATTTCTGTAGTTTTTGGTTTCCTACTCACAGCATGAAACTGGCCAACTTAGTTACATGGTGTTGTTTCCACTCCCTAACTGGATGACTGACATTTTTAAAAGTGGAAAATAATAAACAATGTATAGTGAATGTACACCTTCACACCTAAATTCCCTAGATCACTTGGAAGTATCAGTATAAAGAACAGCCATTTCCCACACAAAATAAATTTTGTTCACAGGAAAGATCGCAAACAAGAAAGGAAACTAACGTAGCTATCCAGAACCCCCACATATGCAGGGCGCATGTATTTTTAGCATTTACCCAGTTTTAATTGTTAGCAATGTTTGCGTTACAAATACAGCAGGTTTTATATCTCCCCACAATTGTGTGAATCTGGTGTACCTCCGGCTGCATAGCATTTTGGAAATATACAGCTGCCATGTGCTAGTATCAACTTTCTGTCTGTCTTGACACAGCTTCATTGAAAAAAAAATCCTTCTATAACTTAAATATTAATTACTTTAAAATACTGACTCTGCCAAGTAAATACTACTGTGTGTACCATCAGAATTTGTTGAAGTAACTTGTAATTGCACTGTAATGAAGAATCTTTATCTCCTGTGTTATGTGATTTACAGCCTTTCCTTTTTGCAGTTCCCATAGTAACTTCATATTTCACCTGCAGACATAGCCTTCCCTGCAGCACATAGAAGTTATGAAATACTGTATTATTTTCTGTTTGTCTCTTTGGCTTCTTCCTTAAGATTGAGCCTCTTTGCCTTGCCTGTTCTTGGTGCTCCAAGATCATTAAATGATTTCATTATATAATATGAATTCATCATGAACCTTTGTAACTGAAGGGAGACTGGGGTGGGAAAAACTATTATTAAGCAATATATTATGAAATGTGCTATAAGGATTTCCAACATCTCTTCAGAAAAGATCCCTAATGAATAGTGCTTCCCTCCAAAGAGCTGCAACACCTGTTGCTTTTTCTGGGAGGGTGACCAAACTGCAAAGCCTTGTTGGAATTCTCCATGGAAAATATTGTCATTGTTTTGGGGGGGTTGCTGTATGAGATTTCTTTAAGGAGAAGAATTGATTCTGCCTGATTCAGATTAAAATGAAAACCCTGGAATTATATTTTGTACTTCCATTGAATCTTGCATTAAAAGAAACTTAAACAGGCTTGACAACAATTCAGCATTTTAATTCATAACTATTAATATCTTAAACTGAAATTAATGTGAAGTGATACTTATTATAGCAATGTAAGTAAGTTGTAGTGAAATTGTTTATTGTAGAGGTACAGCTAAGCAGCAAATTTTGCATAAGGAATTTTGAAATGCCAACTGCCCCCACCCCAGCACACACCAAGTTTCTGAATATTGAGATTTGGTGCCTTGGTGAAAATCACCTAGAGTTTCAGAGAAAAGCAGAATGACGGTCCCAAAGTGTCTCAGCCTGTTGCAGTGTCATGTATACTAAAATGTAGGTTACAGTGAATGCAGCCTTTGAAAAGTATGAAAGTTCTACTGTATTACAAATCCTTCTTGCGCACTCAGTTTTGAATTGTGTATGATATTTCTCCTAATTTCTGCCTTCTATATCACCATCTATAAGCAAAATCTACATTAATTAGTCATTGGCAAATTAAAGCCAATATTTTTTGACATTCCTCATATCAGTTATTTTTTGACAAGAAACCCATTCAAAATTTGGCTCTGGCCTATTGTCTCCTTTCTGCAATATTTGTCTTTTTAGTTTTATTTCTTTATCACCTTTTTAGAAATCCTGCCAGTCCCAGAAATGAACACTTCAAGAGTCTTGCAGCAGGCCATACATGTTATGTTTTCCTCTGTGTTTAGCACATTTTTGGCATTCTTGCCATCTAAATAAATAGTAGTAGTAATCCCCTTGAAAGTATATGTAGCTTAGGTCCATGTGTGTGAGATTAGATAATGAGATTTACTGCAGCCCTAAAGGAATTAATTGGAAAATGTTCATAACAGGTGTATTAAGTCATCAGTAGCTACATCCCAATCTCAGTTTTTTGGGGCTCTTCATCCTACTAAGAGACTTCTGAATAATGTTTAACCTTTTCGATGGTTGGCTAATTTATCGATATTGTAAAGGATTTTGATTCATGTCTTTTCATCCATTATTCTTTCCAATCCCAGGTTGAGAAGGGAGCCCAGCTGGAAGTAGCCTTAATCCCTCTTCTGATACTGGGTTACTCACAAACTCAGGACAGCTTTAGGAGGCAGCAGATTTCAGGAAGATACAAAAAAGCTGGTTTGTGTTATGCTGAAGGGAAAGTGGAGTTCAATGGATCTGAGACGACTGGAAGTAATGAAGACAGCCCTCACAGGACATGAAAGTGGGGTCCTTTAGGAATGGTTCTTGTGATGTCCCCAGAAAGCTTTTTCACCCCCAAACATCTAGAATGCTTATTGTGTGCTGATGTGGGATCCCAGCCAACTAGATGAGCTTGGGAGAATTATTATGGACTTTAGGGGCTTGTTTTTCCATGCACACCCATCTAAATGAGCAGCAACCTCACTACTGCAGATGATTATAAACGCCTTTTTTCCTCAGGATTTTATATAGTGCATCCAGTCTTTTGAGGGAGAACTCTGAAGTCCATGGCAGTCTTGCATGAAGAACGGATACAGATTTCTGTCACATTTGTAGAAGAAGGGATGTTGGTGGCTCTTGCTTAAGGTCTTACTTTTTGTACTAACAAAGAAAGTTTACATTTCTTTTTAGCCACTAGCTATGAATGTTTATAGAGACAGATCTAAGCAGCAACCTGTCCTTTGAACCACACTCCAAGATTCAGAGTGTTTTCAACTTTAAATGCGATTGTGATTGTTGCAAATGGACTTCATCTTTATGGATCCTAACAAAATGCTGGAGCTGAGTTACTCCCAAACTTGGAGAAAGGCAAATCTGGATCTGAGTTTTGAGGCACCAGCTCTTCTCTAAAATTCTATCATGTCTGTTATTTTGCATACACTTGGAATAACTTCTAGAATGTACATTCTACCCATGTCAGTTACTTCATATTTCTCTGAAGTTGTTGCATTTTCTCTCTCTTTTTATTCACTCTTCCTTTTAAAAATACTTACTAAGCAATTAATACCCAAGAGCCTTATAGAAGGTGGTAATCAGTGTCAGGTTCTCTGGATCATTGTAATGAGTTACTTTGAGAATCCATATGTGGCAGGTGAAGGAATCACCATAACTTGCAATGAGATATATTTGTCTCATGGGAAGATCTGATGACTCATAAGACACGGAGTTAATGTCAGGGTGAAAACTAGTCATCTGCACCTGCAGTGTCGGTAGAATAGTCAGACTCTGCAATTTGGTTCAGACTGAGATATCCCGTAGGGGAAGCTCTATTAACGGGGATTCTCTGTATCCTGGTAAAGAGGAGAAGAGAGAATTGAATGCAGATGGGATAGGAAGAAAAACAATCAAGTGAAAAAGAGACCCATTCAATTACATCAAAAAGGCAGACGACTAAAAAGTGACTAATGTTATAAGTGCTTGTACACAAAGGCTAGAAATCTAAATGCTAAGATGGAAGAACTTGAATGTCTGCTATTAAATTATGACATTGATATAACAGGTGACACAGAAACTTGGTGAAACAGTGATAATCAATCGTGCCTGGACATACCACGGTAAAAAATCTATAGGAATGAGAAAGTATGTCCTGCTGGTGAGAGTGGCACTAAATATGTGAAAGACAGAACAATCAAATACAATAAAAATATTAAAGGAATCAAACTCTATGACAGAATCACTCTGGATAGAAACTCTATGCTTTAATAAAAAGAGTACTTCAGTAGGAACATACTACCCACCACCTGACCAGGATGGTGGTGGTAACTGTGAAATTATCTGAGATATAAGAGAAGTTATAGAAGTGAAAAATGCAATAATAATGGGGGATTTCAACTGTCCTCATGATGGGATGCTGAGATAAAATTTCCAGACAACATTAATGATTGCTTCTTGGATCAGCTAGTTCTGGAACCCACAAAAGTAGAAGCAGTTCTTGAGTTAGTCCTAAGTGGAGCTCAAGATGAAGTTCAAGAAGTGAATATAGCTGAACTACTCAGTAACAGCAACCATCTGGTAATGAAATTTAGCATCCACCTGGGAGGGAAAATACCAAAGAAGCCCACCACAGTAGCATTTAACATCATAAACAGGAAACTACATAAAAATGAGGACATTAAAGGTAGAATTGCAAAGATGAAATGCCTGCAAGTTGCACAGGAACTCTTCAATAACACCTTTATAGAGGCTCAAATTAAATGTACTCCCAAAATTAAAAACCATAGTAAAATGACCAAAAACTGTCACCCTGGCTAAACAGTAGAGTAAAAAAATGGTTAGAGGAAAAAAAGGCATCCTTTAAAAATACAAAGTCAAATTCCAGTAAGGAAACAAAAAAGGAGCATAAACTTTGGGAAGCTTAGAGTAAATGTATAATTAGCAAGCCAAAAAAGAATTTGAACAACTAGTAAAAGACACAAAAGCAAATGGCATATTTTAAGTACATCAGAAGCACAAAGCCTGCCAAGCAATCATTGGAGACGTTGCCCAGTCAAGGTGCCAATAGAGCACTCAGGGAGTACAAGGTCATTGTAGAGAAGTGAAATTCTTTGCATTGATCTTCAAGAAAGAAGTGAGGGTTTCTAAGCCATTCTTCTTAGGTGCCAAATCTGAGGAACAGTCCCAAATTGAGTTGTCATTAGAGGGAGTTTTGGAACAAATGGATGAAATAAAATTAAAAAATCATTAGGACCAGATGGCATTCACTCCAGTGTTCTGAAGGACCTCAAAATGAAATAGCAGAACTATTAATAGTAGCATGTAACCTATAATTTAAATCAGCCTGTACTAAATTACTGGAATAGAGCTAATGTAACACCAATTTGTTTGTTTGTTTGTTTTAAAGACTCCAGAAGCAGTCCTGGAGTTTACAAGCCAGTGTGCCTAACTTCAGGACAAAATAAATTAGTTGAAACTATAGTAAAATACAGAATAATCAGACACATAAATGACTATGATTTATTAGAGGAAAGTTAACACAGTTAACCTGGGAAATGGGAAATCATACCTCATAATTTGTTAAATTGAGGGGTGTCAACAAACATGCTGATGATGGGTGATCCAGTGTTATAATTTACTTAGATTTTCAGAAAGCCTTTGATGTGGTACCTCATCAAAGGCTCCTAAGCAAAGCAAATTGACATAGGATAAGAAGGGAATGGCATTTAAATGTTTTGTAACTTTTTAAAAGACAAGAAAAATTGAAGAGGAATAAATGGTCCATTTTCACGATGGATATAGGTAAACAGAGGTGTTCCTCACAGATCTGTATGGGGACCAATGGTGTTGAAATAATTCATAACTGATCTGGGAAAAGGAGTAAACAATGAGGTGGAAAAATGAGCAGATTCAAAATTATTCAAGATGGTTAATTCCAAAGCAGACTGCAAAGAGTTACAGAACTGGGAGACTGAGCAGCAAAATGGCAGATGAAATTCAGCATTGATAAATACAAAGTAGTGCACATTAGAAAATATAAATCCCAACAAATATATACAATGTGATGGGGTTAAATTAGCTGTTACTGCTCAAAAATATCAGAATCACTGTGGATACTTCTCTGAACATATCTGCTCATGTCAGGAAAGGTATACTAATTTGAAAAAGATACAAGGAAGAATAATTCCCATTTAAGAAGAGATTAAAACGTCTGGGTCAGTTCATCTGGGAAAAGATCTGACCAAATTGGGGTATAATAAAAATCTGTAAAATCGTGAATGGTGTGGAGAAAGTGACTATGGAAGGGTTAGGCAGGGTCTACACTGGCCACAGAAGATTGAACACTTACATTCAGTCTTCCAGGGTGCATTCCAGGGTGCATCGTCAACCCCAGAACTTGTTTTGTGTGGCATGGTATTAAGGAAGGTTGATGGGAGGAGCGATCCCATCAACCTTCTGCTGTGAAGAAAGGCACGGAAGTCGACAGTTGCAAAGTCAATTTTTGGTACACAATTGGCGTAACAAAAATTGCATATCAGCCGTCAACCTTCCAGGTAAGTGTAGACACCTTATTTACCCCTTCCCATTATTTTACCCTTCCTATAACACAAGAAGCAGGGTTCACCTGATGAAATTACCAGGCAGCAAGTTTATAATGAACTTATGGGAGTACTTCTTCACACAAGAGGCCATCCATGGAACTAGTTGCCAAGGGATACTGTGAAACCTAGAAATATAACTGTGTTCAAAAATGAATTAGACAACTTCAGGGAGGATAGTCCCATCAATGGATCTTATCCAAGATGGTCAGAAATGCAACCTCACGTTCTAGATGCCCTAAGCATCTAATTGCCAAAAGCAGGAGGTGCACAATGGGATGTATCACTTCATAATTTCATTGTTCTGTTTTCAGAGGTAGCCATGTTAATCTGAGGCTATGGTTACACTAGAAAGTTTTGCCTACAAAACCCCAATTTAATCAACAAAACTGGTGGAACATCCACACACAAAATGCCTTTTGTTGACAGTTTGCCAACAAAATTCAGCACTTTCACGGACAGACGGGCCTCTCAGCCATGAAGCATAACACTGCTATCAACAGATTCTGTCAACCAAAAAGCTGGGTGGACACTCTGAGGGGCCTTCTCTCAGCAGCCAGGGCATCCAGAACAAGGGGAACCCTGTCTACTGTGCTTTCAGGTGCCTGTTTGGTCAAGAGAGCAGCTGGTCAGTCCGGCCGCTTTGTTGACATTGCTGAGCACACTTCTGATTGGCTCTTGTACGTGGCTGCATTCTGTTGACAGATGTTTTGTGGGAAATCTCTTCCACCAGTGACTTCTGTCAACAAATTGCTATAGCATCACCTTAGCCTGATTGACCAAAAATAGAAAGGAGTCCAGAGGCACCTTAAAGACTAACAATTTTAGCATGACAAACTTTTACGAGTTGCAACTCATTTAATCAGATACATAAATTGCCAGAGTTTATTGGGCCTGTTGATAATATGGGGAGTATAAAGGAAGCATGGGTACCATAAACTAGTTGCACTGAGTGCTGCCACCTTCCACTACTGAAAACTTCTGGTATGCTGCCCAAGAGGAATTAATTCATCATTGGTTTTTTATGCGATGTCCTTCTTTCATGTGCCTGGTGCAGAGCACCAACTATCGTTTCACCTGAAGTTTATCAAGACAAATGTGTACGTAAGGAGCAGCAGAATTTAGGTTGCATCTTCAAGAAGTTCTTGGGAAGATTCAAGGTAAAAAGTGTCATGTAAATACAACTTTATCATAACAGCAAGCTACTTGCATGGGATGGCATCGTACTACTCTGTGTAGGGATGAGGTCTCTTGCTCACTTTGATATTGTGCACAGAAGGAATCTACTTTTCATATTTATAGAGACCTGTGAGTGCATTTGGCACTACTAACTCCTCCTCTTGCTCCCTGTCTCGAGGTACTTACCTCTGTGTCTGTGTTTAGAGCTATGCCTATGTTTCAACTCCATGTCTGTGCCCTTGGTGCTTTTTTGGATTGTGTTGTAATTGGCTCGTAATTGGGTCAAGCCCTTGGAGTCCTTATTCTGTTTTTCCTCAGTTCTCAAGCAAATCCATACTGATTTCAAAAAATTATTATTTTAACATCCATGCCAGTTTCCAGTAAGTTTAACTCTTCAGTCTACCAAAGAGTTATTTCACTTTTTTGTAATTTATTTACCAATCTGCACTTCCTAGCTCTTCTTAGTGTGAAGCGACAATGTGATTTTTTTGGCATGTTGTTTTAGGCAACATCTACAGGTAAATGGCAGAAAAGGTGCTTGCAATACACTGGAAGGTTTAAAAAAAGCCCATACAGAAAAACAACAAAGGAAGGTAGCAGGAAACAAAGTATTAATTTCACCTTCCACCATTAGCTTGCCACCTGTTAGCCCTGATCATTACCCAAAGCGCAGAGGGGAAAGGCTAATCTGTAGCACATTTATATCAACAAACTTGAACAAAAAATGCCTAATTATCCCATTGAACCTGTGTCAGTTTTAAACCCAGCTCCATTTCCCAAATTGGCTGTGTGCCAAGCCCAGCAAGCTGGTGTCCACAAGCTGCATACTAATGACAATGTCCTTTCGTTCCAGGAGCAGTATAATTGCCAAAAGAAGTTTACAGACTCATTATTTTTATGGTCATATTTTAGAGGAAGAAGTCATGGGTCGGTGCAGGGTTTATATGGCAGCATATTGGAATTCGTTCATTTAGAAGTTACGCTGCATCTCTGTGATCACACAATGTGGCACCCAAAATACTTGTGTGGTTTTTTTTCCAGTCTTGGTCAGGATTGTCATAGCAAAATGAATGAGGGAGAAAACAAAAATAATGGAGGTGGATGTGAATATGGCTAAGAATTTAATGGCTCTTTTATATGTATATTACTGCCGCTAATACTCCTCGATTTTCAAAGAGATTTAGTAATTTTATGTTAAGGCTTTGAATTATTTCTTCCAGGGTAGGGGAGGTTTGAAGAGAGGTCAGGCCTTGGGTCAGATCAAAGTCTTGAAGTTAGGGTCTGGACAAACGTGGACTGGTTTTGGTTCAGTGTTTTAGTCTGACTTATTGCAAAGTCATGCCACTTGGATCGGGGTCTGAATTCCCCAAAGTTGGATCCATTTAGAGTCTTTGTTTCAGTTCAGTCCATGACTCAAACAGATCTGAATCACAAAGTTCAGATCTGAACCAGAGTACCCTGGAGTCCATAGATTCTCCAGATCCAATGTTTGGGTTTAGGCCAAGCTCAAGAGAGGGCACTGGACTGCCTATGTACACCTCAGCAATACAAAATAAACAAATAATGTTTACAAACTAAAATGTGACTTTTTTGTAAGGAATGTGCCAGCAGGAGTTCAGTACTGCTGAAGTAGTTGGGGAATGTGTTCTGCAGAGCTCATTTGCCTGAACATACAAATGTGTGCATATGTAATACCTTGTAAACAAAGCCTGATGGGAGCAGGCAAAGCAAGGATGCTTTGCCTATCGTAAACATGTTGTTATAAAGTCACGATTTAAGCTATCATCCAGTGTAAGCGTTGTGGTATCTCAACAATGCTTGAAGTTTTGTGGGGGGTGGTACAGGGCAGTCATCACTACTGTGTAAGGTATGGATTACAGAGTGCTCCCCCCTTCAAAGCACTGTGTGAGTGAAAGGTGGGAGGTGTGGTGTTGAACTAGCTGGCTTGAAGTCTTTTGGCTATACAGCTGTAAAACTGGTTTGGTTAGTCCACTCCCCAGTCTTTACAGGTAGACCTAAAGATGGGTCTATAGTTAGTCTGTGAGAGTCCACTGTGGTGGATACTGAGATGCTGCAGCTAGGTCTAGAGCTGCATGCTACTATTTGCTGGAATCACAGGGTTTTGCCTCCAGCACAAGACAGCAGGAGGCAGACAGCCAGTAGGAGGAGCAGCAGGCGGATGGAAGGTGTGACCGGTGGCCAGATGGTAGGAGGAGCAGCGGGTGGATGGCAGGCGTGACCAGCAGACGGCAGGTGGGGCAGCTGACAGGGAGCAAGTGAAATGCTGGATCAGTGTAAAGGGGGCATTGCCTCGGGTTCAATGAGGGAATGCATCACGGTGATGTATCAGGGCCTGCACAGACTGAACCGAGTTGTAAGTGGGGTATTTGAAAGAGGTGGACGAAGAAATTTGGATGTGTGGATTGGTTGGTTACAGCATTGGACTAGTGAGCCTGAGAGGCAAGGTATACTGCTCAGTCCATTTGAGCTGGGACAGTTACTTGAGGTTTGGTTATGAACTCTGGGTGTGGTATTTTCCCAAGTTTATGCCATATGACTTTTCTGCCTCTTTCATTAGAAGTGGGGAAGCATTGCCTCTGTAAGGCACCCGGGGTGTGTGAATTTCCCAGGCTACTGGGTGGGGGCCCGAGCAAGTTCTGTGTGAGATGGATGAAACGGAACCCCTAGATATTGAACCTGGCCCTGGTTGCTGCCAACTCGTTCCAGCAGAAGGGTTACATTTTGTTTGTATACCTTAGAACAGTGGAACACCCTTTTCTATTTGGGCCAATTAGAATGCTCAGTGATAACATCTGGGAAAGATGAAAGAGGGACTCTCCTTCAGTTAGAAGAATTTAGTATTTTAGGTAAATGCTGGAAACTAGGTTGTGTTGTACATTAGTGACACTATGGTATGAATGAAATCCATGCTTAGATTTCAGGCCATTTCTGCCAGGATTGCTATGTTTAAGATGTCTTTTTAAGAGCAGTCAATCCAGTTGGATCAAAAACCAAAACGATGCCGTGTTGTGAGGAGTAAACATATTGATGTTCTTGCTGTATCTGCCGTATTCTGACAGTCCATTGAAATTAATGAACTTTCTGTTGAAAACTGCTGCAGGGACACATGTAATCTCTGGCAATCTCTTCTTCTGAGCCAGCAGCCATGTTCTTGTTGTCAATGCTATGATTTGAGTCAGAGTCTAATTTTGATCTTAAGATCACAACTCTTCCAACTACTAGGAAAAAATGCAAGTGTGTATGTGGAGGCGGGGTGTTACAATATCTCTTTTTGAAGCCTTCATCTGGAACCCAAAATAATTGGACCAGTCTGGATCAAATCCAAGCACGACCCTCAATGAGGAAATATTGTTAGCATCTGTTAGTAGTTTGATGCCATTGTGAAATGTTTGGTTCAATCTATTTCCTTTGTAATGTCACAAAATCTACCAACTTTGCACATCCAAAGATGGTCCATCTGCGGTTGGACAGAGAGACGTGAGCATGAGGTGAAACCTTGTGTTGGTGCTCCTGTTGTTGTTTATTTGTGCTCTGGTACAATGACTTCAGTTTCCAGGGCAGTCCAACTGGCTTATTTCACCAGCACTAAATTCTGGCACAGGGGACTGAACCATCTGGACCCAGCAAGCTTCAGTAGGGGAGTTGTTTAAAAAAAATTGTTCATGGCACCTGTTTTTAGAATGGTATAAGCCACCTTTTCAGATCCAAACTCCCTAACATTTGGCATGTTTGAAATGTTAAGGCTTGACTCTTCATTTAATGGGAACCCACTGAGACGTAACATACAAAAATAAGGCTACGTCCAGTGCAGCTAAAAGGAGAATGAGGCTGGAGGCTGAAACAATTGTTCACTTAATATAAATGTCACAGTTAATGTAAAAAAAAATTATAATCAATATTAGGTGGGTTTTTTTCATAGGTGTTTGATTGCCTATTTGGGTTTTCTCTTTTAATGTTTTCCCCCAAGCAAAAGGTTCTCTTTTATCATACAGATGAATTACAGTTACAATAATAAAATAACAGGAACTAGGTACATTACATAACAATACAGCCGTAGTTTATTAAGTCAAATAGAAAAGTTACAGTCAAACTAGGTTCTTATTAACCTGGCAAAACGTGTAGCCTATAGTTTCTTAAGCATCTGCACAAATAACAAGCAGTCCTGTAACACCATAAAGACTAACAAATTTATGAGGTCATGAGCTTTTGTGGGTCAGACCCACTTCTTCAGATTTTAATCTTACCCACCGAAGCTTACCCCGCTAATAAATTTAAGTCTTCAAGATACTGCAGGACTGTTGGTGATTTGTGAAGTTACAAACTAACAAGACTATCTGTGAGACTATTAAGCATTTGTAGTCAGTTATTGTAGTTTTACTACCTACTTTTTCAAAATGGTCTTCTGAATAAAAACCCACTCCTACTTTTATTGGATTGTGAGTCATCCTGACTGGAGGTGCAATATAGGAAACAGTTTTTGATCGGAAATGGAGAAGAATGCTTTGATGGACTCGGATGATACTTTGAATGTCTTTAGAAATTATAAATAGTAAGAGAACAATGGAGTAAAGTGAAAATCCACCCAAATTTCTGAAGTTGTGTGTAGAGTTGTGGGGGAAGATTATGCCAGATCTGCCTACTGAAGAGTTCTCACTTGTTTGAAAATCTAGTGTTGGCTACTTTTAAAGACAGGCTATTAGGCTTAAAGGGACCTTAAGTCTGAACCAGTATGGCAATTCTATGTTCCTATATAGAATGTTTTAATGTAGCAAGACTTGTTAAGAATATGGGCCAGTTCCACCTCTGGTAATGGATAGGTAAGTCTCTTTCACTGTTGACTTCTGTTGAGGTGAATCTGCCACTCTTCCTCAAATGATGGGGGAATTGCTTACCTGTCTAAGTATCAGGCTAATATCTGGACTCCTTGAAACTCCCTCCTGTGCAATTGGGCCCCCAGTGAGGCTCACTAAGTCCTTTCAAAGTAGATAGTTGAGTTTCACACAGTTTTCTTTCTGTAGGTACTTAGGGTGAGAATATGAAATCAAAACTCTGAGGAGGAAATCAAAACCAAAATTTTGAGGAGTAAAGGCACTTCGAAGTAGCGCGGGCTCTTTGAAGTACCCATGGCTACACGCATGCTGGCACTTCGAAGTTTGACACTTTGAAGTTGCCACAGGGGAGAATTAGCCTAATGAAGTGCTGCATATTCACCGCAGCACTTCATTGGTAATCTCCCATGGCCCTGATTAACATGCCCCCTTTGAAGACGGGGGGCAAGTGTAGACACAGCTCATTGAGTTCAACCAAGGAAAGATTTCACTTATTATCTACTTGGGGAAAAAAAAAATCACAAGACATATCATCTTGCCATAATTACTAGTAATACTGAAGGTTGCTGAAACTGCCACTCATTAATGGAGGAAAATGACAGAAATCAGGATCAGAGTGGTAGGGGGCCTCAAACCAATGTGATGGCATAGGCCCTCCAGCTGCATGAATGGTTGTTGTGTGTCTTGTAAATCTGGGAGCCCAGTGGTTTGTGATCCTACCCTTCATTTTCTTTAAGAGGGAGTCTGTTCTGACAAGCAGAGACTGAAGAAGAAACTCCACAAGGGGAACCCTATACCCTTTGTCATGCCTTCAGAGTGGGTACTTTTCACACAGGGTTATAATCTGACCCACATGTATTTCATTAGTAATAGGAAAGAGTAAAAAATATGGAGGTAGATTTCATCCCCCTTACATATCTCCTTTTGTGAGGATAAGAGGCATTCCTCCTTAGAGACATGGCATGCCCCAGCCATGTCCCCTTTTCTCAGGCCATGTCTTTCTAGGGGTCATCTACAATCCACTGATCATTAAGGAATCACCATGAGAATGAAGCATAAAGGGCAGAATCACAGGGCAAGATCTGATCAGTAAATAATAATCAACATGAATAAATGAAGGATACCAGTTTCAGAGCTGTCACCCCAATACAGCGCTCTCTTTTGTCTGGCAGATGTGATTGTATATTTCTGACTTACTGCAGACCTCAACTGTTAAAGTTCCTTATTTAAACTTCTGAGTGCCAGATGATTTCTTATATGATCTTCTTCACTGATACCTAAATCACAATGTTCTCATTGTCCTGCGTGGCCTTTTTTAAAGGATTCTGTGTTTTCCCTGGACCTTTGCTTCTTGTGGTAAAGGCACATAGGCTTGTGCCTACAGTGAATAAGTGGTTAATGATGGAGATGCCATTTTGCAGCACTAGATTCTATGTTATTGCTCCAAGAAAGAAGGAGAGAAATAAAGGAAACTATGTAGCATGTTATTTTCTTCCCCTCTTAATTATATTGGTTCAGAAGGGGTTCATTTCTGTATTGAGTTGAAATAATAACAGATCATAATAACATTAAAGATTCCATTGCTTTCTTCTAGCACTAAGGAACTTTCTTAGAATAAGGATAAGACATTTTTATCCCTTCTATTGCAACATATGTATACCCCAGCCTGTTCGTGCACAGCTAGGGTGTGCCTGGACTCTACAATCATCACTATGGGGTGACTCCAGGGCTCACAACCTCCACATGCCAAGGTCAAGGGTGAAGTCACTTGCCTCAGTGCTTCTGGGGCAGTGTTGCCTAATAGCTAGAGGCAACAGACCTCCAACAAAGAAATGGAAGATCAGAAAGAGAGGGGGTACTGGCAGTGGCAAGCAGATCACCCTGGCTCAGTGGGGAATTCCCCTGAAATGCAGTGAGCTCTTCTGGGTGGGAGGTACCACTCACTCACCCATCCTGGGTTTCTTCGTGCAGTAAAGGGTGGTGCTGTGGTCCATGAAGCCTCAGAATCTCCAGGTTCCTCCGTGCTGGGTGCTCTGTCAGCTGAGGAAGCTTATTCTGAGTTCCTGGGTGCTCAGCTCCTGTGGGGTCTGTGGCTGGTTCTCAGCAGGAGCTTCCACCACGTCCTTCATTTGTAGCCCCACCCCCACCCCCCAACCCTGTAGCTAAGCTGAGCTGCAATACTTCCTTTTATATTGAGCCAGCACTTTGAGCATGCTCAGTACAGCCATGGGGGCAGGACTTTTCCCACCCACCATGTAGGGTTAACACCTTCTGGCCCAGTACAGGGTATGCTTACCCCATCACACCTTTTCTCTAACTGCTTCACTCTGGAGCTTCAACTTCAGCCTTCCTCAGCCCTTCTCCTGCTTGGCTTCCTGGTAGAGTACTGGAGAAAAAGCACATATGTCATCACAGGAACCTGTAAAGTGCCGCAACCTAGGAAATGGTAAAGGGTGAGACAATGTGATGTCCCAGTGATCTCAAATTAATGGCACCATAGATTTCAGATGGCACAGAACAATTGCTCCTGTACTCAGAGTTGCAGCATACCTCAAGCATTAAAGAGCACACTGGAATTTGAAACCTGCCCTGGTGTGTTTGGGCCCCTTATGGTTGGGGATTTGACAGCATTGTCTAAACTGGTTCTGGTCTTTGGCTGCAAAATTTATATCCAGAGCTCAGCATGTCCAGAATTCTGGGTGTTCAGTGCAGGGAATAAGCAGGAACGTTTAACTGGGTTCTGAATTTTCCATTGTATAGGAAGATTTAGTTCTGGGGTATTGTGTTGGGCCTATCTGTAACAAAAACAAAACTGCTGTCATGTGATATTGTGGTTTCTGTAACATGATTGCAAATAATCAGAAAATGAAACTAATTTAAATTAATATATTAATGATAGCAGTTTAAGCCAACGTAAATTTGCATTCACATACACTCTGAACTGTATGAAAATTCAGTTGTACAGTCTGTTCTAAAAGAATTACATGGCAAAGCTTTTATGAATTGCCCAACTCCACAACATCTTTATGTTTATTTTTAACTCGTTTCAAAGAACACAAATGATTTAAATTCATTTCCACCAATTGTTTCCCAGTTTTTCTGCTACCTAATCATACTGGATCACAGTCCTCTTTGCTCTTTTGTGTTATGGTTTGAGGAAAATAAAGATAAGTTCAATGGTACAAAACAAAAGAGGACTCAGAACAAGGAATCAAGACTACACACATTGCACATGAATGCAGAAACGGTCTAGTTGCTCTTTGAATAAACTCAGCTCTTTTTTTGGTTGATTTGTTGCTGCTGGTTGTTGTTTCAATACACTAGTCACTCTGGAGACCAGAAAAGCTCAAACTGAAGGTGTTTCTGTCCAATTCTTCTCTGACTTCCAACTTCTATAGAAAATTGGCTGACAAAAATCTCACAGCAACAGGCTTTTGTGAGATTCCTAACAAGAAATAATATCACAAAAATTGCCTTTTCTGGTTCTTATGCTGTTCTGATTCAGTTCAGATCTCAGAAAAACTTTAGCTGAGCTTGGACTGTAAGATTTTTGGGGAAGTGGCTTATGATGCTGGCACAGTATCTGCATCAGTGGAACTGGACCTGCCCAAAACCACTCTGGACCCTATAAATAAGAAGAAAATTTTAAGCAACATTTGGTATCTCTTTTTGTGTAACTAGAAGAAGTTACCTGTCCCTGTTCACTTCCACTCTTTTTATCGAATGTTAAAACTAACTCAAAGGTTAACTGCAACCAAATATTGTGTTTGCTTTAAATGGAAGGAGAGTCCTGTTCATTGACACCAGTAAAAACATTTGGTAAACAAAGCTGCATTTCCTACATTTCCTTAAGACTTCAGAGCCTTCCTCCTTCTCTCTCTCTCTCTGTCCTAATGCTGTGCTCATTAACAGGTTCATTTGATTCTTCCCTTGGGAATTCACTACAGTTTGCTCTCCATCTCAGGGCAAATGGTTTATAAGTGACCTGCCGGATGGTGTTCATTAACTGCCTCAGTCCCAAAGGGAGATTGGTATCGCCGTAATTAGCCTGTTGAGGGAAAACTCTGAGTGCTCCAAAATGGCTTGGGTAAGTTAGATGAGACATCCTAGCTGTTCATCTTCCTAGGTTCAAGGCAAAATGGAAAGGGAACAACAACAACAACAAAACCCCACACAGAGGTAGTGAAAATCTAAAGCAGAACCTGTAGGTTGAACAGCTGCAAGCCCAGAACTGTTTGGATTGGTAACTTTAATATTTGTAAACTTTATTACAAAGACAATGCTGACATCTCCAGAAAATGATAATTAAGGGGAGTCAGGGGAGATCCTGCTTTTTCATTTCCTCTCCCTCCTTCCCTGGTGTGCAGGTGCATAAATATATAGAGCACCACAGTTGCCTCAAGAAAAATATTTGCTAACTAACGTTGGTCCTCATGAGAGAAAAAGGTAATACAGTGTTATAGATACTATTTTAGTACCAACTGACAGGGCCAAAAGATTCCGTATAATACGCAAGAATTCAAGCCTTAACACTCCATTCCACATTATTTTTAAACCTGAAAAGGGAACAATTTGATTTGAAATTGTTTTCTTTTTGACCTCAAGTCTGGGAAAACGTCCCTATCCTAGGACCACACTTAAGAACATACTTAACTTTCAGTACCTGGATAGGGGTAAACTTAAGTACTTTTCTAAATGTGTTACTGAACTGGAGGTCTATAACTGTGCTTGTTGTTCCAATAACAACTGTCACGGTATATGTCTTTTTGACACTTCTTGAGTTTTCCCAAGATGTAATGCACTACTGTATAATAATAATACTGTAATTTAATATGGTAACATCAGGGTTATTCAGCATAACAGAGAACAGATGGTGGTATCGTGGAAGAATGTAATGCTGCTACAGAGTTCTGACAGGGGATGACTTCTGCTCATATTCTTTCTTCTGAGGAATTTTCTTAGTCCTTCAAGTTCTTTTTTTAAAAGCTTTTACTTGTTCTTGTGTCTCCTTCATATTTCTCTGAGGGGTATATTTTGCAGGATCAAAATGTAGCCTCATTGAATTCAGCCAATAAATCACTGTGAGCTAGCATTCTGTGCATAATATTTACAGTCAAGCAATCGTGAGTGCCAGTCCTGGCTCCAACACCTTTCACAGAGTAATGTCACCCATTGTGAGCTTGGGGAAAATCACTGATTCTCTTTTGTCTTTTTTGTCATCCACAAAAACTTACCACAAAAGGTTTAATGAGAGTTAATGTGCAAATCTCTGAAAATTCTTTGAAAATTTAAAGTGCCTTCTATGTGTTAAGCATTGTTAATGTATCCTTTACTATCTGGGAAAAGGGCACCAGCTTTGTTTATATTACAGTTTTCAGATACACTACTATAATATGCAATGTCACAGTGTATGGTGTGTAGGCAAGATACAATTCAACTTACGTTGTATGGGCCATGACTTCTATGTTCATCATGACTATCAGAATAGTGATTCTGATACAAGCATGGAAGTGATGAGTCAAATAATATATAGAATAGGAGCCAAAGCTCAGTGAAATCATTGCGAGTCTTTCTATCGGCTCCACTAGGCTTTGTATTCAGTGCTAAATGAATGACTAAAGCCAAGGCTTGGAGCGTGCCCACCCATATAAACTCACAGTTTCCAGGGAACTGAGCACCTCAGACTGACAAATGTTCATGTAGTTGACAAAGATTGCTGGATTGTCTCTCCAATCAACCCGTCTCCTAACTACTTCTCTCTCGTCAGGTTTGCTCTGTATGTTATAGTACTGCAGCTATATCAATTTCCCCATGAAAAATGTTTGTGCAGCCATATTGAGTCTCCTGGGGAAAAAGCAATGTGCTATGGACATTAATATGACGGCATCTTACTGTTGCAAGTGTGTGGCTAAATATCATAAGGAAATACTACGGTTTGATTTTGTGTGTGGCCGCAATGCGCTAGGCCTGAGAGCTATTAATCTTGGGATTGCCTAAGAGTTATATCCACTTGCATAATATTGGAGGAATGTAATACAACTCAAGATCTGCACATTGTAGTTATGAGGAATTTGAGAGAATGTCACTGGGGAAAACAGCAGCAATCTGCTCTGTTTGTTTTCAACTTTCATATTTGTTTAAATTACTGTGTTTGTCACCTGTTTTGCTTCCAAGCTTCCACGCAACAAGATGGTTACAAAGACCTGAGTATCTTAGCCATCCAAGTTACTTAGCCATTTGGAATACAAAAGCATGTGAGAAGAGGGTATCAAGGTTTAATGTTATATATTTGAAGCCTCTTTGAAAGACACTCATTACAGTGCATTATGTATCTCATAGGCTACGTCTACACGTGAAGCCAACATCAAAATAGCTTATTTCGATGTAGCAACATCGAAATAGGCTATTTCGATGAATAACGGCTACACGTCCTCCAGGGCTGGCAACGTCGATGTTCAACTTCGATGTTGCGCGGCACCACATCGAAATAGGCGCTGCGAGGGTACGTCTACACGCCAAAGTAGCACACATCGAAATAAGGGTGCCAGGCACAGCTGCAGACAAGGTCACAGGGCGGACTCAACAGCAAGCCGCTCCCTTAAAGGGCCCCTTCCAGACACAGTTGCACTAAACAACACAAGATACACAGAGCCGACAACTGGTTGCAGACCCTGTGCCTGCAGCATGGATCCCCAGTTGCCGCAGCAGCAGCCAGAAGCCCTGGGCTAAGGGCTGCTGCCCACGGTGACCATAGAGCCCCGCAGGGGCTGGAGAGAGAGCATCTCTCAACCCCCCAGCTGATGGCCGCCATGGAGGACCCGGCAATTTCGACGTTGCGGGACGCGGATTGTCTACACGGTCCCTACTTCGATGTTGAACGTTGAAGTAGGGCGCTATTCCGATCCCCTCATGAGGTTAGCGACTTCGACGTCTTGCCGCCTACCGTCGAAGTTAACTTCGAAATAGCGCCTGACGCGTGTAGCCGCGACGGGCGCTATTTCGAAGTTAGTGCCACTACTTCGAAGTAGCGTGCACGTGTAGACACAGCTCTAGAGTCCAGTCCCCTGTACTCACAGCAGGACCTATTACCCTCTCTGACAGGTTTATTATTATTATTATTATTGTTATTATTATGATGATTAATAAAACAGCTAACCTGCCCCAGAACCTTGAAACCCCCGCTTTAAGACTGAGTTCACACCCCTGGATTTACAAGACTGGTGGTCTGTTGGTGGGAAAGAGATACTTCAGTGGTGTGAGCGTACGCCTGGTCAAACCCAGGGTTGTGAGCTCAATCCTTGAGGAGGCCATTTAGGGATTGGGGCAAATAGAATAGCAGGGATGGTGCTTGGTCCTGCTGAGAGGGCAGGGGAGTGGACTAGATGACCTCCCAAGGTCCCTTCCAGTTCTAGAAGATGTGTATCTGTTGTTGTTATTGTACTAACCACGGCACTATCCCTGCTCCCATCTACAGTACTTGTAGATCATTAAATCTACAGTACTTGTATATTATGTTTTTTTCCATAAAGAAAGAAAGAAAATGTCAGACTAGATGGTGAAGAGAGACTAAATCATTACATTATCAATCTTCCATTCCTGATACAAATTTAACCTGTTATTTGCCAGTTACTTAGTTGCTTATTATCCAGAAAATATATGTACATTTTATTTTCAGCCACCCTACTGTTACCAGCATTGAGCCTTACAGATGTCACTGTGATATCATTATATTTTGTTCTTATATGTCACCTTTTGTGTGAGGCTATCAAAATGCTTTGCAAGCCTTCATACCTTTTTTGTGTCCAACACCTTCTGAACCAATTATTGCTCTGCTTGGTTGTACTGCTAGGGCCTTATAAATGTGTCAAAGAAATGATTGCATGTTATGCATTATAGTCTGAAGGGGAACATGTTTATTTTTTCTTCAAAAAATGTCCTGTTCTGTTGTTGTATGTTAACTGGTCCCTTAGTAAGAAAGTAGGCAACCATCTAACACCCTCACCTTCAACCTCTACAGCTCTTGCTAATGTTCCTCCTACCCACCTCCTTCCTATGCTTGACTCTGGTCTTCCCAGATGGGAATGACCTTCCCTTTGCTCCCCTCCTTTTTGTTTTTGAGACATGCTATGCCTGAAAGTGCAAACAGCTGGCAGATATTCCAGGGAGCAATCTGTACTGCACCTCCTGCTCTGAGCAGGCATCTGAAATGAGCCTCTTTTAGGGATCCCCGAGGTCCTCTCAATCAATAATCTATGTATTTTTATGAGAGCTGGATTACAAGGATTTGCAAAAGGGGTGATTAAGTAATGCTTCAAAGAGCAGTTACTACTAACACCTGCAACATTAATAAGGCTCTATTAATAGCAAGTAAACCATTTAGTCATAATCCCTAATTCATAGAAAACCCCATGATTTATGCCCCTCCCTGAAAAAAACAGAGAATACTTTCCATAGATCCAAGTGGATTCAGATGGCTGAGACCCAACATCTGGCTGAGTGATGACATCTCAAATATGCAGACATCATGCAGGGACCCCGAACAGTTAGTGAGGGAAGGGATAATAATCATGTTGCTTGCATCGCACGCCACCTGCATGTTCATGCTGTGTGGAAATGGTTTCCTGTGTTCAGCTATCTCAGGTGGTTATTTGCAGGTGTCCCAGGGAGGGTATATGCATGTTGTCAATCATGGGCTGGCCTCTGGGGAACCCAGCATTCACTGTTTCACTGGTGTGAAGAGGTTAGGTACAGAATGAATGGTGAGGCTGCAGTGTAACCTACAGGGACGAAGTTAAGGATATGGCTGCCCTAAGCTGACCAAACAGACCATAAAAACTTTTGCTTCTCTTGTTTTCAAGCCATCTAAAATGTAGATCACTGAGGCTGATGATAGTGTTATATGCCTCTTGTATATCTCACTGGATCTATACTGACTTCTGATGCACAGAGAACCAATGGATGGCCATGCTTGTCCATCAGGACAGCCACTTTACACCCCTGCGTATCTGCATCTGTGGGGATGGATGCAGGTATTGGCGGCTCATTTTGTGGCTGTGGATACAGGCACCAATTTTGTCTCTGGAACCTGCAAATTTGCAGCTATTGGCAGATCATTTTTGCAGATGCAGATTCTGATGCCAGTTTTGGATCTGTGCCAGGCTCCATGCATTAATCTCCAAAGTTCTTGGTCTGCAGCGTGTATTGCCTCTCTTGGGCCTTTCTGGCAGCCATCTTCTATGCCAAAGACCTGGAAACTGAAATAACAGCCTTGTTCCGTCTTGCTTTTTAGCTGTGTCAGAATAATCTGTCACTGTCCAACTTCTTCTCTCTCTTTGCTAGTCCGAGCCTCACCTAATGGGTATAGAATAATGGGTTCATTGTAACTTATGTTTCACAATGGGATTTTTGTTGTCATCCTATCTCCCGACTCTTACAGCTGACCTTGCCTGGCCGCCTGCTACACTCACATGGCACACACACACACCACTGAAGTCAATATGCCTGTGTGCATCTACATGCCAACGCCACTAGGACAAGGGCCCTGAGGAGGCTCCTGAAAAGCATGTGTCCATCTTGTTGCTTTTGACTGTGCTCAGCTAAGGGGTATGGCCTTGTGCTCTGGAAAGGGAAGCAGGTGGTGACTTGAAGAGCTTCTGTAGAACCTTTTTGAGACAGCGAATTGCCAGTGCAAAAGAATTTTTGGGCCAGATTCCATTTAGCTGAGAGGCAGAGACACACTTCCTTGCATCAGCTAAGCTAACTGGGCACCAGGGTTAGTCAGGCCCCTAGATGGTGGGTGATGGTTCCACTGTCATCATTGCTCTGGGGTCATACTATTACCAGTAGCCATTTTTGCTTGGAAATCAGCACATACGCTGCTTGCACTCAGCACCTGGCCATTTCCATTTTGGGGGCACGTTTTAGCTTCAGAGGGATTATACTGGCGTTATCATCTCTGAGAGCAGATTGTGGCCCAACAAAACTTCCTAGTAAACACTCATGAACGTGGACATCTTCATAAATACTCCCGAAAACACTTGTTTAGTGTTAAAACGTCAACAGAGACCTGGGCATAATACAAAGTGACCCTGTTTAATGTTTTCAAGCTGGTGCTCCTTGGCATAGGAGTCAAGACATTCTGTAAATATTACATAAGGGGAGAAAGTAATTTTTCAGGCCCAGAACCATGAGACACTATCAGGCCAAACTCCTAGGCACTGCAAAGCGAGTTCTATTTAAGAGAAGTCTGACAGGTTCTGTGATCATTTACAAACCCTGCGTTAAAACGTGCGCTTATCCATTTGACAGAAAGCACAGCTTTATTTATTTTTTTGGTTCTTAATTGCAGCATAAGACTTGAGGCCTGATTGTGTGAGGTGCTACTCAGGTGGTTGCTCTCTGCTCTAGCTCTCAGAAGAATGCTGATTTACTATAGCGTGGCTGATCGTCTTGCTCTGATTTCTGCTCAGTCCCAAGCTTCAGGGGGATTCATGCTTGATCCAAAGTGTTTCACCCCATCATTCACTAAAATGACTGCTTTCTCTCAGTATATTTTAACAATCACACTCTCGGAACTATTCAGACGTGTGTGTCCAGCTACTACTATTAACAGAAGCTCCATCTACACATGAAAGCCAAATCTGCTTGTAAGCATATGGAGGCAGATGTATGGATGTCAGCACTTCAGACAAAAAGCACAGTCTACGTTCAGTTGTGCCTGTGTGACTTCACTGACTTCATTAGGGCTGCAGGGGTGAAACTGAGGGTGTAAATGGACCTTTGTAATGTGATTGGTTAAGCTCTGTGTGTCTATGTGGGTGCAGGGGTGGGGTTAACTTTACCAAGGTTTCCACTATGCTAGATGTGGATCTAACATTCTCTTTGGAAAATCATAAAACCCCATCTCCATCTTTCAGGTGCATGCGAGGGAAAGAATATTCTAAAAGTTTTTTGTGGGGAAAAAGAGAAGTTTTTATTTAAAGCTGTACACGGGCAAACATTCTCACTTCACCTACCGCTTGTCGAGTATATTCCTGACATTAATAGGGCGTCCAGCAAATATACCAACAGCAGGAACACCTAGAATGGAAAAGGGAACGTTTAGCATGAAACACTATGATCATGAACTCGAACTTGCAGATTCCAGTTAACAAAACACAAGAAGTAATTTTCACTTTGTCTGATAACCATCTCGGCGTGCTGGATGTCTCAAGCAAATTAAAGGATGATGACAAGGATTAGGGTATAATCCCCAAGGATTCTTGTAAATATATTTTATAGCCCTGTCGAGAAAAATTTGCTAATGGATGCTAATGAGACTTTGGGGGTGGTTTTTCAGAGGGGTTAGTTAAATATTCATTATGTTCAGGCTGCTGCAAGAATACTGCTGTCTATAGATCACTTGACAGCATTTGTTATATATGAATGGTATTCTTCTGAATTCTGTCAAGGGCCCCAGAGCTGTAGATTCTTTTTAGGGAGTTGGTGCATACTCAGCAAACAAACACGGACTTTTCAGAGGCGCTTTAAAGACATAGGCACCTAAATCCATGAGGTGCTATTTAAATGCCACTTTAAATAATGGCCACATTTTCTATGAATTTGTTTGTTTTCTATTACTACTTCCCAAACATTAAATTCCTTGTAGGCCACAAGACATGAAGTGTTTTTAACAGTGCTACATACTGGAAAAGTTTCTGTCCGTTGCCTGTCATCATAAGTAATGTACTGTTAGCCAGAGATCTGGAATTTGACCAGATGGTCATCTCCGGCTCTGGGAAGCCTCTTATCTAGAAGGCAGAGAGTATTTTCCAAATTCGGTCGCTTGAAGGAGCCAGCTAAAGCTTATCAATTCGCATGTTTCTCATTTTACCATCTTTGGAGCCTGTTCATTTCTGCCCGTACCTTCTCTTTCATGGAAATAAAATATCTTTGATTAATTCCCTCCGGGTCTCTTCCATAGTACGTATTGTGCATTTGGTGCATCTGCTAGTCTAGGAAAGTCAAACCCTGTGCTTTGCAAGCGGTTGAATTTTAGCTGGATCCTCAGATATTGAAATTCCATCCTACATGATTACCATTAAAATATTCAAAAGTAAGAGGGATGGTAATTCCACCTGCTTTTTCCTCTTCTCCCCAAAAACTGAGGGGTGACATTTTTCTTATTCTGGTAGGAAAATGCACTGTGGGACTCACCCAGCTGCCAAACTTAAGATTCTGTTTTTATCAGAATTTCTCTGGGCGATCACAGCAAGTCACTGCCACAAACTAAGACCTGAGCAGGGCAAACTTCAGGGAAATCTGCATCCAAATCCATACTTTGTAAACCATCAGGAAGGCAATGAGTGGGAGAAAAGTGAGAGCAGTATAGTCCACCCCTGGAGAAAGGAAAGCCTTTCAGAGTGTACTGTTGTTGAATGCTTTCCTCCCAGGAGCATAACTACAGGTGGGCCTGAGCAGACCATGATCCATCCATTTAGCATCTAGGCCCACCAAATTGGAGTCAGACCTGCACACACAGACACAGTTCACAGGCTGAGACTCCTGACCCTGGATGCCTCCCTGCCTGGCCACATCACTCTCCTAGTGGCGCGCACAGCATCCCCCTTCTCCAGCACCAGTACTAGCCCTGTGTAGGTGTGGGTGTGGGCGGGGGGGTACCCGTGTGCCTCATGTGGCAGTTCTAGGCAGGAATAGCACTGGGGCTGGAAACTGGGGCAGCGATAGCCAACGTGCTGTCAGGACAGTGATGTGACAGGGCTGCCTGCTCAGCAGTGAGTGGAGAAGTGAGAACAGGCAGGTCCCTCATTCCTTCTCTCTCTTCTTCCCACAGGGGAGTGAGCCTCATGTAGAGGAAGGTCTGGGCGCAGCCAGCACTGGGGCGGGAAACTGGAGCAGCAGTGAGCAGTGCTGGCAGAGGAGGTGGCAGTCAGCCAGGGTGCCCTGCGCTGCCGCTCTGGGGAGAAGGAGGGCAGATGAGGCTGAAGCCTCCCTCACCTGGGATTCATACAGGGATGCTGCTTGCTGTTCCCTGTCCTGCCAGGGAGCGAGGGGAAAGTGCACCGCATGGTTCATGCCTCCCACCTGGTCGCTGAGGGAGGGGCGCAGTGAAGTGATTGCCTCGGTGCTGCACTTTCCTCTCACTCCCTGACAGCCACATGAAGGGGAAGAGCAAGCAACCTCCTCATACGACTCTCGCAGGCGGTCAGGGAGTCATCAGCCCCCCCCCACCCTGAACTGCCCCTCCTCAGCCCCCAACCCCAGCCCCCTGCCCAACCACACTCTCAAGTCATTGCCTAGACTCCTGCCCCGCCTCCACTTCCCTACTTCTGCCCTGACAACCCCCCAGGCTCCTGCATACTCCACACCCCGACCTGAGCCCCCTCGCTCCACTCCACACTTAAAGTTCCGACAGGTATTGTCATATTGCACACCCCTGCCCTGAGCCGCCCCCAGTCTGACAGTATTTGTAAGAAATTCAGGTTACTTTCACACCCTGGCCAGCAGTGACTGATGAGGCAGGGCTGGCAGACACCATGCTAGGGTTGGGAGGGGTGGATGGAGTTCAGGCCTTGGTGACCCTCCCCCGCCACCCCATGGGTTCTCCCTTGAGCCTGTGTGCCCCAGATACCTGCTAAGCAGTAAGAGGAGAGGTGTGGGGCAGTTCCCCCCATTCCTCCTGCTCTCTCTTGCAAGGGCCCCGGAACCCTTCAACACCATGTCCCCTTCCTGCCCTCCTCAGAATACCGGAGCCTTCCCCTCCCCTCCCCATGGTACTGGATCCCTCCTGCACACCTGATCCTTCTGTCCCCTCCAACACTCAGGGCTCCCCATCATAGCCCATTCACCTAAAGCTGCCCCCACCCCATGTTTCCTGTCCTAGCTGCACCACTGTTTCCTGCTGTCCTCTAAATCTGTTGGTCCAGTGGGAAAAGTAGCATTAGCTGAAAGAAAGCCAGATTCAGCCTTTCTAAGAAGAGAACTCGGTAAAATGGGGCCCTATGGGGCAAAGGGAGAATTAATGCTAGAGAACCCATTCCTAGCATTGGAAGAACATTTTTTAGAAGATGTATGGTTAAACCAAGTCATAAAACTAGGGTATGAGCAGGTCTATCTTTTATCTTTTATTATTTCTACTGCAGGTTATTGCAACAGTGACCAGAAGCCAGTACGTCTGGGCTTTCAACCACACTCAGCCATTGGCTAGTACTTGTGGTTTTAGACAAACTACTTGCCCACTTCTGGCCTCAAAGAACCAGCCTGTAAAATGGACACCATGCCTGCCTCTGTCTGTATTATTAAAGCACTGGAAGCTATTGACATCAACAGAGCTATGGCATTTTACACCAGTTGAGGATCTGTCCTTTTGATCCGTAGACACACATATCATATACCTAGATGAAGACAATCCAGATTAGTCTTCTGAACCAGAACTCAGCTGGTGTAAAAGGGCACCGCTCCACTTCCTTTTACAACACTGCACTTATTTACACCAGCTGAGGAGCTGGCCACCTGCAAAATTTGGCCAGCTTTATGGAATGAGCTGTACAATAAGGCACATTTAAAAGCTGTGGGGCAACTGAAAGGGCAACATGCTCCCTTTAGGAACTACCCATTGAATTGTAATCCACACTTGGCTTGGAAAGCACATGTGTTTCTGAGAAAACAATTCACATTACAGCAGTTTATGGTCTGAAGACTCCTGCAGGTACTTGGTTTTGTTCTGCAAGTCCAGCCTTTTGCAGTTATAACAGCTGCTTCCTTTGTTCCTGTTTTTTCAAAATCTGGCTTTGCTTTTCACAGTGGCTCCTCCTTCTCCCTAGTGGGCTCTGGGAGATGAGCGAGAAGGTTAAAAAACATGATATTTCCTATAATCCAAACCAAAGTTCAAATTGGAGTCTTAGATTCTGTTTGAATGATAATTGATGAACTGGAATCTCCCTTGCTAAAAAGCAAGAGAGAGATGCATGCTTTTAAAGAGACACTACCAAGTATAGTTGATCGGTAACAGAGAAAGCCGTGCTAGTCTATATACTCTCAAAACAAAAAAGCAATAAAGTAGCGCGTTAAAGACTAACAAAATAATTGATTAGGTGAGCTTTCGTGGGACAGACCCACTTCTTCAGACCATAGCCAGACCAGAACAGACAGACTGTTCTGGTATGACTATGGTCTGAAGAAGTGGGTCTGTCCCACGAAACCTCACCTAATAAACTATTTTGCTAGTCTTTAAAGTGCTACTTTACTGCTTTTTTTGTTTTGATACCATGTAAAGTGTTATGCCCTAAATTTGGCCTCCTTTCAAACTGTGAGTCAATAGCTTAGGAACAGCATTTCTTAAAACTTGCTTGTGAAATATTTTTGTATTATGTTTCAGCAAATAATCAAGTAAAGTTACAGAGAGATGCTCCAATGGGACTTGTGTTTTTGTGTGTTTGCACATGAAGATGCTTCTCCACTGCTAGTCTCAGAATTAGAGGAGGACCTGAGCTCTAAAATTCAGATTTGGATTTCAAGCACTCTAAAATTCAGGGGTGTTTGTTCAATGCCTTCCCACTCAGAAGTTTGAATGGATCCTGTTCTCTTTTTATCCATAGCAGAGGGGGATATTGTAACAAATTCCCTTGCTCTCAGTGATGTTGTGGTTGATATAAGGCTGGACACCACAATCACTTACCACCGTGCAACAAAAGGAAGTATAAAACTCCAATGATACTACTTCAGAAGTACAGGCTGTTTGAGCTAAAGAAGAATCTGTTTGTGCTTTGCATCGTAGGGTCTATGAAACATGGGTCAGCATTTCTACTCCGTTGTGCACATTAACACTAAACTGCCCAGATCCCTCTACCAAAAGCATAATGCACGTTTTACCTTTCTTATTCACGTTCTGTCTTAATCATCCCATATTTTCTAAAAATGAATGCAAATTTTATTTCATTTATTCACTGTACCATATTCAGATCTGTTACACCAGTGGACATGAGAGGTTATGGCATTGCTTCCAGTGGAGTTACCCTGGTGTAAATCTGGGGCATATCTCAGGGTGGCACTGGTCCTTTAAGAGAGAAGAGGGTTGCATCTGTGACTCATTATCTGTCTGCCAGATGGACTTAAAAGAGAGAGAGGTTCTGGGCCTTATAAAAGGGAGCCTCACTGAACTGGGCCTGAGGGTCAGCCAGGCAAGGATCAGAAAGAATAGCTATGGGGTTCTCACTCTTGTTCCCTAGAGAGTTGGAGGCTGGCCAGAAAGTCTAGGAAGTGTAAGAAGATGACTGGGCCAGCAGGAAGGCCTGGGGCCATGGTGTGTGGCCACTGTCTAGCACAAAGAGCAGGGAAGTGGGACAGACACAGGAGGGATGACGGACTTTTAATAGCCCAAGGGTGGCAGACAACGTTAGAGATTGCTTCATTAGCGCTTATGTGCTCTACTATGGGAGCCCTCCAGTTTGAAGGATAATTGAGACTGACAAAGAGCTTGGTGGAGCCTAAACCTTTGGAGTTATAGCACTGGACTTTATTTGTGGTCTGAGGTGCCTCCATTAAAAAAGTAATCCATTGCCTACTGTAGTATGGGGGGGAGAGGTATTCTTGAGGAGCCCTGAGAAGGGAAAATTGAGGTGGAATGCCTGCTGTGTCTCCATACACCAGAAGGGGGCACTCCAAGATGGCAACATTACCACAGCCTATATGAGCTCAGAATCTTTCCCCCACCATGAAAGGGTCACTATTCTGTATTAAAGGTCTTCTGCTGCTGCTCATGAAGCACGTAAGTAATGTACCCTGTTCTCTGACCTGGGTTGACACAGGTGCATGGAGAAAGAAGACACACACACACACACACACCTTTGTCGCCAGAAAAGAAGAAGATGATCCAATCAAAGGATCTCAATTTTATTCAGTTGATTTGGCTTAAAATTACAAAAAAAAGTCAAAGATTCATTTCCCTATTTTCCAGATAACATGTTTTCAAACTTCAGTTTGAAATTACCTTTTGTTTCAAAATTGCCTTCACTGTTATTTTTAAAAGAAAAGTGACATGTTTTGCTTGACCTAAAACATTTTCTACCCTTCAGTTAGCCAAAAATTGTTAATGTTGAGTCATTCCAAAATATGCTTTCTTCAGTTTTCAGAACAACTACCAAACTGAAAAATTAATTATTCTCACAACGCTGTGCATGAAACTAATTTTTCCCATGTATTATTAATCTTTTAGGATAGCAACAAAGGCAGTGGAAATGCAAATAAATTTATATTCTGTTTTATAAATGTACCTAACCATGTACCTTTAAAATCAGAGATATTTTCTGTACAGTTGCTTGCTAATCCCTAATGCATTTTAATATACAGCAACCCAACCTTTCAGCTTGGCCATGCTTGTATAAAATGAGGTCAGAGTTGGCTGACAGAGTGCAGTGCAGTAAGACTGCTGAAGAAAGGCTGATAATATATATTCACAGCTGATAATACTAGTTAGCACTTCTGAAGCACTTTGCTGTCCACTTTCAAATCACTTTACGAGGTATTACTGTAACATCCCACTATGCTTGTGGGGTAGGAAAGAAGCTTTGTTAGCCCCATTTTACATTTTAGGTCATGTAGCAACTTGGAAGCAGAGGCAAGAACAGAAGACAGGAGTTCCTGGGACCCATTAGACAGCTTTGTCTCCTTTATGCCATTATGAGGATGATTCTAAACTATTTTTAAAATCAGGATAAGTTATGCTTAGACTTTAATACACATCTGCCTGCTGGAATAAAGACTCTTTGGAGATTAAGTACAAAGGAAGGTATGTTTCATCTGCAGCATGTTGTTCGATTTATTTTAAGCCTGACTGTACGAAATCTGCTCTTTCTGCCAAGAGTGTTATTGCTATCTGAGTGAACCCCTTCCACTCTAAATACTGTACAGTAACACTATAACGAATTGCTGCTGTTGTACATTCACTGTTGTAGTGACAGGAGACTTCCCAAAGGCCAGGAAATAACCTTCAGTTTGCATAAGCTGCCAGCATTTCACGTGCTAAACCAAACCACCTGCATCTGCAAAATGGTTAGAAATCTCAAGCAAATTGGTCCCTCTCCTGATGTTTCTACTCGTCCTTAACAGGCCAGAAAATAAATAAATACATAAATAAAAGAGATTAGTCTCTCTCATACCATCAAGATGCTTCTTGCCCTGGAAGTACAGAAGCATTTAAATATTTAAAAGGTGATAAGAGTGCAAAAGTTAATGCAAACTTTATCTAGCCTCCAAATCTGTTCAGTTTGTGTTTTGATGAAGGTGAGTGGAGAATTTTTATTGCATCCAGATGTGTTTGCCTGACCGTAGCTTCATGGAGTGCTATGTGCATAAGAGATGAACAAGAGGAGGCCAAAGCTACCCAGTAATGAGAACATTGATGTGGCTAGACTAGTGCCAAATTACCTAGTAACTGGAGAAAAGCTAGAGGGACCACATAGCTAAGTGAGGCTCTTATTTAAAGCCATTACCCCTCATTCTTAAAAGAAGAGAGCACTCCACAGAAGGGGGTTAACCTTGTTTGTTCCCATCTGCGTCCTCCCCTGGTAGGAGTATAATAACTAGTCCCTAGGACCTGCAGCATTAAGGTGGTGGTGCTTTTCATCCCAAAGCACTGGCACAAAACGACACCATACAGCACCATTGAAATGCTGCTTCTTCCACCTCACACAACACTGGATCAGCAAAGGAGGTAAATTTGGCCACAGGCCAGTTTGACTCTTGTGAAAAGTGTGATGGGCTCTTTAATGTCCACAAAGAGCAGGCAACAGCTCTGTTTTTGAGGCCTCATCAGAAAAACTCACACTTAATAAAATGGCTGGAACTTAATTTATCTACCTTGAAAGGATAAAGGGCTGAGTTTTGTGGTTATAGGGAAACTTGGAAAACCACACGATAGCTTAAACCACTAAGCCATCCCCTCTAGTTAAGGTGACCGTACTGTAATTTACCTTCCCAAATGTTGTTTTCTAAGCCATAGTATTCTTGCTTCAACCTCTGCATGTTACTTGATAACTGCTAGAAAAACATTCTAGGTTTTATAAAGTTGAAATTTTCAATGTCTCAAATTTTCTGCACCACTGCTGAGTTCTCTTGGTGGTTCTTGCAAACTAACAACTATGATCTGGCGTAGGCAGTCAACAGCAGACCTCGATAAATAATTTGCAAAAATATTATCTAGCTGGTTAATTTTTCCACTTTTTCTGTACATAGAATGTCTATGGGAGAGCTATGGTTTTCTCAAGTCCATTTGCTTGAAGTTATTCACCAGGATTTTTAGTTAATGCTGTTGTTTGCCTGATAGCTTGTCTTGCATTGCTTAAGATTCAGAATTTGCACTATTATTGTTATTTATATTGTGGTAGCACCTGAGAGCCCCCATTATAGGATGCCACCAATGAGATGCGGGGGGGTGAGTTGGGTAATTGCACCGGGGCCCAGAGCACCTGGCCACCACTGCCCCTACTTGGCTGGAGCCCCAAGTCACTTTGAATTGCCATGGGAGCGCTGCTTGGTATGGCTTTGAGGACTGCGGGGAGGGGGTACACCACACTCTGGGCAGTATTAAGGGCTGATTCTCCTAAGCCCTGCCCCTTCCAGGCCCTTCTGGAGCTGGCTTCCCCACATACACCTTGCCCTCAGGCCTGGGATGGCTGTCAGCCCTGCTGCCACTGTGCCAGGCATTGTTTGCAAACAGAACTAAAACAACAAACAAAAGGTTCCAACTGAGTTATGATTGGTCATTGAAGTCACATGATATGGCTTCTCTTCATGGCTGTATAAGTCACATGGAATAGCAGCTCATCATTGTACAAGTGTAACTTCTATAGCCAGGTTCCTCGTGTGACTGGTTTCAAGAAGTGAATTAAAAATGCTTGTTCTATAAGCATCGATGCTTGTAAAAAGCTCATATGGACAAATATGCAAGGAAAGGGGGAAAAAAAACAGGCATGTAAGGATGCCTGAATCGAATTTGTATTTACATCTGTCTGAATATTTACATGCAATGTTTTTCATAAATTGCCAAGCTCCAGTCCTAACTTACACATTCCTTGTAATCAATGTCAAAACTTCTATTGATTTTACTGACTCAGGCCCTACTCATTTTGCTCTTTACACCATAAAAAGGGGATGGTGTCTCATGCCTGGAGCATCTCCAGGGCTTTATCTACCTTAGCTCTCAACTTCGAAGGGAGCATGGTAAATAGGGTGTCGGCAGATTATTAATGAATTGCTGCGCTGCATACGCAGCACTTCATTAAGCTAATTCTCCCCTGCAGCAACTTCGAAGTGTTAAACTTTGAAGTGCTGGCTTGCGTGTAGCCACGGCTCACCCACTGGTATTTCGAGGTGCCCGGGCTACTTTGAAGTCCTTTTACTCCTCAAAATTTCTAAATAACCCACATTCTGCCTTAAGAGGAGATAGTCTGTTAGATGCTAATGAAATAAATGTAAAGCAGGTCAGAAGAAGAGAGATTGTGAAGTCAGTGGGTAAGGTGGTACAGCAAGCAGCACCCAGACACAAGGGACAACATGTTGGAAAAAATGAGAGTAAGCGAGCACATTTTTCCCCCCTCACTGATGGTTTGAATTTTCTGGAATCCCTCAACTTGAACTACAGTTTTAAACAGCAAGTTTCATTTAGTTTTCCTTTTCCAAAATACACTTTGCTGATCTGTTGCCTTAGTTATTTTATTTCCTTTACAATCCCAGCTCTCAACTGTGGTACTGTCTACCCCAGATTGCTGCTTTGTCTGAATTTCTGGAATTTGGAAACCCACTCGAAAGCTGGGCAAATCATCCTGGTAGGAATTCAGATCAGCCTGAGGAACCAAGTCCATTCATATTTGGTAGCATAAACTCAGGTTCTGAGTAGCAAGAGGAGAGGCTATCTTGGAACTGCCTACAACAGGAGTCAGCAACCTTTCTGAGGCAGAGTGCCAAAATTTTACATTTTGACCTCTGTGTGTGGTCCAAGTGCAGGTGATAACTTTTAAAGTCACTAATCGTCCTACTTACAACAGCCTCATTAATAAATAAATTAAGATGCAGAGCTTTACTGTTTAGGTGGTGGTCGGCAGCATTAGTGGGTCTTTCGTTAATACACACGCAGCATGGCTTTGAGTAAGCTTCTGGCCACATGGGGAAGAAGGGGCGGGGCTGAGCTCTCGCCTCACCTGCCAATGAAAATCAGCTCTTGTGCCACTCTTGGCACCTGTGCCAGAGGTTGCTGACCCCTGGCCTACAGTCTAGGAATCTATATCTAAAAATCAGGGCGTGCAAAGCATCAGGAGGAGATATTGTGCTCTGAAATCTTAATCCTAATCTTGCTGAGGTCAGGAACAAAATGCTTATTAACTTCAAAGGAGCATGTTCAAGCCCCAGCAAAGCCCATACATAGAGCACAGGGAAAAGCTTGCCCTCCCCAGTAACAAATCCCTCCAACTTCCTTCATGTGGTATCACAGACTGATATTCCCTGGGGACTGTTCCCTCAACAGAGCTTTCAGGACTCAACTATCCAAAGTGATATATATCTTGACTTCCTCACTGAAACAATGGCAGGGAAAGGAGGTACATTTCAGCACAGTGCTTCAAACCTTCAGATATTCTCTGTCAATGATATGCTGGTGTACTAGGCTTTGTGTGCTTGTTTTCATGCTATACTCATGAAGACACCCCTGAATAACTTAGTTGGAGGATGTTTGCTTATGTAATTTGTTGTCTGTATTGCATGTTAAAAATGAACTCTCTTTATAGGAAATGTACTCTGTTTCAACAGGAAAATCAAGACTGTTGTTATTTTTTTAGACAGACTATCAGGGTTTTTTAAAAAGGGGATATTTATATCAACAAAACTGAGCTTGTTTTCCTGACAAAAAGTTACTGTCAGAAAAAAGATTTTCTTTAAGTCTGTATTTCAAGGAAACCCCGTGGGACCTGGACCATTCACTATGTCCTTTCTCAAAGACTGTGTGTGACTTCTCTTAACACCTTGCGTTTAACTGTACCTATAAGGTACCTGAGAGGAAGCCATGCTAGTCTATACACTATCAAAACAAAAAGCAGTCAAGTAGCACTTTAAAGACTAGCAAAATAGTTTATTAGGTGAGCTTTCGTGGGACAGACCCACTTCTTCAGACCATAGCCAGACCAGAATAGACTCAATATTTAAGGCACAGAGAACCAAAAACAGTAAGCAAGGAGGACAAATCAGAAAAAGATAATCAAGGTGAGCAAATCAGAGAGTGGAGGGGTTGGGGGGAAGGTCAAGAATTAGACTGAGCCAAGTATGCAGAGGAGCCCCTATAGTGACTCAGAAAGTTCCCATCATAATTTAAACCCATGTGTTAATGTGCCGAATTTGAATATAAAGACAGCTCGGCTGTTTCCCTTTCCAGAACGGTGCGATAATTCCTTTTCAGTAACACACATACCTTTAGGTCATTGACAGAATGCCCCATTCCATTAAAATGTTGACTAACTGGTTTGTGGATCTGGAGCGTTTTGATGTCTGTTTTGTGCCCATTGACCCTTTGTCTAAGGGAGTTAGAAGTCTGTCCAATATACAAAGCATCTGGGCATTGTTGGCACATGATGGCATATATGATGTTAGTAGAGGAGCATGAGAAAGTGCCCGTGATTCTGTGAGTAACCTGGTTAGGTCCACGAGGTAGGTAACCTAACCAGGTTACTCAAAGAATCACAGGCACTTTCTCATGCTCCTCTACTAACATCATATATGCCATCATGTGCCAACAATGCCCAGATGCTTTGACCCTGACCGAGCACTGCTCTGGATCAGACGCTGAGAAACCATTCCAGAGAACACCTTTTGTTCCATCAATTGGCAATCATCCAGGGACTCCTTTTGAGATGCCCTCTAATTGCTTATCTTTTCCAAAATAGTAAGTTTTCCCACAGACTTGCTGGAAAACGAGTCTGCTTTCCATCCCAACGTTGTTATTATAGTCGGTAGACAGAAATTGCCCAACACCTTCATGCAGAAGTTGAACTCAGCCAGCTAACTGACAAACAGTGACCTGTCTCCTGTTTTCCACTGAGATCGGAAGTGTTTGCCTTCTGCATCAAAAGCTGCTGGGATGGTTCTGCAGAAGCTGAAAGCAAGACTTATGGAGCGGTGGGCAATGATGTGTAGTGAGGAGTGCAGGAAAGAGCTAGGCAAAGCCTCTTGGCAAGGTTTTGTCTGCTTTTTCATTTTAGTTCTGCTAACTCACCATTCAAGAGCGCTAAGATCTCACTCTCATATTGACCAATATACAACACCTGGGATATGCTGATAGATGGTTCTGGTTATGGCCCATGGCTGAAGAGAACTGAGAGCCTGGATTCTTTTGACCACTGGAACTGTTCACTCTGATGGAGTCTCCATCATTGGTAACTTTGAACTCCAATTGGCATGTTCTTCTAAAAGATATGGTCTGTCTTGGAAGCTTTTCAGGGAAGCAAGGAGGCCTCTGCTATGCACAGGGTCAGTCTAGATGATCACAGGGTCTCTTGTGCCCTTGGGCCTATTCCTACTGCTTGTTGTGTGAACTTGGACAGGTCAGGCTACCATTCCATGCCTCCATTTCCTCATTTGTAAAGGGGCCATGTGGCAAAAATCTCTCACTTGTCATTTGGAAATCTTAGGACAGATCTATCTTCAGTCTTCGTGTAGCACCCCCATTACCACCGTACCTGGGCACGTCACAGTCTTTAGTGTGTATATACTCACAACACATTTCTGAGAAAGGGAGATGCTATTATATTTATTTTACAGAAGGGAACTGAGGTACGAAGACTTGTGCGGGGTTATACAGGAAGTCAGCAGTGTTAAACTCAGGCTTCCCCAGTCTTTGATTAGTCACCTACCCACTAGGCAATTCTTCCCTTAATTCAGGCCATGTTGCTAAGAAAGAATGGCTATGTCTACACAGCCAAGTTATCTCAAAATAACAGCAGTTATTTCAAAATAACTTTGGCAGCATCTAAATGATGCACATCCTATTTTGAAATAAATTCAAAATAGCAGGCGTGTTATTTTGATTCATGTAAATCGCATTTTCCTGAGGAATAGTGCCTATTTCGAAATAGGTCATTATGGGCTTTAATGGCACTATTTTGAAATAGTCCTATGGACCCAGAAATGCTATTTCAAAATGGATTTTGTGTGTGGTTGTGATATTTTGCAATAGCCATATCTTATTTCAAAAATAGGGCTATCGTGCAGAGATAGTCAACATGAGCAAACTAGGGCCTGTGACACCCACTTGAATGTTTCTGCATCTATCTTTGGCAAGGCAGTGGTGCACTTATGCCCGTTATCCATCTCACGACAAGACTTACCAGTCTCACAGGTGTGCAATGATAATTATTTAAGTTTCCCTTGTGCTTTGAGATCCTCTGATGAAAGATGCCCTACGCATGCAAAGAATGTGCTGTCATGAGATTCCCTAATCAATACCCAGACCAAAGAGGTAGAGTTTTGGAGGGGCTCTATCAAGTGCCTTTAATCAGGCTGTATCTCCAGGGCTTCTCGGGTTTACCATCTCTAATTAGGTCGAACACGTATATATCATTGTAGACAGACGTTTTCCAGTCACAGATTGATAACTTCCAATGGGCTCTGAACTGCAGTCTAACTGGGTTACAGCTGTGCAGTTCCTTATATCGCAACCCCAGGCTATTAAAACCAAAGGCTCCATTTACCCGCATGGTGCTAACTTGCTCATGTGCCGCAAACTGCAGAGAGCTGTCAGCAGCGGAAAGGTCATCCCGGGCAGGCTGTGCTGTGTAAATGTGTAGCCCTGCATGCAGCTGTTGAGAGATTAGGTTTCAGAATCACCTGCTCTGGTTGAGAATACAGGAACTTGCCTGTCAAACACAGCCCAGTAATTACTCCATACTCATCTGCACCTTCCCTATCTGCATCCTAATTGAGGTTTAACAGCCTTGGTCCTGGGTGTTTGCGAAACAGGCTTCTCACTTCCGAGCTTCAAGCTAATTAACATAACGTGGGATAATTAATATTAGTGAGTCCTTTGCACTGTGCACACATGGCTCATGCACACACAGTACACCTCACTTGTAAGGGCCAGATTCCACAGTTAAGTCCAGAGACAGCATGCCTATTGGTTTCAAAGGCATCCCTGGAGTAGGCCCAATGACCTACGCATGTTCCATACATGTTGTTAAAATGTGTTTCGATTAGTTAAAGCAAAAATCAGTCATAGGCTAGACTATATCCCCGTGACCACTTTAAAGTTTCAATCTTTGGCTGTTTTTACTGCATTCCTGTTCAAAGAAATGTGATTAGACTATGTTGACAAGGGGCGGTAAAGATTTTTGATGGAGATTATTCCCACTCCCCAAACGTTCAAAAATATTACAACAGTATCTTTTCAGAAAAAGAATGAAATCAAAGTTCTTATTTTGGCAAAGCCTATGCATGGAAAACTTCAGCCATAAAGTGTATTTTTCTGAATGTGTATCTTTTGTTCCCTCAGGGTTACAATCCAAACCATAGAAGTAGCTACCAGCATGACCTCTAGAATAACAACCACTCTCAAGATTTTTGTACTTAAGGATCATAAGTTATGCTGAAAATTGTTGTGCTGATTTGCTGAAGAGGTGGCCCTGAACCAAAATTCCAGATCTGAATGTTCCCAACAGCTGCACTGGATTTACGTCTAGACCCAGCTTTACAGCTTTCCTTCTCTGTTTAATTATCCAAACCCAGATCTTAGATCTGGCAGTCCTCGGATCTGCTCTAAATTTGCAGTTGGGAGGTGGCCATTCTGCTCTGTTTTAGTTTTCTCTTGCTGTTTACAATCAGAAGTGATGCCTAATTATACTAAATGGGTATTATATAAAACTACATGGAGCAAGACTCATTTCCCTACATAGAATGATTCTTCTATGTTTGTTCCAGCCACCACTGCCCTTACTGCTATTTTTCAATTACAGTGTGGATATTATACTACGCTTGATATAGTTTAAAAGAGCATAGATATAAGCTCCAAAAACTAGGTCATGATTGCAGTCACCAGGGGCCTATGAAGCAATAGTTTGTCAACCTCTGCTTCCCCTCAAGACTTTTTCCAAAACAGTCTTGGACGTTTAGTGACAACTGATTTTTTCACTGTTTTTTTTTCTTTAATTTGCATTTTTGGGCTGTTTTGCAGATTCCTGTTACTGAACATCAAAGAAAAAGAGGGTAGGTTCATATGTAAATATGCTCTTTCAGGTGGGTCATACATTGTGGCTATGTCTACACTACAGCAATCTTTCAAAAGAAGCCATGCCGGAAGATCTCTTCCGAAAGAACTTCTTTTGAAAGAGTGCATCCATGCAGCCCCCCACTCTTTTGAAAGAAAGGGACTGGGATCGACACATCAGGCCCTCTGAGGACTGCTCTTTCAAAAGAATGGCTCTGCTTTACTTTGGAAAGAACACTTTTTATATGTAGATGCTCCACAGGATCTTCCAAAAGAGCTCCCTTCTTCCAAAAATTTTTTCGAAAGAACTTGCTCGTGTAGCTGCAGCCTTTGAATAGGGAAGTCCATTCTGCTTCATCTGGGGGCCCTATGCAACGGAACCATAGACCATTTATGCATCAGAAATGCTAATCAGGAACTTTAGACGTTTGTTGATCAGTCTTTATTTACACTTGGACCTAAAGTTACAAATGTGTGGTCAATGCTAGCAAAGTATATTTCTCTTAGAAACCAATATGTCAAGCCATAAAGATAACCAATCATCTCTACTGTACCTTCCAGCACTAACTTTGAAGACCTACCAGTCACAAATAGGCTTTGGTCCTTCTCCCTGAAACCAAGCTTTAAGGTACATATCTCACTCCGGAGATCTGACATTCAACCAGTGCTCCACAGTAAACTGAGTCAGGATTGGAAGATTTTGATTGCTAACTACCGCAATGTGATTTTTGATAATTGTCTCATTTGCCATGTCATTGTACCTTGTACAGGACTTCTAAATGGGTCTGATTTTGGAAAAAAACTATCTTGGTACATTCATGAAGTTGTTTTTAACTGGAGAAAATTTGAAGCTTTTTCATAAATGCTACTGAAATTTCTCCCTAATTTGAAACAATAGCATATTATAATATCTCTTTCAATTGTATTTAAAAGGCTTTAATAGCCTAATTCAGGCTGCCAAACCTGTACCAAAACTCCCACCCATCTTGAAATATGAATACAAATCAACTTACCTCCTTGTTCTCCACATTTTTAGAAGTTCAAAAATTTCAGATATCCCATATCCCTCACTTTCAAACTATGCAGCAGGACTCCTGCCTTAACTGTATGAAACCATCTTGTGTAGTCTCATTAGATCTGATAATTACCTCCCAAATGTTCACATTTCATCTCTGACACAGATAAACTCCAGAGTGTATCCCAAGTTTGGCAAAAGAAGGAAAGAAACAAAACATCGAAAGAAACTTGTTCACATGATTTGGTCTGTAAAGTTTCAACTTTATTCTTTTTTAATTTAAGAAGACAAAAAAAGCAGTCTACCAATTTCATTTCCATGTCCCCACATTTTTATACATTTTCAATTATATTTACCTTGTCACAGATTGCAGCTAGTCAATAGGCCCTGCACTCCCATCTGAAGTCAGATGAGACTCTCAGCCAGCAGGTAGAACGCAAAGTTTATTAGTCAACAGGAACACAGCTTAAAACAGACTTGTGAGCACAAAAACCCAGAAGCCATCAGTACAATCCGTTTTGGGGAGAGAGGGTAAGAACCAAGGTCCTGGCTTTCTCCCCTTCCTCTCCAGACAGCTGCAACAGCTCCACTCCCCACTTCAAATTCAAACACCAAGCCCCTCCTCCAGCCTTTGTCCAGCTTCCAGAGCAAAAGGTGTTACCTGGTTGCCTAGGTTATGAAGGGCATAGCCATTGAATATGCACAAAAAGTCAACACACCTGAAATGCCCATCACAAACTATGCATTGACAATGCCTAGGGAAACCGAGGCACTCGCATAGAGTTACTATGGGATGGTAGGAAACATATGCAACATAACTAGGGGAATCAAAATTCCTACAAACCCCACTTCATCACATCCCACCAATATATACTTCTACTTCTTGGAATAAGACCTTGTTATTAATGCCTCCTAACATCAGCATGGAATGGAAATTTTCAGCCATGCTAATAGCAAGTAAGAAAGGCATTCATCGCTAACAACCCTATCCAAACCTAATCCCAGAATATATTTCCTTGATTATTAGAGACTATTGACTATTGTCAGAGATAGGTCTGAGCCTAACACTCGGGGCAGTGTGGGGACTGTTGGAGACAGATCAAGATCCAGATTTCACAACAGATTCTTTACCTTTTCAATGGACTACAGAAACAACTCTCAGTCTAACTTTCATGAACCATGAGGTATGTTGGGATCTGGATTTAGAGTTTTATATCCAGCTGCTATAACTCATCCCAGTCTCTGGTTATTATGTTTTGCAAGCCTCCCCTTTCTTGGGCCTGATGACCACTCCATTAGTGGGATCTCTGGTGAAATTCTGGCACCATTAAGGTCAATGGCAAAACTCCAATTGATTAACTGGGCAGGATTTCTTCCCAATCTTTTGTCCTTACATGCATTTAATTGGGGATCTCAGTTACCAGGTCACCCAGAAGGACCAACACTAAATGAGGATGAAATCACAGCTCTGGGCAATTTACACTGACTGGTGCCATGCCACCAATCTAAAAAGTATCCAAAGAGGGACATAAAAACTATAGTCCCACCTTCTATCTGCAACACGCCACAAATAGCTTTAATGCTTAATGGTTTAAAATCCCAAAGCTATGCCTGTTTCATAGTAATTATATTAATCCTGATTTTGCAATGAAATCTAGGTAACCAATAATTTGTTTCAGATTCTGTTGTTCTTTATAATAAGATGGTATTTACACCGAGGTGTTGCCCTGCTTGTGCTGTGTATTTGTTAAATGGCAGCTGTAGAAGTCATAAAGCTCTCTTCTCTTCTGCAAATCTGCATGGTCCACATTTCCACCAAGTTCAGTGAAATTCTCTGCCTGAAGAATGCAGAATCGAGCCCTAGATTACACACAGAAGTCCACAAATACATTATAGACGTGAACACACTGCAGCCACGTTCATGAAACCTACGTGCTATATAGGTCGATGGTCAAGACTGCATTGAAAATGCAGTCTAACCTGACTGAACATCTTCTCAATATATCTGAAAAATACATTGAATAGTGGATTTCTAGGTTCACGGTTTAGTGAAGAAGAGATCTCAGAGTTTCTGCTACTTTCCCAGGTTCAGGGATGGGGTGAGTGTAGTCATAACTCTTGTGAGATATTACATCCTGACCCAAACCCTGTCCTGCATTACTGCCCCAAAACAAGGCTTGGACCACTTAGAATTGGCTAATGGTATGGTGGTATAGTGGTTCCCCACCTCTGCATTTGCTGTTCTGTGACCTCTACTAATCATCACAGCTTCCCACCTTGTCCCTCCGCATTTTTGGTGCTGTTTCCTTGTTTTGCATGTTGCAGAAGACTAAGGAAATCACAACAGTTAACAGTTTGTAATGGGTCTTCTCTTCTTTACTGTGGACTGAGGAAGGTCTAGCATGAACACAGGTGGCTGGGTTACAAGTGAAAAGCATCATAATCTTTGCAGGGAACTCAGCTTTCCTTTTTTTTTTTTTTTACTTAATAGCGCTCCATAAAAAAGAAAAAAACTAGGCAGAGTAAAATGTCCACAAAGAAATAATTCCTTGTTGTTAGAGGAGTGACGTTCCATAGGGACTTAGAAAAGGGTTAAGCTGTGTTGCGTGCCTTAACTCTGAATACCTTCTGAACACAGTCCTTTGGTGCAACTTGTTCATTACTTCATTAATAAAGATTGTGTGCCCTGTTTTAAGCATCAGAACTACAGTCCATTAATCTTGAGAGAAATTTTACTTCCAGTTCAGATCTCAACTTCAAGGGGGGAGAGAATGGCCATAGAGTTTTCCATTTCCAGGAGAATGGCACGCCCCTCTGGGAGACAGTAAATTGAAATTAAGGCTGTTTCAGTTGGCTGACAGGATATGCCTGCAAATGTAGACATATCGAAATGGTGAAAAAGTCTGTTTGTGCCCATTCATATAAAGTGAATGGGTTGTAATGTTCTCCAGCCCTTGGGAACGGTGGCTACATTGAGTAAAGAAGGCTGGAAGAATGAGATGGGTTTGACATAAGCATATTTAAGTGCTCTGAAGGCTTTCTCTCCTCCCTGTGGTTTAATGGTATATTCCACTGGGATCCACAAGGAAGAAACAGAGTGAATCCCTACAGCTTTTCTTTTTAAGGGTAACAAATCTTAAAACAGGTGTGAGCACAGACAGATCTTCTTACTTGAGTTTAAGTTCTTTTCAGCCAGGCCTCTCTCTGTGTGTATTATTATCATTCCACAAAGTAAGTGCTGTGGAGTGAGGACTGGGAAGAGGGGTGGAAAATAGAGGCTGGAAAAAATAAATGACTGCAAATGAATAATATGAACTAAGTATGCTGGTCATGCTCGATTAAATTTATTATATTGCGGTTACTCGCAAGACATATTAGCCAGAGTTAAAACGAACACAAATACGAAGATTCAGTGCAGGGAAATGTCATATTGGCAAACCATGAAATCTGTGACTAACATAACAGAAGATCAGATTGTTGAACAGCTTCCATTTGTGCACAGGAAAGCTATATCTTTTTTCAGTAGAATACCAAATCAAAGGAGCTCCTCCTCATCCACTTTTGGACTGATTTTTCTCCCTGTTAATTTAAGTGACAGCCCTCTTTCCTCAGGTTATGTTTACACTAAGCAAAATAAATCAACCACAGATATTCAATTCTAGCTACAGTAGTATGCACAGCTAGAATCGACCTATCTGTGCTCAGCTTATTTGGCCATCCCTATTGAATGAGGTCAATGGGAGCTTCTTCTGTCAAGTTCCCTTACTCCTCGTGTCTCGCAAGGAGTAAAGGGGTCGACTACGACCCCTGAGAGGTTGATTTCTCATGTCACTACTAGGCATGCAGAATCAAATCCTGGAAGATCAACCCTGAGAAGGTCAATCTTCCAGGCTAGTGTAGACATAGCCTTGGTCCTTTACTGTTGTGCTGCCACCTAGTAGCAAGGGTGGACAAGAGGCAATAGAATAAAGCTAGCACCATCAATTTGCAAAAGTGGCCAGTGACTGGGGTTGTTTAGTGCCTCAGTTTGGGGTCCCCAAGGTGGGACACAATAAAGAGCCTGATGCTGACAAATCATACATCTTTAAAGGATTTCAAATTGGATATCCCAAATTAATCACTAATAAGTAGGAGGAGAAAGGTGTGTGGAGCCCAGGCTCTCTCCAGTCTGTATTTGCTCTCCACTCACCTTCTCCTGGAAAGACTTTAAGGGGGTCAGTAAGTCCAGGCAGCCTTTGTAGGAAATAAGTGAGGTTCTTATTCTTTTCTACTCCCCTTTGGGAATTCAGAATCCCCAAAACAAATTTTTACAGCGAGATTACACCACTGTTTTTCAGTTTTTGCCTCAGTGGTAATGGGCTAGTCATTGATTGTATTGAAAGCAATCAGCTTAACTGCCACAGGTCACAATATGGCTCCTATAAATCAGAAAACAAAATGAATTTCCTTCTTCTCACTCTTAAGTAATAATTAAGGTTGGAACTAAAACCAGAATTCCAGAATCTGACATCCCATACAATGAAGTCTTGAGATCAAGCACCAATTTTTACAGCTAGTGTCCATATATTCCTACACACTTTCAAAAGTATTGGCTTCTGGCAACTTTGCAGCAGTTTCTCCTTTCTTTGTAAATTTCATACCAGTATATAGTGGCTTCAGCAAGAGTTTTTCATTTCAGTTATAATAAAAGAGGAGATAGAAATGAAAGACAACTGCTTTCAGGGAGTGAAGTTCACAATGTACACTTACCTCTCCCCTAGCCAGCAGCAGATGCTTGAACTGTTTTAGTTCTTTTACTACTCTGTTCAACACAGCCCATGTTGATATTGTGGATTCCCTTTCTTGGTTTCTCCTTTTTTCCTTTTGTTCGTCTGCTGCACATTCAAGGAGAATGCAGTAATCATTCCCTGAAGATACCCCAGCAGCAGTGCTCTTCAATAACAGGATTTTTCATTCGAAAGTTAAGACTATGTTAATCCCATGGTAGATTTCATCATTTTGCCATGTGCTACCTAAGAGATTTTGAACTGTGAATTATAAAGACAGAACAAGAGAGACCACCATCATTCTTTTCCTGGTTACCTTGAGCCAGATTTGAGGGCAACAGCAGGAAATATGTGCTACAGAAGCTAACAGCATCATTTACCAGATGAGATGCTACTTTGTATGGGTAATTGCTTCATTAGTTGCCCTCAATCAAGTTGTTTACACAAAAATAAAGCAGACTGCTCACTTAAAAATCATTGTTGTCGGTGCAGATAGGAAGGTCATTTTGTTTCCAGAGCTCTAATGGGAATTTTCCTTAGCCAATCAAGAAGTGGACCTCAGTTTCATTTCTCTTGTTTCAGCAGTTGTCTCCATTGCATGCAGTAATTTCTTCATGCAGTTTTTTCAACCTGACATAAGAGCAATAGGTAATTCAAATATCCGTATTGTCCCTGCACCCTATAATGGCATTACAATGACAATTTTATTGCACTCATAAAATTTTTGCAGCTTTCCTGTGACACATTGTAATTTTACCAACAGTTGTAAAAGATCTTCAATTATATTTATATAAAATTGAGATGAATAGGTTTTCATATTAATGCATTTCTCATGGGGTAAAAGGGATTTTTCCCCCTTTCCTTTTGCCAAGTGAGTTAAAAAAAAGTGAGTTAATTCAACTATTTGTAAATTCACATTAGAAACATTTCATAGTAATAAAATTTATGAATTTAGTTTCCAAAGGATACTGCCAGAGACATTTCTGATTATTACATCAATACTTAAATATAATGATTGTTTGCTTTTAAAAATGTCTGTAAAGTTCAACTCCTGAGACTGGGTCAGTATTTGGTAAGCCTTTTTTGATGCAAGCTTGGCTGTGTCTACACTAGCCCCCTTCTTCGAAGCGGGCAAGGTAATCAGCCTGAGCGGAGAATACTAATGAAGTGCTTCGATGAATACGCAGCACCTCATTAGGCTAATTCTCCCTGTGGCAACTTCAAAGTTGCAAACCTTGAAGCACTGGCATGCCGTGTAGCCACGCGCACTTTGAAGTACCCACTCGACTTTGAAGTGACCTCATTCCCCTTTGGGCTACACTGCATGCTGGCACTTAGAAGTTTGCAACTTTGAAGTTGCCACAGGGAGAATTAGCCTAATGAGGTGCAGTGTATACATTGCAGCACTTTATTCGGATTCTCCGCTCAGGCTGATTACTATGCCCCCTTCGAAGAAGGGGCTAGTGCAGACACAGCCAAGCAGTTCTGCCTTTGCAGGTTTCTGATGGTTTTAAAAAAATTATTTCCGGTAAATGGATGAAGTAGTTAACTGAAGGAATTTGGATTTTTTGTGAACACTGTTACCAGTGTGAAACTCTCTGTTGGCTTGATCAGTTATCTTCATAACAAGTCTGAGCAGACTTGGCATGCAGCGAGATCCTATGAACTGAAGTGGGAAGAGAGTTTGAGTTGGCCAGAGACCACACAGCTGTGATTTAATAAAAAAAAAAAAAGGCTTCAAAGGAAGGGTAGATTCTGCTCTTACCATCCATGATACTAAGAAATACTGGGAGGGGGCGGGGGTGCAGCTGGAAAAAAGAGAAAAGAACATCCTTCTTTTTATTACACTTAAACACAGCATAGCTTCACCCGGGGGCTGGGGGTAGTTTGGGCTAGGACTTCACTGAAGCCGCAAATATAAAATAGGGACTATATTTGTACTTTACATCTGCTAGTCCTCTGCATTTCTGGCTCATCAAATATATGGGCAATCCACCTGCACAACACTAATGAATTTATCATTCTGAGCAGAGTAAATGAATATAGGCTTGAGTACATGAACTCTGACAAGAAGTTTTAGCCAAGATAAGCCTGGATCCTACTGACAAATCTACACTTTGGAAGGTTTTGGGGCTTTAGGACAGATGTGCTGTTAAAGTCTTTTGCACTTTCTTTGTTCACAATAACATTTACTTAGCTAGCTGCAGCTCTTGATTTTGTTTTGATAATTTTTCTTTTGAATAATAATTTCAGATTATTTAGCTAATGTGCTTCTTTCTCTTTTTTTCTCTTTCATAGAATGAAAAAAAAAATCAAGCTACAGGTCTCTTGAGGTTTATGCAGTGCCTGAGAGAAAAAAATATCATCATTGCACTTGAAATAATATTCCTTGAGTGAAAAACAAACAACTGAAATCACATATCTGGAATGAATGTGCTTTAATTAATGGAGTCCAAAGTATTATTAACAAACAGTTACTCAGAAATATGATAGCTTTTCATTTTACACCAGTATCCTATTAGATCCACAGAGTAAACCATCCTCTTTTATTCAACTAATGTCCCTAAATGATACATATCTGCCCAAAAAGAAGTGTGTGTTGTGAAGAGATCTGGAGAGTGGGTGGCAGAAAACAAGCTGTGAACACAAGCAGACTTTTAAGTAGAATTCTTGTACATACTATATAGAACAGAAGATCATCCATCACAGTTATTGAAACTGTGACCAACAAGCCATAAAGCTGACAAGAAAGGGTAGGAAATATGACTTGTTAGGTAGGAGTAGACCAAAGAGGGAATTGTAAAAGGAAAATTTCATGATGAATTAGTTTGTATTTTTTGTTTTCATTTTTGACACATGGAAGGAAATGCTATATGTTTTTTTAAGGAAGTGCAAATTTCTCCACTTCATCCATTTTAAATCCTCACCCTTAGGCCTTTTGTACTGAAGCATAAAGTTTGGAAACCTTAAATGGTCATAATGTTTCCCTGTAGAATTTGGCCTCAGAAACTTACTCACAGTTCAGTAGGGCTCAAAAGGAAAACCATTTTACAGCACTTTTGGCAGCATCCATTTAAAAGGGAATTCATATGGAGCATCAATTTATTCTCATGGCTTCTTTACCATATTTGATGAAATATAAGATGCAATTGGAACAAGCGGCTGAAGAAAAAAGGCCATAAACTTTGAAAAGGTGTTGTAAAACACACAGTGTGTTAACGTGAAACAAGTTACAGACTTAAAAGAATTTAAAATGGTTTGCTCATATAATAATAATACAAGAAGCTTGCAGGGTGCAGATGTTTGCTGGCAAATCTGGTATTTTAATACATGTTCCCCTTCAATGAAATTGCAAGATTCAGATCTGGATGTTAATAACTCAGTGACACTGGAAAGCCAAGCTGGAGGAAAGCTAGTAAAAAGGGGAAAATTAATCAAAAATAGAAAGTTCGGCAACAGGCATTTAAATGACACTCCAATTTTTCATGCATGGAAAAGGCGTTAAGTTTGCGAGTTAGTCAGACAACTAGCAACCTTGCTTTCCCACACCTTACTCAATGGGTCCTGTCCCATGACTCAGATGGGTATTCCTGTTGACATTAGTGAACTGGAAAAATGATAAGCATTGGTAGAGAAGGGATACATACTTTATGGGTCCACCTAAACCTTACTCAGGTGATTTCTCCTTGAGACATATGTTTGCAGCCCACCTGCTGATTAAGCCTGCTGTAAATTAGGATTGCTCCAGAGCTGCTCTAATTTATGCCATGGGCCACATCAACCTCCAGTCAACCCAGAAACTGGTCAGTGGCAAAGTCTTTGGTCTTCTCTATCTAGGCCATGCATCCTGTGTGCTGCAGCCTCCAAATCTGTCCTCTTATACACGTTTTAGAGAGGTCAGGAAAGTTTTCCTCCTGGTAAAAAAAAGTTCCTTTTTGCTGACAATACCCACATGCATTAGCAGTCTATGTATTAGGGCTGTCCAGGTTCTGCAACATCCTCATTGACACCTACTGGTTTGGGACTCTTGGGTTTGGCACTGTCTGTGATGCAGTATCGTTGAGACCCTGTAGGCGCTCCAGGGTTGGAGCACTCAAGGGGGAAAACACGGCACAGCAGGACCATATATGTTGCTAGAGTGGAGCCCCAGAAACTCACAGCAAGGATCCCAACAGCAAGAAGTCCAATGGCCAGGCACAGAGCCCATTGGGGGCCAGCATCCAGGAGAAGATTCCAGGCAGGAGCAGGGTCCAAAGGCCAGGAGCCCAGTGGCACGTGGCTCAGTCCTGGGAGTGGAGCCCTGCATGGGAGCCAGAGGTTGAAAGTGGACCCCAGCCGGGACAGGTAGCGGGGCGGGAGGGAGAGTGGGTAGAAGTGTGTCTGGGGTTGGGAGTGGAGCCCAAACAGAGTCATCAGCTGACAGCAGGGAGTGGAGCCTAACTGGGGCTTGCAGCAGGGAGGGGACCCCAGCAGCCTCCCAGGAGCAGAGCCCATCAGTAGAGGGGCTGGCACTGAAACAGGGAAGAACTAGTAGGAGAAGCAGAAGTGGGTGGCAACCTGGACTGCTGCAACCGTGAGATGGTGGATTTCAGGATCCTACAAAAGGAAGAAAAGTGAGCAGTAATATACAGACCTGTGATTTCAGAAGAGCAGACTCCAACTCCCTGAGAGAACTGATGGGTAGGATGCCCTGGGAAACAAAGATGGAGGGGAAAAAAGTTCAAGAGAGCTGGCAGTATTTTAAAGAAATCGTACTGAAGGCACAGGAACAATCAGCCCACTGCATAGTACGAAATGCAAATATGGTAGGCAACCAGCTTGGCTTAACTGGGAAATCCTTGGTCAGCTTAAGCTCAAAAAGGGTGCGTATAAGAAATGGAAATGTGGACAGTTGATTAAGGAGGAGTATAAATATACAGCTGCAGAATGCCGGGGAGTAATCAGGAAAGCGAAAGCACAATTGGAACTGCAGCTGGCCAGGGATGTGAAGGGTAACAAGAAGGGTTTCTACAATCATGTTAACAATGAGAGGGTTATCAGGGAAGGTGTGGGGCCATTACTGGATGAGAGAGGTAACCTAGTGACAGATGATGTAAGAAAACCTGAAGTACTCACTGCTATTTTTGCCTCAGTCTTCACGAACAAGGACAGATTCTACACTACGGTGCTAGACAATGCAGTATGGGAAGGTGGAGGAGAGCCATTGGTGGGGAAGGAACAAGTTAAGAGCTACCTAGAAAAACTAGATGTACATAAATCCATAGATCTGGATTAACTGCACCCAAGAGTACTGAGGGAATTAGCAGATGTCATTGCTGAGCCTTTGGCCATTTTCTTTGAAGACTCTTGGAGATCAGGAGAAATCCCAAATGACTGGAAAAAGGCAAACGTAGTGCCCATCTTTAAAAAAGGAAAGAAGGACAATCCAGGGAACTACAGACCGGTCAGCCTTACCTCAGTCCCTGGAAAAATAATGGAGGGGGTGCTCTCGGAATCCATTTTGGAGCACTTGGAAGAGGGGAAAGTGATCAAAAGTAGACAACATGGATTCACCAAGGGCAAGTCATGTCTGACCAATCTGATTAACTTCTATGATGAAGTAACAGTATCTGTGGACATGGTGAAGTCAGTGGATGATACCTTGACTTCAGCAAAGCTTTTGATACAGTCTCCCACAACATTCTTGCCCATAAGTTGAGGAAGTATGGATTGGATCCATGGACTATAAGATGAATAGAAAGCTAGCTTGACAGTCTGTCCAAACGGGTAGTGATCAATGGGTCAATATCTGGATGGCGGCTGGTTTCAAGCAGAGTGCCCAAGGCTCGGTTTTGGGGCCGGTGTTGTTCAATATCTTTATTAATGACCTGGATGAAGGACTGGATTGCACCCTCAGCAAGTTTGCAGACAACACTAAGCTAGGGGGAGAGGTAGATACATTGGAGGGTAGAGAGAGGATGCAGAGTGATTTGGATAAATTGGAGGATTGGGCCAAAATAAATTTGATGAGGTTCAACAAGGAGAAGTGTAGAGTCCTGCACCTGGGGCGGAAGAATCCCAAACATTGTTACAGGCTGGGGACTCACTGGTTAAGCAGCAGTACAGCAGAAAGGGACCTAGGGGTTATGGTGGATGAAAGGCTGGATATGAGTGAACAGTGTGCCCTTGTAGACAAGAAGGCTAACGACATATTTGGGTGCATTAGGAGGAGCACTGCGAGCAGATCTAGAGAAGTTGTTCCCCTGTATTCGGCACTGGTGAGGCCACATCTGGAATATTGAGTCTAGTTTTGGGCCCCCAGGTATAAAAAGTACACGTATGTGCTGGAGCAGGTTCAGCGGAGGGCAACAAAAATGACCAAGGGGCTGGAGAACATGACCTGTGAGGAGAGGCTGAGGGATTTGGGCTTGCTTAGCTTACAGAAGAGAAGACCAAGGGGTGGTTTAATAGCAACTTTCAACTTCCTGATGGGGAGCTCTAAAGAGGATGGAGAGAAATTGATCTCAGTGGTGGCAGATGGCAGAACAAGGAGCAATGGTCTGAAGTTACAGAAGAAGAAGAGTAGGTTGGTTATTAGGAAAACCTACTTCACCCAGAGGGTGGTGATGCACTGGAATGTGTTGCCTAGAGAAGTAGTAGATTCTCCATCCCTAGAGGTTTTTAAGTCCCGGCTTAACAAGGTCCTGGGTGGGAAGACTTAGATGGGGTAGATCCTGCTTGAAGTGGGGGGCTGGATGAGATGACCTCCTAAGGTCTCTGCGAGCCCCACGATTCTATGTCCCCTGGTCATGCAAACTACCTGGTTCAGGACCACTCAGGTCCCAAGGATGCTAGAACAAGGAGGTCCAAACTGTAGATGGAGCCAGAGATGGTAGAACGTGGTTGGACACATATGCTACATATCTAATATATAAAGCACAAATAAGAATTAATATCCCATGTCATTGTACTGTTTCTGGGATTTTAAAAGTTCTAAATAGTCAAATATGGAGGGGAAAATCTGTCTTAAACCCCTTAATGCCCTAATCCTCACCTCTAAAACTGCATTGTTCCACCAACAGCAAGGAAACTGCCAATTTACATCGCCCGAGGATCTGCCCTCAGTTCCTGCATCCCCTCAGACCATACCTGTTGCCTTGAAAACGTCTTGCCAAGGAGAACCGAAGCAAGTTGCTAGGATTTCTTTAACTTGTGTGCATCCTGCTACTAAGCACATCAGTCTAAGAATAGTGTTGACTTACAATTGGCAAGGTTTCCAATAGGAGTTGCACACAGCGTAATTGGCAGCATCCTTTTCCCAGGGATGTCAGATTAGAACAGAAAGGTAATATTTATGTAGCAGCTTCCTGAGAAACATGGGCTTGTCCTTGCATTTGTGTATGATAAGCTGTCAGATAGGCGCACACGAGGCAAAGCAGTCATCCTTCAGTAACCAGCAAAGTGAAGTTGCTTGTGCTTTTAAGGGCTGTTCTCTGTACATCCCACATGGTGCATTGCTGGAAATATCATTCATCTGATTGGAACTTCTCTGTGAGCAGAGAAGGGAGAATATATTCCTTCATTGCTGCCAAAACTTTACTCAGCCAAAGCATACTGTGTGCATAAAATAGAGTGCATTGTAGTGCAACTGTGGCTTTCTGCCCTCATGCAGCCCGCACGCCCCCATGTGACTTGTTCTTTAAAGTGGAAGTGCAACTCATGGGCCACGTCTACAGTATCAAGTTCTTTTGGAAAATCAGGCCCTTCTTCCAAAAGAACTCATGGAGCATCTACACACAAAGGCCGTTTCTACACATGCCACTTTCTCTGAAAGGGGCATGCTAATAAACGGCCTGAAAAATGCTAATGAGGCATGGATGTAAATTCCCAGTGCCTCATTAGCATACATCCCCTGGGAAGGAAGAAGGGGCTTCCAGAAGGAGGACTTCCTTCCGGGAGGTCCCCCAGGGGCCACGCCTCTGCAAGCGATTTTGGAGTCTGGAAGAGCTTCTTCCAAACTCCAAATCTTGTGACCATATGCTAATGAGGTGCCGGGAATTTACATCCATGCCTCATTAGCATTTTCAGGCCATTTATTATTATTGGCATGTGTAGAAATGGCCGAAATGTGCTCCTTCGATCGGAAATTGAAAGAACACAGCTCTTCTTCCAGAAGTCATCTTCCACTCCTGGATCAGGAAGAGCGCCTCCTTTCAAAAGCTTCTTTCAAAAAAAAAGTGTGCAGATGCTCCGTGGGCCCTTTTTCTGAAAGAACAGTTCTCCTGGAGATGGATTTTTCAATTCCTGGCCCATTCTTTCAAAAGAGCAGGGGCTGTGTGGACGCTCTCTATTGAAAGAGCAGAACAATCTTTCACTACACTTTTTTGTGTGTGGATGTGCTCTTTTGAAAACAGTGTTTTTCAGACGAGATCTTCCAGAAGACCTTCTTTGAAAGACTGCTGTAGTGTAGTTGTAGCAGTGGTGATTACAGCTTCAAACTCCCCATTGCACCCTCATTATCCTAACTCATTGAGCTGTAGCGGTAGGTCGCAACCTTTCCTGCCAACTCTACCCCTTTCAGAAGTCTGACTTGGCTGGCATACCGCCAAGTTTCACCTCACTTTAAAACCACTTGCCTACAAAATCAGACACAAAAACACAAAAGTGTCCTAGCGCACTATTACTAATTGTTTACTTTCTCTTGTGTACCTTATAAATCTAAAATAAATCGTGCAAGTTGCAAAACACTACAATAGTCTATGCAACAGTATAAACGTCATTGTGTGCATGACATTTTATTTGGTACAGGTTAAATCACTTTAATCTGGAACACTCTCATCAAGCAACATCAATAATTGGGCATGATTTTAGTTAGCCAGATGACCACTTGTCATGGGTGTGGCCAATTTTCCTGTGGTCCCATAAAGTTTGTTTCCAGCCACCAGTTCTGGTTCTCAGTGTTCTGTGCTGTTATTGAGCTGTAGTTTGCCCCTAAATGTCTTCTAAGAGCCCAGGAAGCAGTGGAGGCATTGGGAATGTGATACAAAATATTCACCTCCTATGGTCCAGCAAATTCTCTTGTCTGGCACCAGTCAGGTTCCAAGGGTGCTGGATGAGACAGGCTCAACCTGAACTGACTTTGCTAGTTCTATTTAAGTAGCTTGTTTTAAAATATGGCAAATATTTAAATGAGTTGATTTACCCCCTGGAACACCTCTGTGTACCCTCAAGGGTATACCAACCCCTGGTTGAGAACAACTGCACTATAGTTTTTGTAGGATCATAGAACCCTAGAACTGGAAGGGACTTCAAGAGTCATTGAGTCCAGTTCCCTGCCCTCTCAGCTGGATCAAACACCATCTAGACCATCTCTGATAGGTATCTACCTAACTTGCTCCTAAATATAAAATGTAATGGTAGAGCTGGCTAAGATTTTAAAAAGTTGAATAACAAAAGAGGATTTTTATTTCCAAATTGTTCATATTTATTATACCCATAGCTTTGTTGAATATGTGACTGTTTCTGCCAGATTGTAACTGGTCCCCAAAAGTGGAGGAGGAAGTAGTGAGAGCTTTGACAATGATCTTGCTTAATTTCCTTAGTCAACATTTGAAAATGGCAACCACCTCTACCTTAGAACTGAGCTGAATGTCAGTTGAAGTGAAACAGAGAGCAGAAAGGAAGGATTATCACTGCTGTTTTACAGATGAACAATTGATTTGCACAGTGTGAGTGACTTGCCTATGCTCAGATAAGGAACTGCATCTTGCCCCCATATTTCCTGAGTACCCTGGGTAGTTCGTGGACACAAGAGGTCCCTTCTGTGATGGATGAAGAGAATGTACTACTGTCTGGCTGAGTTCCACAGCAATAATAAGCTTTATCTGGATTCTTCCATTAAAATAAAGAGGACTACAGAAGAATATTTGTAGATCACACTTTGCCCTCTGGGCCATACTTGGGTGCTCCATATACTGAATCCTTCCTAACAGTCTCAAAAAGAGTTAATGTATTATTTTACAACTTGAAAGCTCAGAGTGTTTTCTGCTCAAAAACACTGTATGGGGTACAAAAATATTCTTCTAAGTAGGGAAGGAAATGCTGAAATGTATCACAGTTGAGCTCTGGAGGAAAGCACTCTTTGATATTTTTGACTTCATTGTTTTGTTTAGTCTTTTAATGAAAGCAGATGCTCAGAAATGATTCCATTATTTCTGGAGTGAACTCCAATATGAATCTGATACCAACAGTAAACCTTATACTAGCCTTACTAAAGGGATGGGAAATGGGAAATCAGACCAGTCAGTCTTGTTAAGGAATAATCTCAGTGTAGGACTACTTTTCACAAGGCTGTTGGTTGTGTCTTTGTTTTGTTTTTCTCAGGAATTTTCTTAGGGCAAATTATCATGGAAGCATGTGTCTGGTGCTCTTCCATAGCTCTGAAACAGTCCCTGGAAGACACCCTCAAGCTACGTCTACACGTGAAGCCTACATCGAAGTAGCTTATTTCGATGTAGCGACATCGAAATAGGCTATTTCGATGAATAACGTCTACACGTCCTCCAGGCCTGGCAACGTCGATGTTCAACATCGACATTGCGCAGCACCACATCGAAATAGGCGCAGCGAAGGAACATCTACACGCCAAAGTAGCACACATCGAAATAAGGGTGCCAGGCACAGCTGCAGCCAGGGTCACAGGGCGGACTAGCGCTTCCGGGGCAACAGCTAGCCGCTCCCTTAAAGGGCCCCTCCCAGACACACTCAGCCTGCACAGCACGCGGTCTGCAGAGCCATAGGCACGCAGACCTTGGGCGACGCAGTCATGATGGACCCCCAGCAGCAGTAGCAGCAGCAGCAGCAGCAGCCAGAGGTCCACCCAGCCGCCCCTGCAGGAGCAGTGCTCGCCCTGCTCCATGCCATGCAGGAAGCAGCTGAGCACCTCCTTGCCACAGAGGAGGAGCTGACCGCAGGGGAGGAGGATGCAACCCCCAACCCTGAAGCACCCCGACCCCCCCGCCGCCTCATACGCCACCGGCTGTGGAGCTACCCCACCAGCACCGACTGGTGGGAGTGGCTGGTGCTTGGGGAGTGGGACGATGACTACTGGCTCAGGAACTTTCGCATGAGCTGGCAGACATTTATGGAGCTATGCCAGTGGCTCACCCCCGCACTCAGGCACCAGGACACCGCCATGCGGCGTGCCCTCCCTGTGGAGAAACAGGTTGGCATCGCTGTCTGGAAGCTGGCCACTCCAGACAGCTACCGATCCGTGGGACAGCAGTTTGGCGTTGGCAAGGCCACTGTCAGGGCGGTCCTCATGGAGGTAACAGGACCCACGGGGGGAGTGGGGGGAGGCAGCCCTGGCAGGGGAGGGGGGCCCAGGCAGGGGAGGGCAGGGGAGGGGAAGGGAGGGGGGCCCTGGCAGGGGAGGGCCACACACACCCTGCACACCCCTCATTGGTGCTCTCCCATGTGCTTCCCCTGCAGGTCATTCGCGCCATCAACGCCCTGCTCCTCCACAGGCTCGTGAGGCTGGGGGACCCAGATGCCACCATCGTGGGCTTTGCCACCCTGGGCTTCCCCAATTGCTTCGGGGCTCTGGATGGGACTCACATCCCCATCCGCGTCCTGGAGCACAGTGGAGGACGTTACATCAACCGGAAGGGCTACCACTCAGTGGTCCTCCAGGCCTTGGTGGACAGCCGGGGCCGTTTCCAGGACATTTATGTGGGCTGGCCTGGCAGCACCCACGACGCCTGGGTTTTCCAGAACTCGGGCCTGTGCCGCCGGCTGGAGGCGGGGACCTACATCCCCCAGCGGGAGATCCCTGTGGGGGACACCACCATGCCCCTCTGCGTCATCGCAGATGCGGCATACCCCCTCCGGTCTGCCAACCAGGAGCGCTTCAACCAGCACCTGAACCATGCACTCCAGGTGGTGGAGCGCACATTTGGCTGCCTCAAAGGGCTCTGGAGGTTTCTCCTCACCCACCTGGATGCGGGCTCCACCAACATCCCCCAGATTGTGGGTGCGTGCAGTGCCCTACACAATCCGGTGGAGAGCAAGGGGGAGGTCTTCTTTCACGGCTGGGCTGTGGAGGCCGGCAGGGCCGCTGTGCAGCCACCCGCTGCCCCCAGTTGCCAGGTGGACCCCGAAGGGACCTGGGTCTGGGAGGCCCTGCGGGCCCATTTCGATGAGGCCGCGGGCTGAACACTGCCAGGCCCCTCACTGCCCCCCACATCCTCCACAACACTCCCTGCCCCTACGCCCACACCACGGAACACCCAACAGCACACCCCCCACACACGTTTCTTGTACAAATAAAAGCAGACACTTGTTTGTGAAATCAAACATGTTTACTTGAACTCTTCTTAATAATAACTATAGAACTTCTAACTAACTTATATATTATATGTATGTATATTAATATAAAAACAGGGATAACAAGGAAGGGGAGAACGATTTACATGGTGGGGGGGAAGGATCAGACAGTGAAAACGGGGGTCACAAATAAATAAATACAAACTATGTACAGGGCAAAAAACCAAAAAAGCGGGGGGAATATATACAAAGGGGGCGGGGGGCCACGTCCTGGTCCCCACGCTCCTACAGTCCAGCACTGGGGGTGGGCGGCCGGGATCCCCGCCTCAGCCACAGCCCTGGCCGGGGCTGGCTGGGGTCCGCGCAGACCAGAAGATACGGCCAGCGAGTGTCAGCTGGCCCCGGGTCCCCCTTGGCAGAATGGCCCTTGGTGGCGCGTGGCGGGGCGATGGCGGATGGCACGGCGACTGGAGCAGCGGGTGGCGCAGCGGATGGAGCACGCAGGGCGGGTGCAGCGGCGGCCGGCGCGGCATGGGGGTCCAGGTAATCTGCTATGCGGTTGAATGTCTGCATGTAGGCCCCCCATGCCTCTTGGCGCCAGGCCAGCGCCCGCTTCTGCAGGTGGAGGCAGCGTTGCTCCACCCGCAGGCACTGCTCTGCGACCTCCACCTGCCGGCGGTGGAGGGCCAGCAGCTGGGGGGTCCATCGCCGGCAGCTGCTGCTGCTGGGTCCGCTGTCTTGCCCGCCGTGGGGCTGGTTGTTGCTCTGCCGAGGGGCTGGCCTGGATTGATGGCCCCGGAGGGGATTCCGGGACCACTGAAGCCTCGCCGGCGCTCTCCGGTCCTTCCGATGGTGCAGCTGCGGAACACAGGAGGCGGGGAAGAAGAGTGGAGACAGCCGTTAGTGTGGGCCCCGATCCGTGGCCCTTGTCCCCCTGCCCCTCTGCTGCAGGTTCCCCATCCCCATCCCCGGGAGATGCTGCTGTGATGGGGTTCAACGGTCCCCCTGCACTGCACCCCGTCCCCTGGTGGGAGTGACTCTCACTTCACTCAGCAGGTCTGACAGGAGAGGTTTCTTAGGCAACAGATGCCCAGTTTCTCCCAGAAGCGACAGTACAGCAGTCAGAGACAGTCCTTCCAACCCGTCCTGGGGAGAAGACCCCGAGGGGTGCTCCTCTGGGGTGTAGCTTTCCCCCTCCTCAGGCAGGCAGCCTTCTAGCTCTCCCTTCCCCTAGCCTCTAACTGCAGCCCCCGATTCAAACCCAGCTCGGCTCCTCCCTCCTCTTTGTTCAGGGCAGAGGTGTAACCTGCCAGTTGTAGCCTCAGGATCATCCTTAGCCACTGGGAGCTATTCAGCTTGTTGCTCGTATCTAGCCTGAGTCTCGCATTTGCACTCCCCTTCCTCCATCACATGCTGCTGCTGCTGCTGCTGCTGCTGCTGGGTGTCCCACCCCCTCCCCCCGGAGGACCCTAGAGGTTCCGCTCCCCCCTGCCCCGGGGATGGGGCATGGCACTGTCGTGCTGGGGGGAGAAGAGGCTGATGCACTCCTGTGAGGGACATGCCACTGCCGTCCTTGGGGCCATGGTCATCTGGGCATGTGGAGGGCCCTGGCCATATCTATTACCCCCACCCCTCAACCCCGGGGGTGTGCACCGGGGGGGGTACATACCTGACGGTCCACTCCCACAGTCGGGGGACACCCGGGGGGCGGATGCCCAGCTGCTGCTCCAGGATGGCAGAAGGAGGATCTGGAGGCCGGTGTCAGTGGAGGAGGAGTCCCCCTCCTCCTCCTCCTCCTGCTCCGGTGCCCCGGGGGTGGGCTCCTGGGGGGGCCCCCGGGGTGCGGGGCTTGACTCCGGGTCAGACTCCACCTCTGGAGCCTGCTGGGGCTCCTCAGCCGAGGTGTCAAGTGTGGCCGGAGGGGAGGAGGTGTGCCGGGGGCCCAGGATGTCCCTGAGCTCCCTGTAAAAGGGACAAGTGATGGGGGTGGCCCCAGATTGGCCAGCCGCATCCCGGGCCCAGGCGTAACCCTGCCGCAGCTCCTTCACTTTACTCCGGACATGGTCCGGAGTGCGGGCAGGGTGACCCCGGGTGGCCAGGCCCTTGGCCAGCCGAGTGAATGCATCCGCGTTCCGCCTCTTGCTCCCCATTACCTGGAGCACTTCCTCCTCGGTCCAGAGCCCCAGCAGGTCAAGAAGCTCGGCCTGCGTCCAGGAGGGGCCCCGCTGCCGCTTCCCGGCCTGGCTCCTGCCCTGGGAACCCTCGCTCCCCTTCAGGGGGGTTCCCTGAGGGCGCTGGGGGGGCTGCCAGGTGGCCATCAGGTCGTTTGGGGGTCTGGGTGGCTGAAGAAGAGCGTGCAGGTGAGCCACATGTTATTGCTGCTGCCTGCATGCTCTCTCAGCTTCCCGCACAGAAAGGGAGGGGGTGGGGACCTTTAAGGGGCCGCTCCACACGGCCACCATTGAGCTGAGGGGCTGGAGAGAGCGTCTCTCAACCCCTCAGCTGATGACCACCATGGAGGACCCCGCAATTTCGAAGTTGCAGGACGCGCAACGACTACACGTTCCCTACTTCGACATTGAACGTCGAAGTAGGACGCTATTCCCATCCCCTCATGGGGTTAGCGGCTTCGACGTCTCGCCACCTAATGTCGATGTTAACATCGAAATAGCGCCCAACACGTGTAGCCATGACGGGCGCTATTTCGAAGTTAGTGCCGCTACTTCGAAGTAGTGTGCACATGTAGACACGGCTTCAGAGTGTTAACTTGCCTTACGGTCACATTCTTTTTCACTGGAGTGAGCCCTTGGCACTGCTGCCTCCTGGGACTTCATCTCTGAGCCTTCAGCACACCTGCCTCACTCCACGAGCTCCATGAGCCTTGTAAATAGAAAGTTAGAGAAAGCTGGGGCTGACCTGAGTCTGAGTGGGCCCTATCCAGAAGCATTCCTCCTTCCATCTGACTGCACTCTATCTATCTCCCCAAAAGCCCTTCTCCATCCTTTGACTTCTTCCCCAGTCAACAGTTGGATTTCTCTTCAGCCTTTTGTTCTCCCACCAAGTTGGGGGGGGCCCTTCAGTTCATTGTTGCTTAGTAACAAAGTGTACAGGTCATTGACTGGGGTCCCAGGCAGCTAGGTGGGATCATACCTGGTTCTTTGCAACAATAAACACCCTTTCTTATTACCTACTTAAACATATAGCTCATAGGAGAAACTGAGGACACACAGTCGTCATATAAAACATTAAAAAAAATCCTCTCTTCAGTGCACAGGTTTACATTACAAATTTACAGAAGCACAGCTGCCCCAATGCAGCTGCCTCAACGAAGCTGTGCTACTTCTGGTGAACACACTCTAAGCTAACAGGCGAGAGCTCTTCTGTTGGCTTAATAACTCTGCCTCCGGGAGACACGAGAACAGTTCTCCCATTGACACAGCACAGTGTACAGATCCTAGGTTGGTGTAACTACATCACTCTGGGTAGTGAACCTGTGTGAGCAAAATGGGTGTACCAAAATAATTTTGTAGGCTTAGTTAAAGTTTCCATCCTGGTTCCTAAGGGAAAGAGAAATATTGGGAAATAGAACCCATAAATATCCTTGCATATATACCTGAAAGTGGAACCACCAGCTGGTGAGCCATGTAGAGGGATGTGTGTGACGAGCTCAACCCTCACCCTAATGCTAACCAGAGCCTTAAGCTTCTGTGTGATTGAATGGTCTTTTGCCAGGAGATGTAGCAACAATACTTGTCTGGTGAAGATGGAGTGATGAGAATAGGATAAAAGGATGTATGTGAAATGTAATTTATCAAAACAAATCTATGTAGTAGACTAGCTTTAAATCCCTGGGCTTCTTCTGGGATACTCCTGATTTACACTAGTGTGAGAAGAGAGCCAGGTAGTCTCAGAGTCTACTGTGTGTACATAATAGATATAGTGCATATATCTCTATATATACCTGACTCAATAAAATGTGTATTCTCGTTAACAGAGACTGATTTTTCCCTTGTACAGTTCAGATCAGAGGTCACCTACACCATGAGAATGCCAGCACAATATTCTTTGTATTGAACTTGCCAAAACACCACAATTCTTCACTGTGCTTAAAAAGGAAGAGAAGAAACCACAAGGAATTTTTATTTTCTACCATCCCAATCAGAAAGCAGAAATTGTCAAATTCTATGACAGAAACTCCTACATAAAAAGCCCAGTAGAGCTGTAAACTGAACTTCTGTAGCTTTTTAATTGTAAATCCAGATGCCTTTATACTCAAGTCTTTTAAATGACCTTTCACTTGAAAGTCAATTTGTCAGCCCAGTTACAGAGTCTGAAGAAATCATCAAAGCCACACCACTAAATAGTTCTGAAAATGTTGCTCCTGACTCAACAGCAGCTTTGCCACACTTGTTTCCTGAGGTTGGGAACTTGCATCCCACACTTGCCAGCAGGACTTGAATAAATTCAATTTTTTAGTCAAAGGCTTTATCCTTATACTAATCTACCGGTATATATTTGATGGCATCCCTGAAGGACTTGAAGGAAGACAAACACACAGGACCAAAACTATCTCTAGTATGCCACGATCTTTGTGGAGTGACACTATGGATGAGTTTGGTTCTTTGTATAGCTGAATTATTTGCAATACTCTGAAAATAAACAAAAATGTTGCAATAATTCACCAAATAGCTTGAATAGAGTTATGCCACAGATTAATATGGCCCATGATTTTCAGATTGAGAGAGAATAAATGTAAAATACCCCCACAACTGATGTACACCAACAAGCAATCTGATTGCAGCTTATTCTCCTAAATTAGAACTGCTGCCTTAAAACTGATTATCTAGATTGGCAGAGCAAGGTGACACAGATAATGGTAGCTCCATAAAGAAATCAGTCTCAACAGCAGTTACTGACAAACTTCAAAATGTCAGTCCAAAAATCAAATCTATTTCTTTAACCCACTTAAGCCTATATAGGAATGCAAATTTCTCAGAGAAAGGCTCTTTTGCATTCCTGGTCCTTCCTACTTCTGGCTGAATTAATAATACCACAAAAACAGTTTGAAGAAGTCTAAAGAAGTGGGTCTGTCCCACGAAAACTCACCTAATAAACTATTTTGCTAGTCTTTAAAGTGCTACTTGACTGCTTTTTGTTTTGATAGTGTATAGACTAGCACGGCTTCCTTTCTGTTACTACACAAAAACAGTATATTTATTAGCAGTTTGGCACTATTACTTGTTGCCCTGGCTAAAATCTGGAACTGCAGAATCACATTGGAATACACATAAACATTTTGGGGATCTCTTTAACCCCCCTGGACATTCAATAATGGATTTAAATTAGCCATTCTTCTACAAAACGATTTTACCACAAGATTACAGAAGGAGTCACTTGAATTGGAGTTCATTGGCAAAATTGACACATTTAAACTAGGACCTAACAGACATCTCAACTATCTTATTCATTACAAGGGCAAATTTCCAATCTTTAGTCCTGTGGAACCTTATAGATTAACACATACTTTTGAGCATAAGCTTTCATGGGCAAAGATCTGCTTTATCAGATGCTTCTGTCTATAAGGTGCCACAGGACTTCTTGTAGTTTTTGCAGATACAGACTAACACAGCTCCCCCTCTGAAACTTCCAAATCTTTGAGATTCACAGAAATCAGACACATCCTACTTAATTTGCTTCATTAACTTGTCCTCAAAGTGGCAGGTAACTTTTTTCCCTTACTTCTACCCCCAGCCCTTCCGTCCCTGCTAGATAAACACTGGATTCTATCTGTCTGCTCCAATCATCTGAAGAAGTGCGTCTTACCCATGAAAGCTCATGACCAAACAAGTTTGTTATTTTCCAAGGTGCTACAGGACTGCTTGTTATATACTAAGACCCAACACAATATTCTAGGCACGCTGATACCTAAAGCTCTCAGCTGAGTGAAATTCTTTCAACACTGAGAACTACACATATCAGTCTGAACAGAATTTCACCTTGGTTCTTATTGATTATCATCTATAGGTTGTTTCTGCCAATCCTAATAGCAGATAGTCCCACATTTAGATTATTACTTACTATTACTTTAGGAGCCAACATTGTGTTCAGTCCTGTAGAAGCAACAGAACTAACCTCCTTGCACTGAAGAAAGTATAACCTATGGTCATGTATAAAACTATAGTGATCTTTTGAAAGAAGTTCCTTGGAAGATTTCTTCCAAAAAAACCTTCTTTCAGAAGAGTGAGTCCACACACAAAAAAGCAGATAAAAAAAATCAATCCACTCTTTCAATAGAGACTGTCCACAGAGCCCCCGTTCTTTTAAAAGAATTGGCAAGGGATCTAAATATCTGGTGCCATGCAGAGCCCCCAGGAGCATCCACACACATTTTTTTTTCTGAAAGAACCTTTCAGAAAAGGGTGCTGTTTCTCAGAATGAGAATGGGAAGCAACCGTCTAGTAAGGAGCACTGCGGAAAGGGCTTTAAGGGGACCACACACTAAATATGAGTCAACAGTGTGATGCTGTTGCAAAAAAAGCAAACATGATTCTGGGATGCATTAACAGGAGTGTTGAGAGCAGAACACGAGAAGTCAATCTTCCGCTCTACTCAGAGCTCATTAGGCCTCAGTTGGAGTATTGTGTCCAGTTCTTGACACCACATTTCAAGAAAGATGTGAAGAAATTGGAAAAGGTATAGAGAAGAGCAACAAGAATGATTAAAGGTCTAGAGAACATGAGCCAAGAGCCAAGAATTGGGCTTCTTTAGTTTAGAAAAGAGCAGATTTAGAGGAGACATGATAGTGGTTTTCAAGTACCTCAAAGAGGGTTACAAGAAGTAGGGAGAAAAATTGTTCTCCTTGGCCTCTGTGGATAGGACAAGGAGCAATGAGCTTAAATGGTGGCAAGAGAGGTTTAGGTTGGACATTAGGAAAAACGTCCTGTCAGGGTGGTTAAACACTGGAATAAATTACCTAGGGAGGCTGTGGAATCTCCATCACTGGCGATATTTAAGGGCAGGTTAGATAGACACCTAATGGGGATGGTCCAGATGGTGTTTGCTCCTGCCAAGAGGGCAGGGAACTGGACTTTATGACCTCCTAAGGTCCCTTCCAGTTCTAGTGTCCCATGATTCTATGATCTGGAACAGGGGAAGGGCCACCCAAAAACGTGCTGCGTTCTTTCAATTTAATATCGAAAGAATTCATTTTGTATGTAGATGCTCAGTGGGATCTTTCGAAAGAGCCCTGATTTTTTGAAAATGGTCGCTAGTGTTTACATGGCCTATAAGATATGCACAGGGAGGACAAGATGATCTGAGTGGGCTAGAGAGAAATGATTATATTTTTAAGGTATCATGCTCTTCTATGGCATAACAAAGCATGTGGCTATTACCAAAAGCTGTTCATGAGTTTTTACACAGGATTTGAATAAAGGGAGGAAGGAGACTTGGTGCACTGGAAATGAGCATTTGTCCTGTGTACAAGGAGCAGCAAAGAAGATGGCACAAAGGAAGGAGCTGAAAAAGGAAATTATGAGACAAGAAGACTGGCAACATCAGCAGAATTAACAGAGTGAGAAGAAAGAGAGAATGAGAAATAAGAAATGGCATGGTAGGTCTAGTGGTGCTGAGAGTCACCACAAGCCTGAGAGCAAGAGGGAGGGGAGGCCTGGCTCCTCAAACCTGGAAAAGGCAGGGCCAAAGGTAAAAGGGTGGAGCTTAGGGCAGTCAGCTCTGGCAACACCCCCGACCCCCCCACCCCCCACATACACATACTCCTTCAGAGCCGCACACAGAGTGCTCCACAGCATTTCAAAGGGACCCAGCGGCAACTGCCCCCTTTACCCGTCCTGTTGGCAGGCCTGGTTAGGCCAAGTTGGAACTGGGTAGGACTTGAAAGTGAATGAGGAGATATGTATGTGGCATGGAAGTTAGGCAGAGTTCCCCACTGTTTGGAAAGTTTGACATGGAGCTGGCTTGATGTTCTAATTCTCCATGTGCTGATGGGAATGTCTGAGCATGAGTCAAGCAAGGGGACTGCAGAAGTGGAATGGGAGAACCAGTTGGTGTAAAACAGTATCTGCCCTTTAGCGTCACCCAATTCTCAGATGGAAATGAATGCAAAGCAATTTCAGGCTTGGAAAAAACCTTGGTAAATTATCACTTAGTAAAAAGAAATCTTCCTATCACCTTGATTAAATCTGGAACTGGAAGCAAAATCATAGAAATGTCCTGAAGGAATCTGTTATCATATATCCAGTGTTTTTTTTCCTTGGGAAAAAAAAAAAGAGATGGTACTCAGCTGGCTTTCCCCCACTCCTGACCAAATAGCGGCTGGGACTGCTGAGGTGCCAGTACTCAGTACCAGCCAGTACCAGCACAAAAAAGCCACTGCGTATATATGACTTGTACAAAACCAGGACGTAAAGGAAAGCACATAGGTCTGTGTTTGTGGCATATCCAGTCTGGCATCACTACATGAAAGGGGTACAGATGTTGGATAAACTTCTGAACTTTGGTGCTAAGCTGAATGAAACCTCTCATTCAACTCTCTAATTATTCTGGGCTAAATTCAGATGTAGAGCTGATCTGTTTTCTCAGATAGACTCCTTTCCACTCAATTACTTGGTTCTCAACTGAAGCGTCTATGCTGCAGTTCGGAGGCATTACTGCAGTAGGTAGGTCAAAGCTAGCTCAGGTACAACCACACCTCCCTGTTTCAGTGTAACCACACTCTACAACACACAAATAAATCCTTACAGATGTGTACGAGAGTGTTTGAATCTAAGTTCATTTCACTTGCATGCTAAAGAGACAAAAGAAGTTGTAAGAGGAAGTAGTTGTGTACTATTTTAACTTGAACCATCCTGCTAGTTGCTTTCCTTACGCTTTTGTCTCTTGGCCCCATGGCATATGAATTAAACCAACGTAGACTTCAGATGTTCTACTCTCAGATTCAGTGCATCAAATTCAGAAGTGAGGAGTAAGGGAGCATGTACACTATACATTAGAAAATTCCCTGGCGCAGGAAAGGGACTCTATTTCCCAGCATGCCCTTGGGCTCTAGCAACGGGAAAGGGAGTGGGAGGAGAGGGAGGCTGTGTGACCCCTGAACATCATTTGCTGTGCATGCGGAGGGATCCTGCAAGAGGGTGGCACTATGAGTGGAGAACATGGGTACACAGGGAATGGGTGGCTTTGGCCCAGATCTCACACTCAGAAGACTGGAAAATTTTGGAATATTGTTTGCACTTACGCTACTGCAACAAGATCCCAGAAGGTCATTTCTAGAAAACATTTATTACTGTACACATTTTTACTGTCAGTTTACCAATCACTGTTTCCACTCCCATTTTTCATTGATCTCTCTTAGGCACACTCTTTGAACAATAACCCTTACATTTTAAAAAATTGAAGTCCACATTTACAAAAAAAGCACCCCCCCCTGAAATTCCTGCACGTGGGCCTGTACCACTCTGCACTCCCAATGGACTCCCTGCTAAATTTGGCCTTTTGACTGAATTTTGGATAGCTGAAATCACTCCATATCACCTCTCTGGTTCGTTCAGGTAGAGAGACATGTGAGAGGAATTTGGTGAATAGTTGTTGAAAAAGTATATCTAACGAGAGCTATTTCCACATATCCTGGTAATGAAACCTTTGAGGTTCTCGCAGTCCTCTGTATTTTTGAACAGAGCTTTTCCCTTCTTAAAGTGATATAGCAAGAAGCAATTAGATGCAACTTATAGAAAGATACTGCTTCTATTCTGTCAAATACTGCACATTCCACAGTACTTGCTCATCCGTCTTCCTTCCCTATGGAGCTGCTGCTTGACTTTCCCAAAGCCGATATTAATATCACAGACCATTATAATATAGTTATTTTCATGGAGGCCTGGGAGGAAGTCACATGGCATTAATTAGTCCCCAGTGCCCAGAAGGGCTCCATTTAACTTGTTGTTTTTACTCTCATCAGCAGCAATGAACTGGAAAAGCTGAGGAAGTAGCAGGGATTGTTTGAAATAAGACATTTTTTTAGTGTCTGTTTTGTTGATGAATCATTATTTCTCTTAATTCGATGAACTCGTGCATGAGGTAATGCAGAGGCACACGCACACACATGCCTCAGTCCGTCTCTGCACTTGCAAGTAATCGAAGGTATACAGTTCTGATGGGTATCTAAAATAACTGGGACAGTCAATTGTCATTTTAGGAACAAGCTCAAACTAGCAGTCAATGATTTTTGCCATTAGTTATTTCAGTATATTTAATAGGCTGGGAGATTTTAAAAAAAACTTGCAGAAGATTTCTGCTCCTATAACCTGCGCATTCAAAGAAAATAGAGCTCATCCGTTGGTGTGCCCACCTGTTTACTAACCCTATGTCCAATTGTCAAATAGTGGGTGTCAGGAGGACTTAACAATCCTAAAATAATTTGGTTTGTATATAATAGGGCTTTGTGTATGAAAGAATACATGCAAAATGTGTATGGTATTTAGGGAAGAAAGTATGATTTTGTGGATAAGGCACAGAACTGGGACCCAGGAGATGTGAAGTCACATTTGTCTGTGAGACAATCAGCAAATCCCTTATTGTCAATGAGTAAATTTGCACAGCACTGAAAGTATGCATGTAAAGTTTTTGTTGGAGCTGGTCAAAATTTTTGCATCAAGGCTTTTTCAATTAAACATTGGCCGTGTCTACACTAGCCAAAAACTTCAAAATTGCCATGCAAATGGCCGTTTCCAAGTTTACTAATGAAGGGCTGAAATACATATTTAGCGTCTCATTAGCATGTGGGCGGCCGCGGCACTTCGAAATTGACGTGGCTGTCTGCCGCGCGGCTCGTCCCGACAGGGCTCCTTTTCGATAGGACCCCGGCTACTTCGAAGTCCCCTTATTCCTATGAGCAGATGGGAATAAGGGGACTTCAAAGTAGGCGGGGTCCTTTCGGAAAGGAGCCCCATCTGGACGAGCCGCGTGACAGAGAGCCACGTCAATTTCGAAGTGCCGCGGCTGCCCGCATGCTAATGAGGCACTGAATATGTATTTCAGTGCTTCATTAGTAAACTTCGAAATGCCCATTTGCATGGCCATTTTGAAGTTTTTGGCTAGTATAGACATGGCCTATGTGGTGTATGTATTTAGTGACATCTAACAGACAGATATGGTCCCCATTACCAAAGAATGTGAGCGCTTCACAAGTTTACAATGTATTATTCCTTGTAACACCTCTGTGAGGTAGAGAAGTACTGGTCTTGCTATTTTGTACTAGCTAGTCTCTCCATGCCCTAGTTCCCTGAAGAACTTGCTCAAGATCATATAGACAAAGCTTATATGTTTTGTCGACAAATCTCGTGGAGTGTCTACACACAAAATTCAGTTTGTTGACAGTCTGTTGAGAAAATTTGGCTCTTCCACCAACAGCATTCTGCCTCTCTGTGATGAGGAATAATGCCTTTTTCACAGTTTCTGTTGACAAAGAAGCCGTGTAGATGCAGACAGGGCTTCCGGTTCACTGGGCAGCCCTGTTTGCTGAGCTTTCATTTGGCCATTCTGTCAAGAGAGCAGCGAGGCAGTCTGGCTGCTCTCTGTCAAAAGAACGGATTGCTCTTTCCATCCACTTTTGTGAGTAAATGTGATCTCTCGACAGAAGCTTTGCTGGCAGATCTCTTCCGACAGTAACTTCTGTCGCCTGATCACTGTAGTGTAGACATAGCCACGTAGTTTTACAATTTCCCATCTCACTTTCTTTCTCACATGTCTGATTCTGATCTCAAAAAATAGCCATTCATTTTACAAAGATTTTGTATAAAATAATCATATGGACCAGATCCCCCAGTAGGTGTAAACACCCGTAATTCCAATAATGCAAATACTGATCTACAGTAGTTGAGGATCTAGCCCTAGAGCTATGAAAATTTTGTCAGTTTTGTTTTACTGTGTTTCACATAAATACTTCACTTCTGAGCCATGTAGATGTTCTAAATATTTAAATCCAAATTTACGTTTTTCATTGTTTATGGTGTTGGCACTATTGTTTACTTGGTTTCTGTGGTTTTACCTGAATTAATATGAAAATGGGATCATCTTGACTCAATAAGTTATTGCACCTTGATTAACCTACAATTGACTTAGTTTACATTTCAAGGGCTAGATCCTCCGCTAGTGTAAATCAACATGTCTCCGTCGTTGAAACTGCATCCATTACACTAGCTGAAGATCTGAAACTGTAGCAAAATAGGAAACCATTCACAGTATTTTCCACAGCCTTGTATTTATAATCATGTACAACTCCAGACAAGAAGCACAAAGGGATGGGGAGAGCAGAAGACTAAGGAAAAAAATTAATTCACAGAAAGCCTTATAGAATCATTCTTTTTGGCTATGTAATCAGAAACCTAATAACATGACAGCTGTCTCATTGCTGAGTCTCACTAATAAATGAAGTGTGTGTGTGTGTTTGTGTAAGATACATAGTTATAAAACAGATATCAGTGCTTAATACAGTAGTATATTAACCAGGTGTTTATGTTCTCCAAAGAAAACTGTGTGAAAAAATTCTCACTATTGACCAAACCAAATAAACAAATATATAATACTTTTGTCTGGCAAAAATGAAAGTGTTACACGAGCTCTGTTAGGACTAAAGAAGAACTAGGAGGCCAAGACTAATACACATATTGACTGTGGGAAATTATTAGCCTGATTGGGAAAAGATATACAGATGGAACTTCAGTAAAAACCTACACAGATGCGGGGGAGACTCAGATTTTGTGAAAAAGGAAGGCATATGCTAACCCCTGGACTATGGCTACACCAGGAAGTTTTGCTGACAAAACCCTGGCTTTATTGAAAAACTGGTAGAACGTCCACACATAAAATATGCTTTGTCAACAGTATGTCGACAAAAGTCAACACTTTCACAGACAACCTTCTACCTCTCCCAGATAAGGAAGAGCGTCTTTTGTTGGAAAGTTCTGTCAACAAAAAGCTGAGTGGGTGCTCTGGGGGGGCCTTCTGTTGAAGACAGGGCATTCAGGACAATGGGCAGCCCTGTCTGCTGTGCTTCCAGGTACCTCTTTCATGAAGAGAGTGGTGGGGCAGTCCACTCTTCTGATTGGCTTCTGTGTGTGGTTGCACTCTGTTGTCAGAGGTTTCATCAGGAAATCTCTTCCAGTGGTGACTTTTGGTCAACAGATCGCTGTAGTGTAATGATAACCTTGGTGATAAGGTGGTTCAGAGCAGCTATACCTTCTGCTTAAGCCCTTCTATTAGCCTCAGAAAAAAATTGCACAACACATTTTGTACTATGGTATCTTTATGTAACAGAACTCCTGAAGGGAAGTGAGGATGTCCCAAGACAACATGGTGCCAGACTGATGAAGTAGAAATTGAGCTCATGGATCACACCTGAGCCACTATTGAGAGGTTGGCTAGTGACAGACAAAAGTGAAGGACCTTTGTTGCTGCCCTATATTCTAGTAGACATAAAGGATAATGATGATGACCTTTATGTAACACAACAAAACTGCAAGATGTTCCACTGGATAATGGAACAATTAAGGTCTTCTGTAAATAACAGGAGCAGTAAGTGACAACACATGAGGTTAGTAAGACTTCTCACGTGGGCTGTGCCTACACTAGCCGGCTACGTCAAAGTACCCGTGCCCCCTCATGGTGGACCTGGCAACTGGGTGCTGCGTCTGGCTGGGGGAAGCCTATGCCAGTGTCAACTGCCCACCGCTGGACGAAGGCCTCCCCCTTGCTCTCAACAATGTTGTAGAGTATGCAGCATGTGCCTACTACCTGGGGGATGTTCTGGAGGCTGATGTCCAGGCGGGCAAGGAGGCACCGCCACCAGCCCCTCAGGCGGCTGAAGGTCCTCTCCACCACCTGGCAGATGTCATTCAAGTGACCATTGAACCACACCTGGCTGGCAGTGAGGTGGCTGGTATACGGGCACATGAGCCAGGGCTGGAGGGGATAGGCTGTGTCCGCCACGAGGCAGAGGGGCACGGTGTTGTGAATGTAGGTCTCCGCCTCCATCCGGTGGCACAGACCCAAGTTCTGGAAGATGCGGGTGTCGTGTGTACAGCCTGGCCAGCCCACATACACATCCTGGAAGTGGCCCTGGCTGTCCACCTTGGCCTGCAGGACCACGGAGTGGTAACCCCTCCAGTTTATTTATCTTTCCCCTCTGTGGTCCAGGGCACAGATGGGGATGTGGGTCCTGTCTAGGGCCCCGAAGCAGTTCGGGAATCCTGTGGCAGCAAATCTGCGTCCAGGTCCCCAACTCAGACAATCCTCTGGAGCAGCAAGGCATTGAGTGAATGGACCACCTCTGGGAAGGGGACACAAGTGCCCATGAGGGTGTGCAGGGTACCCCAGGCCCTGCTCCCCAGGCCCACCTCCCGGGCACCCCTCCCGGGCACCACCCCAGGCCCCCCCACCCATCTCCTCCCTCCCTGGCACCCCTCTCTCCCCAGGCCTCCACCCAGCCCCCTCCCTCCTCAGCACCCCTTTCTCCCCAGCCCCACACCCAGGCCCCCCTCCCTGGCCCCCTGGTGGGTGCATGCCCAGGCCTCCCTACCTCCATGATGATGGCCCCAACTGTGGCCTTTCCCGCTGCAAACTGGTGTCCCATGGAGCAGTAGCTGTCTGGAGTGACCAGCTTCCAGACAGCTATTGTGACCCTCTTCTCCATGGGGAGGGCGCTCCACATCCAGGTGTCCAGGTGTCCTGGTGCCTCAGTGTGGGGGTGAGCCACTGCCAGAGCTCCAGGAAGATCTGCCAGCACATGCGGAAGTTCTGCAGCCATATGTCATCGTCCCTCTCCCCCATTACCAGCTGCTCCCACCACTCAGAGCTTGTGGGGTAGCTCCAGAGGCAGCAGAGCACCCGGGGGGAGGAACAGGGGAGCCCGGTGGTCAGGGGTGTCCCTGTCTGCCCCTGATGGGTGGCCTCCCATGCAGCACCTAGCAGGGCGCTTGCTCCCTGGGTGCCAACCTGGAAGGCTTCCACCTGCTGCTGCTGCCGCTGCTGCTGCTGCTGCTGCTGTTGGGGGTCCATGGCTGCTGTGCATTGATCTACGAGACTGTGGCTAGCACTCTGCAGGTCTTGTGCTGTGCAGGCCGGGTGTGTCTGGGCGGGGCTCTTTAATGGAGCGGCTTGCTGTTGCCCTGGAAGGGCTAGTCCAGCCTGTTACCCCATCTGCAGGTTTCCTAGCCCCTTATTTTGAAGGGGAGCGCTTGTGTGTGTGGACACTCTGCTTTTCCTTCCAGGGAGGCCGCTATAATGCTCTTTTGCATACTTGGCTTAATCTAATTCTTGACTCCCCACCCCCGGCCCCTCTGTTCTCTGATTTGCTCACCTTGATGATTTTTTTCTGATTTGTCGACCTTGATTACTATTTTTGGTTCTCTGTGCCTTAAATATTGAGTCTGTTCTGGTATGGCTATGATCTGAAGAAGTGGGTCTGTCCCATGAAAGCTCACCTAATAAATTATTTTGTTACTCTTTAAAGTGCTACTTGACTGGTTTTTTTGTTTTGATAGTGTATAGACTGGCATGGTTTTCTCTCTGTTATTGTCCTAGTGTTAGACGTAGCCATGATGTGGTGCTTTGCTGAACTGTGACCAAAAAGAAGTAAATGTCCTGGGGAAATATTTTCTGGATCACATTTTTTTCACTTCTGGACAGTATTATATGAAGACCTACCTACCCCACCTAATTCTGAGGATATAGATGGACTATGGCAATGTGCTTACGGAAACAAGCAAATGTGGACAGATCTCTTTCTTTATTTTGTTCCACAAGATTTGTTGAACCCTTATTTCTTACTTCTTACAGTTATAGTTATTTTGGCAGACTCTATATTATGCAACTGTATTATTGCCTTATGCTTCCCAAGAAAATAATAAAAGTTCTCCTAAAATAAAATTCCACAGATTAAAAAAACCATGTTTTACTTGTGAATATCACAAAAGAAAAGAAAATTATTTCATGGCTTAGTTCAGCAGGAACACCAAAAAATCTTCAAACAGAACTATATACCTACATGTGTTTTAATGACAAATGAAAATAAGGGAAAAGGGCCATTTTCCAGCCATGGAGCCTTCATCGAAGGTGAATGTAATTGACAAAAATATGGGGAAGGATTGCCTAATGGGTAAGGTGTAAGCCTATGGCTTAGAAGTGCTAGAGTTAATTCCCTGCTCTGACAAGACTCTGTGTCTACATCTACCTTACAGCAATCTGTCAAGAGAAGTTGCTGTCAGAAGAGATCTTCTGGTAAAACTTCTGTCAACAGATCACGTCCACTCACAAAAGTGGATCAAAAGAGCAATCCGCTCTGTTGACAGAGAGTGGCCAGACTGCCCATCCACTCTCAACAGATCAACCAATCAGAAACTCAACACACAGCGCTGCAGGTGAACCAGAAGCCCTGTCTGTCGACAGAGGGCCCCCAGAGTGTATCCACAGCTTTTTCGTCTGCAAGAAACTGCTGACAAAGGTGTTATTCCTCATCATGGAGAGGCACAATGCTGCTGGCAGAAGTGCCAAGTTTTGTCGACGCTCCATGGGTTTTGTCAACAAAACCCTCTCAGACGTAGCCCTTGGATGAAGGACAACAATCATATTTTAAAATAATGGCTATAATATTTTCAGAATGCTTTACTGGATACATTTCATTTTGAGGCATTAGTGTTCAATTTTGAAAACTATTTCTGATAAAAACCCTGATTTTTTTCTTGCTCTTTCATCACGGTGTCTTACAGCATTGGCCAATTTATGGTGTCTGTTTTCTTGATGTTGTCAACAATTTATGTGATGTGAAATGTGATACAATGTCACAAATTGAAGTTACCTTGTCTTAGGCTCGTTTCCTACTTTCTGCAGAGCAATTACAATGAGACAAAAAAGAAAATGAAACATGATTTAGGGAAGTATCTGTAACAGTTACATTATGGTTTGATTTAATGTCCTAAATTAAATTACTACATTTGTGTTTCATTTAATAACAGAACCAAAAAAGGGAACCACAAAACAAGTTCCTCTGCCCAGTGTTTATTTGGCAGTCCTTGTATCCTCGCAATACAGCTAAAAGATATTTGCAGATTGATGCATTTCTTTCCATTTGTGTCTTCCTCTGTTCCAAAGGAAATTTTCACACAGTGGCAGTGATCCTGAATCCTAAAGATACTTACATTCAATAATTGCCATGCCAAATCAAGCACTGGTTTCAGAGAGGGGGGTTATGCTAGGAATAAAGCACAATATAGCTATGTCTATAATAGATTAAGAAAGTTGACCGCAGATACGCAATGCTAGCTATGCCAATTACTCTCAGCGAACTTGTCTGTCTGTACAAGGGAGTTTGTTATACAGCTAACTAGTCTGTCTATACAGGGAGACTCCTCATCTCATGAGGAGTGCAGGGGTTGACTGCATCCTCTGAGAGGTTGATTTTGTGTGTCCATACTAGACGCATGAACTTGAACCCCAAAATATCGACCCTGAGTGGGTCAATCTTCGGGGGTAGTGTAGACATAGCCTAAGTGAAGTAAGGAGGACAAAGCCGTTGCTGAGAAGTTAAAAAGAAGTTTTTGCATCAGTCTTCACTGCAGAGGATAAAAAACGATGCATGTTGGAAAACAATCCTAACTATCTATATTACCTGATGGACTCTAAATTAGCTGTTACCACTCAAGAAAGAGATCTTGGCATTATCATAGACAGTTCTCTGAAAACAAATGCTCAATGTGCAGCACTGGTCAAAAAAACTAACAGCTTGTTTAGGACCCATTAGTACAGGAATAGATAATAAGACAGAAAATAACAATCCCACCAAACAAACCTATGGTGTGCCCATATATTGAATGCTGTGTGGAGTTCTAGTCACTCCACCTCAAAAAAGATACATTGCAATTGGAAAAGTACAAAGAAAGGCAACAAAAATGCATGGGGTATGGAATGGCTTCTATGTGAGGAGAAATTTTAATAATGGAGACCAGTCTAAGGAGAGTGGATGTGCTAGAAGTCTAGAAAATCATGAACAGTGTAGACAAAGTGAATAAGGAAGTGTTCTTTACCCTTTACATAACACAAGAACCAGGGGTCACCCAATGAAATTAATAGGCAGCAAGTTTAAATAAACAAAAGGAAGTATTTATTCACATGATGCAGTGTCAGCCTGTGGAACTTACTGCCAGGGAATGTTGCTAAGGTCAAAAGAATAACTGGATTCAAAAGAGAATGTGAGAAGTTCATGGAGGCTAGGTCCCTCAATGGCTATTAGCCAAGATGAGCAGGGATGAAGCCCCATATTCTGGCTGTTCCTATGCTTCTGACTGACAGAAGCTGGCATTGGGTGACCAGGAATGGATCATTTGATAGGGTCTCAATATGCAGTTCTGTATGGGCTGCATAGAGAGGGGAGCACAGGGTTATTGAACCAACAGATTCATCGAAGTCTACAGACTGTCTGTGGAGCCTGAGAAGCACAAGTATCTCCTGCACATCTGTCTTTTTTCCCTGGCCCTTTCTTCTCTGCACTCTGTCTGTGTCAATGTCATTTCTATGCTCCTTATCCGGTGCAGCCAAAGCTTGCAGGATGTCTTGGAGCGTGTCTTCCTGAGTCTTTTTTTTCCCTTCTCCTTATCTGCCTCAGCCATTATGATGGCGTGGATGGAGAACACTCAAGGTCACCTTTGCAGCTGCAGAAGATGTGAAATACAGAGGTATCATGCCTCCCGTATTCTTGAGATAAATCAAAGCTTAGGCCATGAAACTCACTTCCCTCGTTCCACACAAGTTATAAGCACTACATTCTCACTTCCTCTGGGGAGTGAGTATATTTACACAGGGCAACTGAAATGAGTGTTGGCCCTGTTTTTCCACAGATGACAGTGGTTTTAGCTGATATCTCAACCCGAAGCGTGAGGGTAATGGAGGCTGAATGGAGGCTCCTGCAGGCTTCTGGCCCCTGCCAGAGACCATGTGCTCCTAGCCTGTGTGCTGCACTGGTTCAGCTGGAGTAACCACTGAATGGTATGGAACAGAATCTTGTGGTGGTGACAGAAAGAAGGCAGCACTCCACAGAAACCTTTGGCAGAGGATTGCAGGCTATCTGCTGGAAAGTTTCATTGCAATGTCTATGGCAGAGTCACGAGACATTCCATTGCATATTCGCAGAGTGTTCCACATGGCTCACTGTGTCTGACTCTAGAGAAGGATGAGCAGTGGATACCAACTTGCCTGTATTGCTTGTTTCACTACCTTTTCTAGCGTAAGTAAAAAAGAGTATATCAAAGATGACTCTGGATACTTTGGGAGTTCCTTCCTTATAATTTCAAAGTGAGCAGCATACTGACCAAAGAGTCCTTCCTTTGTATCAGGCTACCCATGCAGAACTGTGGGGACTGGTTGCACTGCAGGGGAGTCAAAAAGAGGTCCTGGCTTGCTGCACAGAAGAATTGTTCATCACATGACCCCATAGCTCTCCTTTGGGTGAGGAGCTGGCTGGTTTTCAACTGGAACACCCAGCTGAAAAGGGATCCTGCCTGTTGACAGTTCAGCTGGTGGTGCTGCACAGCAGGGCTGGCAGGCTTGCGAGCCTCTGCACTGTGTGGCTACTGGAAAGCAGCCCCATGCCACCCCCTCTGGCTCCTAAGCACAGAGGCAGCCAGGGATGTATACGAGCTGCTCCCCCCCACCAGTGCCATCCATGCCACTCCCACTGGCCAGTAACCACAGCCAATGGGAGCAGTGGGGGCAGGGCCTGTGGACAGTGCAGCAAGAAGAGCCTCTTGGCTGCAACTCTGTGTAGGAGCCAGAGGGGGACCATGGTGCCGCTTCAATGAGCTGCTTGAGGTGAGCACTGCCTGAAGTCTGTACTCCTGAGACCCCCTCTTCACCCCACCCACCTTCTCCAGCCCTGGTGCCCCTGATCCCAGCCTGGAGTACCTTTCTGCACCCCCAGTCACTGCCCCCAGCCCCGTGCACCCCCAACCCACTGCCTCAGCCTGGAGCCCCATCCCACACTCAAACCACTCATCCCCACCTCACCCCACACCATGGCACTTGCACCTATGGCCAGGGCCTTCACTCACCTGCACCCCGGTTCCCTGAGCCATCCTGGTGAAAATGAGAGAGTGAGTGAGGGTGGGAAAGCGAACAATGTGGAAGATGGAGTGAGTGGTTCTGGGGGTGTTGGAGCTGGGTGCAGCATACGCAGGAATGCAGAGGAGGGGCAGGGGAGAGGCAACAGAAAGCTTTGTGCAATTAGAAAGTTGGCAACCCTATCCTCCTCCTCTTCCTCATTGAACACCTTCTTCTCACTGTTCATGGCAGGGGCCTCTGACGCCAGATCTTCAGAAGTGTCCATGGGGCTCTTGCGATAGGCAGTGGAGTCTTGTCCAAAGATGACAAGCAGTTCTTTGTACAAATAACTAGTCTGTGTTACCATACCAGAGCAATTGTTACCCTCCCTTGCCTTCTGGTATGGCTGCTGCAGCTCCTTGGCTTTTGTGTAGACCAGGCATTAGTACTTTTTTGAGACCTGAGGAGGGCTCTGCCTACCTTGAAAACTTGGACCAGATGCTGGTCCAACAGAAGGCATTACCTCACCTACCTTGTAGCTCTCGATAATCGTTTACCATTTAAGCTCTGAGTAAACTCTGCAAAACAAGACCTGTCTGCATGGCATTCACAGAGAAGGCCAGGAAAGACTGACCAGTGGCCTTGTTCTTCCTTAGTTGTGTGCAGACTCTAGAGCACATGAACAATAGTCAGAGTTGACAGGCAAAGCCAGCTTTGTCTTGGTCTAACATACAGTGTCACTTCTTTCAACCAAAAGTCCCAGCACATGCACCCTTCAGAGGACACAGGAAATGTCATGCTGCACTGCCATCTCATGTTGATGTAAACTACGTTGGCATAACGTCACTGCCATTAATGTACCCGCATCCCTGCACATACTTGGCTATTTGTCGCAGCACTGTGGCTGCTCACCAGAAGTGCCAATACCATTGCACAGAGCAGTGGTACATAGGCATCTCAGCATGCTGTATGCTGCTCGTTGGTGCATTGCTTTTTGGAGCATTGTGCAATGCATTTTTGGGCAAAAATGAGTTACATGGGGATGGGTTTGGAGGGCTGGGAGCAAGACATCTTGTTCCAACATGCAACATCTCCATCCCATAGTGGTGTTTCCTATCCTGCAATCCCAGAAACCTGCACAGTACTTGCCACTGTCTGCCATCTTTGACAGATGCATGGCGCCTGCACAGTTCTGGACCATTGTCACAAGCATTGCATGCAAGATGAACAATCCTCTAGTATTGGCAGAAGTCTGGCAACAGAGGGTTGGGGGGAAATACATAAATTGTGAGGGACAGGTTGTGAAGAAACATACCAAAAAACAGTTCCAGGTTGCTGGTGGCATGCATGGAGCAGCTACAGCTGGTGCAGAGCCACTTCTGGGTCTGAGGAACACTGGGGGTGGGGGAATTGTATCATAATGCACATTTGGAATGATGAGCAGTGGCTGTAGAAATTTTAGATGCAAAAGGCCACATTCCTGGAACATTTGCTGAGTTTGCACCAGCCCACTAGTGCAGAGATGGCAGAAGAGGGTTTCTGTTCACTGTGGAGAAGTGTAATTGCACTGTGGAAGCTTGCAACACTGGATTTCTACCAATTAGTGGGAAATGAATCTGGATTTGGAAAATCCACAGGGGGGGCTTCTGTCATACAGTATATAGGGCCATTAATTGTCTCTTGCTATGCAAAGCTATGACTCTAGGCAATATGCTGATATCACAGATAGATTTGCAGCTATGGGGTTCCCAAAGTGTTGGTAGTATGATACATGGCACACATATCCCTATGCTGGTACCAGCCCCCTTGCCATAGAGTACATCAATGGAAAAGGCTACATGTCCATAGTTACGCAAGCTTTCATGGATTGCTGCAGATACTTCATCATGTCAATATAGGATGGTCAGGGAAACTGCATGATGCTTACAGCCTGAAGAACACAGGGCTGTTCAGAAAGCTGCAAGCAGTGACAGTTTTATCCTACCCCTACCCCCGACCAGCAGCTTACCAGTGATGATGTTGAAATGACCCAGGCTCCCCGGCTCATGAAGCCACATACTGGTCACCTTGACAGTGTCATGGAAAGATTCAGCTTCCAGTTCAGCATACGCAGAATGATAGTTAAATGTGCTTGTGGAAGATTGATGGGACACTGGCAATGCTTACTGACTGGCTTACCACTGAATGCAAAAATTAACCCTATACTTATAGCTTTCTAGTGTGTCCAGCATCATATCTGTGAGGCAAAGAGGGAGAAGTTGCCACTCGGGTGAAGTGCGTAGGTTTTGCAGCTGTCTGCTGCATTAGAACAGCTAGACACAAGCTCTGGTAGAGGAGGTCAATGTGGAGCTATGAGCCCAAGGGAGACCTTGAAAGAGTGCTTTAGCAGTCAGACACAGTGGCATGCTGTGCTGGACTGTGTTGTAGCTGGTCCTGAAGTTTTGGGGAAATTTAGAATTGTGTAGTGTTTGGTTTACATTTACAAATATCACACTGTCTTCCAATAAACATGTGAATTGTGTTGGTCTTGCTGTGAGTTTATAATTATCGCACTGTATTCCACTGAATCTTATGAGTGCTGTAATCCTGTTCATTACAAGTAATATGTGTTCTGAGTACCGCTAGGCATTCTGCTGTATGTGTTATGGATCAAAGGGAAATGCATGTCCAAACAATGCAAATGTCTGCTGTAACAAAACCGGTGCAAAGAATAAAGTGCAATTGCAAACCAATAAAATTTAGAAAATTAACAGAAGAGAACTTTAAAATTATAATGGTTGGAATCAGTCATGTTCATTTCAGTCAGCTTCTGCCAAACATACTCAAAATGTTACTCTCACAGGTCAATCCATCTGAAGCTGTGGTGTCCTTACTGCCCCGCAAGATGGAGTAATAGGTGTAGGCGCTATAGTCCATGATGATATGCAGAATTTTTTTGGTGGGGGAGGTCTCCATTGGCTGCAAGCCTTTGACTGCTGGACCTGTAGTCCAGAAGAGTCTGCAGCATTTGTGTATGATGCCTGAGAAACCCCATTATGTGCTGACACATCTTCCTGTCCCTTTTCTGCTGGGCCTCCTAGACCTTTCTCCTGTCCATCACCTCCTTTTCCAGGCAGCCAGCTACATTCACCCTACAGGTCATCTTTCCAAGGTCTGGTGGTGCGCTGGCTTGAAGGAATTGGATGAACACACCCTCAATAGTCTTCTTTTTTTTTTCTGCTCATCAGAGTCAGGCACACTGCTAGTGCCGAGGGAACACTCCTTCACAGCACAATGGCAGCAGCTGGCTAAAACATGCAGAAGTAACACTGGATTTATAATCACAGTGGAAAGCAAAAAAATGTTTCACAACTCTCATCCCTTATTTCAAGAAAAGCCTTAAATTAAACATGCACACTGGTTCTTCGGCTTTCAAATGCCACTGCCAGGCACCTCTCCCTCAGCAGCAAACTTGGTGTCCTGGAAAGGGTGTCAGAAGGCTGGGGAAAGGAAAGAAATGTTCAGTTGTGTAAAAGAGTAGTATTTTGGACTCTATTTCCATATGCACAGGTACAGGGAAATGGCACCGAATACTGATACTGTTTTCCACAAGGAGTAGAGATTTTACCTGCTGTCTCGCTCCTGAGGATAGCAAGAATATTCAGAGAACAGCTACTGCTCACATCCTGAAGCCACCCAGGTCTGTATAGCATTAGCCTATCTGCCTGCTGAAGACAGTGCCTAGTGGAGTAGGAAAGCATCCTACTGCAGAGCAAGAAATAATATAGCCATCCTAGAAACCTTTGGGAGAGGTTTGTAAACTACCTCCACAAAAGTTTCACTAGGCTCTTTTAAAAGAAGACCACATTAAAAACCTGTCCCCCATCTAACCCTACAGGGGAGTGAAATGTAAATACAAAATCCATATTTGCTTTTATGAGTAAAACAATGAGAAGTCAATCTAGAAGATTCGGGCTTATGGCATAACTGGGCCCTTCTGCCATATATCCCTCCTCCTTCTCTTTGTTCACTACAGGGGTCAGTGCCTTGATGCTCTCAGAGGTCTGAGAGATATTAATGGGATAGCCACCAACTGTGGCACTGTAAAAGTGCTTCGTCTATGGCTTGGCACCAAATGAAGTGTTGGCTTCCCAGCCTTGTGCTCTGGCCACCACAATTTCTTCACTTTCACGTAGCACTGCTGATGATCCCTTCTGTATGCATGCATCCCCATATGCAGGCTTTCTCTAGATGTTCTTGTCTCTATAGCTGGTCTAAACAGGCCCAGAAGAACCAATACGTCTTGTCTACTCCAGACAGGAGCACATCTCGCACACATTGCTGGTGTGGTCAGCTGGGCTTTTGCAAACAAGGGAGACCTGCTAAGAGCGTACATTTAACTGGGCAACCAAGAAAAATATATGGGTGTTGTACATGTGGTCTCCAAGTCCCCTGACAGTGGAATTCACAGTTGTGACCAGAGCAGTCGTTGTCAGGCATTTCGGGACAGCTACTGGAAAACTAGCAGAACAAAAAGCAGTCAAGTAGCACTTTAAAGACTAGCAAAATGGTTTATTAGGTGAGCTTTCGTGGGACAGACCCCAAGAATACCAGTCCTGGAACCTTTCCCTGCAACAAAGCCCGCTGCCAGCTTTGTCCACATATCTTCTCTGGAAATACCATCACTGGACCTAGCCAGGTTACTCACAGAATCATGGGCACTTTCTCATGCTCCTCTACTAACATCATATATGCCATCATGTGCCAACAAAGCCCAGGTGCTTTGTATATTGGACAGACTTCTAACTCGCTCAGACAAAGGGTCAATGGGCACAAAACAGACATCAAAACACTCCAGATCCACAAACCAGTTAGTCAACATTTTAATGGAATGGGGCATTCTGTCAATGACCTAAAGGTATGTGTGTTACTGAAGAGGAATTATCGCACCATTCTGGACAGGGAAGCAGCCGAGCTGGCTTTTATATTCAAATTCGGCACATTGACACATGGTTTCAATCGTGATGGGAACTTTCTGAGTCACTATAGGGGCTCGTCTGCATACTTGGCTCAGTCTAATTCTTGACCTTCCCCCCCCACCCCTCCACTCTCTGATTTGCTCACCTTGATTATCTTTTTCTGATTTGTCCTCCTTGCTTACTGTTTTTGGTTCTCTGTGCCTTAAATATTGAGTCTGTTCTGGTCTGGCTATGGTGTGAAGAAGTGGGTCTGTCCCACGAAAGCTCACCTAATAAGCCATTTTGCTAGTCTTTAAAGTGCTACTTGCCTGCTTTTTGTTTTGATGGTGTATAGACTAGCACTGCTTCCTCTTTGTTACTACCGGAAAACTGTTAGGGTTGACAAAGGGCAGGCAGTACTTACTCTTGCACTCTGCACACAGCAGCAAAATGAGGACAGACATATAGATGGAATTAAGCAGCAGGCCAGAATTTGTAACAGAAGGGAGGAGCACTATCTGCCCATGACCCAGACTGTCCTATAGCAGGTATTTAGTTGGTTTAATTGCAGGGGTTACAGGAGTCCTTACTATACAACCTGTAACTGGTATCAGGTTTACAGGGCTGCATACAACCCATTTAACTCTCCTCAGCCTACTCCCCGGGATTCAATTCTCCTTCTGTCCTGGCACTCTCCCCTGTGCAAGGGAAACAGAGAGCACAGCTGAGTGATGACCGCAGCCTACAAAGGCCATTAGTTCTCACCCCGCCACACAAGCCCAACCTCTTTTTATTCTTTTAAGCTCACTGGAAACCAGCCACAAGTTCTGGTGAATAAGCGGCACCACCCAGTGTTTCATGCCCATTCCTACTGAACCCACTGTGTCTTGTAGGCGCTGGGATGACATCGAGGAACTCCCTGCTTCTCCATCAGTTTAGCCCTTTGGAGGAGAAAATAGGTATAAACAGGCAATTAGCTAGACTTTCAGCAGGCCAGTGAGCACCAGAGATGCCCATGAGAGGAGCTACCTAATGTCCCTTGGCAAGTGCCCTCTGCTTTATTACCATCAGCTCCAGCGTTTTCCCCCAATTATTGGTTCAGGTGTGTGCAGTACTTGTCTGTGAAGTTGGCTTGAAGCTTTGGAGCTTAGTATCCAGGTATGGCACTTAGTAAAGTCTAACAATATGAATCAAATGATGAGTGTTTGAGCATGTAAGGTGCTGTATGAGAGCTAAGCATTAGTATTAAGAGACTGCAGGGAATGAATAAGCCTTTGTTAAGCCTAAAACACATCTGTACTTAACACTCACAAAGAGTTCTGACTTTAACAAATATAATTCAAAGGCCAAGACCTGATGCCGTGGAATGGATTTTAAATACAAGTTACAGCTTGTTCAACAGACCATTAGTCATTACATTTTACTTGTCTGGGCAGAATTTTTTTGGTTGCCCCATGTAGAACTACAGGATTTCCTGATCCTGCTCATTCATCTTTGTTTCATGATCGCAAGAATCACGTTAGAGACACTCTGAAGGTAACCCACTCTGACACCAGCCTAATTCAGGCTCCAGTAAGCTGTGCTTCCAAAGGTAACATTCTATGCCTAGCGAACTAGCTTTTCTGAAACTGCCATGAAGGATGGTTGAGCCAGATTGGATAAAATAAGTACTGAAATGACCCTTTGTGCCAAACTCAAACTAAATATTTTCTGAGGTCCAAAGTATATTAGTTTATTCCCTACTCTCCCTATATTTCATTTTTGTTCCTCTTTAGATTGAGTTCCAGTCTGACTGTAAACAGGAAGCACTGAGATTGTGGTGGGAAACTCTGCTCTTAAGAGATTTCCAGCCCAATTCTGGTGACCCCAATGGTTTGCTAAGCTTCAGAGAAGCATACAGTACAAGCCAGAGATGGTTCACACTAAAACCTAGAATCTGCCCCCACACATACACACACACAAACTCTGAGTGACATTTGGCTCCAGGTCTAAGATCGAGGGTATTTATTCAGCCAGACCCAAATACTAGGTGCTAGACCATCAGCTGCCGCAGAAGAACTCAAAGGGCAGCTCAGGCAGAGGATGTAAAGCTTTATATTCTGTAACCTACACATCTCTGTGTGGTTCACTGTCCCATGCAGTGGCACCTACAGCATGTTACATAGAAAGAATTAGTATCTTCTCCAGCCTAAGCTGAGAAGCGGTGGGCTTTTAGCTCAAACTGTAGAGGCACCTGCACTGAGCTCCAGAGGTCTCAGGTTCAAGACAGCCTGTGTGCAGTTACAATTCCACCTGTCGTGGGCTTGTTACATTTCACGTTGGTCCTCCAGCAGAAAAGCATGAAGACTCTTTCAAATTTCACTAGCTGCCAATGGCCTCAGGATGGTGGTACAGCAGCTAGGCCTGAGACACCCAAAAGGAATCCCCTTCTCCTTGGGGCCACACCACCTCATCCCAGCAGCAAAAGGAAGGCTGTGTCTACACTAGCCACTGCCTTTCAGAGAGGGCATGTTCAGAAGATGCTAATGAGGCACTGTCATGAATATGTAGTGCCTTGTTGGCATAATGGCAGCCACACGTGATTCAAAAGTGCAAGTTTTGAAATACGTGCCGCCCATGTAGACAGGGGCCTTTCAAAAGGACCTCTTGATTTCAAAAGCCCCTTCTTCCTCAAAACAAATAGAAGGGTCTTTTGAAATCAGGGGGCCCTTTTGAAAGGCCCCCATTAACACAGGCAGCATGCGTTTCAAAAGCAGCACTTTCGAAACAGGTGCGGCCACCACCATGCTAATGAGGTGCTGCATATTCATGGCAACGCCTCATTAGCATCTTCCAAAATCCCTCATTACCATGCCCCCTTTGAAAGGAGGGGGTCTAGTGTAGACAAGACTGCAGAGAGGGATGCAATGTGGTGCTCCTCCAGTTGCAGCTTTAGGGCCCTGTTTGTTGACCATGGAACTGCCACCGCACAAAAACATGGCCCAGTTATTTCCAGGTTCACCCATTGCTGTCTCTGCAACGGTTAAAAACACCATCTCAGTTATTACCTGACATTTTCTGTAGTTCTGGTTGGATGTCTGCAACCAACATTTGAAGTATAAAAGGGGCCTCACTGAAGAACTTGTTTTATGGACTAATTCTCAAGTTTCTGAGGCTTTTCAGGATCCACAGTTTAGTTATTAGATGAGAGTAAAATTGCACAGCTAGGAAAATTGTTGAAAAAGATACAATGTTTGGCTCCTTCCTTCAGCTCCAGAATGTACTGTGTGTTCCTTGGAGACTGGACAAGTGTTTGGGCAGTTCCAGATAAGGTATCCAATAACTCTGCTCAGTGTCCCCACTTTCCTTGCCCTCATTCCAGAGAAAATTGGACATGTGCCTCAGAAATAATTTTATTGTGAGGCAAGTTATGAAAATGGACTTCACTATTTTTCATTGACCTTGAAAATGAACTCCGTAATTAAGTGTGAATGGGAAACTGACTTGGAGCAGGTTGTCTTGGATTTTGGACAGGAAAGACATAGTAAAGTTTATGAACTCGATATGCTGACTGAACCAGCCAAAAGTAGAATTCTGCCTTTCTTCCATATACTGCACATAGAATATGTATTTAATGTGGCACTCAAAAATATGAAAACGGGAGATTCTTAAACCATCTGTTTGTGCTGCAAGTTAAAAAAAAACATGGGGGAGAGGGGCTTATTCCAGATGAGAAAGATTTTAGAAATGAAATACTTGCACAGAGAAATTTTTATCTTCTTTTTAAAGATTCTTTTTTAAACTGATGTAACAATTGCAAGATGCTATAATTATATCAAACGTATGAGGTCCCTATGTGCCATGGAATTTTTTTCTGAAGAACTTGGATGTGGAGCAACTCTCTATAAAAAGAAGAAAGCAAGTCTAAAATTACTTCAAAATCCTAGCATGCAAATGTCAGTTCTTGCTGGAAGTGACTCTCAGGTTAGAGTGAAGTTATGAAAGAGTGTGCCCACAAGAACATAAATTGTAGGGACTTTGTTAGTTTATATTTTATGGACCAAATTGAACCCTTGCATTGCACAGCTGCAGCAGAGGTTGGAGGTAGCAGATGGGGAGTAAGGAGACCCTTCCCATTCTTACATGTCTAAACAAAGGCCCAAAGACTGAAGCTCCTGCTGTAGTGGAGCTCAGGGATATGGACTATTCCTGAGATTCTCAATAGAAACAAAATAAGTATAAGGGAGAGCCGGGGTTCAGCTCTACCATCCCCTCCCCCTTTTTCAGGTCAGCATTTCATGTCATTTAGAGGGCTCTCACAAAGTAGCCCCTCCATTTCCACTGGCTTACCTAGTCAACTCAGTCCACTTAGCTCCAGGGAAGGATGGTGCCTGTATGATGTGCAATGCCTCTCTTCATTCTGCTTCTGGAGGTGCCTCCTCCCACTTCTCTAGGCTGGGCCTAATAGGCACACACCTTAAAGACTTATATTAGTCCCATAACCCCTGTGTTCCCTTATCTGTGGCACAATAACTAAGGCATGTGAAATTTTGCGTAAAATACCCACCTCATCCCCAGTCAGGATGGATTCCATTGAGATCTTGATCATCAGCCCTGTAGGCACAGGTGTTCAGTTCAGGGCTCCCAAACGCCCCACCACCACCCCTTCCACTGCTCGGCAACCTAAAATATTTGTCCCTATACAAATGGTCCCTATTAAAATGCTGATGTTTTGCTTGTCTGTAACTCATATAAGCCGTGTCTACACGTGCACGCTACTTTGAAGTAGCGGCACTAACTTGGAAATAGCGCCCAACACGGCTACACGTGTTGGGTGCTATTTCGATGTTAACATCGACGTTAGGCAGCGAGACGTCGAAGCCGCTAACCACATGAGGGGATGGGAATAGCGCCCTACTTCGACGTTCAATGTCGAAGTAGGGACTGTGTAGTCATTGCACGTCCCACAACTTCGAAATTGCAGGGTCCTTCATGGCGGCCATCAGCTGAGGCGTTGAGAGACGCTCTCTCCAGCCCCTCAGCTCAATGGTGGCCGCGTGGAGTGGCCCCTTAAAGGTCCCCACCCCCTCCCTTTCTGTGCAGGAAGCTGAGAGAGCGTGCAGGCAGCAGCAATAACACGCGGCTAGCCTGCATGCTCATCTTCAGCCACCAAGACCCCCAAAGGACCTCATGGCCGCCCAGCACCCCTCGGGGTCTTCTCCCCAGGACGGGTTGGAAGGACTGTCTCTGACTGCTGTACTGTCGCTTCTGGGAGAAACTGGGCATCTGTTGCCTAAGAAACCTCTCCTGTCATACCTGCTGAGTGAAGTGAGAGTCACTCCCGCCAGGGGACGGGGTGCAGTGCAGGGGGACCCTTGAACCCCATCACAGCAGCATCTCCCGGGGACGGGGATGGGGAACCTGCAGCACAGGGTAGAGGGGACAAGGGCCACAGCTCGGGGCCCACACTAACGCCTGTCTCCACTCTTCTTCCCCACCTCCTGTGTTCCGCAGCTGCACCATCGGAAGGACCGGAGAGCACCGGCGAGGCTTCAGTGGTCCCGGAATCCCCTCCGGGGCCATCACTCCAGGTCAGCCCCTCGGCGGAGGACCGACCGGCCCCACGGCGGGCAAGATAGCGGACCCAGCAGCAGCCGCCGGCAATGGACCCCCAGCTGCTGGCCCTCCACCGTCGGCAGGTGGAGGTCGTGGAGCAGCGCCTGCGGGTGGAGCAACGCCGCCTCCACCTCCAGGAGCGGGCGCTGGCCTGGCACCAAGAGGAATGGGGGGGCCTACATGGAGACATTCAACCGCATAGCGGATTACCTGGCCCCCCCATGCTGCGCCGGCCACCGCTGTGCCTGCCCTGAGTGCTCCACCCGCCGCGCCGTCCGCTGTTGCCCCGCCACCCGCCACCCGCCACCGAGGGCCGTTCCGCCAAGGGAGACCTGGGGCCAGCTGACACTTGCCGGCCATATCTACCGGTCCGCCCGGCCCCCAGCCAGCCCCTGACAGGGCTGCGGCTAAGGCGGGGCTCCCGGCCACCCACCACCAGTGCTGGACTATAGGGGCGTGGGGCCCAGGACATGCCCCCCCCCGTATATATTCCCCCCACTGTTTTGTTGTTCGGCCTTGTATATAGTTTGTATTTATTTATTTGTGATCCCGTTTGCACAGTCTGATCCCCTCCCCATGTACATAGTTCTCCCCTTCCTTGTTATCCCTGTTTTTTTTGTTAATATATACATACACATTTCATATTTAAATTAGTTAAAAGTTCCTATATATAGTTAGTATTAGTTAGAACAGAGTTCAAAGTAAACAAGTTTGATTTCACAAACAAGTGTATGATTTTATTTGTCCAGGAAAAGTGGCGGGGGGGTGCTGTTGGGTGCTCTGTGGTGTGGGCGTAGGGGCAGGGAGTGTTGTGGAGGATGGGGGGCCAGTGGGGGGCCTGTCAGCGTTCACCCCGCAGCCTCATCAAAGTGAGCCCGCAGGGCCTCCCAGACCCGGGTCCCTTCGGGGTCCACCTGGCGACTGGGGGCAGCGGCTGGCTGCACATCGGCCCTTCTGGCCTCCACAGCCTGGCCCTGAAAGAAGGCCTCCGCCTTGCTCTCCACCAGATTGTGTAGGGCGCTGCATGCACCCACAATCTGGGGGATGTTGGTGGGGCCCGCATCCAGGCGGGTGAGGAGACACCTCCAGCACCCTTTGAGGCGGCCAAATGAGCACTCCACCACCTGGCACGCATGGTTCAGTCACTGGTTGAAGCACTCCTGGCTGGCAGTCAGATGGCCCGTGTACGGGTGCATGAGCCAGGGCCGGAGGGGGTATGCCGCATCTGCGATGACGCAGGGGGCATGGTGGTGTCCCCCACAGGGATCTCCCACTGGGGGATGTAGGTCCCCGCCTCCAGCCGGCGGCACAGGCCCGAGTTCTGGAAAACCCAGGCGTCGTGGGTGCTGCCAGGCCAGCCCACATAAATGTCCTGGAAACGGCCCCAGCTGTCCACCAAGGCCTGGAGGACCACTGAGTGGTAGCCCTTCCGGTTGATGTAGTGTCCTCCACTGTGCTCCAGGGCGCGGATGGGGATGTGAGTCCCATCCAGAGCCCCGAAGCAACGGGAAAGCCCAGGGTGGCAAAGCCCACGATGGTGGCATCTGGGTCCCCCAGCCTCACGAGCCTGTGGAGGAGCATGGCATTGACGGCGCGGACGACCTGCAGGGGAAGCACATGGGAGAGCACCAATGAGGGGTGTGCAGGGTGTGTGTGGCCCTCCCCTGCCAGGGCCCCCCTCCCCTGCCCTGCCCTGCCCTGCCCATCCCTGCCCTCCCCTGCCAGGGCTGCCTCCCCTCCCTCCCCCCGTGGGTCCTCTTACCTCCATGAGGACAGCCCCGACGGTGGCCTTGCCGATGCCAAACTGCTATCCCACGGATCGGTAGCTGTCTGGAGTGGCCAGCTTCCAGACAGCGATGCTGACCTGTTTCTCCACAGGGAGGGCACGCCGCATGGCGGTGTCCTGGTGCCTGAGTGCGGGGGTGAGCCACTGGCATAGCTCCAGAAATGTCTGCCGGCTCATGCGAAAGTTCCTGAGCCAGCGGTCGTCATCCCACTCTCCGAGCACCAGCCGCTCCCACCAGTCGGTGCTGGTGGGGTAGCTCCACAGCCACCGTCGTATGAGGCGGCGGCGGGGTCGGGGTGCTGCAGGGATGGGGGTTGCGTCCTCCTCCCCTGCGGGCATCTCCTCCTCTGTGGTAAGGAGGTGCTCAGCTGCCTCCTGCATGGCATGGAGCAGGGCGAGCACTGCTCCTGCAGGGGTGGCTGGGTGGACCTCTGGCTGCTGCTGCTGCTGCTGCTGCTGCTGCTGCTGCTGCTGCTGCTGCTGGGGGTCCATGACTGAGTCGCCCGAGGTGTGCGTGCCTATGGCTCTGCAAACCGCGTGCTGTGCAGGCTGAGTGTGTCTGGGAGGGGCCCTTTAAGGGAGCGGCTAGCTGTAGCCCGGGAAGTGCTAGTCCGCCCTGTGACCCTGTCTGCAGCTGTGCCTGGCACCCTTATTTCGATGTGTGCTACTTTAGCGTGTAGACGTTCCCTCGCTGCACCTATTTCAATGCGGTGCTGCGCAACGTCGATGTTGAACATCGACGTTGCCAGCCCTGGAGGACATGTAGTGATTGGATCATTGTGCCCCACAAGACCCCTGTATCTCCAGTGGGGCCTCAGAAGGGGGAAAGGATTGGCCTGCTGTAGTACTGCGGGCAGAGATTCTAAGGTGTTCAGGAAAAGACTATCTCTGGCTATGCGTTTGTGCAGCTTCCAATATAATGGGCCTCTGGTCTGATTGACAGTGCTACTGTCATTGATAAGTGATTCCAGGATTATTTCTCATTAAATCATCCCAAAGACTAGAAAGCGTCAGCACTGAGTGATGAAAGGTGGCACAAGTACAAGCATGACTGAAAGTGCTCCCTGGTTCAAACATGGCTGGACCTGAAGGAAATGCTAGAGTCTGGAGATTCTCTGGCAGTTGGAAAGTGATAGTTGGTCAGGGAGTTGGGAGCAACTGTAACCCCACCTACTTAAGAGCCAGGAGTCAGCTCTATGCGCAATCCTTGTGGAATATGTACAAAAAGCAACATTGCTTTCTCTGTACACCATGTGTAGAAACAAGAGCCCATGTGCTTGGCTTTTTTACACACGTAATTTTATGGATTACGCCTGGTAACTGCACAGGTTTTCAGCTACTCACAGAACTACTTACAGTTTCCTTAGCATGCACTAATATTTTTGTCTTGGAGTCTTTCTGATAAACTAGTCTTAGAGGACTAGCCATGTTAGACTGTAGATTTACCAACAAGCAGTCCTGTGGCACCTTAGAGCCACAAATTTATTAGGTCAGGGGCTTCCATGGGCAAAATCCACTTTCTCAGAAGAAAACCCACCCCCAAAAGAAATACAAAAAATAAATAAATAAACTAGTCTATCTAAAGCACATCCCCAGAGACCTGATATGTGGCCCTCTTCCTTCTCTCTTTTAAACTGGAATCAATCAGTAGTAGCTCCACTGAAATCAGTGGATTCCCCCCAGCATACTGGAGACCAGAACTGGGACTACAGTGTTTACTGTTCAGAGTTCCAACCTAACTATGCCTTGAAGACTCTTTTACCCACTTTCCCATACAGTCTCAAGCTGTTAAGGATCACAGATATGAAGCCTCCCACTCACAACCCCCATAATGTACATTTCCTGGAAAGATCATCTCTGATCAAAAAGGAAACCACTGAGGAATGACTTGCTGGATTTTCTCCCCAGTATACGAAAACACTCTGTGGCTCCTGCTGAATGTGTCTCTGTCAACAGAATCTTCTTTTAGCTCTTCACTTGATTAGTCATGTGTTGATCAGGGCTGTGAAGCTTTTAGTGCTAACACAGTCAGGCTGTGGGGTGATAACAGTGATGGGCTAGTTTCCTCTTTCATTTCTGCAAGCAAAAATGGGAGGACTAGAGGTGACCAGCCCATGTCTCTTCTCACTAACAGCAGTTTCACGCCCTTGATGTAACTGGAGTCACTCCTGATGGACATCAGTGCAAATGAGAGGAGACTCAGGACCTCAAGATGGAGCAACTGAGGGTGAAAGCAAGCCAGGATCAGGACAGAATTCAGTTTTCTGGCCTGCTGCCAAGAGCTCTGTGCACAAAAGCACACTTTATGTATACTGTCAGTGTAGCTTATAGACACTCATAGCACTTCTTGGCTACGTCTACACGTGAAGCCTACATCGAAATAGGCTATTTCGATTAATAACGTCTACACGTCCTCCAGGGCTGGCAATGTCGATGTTCAACTTCGACGTTGCGCGGCACCACATCGAAATAGGCGCTGCGAGGGAACGTCTACATGCCAAAGTAGCACACATCGAAATAAGGGTGCCAGGCACAGCTGCAGACAGGGTCACAGGGCGGACTCAACAGCAAGCCGCTCCCTTAAAGGGCCCCTCCCAGACACAGTTGCACTATACAATACAAGATACACAGAGCCTACAACTGGTTGCAGACCCTGTGCCTGCAGCATGGATCCCCAGCTGCCGCAGCAGCAGCCAGAAGCCCTGGGCTAAGGGCTGCTGCCCACGGTGACCATAGAGACCCGGAGAGAGAGCATCTCTCAACCCCCCAGCTGATGGCCGCCATGGAGGACCCGGCAATTTCGACGTTGCGGGACGCGGATCGTCTACACGGTCCCTACTTCGACATTGAACGTCGAAGTAGGGTGCTATTCCGATCCCCTCATGAGGTTAGCAACTTCGACGTCTCGCCGCCTAACGTCGAAGTTAACTTCGAAATAGCGCCCGACGCGTGTAGCCGCGACAGGCGCTATTTCGAAGTTAGTGCCGCTACTTCGAAGTAGCGTGCATGTGTAGACACAGCTCTTGTTGCATGAAAGGGTTAAGAAGGTACACACATCAGTGCACACGCACATCCTGGGGATCGACGTGTACAGGGCAGAAAAATGTATTGCGAATACAAAGGGAATGGGCCACTTCTCTCCAGTAAAGATTTAATACCTGTCCTTTAGCAAAAAGAATGCATGTGATCCTGCAGAGTGCCCTTGATTCTTAAAATGCCCTGCACCTTGTAGCATTTGATCCTAGCTATGTGTATATATAGCTACATAAGTTTGCAAGTGCCTTCAAGTTGGGAAGGAGGCAGAATAATCAACACACGCACAGAGTGATAACAGTGATGCAGGCTCAGTTACAACAGAAGATGTTTTTTATTATTGGAAGAGGTACAGTGGCAGGTCATTCCTGGTGCTCTAAAAACAAATAGGAAAGCAAGGAAACAGCAAACGCACACAACGTCTCTTGCCTTCCCTGGACAGGAAGCACAACGTCTGCCGAGACTTTCCTCTCGGGGCAGGATCTTTCCCATCTGCGAGGAGCCATAGTCATTAAGGGGACACACACATGCACAGTCTGTGCAGAAGATGCCCTAACTGAAAGTCAACGGTACACGCACATGCAAGGAATTTGCTCTGGAAGATGTCTAAATAAAAAAAGTATCAGAGGGGTAGCCGTGTTAGTCTGGATCTGTAGCAGCAACGAAGGGTCCTGTGGCACCTTATAGACTAACATGCTCTAAACTTTTCTGTTAGTCTATAAGGTGCCACAGGACCCTTCGTTGCTGCTGTAAATAAATAAATAAACAAACAAACTTTTTAAACGTGTTTGGTCTTTATTCTGTAATGAGTTTTCTCCCTAAAGCCACATCAATAGCAAATGTCATTCGCTGTTCAAGCCAGTCAAAATATAACAGGTAAGATCATTGTAGTGTTTCAAAGCCCTGTCAAGTCAATGTAAACTAAGGTACTTTATGTTTGTTTATTATCACCTAAATCAGGGTTACATCACTAAAATCCTTCCAAGGATGCTGATATTTTTTCCTGTAAATCTATTTGATGTGAGACCTTGATTTTTGCATTCTGGCCCCATCCCAAGACACAAAATATTATATTAAAAAGATTCTTATGTGGAGCAAACACCTGCTTAAATCCCTAGGGTGTTCTAAATCCAAGAAGGACAATTAAAAAGAGCTTATCTTGAAGGAAGCACTCAGTAAACTGACTTCTTGTCATAGCTAAGACTGCATCACAATTTTGAGTTTGGGTTGTGCCCTTGAGTGAGCCCTGCATGACAGGTGTCATGAGTGTATGAGAACGCTTGCTTAATAAACAAAGAGCCCTGTGATAGTCTCGCCACTGAATTTTTCACCTCATAAATATGTCAGCTCAGCTCCATATTCTTCTGAGAAACTTTCCACCAATTCTGAAGAGATGGAGCTCTCACGGAAATATATGAAAAAATATAAAACAGAACCAGGCCTGCACTTTTCTTTCACTGTACACAGAAAATAAAAATCCAGAGCTCATTTTAGGTTGAGCTATTACAGCCATTTTTCTTCTTTTTTTCCTCAGCGCTTGGTTCACTCAAGTGCTGCCAGGTGGGAGACTGGATTTCACGTGCTTAGCTTAAGTCTGAATTCTCAGACACCATGTTCACTTAGGGTCACAAAAGAGATTTAGCAAAAATGGCGATGGTTCAGATGGGCAACAAAAATAAAAGGCACTGCAAGACTTTCAAATGAGGAGAGACTGAAAAGACTGGAACTCTAGTTTGGAGAATAAACAAATAGGAGGTAACAAGATAGCAGAATTAAATATAATGATTAAACAAAAGCTGTTCCTGTTTAACTTCAATGATGATAAATGCAAAGTACTAGACTTAGGCAGAAGCAATCAGTTGCACACATACAAAATGGGAAAGGAATACCCAGGACGGAGCACTGCAGAAAGAGATCTGAGGGTCAACCATGGACCACAGGCTAAATATGAGTCAACAGCGTTACACTGTTGCAAAAGAGCAAACATCATTCTGGGTGTGTTAGCAGAAAAGTTCTAAGAAATGAGAAGTAATTCTACCACTCTGCACTGATTTGGCCTCAGTTGGAATATTTTGTTTGATTCTGGGCACCACATTTCAAGAAAGATGTGGACAAATTAGGGGAGGAAAGTCCAAAGAAGAGCAACAAAAATTATTAAAGATCTAGAAAAAGTGACCTATGAGGAAAAGTTGAAAGAATTGGGTTTGTTTAGTTTTGAAATGAAAAGACTGAAAGCAGACAGCTTTCAAGTACCTCAAAATTTGTTACCAGGAGGAGAGAGAAAAATTATTCTCCATAACCTGTGACAACAGGACAAGAAGCAATGGAAATTGTAGCAAGGGAGGTTTAGGTTGGACATTAGGAAAAAATTCCAAACTGTCAGGATGGTTAACCACTGGAATAATTTGCCTAATAAGAGTGTGGGACATCTATTGCTGGAGATTCTTAAGAACAGGTTAGACAAGCACCTGCCAGAGATAGTCGAGATATTGCTTGGTTGTGCCATGAATGCAGAGAACTGAACAGGATGGCCTCGTGAGGTTGCTCCCAGTCCTATGATTCTATGAACTACTTATTATACTGAGAAACAAAAGAGGTAACCTTTGAAGTATGTGATACTAGCCACTGTCAGAAACAGGATGCCAGAGTATTAATGAACTCCTGCTTGGATCCAGCATGACAATCCCTGTGTTTGTTATGCTCTGATGTGCCTCAGAACAGCATTTCTAAAACCCAAGGAAATCAAAACAAGGCACCCAGGTAGGTGGCCAATCAAAACATGTAATAACCATGAACCAGTTAAGTCAACAACAATTTGAAAAAGACATAACAGTCCAATGGCAGATATGTAACAGCAGGCAGGCCCTGAATAACCACACACCAGAAGCTAGGTACAAATACACATGAGAACAGAAACTGGAACACTTAGTTCAAGAGCAGAAAATGAACAGGAGCATGAAGCACGAAAGCAACACACAGACACACACACACACACACAGACCTGTTCCTATAGCAGACACAAAAATTGTGACTGCATGATAATTAATAAATAATATTAAATAATGATATAATCAAGGTAGGGTCCCTGCTGAAAATTTGCACCTTAGCTTTCAAGGAGTATTTCAGAGTCTGAACTTTGGTAAAGTGTTTGAGACTTTCCTCTGCACGGTGTGACAAAAAGCCAAATTGAGCATACGCATGTGTGTGCTCACTTCAGAGAGTAGTAATTAACTATATGTTCACATACACTTATCATTGGAAGTCCATCTGGACAGAGCTCAGAGTGGTCGGGGCGGACTCCACCCATATCTCATTAGGTGAATGTTAGAAGGATTAGTGAAGGGAAAAGTAGAAAAAAATAAGGACACAAGAAAATAGAGGTTTGCTGAATCGTGACTAATGAAAATGTTTTAACTGCAAATTTGTGCCCATATGTCTACTGAACACTTCTGTTTACATGGTTCCAATTACAAGAGAATTCTTGTAGAGAACATAATGTAATAATCAACATGCCTTCATAGTAGGCTCTTCTCTAGGTTCATTTTCTTTGCATTGCTTTCAGAACATTAGTCAGCACAACTGACACGCAAGGTTTTGTGTATAAAAATGGATCCGTCAGATTCTTCTGTCACTAATCACGTGGTTGTGTCTCATCTCAAGCATGTCACACTTGTGCTTTGCTTTGTCTCCTGGCTTCCAGGTCATCAATACTTCGTGATCTTTAGCTATACAAAAGCAATAGAGTTTGTCACAGAGGTTACTGTTCAGTATGAAGGTGTCAAAGTAAGGGCATTCACATTTTTCATAAGAGAAAGTAAGGAACTCCTTTAAAATATTGTCAAGCCAAACTGATGTGTGTCCTCTTTGTGTGCAGAACCATTGGTGGTGTTTGCATTTCATGGCAAACCCTTCTTGTGCAAGAACTTGCACTGTTTCCCAGACTAGAAGCGCTCTGGGTAAGCTAGAAAGCTTGTCCCTCTCACCAACAGAAGTTGGTCCAATAAAACATATTACCTCATTCACCTTACATTGTCAGACATTTTGTTAGTCATTGTGTACAGACAGCACTAATAAATGCAATCAGGTTTTAATCAAAGGAAATTAATACAATAGTCAGTAATCTGAATATGAAATGGTTAACATCTAATACAGAATCATAGAATCCAAGAACTGGAGGTCATGAAGTCCAGTCCCCAGCCTCTCAGCAGGATCAACCACCATCTAGATTGTCCCCAGCAGATGCCTTTCAAACCTGTTCTTAAGTATCTCCAATGATGGAGTTTCCACAACCACCCTGACAGGAAGTTTTTCCTAATGTTCAGCTTAAGAAATTTGCTTTGATAGCGAGTTTGGTATGTTTTATAGGAGAATAACCACCACTTGGAGGGCATGTCTGCCCATTTCTCAATAATTGGTCTTCTGAACATTATTAAGGAGAGTTAGGCCAACACAGGAGAAGAAAGAGCCAGGCAAGCTAATAACATTGGCCAGGAAGGAGAGAGAAGGAACACTTGGACAGCACTCACAGAATGCAAGCATCTCTCCTGCTATTTCTCACATGCAAAGAGTGCACACTGTCATTGGAGCTAATTCCCCGCCTATACTATGGAGGGTGGTCCCATCTCCTGAGGAGGCATAGGCAACTGAACTAGGGTTTCTGGCATGCCAACCCAACCCAACCCCATCCCAACCCCAACCCCTACCCACCATGTTAGAGAGGGCTGTTCATTAAGCAATGACATTCCTTCAGTATCCTTAATGACAAAAATCCACTAATTGATTTCCCCTCTGTTAGTTATCCAGGTCCTTCTTCCAAATTGCCTTCTGTTCTCCACTGCTGCATAAGGACCAAATTGCACACCTGCTTCGCTCACATTGATTAGTAGTTACTTACATAAGTAATGCCGCTGAGAATGGATAATTAGTATGACTGTTCTGAACTGCTGACTGACTCAGGGGCTCACAATCTGGCAGTATAAGGTATCATCAGTAGAAAACATAAAATGACCAAAAGAAAAACACCGGGCTGGGAACTGAAACCAGAATCCCAGAAACCCTTTTGTCAGTGACTGCTGATAACCACTGAAGTGCAATCTAGGCATCTGCAGCTAGGGAAGATCCTGAACTTGATAATATCCCTCTCCCACATCCCACCCTTGCCTCTCAAACAAAGCTGGTTAATTCTGAGTGACATAAATAAATCCAAGTACCACACAGCTGGAAGCATAGCTAATGCTTAACACAGTAATTTGGTGGATAATACATTTTACAAAGCTAATGTAACGGTGTCTATCTCTCTTTCTGGGGCCTCAATGGAACTTAATTTGAGGAATTAGCACTTTAGTGGCCCAGTCCTGAACCCACTAATTTTGTGCTCCCAGTCCCTCAGAGGCCTTCCCAAAATTTCAGTTTTGTTTGCCAAAAAGACAAACAATTTTTACAAAAATTGATTTTCACAAAAGAAATCCATTTAATCAAAAATTTCATTTTCCATCAAAAAAAAAAAGTCTTGAGGAGGATATTTGAACCAGCTCCAATGATTTGGATTTGGAGTCTGATTATGACCTTTTTGAAGGCAATGGGAACTGTGACACAGGGTCAGACCCGCAGTGATCCAACTGGGAATTTCCAAACTGATCTGCCAACATTAAGTAACATTTCAGAGAGAAACTTTATCGGCCTGCCATGCTTCTAGGAACATAGAGCTTTTCTTCCTCATTATTCAAAGAGAAATAAAAGATATGAAAGCTACTTGAATTACAATACAATGGAGAAAAGAGACACTAAAAGCAGTCTACAGTTTCTGAGCAAAACCATGGAGACAATCATGGCTGACTTTTCCTTAACTCACTCCTATCTGGATCAGTCCCTTTTTGGCTTTGGAACTGTGCAGTTGAAGATGTGGCATCTGTTCTTTTCCACAGCATCACATGCCAACAGTCCTGACCTTTCCTCAGGCTTCCTTCTCATGGATCACTATTGGCCTGCTTCTCCAACACAACTAATCCTTGATTACTCCTGAATGAAACAGAATATTAAAAAAGAGATTTCATCTGGAACCCAGTAAAGAGTTTGATTTTTTTTAGACTAACTAGCCTGCTAATCCTTAAATTTTGTATTCTTTTTAACCTGGTCTAAGAAGGTGTCAGTTTTCAGACATTGAAAGACATGCCTTAGCTTGGCAATCATTTGCACAAATGTAATTTCATAAGTTGTACAGTGAAGGGTAACCTTAACTAAGGACACTTTGTATAGATGCTATGGGAAAGGGAGACTGACTGAGGATTTTTCAAAGTAGGGGCTTAAAGCTCGGTGTCTAGACTACAACTTTCAAAAGACACTAAGGGAGTTAGGTATTGATAAGTCAATAGACTTTGGAGACATAGGATGACAAGCAACTTAGGCACGTGACTCCATGGTTAGGCAACTAAGTTAGTGAGAATGACACCAGTAAAAACCACAAAACACGTGCGTGGCTGCCACCAAATTCTGTAGGTGCTGAAACTCATGTTTCCTAGATGCCTAAACTTTAGATTATGGGGAACGTGCATTGCTTTCCCTCTCTAGGCATCCAGATGCCCAACCTCCCCTGTAAGTCTCAGAGTGATGCGTGGACCAAAGATAGACAATCAGCTGTCTAAGGTCGAGGCAGAAACCAATCCAGTAGGCAGCATCTGAGCAAGCCCACAGAATCAAATCCCATTCAAAATCCTGATGATGTAGGGATGCACACTTTAAACTTTCAATTCAACGCTAGGGGCACTTTCCTGCTACGTGAGAGACTCACACTCAATTTTCCCTCTCCCTCAAGAGGGGGAAAGGACTTAGGCAGGGGTTTTCCACTGCTCCTTCTGTATCTGTTCTTCTATGGAAAAATGAAGAAATGATTGGAGAAGACAGTTTTGGCCAGGGTTCTCCCACCTCCCAGGCCGCTGTGCTAGCCTCTGCACTGTGCAGCCACTCCCTCTGTGGCCTCATGACTCTTTAAGTAGTTTTCCAGAAGGAAAAGTCAATTGGGCTGGAGATCATGAACAAATTATTCCATATTCTCAGACAGCCAGACTATCAAAATAGGGCAGTGACTACACGTTATTTCCTCTCTGGATGCTATGAACAGTATAACTTTCCACAGTTGCGAGTTACTGCACAGCTCTTCATGAGCAAGCACATTAATTCTTAAGGTGAAAGCATTATGGAAAAAAAACCATATTGAAACAGTAAAAGAACCTACATAGATGATAACAGCTTACCCAGAGGCCACCCCTCAGTCATGCAGGGCCCTTATAGGCAAAGGCCTTCCAAATCTTCCACAATAATTGAGAATTCCTCATGGGCAGAAGATCCTGTCCCTTTGCTGAGTCAGTTTAAACTCAGGCTATTTATCCAAATTCTTTGTCTGTTGATGTGTGGAGAAGCTAGTCTGAACTAACACATGCAAGCCTCTCCAGGAGGTGGTACTTCTCTGAATAGGCTACTACCTGTTTCATTTGCCTTAATAACCACCACCCTCCACCACAAATGCGTGCACGCGCACACACATACACACACAACTCTTTTAGTTCTCGGAGTAGCTTGGTAGCATTCCTCCACAGAGTAGAACGCAATCACTCATAAATCATTCATTTAAAACATTGGATCCCATAGGTCCTGCATGGGGTTGTAATATCTGTCACATCTTATCCCTAGAGAGGTTACACCCAATCATGGCCCACAGTAATACATAGAAAAAGCAATAACCTCCTTCAAGGACATTGCAGAAAATAGCCCTATTTGCCATGGGCATTTAAATAAGCAACCTGATTGTTCAAACATGTGGCACACCTACCAGCTTCCACCAAAGTCGTTGGCTGCTGGTGGATGCTCAGTCCTTTTAAAAATCAGGCCAGATATTTAGATGACTCGCTTTGATTTGTAAAGGTATCTTTGCCTGTATTTGTGTCCCTTTGTCAGCTCAGGACTCTGTCTCTCTCTTTTAGAGACCTTCCAGGATGAACCATTCACACTTCTTTGGGAACCCCATCTTGCTTTCTGAGTAGCCTTGTCATTTTTTTGTTTTGTTGTTGGTTAGCTATGTCAAGCGATTTCATAAGGTAGTTTTGTTTAACGTAAGGAAGTTACCACACTGACAGCTCATAATGTGTTGTGAAAGGTGTAGTGACTTGGAAAGTTTGACTCCTGATCAGAAGAAAAAGTATAAGTACTGTGCTTAAACACTCACTTATCCCACAAAGAAAATTCTGACATAATTCAGCACAGACCTGCCATCATTCCATCATACAGGTTTTTTTTTCTCTTTCTCTTTTTCTCTTTTTCTTATACTACAGTTATTTGCTGGAAAATTAAGGGCTAAATTTACCCTTCCTTGTATACAGACTTTTACCAAAGTATAGGGCTGACTCAGGTGGCACATCTGCCAGGTTGAGATTGTCATTGCAGAAAGTAGCCAAAACCTTCCATTTCAAAGGAGCCCTATGGAGGTAGTGTAATCTGAAGAGTTACCAGGGCAGTGTTCTGTTGTGGCTTTGTTTGTGAGAGTGAGTGGTGTCTTTTAAAGGCTGACCCACAGACAGCATATGTGTCCTATTTCTATTGCTAGCTAAAGGCATTCTGCTTTAGGACCAGCGCTTGAAGCCAGTGTATTTAGACTTAAAGTACAAAGATTCCAGACTCATCTTTCCCTGGGTGGGGAGAGGCAGGGAGGAGGGGGTGTGAAATTGAGAAGGATCAATATAATTATTGTGTCTGTTTGGAAAGCATCTATTTGTTATAGCTAGGGATGCATTCCTTTAACCCATCCCCTAAGCATCTTCCGCTGGTGGGGACCCAGTGGACACTTCATATTATCACCAAGCCATGGAGCCAATGGAATGGACCAAGGAAGCAAATCCTCCTCCTTGTACCTGAGGCATTGTCAGCACTATGAGGTACAATTTGCCCCTCTTTACACTAGTACAGATGACTCCAGCCTTGAATCTTTATTTCTTAGGTCTCACTTTCTTTTATTGGTTGTTCCCTGCTTAGTCACTGCTATGCAAGTGTCTGAATAGAGATTATGCATGGCTTAAAATAGGGCAAACATAAGGCTCTGTCAGGGATTCCCCACTTAGAAAAGGAATTTGGAGAGGAGATGCTGATGGAAAGTTAATACAGACTCAGGCTTTTGTTCTGGCAGCAGGTGCTGAGAGAGTTATCTCACCCAGTAGCCACTTCCTACCCCCTCACTGACATCTTTCATTCTGAGGAAAGAGAAGAGTGTTGCTATGGAGACTGCTGATTTTTGTCTCACATACACTCTTATTTTTCCATTTGCTAAGGAGTTGATCAACACACAGATTCAAAGGGCATTTTTTGTCTTCATAATATTAAATCCTTGTTCAATGTATCCCATAGAAAAGAACTAGCAGAGGCTATTTTCCTCTTGCACGCAATGATGGGGTAGCTGGGCTGGTCTCAGGACACTAGAGAGACAATGTGGATGTAGTAAAATCTTTTATTGGATAAACTTCTGTTGGTGCGAGAGACCAGCTTTCAAGCTTATATGCAGCTCTTCTTCAGGCCTGTGTAGGAAAAGAGCTCTGTATAACCTCAAAAGCTTGTCTCTTCCAGCAACAGAAATTGGCCAATAAAAGATTATCTCACTTACCTTGCCCCTCTAGATAATCACTTATCACTTAAGCACTGAGTTAACTGCAAAACAAGACATACCTGCCTGGCATTTGCAGACAGTCAAGAAACAACTGACCAGGGGCTTTGATCTTTCATAGTTGTGTGCTGACTTTGGGATCCTTCAAAACCCCTACCTTCACAATACTATCTGACCATACAGCCATATTAATATACATTAGCTAGACCCCATAGCACACACAAGAACTGCATTAGCTTCTAAGCACAAGTCTGCCAGAACATGTCAATCCAACAGATCATCAATTCCAAAGGCGTCTCTCCTGAATAGAGGCTATCAACTGTGCTGAATTACATGGAGATCTATAAATTTCCCAAAACAAAACCCTAACAAAACAAATTTATATACTTCACAATGATGAGAGGAAGAACACATCTCAGATGGTAGATATTAGTCTACTGGAAGTCCCTTGGGTATTATGGAAAAAATAGAATAGTCAGTGCAAGTCTCAGTGGATGGGAAGATACAGTGAAATCCTCAAATTCACTATATTTGTAGCCTAAGTCATTGGAATATTATTGTATTTGCCAAATAAACCACCTAGTCTAAGTACAGTTGTTTCCATATGGTATGTTTCACTTCTTAATTAATGCTGCAGGTTTTGCATAGCTCCCTTTTATTTTCAAGTCTGCGTACCTAATCTGGGTTTCTCCAATTCCAACATCAAAGTCAAGTAATTTTTAAAATTTTTGTTTTCCGATTCTTGCAGGAACATGGGACTTACCTTGTTGTATTATACCCTCTCTTTGGGGGTCCTGATTCTGACAGTGGTCCATACACTTTTCTTTCTCCCACATAGTTTTTTTTTAATGTCTAATTAGATTTTAAGATAGTTGCAGTGCAGATTGTAGGGCAGGGACCCTGGATGAAATCTTGGCCCCACTTAAGTTGATAGCAAAAATCCATAGAATCGGGATTATATTCAAGGAGGCAGGTCTAGGTAAGAGTAACACTTTTGGATATTGTAAATAAAATAGTATATTTTGGGGGAAATCCTTCTGCACTTCTATCGATGATCATATTGTACCCTGATGCTTGAGATTTGCTTATTCTCTTCTTATGGCACATTATTACGACTGTTTTACTAATGGTCATAAAATAATCCATCACCTTGTTATCTCCATCCACAGTCCTTGATGGCTGCTGAGGCAGCAAATTCCACGGATGGATTACATATTGAATGAAGTACTACTTTTTATTTGTTCTTTTACTTGTGTTTCTGACATGTCTTTTTATGGATGACCCAACATCAATGACCCAGTGGTGACTCGAAAAAGAAAAAGAAAAATTGCCAGTTTATAAATTTAAGATAAGTCCATTTCCTCTGGTGATACCTTCAGTGCTGTGGCAGTAATAGAAAGACTAATAGTGGAACAAACCTTAAATTATGAGGCAGTGTATTTTATTAAACTTCAAACACAAATCTAACAAATGAAACAGTCAATCTTTTTAAAGAGCAGGCACTAGGAAACTCTTTTGGAGAGTTCAAAACACTTTGAATGCCTCTCCGCTAGATTAACTGTATTGATTGCTTATAGCAATAGAAAGACACTATCCTGAGGAAACTGAACAGGATTAAGTTAAACTAGTTTCATGTCAAAGCCAAGTCAGCTGTAAATACAGTAGGGTCTCAACATTCACGAGGGTTCTGTGTTAAGAACCCTTGCGAATGTTGAATTTCGCGAATACAAGGGGCTTGAGGCCCTGGGGAAGCTGCGGCTGCCAGAGCTCCCTGCCAGGGGAAGCCGGAGCTGACAGTACTCCTGCCCAGGGCCCTGGGAAAGCAGCTGCTCCAGCTGCTCACGAATAATTGAATTCACGAACCACAGGTTTGCAAATATTGAGACTCTACTGTAAAAAAAAATGTATTTTTAAAACAACTAAATTATCCTCTGCTGATAAACTAATTCTAGATGCATATGGGATGTGAATGAGTGCAGACTTTTCTTTCTGTTCCATCCCCTGCTGAAACTCCTTGTACATTAAATATAAAAGGCGCATATTCTTGCTTGGTTTGTTTCTTTTGCTCCCAAAAAAATCAGAAACCAAATATATTGCTGGAGTTGGTTTCTGGGGTGATCTGTGAGCAAACTGAAAGGGAAAATGGATCAACGAGTGGCCGACAGGAACACTAAATCAACAGACTAAAAAGGGAGCTCAGCATACTAGCTAGGCCTCCATCCAAGGACAAGGCCTCTGTCAGTCAGAGCCTAACATTAATGTCAAAGGCAGCTGGGGCTGGCAGCCTGAAGCTATAAGGAAATGATTGAGCTGTCTGTCAATTGCTAGTGATCCACTAGAGGCCATTGTGACACAAAGTAAAGGGCGCTTTAGAAAGCAATGTGCACTCTTTCTCTTCTGTAGTTCTTTTCCAGTTTAAAAGAATGAGGATGCGTGTTGGGGGTAGGGGAGGGGGTTGGTTATTAGCTATTCTGTGTTTTATTTCTCAGGAAGTTGTGAAATTTCCCTTCTATCATACAGGAAATTCTGTTAGCCAGAGACATTGATTTGATCACGTTATGGGTATTTCAGCTATGCAAGATGAATGCTAATGTCGCTGTTGAACGGGATATAAGGTAATGTCCAGTTGCACTGTAATCTAGAAAAACATCCCAAGTTTTCCATAAACTTTTCTTTTCCTATTTTGGGAAGAAAGATTTTTTAGGGGACCTCTGTGCTATATTTAGAAGTCAGTTTGACTCAGTTTTTCTCTCACTTATGAATAAAGAAAGGGGATTTATGAAAGGGAAACTCATTTTTGCCCTAGTGCAAGGCCAGATATCAGACCTTAAACTTATCTCTGGTGGAAGGCAGAATATTGCTCTTCTTGCATTCACCAAACATTGTAATTGTGAGGGGCAACAATGGAATGCCTTGCTGGACAGCAGGACCCTGCAGCTCTTTGAAGTTGTGCAAGGTTTTGGGACATTAGTCCAGCCAAGCAAGACCAGTGGACAGAGCTCAAGAAAGGCAGCACAGCTTAATTCGGCTGTAGAGTTTTGCTTGCATTTGTTGTTCAGTTTGTTTAATATAGCCACACTGCAAAAATCCAGCTGGGAGGTCATCAGCATTGGCTCATTTCTTTGTCTGATGGGATGGACCACAAGCTTTTGAACCACCTCAAATAGAAGAGAGTATGTTTGTTGGCATGTCGTCTTGGGCATCTCAGAAGTCATATTGGCTGTGGTCTGATTTAACAATCTGAGAACAGTTGCCCCCACCAGATGCCCCCAACAGTGTACTGCAAAGAGCTTCCTTCTTTCTGTCAGCATTGTTCCAGTCTGTTGATATGACAATCAGCTGGGTGAGACAATGAGGAGCCCTGTAACTCCTGATTCTTTTTGCATATACCGACTAACATAACTCCCCCTCTGAGAGCTAGCTGAAGGACACTCCAGGAAAAGGGTAACTTCAGCTAGCCGTTGAGAGTGCAAGCCGGTGCTGCTGTTTATGTCTGATGTACAGTTATGTCCTCTGCTTGCACTTCAGCCTGTCTTGATTCACCAGCTCATCACATAGACTATATCTAAGACTACAGGGATTTGTTGGCAGAAGTTCGTGTTGGAAGATATCTGGCGACAAAACTTCTGCTGACAGGGTGTGTCCAGACACCAAGGTGGATCGAAAGAGCGCTCTGCTCAGTTGACAGAGAGCAGCCAGACTGCCCGGCCGCTCTACCAGCAAAACATCCACCCAGAAACAGCAGACAGGGTCACAGGTCACTTCCTTCCAGGAGCCCCCGTGAGATGTGCCCTTAAAGGGACCCCTCCAGGAACCCATTTTCTGCCTCTCCTGTGGGACTGCCTACTTCCCTGAGGGACAGCACAGCTAGCTCGGGGCTTCACCTCTTTATCAGTAACACAGCTATTTCCAGGGAGCCATACTGTTTGAGCTGCCCCAGGGCTTGTGCTGGCCCCACACAGAGATGCTGCTGCAGCTTCTGAACCTCCTGATGGCTGTCCTCCTCTGCCTTATGGAGGGTGAGCCTGGGACCACCTGCAAGCTTCTCCCACAGCTTCCAGTAACCCTCCCCAGGGCACCACCAGTGGGCGAATTGGGCCCACAGCCTTACCCCATCCCTTTGCCTTCCCTTCATCCCCTGCCCCTGCTCCCACCCCTGCTTATTAAAGAGGGTGTGGTGAACAAATAACTATTTTACTGAAACAAGGAAAAATGTGTTGGGACGGCTGGGGGGTCTCAGTCCATGGAGGAGGTGGAAGGCCGTGAATCCAAGGGGGAGCAGGACCCCAAGTGTTCCATCCTCAGGATGCTCTCCTGCCTTGGGTTTAGGGCCGCCTTTGGGGCTGGGATCAGGGGGAAGTATGAGTGTGGAGAGCTCAGGGTGGGCAGGAGGAGCAGTGGGGGTCTGGGGAGCGGGGAAGACCTGGGGTGCAAGGGGGGCAGAGCCAGGGGGCAGCCCTGGCTATTCACCATTGCGGTGGATCCAGGATGCCCTGTGGGAGAGCTGGCAGGGACAGGGGTGGTGAAGAAGGAGCGGGAACAGCAGCTGTGGGTGCTTGGGCCATCATGTAGCGCCAGCTGCTGGTAACAGCGTCAAAGCGGGACATGAGTTGGTGCCGGGCCCACAGCCACCATTCCATGTCCTCCCTCAGCCACTGCTCCATGATCTATGTCATGGTCCGCAGGGCAGTGTAGTGGTCCTGCTGGAAGCCCTCCTAGACCTTCCAACAGCTCCTCTGGCAGTGGACTCAGCCTAATGGCGAGGTGGGAGTGGCTCAGCCTGGCAGCAAGATGAGGGTGGCTCAGCCCAGTAGTGAGATGGGGGTGGCTCAGCCCTCAGATGGTGCAGATCCAGCTGTAAGGAAGACAAGTAGGAGAGATGGTGAGTTATTCCTGCAACACAGCCCCGAAGCTCTGCCTCCCACCATGAGCACCGACTCACATCTCCTCCGGGACCAGGGGCGGGAGTGTCCCAGGAGCAGAGCCATGTGCGGCCTGCACAGTAGGCCCTGCTACACAGGGACTGCGTGGTGCCTCTGGGACCATGCTGACCGCGGCTCTCCACCCCCACCCCACCCTTGATGGGCTAGAGGCCAAGGGGAGTTTCCATCTACAGCGGGATCCCTTCATGAGTGGCAGATGAGCCGGGAGCAGCCTCACCCTGTCCAGGGCCCACACACCCCTGCAGCCCACAGCACTATCCGCAGGAGCAGGCGCTGTCTCTCACCCATGTGCACTCCTCGATGTGTCTGGGGTCAGGCCAGTGCTCTTGTGGCCAGCCACCTTCCAGCCATGGCAGGTGCTGGAGGGCCCCCTCTCTCTGGGGCCTGGGGCTCCTCTGGCCCTCTGTGAGGCTGGCAGCAGGATGCCACCCATGCCCAGGGGCTGTCTGCTGGGTCTGGATGGCACGCACTCCCACTGCATGTGGTTCCACCCAGGCCAGCTGAGCGATGCTCACAGCGCCCCCTGTCTGCACCCCTCTCCCGTACCTGAGGTACTCACTGTCGGGACTCTTCCTCAGCTCCAAGGATGTCAGGGATGTGAGCTGGCTGCTGGGAACTGAGTCCAGCATCAGGATGGGTGTGCAGGCCTCAGAATCTGGCTCCAGCTCGTGTTGGGGCTGGGATGCCACCTCCTCCTGCTTGGCCTGCAGGGAGTGCCGCTGCTGGGGCAGGGGGCTGGGGGGAGGCTCTAGCACCATGCCTATGCTCAGACACAGAGGGGATGTGTCTCCCCTTGCACCTCCCCAGGATGGCATTGAGGTCCCTTTAGTAGGGGCAGGTGCCAGATCCTGCCCCGGAGTGTTGGGCAACACCCCATGCCCAGATGCAGCCCTGCCTCAGCTCCTTAACTTTAGCCTGTACCTGCTGCATGGTGCGGAGGGGCTGGGCCTGTCTGGCTAGGAAGGTGGCCATCCTGCTATATATCGGTGCATTCTGCCTCCTGGCCTTGGGGTCCTGGAGGGTCTCCTCCCCTCACAGGTCCCCCAGGCCTGGACCTTGGCACCACTCCAGGAAAGGGCCCACCTCTTGGAGCCCTGGGGTAGCTCCTGGGACCCCTCAGGCTGGTCCCTTGAGGGTCCAGGGAGTCTCAGGTGGCCTCCGCCATCACAGCTGGAGAGATGGTGTGGCTCTGAAGGCATTGGATGGAGCAGCGTGTTGCTCTGCTGCTTGCATGCTCTCAGCTTCCTGACGTGGGGTTTCCTGGTCTTCCTATGGCTTTAAGAATGGCTGGAGGCAGGGACCATAGAGTGCTGCTTTCTGTGGCCGAAGGGGAGGGACCATAAAGTTCTGCTTGCTGTGGCTGGAGGCAGGGACCATAGAGAGCTGCTGGCTGTGGCCCCCTGGAACATCCAGACCAGCAATTTGTCAATAGATCTCTTTCAACGGCAGCGTTCTGCCTTGCGGCAAGCAGAGTATGGCTGTCAACAGATCGTGCTTGGCAATCTAGATGCTCTGCAGGTTTTGTCGACAAAATGTCCACTTTGTCAACAGAACCCTTGAATCTAGACATAGATATAGATGTTGAATAAGTGAAGGAGAGCCTCAGCCCTTGCAGAACTCAGCAGAGGAGGACTTTTGTGGTGAAGAGTTAGCTGTCCATCACAATCCACTGGGTACACCCAGAGAGGAAGGAGCTGAGCCATTTCAAGGTATTTCCATTTATCCCTGCAGCTTCTTGATGATGGGACAGTTGTATTTGGTGAGTAGCCACATCAAGTACCTCCAAATGGTCCGAGACGAGTGATGTAAGTGACTGCCCCCCTCAGTGGAGATAAACTCTGTGTTCAGATAATTTAGCAGAATTTGGCTAATTGACCTCAAAGGTAGCTACAGCTACTTAAGCTAAGATTATTTCATTCTTGATTTCCTTCCTTTTCTTTTGTTTTGCCTATATAAAAGTAACAATCCTCATAAGATGAATATTGCCATGCTACACATTTGAGTTGATGAAACATGATCCTGGTAACAGGTGATTTCTTGCAGGAATACTTATGAACTTCATGAGTGTTTTCATGCTGAGACAGAGCAAGCATTTGCAGTGTGATTTATAGAGCAATAATTTCACTGGGCCTGTCTCTGATCTTGGTTACAGTCATGTAAGCCAGAAACAATTCCATTTATGTAATTTGCCTTGCAGTGATGCAAAATAGGTGTAAGTGGAAGGGTCCTCATGCTCTCTGTATCAGGACACAATGTAAACAAGACCTCCCTTAGCGAAGAACTTGGAAACACTTTCATGTTGGGAAAATATGCTTCTGGAAAGTGGGACAGAGCTTCTTCAATATCTGAAAGGATTGACCCAATCTGGTGTAAAGGTTATGCAATGCACTTGTTCATTGTATATGTGTTTCTGTTGGGAAATGTGATCTTTCGCTGGCTCTCCAAAATTTTAAATGTAGGAAATCCAGACTGATCACCAAAAAGACAAATCTCTTATTTTGGAAATATCAAGGTTGCAGACATGTTTTGAGACTAAAGTGTGACAGGTGGGCCGCGTCTACACGTGCACGCTACTTCGAAGAAGCGGCGCCAACTTCGAAATAGCGCCCGTCACAGCTACATGTGTTGGGTGCTATTTCGAAGTTCAAATCGACGTTAGGCGGCGAGACGTCGAAGTCGCTAACCCCATGAGGGGATGGGAATAGCGCCCTACTTCGAAGTTGAACGTCGAAGTAGGGCACATGTAGACGATCCGCGTTCCACAACATCGAAATAGCGGGGTCCGCCATGGCGGCCATCAGCTGAGGGGTTGAGAGACGCTCTCTCTCCAGCCCCTGCGGGGCTCGATGGTCACCGTGTGCAGCAGCCCTTAGCCCAGGGCTTCTGGCTGCTGCTGCTGCAGCTGGGGATCCATGCTGCATGCATAGGGTCTGCAACCAGTTGTCGGCTCTGCGGATCTTGTGTTGTTTAGTGCAACTGTGTCTGGGAGGGGCCCTTTAAGGGAGCGGCTTGCTGTTGAGTCCGCCCTGTGACCCTGTCTGCAGCTGTTCCTGGCACCCTTATTTCGATGTGTGCTACTTTGGTGTGTAGATGTTCCCTCACAGTGCCTATTTCGATGTGGTGCTGCCCAACGTCGAAATTGAACGTCGACGTTGCCAGCCCTGGAGGACGTGTAGACATTATTCATCGAAATAGACTATTTCGATGTCACTACACCGAAATAAGCTATTTCGATGTAGTGTGCACATGTAGACATAGCTGTGGAGTTGTGTAGGAGAGAGTCCAATCTAGACTGAATGTTCAGTGTATGAGGAGCTGAACCTTACTTTTTACAGCTCAGGGATTGGGTGTCTCTGTTGTTAACATGTAAGGCAAAACAAGGACCAGAGAAGATTGCTATATTCAGGGTCAAAATGGAGCACTTGAACCCCACTTTCCAATAAAAACCTTAAAAGAAATTTATAAACTAACATGAATCCAGCAACATAATCTTGTGCTTACCAAAAATCAGGAAATATGAACAATATAACAGTCACATCAGATTTCTTTAGGGACAGATTTTCAAAGGGTCTTCAAAACCATGCCAAAAATATATTGCCCTGCTTCCTTTTGACTCAGTAAACATATCCTGCATTTGCAGTCAAAGGTGGACATTTACCCATGATATACATAATCAGAGCGCATTCCTGCACCTCTGTCTCCTGTAGGTGGCCAGTGAGAAGGTAAGTTTTAAGGATCTGGCCTTTATGCATACCTCTCTGCTTTGAACATGATCCTGCAGACATTTGCAATGAGTGTAGAGTTTATCATTGTGAACAGTTTTGCAGACTTTCATAGAAGCACTAATGGTACAAGCTGTAGTGTTTGCTTGATTAAGCCCTATACGTGAGTGTGAATAATTATCATGAGGACCCCAGACCTGCAATATAACCTCTATGGGCACACCCTTGTGCATTGCAGTAGAGGTTGAACCTTTCAAATACGGTACCCTCGGGTCCTGACTGGTGTCAGTTGACAGAATTTGCCAGACCACAGGAGTTCAATATTGTCCAACAGCATTGCCAGCACTTCCACTGCTTACTGAGCTTTTAGAAGACATTTAGGGGTAAATTAGAGCAAAATGCCAGCACAGAACACTGAGAACCAGGACTGGTGACTGGGAACAAACTTTATGGGACCATGGGAAACTTGGCCATACCTTTGATAAGTGGACATCTGGCTAACCAAAATCATGCTGGATCACAGATGTTGCCAGATGAGAGTGTGCCAGACTAGAAAGGTTCGACCTGTACCCCTGTAACAATTATGTGGTTATATACAGGCTCACTGGTCTGTCAACATGGAGTTTATTGAAGGATTGCGGTGGGGGATCAGAGATGAGGAATAAAAAATGAAGAAAGATTCATTCTCAGTTGGAAAAGTTTCACTAACTAGGAAAAAGCTGGGCAGACAGGGACTAGCGTTAGCAGGGACAGGGATAGCCAGCTCTCCTACAGTCCTGCCTAGCTTTGGGGCATCCAAAGGGGTTTGATGGAATAAAGAGAATTTTTTCTTTCAAACAATAACTGACAATCGCAGCAGTTACAGTCCATCCAAGGGCTTCAGAGAGATTTACCATGCTGATTAAGTATGCTTCACAATAACTGTGAGAGTTATGTGCATTTTACAAACAGGTAAACTCAGGCACAAGGATTTGTCCTGAATGGTCTTGGACCAGTGTATGGAACGAGTGAGTGACAGAATCAGGCATATAAAGCTGGAGTCCTGAATCTCAGCTCCCTGCTTTCCCAGCTAGAAAACACTGCTTCACAGCACAAAATACAGTCAAAGTAAAAAAAGTCATGTGGCCTGAATATCAAGGAAAAGGGACGTTGTTTTGTTGACAAAAGAGGTGCTGACTTCTTGTGTGCTCCAGGGCTAAAGCACCCACAGGGAAAAAATTGTGAGTACTGCGCACCTACCAGCCCCCAAACTCCCACTCTGCCTCCCTCCTGCCCATGCGCTTCACCCTGTGGTGCTCCCACTCACCAACACCACTCCTGCCCTCCCAGAACTTCCAAAGTGGTGTGAACAGCTGTTGAAGAGGACCAGGGACAGGCGCACTCAGGGGAGGAGGTGAAGCAACGCTGGGAGGAGGCAGGCCTGGACAAAGACTTGTAAGGGGTGGAATGGGGGCAGAGTAGGAAGGGGGTGGAATAGGGGTGTAGCAGGTCAGGGGAGAGAAGTGGCGGTGCAGTGTCCCAGATGAAAGATGCAGTGGGAGATAGGGTCTCACCCCGTGCCTACAGGGAAACTTGGTGCCTATGCAATGAGGGGTCCTGTGGCACCTTATAGACGAACAGAAATGTATGACCATAAGCTTTTGTGGGCAAAGACCCACTTCATCAGATGCAGGTAGTGGAAATTTGCAGAGGCAGGTATAAATAGGCAGGCCAGAGCAAGGCTGGAGATAACGGGAGGTTAACTCAGTCACGGAGGGTGAGGCCCACTATCAGCAGTTGATCTGGAGGTGTGATCACCAAGAGAGGAGAAACTGCTTTTGTATTTAGCTAGCCATTCACAGTCTTTGTTTAATCCTGAGCTCAGGGTTTCAAATTTGCAGATGAAATGCAGCTCAGCAGTTTCTCTTTGGAGTCTGGTTTTAAATTTTTTTAGCTGTAGGATAGCTACTTTTAAATCTGTTACTGTGTGTCCTGGGAGATTGAAGTGCTCTCCTGAAGGCTTTTGTACGTTGCCATTTCTGATATCTGACCTGTGTGCATTTATTCTTTTCGTAGGGACTGTCCAGTTTGTCCAATGTATATAGCAGAGGGGCACTGGTGGCACATGATGGCATATATTACATTGGTAGATGTGCAGCTGAATGAACCTGTGATGGTGTGACTTCTACACAGGAGATCCACTTCCTGGATACCATGGTGCAAATACGCAACAGCCGCATAAACACCACCCTATACCATAAACCCACTGACTGCTACGCCTACCTTCATGCCTCCAGCTTCCATCTCAGACACACCACACGATCCATTGTCTACAGCCAAGCACTAAGATACAACCGCATTTGCTTCAACCCCTCTGACAGAGACAAACACCTACAGGATCTCTACCAAGCATTCTTGAAACTACAATACCCACCTGAGGAGGTAAGGAAACAGATCAACAGAGCCAGACATGTACCCAGAAGACTCTTACTTCAGGACAAGCCCAAGAAAGAAACCAACAGAACACCACTGGCCATCACCTACAGTCCTCAGCTAAAACTCCTCCAGTGCATCATCAGTGATTTACAGCCCATCCTGGACAACGATCCCCAACTTTCACAGGCCTTGGGAGTCAGGCCAGTCCTTCCCCACAGACAACCTGCCAACCTGAAGCAAATTCTCACCAGCAACTATACACCGCACCACAGTCACTCTAACTCAGGAACCTACCCATGCAACAAACCTCGGTGCCAGCTCTGCCCACATATCTACACCAGCAACACCATCACAGGACCTAACCAGGTCAGTCACACCATCACAGGTTCATTCAGCTGCACATCTACCAATGTAATATATGCCATCATGTGCCACCAGTGCCCCTCTGCTATATACATCGGACAAACTGGACAGTCCATACAGAAAAGAATAAATGCACACAAGTCGGATATCAGAAATGGCAATGTACAACAGCCTGTAGGAGAGCACTTCGATCTCCCAGGACGCACAGTAACAGATTTAAAAGTAGCTATCCTACAGCAAAAAAATTTTAAAACCAGACTCCAAAGAGAAACTGCTGAGTTGCATTTCATCTGCAAATTTGACACCCTGAGCTCAGGATTAAACAAAGACTGTGAATGGCTAGCTAAATACAAAAGCAGTTTCTCCTCTCTTGGTGTTCACATCTCCAGATCAACTGTTGGTTGTAGGCCTCACCCTCCATGACTGACTTAACCTCCCGTTATCTCCAGCCTTGCTCTGGCTTGCCTATTTATACCTGCCTCTGTAAATTTCCACTACCTGCATCTGACGAAGTGGGTCTTTGCCCACAAAAGCTCATGCTCATACATTTCTGTTCATCTATAAGGTACCACAGGACCCCTCATTGCTTTTGCAGATCCAGACTAACACGGCTACCTCTCTGATACTTGGTGCCTATGGTTGATATTATCTGAAGGTGTTTGTATCTGGCCTCCTCTCTAGTTTGTTTCTTTTAGAGCCCTATAGACATGCCCAAATGCTTAACTTTATGGCTATCTTTTGGAGTTGGTGTGATACATTGCTAGTCTAAAAGAACAGTGCCTCTGGACTGCAATCACTGATATGCAGTTAAATTTATTCAGCCAGCGTTTGGCATTCTCTTGAAAGCCTTGAGGGATTTTGCTGTGTTTATCATTTTGCAATAAATATCCAAAACAACTTGTCCCCAGCTAGGACAGAGCTTCACCACTGCAGTTTTTGGTGACTTCACCCGTACTTGTTATGACAGAGAAGCTTGATGTTTGATAAGTGCAACTTCCCTATTTTTAATTGTCTTTTTGTGCCAAGAACTTTTGCTTCTTTTTTCAGCATCAAATGCAATTATTTTCCATCATACAGCAAAACTGATTTTAAAGAGCCCTGAGTAGGATTTTCCAGGTGCTGTGAGGAGCTGTCTCATGTTGTGTGGGATTCTTATGTGCGATGCGGGAAGTGCCACTTGCTTCAGTCCTACTTGGAATTTGCACAGCTTTGTGAAGTTTCTCAGAATGACTAAAAGAGTGGAACCAAATAAAAAACCGCAGAGATATTTGTATCTTAAATGTGCTTCAAGTAACTGCATTATTACCACAGCACCTCCTCGGCTTCCCGTTTTTGTAGATTGCACATTGTCACCACTTCCTAAATAGCTGTATTTATTTATTGACACTCTACAGTTTTATTTAACACCTCATTTGCAAAATACTTATTATCCCAAATATTTAAGCCAAGTTCTCCAAATGTGGGTGCTTAAAGTTATCCTAAATAAGGATGCAGATGTCTATGGCTAAATGCAAGCTTGGGGCATGCTTCCCAAATCAAGGAGACACCTATTCATGCTACTGTGGTAAAGTTAGTGTTCCAAAATTAGAATGTCACCATGGCAGCATGATCAGCAAGAGGGACTGGTACCTGCCAATCAGAGATGCCAGGCAAGTATGCAAGATAACTAGACGCTACCTCCACTCGCATTGCCATAGCTGTTCTATTTTAGTATGCTATCTTGCTGTGAGCTAGTGTAGGTATACCCAATCTCACTTCGCAGAGTAGACATTCCCTAAGGGCAACCCCTAAATAGGTAGTCTCATTTTCAGAGAGCCAATGAAGAGCATTCAGTGTCTGTGAAAATCAGCCTTCTAATTTATTGATCTGCCTCACTTGAGAACTAGGCCCCGAATCAGCAAAGTATTAAGTATGCAAGTGATTTTTTAAGTCCACATGTAATTCTACTGACTTCAGTGGGACTATTCATGTAGTTAAAGCTAAGCTACACGTGTTTAGTGCCTTGTGGTTACTGACCGTTCTTACTTCCCTACCACTTGAATACAAAGAGTTCTGATTGAGGTACCACATTCATGTATAGGTTTGAGTTGAAAATTTCACCAGGATCTAATAGGTACCCAACTCCCACTGAAATTCAGTAGCAGTTCAATGCCTAATTTCTTGATGTTCCTTTGAAAATCCCACACTTGGTATCTACCTGTAGGCACTCATGTTTGAAAATGTTGATATCTTCCTTTACAGATTACACCACTGTCACGTCTATCCCGTTTGTAGAACCTAGTGCCAATTGAGGAGAATGTTCTGGAAAACTATGGGCGGTTGGAAGTTCTGTGCTACAAAAACTAGCAAATTCCTCTCTCACAAAAAGGTTCAGCACTGATCCAATTACTCTTTTCTCTGTGACTTAGATGTGCTTGAGGCACTCTGTTCTCACCACTCACAAATTTTGAAGATATTAAGCTCTGGGTTCAGATTTTAAGACTGACTATTTACAACAGCCGAGGATTTAGCCTTTTGTGACTAGCCCCCAACTCTGTTAGGGATCAAAGCAAAAGCCCAGAGCAGAACAGTGAACATGAATGATTTAGAGAAAGTTCAATTTCAGATCTAAACTTTATACGTTAAGGACATGTCTAGTTTGCGGTATTGGCCACACTTATGCAGTTTCAAAACATGCCAGAATCTTTGCCAGAATTTTTTTTAATCTAAAGCCATTTGCTTCATTTTTATCTCTTCTGCAGAACAAAATCTGAGCAGTGAACCAGAAGATCAACATCCCTGACTCCTTCTTTTTCTGGGGGCTGATCTAAAGGCTATGGAAATCAGTGATCATCTTTTTCCCCCAACTTCAGCTAGCATTGTATAGTTTACTGATGGCTAAAAATTCAGCAGAAGAAAAAGCAAAAAGACTCTCTAAATGATCATCCTGTGCAATCTCTCTGATAGTGGTTCCCTTACTAAGGACACCACATGAACTTCATCCCTAAGGCTGCAGCTACAATAGGTGCATCTGTCAAAAGATGTTTCTGTCGGAAAAGATTTTCCACCAAAATGTCTGTCAACAGAGTACAGCCGTACACTAAAGTGGACCGAATCCACTCTGCTGACAGACTGCCCAGCCACTCTCTTGATAAAACAGCCGATATGGAAGCACCACAGCCAGGGCTGCTGAGTGTCCTGTCAACAGAAGGCCCCCCCGAGCGTCCACGCAGCTTTGTTATCAATGGAGCCAGGCACAGTCGCTCAGCTCCAGCTCCTGGCTTCCCTGAGCTGTGGGGAGCCATGTGGCATCCGTACTGGTGTGCTCCCAGCTCCCATGAGTTGCCAGGACCCAGGAGCCAGGCAGCAGCTGCACTTTTGCGCTCCTGGCTCCCAGCAGCCACGCAAACATGGGGCAATTAGCTCCTTTGTTAAAATACAATGGGATTCCTTCCTGGCACCCAAAATAGGGGGCTGTCCCACCCAAAATGGGATGGATGGCCATCCTAGTTAAAAGCACTGTAGCAGTCTTGATTTTTAAGCACAGTCAAATGGCTGGAAACTTAGTAAAGCTGTTTTGCTGATGATTAGAAATGGAGTCAACTATTTACATAATATAATTAAATCATCTATAGAGTTGGGTTAACGAAGAAGAAGAATGTAGCAGATCCCTCAGAACGCTCAGTTTGTGCAAATGAGAGTAACTCCATCGATCCGGCCTGTTATTTTCAAATAATTTATTTGAAGATCAAATGGCAAAGTTTGTCAAGACTAAAGATTTGCAACAAATAATTCAGCTACTCTAGAATTCAATAATAATATTCATTTCAGAAAGCTCTTCAACTCTTATTATGAAGGTGAACTCTGCAAACAAAAGCCAAAGTGTGCATACTCTCTCTCGCTCTCTATTAGCCTTTTGAGAATTACTGAAATTTCTAATCATCATTCCATGATAAAAGTTTCAAGGGACTTATGAAAATACAGCAAAGAATGTCCTTTTCTATAATTTGCTATTTCCTGCAATTCATCAAACCAAATTTTTTTTCCAAACAGCTTTTGCTTTTTTCAGGCATATCGTGTAGCACAACCCTACTGCTTGTGACCTTATTTCAACCTGATACTGTCCTCTTTTCGTGTATTATTAATTGATTAGCAGTTTTATTGCAAAAGCAACTTAGAGATGACCAACAAAGCAAGAATCAAGTTAATGGAGTATAAGACCTGTGTTGAGGTTCATGTTTATTGTATTCCAGCTGCATTGAAAGGGTTACCTGTCAGAGATACCTACAAATTGCTGGGGTAATTGGATGAATTTATATGTCTGGTATTATGCAAGAGGTTGGACTAGGTGATCTTATGATCACTTCTTGTCTCAAACTCGGTGAATCTATGAGACTCCCACTAACAATAATTTAGCAAAGCAAAATAGTAAACCTGTAATAACTGAGCTGAAGAATCTGATTCTATCAAAACAGTAACTGATACACACTAAACAAAGCCAAAATCATGTGTCAAGGCCAAAAGAAATTCTGCAATATGAATGAGAAGAAAAGCATGTGAGTGATGTCTAAGAGTGCTATAGATAGAGAGAAAAATCTAGAGAATTGTACGTTATGTGCAGAAGTGCTATGAGCAGACTGATTTTTTAGTCAAAACAAAAAAGTAATCAAGTAGCACTTTAAAGACTAGCAAATATGTAGAAATCCAGACTTTCACTACGACCCTCAGGGGGAGTCCACATAGAGTTCTTCTTCTTTTGTTGTTGGTAGAGGGGCCAAGAGCTCAGACTGTTCTTCATAGGTGTGCTGGAAAAATTCCTTTAGACGAAGGTGGCGAAAGAAGGCTTCAAGGTCACCACAGAATTGCATTAAGTTCGTGGAGGAAGTAGGGCAAAAGGAAAGACCCCAGGATAAGAGAGACTCTTCTGCTGGTCTGAGTTGGTAGCTGGAAAGGTTAACAATATTGTTAGTTGAGCTGTTGTTATTGTGGTTGAAGTATCCTGAGGTATGAAGTAATGTAGAAAATTTATTCTCTTTTCTTTTTTGTAGAAGTCTTTAAAGTGCTACTTGACTGCTTTTTTGTTTTGATAGTATATAGACTAGCATGGCTCCCTCTCTGTTATTATTTTTGAGTGATAGTCCAATTAAGTTAGGTGTAGATAAGAAATAATCAAGAGCCTGGTGAGTGTTTTTGTGCTAAACAACGTAGTATTATTTTTTCCTGAAAGTAAAACAAAATATTTATGAAGATAAAAAAAGGGGGGGAGCCTATGTACAACTTAGGATGTCAGGAGATGCATATACATGCATTTGCATGTGTTTTGCTTCTGCAGATTATTACTACTCTCTTCTATGACCTCCAAAAAGCCAGGGGGGAAATCATATACATTAAAATTTCATGTTCACCACTTGGTTTTGTTTAAAAAGAAGCAAACATATCACCTATGTAATTGTCCCTGTCAATCTCTGTCACACTCTACAGAAATTATTTGGCGAGGGACTGTACTTCCAGTAACCTTCCTGTGAAAGGGAGAATTGGTGAAGTAGCATGCGTGCTAGCAGAGAGCCTTGATGGACTTCAGTTCCTGTCCTACCTCTATCCCAGGCTTCCTGTATGACCTTGGATGCATCACTTCATCTTTCTGTGTGCTTCAGTTCTCTCTGTGAAAAATGGGAGATATTAGCATTTCCTCACCTCAGACAGGGACGTAGTGAGGATAAATGCATTAGAGGTAATTATTATAGTCATGGAGATCGTATAAGTACCATGAATAGAGACCTTACAATTACTTGCTTCCTCAGCCTTTCTTATCATTTTCAAATTAAACATCTTTCTCTTGTGATCTTCTGTACTTTAACTAAAGCAATAAACAGATGATTTTAATGCCCATATTTTATTTTCCTGGAAAACATCTCTATCTTTCTAACTCTGAAAGAGTTCATTGCAACACATAACATAGCACAGGTATTCATACTGTTCACAAACCAGCTCCCTTTCTGAATGAGACAAATGAAATACAGTCTGAATAGCCTGACACAAATAGCCTGAATAGTCTGAATAGCCTGTACAAAGTGTTTTAGAAACTTACTTGACCCCAGCTGGGAAATTATCTAAGCTTCACTGAGCTCATTACCCAGGTTAGATGGTAACAGCCTGATGAAAGCTTTAACTTTTGCACATTTCTGGTTTATGAAGAGGAAATGACACTTGATTAAACCAGTTCTAGGAAAGGGGAAATGTTATCAGATGTATATTAATTACTTAGCCATTCATGGCTAAATATAGTGAGGTGGCAGTTTTATAAACAGTGCTGTAATGGTTCAGGAAATCAAGTCATACACGCTGCAAACATTGTAATGTCTATGCTGAACCCTTCCCAGTCCTTACCACTCCGATTCATTTGTTGAATTCAACGGGAATAGTACCTGAGAAAGGCCTTCATGGCTAGGTCTTCTTTGTTTTAAAATGGGAAGAGCAGGCACATTGGAGAGAACACCATAAATGGTTATGTCTAGTTTTCCCTGTCAGCTGAGTGCTTGGTTGGCTGGCCAGGAGAGATTCAAGTGCTGCCCAGCTGGTTAGCAGAGCGCCCACGTCACTGACAGCTGGCACCATGTGTTCCCATTGGTGGTGCAATTGCACACATGCCTTGGTGCGCATAACAAAATTTATTCTAGCCATGGGCTGACACTGCAGCAAGGGAGGTTTTAGATTAAACATTATGAAAAACTTCCTAACTGTCAGGGTGGTTAGACACAGGAATAAGTTACCTAGGGAGGTTGTGAATGGTCTAGATGGCATTTGGTCCTGCCAAGAGGGCAGGGAACTGGACTCGATGACCTCTTGAGGTCCCTTCCAGTTCTTGTGTTCTATGATTCTACAGATGGAAAAAAATAGAGGGAATACTGCCATAGGGTTACATAGAATTCCTCAATGAAATCATGGCGATCATGGGTGCCAAAGCAGGTGAGAGAGGAAAGAACATGGGATATGGTTGTTAAGGAAGGAAACTCAGCTAAACTTTATTGCTCCACCTTCAGCATCCCCTATTATAACAAACTCCATGTTTCTTTCATGCCTCAGATGCCATTAATGCTCTTTTCCTTTCAGGGGTCTGAAATTTGCAAGAAAGTTCTCCCTTTCATTTTGAGCCACTTTGCAACCCTGGACAGTCTGGCTACGTCTACACGTGCACCCAACTTCGAAATAGCTTATTTCGATGTTGCGACATCGAAATAGGCTATTTCGATGAATAACGTCTACACGTCCTCCAGGGCTGGCAACGTCGAAGTTCAACTTCGACGTTGCTCAGCCCAACATCGAAATAGGCACAGCGAGGGAACGTCTACACGCCAAAGTAGCACACATGGAAATAAGGGAGCCAGGCACAGCTGCAGACAGGGTCACGGGGTGGACTCAACAGCAAGTCGCTCCCTTAAAGGGCCCCTCCCAGACACACTTTCATTAAACAGTGCAAGATACACAGAGCCAACAACTAGTTGCAGACCCTGTATATGCAGCACGGACCCCCAGCTGCAGCAGCAGCAGCCAGAAGCCCTGGGCTAAGGGCTGCTGCCCACGGTGACCACAGAGCCCCGCAAGGGCTGGAGAGAGAGTATCTCTCAACCCCCCAGCTGATGGCTGCCATGGAGGACCCCGCTATTTCGATGTTGCGGGACGCGGATCGTCTACACGTCCCTACTTCGATGTTGAACGTCGAAGTAGGGCGCTATTCCCATCCCCTCATGGGGTTAGCGACTTCGACGTCTCGCCGCCTAACGTCGATTTCAACTTCGAAATAGCGCCCAACACGTGTAGACGTGACGGGCGCTATTTCGAAGTTACTGCCGCTACTTCGAAGTAGCGTGCACGTGTAGACGCAGCCTCTGTGTCAGGCTTTTTTTTTTTTCCTGATAGCGTGGAAGAAGGGCGCCAGATCTGGGGCACAAACTTAGCACTTGGGAGAGCTGGGCTGTAGTCCCTGCTCTGCTACAGACTTCCTGATGGACTTTCAGCAAGTCAGTTTGTATCTCTGTGCCTCAATTTCCCATCTGTAAAATAAGGGGTGTTGTGATAGTAAGGAGAAATACATGTACCCTAGATAGATCTCATGATAACCCTTTATCAATAGACCTTCTCCCCTTTTCCTTGGTCTCAGGTCCTGTAGCATGGTTACTTTTCATGTTAGGATGAAAGAAACAACAAAGACAGAAAGGCACAACTATAAAAATGGAAAATATCCCTTTTGCTGATGTGAGAAGAAAACATTTCTTTTTAGAAAGTCCTACAGATTCATATCATGAAAAATGGTCTTCCCCTGTCCTCACCTTTTTTCAATTAACTAAGTGTTCCTCATCCTACAAGGTAAAATCACTGGGAGGTGAGGACACTGCACACCTCATGGCTTCTGTTCCTTAGTTATCCTGGCTCCGTATCATTGCACCATACCACACCATTACATTGGTGTTTAGGCTTAGCTTTAGTCCACAAACCTCCAGCTGTGCGGGTGTGCAAACACACACACACACACGCGCGCACACTCCCACAAGCCTGCAACGCTCTGTTGTGTTGGATTATGAGGTTGACTAACCATTGGTGTTGCTTTTATTACTAATATTCTGTCACAATAAAATGTTAAATTTATATGTGCTTGTAACACTTATTGCTCTGTCAGCACTGGCCAAACACCACTTGTATTTAGTATTTGTCTGAGAGCTGAAATGAGGAAATGTTTGGTACATACTCTCGTAACATCTCCACAGAACAAAGAGTTGCACTCTAATGTGCCCAAAGGTACCCACACACCATCTACATCTTCTTCCTCATCAATGAGGCAACAAATACAACCTGTCATGGATCAGGATAGCTAGGAACCTCAGCCATTCCATCCCTGGCCATAGAAGCCAGACAGCTCTCTCCACACAGAGGAACTCCTGGGAACAATATTCTGCTTTTAGAAATGAATGTCGTGCCTGAAGAATCAGACCTGACTTACCAGATTGATAGCTAGACAGTTGCGGGCACTAGGCATGTGCTGGGAAGTCCTTAAGAAGTGACATTGCTCAGCTGTAAAGGGCAAACTCCTATGCTGTAAACATGTAGGAATTCTGAAATAAAAATACCGTGCATGTATGAGTTGTCCATGCCTGTGGAACTTCAGGGGTAAATAGACTCATTTACTATAATTTTTGCATCTGTCTGACCATTATTACACATATTCAGGACCAAATCAATGGCAAAACCGACTTTGACTTCTACAGGAGGAGGATCTAGTGCTAAAGAATTAGTGTCTAGGGAGGATGCACTAAAATTCATGGTGATTGTCAAAACACATTGGAATTTAGAGCACATTTGTTGCACAGATAGCAGCTCACCGGGGTAACAAAGTTGTCAGAATTGATTGTCTTTTCTTTGCTAGACACATGCACTTATTTGAATCTCATTTTATCGTGTGTGGGGGAAGGGCTTGTTAGATTTCAACAGTGTTACTTTAATACTGTTACATACAAAAGTCAATGTAGCATTTTCTCTTTACTAAATTAAATTCTGGAGCAGCTTGGCATGCCAGGAGCAGCCATGTCAAGCATTGCAGGAGGTGTCTTTATGTACCAAGTTTTCCTTAAACTATTTGTCCCTGGTAAAGATGAAGCTGTGCACTCCAGATTGCGGTCTGCAGTGTGTATTTTCCAAATAGGTGAGAGATTTATTGTCATGAATGGTTCTTTTCTGAACGTCTTGATCATATTGTCTGTCACAAAGCAAATATTACAAATAAAAACAACAGTCAGTCAGGACTTTTTTACTCTCTGTATTTTCAATTATCATTGTAACAGAAATGAATCATTTTTTTCATTTGGAAACAGTTTTACTTCCCTTTTCCCCTCTGGACACATAATTTTGATTTATAAACATGGCAATCCTGAGCAAAAGGAAGTTTTAAGCACAGTATATGCCCTTGCTAAAGCTTGGGCTTTTGTTTTCTCAGAATTTTTGGAGACTATTTTAACTAAACCAAGAGCCTCAATTTAGTGATGAGTTCCTCCATATAAAATACACTTATAACTGGGATAAAACTGTGTCCCAATATTAAGTCGTATAAATCTTTGCTGCAGAGTACTTTACAATCCATTTACTGCCTTCTTACTTTATTTACTCTGAAGGAATCACTCTGTTTTCCACATCCCCTCCATTCTCTTCTCTTGTGATTTTATTTAGTGTCCATCCGAAAGGTTCTGATCAGAGACACAAAATTATAAAACCATTTCTTTCACTGAAAACTAATTAAGAAACACGCAGTTAATTTAACTTCTTTTAGATATTATTTTACACTGTGAATTTGAGCTTGGGGATATGCCTTTTACACAGGGTTTGGTTTGTTATACAGATCTCTCTCGCAAGCTTGCAGAAGCCTTCTTGTAATGAAAGAAGTGAGGTTTTATTTCATCTTTCTCTGCTTAGTCTGAGTTTCTGCAGTGCAAATTCTGTATATTCTAATTGAATTGGGCCTTGCATGAGTTGATCTGTCCCATATTTAAACCCTTATTTGGGAATATTTTTCTTGTTTTCAAAATGTTCCCCAGTATGTCTGGGGAAATCCCAAAGTCATTTTCCTTTCAAATGCATGCTTGAATTTTGAAAATGCTGTGAAAATGGCCTCAACGGATTCATGCAGAGGTTTGTATATGTATTTCTTTTTTTGCAGGCAGTTTGTTCAAAATAATTGAGTGCGCCTTTAAGTTGTGCTTCCCAGTTGTGAACAGTAATGATCACACACTGGAAAATCTTTTATGTACTGGAATAAATTATATTAGGATTAGAGATGGCCATCCTCTTGCAACATACAGGAGCTCTCAGAAGAAAGGGCAATGCTGAACCTCAACTGTAGCCCTTGTTCAATTGCCAAACCAAACTCCAATCTCTAGTCTAAACCTCAGCTACTCCGAACCTGAATGCAGTCCCCTTGGCTTATCACAAACTTGTATGTAGCTATGTCTGTCTCTCAGTACTGGTGTAACAAAAATGCGCTAGTAAATGAAGATATTTTGAATTATGGGAGTGGAAATCTCCTCAGGATGTGAAAGGAGCTAAGACAGGCTATTACAATATATACCAGAGAAGAAGCACATGAGTTTGTTTGGTGCTTCTGTCTCCTTTGTCTCCTCAGTCCTTAAATTATAGAAGTCCCTGGTATTGATATCAACACTACCATATTGTATTTCTTTGTGTTTCCATTCAGGAAGTTCACCACTCTTCAAAAATGCAGCCTCTACAGCTTTTGAAACTCCTGAACTCCTCTGCATATTCTGCAGAGGTGACATGTGGCAGGGGCACACAGGGAGTCTTGTGCTCCAACCCAGACTTCCGGCCTTCCAGTTGGCACAAAGTTTTTCAAACTGAAAGGCACGCCCTGCAGTGTGACAACTGTCACCTCCTGCTAGGCTCTGACAGAGCAGAACCCATGGGGATCTTCTCAGGCCTGTCGCTCTTTGTGCTCTGGCAGCCGGGGGACTGGCTGGCTGCCCAGCAGAACTCTCTTGTTTGCTCCGTAAACCAGGCTGCCACTGCATCGCTGGGTGCTCCAAGCTGCACCCTTGACACATTCATGCCTTTCCCCAAAGGAGCCCAGTGGCAGCTACTGATGCCTCATAGAGCTGACCCCAGCTCATGGAGCCCAGCTTCTATAAGCTGCTCCCTAAGGTACTTGCTGCCGCCCAGGCACTCCTGGCTATGTTACTGCCTGTGACTCACACCACTCCCCAACCTTTATACTGTAGTGTCCCATTCTGAAGTGTTATGCAGCCTCTCTGCTATGCTATATCACATTAGTGGAAGAATACGGTCACTCTTGCTTATGTTGTCCCACAAGTGACCTTTGGGTTGTTTGGGAGGACCAGAAGCCATTTTTATTTCATTACTATTGGTCTCACCTGGAGCCTTGCTATGCTAGGTGCTATACAGATACATAAGAAAAAGCTGGCCCCTTCCTTGAATTGCTTACAGACTAGCTAGAATTCAGTCTCCATGACCCATTCAGAGAATGCCAGAAGGGATGCTGCTGATGGCAGTTGAGATGGCACTTCGTTTGACATGGACCCAAGAGCAGCAGATGTTCGCCCTTAAGGACATAAATGAAAACTGCAATCACTGACAAAGAGATGTTGCCCAGGAGCTTCACAAGACAAATATATCTTTATCAGACCGGAAATCCCCATCATGTTACACATAAAAGTAAAGGAGAAGATCGTGCACCTCTGGTTAACAGAGAGACGCATTGGCACAGATAGCAATGCAGCAGCATTCTCTACAGCTGGAAATAACCATTCTGGGGAATAGTTTGATGTGTACCCTTTGCCCCAAAAGTGGATAGACTTCACTCACTAATTCACACCAACAGCTATTAGATAGCAACAACATCTGATCGCTTCGACCCAGTGACGTGAGGGTTACAACATGAGCTCTGTGCGGGGACAAAATTTTGTATCTGTGTCCACAACTGCATTTGCAAAATGATCCACAGTGGGTGTGGGTACCTGCAGCTGTGAAGCTGACATCTGCAAATTTGCAGGATTCTAGATACAAAACTTTGTATCCACACCTGCATTCGTATCTGCGAAAATGAGCCATGGATGTCCACATTCACTTCTGCAGATGTGGATACTTGCAGGTACAAAGCAGATAGCCTCAGAATTGCCTGGCTCTTGTGATAATGCTCTGTTCTCATTTCTCTGCCCATTACTCTATGGCTTGGAGTGAAATATAGAATGGATATAAGAGAAGTGTTTAATAAGATTTTGCTCTGATCAAACCAAGGTACTCTTCTGATAATGAGATACAGAATAGACAGATTTTATAAGTAACTAGTCACAGACAGGTGGCTGTGTTAGTCTGTATCTTCACAAAACAAAAAAAGCGGTCCTGTAGCAATTCAAAGATTAACCGAATGATTTATTTAGGTGATGAGCTTTTATGTAACAGACCCACCTCTTCAGCTCTGGAAAGAGTGAACTGGCATGACGATGTATATGACGAGAGATAGAAAACAAAACAATGAAATGAAAACCCACAAATCAGCTGGGTGTGGGGTGAAGAGTCGGGAGAAGAGAGAGGAAAATTACTTAACGCATGTGCCTATTAAGTGACCTGCCTGGGATCAGGTGAAGTGATTGTCCAGTCTGTCCAATATACACAGCAGAGGGGCATTGGTTGCACATGATGTCATATATAACATTAGTGGAGGCACAGGAATATGAAATATATGTATATATGGAATATACATAACTAAACACTGTTTCCTATAATGCACATCATCAGAATATTAATATTTTCACAGATAATGAAAGACTTGAGCTTACATGGATCAGCAAAAGACAGTCCAACATTTATTCCTAGGAAGGGTAATGTGAAGATGAGAATATTGTAACCTTGAAGTGAATTATCTATCTGGCACTAGCCCTGAAAAAAAGGCAGGCTTAAGGAGAGAGAAAGCTTGGTTATATCCAACTGTAAAGTCCTCAGGAGAAGTAACAGACAAGGCACTGGACTAAATATTTACCAAAATAAACTCTGGATACGAAAATATGTAATGGTGTTCTGCCACAAAAGACATTACCATTGCTTATATGCAGGCATGCAACACACGGGAGGAGAAGGAGAAATAGTGTGAATGAGTATCAAGAATACATCCAGGACCATCACAGTCACAAGTAAAACAAGAGCTACAAGAATATGTAAAGACAAATGGTAAAGAAGCAACAGCAGCTGATGTTCTCCCTGAAGGACATAAACGAAAACAGGAATCGCTGGCAGAGGTATGTTGCACAGCAGTTTTGCAAGAGAAATACATCTTTATCAGACAAGAAACGCCATCACGTTCAGCATAAAAGTACAGGAGAAGATCACTCACCTCTGGTTAACAGAGAGAAGCACTGGCATACAGAGTAATGCAGCAGAATTACCTACAGCTGGAAATGACCATTCAGAGCTATATCTACTGTACCCTCCCATCATAGGCAAGAAGCTCCTGGAATCCAGTGAAATTGGTACCCACTGCACAAAGCTAAGATACTGTACAGGAAGCCCATCCTGGAGGTTTACATCTCTGTTATACTATGGAGAACATCTCTAGTGGGACTTGTTGCATGCAGTTTCATGGAAGTGGTCAGAGACCAGGGATGAGTCTTGGTGGAACTGGAACTGCTGCTACAGATTGAACCTGTCTCCTCCAGCACCCTCGGGACCTAACTGGTGCTGAAAGAGAGAATTGGCGGGATCACAGGAGGTCAATATTGTCTAGAAGCATTACCAACACTTCCACTGCTCACTGGGCTTTAAGACGACATGTAGGGGTAAATTACTTCTGGTGGCTGTTAACAAAGTTTATGGAACCATGGGAAACTTGGCCAAACCCATGATAAGTTATTGTCTGGCTTACTAAATTCATGCCGGATGATGAATATTGCCAGATGAGACAGAAAGATTCAGCCTGTAAGTAAATCCCATAGGTTACAGTTTCCCACAGAGTACAAATTCGGAAGCTGCTGCTAAGTGTCAGAGGAGCAGCTTTGTGTCCTCTAGAGAATACTTGGGTGAAATATTTCATCATTGTCCGGGTGCAATACTATGCTGTGAGGGCTGGCTGGGTGGGGATTTTCAAAAGCACCTAATTCAGAGCTGAAGTCCCAGCACCAGAGAGTCTCAAACACTTCTTTTAAAAAAACAAAATCCCAATTAGTTTTAATTAAATTGTTTTTCCCAAGGAGCACAGCAGCAGATTGTTGGCTTCCCTAAAGAGGTACAGTACAGCTCTTGCAGATATTTTCTTGAGGAGAGGTACAGAAAGCAATAAATCACATATAGGATTCAACTTCAACACACCGATCACAGAGGAGGGCTTCAGTTCTCTCTGCTGTATAGGCACATAAAGAATAGACCATTCCTGCGCCCAAAAGCTTATGGTCTAAGTAACTAATGGAAATCACTGGAGTATTTGTGCATAAATCAAATCCATGGGATTTGTAAAATAATTTATTAGTGGTTCTTGGATTTCTTGCTTTTAAAAGTTATATTTTCAGAAAGATAGACTCAATAAATTACAGAACGCTCTCAGTCTTTTCACCTGTGATTTGTTATAAAGAAAGCCTACTTTGGATTTTCATGCCCTGACTAAATATGAATTTAATTTGCTATATGTGAGGTAATAAAGTATATTTTTACATACAGATTAAGGAGGTGTTTTCAAATTAACTGCTACATGCTGTAAGGGTTACATCTACACAATGAAATTAGGTAGAATTTGTTTAAGTCAATTTTCTAGCCCACGATGTTATGAAGTCAAGGGTGCATGTCCATACTGGTACATAAAGCTGACGGCGCGTGTCCCCATTAGCACTTCCAGCTTCGACTTTGTCGGCAATGCACCGTTGGTAACTATCCCACAGTTCCTGATGCCCTGTTGCATTGTGGATTTCTATCCCAGTGTGTGATAAGACAAAAATGTACGCCAGATCATCCTGGATATGTGCTGTCAGCATCCCCTAGTGCACTTATCTCCCCCTCTCCTTTTGAAAAGCAATGACAAAAAGCATTTTCTTTCTCTTTTTTCCAAATCCATGCAGATTCCATTGCAAGGCTAGCATGGAATCTGTACAGCTTAGAACTGTTGTGCCACACACTGGGCTGCGGTATGTGCAGAGCCTAAGCAGCTGTCCTAGTGATAAAGACTCCGAGGAGGGCATGGGCACATACGAAAGTGAGAGACTGGAAAGGAGGAACGGGGAGCTGCTGGCTGCCCGGGATGCTTTGTACAGAGTGGAGTGCCTATTTCTGGAGCTGTGGAGCAAGCTCAGATTGGTGGGACCACACTGTCAGCAAGTATGTGATGATCACCAGTGGCTGTAAAACTTCCATGTGCATAGGACTGGTTTCCTGGAACTTTGTGAATGGCTTTCCCCTGCCCTGAAGCACTGCTGTACCAAAACGAGACCTGCTCTGACAGTTCAGAAGCATGTGGCAATAGCTCTGTGGAAATTGCAGCACCAAACAGCGACCAGTCAGTGGACAATCAATTCAGAATGGGCACATCTACAATGGGAGCTGATGTGATCCAGGTAGCCCACGCAATCAATACCCTTCTTCTATAAAAGAGACAGTGAGTCTGGGAAATGTGCAGGACATTGTGGACAGTTTTGTTGCCATTGAGTTCCTTAACGGTGGTGGTGCAAGAGACAGAACTCACATCCCTATATTGGCACCAAAACCCCTTGCCACAGACTACATAAACTTCAAGTGATACTTCTCCATTGTTTTGCAGGTGTTGGTGGATCACAAGGTTCATTTCATCGACATCAGTGTGAGGTGGTTGGGAAAGGTGCATGACGTGAATCTTTACAGACTCTGGACTGTTTAGAAAGCAGCAGAATGGGACTCTCTTCCCAAACCAGAAAATCACCATAGGAGCTGTAGAGATGCCAACAGTGATTCTGGGTGATGCAACTTACCCCTTGCTCCCTTGGCTCACGAAGCCATACATAGACAGCCTGGACTGCAGTAAGGAGTAGTTCAACTGCAGGATAAGCAAGCGCAGCATGGTAGTAGAATGTGTTTTTGGCTGTTTAAAAGGAAGGTTCAGGAGCCTCCTGACTTGGTTAGACCTCAGTGAACACAACATTCCCCTCATGGTGGCAGCCTGCTGTGTGCTCCATAATTTATGTGAGAGCAAGGGGGAAAATTTCATGCAAGGCTGGAGGGCAGTGGCAGATCACCTGGCCAGTAATAATGAATATCCAGACACCAGGGCAATAAGGAAAGCACAGCAAGGGGCACTGCTAATCAGGGAGGCTTTGAAAAACAGCTTTATGAATGACCAGACAGCAACATGACAATCATGTCTGTTGGCCTTCAGGAGGTCCCCGTGAATGACATGTGCATGCCCATAAAACCAATAACTCCCTCCTTCCCACCCACCATGCAACACAATCAATAAAGACACTGGTCTTGTGAGTTTTGTTGGTTTTATTCAGTGGACACCTGAGCACTGCATGGTATCCCCCTGCACTGACCCCTTGCCTGGGACAGTGAAATATTTCCTTCCCACAGCAGCTCAGGTAAGGGAGAAGAGTAGTTCAGGCATGGAAGATCAGCTTGTGCGATCATATAGTTGCTTAATCATCCTTCCCTTGCTTCCTCTAGATGGCAAAGAAGAGATATTAGTCTCCTTAGACTAACAAACATTACTAAGGAATGGATGCTGACTGAATGTGGGCACAAGGTTAACAGACATGCTACACTGCTGTATGGTGCCATGATGCCAGATTACTTACTGGTGGCTTGGCACGGAAAGATGTCCTAGTAAGGAGATTAGAATCAGGCAGGCTTTCCCAAAAACCTTGTGAGACTAATTAAAGAGTATCTGTCTGAAAGTTTTATGGAGATGTGCAAAGATTAGCACTCCATTCCGAGACATATTAACTAGTTGTTCCAGAGATCCTGGGCTGCATAGGTACAGTGGCTGCCACAGATCACACCCAATTGCTTTAGCCTACTAGTAACATGATTAAAAATGAGAACTCACCAGAGGTACCCTCCCCACCCTGAGGTCCTGCTGCAAAAACTCCTGGGACGAGGGGATGAGATCCAGCATTTCAAAAATTTCCTGGCTGTTGGCAAGATCAGCTGCTCCATTTGCCTGCTGACCATTGTCATCCTCCTTTTCTTCATACATCATGTCGTTCTTTTTGTTGTCAGAGGCTTTCTGAGGAATCTCTTCAAAGGTATCTACAGATCCTTTGGGAACAGCAGTTTGGTCACTCCCAAGAAACCTATAGAAGTGGCATGTTTGCAGGATGACCCAGAATGTCCGTTTGCTTTCTTTGTTTTATTGTATGCCTGACTGAGCTCCTTTATTTTCACATTGCACTGCTGGACATTCCTAGTCTATCCTTTTTACTCTATACTCTGTGAGATCGTGGCACATAGATCTGCCTTTTTTTTTTTTTTTTTTTTTTTGCTGGTTCATAGTTTTCCCAGCACAAATTCATCCTGGAAGATCACGCAAGGTCAAATTTGTTATTATTCCTCTTGTAAAGTAAGAGTACAAAATTCTACTTTAGAAACCCTAAAAGCCAATAGAATGGACCCTGTAATGTGGACTGATTCCTTAGAAATTCAACCTAAGTCACATAAATTCGACCTAATCTCTTAGTGTCAACCAAGCCTAAGCTACAGCAAGTTTAAATCTTATCTGTGAAAGATTCTGCTCCCTGAAAATTCAGTCTCTGAAACAAAGACCTCCATGAAGATCCATTAACATCATAAAAGAAAATTTCCAAAGGCTATGTTTGCTCAGGCACTATCCAGAAAGTGTTATCTATCCATACTTGAATGTATGGGAGAAAGTTTGCGTATTTACCAACTGCCTTCAACAGAATAGAGTGGAAAGGACGGGGGTTTAAGTGGTCTGACCTAGCAGTCACACACAGGCTGCACACCAGGAACAGTAGTTGATGACTAGTAAGGGGAGGAATCATAAGAACTTGGTCCCGTAAGTAAGAATCAGGGTCAGAGAGGCGGGATCAGAGCAGTAGCAGACTAGAATCAAGAGACAGTATCAGAATCAGTCTGGACTCAAGGTCAAGATCAAGTAGAGTCTGCCACTGTGGCAAGCCAAGGTCTCTGTGGTTGCCCTGACGATTTCCTGGAGCAGTCCTTGGGATTAAATAGGGCACTTGGCCAATCAGAGGGCAACCGGGTACAGTCATTCTGGATCTCTTGGGCAGTACATCCTTTAACACCTACTCTCCACAGAATTCCAAGGCTGAGCCTCTGCATGACACATGGGAACATCAAATGTTCCAAGCTCTGCACATCTGAGTGCTAGTCCCTAGATTCTTATATAAGACTTTCAAGCTATAGTGATTTGCTCCAGTTCCAGCTGTCAGTGCCCAGTGTCACTGCTTTGGTACAAACACCTAATGTGGACAGGAAAAAACACTCTTTTTGTTGGTGGTGCTTACCCCTGTTTGCATCAAAGTAAAAGGTGCCAGCATAAATTGTGACAGCCCATACTAGGGATTTGCCCCAGACCAACTACAACAATGTCTAGATTAGGGACCAATCCCCTGTGTAGACAAGGTCTTAGACTTTAGAATGGACCAATATCCTCTGTTATGTCCAATTTGATCAACTGGAAGGAAAATACACGCAGGTGGGTATCACAGAGATACCAAGTTGTGCAATTAGAATGACTGTAATTCACAAGTATATTGATATAACGGTAAAATAAAGAGATCATACAGTGCAGAAGTGTGTCTCTGAGGCACAGAATCTCTTGGGGCTATTGCTGAGCCAGAAAAATTTACACATACTCCTTTGCGCGGGGCTTTGCTAAAGTCACAATCTAGCCAGTAGTGCACAGATTTTAATTAAAGGGATTTTAACTAGATAGCAATACTTTTGCATGATCAGGATCTGAACTCATTTACACCAGCATAACTCCATCAAAACTGGGGGGAGCGACCTCAGCATTGCAGAGACTGAACAGGGATTGGTATCTGCTCTACTATGGCTTTTAGTCAGGTGACACTTTATTTTAATTATTTTCTCCTCTATTTTTCACTAATAAATTTGCTTATAACTATGGCAATCTGAATCCGGCTAAACCACAGGAAACACCCTCTCAAATTCTCCTGTAGAAAAGAACCTCCATTTTGTCCTCCAAGCCTGTTTGACCTAAGAGAAGTGTCATTCAGAGTCTTGTAGCTACTCAGGGTGAGGCACCTTAAGAGTGGACCCTGTCCCAAAAGGTGCATGGGGAATCCTAAAGACCAGGATGAAGTCAAGGCCAGGTGACAATTAAAATGGTTCAGAACATCTGCAGCCAGCTGCTCTTTTTATTGCTTTCACAGCTTACCCTCTACCATTGTTCACATTCACACAGTAGGTTTCCCATACATATTCCAGGCCCCAGGGATGCTTCTGTTTCATCCCACCATTTTTGCACATCACATTTTTCAGGCCAAGGGGGACTGGTTGGGATTCCCTCCAAAACTTGCCAAGATCACTCCTGAAACCAATCAGAGCAAGACTGAAGCTCTGCCATCCCACTGATCCTAAGCACCTTACCAATGCCCCCAGCCTGTGCTAGCCCAGCAAGCATGTTCTGCTGTGTTATCTGGCTGTGAAGTAAAGTATCAATTTGAGCTTCAGTCACTTCCTGCTTTTGAAAGGTCTGCCTTCAACATGAGGTCAAATTTAGTGCTAGTAAGTTCTGTTGGAAAATGAGCTCCGCAAGAAGTCACAGTGCTGACAACAGCATGTGCCCACAGTGCTGAATTCATACCTGGAATTCTTTTTTTTTCCCCTAGAACGTTTAAATCTTAAATCCATTCAGGGAAATTATGATCCAAATAACTTTTCCATACTGTGCCTGTTTTCGTGGGCTAACATCATCTGTTCTTGTATGGCAGCTACTTTTTTGTGCAGCAAGTGGGAAGGGAAAGGGCTAGGGTTTGGTTAAACAGTTCAAATCTATTTGAAATGCCTCCCAACATTTAATCCAAATTGTCAAAATAGACCATGTACAGCATAGAGAAGATAGGGTTTGGCATTTGTGTTTGGAAGCTTATCCAGGCACCTCTAAATAGACCTTCCAGATGAGGCTTTTGGTCACAAAGTTCACAGAGGTGTTAAGTGCAAAAGCATTCCTGCAGGGAAAAACTATTTTTCTCCCAACAAAGTTTTTGTGTGTGTGTTTCTCAAAATGACGTTTGCATAAACTATTAGGGAAAGAGTGAAAATGGAGATAACAAAACCTTCAGCAGGATTTCAAGACCACTGATAAATGTAATACATAGGCAGAACTATCCTGAAAACTGTTGTACCATCTGTACAGTACATACTGTCCTTGGCAATGCACACATCTGTATTAAGTACAGGATGCTCACCAAACTTTATATATACAGCACAATATGTCTGATGAACGTTACACTTTAGGAATACGTTTATGTTTAAAGGATTATAAGTAAAACTCTCCAAACTGGTTAAGTAATTTAGGAGTTTGTCTCGTTTTCAAAAGTGACTCCAGACCACAACTGCTAAGTCACTTTTGAAAATGAGATTTAGGCTCCCAAGCCACTAAGATATTTTTGAAATATTTACCTTGTATGACAGGACAAAGAAACAAACTAAAAAAATTATTCATACCCTAATCAGACATTTGATTGTAACATATTGTTGCATGCCACCATGTCTGAGAGTCTTTTGGTTATTTAGGACATGATTTTCAAAATAAATTGGGATGCACCATCTTATGAAAATCAATGGCAAGTTCTTGACAATGTTAGCTGGAGAACTAGTGTGGTATTTGTTGCTGTTTTTTATGAACAATGAATGTTAGTGTGGTTTGGGGGTGGGAGGCTGGGGTTAAGTTTTGATCTATATTTAGCACCTGGTTAAATCCAGTGTCCCTAGGAAAGGGGACATCCTTTAGAAGATATATATTCCGTTCTATAATTTATATACAATTATAGGTTTGACTAAGTTCTGGGATATCCCTCTTCTGAAGATGGCATTCAGTATTTTGATGCATCACCAACCACAAATGTAAAGCCTCCTGGTGAGTGAACCACGAATGTTCCTGAGATATGAGGGCATTAACTATTGAAAAGTTTGGATGTATTATGCAAGCCAAACTTTTTGAGTCAGCAAAACTAGGCTTGCTGCTTCATCATATCAGGCTTGCTTGAGGCACTATAACATTTCTACTCTGAGTCTCAGGTGCAGAACCAGATGGAATGCTTATACAGGGTTTTATTGATGAAGAATAAAATGGTAAGAATATAATTAATGCCAGTCCACATGGGTTTATGGGCTGTGGTTCTAGTTAAATACAAGTGGTTTCATTCTTTCAGGATACTGCCAGTTTGACCGATAAAAGTAACAAAGTGGATGGTGTATCCTTCAACTTTTTTAAGGGATTTGATTTAGTACCACAGAACAGTCTTAGTAAACTATTAGTAAAATACAGTATCGAAAGAGAATACATTAACTGGAATAAGATCTGGCTAAATGAAAGATCTCAAGAAGCAGCTGACAACAGTGAGTCAACTGAAAGTCTTTCTAGTTGGGTTCCGCAGGGATCAGTGCTAGCTTTGATGCTATTTATTATTTTCATCAATGATTTGGAAGTAAATATATAATTTCTGCTGATGATATTTCTGGATGGCACAATGCATGGTGGAGTACTAAATAATGCTAAGCACAGGGCCTATTTGTGAAGAACAATATGGATCCTTTGGTATCCTTGGCCCATTCAAACAAAACATTTTTGAATTTAGCCAAAAGCAAAGTCACACCTCTGGGAACAATGACGTAGGCCCTATATATAGAATGGGGGTAACTGTATCCTAGAAGGCAGTGACTTGAAAATGATTTTGAGGTCCTGGTAGACAAGCAACTGAACATAAGCTCCGAATGTGATACCATGACAAAAAAGGCTTAATGTAATCCTTATATGAAGAGTAGTGATTATGAGTGGAGAAGCAATTTTGCCGCATTGGTCAGACGGGTACTGGAATACTGTCTGCAGGTCTGTTTTTAAAGAAATTCTGAAAAGTAAAAGAGTGCATAAGAGTGCTGGGATACTGGGAAGTGGCACGGCCTTAGGCAGAAGAGGTGGGCCTGTGGGCAACAGAGAGAAGCAAAGAGAGTGTGTGAGCATGAAAAAGAAACACTTTGGCTGTGTCTACACTTGCATTCCTCTTTTGAAAGACGTATGCAAATGAAGGAAATTGAAAAAGCAATTTGCATATCTGGCACCTCATTTGCATATTCTTGTTTCAAATAGCTTCTTTTGAAAGAAGAAAACCAGTGTAGATGCTGCTCTTTCGAAAGTAAACCCCATCTTCGAAAGAATCCTTCTTCCCTTTTTCTATGGGAAGAAGGATTCTTTCAAAGATGGAGTTTACTTTCAAAAGAGCAGAGCCTACACTGGTTTTCTTCTTTCAAAAGAAGCTATTTCAAAATAAGAATACGCAAATGAGGTGCCAGATATGCAAATATGTGCCTCATTTGCTTTTTCCAATGTCCCTCATTTGCATACCACTTTCGAAAGAGGAATGCAAGTGTAGGCACAGCCTTTGTGTGTGAGAGACAGACTGTGTGACACAGACCGAGCGTGTGCTGCAATGTGTGTGTGACAGTGTTTATGTGTGTGTGGCGAGCACAGACTATGTGTGACAGTGACACAGAGGCTATGTCTATGCTAACCCCTTCTTTTCGAAAGGGGCATAGTAATAATCAAGGTCGGAAGATGCTAATGAGGCGCTTTCATGAATATGCAGTGCCTCATTAGCATAATGGCAGCTGTGGCAATTTGAAAGTGCCGCTTTTGAACCGTGCGCTGCCCATGTAAACAGGGGCCTTTCAAAAGGACCCCCTGGAGTTTGAAAGCCCCTTCTTCCTAACACCAAATAGAAATAAGGGGCTTTCAAAGTCTGGGGGTCCTTTCGCAAGGCCCCCATCTACATGGGCAGTGCACAATTCAAAAGCGGCACTTTTGAATTGCCGTGGTCACTATTATGCTAATGAGGTGCTGCATATTCATGACAGTGCCTCATTAGCCTCTTCCGACCTCACTCATTACCATGTCCCTTTCTCAAAGAAGGGACTAGTGTAGATGTAGCTGGAGTATGAGTGCTGGGTGCTTCTGGGTAAGTTTCTGAGAGAAGCCACCGCCCATCTCTTGAAGGGAAAACAAATTGGAGAGGGGTATGCAAATCAAAAATTGATGTGATGCAGGGAGGAATGCTCGAATGTTCAGCTAGAAAAATTCTCCAGTCTCCGCTGCATTTTTTAATTCTGAATAAGCGAAAGTAATTCAACACCGAGATGGAAGCTGTGGACCCTGAAAATGCTCAATGTTTAAATGATGCCTTGGCAAAGAAACAGCTATATGTGTAGTGGTGGGGAGGAAAAGGGATTGGCAGAATCACAGCTCTGAGGTAGATAACAAGTGTAACCACATCCAAGATTGGTGGCTGTTGAGCATGTGAAGTAAGGGATGACAGAGAGGTCAGTTAACTCTGGTCAGAGTCCTCTTCTATTGGTCACAACTTGTTTTAAAGATTAGAGCTAAAGGAGCAGCAACATTAAAGCACTGCCACAACATTGGCTGTGTAACAGTGACCACGTCTTACCTGTATGCTGTATCAGCCCATACCAGCCCACTTAGGGTTTATTAGAAACAAGCCACAATGCAGCATGGAAAATCAGCTACCAGCAGGCAGTTCTGGAGTTGAAGCTTGAGTGAGAGGGAGGGAAGCAGGGCGGGAGGGAGAGAGATTTGATCGGGAGCAGACGAAGGAACTGGAAACCTGCAAGAGAAGCCAAAGAAAAGCTGCTGTAAGGAAGACAGAAAAGCTGTTGCAGAAGAAAATCAGAGCAGAACAAAGCTGAATGAACAGGAGCTGTACAGCAACAGCAATGCAAGAAAAATTCCAAAGATTTTCTAAAGTAGCAACAGTATTTTAAAGGGATAAGAACAGTTTTATAAATATAATTTTAGTGTGGTATAATTTAGCATAATATTGAATATGTGTATGCTTGATGTCTGTGCATGTTTTAATTGTATTATAGTTATGTATAGTTTAAAATCAAATTTAAGAATCATCATAAGTGATTTGTCACAAACTGACCATTTGTAACAAATTCTTTTGTTTAGAATTATTTAAATTATATGCTATTGAGGTCTGAATGCTCTTAGTTTGTAAAACGATTGTGTGTCTCAGGGATTTTGTGTTTGGTTTAGGATTTTAGGATACACTGTACTAGGAATTATTAATTACATTAATAAAAGATACTTTGTTTTGGAAAAAGAACACTGTCTGTGTCAATGACTATATCAGAAAATTATAGCCAGGTGTGTTACAGTTTCTTTAACTATCCTGGGGAATTTATAGGCTGGCAAGAACAAACAAAGGAAGTGATAGGTAGGTTTGGTAGCCACATCCCCAAATCCATTTTTGACATAACAGTTCCAGAGCCTTCAAATAGGTTTAATTCAGGCTCAATTTAAGGGACTATAGGACAAAAGTTCTTGTGGAAGGAACAATGTCCTTTTACACCTTTGCAGTAAACCAGGCACACATCTTCTCTATAAGTAATTATAATATAAGTCAATTTTGAAATACACTGATTCAAAACTGAGAGTCTGTAGTGGCTGTAAAATTGCATAGTGAATGTTTCTGAGCAGATCATTTATGGAAGACACTCTTATGACATTGGAAACCTGAATTAAAAATAACAGGAATAGATCTGCCTGTCTGGGAATAACATTAACATATTCATCATTGGCTTCAGTTTAAGTTTTGATTCCCAAAATTGTTCATCTTTTCTTCTTTAAATCTGAACGTCTGGAATTCAAACATAAGCAGCATTTTTAAAAAACCCCTCTGCGAAATTACCATTCCCTTGCTATTATATCAGATTGTACTTGCAATTCCCTTCGAGTTGCATGAAAAATGAAACTCCCCAGGTACTTTATTAGACAAAAAATATTGTGCATACCCCCTGAAGTACATAAAATCCCAGTGTGAAGTCTGCAAGTCATAGAATACATGATTTATAATATATACCTCTCCAATTTTTGTTTAATTTAATATACATTCCCCAGCTATTTTACTGTATATAATTTTATTGGTTTTCTTTAAATAATTGTAACAGTGAAAATAACTATCTTACAAAACATATTGTAGAAAATTCAGACTATGAATAGGTTCATCTTAGACAAGCTAAAGAAATACTGGCAGAAAAATCTCAAAAGTATTTATAGTACCGCTTCAGTTGTTTCTGTGACTTGTGATACAAGTTTCAAGTAAAAGTGATTATGGTTTTCTTTCTGTCCCTGCTGCTACTCTTTCTTGTTTATGTTGTAAACTGATTTGAAGAAATCACTCTGCAAATGATCATTTCAATTGTCTTTCCCTTTCATCGGGCAACTGTTATAAAGAGGTCAACCTATTTTGTACCTTAAGTGACTGTGCCAATATGTGAGACACTCAAATTTATAACTGGTATAGAGAAGATAGCAGGGCATTAAGAGCTAGGAGGTTGACAGCTGACAGTAAATTCCTTGACTGAGATCCAAACACCAGTAAATTATGCTGCAGTCAAAGACATTTTTTTAAAGTACTGTTGTCTTTCGATCAGATCGGCATTTGGGTGTGGTAACCTAGCTCAGTCTATTAAACTGGGTGGAATACATGTTAAATAAGAGTACTTCTACAAAACCTCATTTGTTACACTCATAGTTCACCATAAACACACTCTTCTCAGTTTCACATACTTCCTTTAAAAAGACACATTTAAGCAGATTTTTATGCAGGAGTTTTATAAATCTAAGCTCAAGAAAAAAGTTTCATTTTTGTTTTTAGTTACAGCAAGAACAAAGGCATGTCTTTGAGAATTAAAAATGCCCCTACAATTTTGGACAAACAGACTCAACAACACTTCACTAATACATAGATGCTAAAAAGTGAAAATGGGTATAAAAAAAGGTAAAACTGAGCAGTTTAGGTTTATTGCCCCCAGACATTACAATGCAAAAGCAAACAAATAACAGAAATGACAGAAAAATATATTTTCCCAATCTGTTTCAGTTTCAGGTCTTGGCATTGCCTCTAATGAAGTCAGTTAGAAGTTTGCTTTTCTAGTAGGATTGGACATTGTATAATCTAAACTGCTATTACAGGACAGTCAGGAAGTTTCCTTTTAAATATATTACTTTGATATAGCTTGTATCCTTTGCACACAATTTTAAAAATCTAGAATTTGTAAATTTAATCTAAATATAAATCACAGACAATCATTATTTTAAGGTAAATAACTGTATATGAATGTGCATGGGTATCTATCTTTACATAAAAGATTTACTTTCTGAGTTCAACTCTAAAACAGAGAAGTGTATGTTTAATATCAGCTTGTTAATGGGAAGCATCGAATAAATTAGCTGTTATATAATCCTACACTGGCTTTCTGAAATTAATATAAAAATAGTCAAAGTGACTATTTAAATTCTGTACTTCTAGTTCTCAAACAGCACCTTCATTCAGCCATTTGCCTGATGTCTAATGGTAAGCCAAGGTGTTGTGCACTCTGATCATTTGTGTCAGAGTCTGACAGGACTGGGAGTGTGAGGCATGAATAGTTGTTCAACTGAGAGGGATAGGTTCCTTTATTCCTGTAGGTCATGATCTCCTGTGGTGTAACAGGCCTCATGAAGTGGCTCTGAAAGGTGATATATATTGTCCCTGTTGGAAGATGAAAAATTGCTGATTTGTACCTGACATCGTGATTTCCACTGGCTATCTGGGTGACATAAAGCTATCTATCTTTAAAGACACCAGTCACCGCACTAACCATCAGCACATGAACTGATATGCAACCCGTTGTCCTTCCCTCACTAATTTAACCCTTCCTTTCCCACATAAATACCAGGTTGTCAGCCTGGTGAGCTGTTGAGCCCACTCAAACAACACCTCAGCACCTCAAAGGATAAGTAAAAAAACATTTCACAGCCTGGCCTGAGATATTGCAACCTGTGTACATGATACAGCTAGGGAACCATCAGGCTAGCTCGCACTCTGATTTTAATAAAGACTCTTTTTGTGTTTGATTGCTGTCAGAATTTAAAACTGTTTCTGCTTTCCCTCTCACATCCCTGCGAACTAACCACATACCCTTATTGTAGTTGTCCTGTAACGGCCTTTAAAATAAAAAAGGATCAGAAATCCCCTAACTAATTTTATCACTTAGAGCACTGGCAAGCAGAAGTGTGTGCATTATAGAACTGAAACAGGTGTGGTTTGTGCATTTTCCACATTTGGTCTCGGCCAAAAAAATCGAACATAGAATATTAATGACTCGACGCTGATAATGCGCCTTTGGAATCTGTTATCTGAAATAAAAATTCTTGGCTCAAATACCTCATATATAGTAATCCCACTTGCAGTCTAAACTGATAAGAATTTATTTTTGGAGCAGTAAAACATATGTAATGGCTTGTATGAGGATTTTAGAAAAGGGCTTTTGTTATTTGTTTAACGTGTTAGAGTAGCTGTTCCCCCATCCTCTCGGGAGGGCTGGATTCTGCCATCCATTTTCAGTCAAATCTCTCATCTGCCTCCCCAGCATGGTGTGGAGGGGGTGGAGCTGGAGTGTGCACACGTCTGTGTGTACTACGCAAACTGATCTTGTAGAAATAATAAAACAACAGTTCTGGGGTAACATTAATATAGAGAAGGAAAAGGCAATAATGTCTTAAGGAAAGAAATTATATGTAAGCCAGCTGCTATGGTCAGGAGAGACTAGTAAAATTTGCAAACAGGGATGGCTGGTAAACCATACCATATGTTATCGTCTTCCTTGGGTTGTTTCGTCTTTTTTCGTCTCTTCTGGCATTGCATACTACAGACTGCTCGAGCTAGGGCAGGCATCATTCACCCTAGGTGCTTTGGTTCTGGGATGGACTCAGCTCTGCACTTATTAGCTGCATTTACACTAGCAAGTTCTTTCAGGAATGCCGGCCCTTTTTCGAAAGCACACGCATCATGTCCGCACACAAAATGTGCTCTTCTGATCCGAAATTGAAAGAACGCAGCTCTCCTTCTGGAAGCCCTCTTCTGCTGCCCGATCAGGAAGAGTGCCTCCTTTCAAAAGTTTCTTTCAAAAAAAAAGCATGCGTAGACACTCCGTGGGGTCCTTTTTTTCAAAAGAGCAGTCCCCATGGCATTGGATTTTTCTATCCCTGGCCCGTTCTTTCAAAAGAGCAGGGGCTGTGTGTATGCTCTCTAGTGAAAGAGTGGATTGACTTTTTATCCACCTTTTTGTGTGTGGATGTGCTTTTCTAAAGAAGTTCTTTTTGGAAGAACTTCATTTGAAAGATTGCTGTAGTGTCTATGCGTATATATAGTCTATGTGTGTATCATCTACGTCATTGGTTCCCAAACTTTTCACTAGTGTACCCCAATAACCCCCCCAAAACCTTTTGTGGACCCCCATCAAAGCCAATTCTAGCCAACGTGTACACTTCATTACATGAAAATGGCAACATAGATTTTTGGACAGCAATTAATATCATTATTGGAAGATATTTAATTTAAAAATAATAATTTACTGTAACTTTGCAATTCATTTAAAATTTACTTTCTATGATCATTTTTAGGTATATTTTATTTTTTCCACGGACCCCTTGCAATACTCTCATGGACCTCCGGGGTCCCTGGACCCCAGGGTGGGAACTACTGATATGCCACAGGCAGAGCACTGGCAGCATGATGGTCAAGAAAAAGTCAACTGGTGGGAAATATTTATGAGAATCAGTGAATATTTGGACTCACTTAGGCAGCGTATGCAGTAGGATCTGCCTTTTGCTTGCCCTCTGCTCCCCTTCATTATCCCAGGTAGGCCTCCTGTAGCAAAAATGTTTAACTCTCGGGTAATTCAAACGCTCCATTAAGAACTTTCAGGCCAAGTTTACTCTGCAGTATCTGTACCATATGGTAGAATGATGTTATCCCCAAAGGAAAATGTTACTTAATCCCTTTCTAAAGCATTTATTTCAAAGACCTCCTCAAAACTCATTTCTTCTGTCATGCTTATAAGGAATTGGCCAAAGAACAATGGATAGGTTGTTATAAATATAGATTCACACACATGTGCACATGTATATGTAATAAGGAAATAGCAATACACAGATAAATCATTTAATTTTCATAGATATAAACAACAATTAAAAATACCCATGCTGAAAGCTATAAGCACCTAACGATTGATCAAAGTTAACCATGCAGCACCATTAAATACATACAGCTATGTATATACAGATAACAAATTAACTCAGCCAGCCAATAAATAAAAGCAACAGAAAAATCTTTTGCACATAACTTTCCTTCTCCACCACCTTCCTCATCAGAAACAGCCCACACCATGTGGCCACCCAGGGCAGAAAACATTTTAGCACCACCAACCCATTCCCCCGAAAAGGCTGACCAATCAGAGAGGAGGAAAAATTATGGGTCCTTCTGGCAGAGCGGACGGGGGCACAGCATCACAGCAGCATGTTAACACCCAGGACGCCTGCCCTGCTTGCCTGACTCTAGAACCACTTCTGTTTCTCAATCAAAATCCTGAAAAGAGAGATTACACACACCTACAGTCTGTGTATGGTGACCAAGAGTTTCTAAGTAGAGATTTGGGGAAACCGATAGAACTACTTGTGTGCTCGCAGTTAGGCATAAAAACTCTACTGGAGATGCCTGTTTTCAGAAAAAAAATGCTGACCACTTCCTGAAAATCAGGCTGTGTACCCACAACCAAACCCCCAGGACATTTTTAAAACTCTGGGTCCATGTATAAATGTTTTATAGATGTGATTGTATCCCACTTCCCAACCTTCATATTTTGTTTGTTTTATGAGGTGAATTCTTACTGTGTCCCCCTGTCCGTGTGGAGAGTGCCAGCAGATTGTGACTGTCACCTGTATGCAAATAGTAAAATTAGAATAATAATTTGATCCATGAAAGCACTAAAATAAAATCTTTTCTTTTCTTTTCTTTTCTTTTCTTTCGGTAACCAAACCCACACTGGAATTACATCTCTACTGCAGGTCTTTTATGTGCACACAATAGAAGAAGTAAAAGTGTAATGGACCCCAATCCATTAATGAACATGTTTTAGAACTTTATTCATAGTGCATATTGCCTTGGTCATTGAGGAAGATCCTATTTTTTGTCTGAAAGTTCACAGATCTGTACTGTCGACTAATAGGCTTGTGATTATACTAGTTGATGAAACCCCTGGATAATACAGTGGATATAACCTTCTAAATGTGGATCATTTTGCACATAGCTTATATTCTGAGATAAGTTCTTGCACCAGGAAAACAGTAAATTAGAAGAAAGAAAGAAAGAAAGAAAGAAAGAAAAAGAAAGAAGGGGCAAGTTTGAGCCATTTTCCTCTGAAATCCAGAACATACATAATATGGTACTTGGGAAAGAAACTTTATCTCCAGGGCAAAGATCTGGGGAATAATCTTAGTCTGAATTGTATTTAAGAAGGAGTAATGCAATGTAGAGTAGCTGTCTAGGTCCCATGATATTACAGAGATAAATTTGGTGAGATAAACTTTTATTGAACCAATTTCTGTTGCTGAGAGAGACAAGTAAATCACATTATGGAACTGGCCATCTAAATAACCAGAGAAAAATCTCCTTTGATACAGAAATAAAACCTCCTTTACCCACACAGTCCTAGCTGTCACCTATCATCATGCACTGGAATCCATACAGATTATCATCAGACAACTGCAACCCGTAGTTGGTGGAGATCCTATTTTGAAAGAAATCTTTCCTGAACCTTCACTTCTGGCCTTCAAACAGCCACAAACCTCTGCAAACTCAACATCAGAAGCCTGGCTCCCCACAGACTAAAACACACCAACTCAAAGTAGCATCAATCATTGCCAGATTCAAAACTTGCAAGCCTATCTCGGTTGCTACAATGATCAATCCCCCACAACACACCTCCTGATATATTTTACATGTGGATTAAAAGCCTCAGTAACAACTAGGTGAGTGAAACAAGACAATCATTACACTCTCAAAAAAGACAAAAACACCACATCACTTGTGCACAAAGGCTTTTCACAGAATGATCACTCTATATCTGACCTCTCAGCCCTCATCCTCAAAGGAAACTTGACCAACACCTTTCAAAGACAAGTCTGGGAATTTAAATTCCTGACTTTGTTAGACACTGAAAATCATGGGCTTAATAAAGACACTAGATTTGTGATTTATTACCACAATCTGTAGCCCACTGAGACCTATCCTTTTGTCCTATGGCTGCAGAAGTGTTAACTGCGCACTTTGCACTTCATCTCTTACAGTACATGTTAAGTGCTTATGCTAAACAACCTGTCCCACCTGTTATTAAGCTGGGACATTTTGAACACCTTTCCCAGACCTGAAGAAGAACCCTAGGTAAGCTAAAAAGCCTATTTCTTTCACCAGCTGGTCCAATAAAAGTTCTCTCATATATCTCATGCATCTGATGAAGTGGGTCTTTGCCCACAAAACTTATGCTCCAAAATATCTGTTAGTGTATCAGGTGCCATAGAACTTCTTGTTGCTCATATAGCTTATGTCTCTAATATCCTGGGACCATCACATCTACAACAACACTGCAAACATTAAGGCTGGTGTTAGGAAGAAGGGCTTTTGAAAACTGGAGGGGGGGTCCTTTTGGAAGGTCCTGTGTCCATGGGCAGCGCACAATTTGAAAAGCCGCACTTTGGAATCACTGCAGCCACCATTATGCTAATGAGGCACTGCATATTCATTGCAGTGCCTCATTAGCATATTTCAAACCTGCTCATTAACATGCTCCTTTCGAAAGAATGGGGCTCGTGTAAACACGGGGTAAGATGCTAACATTCTGCACAGAATTCAGTTTATATTTATAATGCTTGCTGTCTTCCTTAGATCTACGTTTACTTTATACTTTCCACTCTTAATCTTGATTCCCCATTTTTTTTCTGTATTTTTCCAGTGACAGTACTTTACCTTTGTTTGCTCGCTGTAAACTTCACCTCTGTAGAGAAGATCACCACAAGTCCATACCTTACACAAGTTTCGATTCAGCCAATTGGTAGTGAATTACATTGGGATAAGTATCAGAGAGTTAGCTGTGATAGTCTGTATCTTCGAGGACAACAAGAAGTCCTGTGGCACCTTACAGACTAACAGATATTTTGGAACATAAGCTTTCGTGGGCAAAGAGCCACTTCATCAGAGGCATCTCGTGCATCTGACGAAGTGGGTCTTTGCCCATGATAGCTTACGCTCCACAATATCTGTTAGTCTATAAGGTGCCACAGGACTTACACTGGGATAGTAAATGATATGGATAGGAATATCCCAATTGAAAGTTATACCCCACTTGCTTCATTTCATACAATTTCCCTAACCTTTTTCATATGTTGGACCAAAAGCCTACACTGGAAAGATCATACGCCATATATGGCCAAGGGACTTAGGCTTATTCAGAGGCAGTGCTCAGGAAGGGTGGGGCTGTGCCAAAAGCCTAGTGCAGTGCTTTACAGCTAGGAAACCTAGCAATTTTTGCCAACTGAGGCAGGATTTGATTGCGTGGGTGCCAAGCCGCGGGGCCACACACAGGCTCCATGGCTCAGCACCAACGCAGCTTATTTAAAAATTATTTTTTTAAAAAATGCTGAATCAGGCACTGAGAAACTGACCAAAAAACATGCACATAAACTATCATTTTTATTATAAAAACTCCGGTTGGGAGCACAGGGGGAAAAATATTCACAATGCTAACAGCAACCTAGGGTTCATGGTGTTCGACCACATTAGTATTCTTGGCTGCTATGGTACTCTGACTAATTTAAGAGGGTTTAAGGTTAATAAACCATAGTTGCATGTTATTATCTGTGCAGTTCATACACTCTAATGAACGATGTTATTTGCTCATAGATTTATGAGGATTGCCGTAGTAGTATAGAGGTCATTTGTTTCTTAGGAACATTTGCTGGTGTGGAGCACGAACCTTGATCTCCTCAGCTTTAGTGCGGCTACACGCAGTCAGGAAATGGCTTCAGTTCGTAGTGTGAGCCAACAGGAAGTGTGGGGGAAAAAATTCCTCTCCTCAGGAGCTTAAGATCTCCTCCCCAGTTAAGCAGGGTGACCCTGTGTAAGAGAATCAACTCTCTGCTAAGCCACACAGAACACGTTAAAAGCCTCATTGGTGCTTGTCTGAATTGAGGCTTAGGGAAAGTGTTGCTGGGGGGAAAAAGGGATGGCAAAAATAAAATGTAATCCCATGTCAGAGAGGTAGCCTTGTCCTTTAACAGGCTGCACAATTTTATTACCTTTAAAAATAAGGTGAGAGACAAAGGTGTATTTTATGTCTTTCTTTCCTTCAGGGGCCTTACAATCATGTTCTTAAACTCCAAAGATATTATTCTGAGTTTAACAGATGATGACAAGAAAATCATCTACAGCAGTGTCAAACCAAGACATAATTATTAATTTTTCAAGCTCTGGCTCCAAAATATTCTAAAACATGTTCCTTGCTTTCTAGAAAGAAAGAAAGAAAGACCTGTAGTTAGTTACCAGCCTTCCTCATCTTCTCTGAGCTGAACTCTGGGTACAAATCTATATTTGTAAGACACCCTCATACACCAGTTAATCAAAGCCCTGGAAATTCAAGGAAACCTGTGTTTATGGAAATCTGGCATTTCTGTAAAGTTTTGAATGAGAGCTAAATAGAGCAGTTCATCTTATTGAAACTAATGGCTTCTGCCAAGTGGTTTTGCAGTGCTGGGTCTTCTGGCACAGTCAGCATTTAGGAATTCATTTATGAGTTGGGTTAGCTGGAGACTCTGGAATTCAAATTTATGTCTAAGCCTTAGTGGTTTATTCCTGATAGATCTCTGAAAAGAAATTGTAATCAGTCTACCAAACTCTGACTCCATAATACGCAGAATAGAAAGTTACTCCTTTTCTGAGATTTGTTTTTTTCCTCCCCACTGAATGTGAATTATGCAACCAAAGGCGGCAGGTTTTAATCATCTGTTCATGCTTATGTTTGAAAAAGCTTTGTCTTTAAGCTCTGGAGTCAGCTTCTGCCCAGCAAAATCTTTTGCCCAGCAAAATCAATGACAAGGTTCCCATTTGACTTCATGGTGTGGGCTTATGCTACACAGAGAAAAAAGAAATGTGCCATTTGCCTCACTGATTGATTTTGTTTTGATCAGTATTTGCATGAACAGGCACAGCCGAGATCTGCTAACGTACGTCTACTCTGAAATAAAAGATACACAGAACTGACTCTTCAAAATCTTGGGCCAACGGACTTAGACTGCGGAGCAAAAAGCAGCAGTGCAGACATTTGAGCTTGGCCTGGACCCCTCTCTCTGAGCCCAGTGAGCTGGGAGGGCCTCAGAACCCAAGCTACCACCTAGCCCCAAGGTCTGCACTGCTATTTTTAATCCCACAGCCTGAGCCCGCATCAATTGACCTAGACTCTGAGACTCAGCGCCAGGGGTTATTCTTTGCAATGTAGACAAACCGCTTATTATTCATTTAATGTTCTTAGAAAATGTATATGTCAAACAGCTGGCCAGTAAATTTCAATATGTGCTTTTTTCTTCTGAATCACATACATGTAAACACTTTTAGTAAGCAATGAACAAGAATTGTGCTACCCTTTCAATGCAGCTCTAAATTTGCTCTTTTCCCCTTTTAAATCTTGTTCAAGAATTCATTGAGCAAATTAACAACTTGGAAGTGTTCCTACAGTTTTTGTTGGCTTTGGGTTTCAGGGAGTTACTCAATAAACAAAAGTCAATGGATTCAAACAGTAACACAGTAATTTAAATGATTAATCAAGTGTTAAAACTAGCTTAACCTCTCCTGTTTTACAAACTCTATATCACCCTCACTAAACTAATAGAGGAATAAGACACCCATCTGGAAATCTCATCTGAAATATTAGATTGAGAATCAAAAATTCAGCCAAGAAGTGTGGCTTGTAGGGATATCCTGTTGGATAATAAATTGCATTAATCTTACTTAAATTTTCCATCTAAATCATGTCTTGAGACTCTATTACACTGAGGGGAATGTGCCTAGCTTTAAATGCATTGTGCTACTGAAAAGGTTATTAGAAGTGGGGAAAAAACAGACAATGACATTTTTTGTTTTTCTTCTACTTTCCCCAGTGTTAAAGAACCCAAGTTACATATTCTGGCACCTAATGAAGAAATCCTAATGCCAGCTGCCATCATTTATGTTTTCTGACAGAAGATAAGAAACCGTCATACTCAGAACTCTTGAGGCAATTATTATTTCTCTTTTATATTTTTCTCTTTTGGCCAGAAACTACATGCATAGACAAAAATAACCTCAGAGCTTTCCCAGTATCATCACAGCTAAGTATACTCCTTCCCTTGGTCATTCAAAGGAGTTTCATTATTCTAGCTACAATGATTATGAAAACAATATAGAAGTCTTCCCTTCGAGGTTTTCTTAGACCTGTACCTGTGGGTATGGAGGCCAATAGGTATAAAATGCTGTCCATCTTTTCTCCTTCTGTCCACTCTCTATTGTCTGCTGGTGACATCTGCTAACTATTACATGTTAAAATGCTATGCTATATTAAAACAGTGTACACACTGGTTTAAACTTGTTAACCCCACTGGAAATCTTAAGGTGGAGTCATCATCAATATTAACAGGAAAACCAAAACTCCTGAAGCAGGACTCAGGAGTATAACTCCACTCCATTATGTTGGTTACTGAAGTTTACTTCTGCAGCACTCTGTGCTTCCGGGGGCTCATGGCTGGCATGTGGAGAGCTAGCAGTCAGGGACATGGGTGGTTTGAGGAGGTGGATCAGACAAAGACAAAAGCTTGGCACAGCCTTTCAATAAAGAGGTAGCTGCTGGAAGATAATGCAACCTGACACGGTGTTAATTGTTGAATGGATCCCCTCTCTACCTTCAATTTTGACTCCATTTTACTCCAGACAAATTACCAGTGAGTACAAACTGAGAAAGGAACTCAGACTATGACCCAGGTGTTAGTCTTGGGGGCATCAGAAAATGGGATCTATAGGACAGTCATCTGCAGGCACAATGTTCTGCATTTTTAGTGCAAGGAGATGGGAAATACTTACTGTGCTCCTGGGATGGGCAGACAAGTGAATCTTAACTAGGAGTAGAGCAGTTATTTTACCTCAGGATTGGGCACTAGTGCAAATGTGGCTGAAACACTGTGTCAGGTTCTGGTGCCCACGATTCAAAAAAGATGTTGACATTGGCATCAACTTTGTCTCCAGCTTGGGAGGTGTTCAGCCTCCCTGATTGTGCCCCCAGCCTTGCCCCTGCTCCATCCCCATCTCCATTTTATCCCTTCCCGCAAGCTCCACTCCCACCCCGTCCCACCCTTCCCCAAAGTCCCACCTCACCTCTTCCCCCCCTCCTCCACTGAACGCACCCATCTCCACTCCTCCCCACGCTCTGTGGAACTTCCTGAATGCTGCAAAGCAGCTGTTTGTAGTGCCCCATCAAGCGCTGGCAAGACAGGGGAGATTTGGCCCCTGGGACCGACAGCAGGCAAGAGGTGCGGTGGGAATAGAAAGCGGTGCTTGGCCCCTGTGGGTTCTCCACATTCACTATTTTTTCCTCACTGGGTCCTTATAGCCCCAGCTCCAGCCCAAGCCTGGACATTTACATTGCATTTAAACAGGCCTGAAGCCCAAGCCCTGCTAGCCCAAGTCAAGTGGCATAGGCTGGCCACTGGTGTCTAACTGCAATGCCAACATGCTCACAAGGAGCTCAATCTACATAGATTAACAAAAAGAAGGCTAAGGGGTTACTTGATTACAGCCTATAACTATCTACGTGTGGACAAATATTTAATAATGGGCTCTTCAGTCTCGCAGAGGAAGGCTGAAAGTTGAAGCTAGACAAAGTTGGACTGGAAATAAGGTATACATTTTTAGCCTTGAGAGTGATTAACCATTAGAACAGTTTATCAAGGGTCATGATGAATTCCCCATCACTGAACATTTTTAAATCAAGCTTGGATATTTTTCCCTAAAATCTCTACTCTAGGATTTTATTTTGAGGAGTTATGTGTCCTTTCTCATATACAAGGCCAGACCAAGTGATCACATTGGTACTTTCTGACCTTGGAAACCTTTCAATAAATTGTTCATTGAAAGCAGTCAGTAATGGGGCTTCATGTAGTGTTGAATAAAAAATTATATATATGGTGCCACGATTGCCCGAACCGCCCACATATAGGCATGATTATAATCTAACATGTCAGCAACCACATCATTCTGAGACAGCATGCATATAATTTCCACAACCTTACATGACATACTCTGAGCATCCCTAGCACTGATTTCTCCCATCGCATGAAAATTTGGCATTGGACCCATGAAAAAGTTCAAGAACTGTTTTTCAGTTTTTCAACTCATATCCTAACCCTTGCTACATCCCAGGTAGCCAAGAGGTACTGGACAGCTTGCCTAGCAGCAGGAAGAAATCTTTTCTCTAGGCCACAGAATACCCAATCAGCTGATCATTTAAGGCTTCTTCAGAACAATGGCTGTGCTCACCTCTGGAAGATCTCTTAAGCTATGTCTGCACAGCAGCATTATGTTGGAATAAGGTATTCCAGGAAAGACATTCCAAAGTAGCTTATTTCAAAATAGCACAATCATACACAAAGGCCGTTTCTACACAGGCTACTTCGGCATGCTAATACACAGAGCGAAAGATGCTCATGATGCGTGGATGAAAATTCCCCATGCCTTATTAGCATAACATCACGTGATTTGGAGTCTGGAAGACCATTCTTACAGACTCCAAAACGCCATGTAGAAGCGCGGCCCTTGCGGGGGCTTCCAGAAGGAAGTCCTTCTTCTGGAGGCCCCTTCTTTCCGAAAATTTTTGGGAAGAAGGGGCCTCTGGAAGGAGGACTTATTTGCAGAAGCCCCCTGGAGGCCGTGCTTCTACACGGCATTTTGGAGTCCGGAAAAACGGTCTTCCAGACTCCAAATCACATGACATTATGCTAATGAGGGGCAGGGAATTTTCATCCATGCCTCATTAGCATGTTTCGCTCCATGTATTAGCATGCCACTTCTGGAGGAAGTGGCCTGTGTAGAAACGGCCAAAATGTGTACCGAAATAGCACTCAGCTATTTCAAAATAGAGCATCCACACACAACGGAGCCTATCTAAAATTAGAGCCCTGTATGCACTATAGCTTATTTCAAAATAGCCCCTATTCCCAGGCTATGTCTACACAAGCCCACTCCTTTTGGAGCGGGCATGTTAATGAGGCAGTTCAGAAGATGCTAATGAGGTGCTGACATGGATGTGCAGCACCTAATTAGCATAATGGCAGCCATGCGTGATTTGAAAGTGCTGCTTTGGGAACACACACCACCCATGTAGGCGGAGGCCTTTTGAAAGGACCCCCATGACTTCGAAAGGTTTTAGGAAGACGGGGTTTTTGAAGTCAGGGGGCTCTTTCGAAAGGCCCCTGTCTAAATGCGTGGTGTGCTTTCTGAGAACAGCACTTTCAAATCACGCACGGCCACCATTATGCTAATGAGGTACTGCATATTCATGTCAGTGCCTCATTAGCATCTTCTGAACAGCCTCGTTAACTTGCCCCCTCCAGAAGGAGGGGGCATGTGTAAACACAGGCTCTGTCTACACAGCCCCTAATCTGAAATATCTATATTGAAGTAGACACTTTTTGAACGAAGTTTGCAGAACTCGAAATAAGGCATCTGCTATTTCAAAATTATTTCAAAATAACCATTTTGCTGTGCAGACACTCGCAAAGTTATTTTGGAATAGCGGCCATTATAGCTTTTCCATGTAGATAGTCCCCACAGGAGGATCCATTTGGAAGCAGATGCTTCAGCCCTAGCCCTCTCCTGTCCTGCCTCTGCCCCCCCCGACCTGTCCTTGATGCTGCAGCATAGAAAACTCACACCAAACAGTACTGTACACTAAATTTGCTGCAAAGGGGCATTCTCTATTCAAAAAGGAGTGGTCTGGTCCAAAAATATCATTGTTTCAGGTATTTTTCCAACTTTTCCATTATTTGACAAGTTCACTCAGTTGCTTGAATTTTCTGAACCTTATGATCATTTACAGATATTCTGGTGAAATGCTGCAAACTTTTCTGAGACTGCAGAATGACGGTTTTAAAAAAGTAGGGGAGGATGTTGGGCTACCCTTAATGTAGCATCAAAAACCCAGATTTGAAACATTAGTTTTCAATGCAAATTATTTTTGCATCACAAGAGAAATAATGAACCCAGCAAATTCTTCTTAGGAAACAAATTTCCATCAAAAACAATGAGGTAAGTGTCCTCCTTGTTTCTCTGGGACTTGTATACATATTAAACAATATTATGAAAAGAAAATCCTCCAGGTCCATTCCAGAGTAAAAAAATGCTTAATATGTTACTGGTAACACATACATGGATTAGAAAAAAATCATCTGAGCTGGAAATTTCTAGTCTTACTTACAGGAATGTTGTAAGCGTCCCATAAGCAATGATTGTAGAGCCAGGAAATTCAAAGTTAAGGTTACTGTAAAAAGAAGTGAAAACATTTCTAAGGTAAGAAAGGCACAATTGTGGCAACACCTTAACTTTGCCTTTGTGGTGATGCCATTAGGGGAAAAACATGAAAAAAGAATTAAAAATCATCTTAAGCTCTTGTGGGATCACAAGCCTTGATGTGCCTTAATCATACCTGAATGACATTAATGTTCAGGATTTCTTTTAAGTACAACTTTAATGGAATTTTCTGGTTTATAAGTCTTGGTTTTCAGATACTTCCAGCATTCCTGTAATGATTTTTTACCATTAAATTACTTATGTGTGTTCTCAATCTTATCTCCATTTTAACATAGCTTTTTGTGAGGGAATTTATAATAGAAAATAGCTCAAGTTTGGATCCAGATGTATTTCCAGCACTGAGCTTTCCCAACATCTGAGCAAATTCTGATCCAGAATTCAGATTTTGCCATTATCATGGTATGTTATGCTATGAAGTCTGAATCTGAACTTTCCAATGTCCAGATCCTGAGTTTTGATGTGAAGGACTATCTTCAATTTTAAATGTCCAGACCTGCTGAAACAAGTGAAAAATACTTCCTAGATTAGGATTTTCCATGCACTGAATGTACAGGTATTTCATATTGTACTGGTGGGTGGAGAAAGTCATAATGAAAAATAAAAATGTCACTGCTCATATTCAGTAAGTCATTTTCTGACCAGTGCACCCAGTTATGTCCCCAATCCTGCTCTTATTGTAATTAACTGTAATATTCCAATTAGCTACATCTACATGGCTGCTCCCTTTTGGAAGTAGAATGCAAATGAGCAATATCAGAAATGCAGATGAGGTGCATATTTAAATATCTCATGCCTAATTTGCATATTCCCACCTGATCTGGCTTCTGGAAAAGCCATTTCCAAAAACGAAGCAGCCATGTGGACAGGGTTCCTTCAAAAGGAAACCCCTCCTTTCAAAAGCACCCTTCTTCCTGAAACTAAACTGGAAGAGGAGTGCTTTTGAAAGTGGGGTTTCCATGCAAAGGAACCCCATCCACATCGCTGCTTTGGCTTCTGGAAATGGCTCTTCCGGAAGCCAGGTGATGTGGGGATATGCAAATGAGGCATGAGATATTTAAATCTGCGCCTCACCTGTATTTCCGATCTCGCTCATTGGCATGCCCCTTCTGAAAGGGAAGGGCTATGTAGATGCAGCTATCAAGTTTAATGGCATAGAAGCAGACCTTAGATTAGCAGTTTTGCTTATGGATCTGTTAAAGTATTGGCCTACAAGCCTTGTATTGACTCAAGTGTTGCAGCACCAGGCATTATACAGGCCTAAATATCTCATCTGGTTTTAATGCTAAAAGCAATTTATTTACTTTTTGGATTGCGTGGTTGCAGAACTGTGTTGTTTGGGATCAAAGTTCTTTCATCAAGACATTGCAAGGGGGAAAAGAAGGCGGCGAAAGAAAGGGGTTTGAAAGTAATGAAACCCTGGCCAAATTTAAAAAGGTAATTTTTTTCTGTAAAAGAAAATAATTGCATCCAGGCATTCAGTGTGACCACAGATGCCAAGTTCCTGCTTGATTCAGTTTTAAATGGTTGAAAAATTATTTCCAAGTAAATAGATTTTAAAATGGAAATGCTGACTAAACTTTAACTTGTCACATTATTGCTGTCATGAAAGATCACCATTATCATCCTATTGGTACTATTGCACTGGAGTGATAAAGCAAGGTTACAAAGACAGTAGAAAAAAATCCAAAAAGAAAAAGAAAAAGTTTAATTGATCATGCACATAAGTTTCATGCACATAAGCTCTGCTCCATAAGTACTTATTGAAATGTAAAAAATAATCCACATCAAATAAAGCATCAAGTAATAGTACATGTCTTATATAAATAAATAAACTTACTTCTCCTAAATTACTAGAGATTTAAATTCCAGGCAACTCTCTCTGGTATTTCTAGGGCACCCATTCTTTCAATAGCAGAACACTGAGCACAGCAATTAAGAAAATCATAGATCTGTCAAAACAGTGGACTTTGGCCTTCATTTCTCCATAGTTTCGCAGCACAGATTCTCTGCCTTCTTATTGTGGTTACTGGCTTTTCTTGTCTTTGGTTATTGCAGGAAGACTTCTACAGAAAGCTGAGAGTGATCCCAAGCCTCAGCAATCTTTTATCTGCTTGGGGTACAGTATTAGCACAATTGAGGGCTGTAGTTCAATTAACCTTAATTAAACTGTGGTTGTGATAATAAAAAATTACTGTGTAGAAATACAATACAATTTATTTTCTAAACTATTCAAGCTCCATGCCTGTGTACTGCCCTGGCACTATTTCTATAAATTTCTGTTGTCTGTTAAGTATCAGAGGGGTAGCCGTGTTAGTCTGGATCTGTAGCAGCAACGAAGGGTCCTGTGGCACCTTATAGACTAACACTTATAGAGCTCATGCTCTAAACTTTTCTGTTAGTCTATAAGGTGCCACAGGACCCTTCATTGTTGTCTATTAGTATTTCTTATTTTAACTTTCTTATTTTAGCTTTTCCAAATAGCCAACAATGAGCATGTATGATTAACAATAATAATGATATAATTAAATATGATGATAGCACCAATATTTTATATAGTATTTTTAGCCACTGATCTCAAAGCATTTTGGATATGTGGGTACATACCATGCCCTCATTATATGGATGGGCACCGAAATGCTGATAACTCAGTGGTTTGAGCACTGGCCTGCTAAACCTTGAGGGGGCCATTTAGGGATCCGGGGCAACGAAAAAATAATGAAAAAGGATGTTGCTTGGTCCTGCCAAAAGCGCAGAAGATTGGACTTGATGACCTCCTGAGGTCCCTTCCAGTTCTATGATGTGGGTATCTCTATATATCATGGGTGCGTCTACATTAGCTAGCTACTTCGAAGTAGCCAGCACAATGTCGAAATAGCACACTTTGCATCTACATGCTCCTTGTGCTATTTTGACGTTGAAATCGATGTTAGGCAGCGAGATGTCGAAATCGCTATTCCCATCCGAAGATGGGAATAGCACCCTACTTCAACATTCAACATCGAAGTAGGGTGTGTGTAGACGATCCGTGTCCTGCTACTTCGAAATAGCGGGGTCCTCCATGGCGGCCATCAGCTGAGGGGTTGAGAGACACTCTGTCCAGCCCCTGCAGGGGTCTGTGGTCACCGCACGCAGCAGCCCTTAGCCCAGGGCTTCTGGCGGCTGCTGCTGCTGCTGCTGCTGCTGCTGCTGCTGCAACTGGGGTTCCATGCTGCGTGCACAGGGTCTGCAACTGGTTGTCGGCTTTGTGGATCTCCTGCTGTGCAGGGCAAGTGTGTCTGGAAGGGGCCCTTTAAGGGAGCAGCTTGGGGTTTTGCTGGCCCCTTATTTCAACAGGGAGCACTTGTGCATGTGGACGCTCCACATTTCCTTCTGGGGCGGCTCCTTTCGATATTCTCTGTTGCTACTTCGATGTTGAACGTCAATGGCACCAGCACTTGAGGACGTGTAGACATTATGTGTCGCAGTAGCCTATTTCGATGTCCTTACTTCGAAATAGGCTACTTAGACATAGTGTGCTAGTGTAGACGTAGCCTATGTATTTAATATCCCACAGCAAGTGCCAGAAATAAAACTCCTGACTCTCCAGACTTGCAAATCATACTGCCTCCCACTACTTCAATTCTGAGTAAAATTCATGGCCCAGTGATAAATACTAAAACATATTTTGCAGCATTTTTCATCTGTAAGGCATATAAACCTGATAAGTTACCGCTTCAGGTGGAAGATTTATTTCATTCTGTATATTTATCATTTCACTGAGCTTAATACTGACACATCCTAAGGAATCTTGGCTAAAATACAAATGCAGGCTCTGCTGGTTTGAGCTGATTATGCTCACTTAACTTAGTCAGAAAAGAAATCCTGAGGGCACCAGACTTATATCATTTATGACTGATTTTAGCAAAAAACTGAATCTCAGGAATACAAAAGTGAAAGAACTAATTGGGCTGACCAAAGCAAAGGCATAGCGCACAGATGATATGATCAGTGTTAGCAATTACTTTGCTGTGAAACACTGAACAATCTCTGAATCTTAGGAAAAATCCATCTGAAACCATCAAACTTCATCTGATTTCCTGACAAAGTCATATAAACCCAGAATGGACTGCAATGAAAAAAAAAGGTGCGTACGCATCTGGAGCTAAAAATTCACTCTAAATATGAGTGAAATTCAACCAATCTTCAGCAAACCTGGTAGAGCTATGGAATCCCTGTTTAAGTAAGTTGCAAGAGGTTTGGGGTATATTTGCAAACATTTCACCTCCATCTAGCTGCTCGTTTTCACAGGCTATCCTTCCCCCATGGAAAATCCGGTCTAGAATTTTCAAACTCCTCTACCTCAATGAGGCCCTTAAATGAGTGTGACTTGATTTCCAAAGGTGCTAAGCACCTGTATCAGCCTCAAAGTCAATGTTCACTTTTCACAAATACCGCTTTGTGGCCTGAGTTTGAATGTTTGAATTCTGTTTCTTCCATGTTTAGTTTCTTGGCATGATAAAATTCAGTAAAGGCAAAGTGTTACTCTTAGTCTATAGTTACCAGAAGATCAACCTGGTCAGGGTCAATCTTCCAGGGTTCAATTTAGCCCACCTAGTGGGGACACACTAAATCAAACCATCAGGGCTAAACAGCCAACCCTGATACTCTTCATTTTCACAAGGAGTAATAGAGGTCCATGGGAGAAACTCTCCCACCAACCTCCCTCTTTGTGGAAGGCCTGATAAATCAATCTTCAGTGCATCAGTTCCATAGCTGTAATTGCGTACCTAAGATCACCTTTCAGGTCTAGTAGTAACAGAGAGGGAGCCGTGCTAGTCTACATACTATCAAAACAAAAAAGCAGCCCAATAGCACTTTAAAGGCTTACAAAATAATTTATTAGGTGATAATCTTTCATGGGACAGACCCACTTCTTCAGACCATAGCCAGACCAGAACAGTCTCAATATTTAAGGCACAGAGAACCAAAAATAGCAATCAAGGTTGACAAATCAGAAAAATATTATCAAGGTGAGCAAATCAGACAGTAGCGGGGCAGAAGGCTGTGGGGGGAGAGGCAAGAATTAGATTAAGCCAAGTATGCAAAAGAGCCCCTACAATGACCTAGAAAATTCCCACCCACGTGTTTATTTTTGGTTCTCTGTGCCTTGAATATTGAGTCTGTTCTGGTATGGCTGTGATCTGAAGAAGTGGGTCTGTCCCACAAAAGCTCATCACCTAATAAATTATTTTGTTAGTCTTTAAAGTGCTACTGGACTGCTTTTTTTTTTCACGTCTAGTGTAGACCTGCCCTGGAAAAATGAAATGCCCATCTATAAAATGGGAAGAAGCTGGCTAGGCTGCAGTACTACTAAAAAGGAACTGGGGGTTCTACAAACTGAACTTGACAATGAAGTGATGCAGTTGCAAAACAGGGTCATATCATTCTAAGCTGTATTAATAAGAGTGTTTTATGGCAAAGCTGGGAGGTAATTTTCATGCTCTACCTGGCACTGCTGAGGCTTGAGATGGAGTACTATATCCAGTTCTGTGTACCACAGTTTGGAGATTCCAGAGGAGAGCAACAAAAATTATTTAAAAAATTTAGAAAACCTCATCTGTGAGGAAAGACTAAAAAATGGGCATACTTAGTCCTGAGAAAAGACTGAACTGGGACCTGATAGTCTGAAATAGGTTTAAGGGACTGTTTTAAGGAGGAAGGTGACCACGTTCACTGAAGGTAGGACAAGAAATGAATAGTTTAATCTGAAGTAAGGGAACTTACGTTAGCTATAAGGATAGTTAAGCACTGAAGTAGATTCCAAGGGAGGCTGTGGAATCCCCATCGCTGGAGATTTTAAGAACACATTCAGCAAACACCCATCAAGTATTGTTTAGGTTTACACACTGCAGGCTCGGGTTCAGGGCCTCTCCAGGCTCCTTCCACCCATACATTTCTATGATCCTCCATAGTTCCACAGGTTGAACCTCTGAAATCTGGGTGTCTCCAGTCCAGCAACATCCATGGTCCAGAAGGGCCATGGATGTTGCTGGACCAGAGAGTGTTGGTGGCCAGGATCAGGGGCCACTTGGGAGTCCGGCGGTAGGACACCCAGCCATGGCTGGAAGCTGTGGCTGGGAGCAAGCTGGTGGCAGCCAGGAAGCTGGAGACAGACAGGAAGCTGCACCAGGGTTTGGCCACCACAGCAGGGGAAAGGAAGCTTGTGGCAGGGTCCAGGAATCCACATCCAGGGCCAGGGAGACAGGGCCAGGAAACTGGCAGCAGCCTTTGAACAGGAGCTGCAGCCAGGCTGGGGAGCTGACAGTGGCTGGGGAGCAGAATCCACATCCAGGGCTGGGGCTAGGAAGTTGGCAGCAGCCAGGGAGTAGGAGCCATGCCCAGGGCTGGGAAGTGAGAGCCGTAGTAAGGGAGTGAGTACCTAGTTCCAACTGGGGGGCTGGGTTGGCAGAGGGCCTGGAAGTTGGGAGCGGGCCCATGGCCTGGAGGGAAGCTGGAGAGCAAGTCTGTTGGCCAGTAGAAGAGTATTAACCTCCCCTGGTCGGCAAAATCTCTATTCAGGACTGCTCAGGTCCCAAGGATGCTGCACTAGAGAGGTACAACCTGCAGTTGGTTTTGCTTCAGATAACCATTTAAAAGCTGGATGTTAAGTAGAACCTTTCTTTCTTGGGTCTTTAAAATAGGACTTGAAAGCTTACTCATGAGGTTTCTTGTGTTGACTGCAGTTGGCTGGCCCTAAATATGGAAGAGCAGAAATATCCAAACTGAGAGAGAAAATATTTCACCTGATTTATCTGAACCACAAAACAGTGAGTGCTAGGTTCACTTTGGCATTGGATAAATTCACATGAATGTTTAGTAGACTTCTATTTTATCCAGACCAGTTGGCTATTCTCTAATTTTTGACAGAGGAAGTCCTAGATTGAATTCCTGGTTATTAAACACACCAAATTTTGGAAAGCCCATAGCCAACTTTTCCTATTGCTACCTGTTTTTAATGAGCTGAACTAAAACCCAGGATGCAAACACCACTGAATTTTGAAATGTCTTTCATCTAGATTCAGATATGCAGGTTGAGCCTCTTTTTAGCCCTAAAAAGTCCATAAAATGGGTCAAATTAATCTCAGGTATCTTTCCTTTGAAGTCAAAGATGTCTCCTCAAGGCCCGAGTCTTTATGTGGATAATTTAGTATTGCTGCAGGGTTTGCAGCCTCTGACAGCAATCTCTGTGCTGAAGTCACCAATGAGGTCACAGTTTTAGCCAGGGGTATAGATCTGCCAAGTGTAACGAAAAGTTTTCCTTTGAAATATGTGTCAGACTTTACACATGGCCAAAAGTGCTTCTCGCAATATGAGTTTTCAGGCTGCAGCACCAAAGAACATATATGTGGCTAACCACTTCTCTGCTGGGCCTCAGAGTGAATTGCTCCCCTGCCAGCATTTCACTGGCATTCCACTGAGGTCATGGATCTGCCAGGTATGGCTGGCACTGCTTATGAAGTTAATAGACTTAGTCTGACTTCAAACCAAGGTGCAAACCCTTTGAACTAAAACAGAATGCATTGCTATAAAAAGATCAATACTTAACAGAATTGTGATGATTAGATTAATTGCAGGGCAGGATAGAGCATCGTTGTGCAGATGAAGTCCTTCCACTCCTCACTCCACAGTTTTATAGAGTGATGGGTGAACCATACACTGTTACCTTCAAATGAGCCTCCTAAAGTCACTGGATGAAGCTCGTAGGTGATTTAGAGGTACAAGATACATTGGCTTCCAGTGGCACCTGTGCTTCTAAATCACTAAGGAACTTTTAAAAACCCAACTATTGAACCTCTTACTGTGAAAAGCTTGTGAAAACCACTGCACTAAGTACAGGCCTTTTGTTCACTTCAAATGAGAATGTAGCAGATGCAGATCAGCATCAAAACTTCATTTTTTTTTCTTTCTCTTATGTACACATCCCTCAGTTTTTCAGTGGATTATTCATTCTCGAAAGAATCACATAGAAGGCTTTCTTGTAAAATCTCTAGTACTCCCTGTTTTAAGCCAAGGCCAAAATACTGCAAGTACAGCCTTCTTGTGGCACTTTCTGTCCCACAAGACAACAAGAAGGGCAGTCAAGCCAGAATTTAAAATAAATACATAAAACTTAAGCAAATATTGTTGAACCTCCAAAGCAGGTTTAGGTTTTGTTTGATTCAAAGTAATAGTAACACTTAGCACTTATGTAGTACTTTAAAGCTTCAAGCACTATACAAACTTTGCAGACCTCCAGCTCGGGCAAGGGTTAGGATTAGATTTTTATTCATACTGAAAAAGCTCTCTCATCAACTCTGGCAGTCAGAGAAGAGGAATAGGAGTTTGGTCTCCTGGGTTCTATTCCCAGCTCTACTGCTACACCCCTGTGTTAAATTAAGAAAGTCACATAACCTCTGCTCCTCAGTTTATCCCCTAAGGAAATAATAATGTTTCCCTAATTCCCAGGTCTGTTGTGAGATTTGATTCAGTAATATTTGTAAAATGCTTTGTGATCATTAAATGAAAGATGCTATGCAAGTGCGTGCGTACTGTTCCAATTCCTGTACTCAACTGATTAAAATTAAAGACTACATTGGGAATAAAATATAGTGGGCAAACTGATTGAGAGCTGAGAAGACTCAAACCATACATGATCAAGAATGTTCTTCTAAATTAATAGTTAATTGACCCACCATCTAAAAAGTTGGAGCTTTCTAAAAAGCTTATCATCAAATACCTCTATAGATGAAACATCTAAAAAAAAATTCTATCAGGTTCTGGGATGTATCTGTTGTGGCTTGTACCCTTTTTTCCAGCACTTGTTTCAGGAGTTGCCTTTGAAGCTTTGCACAGCTACTGGATCAGTTTTATGATCTATAGACATATTTATTAGTTCAAACCACTTCAGGAGCTAATTATATTCTGGACATGGTACAATATTGCGATGCCAGAAAATGTCCTTTTTCTCTGAAATAAATGTTTGATAGCTTTCTCAAGCAGACCTCATTTCATAAACTCCAGTTACAACAAAACAACATGTTCCTCTTTTTGTTTCCTCTTTTTTTGCTGAATTTGAGAAAAATAAGTCAATGGTGCCACAATGGAAAATATTTCATTTTCCCATTAGAAAGGACATTTCAGCAGCTTTCCATCAACCCTCCTCTCACATGCCGTCTTTGAGTAAAAGACGTCATTATTAAGAGGCTGACCTTGCATTAGCCTTTGCAGTAGGGAAGATGGAGGGTGAAGGCTTTCTGCACAGCCCCACGCACTGACATCAGATGGAATCTTTCTGTTGGCTCTAGTGGGCACCCATGCATGTGCTCTTGACACAGCCTGTACAGTGCCTTAAAGCAGGGCTTTTTTTCTTGCTGAACGCACCAGAACAGAGCTGTGGCACCTTTTTCCCATTAGAACATGAGAAAAATTTTCACCGCCAGTTCTGCAGCACACTAGCGACTGGGGTGGGAGCCCCCAGTGCCCTGCAGCAGTGCAGGGACCAAGGTATTAAAACTGAACACCATATCCCCTATGAGAAGCCTTCAGACTTGAGTTCTGGCACCATTTTTTTCTAGAAAAAGAAAAGCACTGCCAAAAAGTGACTCATAGTACGTAATGATCAGAAGAAGCAGCGCGGGATGAGCAGCAAATGGAGGGGGTTGTTGGTTGGTCTCTTTGTATATGACCCTGGCCTCACATACGCTAACATGCAGACACAGGTTGGAGCAAAACCAGTTAGTTACTCCTGCCACAGTTAGCTATGTCCATGATGACAAGCCCCTGAGCCCGCCGAGAGTCAGCAGGATGGTGAGTAGAAGTACTGATCTCAGGAGAAGCTGAGCACCTTTCAGGACATGTTCAGTGCACTGTAAGAGGGGGTGCTGCATTCAACATAGCAGTGTGCACCAGGAGAGGGTGATATAAATAAAGGCCACTGAAGTCACTAGAAAAGTTGCATTTAATATCAGTAGGATTTGCACCAGGCACATGGGATGGGGGGCGGAACAGGGAAGGGGAGGATTACGTTGTGCATAGAATGATCTGTCTTGATCTTGTTTTGTGTAATATGCTCATATCCAGCTTTGGTAATGTGTACACAATGGGTGCCTGTCAACGTATGCCTGAAAATTAGACATTAGCCATATTTAAAATCATGTTTTTCAAGTTTTACTTTTCACAGCCAATCCTTGCTATCCCACAGTTATCACAGTTTATTCTCAATGGATGTTGCCACCTCTTTGATCTCTACATCAATATATACAGCTCTAGAGCACTGTGTTTACACAGATTAAAAGAAATCCTAACCTTACATGTACACACTGATAACCCTGAATTTGATTTTTTGATTGAGGACCTGAAAATGGCTTTTTTGTTATGGAAAGTTAAGGTTTACAACAACAAGCCAGATGTTCTAAGCTTTTAGACAGCAGTTACTTTCCTTTGAATAGTATTAGATTCTAACATAAGATAGGATCTTAAACAGATGACGCCTCTGAAATTCAGAATGGTATTTAGGAGTATTCATTTTAGTGATATTTCATAACCACTTCCATTCTGTGGACATGGGCAATATGTACCACTCTGATAGAACAAGAAACTCCAATGTGGCATTGGCATTTATTTATTTAGTGTTAACTTGCTTCTCTGCTCTGTATATGAGAATGTGCTCTCACAGTATAACTGTGTGTTTTGCCTCTAGTAGTCTAGATCATCATTAGCAGTGGTTCTAATTTCACAGTTCTCAGTACCATAACTACCTGGTGAACTACACTACCCAGGATCCCAAACAGGAAGATGGACTTCTTTGTGCAAAAGGAAATATGGCATATTGCCAACAGTCTCAACACCTTATAAAGTTATAAAATTCCATTTGCTTTCAAAAATCCAAATTAAGTCATTTGGGTTTGTTACCCTAACGCTTTCTTATGCTGGTTGAAGCATTGGGTTGCTTCCTACAGTTATTCCTCCAGAATCAATAAAACTGATTCATGCCTCCCTAATTTCGGTAAATTACTGACCTTGTACCATATCATAGTGTCATGAATAGGGACAGGGAGTGGAAGGGGATATGTACATGCACCATTGCCACCGACTAGGTATACGCAGAATTATTCAGCTGTTTACAGTAGGCTACTCTCAGTGATGTTCCTTTCACGCCAAAGACAGGGCCCTTGCTTCTGGTGCACAGGGATCTGAGTGCTAACACCAATATCACCCAGAGCTGCATGTGTCTGTGATGTACAGACTGTGAAATCTTAGGTGGACAGGAATCTGTTACATCATTAAAGAGGCTTAATCTTAAACCACTGCCACTTATCTGCCACTACATTTTGCTGCTTAATGCAGGGCAGCGTCATTTGCAATGACTTTGTGAGGTTTTTTTTAAAAGCCACACATGCTGTTGAGAGGCTTCCTTCTACACATTTTATTCCTGGAAGCGGTGCGATGGGTAAAGAAATCATGTCACTGCAGGCATCAAAATATCTTATCCTCTGCCCAGTTGCTTTTATGAATGAGATTTCACCACTTACCAGATTTAAACTTGCGTTTGGAAATGTTATGGTAAAGGGGGATGGGTTTACATCCATTTACATACATTCTTCAGTTCCTGAAGCAGGCAGGGCTTTTTTTATTACACACAGAGAATAAAGAGTGAACTGTTTATGGTAACATACAGTAAGGCACAAGTGCATGGAAACTTACCTCACCCAGAAGAGATACCGGGGTAACATTTAACAGATTTTTTCCACCTGGCACTTGACACTTACGCCCTTTTCAAGTGTCTGAGCAACTCCATGTGTTTCGGAAAGCTCTTTGCCAACCCCAACAAGACTTGAGAAGATCACAGAAGTTTTTGCATACTTGGCTGCCCCAACCTATTAAACAGACTCCTTATAGGATGTTTTTATTTTTCAGACTATATCCCAAAAATCTGATTTTCCTGGACACAGAAATTTAAATGCGGGTGGGCTCCCTAGCTTCTACACTCACTCCTTTCTCACCTGGCCTGACATCTGAGCAACATTCTTTAGGCTAGAATTCAGACTTGTCCCAGAATTCCTGAGAGTGCAATTGTACAACACTAACTTATGTTGAGCAGCTCTTATTCACACACATGGACAGCTCTGCAGCTGGGGTAAGCTAGCAGAGCTTCAGTGATCAGCCCAGTCATCTTTAATGGGCTTACTTCAGTGTGACCCAGAGTTGCTGAACTGAGTCCTAAGCTTTTGTTTATCTGTCCCCTATTAAATGCCCAGTGCATATCTTTAAAAATACTTTATGACAATGTACTGGAATGATGTAAGGTTAACTGTAAACGCCCTCCCCCTGCCCCCAGAAAAACACACAGCTGCCTCACTTAACCCTTTCCCTCAGGGGAAACCACTCAGAGAGAAAGGCCTGGCCCCATTCATGAATGGGCATTAAAGTTGAGTTCTTGCACCTATTAATGCCTCGCCCAAGATGAACACGTCTATGAAACTATGGCAATAGTGCTCCGACAGATCTCAAATACTGAATTAAGCCACTCGGAGACAAACCCCTGAGATATGCAGGATCCTTTCTGTAGAAAGCTCATGATGTCCATTAGTGTCTGTAAAAATAACTATTTCTTCTTATGATACCCCAGGGAAATGGTGAAGTCTAGAACTTTTCTTAATAACACTAAATAATTTCCTTCCAACATCTTTATTCTTTGCTTAGGTTCAGCTGTGGAGGAAGAGGACACGTTGGTGGCAGATATTGGTGCAGTGTCCATTCAGCAGAGGGTGTAGTAAATCCACAAAGAGTCATGATTTGGCCTCTGCTTCTTCCACTTTTGCTCTCAAGAGGCAGGGAGCTACGCCAGATCTTTTCCTAGTTCAGTTTGCTTACTTCTCTGTGCCTCTTGGCTACACTGGCCAGTAAATTGAGGAGTTGAATCAGTGCCCCAGGCTTCTGCCTACTCACTCCCCAGCCACCTGTCCGGAGGGAGTCTTTAAGTCATTAATTGCCCTCTCAGGCTGTTACCTACCCCCACCCTGACCCTGATACAGAAGCCAAGTGCAGGGAAGGAAGCAAAATTCTTATGATCCCTCTTCCTCTGCATGAACATTCAGGAATTTACCCTCTGAATAGTCTGAGGGAGAAAAGATGTCCAATTAATTGGCTTAGTCTTGATCCTGAAGGAAAGAGCCGTCATGCAGCTGAATTCCACATAGGGACCCACTCTTATTTCCACTGTCTCATCCTTCTGCGTGGCTGAACCAAATGGGAGAAGGGCTGCTGTTGAATTAGAGAGCTTGCAGGTGATGTTCATGTGTCCCTGGTGTGTGTAGGACAAGGTCATGCTAACTTTGCTGCCACTATGGTCAATGTCACTTGTGATGTTCTTCAGCCAAAGAACATCTGAATCCCAGGCTACAAACTCAATCCCCCCACCCCACCCCAAAATGACTCAAGAAGACAGATGAGCCCAGCCCCATTACATAATGTGCCTCATATGTCTTCCCCCCGCCCCAAATGATAAAATATGGATTTAAAACTAGCTTTTAGCCCCTTTAATTCTGAGAATTATCTTGACTCCACCCTAAACAGTGTTCTTCATAGAAAGAATGTAAACCGATACCATTGTATTCATTGATGACAATAAGTTTTGTCATGTTTTATGGTGGCAATGCCCAGTGATCTTGCCAGTGTCAGAGCTGCAGTTCTTCCTGGGCCATCAACTGCAATTTGGTGCAGAGCTACAAATACACATCAGAGATCCTCCTTTGAGAGGAAGATGAAAGTCTAAGATTATTCATCCCTTGTTTGAATCTGGGGAATATGGCCACGGAAGGCTCTTCTCTGGTGTCTTTAGTAGTTCAGTTGTTGTATGGAGAAAGGGACTCAGAAATTATTTAGAAAGGACAGGTCTGGAAAAGTTCCTGGGATTAGAATTCTGATTTATTCAGCAGCATGAGACAAACAATAATGGAGAAATACTGTTCAAAGTGGTGCCCAATGGGACCTCAATGGAATGCTACGGCTGAGTTGGGTTTGGTGTGTGTTTTTGCTAGTATGTTTAGGTAGTATATATATTTGGAGCCCAAACCCAGAGTCTGTGCTCAAGGAAATCTCTAAGGCTACATCTACACTACAGCATTCTTTTGAAAGAAGCCCTTCTGGAAGATCTCTTCCCAAAGAGCTTCTTTTGAAAGAGCGCATCCACACACAAAAAAGTGGATCAAAAGAGTGATCTGCTCGTTCAAAAGAAAGCATCCACACAGCTCCTGCTCTTTCAAAAGAATGGGCCAAGGATCAAAAACTCAGGTGCCATGAGAACTGATCTTCTGAAAACGAAGGGTCTGCAGAGCATCTACACGCTATTTCTTTCAAAAGAAGCTTTTGAAAGAAGGTGCTTTTGCTGAAACGGGAATGGAAGAGCACTTTCGAAAGGAGTGCTGCACTCTTTGCGTTTAATTTCGAAAGAACACTTTTTGTGTGTAGATGCTGTGCTGGGTATTTTGAAAGAGATCTTTCTTTTGAAAAATATTTCAAAAGAACTTGATAGTGTAGGCATGGCCTAAGTGACTTAAATGGTAATTTTGCCTCACACAAGCTGTGTCTCCATGTGCATGCGACTTTGAAGTAGCGGCGCCAACTTCGAAATAGCGCCCGTCATGGCTACGTGTGTTGGCCGCTATTTCGATGTTAACATCGACATTAGGCGGCGAGACGTCGAAGCCGCTAACCCCATGAGGGGATGGGAATAGCGCCCTACTTCGACGTTGAATGTCGAAGTAGGGAACGTGTAGTCGTTGCACGTCCCGCAACTTCAAAATTGCGGGGTCCTCCATGGCGGCCATCAGCTGAGGGGTTGAGAGACGCTCTCTCCAGCCCCTCAGCTCAATGGTGGCCACGTGGAGCGGCCCCTTAAAGGTCCCCACCCCCTCCCTTTCTGTGCAGGAAGCTGAGAGAGCGTGCAGGCAGCAGCAATAACACGCGGCTCGCCTGCACGCTCTTCTTCAGCCACCCAGACCCCCAAACGACCTGATGGCTGCCCGGCAGCACCCCCAGCACCCTGAGGGAACCCCCCCGAAGGGGAGCCAGGGTTCCCAGGGCAGGAGCCAGGCCGGGAAGCGGCAGCGGGGCCCCTCCTGGACGGAGGCCAAGCTTCGGGACCTTCTGGGGCTCTGGAGTGAGGAGGAGGTGCTCCAGGTAATGGGGAGCAAGAGGCGGAACATGCATGCGTTCGCTCGGCTGGCCGAGGGCCTGGCTGCCCAGGGTCACCCTGCCCGCACTCCGGACCATGTCCAGAGTAAAGTGAAGGAGCTGCGGCAGGGTTACGCCCGGGCCCGGGATGCGGCCGGCCAATCTGGGGCCGCCCCCATCACTTGCCCCTTTTACAGGGAGCTCAGGGACATCCTGGGCCCCCGGCACACCTCCTCCCCTCCGGCCACGCTTGACACCTCGGCTGAGGAGCCCCAGCAGGCCCCGGAGCCGAAGGCAAGCCCCACACCCCAGGGGTCCCCCCTGGAGCCCACCCCCGGGGCACCAGAGCAGGAGGAGGAGGAGGAGGGGGACTCCTCCTCCACCAACACCGGACTCCAGATCCTCCTCCTGCCATCCCGGACCAGCAGCCAGGCGTCCGCCCCCTGGGTGTCCCCCGACGGTGGGAGTGGACCGTCAGGTATGTACCCCCCCGGTACACACCCCCAGGGTTGAGGGGCGGGGGTAATAGATATGTGGCCAGGGCCCTCCACATGCCCAGATGACCATGGCCCCAAGGACAGCAGTGCCATGTCCCTCACAGGAGTACATCAGCCTCTGCCCCCCCCAGCATGACAGTGCCATGCCCCATCCCCAGGGCAGGGGGGAGCGGAACCTCTAGGGTCCCCCGGGAGGAGGGGGTGGGACACCCAGCAGCAGCAGCAGCAGCAGCATGTGATGGAGTCAGGGGAGTGCAAATGCGAGACTCAGGCTAGATATGAGCAACAAGCTGAATAGCTCCCAGTGGCTAAGGATGATCCTGGGGCTACAACTGGCAGGTTACACCTCTGCCCTGAACAAAGAGGAGGGAGGAGCCGAGCTGGGTTTGAATCGGGGGCCGCAGTTAGAGGCTAGGGGAAGGGAGAGCTAGAAGGCTGCCTGCCTGAGGAGGGGGAAAGCTACACCCCAGAGGGGCACCCCTCGGGGTCTTCTCCCCAGGACGGGTTGGAAGGACTGTCTCTGACTGCTGTACTGTCGCTTCTGGGAGAAACTGGGCATCTGTTGCCTAAGAAACCTCTCCTGTCAGACCTGCTGAGTGAAGTGAGAGTCACTCCCGCCAGGGGACGGATTGCAGTGCAGGGGGACCCTTGAACCCCATCACAGCAGCATCTCCCGGGGACGGGGATGGGGAACCTGCAGCAGAGGGGTGGGGGGACAAGGGCCACGGCTCGGGGCCCACACTAACGTCTGTCTCCACTCTTCTTCCCCCCGCCCCCGTGTTCCGCAGCTGCGCCATCGGAAGGACCGGAGAGCGCCGGCGAGGCTTCAGTGGTCCCAGAATCCCCTCCAGGGCCATTGCTCCAGTACAGCCCCTCGGCGGAGCAACGACCGGCCCCACGGCAGGCAAGACGGCAGACCCAGCAGCAGCAGCCGCCGGCGACGGACCCCCAGCTGCTGGCCCTCCACCGCCGGCAGGTGGAGGTCGCAGAGCAGCAGCTGCGGGTGGAGCAATGCCGCCTCCACCTGCAGGAGCGGGCGCTGGCCTGGCGCCAAGAGGCATGGGGGGCCTACATGCAGACATTCAACCGCATAGCGGATTACCTGGCCCCCCATGCCGCGCCGGCCGCCACTGCACCCGCCCTGCGTGCTCCACACGCTGCGCCACCCGCTGCTCCAGTCGCCGTGCCGTCTGCCATCGCCCGCCACCGAGGGCCATTCCGCCGAGGGAGACCTGGGGCCAGCTGACACTCGCCAGCCGTATCTTCCGGTCCGCCCAGCCCCCAGCCAGCCACGGCCAGGGCTGTGGCCGAGGCGGGGATCCCGGCCGCCCACCCCCAGTGCTGGACTGTAGGGGCATGGGGCCCAGGACGTGGCCTCCCCCTTTGTATATATTCCCCCCACTTTTTTGGTTTTCGGCCTTGTACATAGTTCGTATTTATTTATTTGTGACCCCCGTTTTCACTGTCTGATCCTTCCCCCCCCATGTAAATAGTTCTCCCCTTCCTTGTTATCCCTGTTTTTTTTTGTTAATATACATACATATATAATATTAAGTTAGTTAGAAGTTCCTATAGTTATTATTAGTAAGAAGAGTTGCAGTAAAGATGTTTGATTTCACAAACAAGTGTCTGCTTTTATTTGTACAAGAAAAGTGTGGGGGGGGGTGCTGTTGGGTGCTCCGTGGTGTGGGCGTAGGGGCAGGGAGTGTTATGGGGGATGGGGGGGCAGTGGGGGGCCTGGCAGCATTCACCCCACGGCCTCATCAAAGTGGGCCCGCAGGGCCTCCCGGACCCGGGTCCCTTCGGGGTCCACCTGGCGACTGGGGGCAGTGGGTGGCTGCACATCGGCCCTGCCGGCCTCCACAGCCCAGCCCTGAAAGAAGGCCTCCCCCTTGCTCTCCACCAGATTGTGTAGGGCGCTGCATGCACCCACAATCTGGGGGATGTTGTTGGGGCCCGCATCCAAGCAGGTGAGGAGACACCTCCAGCGCCCTTTGAGGCGGCCAAATGAGTGCTCCACCACCTGGCGCGCGTGGTTCAGGCGCTGGTTGAAGCGCTCCTGGCTGGCAGACAGATGGCCCGTGTACGGGTGCATGAGCCAGTGCCGGAGGGGGTATGCCGCATCTGCGATGACGCAGAGGGGCATGTTGGTGTCCCCAGCAGGGATCTCCTGCTGGGGGATGTAGGTCCCCGCCTCCAGCCGGCCGCACAGGCCCGAGTTCCGGAAAACCCGGGCTTCGTGGGTGCTGCCAGGCCAGCCCACATAAATGTCCTGGAAACGGCCCCGGCTGTCCACCAAGGCCTGGAGGACCACTGAGTGGTAGCCCTTCTGGTTGATGTAGTGTCCTCCACTGTGCTCTGGGGCGCGGATGGGGATGTGAGTCCCATCCAGAGCCCTGAAGCAATTGGGGAAGCCCAGGGTGGCAAAGCCCGCAATGGTGGCATCTGGGTCCCCCAGCCTCACGAGCCTGTGGAGGAGCATGGCGTTGATGGCGCGGACGACCTGCAGGGGAAGCACATGGGAGAGCATCAATGAGGGGTGATCAGGGTGTGTGTGGCCCTCCCCTGCCAGGGCCCCCCTCCCCTACCCTCCCCTCCCCTGCCCGGGCCCCCCTGCCCTGCCAGGGCTGCCCCCCGCCTTGGGTCCTCTTACCTCCATGAGGACAGCCCCGACAGTGGCCTTGCCGATGCCAAACTGCTGGCCCACGGATCGGTAGCTGTCTGGAGTGGCCAGCTTCCAGACAGCGATGACGACCCGTTTCTCCACAGGGAGGGCAGGCCGCATGGCGGTGTCCTGGTGCCTGAGTGCGGGGGTGAGCCACTGGCATAGCTCCAGAAATGTCTGACGGCTCATGCGAAAGTTCCTGAGCCAGCGGTCGTCGTCCCACTCTCCGAGCACCAGCCGCTCCCACCAGTCGGTGCTGGTGGGGTAGCTCCACAGGCGGCGGCGTATGAGGCAGCGGAGGGGTCGGGGTGCTTCAGGGTTGGGGGTTGCGTCCTCCTCTTCCTCTGTGGCAAGGAGGTGCTCAGCTGCCTCCTGCATGGCATGGAGCAGGGCGAGCACTGCTCCTGCAGGGGCAGCTGGGTGGACCTCTGGCTGCTGCTGCTGGGGGCCCATCATGACTGCGTCGCCCGAGGCATGCATGCCTATGGCTCTGCAGACCGCGTGCTGTGCAGGCTGAGTGTGTCTGGGAGAGGCCCTTTAAGGGAGCAGCTAGCTGTTGCCCCGGAAGTGCTAGTCTGCCCTGTGACCCTGTCTGCAGCTGTGCCTGGCACCCTGATTTCGATGTGTGCTACTTTGGCGTGTAGACGTTCCCTCGTTGTGCCTATTTCGATGTGGTGTTGAACATCGATGTTGCCAGCCCTGGAGGACGTGTAGACGTTATTCATCGAAATAACCTATTTCAATGTCGCTACATCGAAATAAGCTACTTCGATGTAGGCTTCACGTGTAGACGTAGCTACAGACTGCAGGACTAGGCTCTTAATATTTATTTATATGTACTCAGTAGACATTCCACATAGTGGGTATCTGTTATTTGTGTATACTCACATACTATGCCGATCTTGAAGCCCATAGTCAGGTAAAGCTTCCACTGATTTCCACAAAGCCTGTGTGATTATACCCACCATATATCAGAAGTTCAGAACAGTGCAGTGCAACTAAATTATCCCAATACCAGACAAACAGTTCTGAGTCATCTAAGCCATAACATTTTAACTATTAATGTGCTCTAATAAAGAAGCGAAAGTGCCTGCAGAAGAAAGCATTTTTCTGCTAAAGCTCATGCCTATTTTAATTTAGCAGTTCAACTTGAGAAGAGACAATGCTGGCATTGTGCTCCAGTGATTTAAAACGAGTCTGTCTTAAGGAAAATCCTTATCTGTAATAATAGAATTTTTAAAAAGACAGTGAGAGAGCAGTGGTGCTGGAAAATATCTTTCTCAGAAATGATAGCAGACAGGTCATGGTGTTTTTAAACAATGATAGTAATATTTATTATATCAAAGCCATTTTATGTTTTATTTGGAATCCTGGCGCCTTTTTTTTTAAGTTCTCATACCATGACAGTAATTACTGCCATCAACGATGATCCATAGAAGAAACTAGGCCAAAGTCCAGATACTGCTTCTTCCCCCTTTCTGCACCTCTTCCCTGACCCCATCAACTATGCACATTACATCATTGTGTCATTTATTTATAAGAGCCTCAAGAATGTAATGATAGTAATTGCAGATGGGGGAAATTAATGGTTAGTACCACAGGTCTGCAAATTCCATTTGTCAAGTATTCCTGCTCCTCACTGGAGGACCTTCATATTACCAGAGACTTGAAAATACAGTTTACGTTGTGATGTGATAAATAAACTATGAGCGAAAGTCATTTTCCTCTTGGCACTGTGCATACACATTTCTTCTCTCTTGTTCTCTGGGCGAAATGGAGATGACCAGACCCTCCGAAGCACACGGGCTGGATGTTCTCGCATTTATATTGCCAGAGTGTAGGCCTGCTCCTTTGGCGCTGCTCTTCTGATGGGATATGGCAAGTGGTGATATTGGGGTTTCTCCAGTGAACACACACGGTGCTGAAACTAAGGAGGAAATTGATCGGGTGCAGTGTGCCCCTCCACGGCTTCTCGTCCTTTCATTCTGCTCAGCCTGTGGACCGTGTCCCACAAGAATTTCATGGTGAGAAAGTTTGGCCTGATCGGTAACTTCCCAGTTGCTGTGGCCCATCTTTCAATACCCAAATCCAGGCAATTGCCGGTGATTTCAATGAGAAGTGAGAGTGCTCTGGAACATTAAGCACTTGGCAGTAACTGGCCTTCAAGGTCCCACCCACCCCAAAGCTGCACATCATCTTGATTTTACCACTTGACTGTACAGCAAATTCACCCTCCCACCTTGAACGTGCCTTTGAGCAAATCAGAATCTTGCTGTATCTTTATGCCAAGGTAGGATAAGGCCCTTCACCTGTCTCACTGCATTGCATTGCCATGCAACTGTTAGGGTGCGTCTACACTTGCATTCCTCTTTCGAAAGAGTTATGCAAATGAGGTAAATTGAAAATGCAAACAAGGTCTAAATTTGCATATCAGGCACCTCATTTGCATATTCTAATTTAAAAAGAACTTCTTTCGAAAGAAGAAAGCCAGTGTAGATGCTGCTGTTTTGAAAATAAACCCATCTTCGAAAGAATCCTTCTTCCTTTTATTTAATTGGGAAGAAGTGTTCACTCAAAGATGGGTTTTACTTTTGAAAGAGCAGTGTCTACACTGGCTTTCTTCTCTCAAAAGAGGAGTAGTAGTAGCAGCGTCCTTCAGTCTACGTAAACTATGGAACACGCCCTTTGTAGTTCCGTTTGGCATCCTCATTTGCAGCATCGGATGTGACTGTGAAGACCCACACGAGAGTGACAGTCCTTACTGCATCTGTTGCATATGTAATGGGTGTCTGGCAGGTCCTTGCTGTGCTTTCTGTGGGCTCGCTTCTCCTTTGCTAGCTGTCTGATCCTCAACTCAACTTTCTGAAGGCTCTTGTATAGTTCCTGCCTCCATCTGCTGCGATTGTCTGCCAGCTCCTCCCAGCTGTCTGGCTTGATGTCTACTTCCCTGAGGTCTCTCTTGCAAACATCTTTGTAGCGCAGCTGGGGGCATCCGGGAGGTCTTTTGCCAGAGGCTAGCTCGCCATACAGGATGTCATTTGGGATCCTTCCATCATTCATCCTGTGGACATGGCCAAGCCAGTGGAGCCACCGCTGCCTGAGGAGGGTGTGCATAGTTGGGATTCCAGCTTGCTCAAGGACGGTCGTGTCGGACACTCTGTCCTTCCACGATATTCCAAGGATGAGCCTGAGGCAGCACAAGTGGAAGACATTCAGCCTCTTTTCCTGGCGGGCGTACAGGGTCCAAGTCTCGCTGCCGTAAAGGAGGTTGCTGAGGATGCAGGCTCTGTAGATTTGCATTTTGGTGTGAGTGTACAGCTTGTTGTTATTCACATTCTCTTGCTGAGTCTGGACAGAGTTGTGGCTGCTTTACCGATCCTCCTATTTAGCTCAGTCTCCAAGGACTGGGTGTCAGTGATGGTGGACCCGAGGTAAACGAACTTGTGGATGACCTCTAATGTATAGTTGTCAGTGCTGATTGATGGAGAATCAGCAATGTCCTGAGCAAGTACATTTGTCTTCTTTAGGCTGATGGACAGCCCAAAGTCCTTGCATCCTTTGGAGAACTGATCCAGCAGCTTCTGAAGCTGGTCTTCTGTGTGTGACACGACAGCAGTGTCATCTGCGAACAGCATATCTCTGATGAGGACTTCCCGCACCTGAGATTTAGCTTTCAGCCTTGCAAGATTAAACAGTTTCCCATCAGATCTTGTGTGCAAAAAGACGCCCTCTGTTGAAGATCCAAAGGCATGTTTAAGGAGGAGTGTGAAGAAGATCCTGAACAATGTCGGAGCAAGGACGCATCCTTGTTTGACGCCGTTCCTGATGCTGAAAGCATCCGATAATGTGCCATCATATTGGACAGTTCCTCTCATGTCTTAGTGGAAAGACTGGATCATCTTGAGTAACTGTGGCGGACAACCTATTTTGTGGAGCAGTTTGAACAGTCCATCCCTGCTGACCAAGTTGAAGGCCTTGGTTAGGTCGATGAAGGCAACATAGAGTGGCTTCTTCTGCTCCCTGCATTTCTCCTGCAGCTGACTCAGAGAGAAGACCATGTCGACAAAGGTAGATCTCTCTGTGCGGAATCCGCACTGTGATTCAGGATACACCCTCTCAGCAATCTTCTGGAGTCTGCCGAGGATGATGCGAGTGAACGGTTTACCAGTGATGCTTAGGAGGGAGATTCCACGGTAATTGTTGCAGTCGCTTCTGTCTCCTTTGTTCTTATACAATGTTATGATGATAGCGTTGCGCATGTCCTGTGGAACCTCTCCCTCTCTCCAGCACAGACACAGTAGCTCATGTAGGGGTTCCAGGAGAGTGTCCGTGGCACACTTGATTACCTCTGGTGGTATACCATCCTGGCCCAGGGCCTTTCCTACGGCAATGTTGTCGATGGCTTTCTTCAGTTCATCCACAGCTGGTTCCTGGTCCAGTTCGTCCATTACTGGTAAGAGTTCGATGGCATCGAGGGCTGAGTCGACCACAATGTTCTCGCGTGAGTACAGCTCGGAGCAGTGCTGGACCCAGCGCTCCATCTGTTTGGCTTTGTCAGTGATGACTTCACCAAATTTGGATTTCAGAGGTGCCATCTTGTTCTGGGTGGGTCCTAATGCCTTCTTGATGCTCTCGTACATTCCCCTGAGGTTACCAAAGTCAGCACTGGTCTGGATACTGCTGCATAGCTCAAGCCAGTAGTTGTTGGCACAGCACCTGGCCGTCTGCTGTACTGTTTTTCTGGCTGCTCTGAGCACTTGCAGGGTATTCTGGCTTGGCAAACGTTTGTACTCCAGGAGCACAGAGCCCTTTTTTTTGATGGCCGGAATCATCTCATCAGAGTTAGCTTCAAACCAGTCATTTGTGTTTCTAGCTCTTCTTCCAAGCACCGACAAGGCCATGTTGTACATTGTATCCCTCAGATGCTGCCATCTGAATGTCACATCAGCACCCCCAGGGTTGCTGCGCAGATTCTCCTCGAGGGTCGCTCTGAACTTTTCAGCTCTCTCTGAGTTAGCCGTCTTTCTGGCATCGATGTAGGGCTTTCCAGTTGGTTTAGAGTGGTGCAGCTTCTTGGGAATCACCTTGAGTTTGGACCAAACTAACGAGTGATCTGTATCGCAGTCAGCACTATGATAGCTGCGTGTCAGAAGGACGTTTTTGAGGTTATCACGTCTAGCGATGACCACGTCTAGTTGATGCCAGTGTTTTGAGCGTGGGTGTCTCCATGACACTCTGTGCTGTGGCTTGGTTTGGAAAAACGTGTTTGTGATGCACAGGTTGTGATACATGCAAAGTTTGAGAAGATGCTGACCATTTTCATTCATTTTTCCCACACCGAAGAGGCCTAAGCAGGAAGGCCACGAGTCACAATCGGCTCCAACTCTCGCATTGAAGTCACCCAGAATGTACAGTTGTTCTTGAGCAGGTATTTGCACTATGGCAGCATTAAGCATGTCATAAAACTTGTCTTTTACTTCCCATGAGGCGTACAGGGTTGGGGCGTAAGCACTGATCAGGTGGACAGGACCGGTGCGAGTTTGAAGTATGACCTGAAGGAGTCTTTCTGATCCACCCATGACTAATTCCACCATTTGTAGAAGGGTGTTTCTGATGACTAAGCCAACACCATGTTCCCTGGGTTCTTCTTGGGCTTTACCCTGCCAGAAAAAGGTGTAGTCCTTTTCCTTTAGAGATCCTGAATCTGTGAGACGTGTCTCTTGCAGAGCAGCAATGTCAACTTGGAGCCTCTTCAGTTCCTCATTGAAGACAGCGGTCTTTCCGGTGTCGCTGATGTCCTGAAGATCTTCAGTCAGACCTGTCAGCATGGTCCACACATTCCAGCAAGCAAGCTTAAAACTTTGATGGTTTCCTTTTCTTGTTGATTTTCTTATTGGTTTGCCTGGTGCTCAGATTTCAGGTCACTTGTCAGGTTTGGGAACCTTAAGCCTCATGCACCCAGTGAGGCAGGTGAACTGTGGCGGGACAATACCCTATTGGCTGGGGGCTGCCCAGCTTGAGGCGGGCGGTGACTATCCAGTGAGATGCGACAATCTCTCCCACCATCAGAGGCAACCCCTGGCGCTCGTTCTCTATACCAATCGAGCAAGAGCTTATAACTGGTATCTGTTACCTCCCGTGTTGGTTCAACGCTGTTAGCGATGCTAGAGTACCTCTCCAGGCACAAGCCTGGGCGATTACTGGGACCCTGGGCTGCCCAGAAACGAGTGTTCCCCTCTCGGCTTTACTGATATGGTCCAAAGGAGAGGATAACCTCTACATCTGGTACTAGCTCAGCTGCAGGAGTTGCCGGGTCTATGCCAGAAGTTGGCACAGAACCGCCTTAGGACGCCCCTCTGGATTTTCTGTCAGGGTTTACTCCCTTAGCCTTGCTTCTTTCCAGGATAACCCACAAGGCAGTGGGGCAAAAGAAGCTATTTTGAAATTAGAATATGCAAATGAGGTGTCAATATGCAAATTTATACCTCATTTGTATTTTAATTTGCCTTATTTGCATGCCTCTTTCGAAAGAGAAATGCAGGTGTAGACGCACCCTTAATGTTATTGGGGTTGCTTACATGTGTGAGTGATTTCAAGTTCAGGCCTGACCTCTTTATGGGAGATCATCTGACGATGGTATGGTGTGATGGTATTGCAATGCGTTGCCATTGCATCATGACATGATGTCATCATGACATAGTTATATAGGGCTGCCATACTGTATTCCAACATGATGAATCCTCCACCCAGCACCACGGTATCATAGCCTAATAGTCAGCTCCCAGGGCAAAATCTTGGCCCTGCAGAACTCAGTGGAACATTTGCCATTGGCTACCAAGGACTTGGGATTCCAGCCAAGATGTTATAATGAACAAGTTTATCCTACAAAACCAGAAGACAGCCCTGGACCAACAGAGGACAAGAGCAAGAAGCTTTCATGGATGCCAGGTTCAATTCTTAAGCATGCTAAGTTTTCAATTAAGCTTAGCTTTATAATTCAGTGTAAAGTTATCGCCTTGGCAAATCCCAAATAAATGTGGCCTCCTTGCAAATAAAGCACCACCCAGATTAATTGCTGAAGTATGGTCGCTGTGGTGGTAAGTGCAGCACTAGAAAAGCAGACACTGTTATTAAGCACTGAAATACATGCTTTTTGTCAAAACAAATGTCTCCCCAACATGCCAAGAGAGATGTTACTACTTCTACAGAATTTTTATATACACCTAGAGAGAGAGAGGGTGAAATCTGGCACTCATTGTAGTGCATGGGAGTTTTGTCACTGACTTCATGGAGACTAGGATTTCACTCAGTGTATGTGAGACACTCTTTTATGATGGTTATGGCAGAGGGTGGGGATTAAAATAACTATTTTGTTTCTCTTTGCCTTCTCAAATGTTGTAGGCATCCATGTAAGTGTTATCACTCTTTTGATTTTACTGCACTGTTGAGTCCTAAGAAAGATCTTTTCTCATCACTGTCTGCAAAAATACCATACACACCTGTTAGTCTATGATCCCAGTTCTTCCTCTTTTTCATTAAACCAAGGAAGGTTTACTCTACATTTCCGTAAGTGATTGTTTTAATTTTTCCATTTTCCTTTCTTAAGTAGGAAACCTCTAACCTGCTTCTCTGCTTTCTCTGCACTCTTTGGTTATTGTTTCTTCCCATCACCAGAGTTCTTCATACACTTTTCCATGCACTATTGGAGCAAACATTTACATTCATTCTGATTTGCTCTTATTTTATATTAAAGGCAAAGACAAAGGATGAAAAAACAAAAGGAAAGTCTCCATGAGAGAGTCCAGTGTGTACATCTCTGCGCTGGCAACTGCCTGGAAATAAAACTGGCCTCCAAGGTGGATGGCTCAGACAAGTGTGCTAGAATCATAAACGTGGAGCAAACAGAAAGTAGTCTTATTAGTGATATAGCTTCATACTCCACCATTCACAAAAGGAAAAGAAGTTTTACATTAGAATTCTTTGTCTGTTTCAGTTTTTGATCATATATTGTCATTAATCTACTAGCCTCTTAGTGGCTGCATTCCTCTCCAATCCTGGCTGAGATGGAGGGATCCAGCCAATGGAGGGGGGTATTGCCCATTTCACTGTCCGGTCAGAATTCAGCCATAATCCTCAGAATATAGGAACAGGAAGCAAGAGGATGTCAGGAGGGACCATGCTTGGGAAAGATCCATTTCCCTAGGAGGGAATATCAGCCTGGGAACTGGCTGCAGAGGGAGGGCAGGCAACAGACAGTCTGGCTGCATCTACACATTCAAGATCGTCCAGAAGAAGATTCTCCAGAAGCTGTCTTCCAGAGGATCATCTTCCAGAAGAGCACCGCCTTCTTCCAGAAGATCTTGATTGTGTAGATGTGGCCTCTGAGAGAGAGGATGGGAAGGCTGACCACTGGGCAGAGATGTAAAAGCCCTCAGTCACGGTAGCAAGAGGCATCCCTCAAAGCAGCATCCCCCATTCTGTAAGCAGGAGGATTCTGTGGAACAATTTACAAAACTCTTAACTTTGTACTACTCTTCTGGGCTGCCCATAAAGGTTGGGTTAGGAACTATTCATTTGATCTTTGATGTTATTGTCATAAGCAATTGAAGGGACAATTTCCAGGAAACCTCGCATTTCCTGTTGACTTTCCACAAAGCCTAGCGAGGGAATGAGATGCCAGGCACAGTGGGATACATGCCCAAAATGCACTGCTCTTATTTTGAATTTGGGCTCTTTCAGTGTGAATGCTCCTTTTCGAAATGCTCTGGCTGTGTGGAGACATTTTTCTGAAATTACTTACTTTGATCCTAGAACTTCGAAATAAGTCATGTCAGAAAAACCTGCAGTGTAGACATACCCACAAAGTCATTATGTCAAAACCATTTTCCTCCATCATTCAAAAGGCACATAATTTTTTAAGAACCTATTGAGGCTTGAACTCAAAGGGTCTGATCAGTGGAAATGCACAGAGCTTGCCTCTGAGTCCATGGCTCACCCAGCTTGCTATATGCCAGGTAGCCAGGACAGTGGACTACCACACAGCCCTCCCAGCAACTCACTGTTGTGGAATCAGTTGCAATACTTGGTACTTAGTATTTCCCCACATCTAATAACATTTGATAGTTCCAGAAAGGCTTTGTTAACATGTCTGATAACCATAGCGGGAATCATACTTGTGCAAGACAGTGCCAGGTTTAACAGCTCACACAAAACCACAGCAGGTTCCTGTGTCTACATGATTGTGGTGTGTGAATATTAATCTGGAAAGGAGCATTCTTGAGCATTTCTGTCTCAACTTGGTGGTGTTAGCTAGAAGAAGCAGCTGCAGATCCAAGGTATCTATTGTAGCTTATTCTTCCCTTATATTGGAGTATACCTTTAAAATCGGTGGACAGTTCAGTAACTCCTCGTGTTCCCCAACAAGAAAGAGCTGAAATTCCCTCCTTTCCCTCACTCACATTAATTCCTTCACTTCCTGCAAACCGTTCCATGGCCTATTGATGCACCAGGGAACACAAGGAAGTGTGACCCAGTGTACTAGGCAGAGGACTGAAAGAAAGGAGTCCTAATTCCTTTTCCTGACTCTTCTGTTTATTCGTTGTCTGACCTTGGCCTCATTTTCCTTATCTGTAAAATGGAGGTGATGAAATGTAACCATCCTTGTGAAAATCCTCAAGCTCCACGACTGGAAAATATTATAAATTCAAAGTGTTATGGAGTATGAGCTCACTTAATAGCTAAATAATCCCAATTTCAAAACACATCAGCACTTTTCAAGAGAGTTTGGGACTGGCCCACTGATGGGGAGTAGCTAGCAGGGCAATTGTACTGAGGCCCAAAGACACAAAGGGGCCTGGTGCACCAGAGGACTGCTCCATGCAGCTCCAAAGGCTGTGGAGTAGGGGCGGGGTGGAGCATGCCACAGTCTGGGCAGGGCTAAAGGCTTACTGCCCTTGGCCCTACCCCGTCTACCTGAGGCTGCACCCCTTTCTGGACATGGAGTGGCCCCACCACCCCACCTTGCCCTGTCAGCTCTGCTGGTTTGGGAAGCTGAAATGGGTAAAAAAAAAATTGTCTAAAGAATTATGCCGAAATTGATGATGAAGGAACTTCGACTTACATATTTTCTAAGTTGTTGTGCAAAGATATGGAATGTCCTGATCCACATTGGAAACCTCCATGAAGCACATTTGTACTGAAATGTGTAGTTCTGGAGGCGAGGAACAGATATAAAGTAAGTGATCATGAATAAACAGATATTTTTTATGCAACTTATGAGAACACCGCTCAAAGAAATTTTTCTTCTGGACTAAGATAAGGTTTGCATTGTTCAGTGAAGAGCCTGGAGAAAAAAAAAATCCAAATGAGTCCACTCTGATTAGCCACTGATGTTTTCACACAATAGTATAAATTAGACATGGAAATGACTAGCTCTCTTTTTTCAAGTCCATCTCCTTCCCAGTACAGCTTTGGTCATTTACTCATTGTTTCACTATTGTCACTGCAGGAATTTGGCGTGATCCACATCTTGTTAACGTAGACATTTTATCTAAATTATAAAACAAAAAAGCCATCCTGTGGCACTTTCAAGACTAACAAAATAATTTACTAGGTGTTGCTCTTTCATGGGATGGACCCACTTCTTCAGATCTGGAAAGTGGGTAGAGATAGAAGTGGATCTGTACCTTGAAAGCTCATCACCTAATAAATTATATTGTTAGTCTTTAAAGAGTTACAGGACTGCTCTTTTGTTTTGTGAAGATACAGGCTAGCACAGCTAACTCTCTGAAACTATCTAAATTATATTCTTCAGCTTTTCTCTAGTCCAATTTTAAATGATGGGACCTCCACCACTTACCTTGGAAGATTAATAGACGTGCCAATAAAAATGCTATCTAATATTCAATCTAAATTCCTTTGCTTAATTTTCATCATGTTATTTCTTGGTATAGTCTTCTGAATCAATTTAAACATGCCCTAGCTGGGGAGGGGGACAAAATGAGGGGATAATTGTTGATTTCCTTTTCAATTCTCTTTCTTTTCTCAAAAATTTAATATTACCAGTTTTGAAATTCAGAATATTTTGAGCAAATGTTTAGATTCTAAAATGGAGACTCCAGTTCTGTTTTAAACAATCGTCTCCTCACCCTGCTGTTTATCCTCTTGAAAGATAGGCAGATGGTTATCAGCCCTTTTAGAAGCTGGCTGGCCAAACTACACATACCTATGCTTAGTTCTATTAATCTGTCCTCCAGCCTACTTGTTGTTTTAGGAACAGATTATATCAGGTAGTACAAGAGCAACAAAAAGCCCTGCACTAAATTCTTTGCAGGTTACAAGTGTTCCGTTTACCCTAATATGATTCCATCCTGAAAAATGTCCATGTGGTGGCATCCTCTGGCTTCAGAGATCTTACCCCTCTGTGCACAAAGTCCAAGCTGCTAACTTCAGTGACAAAAATACATTCTTCCTCCATGTGACTCCACTTAGCCTAGTAGTGTCATCATAAATGTACTGGAGTTGATTCATTCTTTAGTTTCTCCAACAGGATTGTTTCCTGAGTTGAATAGGTGCCATGTCTGATCTTCAGAACCTTTATTACTGTACTGACTGTGATGAACAAAAAAGGAAAACCCCTCTTTGAGAACCCAAGCTGAGTTTACATGTTGAAGTAAAAAAAGAGGATTTTAATTTGAACACTGAGCACATTTGGTAGGGAAAAGGTAGAGGAACAGTCATAGAATCATAGAAATGTAGGGCAGGAAAGGACCTCAAGAAGAAATCAAGTCCAGCCCTCTGCACTGTGGTAGGACCATGAAAAGCTATATCCTAACTTGGAACCTGTTTTACTGACACTTTGCATCTTTTGAGGTCCTATTTATAATAATGACATATTTAGCACCAAAAAAGTGTACCTTACATTTACTGATGGAGCAACATTTTCTATATATTATTTCCAATAATAACTACCTTAAGGCTATGTCTACACTAGACATAGCAGTCAACTGCTGATACGCAATTTTAGCCATGTCAATTGCATAGCTAAAATCAACTTAACAGAGGTTGACTGCTATAGCTGTCTGTGCAGAAGAAGATAGACGGGAGCATTTCACCAGTCACCCTTCCTTTATCTTGACACTCGTGAGGAGTTCTGAGGTTGACTTTGATCCCAGAAAGTGCCGTTTCTCACAAGGGTGAAGCAAAACCCCAGACGATTGACCCTGACTAAGTCAATCTTCCACAGCAGTATAGACATAGGCTTAGAGGCACAACCTAAAACAAAATAACGCTAAAAATCATGCCAGCTCTTCTTCTGTATTTTATAAGACTAACTGTAACATCAGTTTCAGTCTTTCACTACTCACAAAAATACTACCATTTAGAAATGTGTATACATTAATTGCATTGAGACATCTAAAAAAACTGTTCCATCCACAAGTCAGCTACTTACATGTCCAAGTGACACTAACCGCAACCACTAATCATAGATGCAAAATGTTAGACAGCTTTTCAAAATCTGGCTCTAGGACTCCTCATTTTTTTGTGGCAAAGAAAATTAATTTTATATCCAAGGGCATAGAGAGCTTTCTGAGGAATGTATTAGGTTTATTAGGTTCACTCCATCAAGGCTACTTCTACACAAGCCCCTTCCTTTCAGAAGGGGCATGGTAATAAGTGAGCTGGGAAGATGCTAATGAGGCACTCTCATGAATATGCAGCACTCCATTAGCCTAAAGGCGGCTGCGTGTGATTTGAAAGCGCCACTTTCATATCGCACACTGCCCATGTAGATGGGGGCCTTTTGAAAGGACCTTGCAGACTTTGAAAGCCTCTTCTTCCTAAAACCAAATAGGAAGAAGGAGCTTTCAAAGTCTGGGGGGTCCTTCCAAAAGGCCCCTGGATACATGGGCGGCACATGATTCGAAAGTGGCACTTTCAAATCATGCACGGAATCCATTATGCTAATGAGGTACTGCATATTCATAGCAGCATCTCATTAGCATCTTCCCAACTCACTCATTACCATGGCCCTTCCGAAAGGAGGGGCTAGTGTAGACGCAGCCCAAATGTTCTACCAGCAGATCTGTCCCATAATGTTCAAAATAAGAATAATTAGAAAAGAATTCAGCTAACTTTGGAAAGAATGACTTTCTGTAACTCATTCTGTCTGAAAGCTGGAAGCAAAACAGAAATGAGAGGGCTATTCAGCTGAAGAGGGAAGATGCAGGCTCTTCTTCATTCGGAGTCTGCCAGGACTACTACATGATACATAGCAAGCAGTTCAGAAACTCCTATTCATATAGACAATTTAAAATTTCTGTATAAACTCTCTTGGTCACAGAAAGGCCAAATTCTCATCTATAGCCGAGCACTGTACTGTCTTACTGACCGGGCATGGGGCACATTACACTAGCAGGGGTTCATTAATAACTTTAACTCTCTGGACCCATTGCACAATGCAGTTGGTGGCTGGTGCAAATTTGGCCTCCATTTAGCTTTGTCTTTTCCAGTACTGGTCTGGCAGAGTTCTGGGTTTCAGCTGGAGAAGCCTGAGGGCTTCTCTCCTTTGCATCAATGACTAAGAAGTTAAGATAGTACAGCAGAAGTGGATCATTGGGATGCAAGGAAACCGTGTGCATGCCTTCTTTTTCAGACAGATCCACTACTGCAGCTGATGGAGGGGCTGCTATACTCAGGCAGAGATACTCCTCTGGCCAGCTATGCTTGTTTTAGGTCCAGTATCAACCCACAGCACCACACATTACACGGGAGAATCTGGGACCTTTTATTTTTAACTCTGGAAGGCATTTGGTAGGTCACTGTGCTGTGAGCTATATACTGAAATTATAAGGTAATTATATTAGGAGGGTAACTGTTAACTGCTCTACTTCTACATGAGATACAGCCATTGCTCAAAGTACAGCAAATGTGATCTGGAAGATCCCAGCATGTTGGACAAAGATCGTAGAATTCAGCTGGGATGAGGTTTGGCTATTAGCTGTAATGGGGTTCTGTTTCCTTCTGAGCTAATGAGCTTATTCGGATCTCACTTCCATCCATAAAAATTGGTATTAAGTTCATTGAAACAAGCAATAGAGTAGCACCAGTTAGGCCTGAATCAGGTCCAACCTTGTGTTTTACACTAATTTTCCCATGCCTCTAGAATTTTGCAAATTATATACAAAACATGATGGTGAACTCTGATCCTCCTCTGGTGCCCATAACAATTTGCATCAACTTCCAAATTCTTGTACTCACACTCAAAGTTCTATCAAAACAAAAAGCAGTCAAGTAGCACTTTAAAGACTAGCAAAATAGTTTATTAGGTGAGCTTTTGTGGGACAGACCCACTTCTTCAGACCATAGCCAGACCAGAACAGACTCAATATTTAACGCACAGAGAATCAAAAACAGTAAGCAAGGAGGACAAATCAGAAAAAGATACTCAAGGTGAGCAAATCAGAGAGTGGAGGGGTGAGTGGGGAAGGTCAAGAATTAGATTGAGCCAAGTATGCAGACGAGCCCCTATAGTGACTCAGAAAGTTCCCATCACGATTTAAACCATGTGTTAATGTGCCGAATCTAATATAAAAGCCAGCTCCGCTGCTTCCCTTTCCAGAACGGTGCGATAATTCTTCTTCAGTAACACACATACCTTTAGGTCATTGACAGAATGCCCCATTCCATTAAAACCTAACTGGTTTGTGGATCTGGAGTGTTTTGATGTCTGTTTTGTGCCCATTGACCCTTTGTCTAAGGGAGTTAGAAGTCTGTCCAATATACAAAGCATCTGGGCATTGTTGGCACATGATGGCATATATGATGTTAGTAGAGGAGCATGAGAAAGTGCCTGTGATTCTTTGAGTAACCTGGTTAGGTCCAGTGATGGTATTTCCAGAGAAGATATGTGGACAAAGCTGGCAGCGGGCTTTGTTTCAGGGAAAGGTTCCAGGACTGGTGTTCCTGGGGTATAGACTGTGGCTGTTAGTGAGGATCCTCATGAGTTTGGGAGGTTGTCTGTAAGAGAGAACAGGCCCTGTCGATTTGTTTTTTTACTTCTCCTGGTGGGTAATTCAGGTTTATGAATATTTGGTAAAGTTCCTGTAGTTTTTGGTCCCTGTCAGTTGGATCAGAGCAAATGCGATTGTACCTAAGAGCTTGACTGTAAACAATGGATCTAGTCACGTGTGCAGGATGGAAACTAGAAGGGTGTAGATGAGCACAGCGATCAGGAGGTTTTCGGTACAGTGTGGTACTGATTAGGCCATCCTTGATTAGTACTGTAGTGTCCAGAAAATGTATCTCTTGCATGTTGTAATCGAGGCATAAGTTGATGGTGGGGTGTAGATTGTTAAAGTCTCTGTGGAATTCTTCTAGAGCCTCTGTACCATAGGTCCAAATCATAAAGATGTCATCAATGTATCCTAAGTAGAGGAGTGGTAATAGGGGACGAGAGCTGAGGAATCGTTGTTCCAGGTCAGCCATAAATATATTAGCATATTGTGGGGCCATGTGGGTGCCCATAGCAGTTCCACTAATCTGGAGGTATAAATTGTCCCCAAAACGGAAATGATTGTGTGTGAGAACAAAGTTACAGAGGTCAGACATCAGATTAGCTGTGGTGACATCAGGGATGGTATTCCTGATTCCTTGTAATTCGTCTTTATGTGGAATATTAGTGTACAGAGCCTCTACATCCATTGTGGCAAGGATGGCGTTATCAGGAACTTTTCCAATGTACCAAACATTCATAAACCTGAATTACCCACCAGGAGAAGTGAAAAAACCAATCGACAGGGCCAGATGAATACCCAGAGACCAGCTACTCCAAGATCGGTCCAAAAAAGCCAAGAACGGATCACCACTGGTCATCACCTACAGCCCCCAACTCAGACCACTGCAACGAATTATTAAAGACCTCCAGGATGCTACACTCCAGAAGGCCCTGGGTGACATGCCTGTTCTCTCCTACAGACAACCTCCCAAACTCATGAGGATCCTCACTAACAGCCACAGTCTATACCCCAGGAACACCAGTCCTGGAACCTTTCCCTGAAACAAAGCCCGCTGCCAGCTTTGTCCACATATCTTCTCTGGAAATACCATCACTGGACCTAACCAGGTTACTCAAAGAATCACAGGCACTTTCTCATGCTCCTCTACTAACATCATATATGCCATCATGTGCCAACAATGCCCAGGTGCTTTGTATATTGGACAGACTTCTAACTCGCTCAGACAAAGGGTCAATGGGCACAAAACAGACATCAAAACACTCCAGATCCACAAACCAGTTAGGTTTTAATGGAATGGGGCATTCTGTCAATGACCTAAAGGTATGTGTGTTACTAAAGAAGAATTATCGCACCGTTCTGGAAAGGGAAGCAGCGGAGCTGGCTTTTATATTTAGATTCGGCACATTAACACATGGTTTAAATCGTGATGGGAACTTTCTGAGTCACTATAGGGGCTCGTCTGCATACTTGGCTCAATCTAATTCTTGACCTTCCCCACTCACCCCTCCACTCTCTGATTTGCTCACCTTGAGTATCTTTTTCTGATTTGTCCTCCTTGCTTACTGTTTTTGGTTCTCTGTGCCTTAAATATTGAGTCTGTTCTGGTCTGGCTATGGTCTGAACAAGTGGGTCTGTCCCATGAAAGCTCACCTAATAAACTATTTTGCTAGTCTTTAAAGTGCTACTTGACTGCTTTTTGTTTTGATAGTGTATAGACTAGCACGGCTTCCTCTCTGTTACTACTCAAAGTTCTGTGTCCCTTTGTCCCACCCTGCAGTTGGCTTCCCCACACACCTCCGGTCTAGAGATTAGATCAACCTCAAAATCCCTTTGGGGTGCTCTCTCATTCCCATCAGTTGGGCATAAAATGCACTGCTAGTCACTATTCACCAGGCTTCAATCTCTTCACATTCAAATCTCTCAGAAATCCACTTTTTCTGTGCTGTGTGCTGGAGCAGAGCTCCCTCAGTGTCAGTGTGAGCTGCTGGCAGGGTATTTCCAGGAGAGGCCCTCAACTTGCTTCTTCTCTCCCCCGCCCCCAACACACACACTCATCATGGGCTGATTTAGCCCAGATTTCTGACCCTTCAAGACTGATTTTTAAAGCACTGATTTTATTTATTTTGTTTGGGGGGAAGAATAGTTGGAGTTGTTTGAAGGATATGTTTGGAGACTGATGAGGAACTTTTCCTCATTTTTTCTTTGACTGAACGGCTGATTGCTGCTGTCTGTGGCGCAGATCCCAGTTGTTTTGTGTTTATATTTAATTGGTCTTTTAAATAATTGTCAAGGCCATCTAGAGAGGTTTTTGTCTAGTTTGTTAATATTAATAAACACATAAAAATAAATGTTAAAGTATGTTCACATACCATTCCGGGGTAATCAAACTGCCTCTTTGCTGTAACCCACATCATGCCTTTTCTCATGCCTGAATCACATCACTCTCATGCATTGCATCACATCTACTTGTACATGCTGATCTTCCATTTTGGAGGGTCGGACTTCTACTCCAACAGCATAAGTTCTTCACGGCAAGGACCAAGTCTCTGGACTGTTCCTCCTAAGCACCTAGCTCATTTTCAGGTGCTGCATAAGTAGTGTAATAACAACAGTGTATCCCTTCTGTTGACTGCTTCCCTCCTGCATGTGGGCTGATGGAGCCTTCCTGCTGCTTTGCTGGTTATTTTTGCTCTTTTTCTGTACCAATAGATGCTTCCACTGAATTTCCATGCCAAATGATTACTTGTGGGCAGAGAAAGACCACGTCATTTCTGAAATCCTAGCGACACCCCTGAATCAAAATACAGAAAGGTGAAGTGGAAACAAAGCATAAAAGTTGAAAGGCTAATGTAATAAATGAGCATAAAATGTAATTTACACTTAAACAATTGGTATTTATGATGTTCCTTCATTCCTCACATGATGAATAGGGTCATTTCTGTGTACTTAATCAGAACACATTTTAAATCAAGCTTCATAATATACTTTGTGGCAATATGTGATGGCCAAAGTATATAAAATATGATGAAGTTAAGAAGTTGCAGCTGAACTAACAACATATTCTTCTGGAAGGGAGACATTAAATAAATTGTGAATGTTTTCTGATAGCCAATTAAAGTTCCTTTAAGAGCTTTCTTGCATCTGTCTACATTCTTCAGTCAGAACCCTTTAAACAAGCATTTGCAACCATAAATATTGCCTAAAATACCAAAGAATTAGCAACTAAAAATATCTTGTGCAAGGAGTAGTCAGCATATTCAATACAAATTTAGATCATTTCTAGTGAAGAAGTAACATATTTATATGAGCATTGGACAACAACACCAATATTTATGGGTATTCATATATGGCTTTTTCTGAGAAGAGACCACAGATTTGTATGTTGACAAAAAAACAAAGGTCAACCCCAATGCAAAATTATAAATGTTTGGAAATTTCCCTGAAGACAATATTTACCAGATTTAAGTAAAAACACCTTTACAATAAAATTGAAATTTCATTCCAGAATAGGTTTTTGTTGTTGAGAAAAATTCAGAGTTAAACAGTATTCCATTTACTTTACTACCTGATATAGTAGTGAACAGAGTGAGGGGACCTGAGCCAGTAAGCCACTAGTGGAAAGTATGAGGAAGCAGAACTCCTGAATTTTATACTAGAGTCAGCCACTAATTTTCCGAGTGACATTGGGCATATCATCAAATGTTTTAGTATCCCTTAATTTGTGTATCTTGCAGTTTGAATGCATAACCTGACTCCTGGGACCGAACTTTCAAGAATACTGAGAATATGAAGATCTTATTCAGTTCACTTGGAGTTCAACTGTCAATGATTCAGACCGGCAGTACCAGCTACTGATAATACTCTGAGACATGACACCTAGCAAGGAGAGTCCATCTCGGGACTGAGTCTTCCGGCTGTCACAGTTCAGGGATAGTGTTACTGCTGTGAGAATCCAAAGGTCATGCCACACAACAACTACAGATCGGGATAGCGTCACCTATTGGCAAGAGGGCAGGGGTAAGGGAACCTGTGCCCACATAACTCCACCAGGTTCCAACCCAGATCACTTCAAAGCAGTAGACCTTTTGTACAAGGCCTAGGGCCTGACACTGCTAAACAAGCTACCTGGGTCAGTTCCTCCCCTTGTTTTAGTTCCTCCAGCAGCATCTCGGACTGAAACCGAACTTGATGTCTTTCCTGTGTTTCCCACGGATTCATCTTCTGAGTCTTCTCCACTGGCAACAGCAAGTTGTCACCTTCAATTCCTGTGGTCAAGATGTTTCTAGCAGCTTGGATATATACCCTGGTGGCTTCTCAGCAGAAAGCTACTATGTCAACCCAGAGCTGAACTGCTCTCTTTTAAATGTTCCCTCCACTGGAAGCATACCCAGCAGAGGTGAGGGGGAGTGATCTTTTGCATCCAGAGCATTTCTTTAACCCTCACCTGATTAGGGTCAGATTGGTGCATGCCGTCACAGGGGTCAATACCTCTGAAAATCAAATCTAAAGCCCCGATTCTGCAAAATGCTTAAACACATGATTAAACTTAAGTGTGTGTCTAGTTCCATTCAGTGAATGATGTAAAAAGAACTATTCACATATTGAAATTTAAGCAGGTGCATAAGTGCTTTGGTGAGTTGGAGTCTCATATCTATCAAGTTGAGAAACCCAAAAATTGAGCCATCTAAAATCAGAGGCTACTTTTGCAAATGTTGACCTTAACATTTCTGGCTCTTTTTTCCTCCATTTATAACATTGAAATATTACTTGTCCACCTTTACAGGAGAGTTGTGAAGTTAGTCCTTGTAAGATTTTTTGGGATCCTTAGATGAAAGAAGACCTAGAAATGCAATGTATTCTCAGATTGACTGGTCATCTGATTCTGTCTCATCTTCTAAAACTGCAGCCTTGAAGAAACAAATTTATATAGGGATGTGATGAATACATTGCAATGAAATCTGGACCCACTCAAAGCTTTTTCTGAGATGCAGAATAATTCCCAAGATATCCCCCTCCTCGTTTTTTACTAATTACGCAAATTGGGCCAGATTCCTTTTCCAGGTACATCATGCAAATTCCTTAGCTTCTTCAGGGCTGCATGGCTGTAAATCACAGTCAAATCTATTAGCTTGCTATTTATTTGTTTATGTAAAATATTATCTCATTGGAATAGCTGTGTGAAATACACAAATTGTGTTGTCAGGGTGCCAGACCAGTAAACATCCGACAATCCCACAACAGCTTATTTCAGTATTATTTGTTTAAACCAAACCTGTCAGATGATCATCCACCTGTAGTGAACTATTTATAACTTGCCGTGATAGTATCTGGGCATCATGTGCAAATTTAAGACTCACACATAGTTTTATTCATAACTCTTCCAGCTCTTCATCATCCCAGATTCAGCCTTTTATTCTTGGATGAAATATGTGGAGGGTACTTATCGTAAAACCTGACAATAATTCAGATCAGGGATTTCAAGCAAGGTTAAAGGCAGAAGCATAAAAATATTATGAGAGGCATTTTTCTCAACCAATTGAAATCTGAAAATTGCAGATGCCTCAGAGACTAGTCCTGGTCTCATGACAATTTCACATGCAGACACCTCAGAGACTTTGAAATGAACTCTGTGCAAGAGCTGGTTAACATTTAAAAAAAAAATAGAAAGTTGCATGAAAAATCTTTCAACTTTTTTACATTTGTTCCATTTTTCAACCATTAATAGAGCAGGTTAAAATTTTAACTGAAAAAATTGAAATCTTGAACGAGTCTTGCCATTTTTTTAACAGCTTTGCTCCAAACTGCTTGTATTACACTCAGCCCAGATTTATAGTCATAGTCAAGTCAGATTCATGCAAGCTGTCACAGACAAGTGTTAACTGACAATTCCCTGCACCCTGAGGACATCACCTTTCCTGCGGACTCTTCACCACAGAAGAGCATCTTTTAGCGAATACAAAGGCTCCATGGCTACGGTTACACTACAGCAATCTGTTGACAGAAGTCACTGTCAGAAGAGATTTCCCAACAAAACTTCTGTTGACAGAGTGCAGACACACACAAAAGCCAATCGGGAGAGTGCTCAGCTCTGTTGAAAGAGCGGCTGGACTGCCCATCTAGTAGTAGTAGGTAGTCCATCGTGTCTGATGCTGATGTCTTGAGCTGACACAGGCTCATCGGTTGTGGACTCGCATGTGGCTGAGGAGTCCGAGCTTTGAAGGGCATGGGCGTTCACAGTCGGGGCAAGGGAATTGTCCTGGCTCTGTTGGTGTGGCTGCTGCTGTTGCTTTCTTCCTCTCATGAGCATCAATGAGGCGTATGTGTCGCTGCTGTTCAAAGTTGTCATACGCGTGTCATACAAGAGCACACCAGCCTGTTCAGTCTTTTGCATGCTGCTGTAGCTGATCTGGCTTTAAACCAGCATGAGCAATGTTGGCCTTCACGCAGTCTTTATACCTATTGAGAGGCCTACCTTGATTTCTTTTGCCGTGGGAGAGTTCACCGTAGAGGAGTTGCTTAGGGATTCTTGACTCCTCCATTCGTATGACGTGCCCTGTCCAGCAAAGCTGGGCTTTCAGAATCATGGCTTTGATGCTCATGGTTCCTGCTCTGTCCAGGACTTCCAGGTTCGTAACTCTGTCGTGCCATTGCATGTGCAGTACTGACCTCAGGCTGTGTGTGTGGAAGCGCTCAAGCAGTTTTGTATGTTTTCTGTACAAGGTCCAGGTTTCACAGCCGTACAGGAGACTGGTCAGGACTACAGCCTTGTTCATTTCCAGTTTAGTGGACTGTCGGATATTGTGCTGATTCAACACTCGCACTCTCAGACGTCCTAGTGCCCGGCTGGCCTGGCAGATTCAGGCATCAATTTCTTTGTCAAGGGAGCCATCGTTGGCTATCACCCTGTCAGGGTACCTGAACTCCTCTACTGTTTTTAACTCTGCTCCTTCAATAAAGATTGGAGCAGGGAGAGCAGCAGATCCTGGGGCAGGTTGAAACAGCACCTCGGTATCTCCTAGGCTGATGGTCAAACCAAAGAGGTGAGTGGCATCAGCAAACTTGATGACGATGCGCTGGAGATCAGATTCCTTGTGTGCCATAAGTGCACAGTCGCCAGCAAAAAGGGCTTCAAGGATGAGCCTCTCAAGTGTCTTGGTTTTAGCAGACAGCCCGTCTGCTCTCTTGACAAAACAGGTACCCGGAAGCACACCAAACAGAGCTGCCCATTGTTGTGGATGCCCTGTCTGTCGAGAGAAGGCCCCCCCAGAGCACCCACACAGCTTTTTTGTCAACAGCTTCTGTTGACAGCAGCTTTAGGCCTCAAGGCTGAAAGGCAGAACGCAGCTGGCGAAAGTGCTGAGTTTTGTTGACAAACTGTTGACAAAACGCATTTCATGTGTGGCTGTTTCACAAGCTTTGTTGACAAAACTATGGTGTTGTCAGCACAACTTGCTTGTGTAACTGTAGCCCATGTGTGCCCAGTTGGTGGGGTCTGCTGACAGTACATGCTGACTCAACACCATACTTCAGCCATCCCACCGTGATGCTGACCCGAGCACAGAGCAGAATATGGCCCCTCTCCACAGCCACAGCCTCCTCTAGAACACTTGACCCCACTACAGTTCTTTCCCCACAGATGCCAGAGGAGACCCCAGGCTGATACTGGCCATTTGTGTAAAACTGCAAAGGTCAATAGTGCAAATGATGTAGTGTAACCACGCTCCTGCCCTCCGCTGGGACACTGCATCTGAAATAATTGCACTCGCCTATTGATATCTCACTGCCTGACAGAAATCTGGCTTCCTCAGAGCAAACACATTAAAGCAAATCCTTTCCCCTGGCCCCTTCTCTTCTTGGCATTGGCCTCTGTGCTGATATCCCACTTCACTGGGTTCCTCTTGTATCACAAAACCCCTGTTATTCATGGTGTGAGCATTCGCCTTCCCCAGCAAGTCCAACAAGAAGATTTCAGCAGGGAAAACTGAGCAGATATTTGGCACGTTATCGCTGCCGTGGGAGGTGTGCATGCACCACTTGCAGAAGTGACGGCACGCCGGCTCCCTGTGAGGCGCGGCCGAGCATAACTGAAGTTAGGGCAGTTTAGAAGCAAGACAAAAATCAGGAACAGACTAGCAATGCTGTTTGTGTGACAGAGCGATCCTCCTGCCCCACTCCACCCCACAATGACCAGACTGTACTTGTAGCAGCTCACTTCCCTCCCCTCATCTCACAGGCCAGATGCTCACCCTCCAACCTCTCTTCTGGACTCCTGTCTAATTCAAAGGATGGTATGGAATCCTCCTCCTCTTTTTGTTCTTCAGATCTTGCTTCCCTCAAGCCCAGCTTACCCACCCCTCCACTCCCATAGACAGACCCATTATTAAACCCCACCGTGACAGAGCCAAACACTTTAACATCCAGAAGGTCCTCTGGCACTCCACAGATTTCCAAGCACATCACAAGACAGGAAACACTGAGCGGACTTTGAACCATCTCTACACAAACACAGACGTCAGCACAGTAGCAAAGCAGTGCTAGGGCTTGGTGAGGGTTGTGTGATGAAGCCAGAAACTGGCTCTGTTGGGTGACTCCCAAGGGGGTATACGATTCGGCCAAGTATTTAAGCTTCCACACTTGTCCATACATATCAAATCTGTTTAAGGTTCACCCCTCACAAATATGTCTTCAGCTGACTAGTTTTGTGGCCCCGGACAAGTCCTTTAACCTTTTTGTACCTCAGTTTTTCCATCTGTAAAAATGCAGACAGTAGGAGTTGCCTGTCATGAGGATTAATTAAACAATGTGTGTTTGACGCTTCGAAAGTGTAAAGCACATTTCAGTGTTGAGCAGTGTTTTTATATATGTTTCTTGTGAAATATGGTACCACCCTCATTTCACCTGTAAAAGAGATGTTTATTTTTTCTCCGTTGGTGCAGTAGTTTCCAAGACTGGTGGAGGCTAAATTGGTACTACCATGTGAATCTGCTGGCCAGTGGACAAAAGTCTGTACCATTTTGGCTGTACGGAGAAAGCAGTATAGCTAGACACTGCACCTTCATCCGCATCCTAACTGGTTGTGACATTGTACTGTCACATCCAGTCCCACTGTCACCACAATGTTCCCAATCCCAGGCATTCCAAAATCAAGAGTAGAAAAAAAAATAACAGATTGACTTAAAAATCATGAAATTTAAAATAGGATAAAATGGGCTCTTTTTATGCCCTGTCTGGGTTGTAATCACCAGAATCGAGTTTCCAATCTTTTCTCCACAACAAAAGGATAGAAATCTTTCTTTTTGATGAAAGTGGAGGTACTCATGTAATCAAAGGATTCCAGAAGCAGGGAACAGTTCAAACATTCTGTGATAATAATGTGGGAGTTACAGTCCTTTTTTATTTTTGAGAACACTGGCTAATTTAGGTGATGATGGATATTGTGTTTAAGGCACTGCACAGAGGCTGAGACTTTCTGAGTTCATTTACTGACTCCGCTACGGTTGTCTGGTCTCATCTTCAGAAAGTCACTTGCCCTCTCTGGGCTTGATCCTGCAAGGAGCTGAGCTGAGCATGCTCATTTGTGAAGGATGAATACTCTGGTTGTCTTTTGAATAACTGAACATGTTAGACCGTTCAAGTTAGGAGATGGGGGCTTAGCACCTTGCAGGATTATGCCCTGCCTGTCTGAGGTCTCCATATGTAAAATTGGGACAGTACTACTTCCTCTCTCTTGTCTGCTCTTTGCGGCTTATTGGCTGTGGCCACACTTGGCCAAAACATTGAAATGGCCCTGCTAATGGCCAGTGTGAAGAATAGTAATGAGGTGCTGAAATGAATAATCAGCTCCTCATTAGCATGATGCTGGCCCTGGCACTTCAAAAGTTCCATGTTTCGCTTGCGTGTGGCTCGGCTACCCGGGGTCCTGATATCAGCTGATAGGAATAAGGGGATTTCAAAATCTGTGGGGTCCTTTCAAAAAGGAACCCCCTGTAGCCGAGCTGCGCACGAGCGAAACGTGGAACTTTTGAAGTGCCGGGGCCAGCAGCATGCTAATGAGGAGCTGAATATTCATTTCAGTGCCTCATTAGTATTCTTCCCTTTGGCCATTAGCAGGGCCATTTCAACGTTTTGGCCAAGTGTGGCCACAGCCATTATGTATTTGTGAAGTGTCCTGCATAACGGGGCCTACAGACTTTCCTGTGGCCTCTAAGTGCTATTATAATTAACAATAATAATAATAATAATTAATAATTAATAATTAGATTGTACTAATTATAACAATGGTGTTTTCTTGAAGAGGAAAATTTTAGAATGTGGAAACATTAAATAAAGTGAAGAACCACAAAATTTATGCATATGGCTTCTTGTCCATAGGCTGTGTGCATTTGAACACATGTGGGACATTGTAGGGGGCATGCCTCAATAGAGTTCCAAATACAGCAAATGAGCTGCTATTATAAAGCTGAAAAACAATATTTGCTAATTTACAACTAATAATTAAAAGCCCCTGTCAAGGAACCAAGCTTCCAGCATGTGTTTAACATTACTTCTGAGAAGGTCATTTCTAACTTCTCCAGGAAGGGAGTTCCGGAGAGTGTACAATAAGTGCATATAGTTTGAATGAGCGGCCTCAGTGCAGACATTTTGCAGTCTTCAGGGATGCACAAACAATTCTGCCTCGGCAGAGCAGAAACAATGCTCTGTATTCACAAAGATTACGGAAACTGCAATATTGTGTAGAGGGGAAGTCTTGAAATGTGGATAAATTGGTATTCACCAAGTGCCATTCAGTAATTTACAGCAGTCTTTAACTTTAGGGGCAATTGCCAAGGTGCTCATAAAAAGAGAAATGATGAATATTCAGGATGTCTTTTGAATCCATTAAGCAACTGAGGATGAGGTCTCCATATGTATAACTTCAGTTGTTTTCGCATGCTGGTAGAGAGGGTGCCAAGATGGCGTCAGGAAGAGAAATGGCTCCTTAGGTTGCCAGTGGGGCGAGAGCAAGGAGAAATATTTATCAAGTACGTGGAAATGAGAATTTATTTAAGTATTATAATTGAAAGTAAATGTGCCTTGCATGGTACTGTGTCGCCCTGAGATTCAAAGTGACCTGGCATGGCAAGCTGTGTGGACAGGTGTACTAATTCACAGAGTATTACCCTGAATGTTATAGTAGAAATGAAATTACTCTCATTTTAAATCATTCTCTCCAAGGACCTCAAAGCACTTTACAAACTATAATAAAGTAAACTTCAGAAACTTCTTATCCCTATATTACAGATAGGCACACTGATGAAGGAGGTTAAGTAATTTGCCTGAGGTCATGCAGAATGTTAGTGGCAGACAAAAAATAAAAGCCAAACCTTATCATTCAACTGTCCCTACACTCTCCCTTGGACTATGTTTACTCTTCTATCACCATCTAATAAAAGAATAAAAGGAGGATTACAAGAGGGTTTGGTGTCAGTTGAAGAAATTTGTGCCAACTCAGGAAAGGATGAGCAGTGCTGTGGCACCTTAGAGACTTACAACTGTATTAGGTCATGAGCTTTCATGGGTGAACCCACTTCATTATATGAGTTGGAGAGGAAATTACAGAATCCGGGGTATATATAACAGCAGAAGAAGTTACCTGTCAATTGTCAGACCAGTGTCAGTGTTAATTAAGATGATTAAGCCAGGCTGGATGTGTTTCATTCAGATCACGTGATGTCGAAATGCAAATATCCAAGGTGGGGAAACTGACTTTTTAATGCGTTAACCAGTTAAGATCCTTATTTATTATTTCCTCCTAATGAGGCATGTATGTTTCCAGTTCATCATGAATCGTGGAGAATCTGCAGATATAATCATCAGAGGGTACAGTGTACTAGTTTATTTGCATAGGTACCTTACTCAGCCAATTCGCGCCATGAACTTTAGTCTTGGAGGTGACTATTTTATTTTGGGAGGAAGGTTTCTTTCAAAGATGTGGTTTATTTTTGAAAGAGCCCTATCTCCATTCCTTTTTTTTTTCTTTCTAAGGAATGTCTTCCAGAAAGAGATTATGCAAATGAAGTGCAAGATATGTAAATCAGTGCATCATTTGCATTTTCAATTTTCCTCATTTGCATTCCTCTTTCGAAAGAGGAAGGCAAGTGTAGACACAGCCATCAAGAATAACGGATATTTATTATTTGTTTTAGTTGCTTACTTCGCTGTCATTAATACTCTTGGTTTCTCATTAGCACCTCCCATCCAATTTTAACTGAACAAATATCAAGTAAAGCAAATAGTTGACTTAATAAAATTACACGTAAGCCATACTCCTATTTAATCTATGGCTTATCCAAGAGCAGACTTTGATTGTTTATAAATGCATTTATTCTTCATAGTTGCTCACCAGAAGCTTTGAACTCATATCTTTCAACTGATGGGGGTACTCATGGACTACAGACTTTGACGCTCTCTGAAACTAACCACTGTTCTTTTTTTTTCCAGGTGTGATTGGGTGCTAGAGTCACATGCAATTGTTTAGGTCTCTGATTGGATGAGCAGAACTATATAAATAGAGGGAAGTGACACAAGTCTCCTTGTTCACAGGTAAATATGAGAATTTGCAAGAAGAAACAGGCCTCAACATGAGCCTGAATGCGTGCCTATTCACATTATTGTTCACAGGAAATCAATCAAAAAGAGGTGCAAATAAATGGAATCCCAAAGTGATTCAGAATCCATGAAACATTCCAGAACTGCTTTTCTGCTACTTTTTGAACTGTAATCACTGGGAGCCCACAGAGGCATGAACAACATGATCACATGGCTTTCCATGTTTTCCCACCATTGCTGTGGTTAATATAGTGACTAATGGAAATACTACAGATCAACCAACAGCAGCAAGTCTAAAAGAGTTACAACTAGATTTTAGTAACAATGGATAAAGATTTCAAGCATACTATAACAATACAGCTCCAGTCCAGCGAACACCAGACAGAAGCACCGCTGAATGACACTCTTACGCTGAAATGTTGAGAAATCATACCCTAGCCAACACATTTAGGAACTCAATCATTTGAATAATGCTGGATTCTGGAGCAAGGAAGGCAGTACTGAAGGATTCTTCAGCTGGTGAACTCCCATCTGTAATGGTATGATTAGCTATGGTACGAGAAAGAAGCCAGCGGTGTCTGCATTCCAAGCCACAGCTAAGATTCCCTTTCACATTTCATCACATTGCACTGAAAATTAATTTTCCTTCATTGTTTATTCTTGTGAAGAAGAGATTTATTGAAGGGGAGAACCCATGGGGCACTTAACTGAAAGATGTCTATGCAAGAGGCTCTAAGGAAAGGAGTCTTGTCCATCATCTTACCCACTAAGTGATATCAGTATTGGGACTCTTAAAAAATGCTTACATATGACATTATATTACTCCATTACATGGAAGAATGTTGCAGGGATATTCCCATGCTTTTATCATGGTGCTGGTGTTACCCAATGTTCCTTACACTCAGGATTTGCCCAAATGTCTACATTTTCAATCTAAAATAATTGGTGTTAAAGGGCAAATCTTGCACAGCCCTCGGCCCTGGCCTCTGATTTTGCACCCAAAAAATTCCCCACGTATTTGCATCTGTAAATATGAATGCACAACTGTTCTGCATAAAATGTGTGCAAAATTGCTACATGTGTGTTTTTGAAGGCACAAATCCCTGACCATACACTTTGTGATTGCAAAATAAAAGGCAGCAGCAGCTAAAGATGTGACTCTAAATGTTTCTTTGTCCTTTCAATGAATCTGAGGTTTCTCAAACTGTCTGTTTTCTTCCATCAAAACAAGTAGCAGTTTCTTGTTCCTGCTGCCGCTGTTTGTTTATAACTCTTTTGGATCATATTCTGCTTCCATTCTTCCAGGAAACTATTTCTGCTTAGTCTCCAGGGCCAAATGGAGAGGGCAACTTTTCATTGCTAACAAAGTATGTACATAAATCACTTACATTCATCTTTCATGGAAGATTAAGTGTTTGTGCCTTTTCTCCTTACGTTTGTATTTAGTGCTGATGATGTAGTTGGGAGACATTTTCACATTGTCCTGCTCATCTGCTTTAATCCTGATGTGGACAAACCACATCGAAGAAAGGGGCAGTAGCTCACTCTTCCATTCTCCTTTTTGCATAGTTCAGTGCTTGGAGTCTTCTCTGGAGCAATCTTATACAAAAAACTGCATACAGCAAATTTAAAAAGACGAAGGGATGAGCTTGACTCTTCTGAGGGTTGAACGTGTAGTTTTTAGGGAGAGTAATTAGTTCAAATTTGGCTGCTTAGACAGCTACATCATCCACTCAGGCAGTAAGGGTCATCTGATTGCCTTCTCACATTGGCGTTGCACTGGTATAATTCCACTGATTTTCCTGGAATTATGTATATATGTGAGAAGGGAAGAGATTACCTGAGCTCCCCCTGGACTACAAAGGTTTAAATTAAGAACTAGTAGAAATTTTCTCACTAAAACTTTTTTGAGGAGGGATAACAAGGAGTGGTACAAATGATTTTATGACTAAAACAAACATTTTCATGGAAAATTGTTTTAGCTCAATTTTTTTTGGCAGGAGTGCCAGCCCCAATGAGAAAACTTGTTTTGTCTTAGGGACCTGGGGTTTTTTGGTAAACACTTGAGATTTTCAAAGAGAAAATCAAAACTTTTCTTTTTACTTAAAAAACAAATATTTTCAGGCTAAATGTTTTTCAATATTAACAAATATTATCAGTGGTTTTCTATCAGCTCTATAATCAAGCCCGAAAGGCACAGGACATTTTCAGTGTATCCACTGCAAAGGCTGACACAACAAGTTTGCAACAAGTATGTAACATATTTTTACATGGTGTGATACACTGATGCCCAGAACAGGAAATCAAAGTCAGTGGGCAGTTGGCCTCAATTCCATATTTTACGTGGTTTGCCTAAAAGCTGTCTTTAAAAAAGGTAGGGATGGGGGAAGAAATAAAATAACAAAGATTTAAAGTAGCAGCCACATCAGTAAATTCTGAATACCCTCAAGAGGTTGATGTAGGCAGCACAATAGAGGCTGAATAAAATACAGAGAGCTCACCTAGGCCATGTTTTCATTGTGAGTGCTATCTTGGGATACAAATGTATCCCAAAATAGCAATGCCTTGGCTATTTTGGGTGCTCTATTCCAGATCTGCTACCCCTCATCATACGAGTGGTAACGGAGCGTTCAAAATAGCCCCTTATTCCAAAATAATTTAGACAATTGGAGAAGCTCAAATTGCCTAAATTATTTCAAACAAAAATCGAAGTGTAAACATAGCCTTAGAAATTGCATATACTGTATTCACTACGGTGGATATATTTGAATCCTAACTCTGAAGTGAGTTAAAGAGGATTTAGGAAGGACTGAGGATCTAGCCCTTTGTGTTAATTGTTTGCAGTTATTTGAAATAATGCTTTTATTAAGAGCCTAGTTCTGCAAAACTCTTATGCATGCACTTTATTTTAAGCACATGATTAAGTCTCAGTGATTTAAAGTTAAGCTTGACAACATGCTTCAGGGCCTGTTCTTTTTTTTCTGCAGTGGGGTAGAAAGAGGGACCATTAAACCCAAAAGCGAACACATGCAAGAAGAGATGTCAGGAAAACAAGGGATTTTGTTACTTACAATATAGTTCTGGAGTTAGATCTGGTGAAGTTCACTGTGATACGGAGCACAGTGTGAACAGGAGTGAGCCCTCACTAGATGGAAAGGCACATGATGTTGTACAATAGCAGTCTAAGGCTATCTCTACATGACAGGCAAAACGGGGCTTTTGTCAGGAAAAAACATGGTTTGTCTACATGCAAAATGCACTTTGTTGGCACTTTGTCGACAAAACCCAGCACATCCATTGGCAGAGTTATACCTCTCCATGTTCACGTATAACGCCGTTCTCACAGTGCTCTGTTGACGAAACAGTCGTGTAGAAGCTCCGGGGCCCTTCTGTCAACAGAGAGGGCTTGCAGTTCCCTGGGCAGCCCTGTTTGCAGAGCTTTTGGTCAGCCATTCTGTTGAGAGAGGGCCGGGCAGTCTGGCTGCTGTCTGCAGACAGAGCAGATTGCTCTTTCTATCCGCTTTTATCTGTCGACTCAGTCCATCAACAGAAGTTTTGCTGGAAAAATCCCTTCTGACTGTGACTTCTGTTGGCAGTGGCTTCTCGTGCAAACGTAGGCTAAAAGAATAAGGATCCAGCTTCTTCCTGCAATACTGAGCATCCATCAACTTCCATCAATCTGAAAGGGCAGGGCTCCTAGCAACATGGAATTCCAATCCGGAAAATGTCAAAACTTCCTCTGTCCTCCTGGTTCGAAGGATCAAAATCTCAAATGGTTTTTGCAGTCTGATTGTCTGAAAAACCAGTTAGTTTGGGTCAGTTGAATCATTTAATACGGGAAATTTTTTAAAAAGTTACAAAAAATGACTGTAAGTGGCTTAAATTTCAAAATAAATTCACGGCAAACTGGAAATGGAACTTTTTGTTTCAACATTTGCAGTCATTCTCAAATGTTTTCTTTTTTCAACAAATTTTTTGCCATGGGAAACTATCAAACCAACCCTTTCCTGCTAAACATTGTACTTAATGAGCAACTTTTGACAGAAAAGCAAATAGTCAAAACTTTCCCAATCTAATAATAATAATAATAATAATAAACTTCAGTGTGAGGTGCAGGCACAGCACTTTGCAGGAAGAGCTCAGTAACTTGAAAGAATAAGAGGTACTTAGTTCGCTAGACAACCCCTCCCCCCTTCTGCCCAGGGTGGAGGTGTTTAGAGTTTAATAATGCATTAGTTTCTTACAGTTTTTTACTTTATCAGTAAGGCAGTCATTGACTAAATATGTCATCATGATCTGTGTTTGTGTATATGTTCAGCACCCTGGGGCTTAGAGGTGGTTGCCACACTTCACAATGAAGGTCGCCAGATTGGAAAGAATTCAGAAAAGTGATGCAAGAAGGATTCAAGATCTGGAAAATACATCTTACAGTGAGAGATTTAAGAAGCTCAATCTATTTAGTTTATCCAGGAGACAGTTAAGAGGTGACTCGGTCACTTGTCTCTAAGGATAAAACTAGGGAGAAAATTTCTGAGAGCAAACAACTCGCTAACCTAGCAGACAAAAGGCAGAACAGGATTCAATGGCAGGAAGATGATGCTTAACAAATTTAGATTAGAAACCAGGCAGGACAATTAATATCCCCCCTATCCTCCTCTCATGTATTTGATTTGTCAGTTTTTATTGTGATTGGTTTTCTTTGTGTTTGGTCTTCTGCACTTATAAATGTCAGTCTGTATTGGAAATGAGATTGATCTGATGAAGTGGGTCTGTCCCATGAAAGCTCATCACTGAATAAAGCATTTTGTTAGTCTTCAAAGTGCTACATTACTGCTGTTTTGTTTTGTTAGAAATCAGGCACAGTTTTTAACAGTTTTTGACTATTTTTAACTCAAGCATCAGAACAATTTACCTTGAGGTGCAGTGGATTTTTCATCACTTGAAGCCTTTAAATCTAGACCAAATGTCTCTCTAAAAGATATGATCTAACTCAACCAGAAGTTATAGACTTGACGAAGGAATTATTGAGTGAAAGTCTATGTGTTAGGGAGGAAGGCAGACTAGATTATCATAATAGTCAGTCCCTGCTGGCCTTCGATCTATTATTCTATTAATCTGCTGTGAAACACATCCTTTGAAATTGCCATATTGTAAAATAGAAATAATATATCATCTTTTCCTCAATACATCTCAAAGCTTTTTACCAACATGAGTAAACATTAATATCCTTGTTTACAGGAGAAAAGGGGAAACAGATCTGTCATTTTCTCACGATCGCATAGCTAGCTACAGAACCCGAAACTCCTGATTCTCATCTCTATGTCTGTTTGCTAGACCAAGCTGCCTTGCTGTTTTAATACAGCAGATTTTAGTATGTGACATCATGTATGTTTTTCAAAATAAAAATCAATGGTAGTCCCCAAATGGGGAGTTGTGGTCAATTCTCGACACCCTCAAGGAGAAAGGAGAAAAAGAAGGAATCCAGGGATGGTGACAGAAATGATCAGAGACATGGAAAAATTTCCAAATGAAGCAAGAGAGACAGCAAAAATGGACTGTTTAGTTTAGAAGACAGATATGCTAACGGTACACAAAATAATGAAAAGTGTAGAAAAGGTAAACCAAGTACTCCTCCTTCATAACACAAGAACAAAGGGACATTCAATTAAACTGAAGTGTAACAAAATTAAAACTGATAAAAAGGAATATTTTATACTGCATATAATCAACTCATTTTGCCTTTTGTATGATTAATGAGAAAGTCCACATTTTTTTTGAGTGTTCCATGTGGATCCTAGTTTGGTGCCCATGTGCCTTGTGCAGCCAGGTTTGGTATCTTGGACAGCAGTGGCTGCTGGGGCCATGCATGAACTTTCAATGCACGCATTTAGTCTATACAAAAGCACAGAAAGTCTAGTGGCCAATACTAATAATCCTGTATTACCACCTCTGGCAGCAAGTCATCATAACACTAACTCACCGGTTCAAATTCATCCAGAATTCTTTAAATTAGGCAAAATGTACAAGTGTCAACTTCCACCATGAGTTAAGAATTCCAGGTAGAAATTTCCTTTTAACAGACAAGAAGAAATCCTGTGGCACCTTACAAACTAACAGATATTTTGGAGTCTGTAAGGTGCCACAGGACTCCTTCTTGTTTTTGAAGACACAGACTAACACAGCTACCTCTCTGATACTTTTCAACAGACTAGTTCTTCAATCAAGTCATCATCAGTACCTTGGATTCTAATGTTTCCTGTCGCATGACAGCTTAATATCCATAACAGACATCCACAGCCATTGTGTCTTCTGCATCAGGGAGGTACACGTTATGAATAATGCTCTTCCTGTCACAATTTTTCTAACAGAGCGCAGCAACAGAGAGATAGGCTGCCAAAGACTCTTCCTTCTAGAGCAATCCATAAAGGTGCCTTTGGAGCCAGAGAACCTAGAGACCTCTAAAATTAGCCAACAGGCTTCTGGAAGTGTGAAAGTCCTACAAAACGCCACTGAGTTGGACATAAGCCCTTGGCCTCAAACACAAACAACTACATAATTTTCATTAAGAGACCTATCTATAAATATTCATGCTGCAGGGCATAAACCTACTAGTAACTGAAAGGGGTTAGGAAGAAATTTCTCCTCTATGTTAATTATTCCATCATTACACAAAGCTAATTTTCTAGTACCATCTTCTATACTCAGTGTCTGTCCATGACTGTCAGTGGTAGGATATCAGAATGATCTGGTTTGTCAATTCCTATGTTCCTTTGTTTCGTTCTTTGTCTCTCTGTTTTGTTTGTTTCTCTTTCAGACTGTAAACTCTCCAGAGCTGAGACTGTGTCTTCTTTATGTGTTTGCAAGGAACCAGCACACTGAGATAATAATAATAATAATTGCATCATCTTTTCTTGCCCCTGACAGTCATTGACAATAATTGACTTTAGAAGAGGGTATTATTATTATTATTATTATTATTATTATTAATATTATTATTGAATTTAGAAGAACGTTATTGACTTTAGAAGAAGGTATTTTTTATTCTTATTCTTATTCTTATTATGAGTGATTAGACACCATGGAGAAAAGTGTGGTATAAATGCCAAGATAACCATCAGATAAGTCAATAGTGCAATACAAGCATCACTTGTCCCAAGTTAGATTTTAATACTTTAGAAGCTGTGGTAAATTATAAAGAAAGAATTTTCAGTGAAGAATAAATTGTGGAGTCAAATTTTAAAGTTTCTTCTAAATGGAGAAATCAAGCCTACGTTTGATCCCCTTTCTATTGCTCAGCTGAAATGTCAGAATAGGATTGTTTTAGAATATTGATTACAAGGGAGGAAGAAAAACTGTGAATTATACAGAAATTATACTATAGGCTTTCAATAGGCTGCCTGTTTTCTTTGGTCCGGGATAATAGAAAGGGAAATTGAGGCTAACTTGTTTACTGCTAAGGAGCATTTCTTCGGTATCTAGTTTTGTTATATATTAAAAATGAAGTCTGGAGCCAAGAATGCTGGGAGAGGAATTAAAGACAAGAACACATAATAACAGTAAGTAATGGCTGAGAGATTTAAATAGCACACATCAGCAGAAAAAAATGGGGAAACCTCCGGTGCACTGACTTCATTGATACCCCATTTATCAGCAATTACTGACTCCATTAAAGGCAGAGTTTACAGCAGACAGAGAAACAGAGCCTAAAATATGTCCCAACAGATGGACCGAGAGTGTCAGTGATGCCGTATTTCAAAGGCATCTGCAACTTTGTTATCATTGTACATGGAGTCAGAAAGACAGCAAAAAAACAGTGGAGTAAGGGCCAGCAAATGATTTACTTGACCCTGCATGGGCAGAACTGACAGCAAAAACCTCATTAATTCCTTAGGTCATCCTGGAAGACATTAATTTGGTTTGGACTCAGGACTGGGGGAGATTTTCCAGACGTATAACAGGAATTATGAAATCTCTATAGCCAGAGGAAAGTATGTCCAAATCACTTTCTGCATAAATCACCCTGACTTTCTGAAGAAGAATAAAATGCTTAATCAAGGGTGTTATGGAAATTCTTGTACTTATTAGACAGAAAATAAAACCGTATTTTATGTAATTATCAGCTTGGAGAGGATTCTCTCTCCTCCCCTCTTTACTGCTGTCCAGTTTTGCCAGCACGCCAATGATGAGCTGGAAAAAAAAACTGCTACGTGAATAATTTGTGAGGGCCACAGCAGTAATTTGCTACGTATCCACACACACTGTACATACACATTTTTTAGTCTTTTCCCTCAGTGTTGCAGACTGCCAAATACCTTCATTTCCTCCCCCACGTTTAGCTCTTACTTTCCCATTGCAGAAAACATCTCAGTGGAGAACCAGCCAAGCAAAGAGGTAATGGGTAGAGGGGCCTCTTTCTGCCGGGCATGCCCCAGGATCATTGCTATTCTGTTTGTACTTTGTCTTTACTCCAGCCAAACTCCCAGTGAAGTTAATGGGAAGGCTGCCTGACTAGAGACTGAGTGAAGAAAAGCTCATATTTATACCTGCCAAGAATACTGTACACTTTAAGGAAGGTGAACAAAAATTACTCAGCATGCCTGGGGAAAACAGAACTGATCCGTGATTGAGAACATTCTTAATTTAGTCCTATAACTCAATACCAGACAAGAGCCCTGAACATAACAGCACTAGCTGGGCCAAACCAGAATCAAGATCTGAACTCTCATGTATTACTGGCCAGGGTCCAGCTTGGGGGCGAGAGATGCCTAAAGATCCAGTTCTTGGTTTTGTAGCTTGAACTCATCTCGATTTGCTTGTTGTTCTTTGTATGACGGAGCATAATTAACATAAAAACCAGCCACCTACAAAAGCAGCAGTGAGCAAAAGAAAGCTGTCAGAAGGTACCTTCCAGTGCCAACACATATACTTCAGGCACACTGAGTATCGTCCCTGGACAAGTTGCATTCATCATGTTTAGAGAAGGGTTATCTCTCCATTAAAAGAACATGCATTAGTACTTTTTACTTATTCAACACTGGACACTCCCTATCAACAATAGCCCATCTCAAGAGGAGAAGAGAAATTAATCATTGGATGAGACAATTTAAAGGAGTTAGGCTATAAAATGGAGTTCATTAGGAGGCCATAAAATATTGCCACCTAACTAGCCATGCTTTCTGCCACTCCTCCTACTCCAGTCAACAGTACTCACCACCTAATGCAGTGAGAGCTCACTTATTTTCTCACTTCTTACTGCACGTAATATAATTGGATGAAAAATTGTTTCATCTAATCTGAATGCTAGATCAGATCTCCAATATAAAAGTGCAGAACTCAGCTCAGCCTGAACTATACAGCTGCAGTTAGTACACCCATAATAATAATATTTAGCTATTATACAGATTGAACCTCTTTAATCCATAAATCTCTTGTCCAGCAACATCCATAATCCAGCATGATTTTAGCTAGCTGGACAACCACTTATTATAGAATCATAGAATCCTAGGACTGGAAGGGACCTCGAGGGGCCATTGAGTCCAGCCCCCTGCCTTCATGGCAGGATCAAGTGCTGTCTAAACCATCATGGATGTGGCCAAGTTTCCTGTGGTCCCATGAAATTCATTCACAGCCACAAGTCCTGGCTCTCAGTGTTCTGTGCTATTTTATTTAGCTGTAATTTACCCCAATATCTTCTAAGAGCCCAGTAAGCAGAGGAAGTGTTGGTAATGCTTTTTGACAATATTTACTTCCCATGGTCTTGTAAAGTCTGTCATCTAGCACCAGTCAGGTGCTGGATTAGAGAGGTTCAACTTGTATAACACTTCTCACTCATGGCTATCTCAAAGAGCTGGAAGGAACCTTCATAAGTCATTGAGTCCTGCCCCCTGCTTTCAAAGCAGGATTTATCACCATCCCTCACAGATTTTTTAATCTGTTTGCCCCCACTCTTTAAATGGCCCCTACAAGGGTTGAACCCACCATCCTGGACTTAGCAGGCCAATTGCTCAAACCACTGACCTATCCCTCCCCCAAAGGTGTTTTTTAAATGCAGGCCAACCCTATAGATGGGGGATGTTTTTTTGAAATGACACCACCTGATTTTGAAAGCCCCTTCTTCCCATTTACCTTGTGACTCACACAAATGAAAGTGGCCTTCACCCCCACGTGGGACCTGAATCCACAAGCCGTGGCTTAGAAGGCCAAGGCCTTATCTATTAGGCCCGCTGGGGCTCTCAGAGCAATGTGCAAACAAATTTATAATTAATATTCTTTAGGTTGTGTGTTAAGATAAATGTGGAATTATGGAAGCTTTGATTTGAAAGATAGAAGACAAACCAAGCACACTTGTCCATCCAGGACATGGTCATGCTTGGTATGTGCATCTCAATAGTATTATGAAATGGTTATTGATTACTCAGAAATGTATTTTGTTGGCATATAATACTGCTTCACTATGATAACAAAACATTTCCTTTTCAAACGTTTTTGAGTACAATTATGGGTCAAAGCGGTTATGCACAAAGAGTGGTTGAAAGTGTTGGCCTGCACAAAGCTGGAATCAGGACAAAAGTTGAGACAAAATAGGAAGGCAAATATATGAGTGTTCCCACTTGATGGATTGCACAGTAACGCAGATCTGAGTGTCTTTGAAGCCAAAGAGAAGGTCCTTTTTCAGATGCAAAATTGCAATTCACATCTTCATAAAGACATTATCTAGTGACCTTAGCTGTGCACACAATTCTAGAAGCTAATACCAGTGTAATGTTTCTATTGGAAAGCCAACTGCTGCCCATGGACTGCAAAACTAGCACAAGAGGCAAAGAAGTATAGGGAACATTTTATGTTGATAGCACAGCAACTGGGGTACTCCTAGAGCCAGCTAGAAGTTTTGTCCCAAGACAGAGTGAAGTGGACGAGACTTGCAAATGACCTATGCTCTGTGCAGACTATAAGACTATAAGTAGTAATAGTAGTAGTAGTAAAGCTCATTGATGACAACCATTTACCTCCATGTTATCAAAGGGAATTTTCACTCTTTGTGCTGCCATTTGTTGGCTTGTTTTCGATTTCTCTCAACATGGAGAATGAAAGGAAACTAGCCAGTTTCAGTTTAGTTTCACATCAGTTTCACTTTCAAGGTCTCCTACTTACAGAATGCTACAATACTTAGGTTATAAACACGGCAAGAAAATGTTGGCTTGTTGCTGAACTTCTTTTTAAATTATTCCCTTGGAACTTGTTACAAATCATAGGCATGTTTTCTACTGGTCTTAAATATTGTGGAAGCTTATTTAATTTAAACTAAACCTAAATCCTGAGCCAAACTTCACTTTCACAGTGTCTTCCTTTAATGAAGCATTCTAATGAAAGGCACATTTGGATGGATTCATTCCATTTTTCCCTCCAGAGAGCTATTTGCCCCTTTATTACTGTGAATCAAATTGTCTTGCTTCAGTTTGCTGGGAACTTGCTGCAAATGTGTATAACCATACTGTGCTCTTCACATACTTTTGTGGTTACTTGGAAACTGTTTAGTCCTCTTTTCTAGATTTTATTTTAAGAATGTGAATCTTCAGAGGATGACTCACTGGGTCTTTAATTTTATCTTCATCTGTTTTTTAAAGGAATTAGACTTAAGGGATTTTTGTGGCTATCCATGAGATGTAGCTGAGATTTTCCTCCTCTGAACACACCACTAAAGCTCCAATATCTTCACTTTAGTGATTACCCAAATTAGAGTCTAGCCAATAAAGTTATTGTGGTTAAATTATATGTCTGTGATTCTTATCTTATGTTATCTGCCTTGGAATCACTCCTGACCAGTGTTCCCTGTAAGTTGAGCGCTTGGGCAGCCACCCAGGAGAGATTCAAGCGCCACACTGCTAATTAGCAGAGAGTCCACAGCCAGCCATAGTGGGCAGCATGGGTTTCTATTGGTGGTGCACAGCCACGCATGCCTTGGTGTATGTAACAAAACTTATTCTGCCCTTGGATGAAAAAACTAGAGGGAGCCCCTGATTTGCTCTATTTATGGACTAAACTAAATGTGTTGCACAACAATTATTAGTAGATAGAACAACATGTAGTATTGTTTCTTTTGCTATTTAGTTTACAACCTCATAAGATTTACTTACATTGTGATTATAACCACTTAAAAGCTTTATATGAGAATTGTGAAATAACAATACATTTGCAGGACCAAAATGTTCTTATTTAATGTTTTAGCCCTGATTCAGGATGGGTAGGTAAGTATATATGTAATGTCACCTAGCTTGTTGTAATCATGTGATAAAGTCCTTTCCTGACTTGGAACCTTATCTATTATGTGGTGCATGTCACTAATGATTTGAACAAGGGGGTCTGAGCTTTTAATCCAGCTTTTAGCTATACAGCATGTTAGTTACACTTCTGTAACTATATTTACATATATGTTTTTCACTAAAGAAAATGAAAACTAACTAAAATCGTAAGTATGTTCTCTTGAAGTTGCAGGCTCCTTAATGATTTATGACTAGTAAGATTCTAAGTTGTACGGAAGGTGGTAAATTCTTAACATTTTTAAGAGAACAGAAAGAGTTCTCTCTTCATTACTGTGCCAAGGAATTTTGTTAATCTAATACATGAATTGTGTATATGTTTGTCCATGTAACTAGTGCTAAAATTGTTGTGATGAAACATATCCCAGTTAAGCAGGATACCCTATTGTACACCTGTATCTTCTACTTCACCTTCTTGCTTTTTGCGACTTCCCTAGTCAGAGTCAGCAACTTTTACAGCCTTCTTCCAAAACGCATGACTGCTCTCCGTAAGGTCCGCTGAAATCCAGTCCATATGCTAAGTCCTTTTCTTCCCACTTGCTCATTTTCCATCCATAACGATTGTGAGGGCCATCTTCTCAATATAACATAATATAATATTTATTACCTCATGCACTTGTGTACCTATTTGTTATCTACTCATCTACTTTTGTTTTCATTATATTGGATTTTTTTTCTGAAAGAAATGCTCTATTTCTAGCCCACCTATTGACCTTGAACCCAGAACACTATAGCCTGGAGTATGTGGTGAATCAGATCAGATGATCACAGTGATGCCTTCTGCCCTTAAAATCTATGAATGTATTATTTATACGTACTTTATTTCTGTAAAATACTGCTGTTATTTAAATATATATGAGTTTATTACCCTTTCTTTTGCACAGTGGAATCTAATTATTTGAACAGAATTATAGATTTTCTTTACAAAATTTGTCCCCATGTAATTAAAATATTAGTTGACTAATTTGATACCTTATGGGCCATTATTTAACACTGCATTTGGCATGTGCATTAACAAGGCAGATTGATACCAGCTGGGAGCTAATAAAATGTACTTTTATGTAGGATCTGAAACATGTAGGGTCACAACACTGTTAGGAGAAAAGGAAAGCACCGAGGAGGGATTTGATGTAGAAAAGTTAAGAGACTTGGCTCATGGACAGAGGGGGTATGGACAGCACAAGTGTAAGAGAGAGTCCAACCTAAGGACTTTCAGAGAGAAGGGACAGAAAGATGAACAAGACTCTAGCTGCCAATTGTTGGTGTATGACGAACAGTGAAACAAATCTGGGGAGATGTTTGCAAGCCAGGATAGTGGTTTTGACTTGGATTCAACAATGGAAAGAAGGTGACAGAGGACAGGAGCAATGCGATCCCATATCTCGGAATGGAAGGAAAGTCTGGCCGCTGATTTCAGGTTCGCCTGCATGTTAGGGCTTTAGAAAAACAATAAAAGGAGGATTTGTAAGTGTTGATATGGGAAGCGATTAAAGATTTCAGCAGAGCTGGGGCCAAGGTAAGGATGGATTATTCTAATAATGCTTGAGAAGCGATGACAGACTTATGGACACCGGAGATGAAGGCAGCAAAAGAAAGCTAACTCTAAACCTGGAACCAATCCCTGCAACAAACCTCTCTGTCAACTCTGCTCACATATCTACACCAGTGATATCATCACAGGACCTAACATCAACTATACCATTAGGGACTCCTTTACCTGCACATCTACTAATATCATATATGACATCATGTGCCAGCAATGCCCCACTGCAATTTACGACAAGAAGTCTTGTTGCACCTTATAGACTAACAGATATTTTGGAGCATAAGCTTTCATGGGCAAAGACCCGCTTCATCAGATGCATGAATCTGGGGGGGTTGTTTCAGAGGGGTATTTAAAGTGTGGGGTCCCACTAAGAGGGAGGGCCAGAGCTGACAAGGTCTATTCAGCAAGGTGGAAATGACCCAGTATCAACAGTACTTATCAAAAGAGGAAAAAACAAGTCAGATCAGACGGGGATGTGAGCCTTTGTCAGAGTCTAATGGGGAGATATTAGCGCACAGAGCAGAGAAACTGCCCTTGTAAGCTGCGAGCCACTCCCAGTCTCTGTTTAATCCATGGTTAATGGAGTCAAATTTGCAAATTTGCAACCCCCCTCCCACTCATGCATCTGATGAAGCGGGTCTTGGCCCACCAAAACTTATGCTCCAAAATATCTGTTAGTCTATAAGGTGCCACAGGACTTCTTGTTGTTCTGTTAGTGTGAATCATAGTTAGCACCATCTGAGGGCAGACTCTACCATGATGGGTATTGGACAAAGGTATAGCGAGAGTCAATCCATGTCCCAAAGACTTTTTAAGCTAAACAGACAAAACAGCTAAAGGACAGAAGAGTCAACAGAGACACACAGAATGGATTTAATTTGCCACCGTTGAAAAATAGCTGAGTACCATTACTGGAATTGATTCACATCCCCACTTGAGCCTGCTAGTCACTAGAGCACACAGCCACCTCACAGAGGATACTATATATTGAGAGCAACGTTAAGGTCTGAGTTAAAGAGATGCTAGTGAATTCCGAAACAAGCAAATCTCCTAAGCTCTTCACATACATTTACAAGGCTCACCTCTTCTTACTCCTTAGTGAAACCTGCTTTCAGTCAGCTCTGATTATACTTCAAATGTCTGATCACACCCCCTTGCTAGATAAAATCAACAATGCCAGAGGCAGAAAATCTATTCCCTCTCATTCCATTCATCACAGGACTGGGAGGAGAGAGATACATATATGCAGAAATACAATATGTATCACCACCTAATGAATGAAAACATGTCAAGAAAGAACAAGATGGAATGAGGGTTTTTTCTCACTTACAATGGCAGTGTATTTAGATGTTAGATTTACAAACTGGGACCGAGGACTCCTATGTTCTATGGTAGCTCAAGATCCAGTTAAGCAGAATGCTTGCTAATTCTTTCCAAATTTATCAGCATTCTCAGCCTTTTGCTGTCATTCATTTAAAATTTTGCTAACTTCCTCAATGTTTTCCCATGTCTCACGATATTAGGAGTTTGACTGAAAATGCCAGCACCTGAAGCCAAGCGCGTTAGTGAGACTTTCAGTTTTCCTATTTTTAAGTTAATTTTAAAGTAGATGTCTAGCTCATTTTGCTGTAGGGGGGAAAAAAAAGCTTGAAAGTGTGACCCAAATGCACCTTGGAGGTTCAGAAAACAGAAGGGGCAAATAAAAAAGAACCCATAAGCTTTCATCCTGTTAAAATAATGAGGTTTTTATTAACCCATTTCATGATTTGTTTGAAAACTCCTGATTCCTTATTTTTGCAGTTTTGAGACTGACAATACTAATTTGTTCCCTGAATGATGTCTCAGTAAAGCAATTGCCTTTACTAAACACATCTGAATTAGGCAGGATATGCGCTAATCCCATCATGCACTAAACAAAAAGCCAAAGATTTATTTTATTTAACTGCAGGATGCTAGAAGCACCCCCACAAAAACCCTCCTGGTTACAGATGCACACAAACTCTGTTTTTAGTGTGCAGAATGCAACAACCAAATTGAAGGTTAATGCTGCCATTCCATCTCTGAAGTTTCCTGTTGTTCTGAAGCCTCTCATGAGTGCGAGAAATGATTTATTGATACACCAGGCCTGGGACAGGAAAGCAGGGCTGTCCCAGAAATAGGGGAGTCAGTTTTGTAGAAAATAAACTGTGGCAGAAGCAGGGAATGGTTCCTGAGAGGCAATATGCAATAGAGAGAAACAAGCCTGAGTTTAACAGAGGGCTGTGGTCTGTGTGGTTCAGATGCTGCTAATTATGGGTGATACATACTTACTGACTTCATGTATATCGATGTGAGTCTGATGTTGCCCTCTAATGGTAGGCCTACTTGGAAGGACCTACAGCTAATGGCACTTGAGAGTTCTCCTTCAGCTTAAGTGATAGAGGCTGCTGGGTTTGGAATTGAAATAGCAAGAGTCCTGAGTCCACAGCCCTGTATGTGTGAGATTTATCTAGTGGTCACATCTGCAGTTGACCATACAGGGCTCCATTGTATGTGCAGGGATGCCTCTTTTAGGCAAAGCTATTGCAAGAAAATTTAGCGTCAGAGACTCTTACACAAGCCCCCCAGAAGCTGATGCATATTTTCCCAGGCAGGCAGAATCCTGGCCTTGCACAGGCTATTGTAGCAGACTTAATGTATACTTCTCTGGGGACACGTGGCACAGAGGAACTGCATGGAGGCCAAGATGTGAGTGTTGTGGAACACTGAGGGTACATGGTCTGATTGTAAGAGCACAATCATCTCTGCTAACCTCTAAGATCCGCCTTGTAATCCCTCCCTTCATTTGCAAGATGCATGAGCCTGGTGTAGCGGAGAACTGCGCTCTTAGCCTTTGTTATTCAACTGGGTTTATCTGCAGTGATCTAAGCTCAATTTATCCTGCACCCAGAATTGCACTAACTCCAAAGTATCCCTTCTCCACCTAAGAGGTGAGAGCGAACTAGTCTTCTGATAGCAATACACCTGCTGCCCAAGGCCTTCAGGCAGCCCCACTGACTCCCAGGGTTTTGGCAAGAAAAAAAGTGTGTAGGGCATCCCATCTGTAATGTTGCTGAGCTCCAAGACATCCTTCTTTGATGTGGGCATTATATATTTTTCACTGGATTTGTTTTTATTTTTTTCCCTTTTTATGAAAAAAATGACATTTTCTCTAGCAAAAAAATGCCCATGTAAAAATTAATGACATTTTAAAAAAGGATGAGCCCTTGTAATCCATGCATGCAATTCTGCCGTCATTGTACCTGGATATCAGCCTGTGTGCCACCAACAACTCTCTATAATATAATCTATTTGGGATCAGGGGATTATACCTGCTACACTTTACCCCGATCCTTCCAGTATTTTCTGTCACATCCAATAATTACTACTGTGTGTAGCCACATTGACACAGGCCCATGGTGATAGACTTCAAACTCTTTCAGCCCAACCTTCTTTGGTGTCTCCATACGTCTCAGATTCTGTAGATGGCTTCTCACCAGCCAACTTATGCATTATGATAATATCTTTTCTGACATGGTGATACGCTATTTTTTCCACAGGAGCTCTACCTCATTCAGTCTACAAGATGGCTCTGCTTTGCAGTGCCATGTAGTGGAGGAAAAAGTTGTCTCTTGGACCCGGTCTCATTTGTTGTAGAAGTTGGACAGTATTCTCCTGAATGAGGCAGGGGCTTGCAAGCAGAGAGAGGAGGGTCTTCTGGCTAAGGCAGCTGCATGATGCCCTGGGGACTGGATTCTATCCCTGCCTCTGCTACAGAGTCCCTCTGTGATTCTAGTCAAGTCACTTAAATGAAACTTTTTCTGGGTGGTCGCTAAGCGTGTGTTCCTCATTTTACAGGTTCTCAAGTTTGATTTGCAGAAGTGTTGCGGACTCACAGCTGCCTCTGATGTCAACAGGGAGCAGTGCTTTGAACATATTTGCACTGTTACAGGTTGGAAAAATCAGGTCATAGACACTCAAACTTATTGGATATTTTTCACCTTAATCTCTGAGTGCTTCAGTTCCCCATCCATAACCATGTGTAGACTGTAAAGATGTTGTGAAAATAAATTCTCTAAGGTTTGTGAAGCACTCAAATATTACAGTGAGAAGACATATAAAAAAAAGCCCAGAAGGCAATTAATCATTTTGTCTTCCAAGCCAGGAAATGTGCAGTAAACAAGGTGCAGGGACACACTTTGAACAATGAAGGGAACACAATACTTTGAGTAGCTGTTTGTTATGTGAGCACAGTCCATTCTGTGTACTGAAAGAGGAAATGAATGTGGAAACAAACATGTATAATATGTAATTAAAACATATATCCAACACAGCCAAATTAAGGTTGCACAGACCACCTTAATTCTGCCATTGCCTAACACCTGATTGCTTGACTTTGCAAATTTAATAACATTCTCTATTATATATTTTGTGTGTGTATAATTCATATAAACTGTGAATAATATGTAGCGTCTCAGGGGGTAACTGTGTTAGTCTGTAGCTTCACAAAAAACAAGCAGTCCTGTTGCACCTTAAAGACTAATATATTTATTTATTAGGTAATAATATGTAGAGTAATTACTCTTTGTTATTGCTCATGCCAGTGCTGTCTTTTCATCGCCTTTACAGAGTGAAAGATGACAAATTTCTGTTTTTAAAATAGTTAAGAAGAAATTCCTGTAGAATTTCTCAACCCTAAGAACCAAACTGTTGAGGTTTAGCTGAAGCATTTTCCCAATAAGTGTGTGCTGAAAAGCCTTACAAAAACACAGCCTTGGACAGTAATAACTGAAAACCAAGGGGTCTATCACTAGTGAACACAGGATATTTGGGGCCATTAGTATGGAGTGCTGGGCTAATAATCATGGTAATTCATAAATGCGTAGCTCTTACGTAGTGCTTTTCATTTGGAGATCTCAAATTGATTTTCAAAGGGCGAGATTGGTGCTTATAAACCCAGCTAACTGCCCTCTGCTCACTCGGCTGTGTCTGAAAATGCCAGCCCCTGTGTTGACAAGACTAGAGCTCACACTGTTAAAATTTAGGTCTGGAATTTTCAGAGTTTTCCTTGTCAAAGGGAACTGACTCCTCCCTGCCCCCACCAACGTTAGCTTGTTCTTGCTTTCCTATCTAGGCCTCACACAGAGAAGGAGACAGGCTGTGGTGTGCCCCTGGTTTACAGGGCTTACCATGAAGGATTGTTGACCAGTTGCTTCTGTGATTAAGATAAATTCTGTTGTCCAGCTCAGCAGACTATCTGGCTTGTCTATCATTTACCACTTGATTAGTTATAACAAGCTCTGGACGAACATGCATGTAGGAGTTGTACCACTTAATTTGTTGGGCCAGTCAGGCTTGAAGACCTCAGTGCATGTAGCAGAAGCAGAGCTGAGTGTACATAGCCAGCGCATGGAGATAACAGCAGTTAATTAACTTGGTGTGTTTATTTGGAAAGCAAGCAATACAAATCAATGCCTCGCTCCCCCTGGAATCCATCACATTTCAGTTTCCTCCCTACTCTAAAAAACATCAGAAAGCTTTTCCATTTCTTCCATGTATATAGATATATAGAGAGAGAGGGAGAGAGAAAGAGAGAGAGGAATCACTGCTCCTTTCTCTGCATTTATTATCTTTCCCTTTAAATGCTTACTTTCAGATATCTACATGTAGATACACAAAAGGGAAAGTAAGGCATTTAAAGGGAAACATGACCTTTTTTTTTTCACTTTAAGACAGTGGCAGCTTACCCTATGTTTATTTGATTACAATGAACTTTATCCTGTTGTACAGCAACCCAAGTGCTTTGGCAGGGGGTGGGGAAGGAACGCTATTTAAAGACAATCACTAGCTGTAATACAAGAGATTTAAAAGAGGCCCAAAACAGATGGCACAACCCTGGGACGTGTTGGTCATCTATTGAAAGAAGTTGCCCTGAGTTGAGGGGGTGTAGCTCAGTACAGGATCAAGCTCACAACAAAATTACAAAGCATATCTACAACCGAGAAGGACATTAATAGGACCAAAGGAATCTCAGGGGTGAAAAACTTGTGTCTCTTCAACAGGAATGGCACTGTCCCATTTACAGCAGCCTAGCTAAAGGTCAGGCAGTGTTCCTGTTGTATAACATAAATAATATTTCGCTTTAAGGACTTGGTGCCAGATCTGGCAATCCACATTCAGCTGAAAGTTGTCATACAAGGTGCTAGCCCACGTCTCATGGGCCACATTGTCCTCTCCCTTACACTGGCTCAAGCCCTGCAGCTTTATGTTGCTTTTTGGCTCCCTTTGAAAAAGCTAGTCGTCTCTTCAGCCTCCAGGCTGGGCCTTAGCCGATAGCAGGAACCACGCTATCGATATTCTTTGTTTGTTGAAGGAGGGAACCTGAGAAATAAAACATGAGGAGGTAGAGGTAGCAATGGCCCCAGCCAGTGGAGCACACACCTCATAGCCTATAGGGAGCCATGCAGTACTCTATAGCTATCCCCACAGCACTAGAAAAGAAACACACATACCAGTGGATGCGCATGTTCCACAACTGCCTGCCACCACTGAAGAAGAACCCCATGCACACAAAGAGAAGACACGGGAATGGCTGGGTAAGACTATGGCCACTCTTGCACATCTACCTCTCCTTCCTCTTTACTGCCACTATCCCTCCCCTTTCCTGGCCTCCATCGCTTGTGCACTCCTGATCATGTCCCCCTTCCATTGGCTACCCATTCAGCCGTATCTTCTTGAACTGGTTGGTGATGTGATTGACACCTGGGCTGCCATCTGGGTTTATACGGCCGTATCATCACTCCTCTTCCTTTTTATGGCTATGAGGCACCCACAGCCCTATCATACTCCCCTGAGTGAGGGCTTTTATTGGGCAAAAAAGGGTTTGGTTTGGTTTGGGTTTTTTTCATAAAAGATTATGATCACCTCTCTCAGCCCTGTGTTATGGAACCATGAGCCAGCAATACCCCACCTTTGCTGATGGGGGTAAATACATCAAGCACATCACTCCCTGCGAACCCAGAGTATATCAAATATTTGGCAAGTCTTTCAATGAGCCTGGGTGGGGTTTGTCATATAAAGAATATATCATGGGCATGTCCTGGAGCATGCAATATTTGTGTATAAATGTTTGTGAGCAATAGCAATCATCCTCAATAACCATGGCCTCAGCATCCATTGGTGTTCGACGCCTCCCTCAGTATTTCCTTCCATTTTTCCCTGCCCCGTGCGGAGTGGCTTAGTTTCTGTAGACTAGCTCCACAACAATCTACTATCTCATCTACCCATTCTCTGTGGGGTCTGCCTCTCCTATTCGAACCAGTTCTGGGGTGTTTGTATGAGGATTTGTCATTGAGACCCATTTCTAATCAAACCACTGGTCGGTCTAGCTTGGAACTCTTCTTATGTCCATCAGTGGCCAATCATTTTTAACTTCTGTTTGAAGAGCCTGTACAACGCTATGGGCCAAATTCACCCCAGGTGAACCCGGGGTCAGGGAGGAATTTGAACCTAAATACTGTATTTTACTAGGGAAAACATTTGCAGTGGGCTCACTCACACGAAGAGCTTTATACATGAAGAAGAAAGTTGTGCTACTCCCCCACAGCCTGCTAAAAATAGCAAATTACACACCTAATAAATGTATCAACAGCCCATGAAATTGACAGCCTGGAATCGCAGAACAGGCCTGCTGCATTTGTAGAAATAGCATGTAAGAGTCTGAAGGTGAATTAGAAAAATAGCAACTGACATTAAGAGTACAAGATTAATTCAACACAACTTTAATTGAGACAGCATGAGACAGCCAGAGAGCAGATCCCAGCTTGGTCTGACTGCACAGAAACTCCGCCCACTGTAGCACTTCAGCAGGGTATCAAGTTTCAAGCATTACATCACCAGAAAAACCTCCCTTTGGGCAATCATGCCCTGAGAGCCAGAAGCTGACGTTTTCAGAAGCGGCAGATGCAAATTAACCATTTCATGAATGTCATATGACATGATTTCATATAATATTGTCCAGGAACTAAAGGGAAGGTGGAAATCCTCCCAAATGGCTGCCTTGCACTATTTCTAACTTTGCTACACCCCTGAAAGGACCTAAGTAGCGGCAACCCTGGAACTTGTAGGGTTCCACATGGTAGAAGATGAGGATGCCTCATCTGTAATGCATATCAAGTGGGTGCCTCAGGCTGCTGGACACAGGCAGGACCATGTAGTTCTTGCCAGATCCCAGCCTAAATGAAGCACACATTGCACACCCCTAAATCCTGCTCCAGACAGAGGCAGTGCGGAAGGCCCTGCTGACCATGCTACAGTATGGCTTTGTGCATTTTGGAAGTGTTTCCCTCCAAAGCCCGGCAATATGACTCTGATATTCTGGCCATAAGGGGGTTACACAAGAGTCCATCCTATTCCGCTGCCCTCCCATGGCTCAACATGCTGCTTCCATGGTGTTTCCTGCCAGGCTGAGCAGCAAGGCCCTGATGACAAGGGCTGTTATTTATATTTCAGAACAGACCCCTATAGTCTGCATAGGCTGCAACACCAAAGCCTGTAAAATCATTAAACAGACTGTCTTGACCAGAAGTCTTGCTTGGGTTTCCTGGCTTAAACAAGAAAGTCCTTCTCATCAGCAAAGGGATAAGCTCTTCTGCAGGCAATATTTCAAAAGCCCTGCTACTACTGAGTAAATAAATGTGTGTAGCAGATACAATAAACATTTTCTTCTGTTCTGAAATCAGATCTGCAGATCCCAAATCCCTCTGTGCTGGGCAGACTGTAATTGCAGGATATGTTAAATTTTCTTTATAGCCAGCCCTGATGGTTGTTAAGTGACCACACCGCCCACTACAGCACCCCTCTCTGGCCTGCTACTATCCGTAATGAAAACCAGATGTTTGTTGCACGTTAATAATCAATACAGCCCTCATCCCCAGTCAAGTAGGGCTAAACATTGGCTGAGAGAAGCCATGTAAATGCTGTGATAAGCAGCAATTCCTTGCAGCCCACTGCTCTGGCTATGGCTTAAGCCTGAAATAAACCATTTGAATTCCACAGAGCAAATGGCAGAGGGGGACCGTTTGAATTCTGCCTTGGAAAATTAACTGACATCTAAAATGAAGCCAGCCCCCTGGCTCCATTGAGGACTGCTCAGGCCGGCATCTCCCCAGCACACCCCACGACTTTGTGCTGAGGCCGCATGTTTTACTGGCGAATCAAACTGGGGATACAACATTCTAACGTGGCTTTGTTTTGAATGCCGAATGCTATGAAATGGCCTGAGCATATCCTGGAAACAATGTAGCAGAATTCCCAGTCCCTGTCAGCCATACCCCCTCAGGCCAAAGGTTAGGATTCCTCTTTCTCCACACAGGGAATAGGGACTTGATTTGCAATGTCACCTTCTGACTTTGCAAGCTCTGTCATGTTGGTGAAGGAGAGAAACGACAGGTAACTCAACTATTGATCATTGTGGATCATGGCAGTAGAGGGTTGACAGCTTATCAGGTGCACCTCATTGTACTGGAGAAACCCCTCATAAGCACAGTGTTGTAATGAAAAAGGGATATACACATGGAGGGGGGAATCATATGCGGTTTCAGGCCCCCCAGTGTTGTAAGGTGCTGAGCAACCTCTGCTCATGTGGAAAGTAATGGGAAGTGCAGTGCTGCAAAAGATCAGACCATAGCAGTAATGATATTATGATTAAAATATATATTTTTTAAAAAATACACATTTTATAATCATATATTGATTTCTAAATGTAAGGATCTGCTGCAGTGCAAACGACAGATACAGTCAAACTCCCTGGCATTTAGGCCCAGAGGTCTTGTTGGAGCATGGTGTTAGTTTCCATTGGACTATGTTATGGATCTGATTACAATGGCATTTAACTCTTGATAAGACAGCACAGCAGGTGACTATCTCATTAGCTGCAGGAATCCATCAGGAGAAGGTAGCTAAAGGCAATGTCCTTTACTCCTTTTCATGGGATTATGTCTTAATTGGGACTAGAGCATCCCAATCATTCCAAAAGTGATTTGCAAATTAGCGTGATGAGATTGCTCTGCAGTTACGCTGCAGATCATAATGATCAGTTTGCACCTAAATGGATGGCTGCTGCTTTTGTCATGTTTTGTATGCATTAGTGCACATGACTATCAGCATAAAAAGTCCATAGTAAAATGTGTTATTCACTCTTCACAATTTGCCATTCAGCATTATTCTTTTTAAACAGTATCAGACATCCAGTCAGAGAAGAGAGGCAATACCATGTGACATAGGTGAGTAACCGCACATCTCAAAACAGGGAATATTGAACAAAGCAACTCATTTGCATATAATCCATTGGTTGGAATAAAGGACTAATCATTACAAATAACAGATACAGTCACAAAGATTAGCAGCATTTTACAGATGATTTCTGAGCAGAAAAGGACAACGGGAAGCAATTTAGCTATGAGATAGTGAATGTCCACTGTTTAATTGGGAAAATACTATCAATGATTTTTCCTGTAAGAAAATTGTATGTTTACCCCAACCAAGGAGACCAGGGAGCAGTAGCTGCTGAGCTGAGGTGCTCGGAGATATTCTGCCTGTGCAAGACAAACCCAGACAGAATATCTCAACGTGTGTGGCAGGGGAACAAGGTGTTTAATAGTACTCCTATTGGTAAAAATACACCCTCCCCAGTGAGTGCCTTCCAGGCCCTGCCAAAGAGTTTCTAGGGGCCAAGGTGGCACACTGACAGCAGGGCCAGACTGCTAGGCAGTAGGTGTGACTGCAGGGCCCTGAAGGTATGGGGCCCAAGGCCACCAAGTTGCGTGCCTCGGCCTCAGGCCAGCCTGGTGCCTGCTACCAGTTAGTAGCAGACACTCATGACGGAACTAGACTCCAACACAGCTGGCCACATTGCCCACCCAAGTGTGCTAGCTAACCCCAAAATTATTGCTTAGAGAGGCTGATTATTCTCTGGCTTCAGTAGAGCTACTCCTGCTTTATGTTAGTTAGAGAACCTCTGAGGACCAGAAAGTTTCTCCCGTTAGCATTTTGCCTGGGTTCTCTCTCTGTGGGCTGAAAAAAAGGCACTTATAGTGGCCTTGTCCTTCCCACCAAAGCTAATGCTAGATTTTTGCTGTTACTGATAATCCAGGTGGTGAGGGTCAAGCAGTTGAGTGGTGTATCATGACTCAAGGATAAAATGGGGCTCGAACTCTAAATTCCGCTCTTTTGATAAAGATAAATGCCATACAATGTAACAAGACACAAAAATGTAAGGCAGTAAATATTGGTTTCCATATTGCATTTCTTCCAGCAGTTTTATTTTTCTTCCTGTAATCTTTATTTGACAAGTTTCAAGCCGAGCATGAAGAGCCAAGAATGATGCCCTTGTCTAATAATCCCTTCACTGTGACATCTGGGCTCCGGTACAGAAACTATAACTGCAGTTAGAACCCCTTGAGGCATTAGAAGCTTGAGAACTTTGAACATCAGTGACCTCTTTTTTCATGGCCAAGCTGTGCTCCACCCTGGCTCAAGTGCATGAGGGTGCTTAGAGTATTCATCTTCTTGCAGTCTCCATAATGGGGTTAGGCACACTAGGCATTGTTGCATCCAAGATTTTAAGTCTCATCTGAAAGATGTATTACATTGGATAATAATAACTGGTCATGGAAATGCATCTGCTTGGTATACTGTGGCTAAGGCAGGCTCTCTTTATGCTGCCGATGCTTTGAAACAAGACATCCCATTTTCAGCCCTTTTATGGACACAGACCACACCCTTGGAAGGAAAAAGGCTGATTCTTATCGTAAGTTTATCAGCTTTGCCCCCACAATATAACATTACAAATTTCAGCGGATTCACTCCTGATTTAAGAGAGATCAGAATCAAATCCAGTTGGCCTACTCGTGCGAGTAAGGCTTACTCGTTTGAGTAAGTAATATGCCAGTGGGCATTATTTTACTGGCCACTAGCAGAAATAGACTGTGAGACAAAATGTGCCACTGATTTAATGCAACAGCGCAACTCTTGTAAACTCAGCCACGACTGCCTGCCCTGATCCAGACATCTACAGCAGAACACTCAGAAACCACAATATTTGCTCAGATGAGAAAGTCCAGAACACCCACCTAAACATACTTAAAACTGCCTTTGCCGAACAAGGCCCTCCACCAGAGAAGCAGACAGCAGCAAAGAAAAGACAACTTAAATGCCTAGCGAGAACCTGCTTCAATACAGAAAAGAAAGGAAAACCAATATGCCCCTAATTGTCACCTACGACAGTGGAACCCATGTATTACAACTGATGTGATAGGTAGCAGCGCATCCTGAAAGAAATCTTTCCTCCTCCTGGTCTTCAAACAATCCCCCAACCTCGTCATGAAGAGCGAGCTCCCTACAAACCATGACACTCCATCTCAGAAACAACAAGAAATCCTGTGGCATCTTATAGACTAACAGATTTTTGGGGCATCAGCTTTCGTGGGCAATCGTGAGAATTCAGTGTTTTGTTTCAATCGTACAGTCTGATGAAGCACATCTTTGCCCATGAAAGCTTATGCTCCAAAACATTTGTTAGTCTATAAGGTGCTACAGGACTTCTCATTGTTTTTGCAGATACAGACCAACATGACTACCCCTCTGATACGCCAACTCAAAGCAGCACCAGCTATACCTCAAAGCAGCAACAGTGACCGAGACATCTCACAGCACACCTTTCAACATTTGAGTCCTACACATAAGTAGCACACAATGTGATGCACCTCACCTGTAGTGTCAAATGCTCCAACAGCAAGTGTATCATTGAAGCAAACCACTGAATTCTCAAATGAATTCAAACAGAAAAGTAATAGAAGACAAAACACCAAAGCACCATACCTGACTTCTCAGTCCTCAGAAGCCTGCATGACATGGTCAACAAGCAAGCTAAAAACTTAATAACTCTGCTAGGTACCACAAACCTTCAGCTCAACAGAGTGACCAATTTTACGGCGCATTACAACACATCCCACTGCCTGCTAGTGCTTAATTGTCCACTTCATTTTAAGTGGCTTCCTACAACATGTGTTAACACCTTACTCTTAACGAGCTGTCCCAGTTCGTATTTCGCTCAGTCAGTCTGATTTCCTTTCCACAGACATGAAGCAGAGCTCCACAAGCTTGTACCTTTCACCAGGAGCAGTCGATCCAGTGAAAAAAATACCTACTTTGTCATTCTAAAAGAAAAAATATAAAATGAGTAGGGCTTTACCCACCCCACACTTTTCCTAGCTTTTCAAATGACACTAAATTACAGAGCAGATAACATTTGAAACACTGTGGATGTGTCTCTTGCCTGTGCCCTTTAAGTACGAGAAACAACAGCAGTTTGTGCAGAAGGAAATGTAAATCCACCATAAGGCAGATCTTCTCCAAAATAAAACATAGAGCTTTATGAATGGAATGAATGAGACAGTCAGGGGGTCCAAAGCTTACACAACAGCTATATTTGTTCTAAGCAGCTGTAGTCATATGCTGCACATAAAACAATAAACAAAAACAAAAAAACCAACCCGGTGAACTTTGACAGTGCTACCTGTAGAGACTGGAGACATATAGAAAAACCGTTATTTGTATTTGTTTAAAAAAGGATTTGTTATTTGACGTCAGTTTTTGCTTGGAAGGTGCAAGACAGCAGAGAGTGAACGGGAGCAATGCTCATGGAGCCAGAAAATCTTCAGTATGTTCTCCAGTGAAATATTTCTGTGTTTATTATCATTGATGAATGGTTCCAAAGTGCTTAGAGATCCCTGGATGAAAGACATCTCACTTCACAACACTCCCCAGAAGGCAGGTAAGTATAATCTAAGAAATGTCCCTATTTTACAGTGCAGGGTCAGGGAGATCAGGGCCCCATGGTGAAAGACCCTGTGCGTACCTCAAGTAAGAGTCCCTGGCTCAAAGAGCTTACTTGCAGATGGGAACTGAAGGGCACAGAGGTTTAATAATTTGTGCACGATCACATATGATAGGTGTAGTAAAAAACAGAACATTGAACCTACTTATTTTGTAGGCCATATAACAACTGACCAGACAGAAGGAAGATCTCAGGGGCTGTGACCCAGCAATTCAGTATAGAGACATGGCTCTTCCCTCTAGGAACCAGCCAAAAAAGAGGTGCATGCTGTTATCCCACAAAGCTGTATCTGACTGTGCTTCTCCCTGCACACCTGGAAAGCTGTCGCTCTGAAGCAGAACGCCTCCTGATACTCTTTCTCTACTTGTGCAGCTCAGCCCTGTCCCTCACTACAAACTGTAAGGCCCAATCTAGCCTGTTAAACCAAATCTAGCCAGTTATGACACAATGAATTGTTTTATAGAAAGATTTCCCATTACAAATGCTGCTCCCCAACACCATGCCTCATAAAACTACTATATTTGTGTCTCTGTGATACCAGTTAAGTCCCCGGGCCATTCTAGGTTTCCAGGAGAGCTAGGTTCAGTTCCTGGCTTTACCACATAGTACCTGTGTGATGTTGACCAAATCATTCAATCTTCTCTGTGTTTCAGTGCTCCATCTGGAAAATAAGAGGAGCAATGGGGGGTAGGTGCTTTGAGACAGACTCTCTCTTACTACATGTACGTACAGAATTAGCACCACAGGGCCCCAAATCCACTGGAGAATCAAGATGCTTCTGCAATACAAATCAGAGTAACAAAAGATAGCAATAGTGCTCAAGTTTTTAGTAGTATTAATCTGCTGAGTACCAATGATGACAAGTAAAGCCTTGTATTTCCATCGTGCACAGTAGTTCATAGGTGTCTTTGCCATTTTTTTGCAATTTGTTCTTCTGAGGGTAGATTGAGTAAAAATGAAAGCAAGACCACAGCAGCTTTTCCCTTGTTGATCTTTATCTCTGTCAACGACAGGTATTGGTTATCTTCGAATAATAACAGCAACTGGAGCTGACTGAAATTTTTTCCTTCACCATTCCTTTCTGTTGAAGAGTATTTTTTTTTTAATTCAAAACCGAAATTAAAAAAAGTTCAAAAGTTTCTGGTGTTTCAATGAAAACTAAAACCAAAAATGTTCACTGTTCAAAATCCAGCCAATTTTGATATTTTCAGTGAAAAGCTAAAAGATGTCTGGGGACATCTTATTTTTTCACAGAAAATGCCATTTTCTGACCAAATAATAATAACAATAATAAATCTCTCAAGTAACTGTGATACAGAATATGAAAAGATAGGGGAAAGGAAAATGCTTAAAAGATGTTAGAGGAAGAAAAAAGGGGAAGAAATATGGCAAACAGATGTTGCTCCTCATTTTTCTTCCTCTTTTTCCTCATATATAATGTATATGTAAAGATAAACAGAGGAGCTAAAAATAAATTATAACTGTTTTGCATCATTGGGGGTAAATCCACAGAGTGGGATTTTGTAAACTTGTTTTGTTTTTTAATCTCTTATCCTGGTTATATTTATAAGACTATGTACTTTAAATAAGTTGAGGTAAGAAATTAAATTAACAAGGCTGACAGAATTTACATCCCTGGCACTTTTAAGTGTATACATTTTCACAGGTAAAGGTGCCATTACTCTGCCAGAGGCAACAATATAACCTAATATCAAACATTCACTAGCAACATTCCTGCATTTCATTGTCATAAACACTATTTAGACACCCTGACTGTTAAGTGCTTCTAAACACAAAAACAAATAACCACGAGTATTTGCTCAGTGCATTGGCCTCATCTCCTCCAACATTATTTGCTTTGTCCTTTGGCTGCATTTTATTAGCTGTAAATTGCATAATTGATTGTCTTGGTGGTTATACTGTTTTGTGGGGAAATTGAGATTTATCGTCATTAAGTGCGGTTATCACTGTTTACACAATGACGCACACTGTCTGAAATGTGTCTCAGGCTTAGTGCTGATCTCTAACCTCAGAAGAAGATGGGACTCTCCAGACTAATCCTGAGCCTAGCCCACAGCATAAGTAATTGGGCTGAAAGTGGAGAAAACCTTTATAACCAGGAGGTTTGAGAAGTGGATGGAACAAATGCAGTGGTGCAGGATAAGCGTTACAAAGCAACCGTTCATTTGGGCCTGTTATCTACACCAGTTAATAATGACTCATCTGTTTCTTCTCATCCTCCTGAAATAAACTGAATTTATGTTACTGTAATAAACAGGATTCTATCCAATGGAATGACAAGAGCTCTCCTATTCCCTCCCTACTGCCACCCCAGTTGATCTCCAGGGGCAGTATAAACTACAGACGTTTTTATTTTCCTGTTATCATGGGGGTTCATCCTAACCCTGAGAATCTGGCACCCCAAAATCCTAGAAAACCCACTGATTAAAGTTTCAATGTCTGAAACGGAGGCCTTAATTCATAAGGCATCATCTGGCTGTAGGATTCTGTCTTGATTTCTCCAGTACGAAGCACACATTCCACCATATGGAAACTCGTTCGTGTTTTGTTGGATCTCAGTGGTTTGGGGATTGAAGAGCCCCTCATTGAGTCCAGATCAAGTCAGGTCAAGTATCAACACAATTTCTGTGAAACCTGCAAATAGCTGAAGCAGAGGCCTTTCAGGGTTGTCTCTGTTTTTGCTGGTACATAATAATGTCATCATGAAAGATTAAAATATTACAACTTGGCAAGGAATGATGCTAGCACAATAAATCCCTTCATCAGAGTATTTCCTCTGACCACTTATCTGCCTGATCATTTTAGGCAGGTCAAAAATGAATTTCAACATTTCTTCAGGTACTTTTCTCCCTGAAGTGAGATTATTTAGAAATCGTCAGAGCAAGAAACAAAACGAAGTACAGCTAAATCTGAGTTGTTAGAACCTGTGATTAACAATAGTGATGTAAATCAGGCGTCATTCCACCCATATCAGTAGAATTAAACCTAGTGTAAAACTGCCATAAGGGAGAGGAGAATCAGTTTTCAGTCCTGTTAATACAATTGTTTTCAATTTTTCACGCAGAATTAGACTCTGATCCCACAATTGCCTGTGCATGTGCTTAACTTTAAGGATTCTGGTGAGTCTAGTAGGAAACTCAGTACAGAGAGAAAAAATAGCAGATGGGATTTCTCACATGCTTAAAGTGGAGTGTGTGAATGTTTTTAGGATGAGGAGCTACATGTTGATTTTGGGTAGTGGGGTTATATTTCTTTCCTTCGAAATGTCAAATGGACTCTTAGAAATAAAATATTCTTTGACACCTTTAATCTTAATTGGTATCTACTTAGCCTTAGCGAGAAACCTGTTTTTTCTCATTTAAACAACTAAAAATATGTTCTAAAGCCTAAACAAGTTTAAAAACACCAAGATCTGTGACCTGTAATAGAAAAAAACTGGTGAGCTCAGAAGCAGGGGAAATAATACAGCAGATCGGCAACACAGTGCTATAATGGAGAAAACTATCTCCCATTGAATACAACCAGCTGGATGTCTGGATGCTTCATAAAATTTTATTGTGAAATGCACAGATGATGAGCCCAGCTGCAAAACATCAGGAGTGTTTATCATGATCTCCCAGAGAGTTCTGGGTGTGTTCCCCTTTGACACTATTTATGCACACTTAACCTAAACTGATTTCGATGGAGTCATCAAAATTGTTTCAAGGTGCAGCCTCAGCTCATGGTTTAAGTTTTCTCTCCTCTAGCTTACATGGTGCTTGTCATCATACAAAGACCAACAAATTGAAGAAGTGTTTGAGAGCATCTACCAAACCAACTGCTGTGGCTGGAACATCTCAAAAAGTCCCTGTGATTCACACACACAAATATTAAGAAGTGGATTAAACACTAGCTAGGAAATTCAGATGTAAAAAGCTGCAGCCCAGTGCCCTTATGTATAGGCCCTTCAGTTGTCTTCTGGCACTGGATCAGATTCCCCATTGTTTTCCTCCTGTGCTCCAACTTACAAATCCATTGATTCCAATAGAATTGTGCTGACTTACAAATGGAAGTGCTGTGATTGAGAATCACTGTTTTCACATGTAGTGCACCTCATCCTGCATATGCATGTGCAAAACTTTAAATATATATGACCTTCTCACACATATAACTGTGTACAGCATCAGGGCTGTAGGGTGCTGCACTTACGTATGATAGATATAAGAAAAGCCTACCCAAAACATCAACTAAAATTTTAATCAAACAAGTACGTTTTGGAGACTGCTAGATTTGGTTGCATTTTTATTTTTGCCTAACTTTGCACCATATTTCTGTGTTCTGTTGGCAGCAACAAAATACCATGAGAGAGAATAATCTTTTGTCTTGTGATGTCCGGACTCCCCATCTCCGCACAAAAAAGTTATTCAGAGGGAATGTCAAAGCTAGATATCAGTAACTTGAGTTTTTAAAAGCCTCTACAAAAATGGCTGTGATTATTCCAAAAATGAACAAAGCAAACATTAGAAAGCTAGTGAATTAATTTATATTTCAACTGAACCAACCATTTGTAAATTATGGCTATTCACAATGAAGACGCCAAAACAACTTTAACTTTGGCCCTATAATACTCTTAGTCCATCTTAATTAGAAGAGGTCAAATGCTCCAATGCAAATAGTGTTATGTGACTGTATGTTATTATTACAAGAGATAACTTTTGTAAATGAAGGAATATTGGAAAAGTCACTATTTGTGATTTCTAGCCAAATGGAAACATTTTGAATACACCGTAATAGAGGTTCAACTTAAGCATATACCCCCAAATTAAGAAACATAGTCTGAGAACTGAAAAAGTGCTGCCATAGCTAAACAAGAAAGTAAAAGAAGCCGTGAGAGGCAAAAAGGCTTTGTTTAAAAAATGGAAGTTAAGTCCACAGTTAAAATAGAATGAAGCGACTGTCTAGGAAAGAGTGTGGCAGAGAGGGATCTGGGGTCATAGTGGACCACAAGTTAAATATGAGTCAACAGTGTGATACTGTTGCAAAAAAAGCAAACATGATTCTGGGATGCATTAACAGGTGTGCTGTGAAGAAGACACGAGAAGTCATTCTCCTGTTCTACTCTGCATGGGTTGGGCCTCAGCTGGAGTATGGTGTCCAGTTCTGGGCACCGCATTTCAAGAAAGATGTGGAGAAATTGGAAAGGATCCAGAAAAGAGCAACGAGAATGATCAAAGGTCTAGAGAACATGACTTACAAAGAAAGGCTGAAAGAATTGGGCTTGTTTAGTTTGGAAAAAAGAAGATTAAGGGTGGCCATTATAGCGGTTTTCAGGTATCTAAAAGGGTGTTATAAGGAAGAGGGAGAAAACTTGTTCTTCTTGGCCTCTGAGGACAGAACAAGAAGCAATGGGCTTAAACTGCAGCAAGGGAGGTTCAGGTTGGACATTAGGAAAAAGTTCCTAACTGTCAGGGTGGTCAAACACTGGAATGAGTTGCCTAGGGAGGTTGTGGAATCTGCATCTCTGGAGATATTTAAGAACAGGTTAGATTGGTGTCTATCAGGGATGGTCTAGACAGTACTTGGTGCTGCCATGAGGGCAGGGGGCTGGACTCGATGACCTCTCAAGTTCCCTTCCAGTCCCAGCGTTCTATGATTCTATGAAGTGTAAAAATATAATTAGGAAGTCCAAAAGGAATTTGAATAACAGCTAGCCAAAGACTCAGAAAGTAATGGCAAAATGTGTTTTAAATATAGCAGAAGCAGGAGATCTGCTGAACAACCAGAAGGGCCACTGGATGATCAAGATGCTAAAAGGAACACTAGGATGTTAAGGTCATTGTAGAAAAAGTAATGAAGTCTTTGAATCAGTCTTCACAGCTGAGGGTGTGAGCGAGATTCCAAAACCTGAAACTTTCTTTTTAAATAACAAATCTGAAGCACTATCTTAGACTGAGGTGTCATTAGAGGGCATTTTGGAGCAAATTGATAAATAGAATAGTAACAACTCGTCTGGACTTGACAGTGTTCACCCAGACATTCTGAAGGAACTTAAATGTGAAATTGAAGACCTATTAATTGTGTTATATAATAAATTATTTAACTCAGCTCTTGTACCAAATAACTGGAGGACAGCTAATGTGATGCTAGTTTTTTTTTTGTTTTGTTTTTTTGTTTTTTTTTTAACAAAAGGCTCCAGAGGCAATCTCATTAATTACAGGCAAGTAAGCCTGACTTACATACTGGGCAAACTGGTTGAAACTATGTTAAAGAACAGATTTGTCAGACACATAGATGAAAATGATTTATTGAAGTAGTGTCAGTGTGGTTTTTATGAAGGGAAGTCATGCCTCACCAATGTACTAGAATTCTTTGAGGAGGTCAAAGCATGTGGACAAGGAGAATCTCTGAATAACAGTGTACTTACATTTTCAAAAAGCCTTTAGCAAGGTCTCTAACAAGCCGTTGACAAGGCTGTTAGGCAAACTTAGCTGGGATGAGAGGGAAGACCTTTCCATGGGCTTGTTTCTTCTTAAAAGAGTGGTAAACAAAGAGTAGGAGTAAAAGATCAGTTTTCAAAATGGAGATCAGTGGCCCAGCACAGAACTCTGTGCTAAGACCAGTCCTATTCAAAAATTCATAAATGATCTAGAAGAAGGTATAAACAGTGAAGTGGCAAAAGTTGCAGGTGAAACAAAATGACTTAAGACAGCTAGTCTAAAGTAGACTGCAAAGAGCTACTAAAGGATCTGTCAAAACTGGGTGACTGGGCAACAAATTCAACTATGGCAAATGCAAAGTAATGCACATTGGAAAACATAATCCCAACTACACACATGAAAAGATGAGGTCTAAATTAGCTGTCACCACTCGAGAAAGAGATCTTGAAGTCATTGTAGATAATTCTCTGAAAACACCCACTCCGTGTGCTGTGGCAGTCAAAAAAAGAAACAGAATATTGGGACTCTTTAAAAAAGAGATAGATAATAACACAGAAAATAACATATTGCCTCTATATAAATCCATGATACACCCATATCTTGAATACTGCATATATGTGGTGGCCCCATCTCAAAAAAGATACATTGGAATGGGAAAAGATTCAGAAAAGGGCAATAAAAATTATTAGGAGTATGGAGCAGCTTCTGTATGAGGACAGCTTAATAAAATGGGGACTTTTCAGCTTGGAAAAGAGACAACAAACAGGGGATATGATAGAGGTCTATAAAATCATGACGGTGTGGAGAAAGTAAATAAGGAAGTATTATTTACTCCTTCTCATAACACAGGAACTAGGGGCTATCAAATGAAATTAATAGGCAACAGGTTTAAAGCAAACTGAAGAAAGTACTTGTTTACATAATGTAGTCAACCTGTGAAACTCTTCGCCAGAGGATATTGTGAAGGCCATCACTTTAACAAGGTTCAAAAAAAGATCCTAGGTAAATTCATGTAGGATAGCTCCATCAAAGGCTATTAGCCAGGATGGGGAGGACTGAGATCTCTAAATATCTGTTTGCCAGAAGCTAGGAATGGGTGACAGGGAAGGATCACTTGACCTCTTCTGTTCATTCACCCTGGGTCATCTGGTACTGCCTACTATCAGAAGATAGGATACTAGGCTAGATGACGCTTTGGTCTGCCCCAATATGACTATGTTCTTAATTTCCAAAAAGTTTTAGATAAATCAGGACCATCCTTGGAATTTTTTTTGTCTCCTTACATTGAAAGGAGCAAGAATCACAAATTTCTTCACAAAGTGAAATAAATATTAATACACTCATTTTACACATGAGGAACTGAGGCACAGAGAATTGAGAAGTGAAGCACTCTGCTCAAGATCTCCAGTGCAGTCAGCAACAGACCTGGGATTAGAACCAGATCTTCATCTTGCCAACCACATGGGAAAATGTAGGTAAACCTATTGCTTCTTACATATATGCAAAAGGGTTGTGTAAAGAAAGAAAGAATTTAAATTATTTTGTCATGTGAAATTAAGTGGTGAAATCCTGCCCCACTGAAGTCACTGGCAAAATTCCTCAAAGGGTCAGGATGTCATGCCTAGATAGTTGTTATTTTAATGAAGGTGTCTAAACAGTGAATTTTCTGTGAATGAAATCTGGCCTTTAATAGCTCAGGTCAGTTGCTCTGCTCTCCATCTGTAAAATTATCTCTGTAGGTGCACTATTAACACTGTAGCAAACTGATCATAAATGCAGATCAAGAAGAGTCACTGATTCATTGTCCTTGCTTCAGAAGCAGCTATTAAATTGAAGTGCCTTGTCTTTTTATGAGAAAGTTTAAAAATAGAAGGTATATTGTGGCTTACCACCCAATTGATACGTTACATTATTATCCATACAAAGATTGTTTTAAGAAACAACCCATTCTTTTAGGACAAAATAGTTTTTACAGCTGAACATTTTCTCATATTTATGTGCACACGTGGTACTTTAAAACACAAACAGATTTTTCTTCAGTATTAGAATCATGACTTGTGATAGACATCGCTGGGCCCTGAGCAACTGGAGTGGGGGAGGGGAGAATGGATTCTAAGCCCCACCCAGAAGGGGCAGGCCTCAGGCATAAAGGGTGGAGCTAAGGGCAGATAGCCCTCAGCACTTCCTAGACCAAGCCACACCTTCAGCCATCCTCAGTGCCATCCAGACTGCACCATACAGAGCTCCAGTGGCAATTTAAAGGGTCCAGTGCTCCAACTGTCAGTCCTGCCACAGTGGTAGCACCTAAGACCCAGAGCACTGGGCCCTCTTATGACTCCAGGCTCCAAAGCAACTGCCCCTTACCCACTCCCACCCCCACGTCAGTGTCCATTATTGTTATTATTGTTGTTACAATTGTTGAGGCTTTGTGTGCCAAGATTCAGGTGGGCTTAAACTGCATGATAGTGTTACCAGCTTTTGAAAACTGTAACAGCAGTTGAAATTGTAACAGATTTGTAACCAGCAGAGCTAGTTGGTACCTGCTGTGTCTTCCTGCTGTACCCATCTCTAATTTATAACCCCTTTCCTTGGATATGCAGCAGTGAAACAGAGCACCTGAGCAATATTATTTGTAAAACAGCTTAGTTTTGAAATACGATGATGAATGAACTCTGACTGATAATTTATTAACTGCTAGCAAAACGAGTAACAGGGCTGCTACAGCCCAGGGAAAACGTATTGCAACATGTTAAATAATTTGTTTGATGTATTTGATAAATATTAAAACCTATTGACATTCAGGTTTGTGGGGTTTGAAATGTGGTTAAGTTCAGAAAAGTGACCATCAAAATGACACATTTTTATTTAATAGATCTGCTGTATTTCATGTGAATTCTGAGTCATATCTGCTTAGTGTAATGATAAAAATAGTTTCCCACTTCAGCTGCCCCCTCCTTCCTCTGTGTTAGGGTAGAACCTGCAAGGCCTTGGAAGAAGAAACTGGCTTGTATCAATGATATTGTTAACTAAATTCTAACTGCACAGTTTTATCACCAGTGGAACAGTTGAGCTTGGCTTTCAGATCCATAGCTGAGTTTGCAAGGACTGACAAAAAAAAAAACTGCCCAGATTTTCTACTGATGTATCATCTCCAGCAACTGCAGCGAGGAATTTGGCCCATCATCTTTCTCCTGCTAAAGTGAGAACATCTGATAAGGGATCCTTGCACTGCGGTAAAAGCTGGACTTCACAACAACACCTTTAATGGGGCACTTTTCAGGGTTGAAATTGTGATTCTAGTGCCAGCCTTACAGACCAAAATCCTTTTGCTACTTATACAGCAGGTACAGCATACAGGCAAACTGGTGTGCCCTGGCCAAGATACATCATAGCCAGTGAGTTCAAAAAGCAGTTTTAATTCCACAGCTATTTTTATATGAACTACAGGTTCTGTGTGATTATTCACCAGAGTAAATAGTGCCCAGTGTGAGTAACTGGGCCAAGGGCGAGAAAGGCTGTGAACAGCAGAGCTGAGAATGGAACCTAACTCTTCTCGTAATGAGTGTTAGGTACTAGACCACGATTTCTCTCCCAGGGCAGGGTAATCTGGGACCAACAGTGTTACAGATCAGTTTAAGAATGTTCACCTAGAGCCTCCCAATTACTGTTTTAAAGCTCCACTTTAGCATTTCCTCTGCAATAATTACAGAGCCTGTGACTCTCACTAGCCAGTGGTATTTGCCTCACTGTGGGCATCTCAATGGGAACCCCCAAGGCGGTTGTTTGTACTTCTCAGTCACCTTTATTTGTTTAAGAGGTTCGACAACGCAAACTCTACTGATGCCTTGTTTATTCCACGGCTTTCACTGGAGCTTATTAAACTCATCGTTACTTCATATAATCTGGAGATAGGCATTTTTCTGCCAGCAAGTGTTGACAGTAAGTAACAGACACTCTGCCACAAGGTAACATGTTTATATACTGGTTTGAATGCCTGGGGATTTTATCCCTGTAAAACTATCACAGATAAAGAAGCTCCTATCAGATAAGTGACTATAATAAATGACCACAATTAGTCCTCTGCTGATGAGACTACTTGGTGGTCTCTCCGCTCTGTTTTGGACAAACCCCAGGCTCAGCTTCCTTTGAGACAGGGACCATTTAAAATAAAAGCAATGCCTCCTGATTTCTTGGGATGCTTTGTGGTGAAAAGTGTGAATTAATTCAGAAGCAGAACTGAATTCATCTTTAAAAGAATTAGAGATGGGAAAACCAGCTCAGGAGCAAAATCAGAACCCCACCGACACACATGCAATCCTTCCCCATTTCGAGACCCATGGCTCTCGTGTGGCTTTCAGCCCCAACCCAGCATGGGAGGCACCCTCCCCCAGTCTGTTTGCTTTTGACATCAGCAGGAAAAACTCCCCTCGAGTGTGGTGGCAGTTGGAATGGGTCCCCTCCACAATGTGGGAGAGCACAGTGCCAGCAGATGCTCAGGATACGTTGCCCTGGAACCCCCCAGCACACAGAGGGAATGTGCCCACTGTTAGACACCGCAGAGGGTACAGAGCTGGGGGGATGTGGGTCCCTGGGTGTGAGCCCTCCCCACCAGCCCGAGAGGGCGTTTACAGGGAGCAGTGCTCCAAATCTACACCAGTGTAATTCTACTGAGCGTATGGGTGGTACACTAATGTAAGTCTAAAGGAAGGCAGTGGTGAATCAGGCCAAGGGACTGCAATTAGAGATGACTCACCTCATGTCCCACCCATGCACTGTCCCCATTTGCACACCCTGTCATGTCCCTCAAACTAAAACAAAACCTTAGTTATGGATGTGAACGGTGTGATCTCATTTGTATTCCTTTATTTACCTAGTTTTCTGTCCTCAAATTTCTAGCTGGGACCAGAACAGCAAGCTATCAGGAAAGGCTCTGCGCATATTTCTTCTTGGGGCTTCGCATCATAATCAATGTCCATAGCATGTCAATGGAAAGCCTCCCATTGGCTGCCCTGGGTTTTGGATTGAACTCTTGAAGCAGACCATGAGTCTGTGGTCTCATGAAGGCACCCACCAGTTCTTGGTGAGCTTTTCATCCTCGTTATGCTGATTCAATTGGCATGGAGAATTCAGCGAACTTGGTAGCAATATTCGGTGATATAGCTTCTTGACAAACCAGCTAAACTCCAAAATTTCCATGGGTCATCCATGGGTAAAAATAATCAATCCAGAATGACATGCAGGGTAAGCTGGAATATACAGTCAGAAAAGGTATGCCTTAGGACAGTGGTTCTCAGCGTTGGGTCTGCAACCCAGGGAAGTCTTGGAGGGCATTGCAGGGGTCCATGAACAAAATAAAAGGTAAATAAAAATGATCATATGAAATGAGTTTTAAACAAATTGCAAATTACAATCAATTATTTTCAATTAAATATCTTCCAATAATGTTATTAATTGCTGTCCAAAAATCTGTGCCGTGGCACCTTTGTGTGATGAAAGGATCGCAACGGTTAGAGGCATGCAAATGTTAGCCATACATTCAACATGGACCTGTGGCTGAAATCAGGCTCGCTGAAGAGAAGGGAGACTGATGAGCAGAGTAGAGCATCCACAAGTGGAACATCTGCATGTGAACTATTTACCTTTCCCGTTCCATTTAAGAAGTGCACGTAGCTGCTAGAATTGCCTTTGATGGGGAGCCACGAATGAGTGATGTGGGGGTCTGCACCAGTGAAAAGTCTGGGAACCACTGCCCTTAGGATACTACTGCACCAGGTACACTCCAGCTTCCTTACTCTATTTATTAAAGAGCTCTTGATTGTAAAATATCTTCATGTCACTCCATGAAGTGTTGCTGTAATCACTGTTTTAACAGCATCTCTGCTTACACCCAGCAGGGTCTCGTTACAGCATGGACTCAGAAATAATAGCCTATAATTTAAGCACTTTGCTGGAAAGGTCTTTAAAACCCATTTATATCCTTGCCCGGTTTAGTCATTTATAGGATGACCTATATTTACAACGGGTTTCTCTTAGATATATATATAGCTTAAGAATGTGCTGAAAGGGGGCTGCCATGACCTTTTTGGAACTTTAAATGATGATCGTAGAAAAGCTGCAAATGACTGGTAGTAAAACACGGCCTGTAATCCTATTAAATTATTTTTCATCTGTAGCAATAATTTTGTTTATGTGGTGTCAAAATGGCACAGCCTAGCATTGCTGAAGCTGTCTCCAGATTTGGTGGTGATTGTTTGCCACACCTCCCTAAAGTTTTCTAGGTCTGCTAATAGGAAATGCTTTCTTTTAAGAGTATGTTACCTACTGGGGTTTACACTTCCACTTGATTTAATATTTCCTAATAATAGTTTCAGAGGAAATTGCACCAAATGTCAATGGAAACCCCCCAGGAAGTAGACGCTTTGTGCAGCAGTAGGATTTATGGTGAGGCTTTGTATTTCCATTGCCAGGATATCTCATAAACTCAGGAAAGTTACACAGGCATCAGCGTGTTTACTTTTTCATGAGCCTAGAGGTGATTTATATGACCTTTGAAAATAGAATACCTCTTGTTAAAAACACTGCTCACTGCAGATTAAAAGAAGACTGTTAAGTAGTTTAAGCCCCAAGTCTGCGCTGCCTTAACTGTTAGAATTTGGTGGGGAATGATCTCCAAATTCTGTGACGAGAGAACGCAAATGTGTACTGGGCATATGTGTTAGTTATTGTCTCTGTTAATGGAATTCATACTGATGTAACTGTATTGATGTGTAACATAAGGACAGAAGATGCACCATGGTAAGCATTTTTCTGTGCTAGTACAATATGGAGTATAGCCATCTGAATTTCTTTAAAGGAGACCGGACCTCAGAGCTGAGCAAATAGTTGTCCCTGAATAATTTATTCAGCATATTTCACCTTTCATTATTTACTATTTGTGAATTGTTCCTGAGCAGAAGGTGAAATTCTTAGCTCCAAACAATATTTAAAATGATTCACAACTTTCAGCAAGTGGGTCTTTGCCTGCAGATCATTTCCAAGCAGTTCATTGGGAAAATCTGCAGTTTCCATTGGCTTTAACTACATACCTAAATCCCACTGCCTTGTTCTTGATTACTAAATGAGTCACTCAGGTAACTAACCACCACTGTAGAAACTGCAAGTTCTACAACTGAATCCACAAGTTAAAATCCAGCTTGGGACAGTATTCAAACATTCAAATTTAAAGTCACTTTTCACAAGCATTCACACTAACAAAGCTCAAGAGCTTGAAGGCTCTCAGGGTACGTCTACACAGCAGTATTACTCTGAAACTGCAGATATTCCATAACATCTTATTTTGAAATAATGCTGCTGAGCACAAAAATGCATTTGGAAATAGCACTTAGCTATTTGAAAATACAACATCTGTGCACATAGAGCCAGCTTCAAAATAGAGCCATGGGGTACACTGCGGCTTATTTTGAAATAGGTTCTATTCTCTGTTTAGACGGCTCCTATTTTGAAATAGCTATTTCAAAATAAGCACCATTCCTCGTAGAATGAGGTTTACCTATTTCAAAATAAGGCAACTGCTATTTTGAAATTATTGGGAGATAGTGGTTGCATTGTTGTTTCAAAAAAACTGCTCAAATTTGACACATTAACCCTTGGTGTGAACAAAGACAGCACTTATCGCACATATTACAAGGACTGCTTCCCTTCCTTTGATGTTTGTGATTATCTTAGGCAAGACACTTAACTTCCCTCACCCCTCACCCCCTCCTTCAGTTCCACGTATTTGATATGTCCATTTTTATTGTAATTTTTTTTTATCTCTGTGCTATATAATTGAGTCTGGACTGGAACTGCGATTGATCTGATGAAGTGGGTCTGACCCACAAAATCTCATCACCTAATAAATCATTTTATTAGTCTTTAAAGTGTTACGTGACTGCTGTTTTGTTTGTTACAATACAGACTAACACGGCTACCTCTCTGTTACTACCCTCAGAGAGTGAATACATAAGCACAAATACATAAGCTGGAACCAAACAAAATTCTTGCCTGAATTTGGGTGAATACTCACAAATCTATTTTCCCTCTTTTCATTCATTTCAGATGATTGATAGACAAATGGCTGTGTCAGCCCACTAACTCTGTTAACATGTGTCACCATCTCCCATCAGATGCTATCAACTTTTGGGCCATACCATGCCAAACCAGACCGCTTGGAAATGATAGGCCCCTGGGCCCTAACACTAGCTCCTGAGCAACCCACAACCTGGGTGTTGAAAGTCAAACTTACATTTATCAAGAATGTAGCTGAGTTCTTGGAATTTATTTTGTCCTAAAATATTTCAGCACGTGTGCCCCATGTGCGCTCCAGGCACACAGCGCTCGCTGCAGAAAACCAAGGATACATGCAGTATCCTAGCATTTTAGAAGCATTCCCTCTTCATTTGTTTATTTCCAACACATGGATTAGACAATGGGCTAGCTAATGAAAGTGCCATCGCAAAAACAATCGCTTGGTCACAATGGCTGTATGCAGTGTTGTTGTAGCCACGTTGGTCGCAGGGTAGTAAGAGACAAGGCAGGTAAGGTAATAACTGTTGTTGGATCAGTCTTTTGAAAGCTCATCTCTCTCACCAACAGGAGCTGGTCCAATAAAATCTGCTCTGCCATTCTACCTGTATGCCCCCCACTTGAACAACCTTAAGCTGGATGGCGTTCACCTTTCGAGGAGGGGAAAGACCATATTCGAACACAGACTTGCTAACCTGGTGAGGAGGGCTTTAAACTAGGTTTGCCGGGGACAGGGGAGCAAAGCCCGCAGGTAAGTGGAGAACATGGAAACCTGAGAGATGGGTCGGAAGTAGGGGGGAGCAAGGGCAACAATGTCAGAGTAAAAAGAGGGCCAGGAAAAAACTGGGGGGGAAAGTTCAAATCAATATCTAAGATACCTATATACCAATGCAAAAAGTATGGGTAATAAGCAGGAAGAGCTGGAGTGCTAATAAATAAATACAATTATGATATCATTGGCATCACAGAAACTTGGTGGGATAATACACGATTGGAATGTTGGTATTGAAGGCTACAGCCTGGTTAGGAAAGATAGACAGGGAAAAAAGGGGGGAGGTGTTGTCTTATATATAAAAAATGTACACACTTGGACTGAGGTGGAGATGGACATAGGAGATGGACGTGTTGAGAGTCTGTGGGTTAGTTTAAGAGGGGTAAAAAACAAGGGTGATGTCCTGTTAGGAGTCTACTACAGGTCACCTAACCAGGTGGAAGAGGTGGATGATGCTTTTTTTAAACAACTAACAAAATCATCCAGAGCCCAGGATTTGGTGGTAATGGGAGACTTTAACTATCCAGATATATGCTGGGACACTAATACAGCGGGGCACAGACTATCCAATAAGTTCTTAGACTGCATTGGAGACAATTTTTTATTCCAAAAAGTTGAAAAAGCCACCAGGGGAGAAACAGTTCTGGATTTGATTTTAACAAATAAGGAGGACTTGGTCGAGAATTTGAATGTAGGAGGCTACTTGGGTGAAAGTGATCATGAAATCATAGAATTCACAAGGACTGGTAGGAGGGAAAATAGCAAAATAGAGATGATGGATTTCAGGAAGGCAGCTTTTGGTAAACTCAGAGAGCTGGTAGGTAAGATCCCATGGGAGGAAAAACTGAGGGGAAAAACAACTGAGGAGAGTTGGCAGTTTTTCAAAGAGACATTATTAAGGGCCCAAAAACAAGCTATTCCCCTATGTAGGAAAGATAGGAAATATGGGCAAAGACCGCCTTGGCTTAACAAGGAGATCCTGCGTGATCTCAAACTAAAAAAGGAATCCTATAAAAAATGGAAACTAGGACAAATTACAAAGAATGAACATAGGCAAATAACACAGGAATGCAGGAGTAAAATTAGAAAGGCTAAGGCACAAAATGAGCTCCAACTAGCTACAGGCATAAAGGGTAACAAGAAAGTCTTTTACAAATATATTAGAAACAAGAGGAAGACCAAGGACAGGGTAGGGCCATTGCTCAGTGAGGAGGGAGAAACAGTAACAGGGAACTTGGAAATGGCAGAGATGCTTAATGACTTCTTTGTTTCGGTCTTCACAGAGAAGTCTGAAGGAATACCTGACATAGTGAATGCTGGTGGAAAAGGGGTAGAGTTAGTTTTTGAAATAAAAAAAGAACAAGTTAAAAACCATTTGGAAAAATTAGATGTCTGCAAGTCACCAGGGCCTGATCAAATGCATCCTAGAATCCTCAAGGAGCTGATAGAAGAGGTAGCTGAGCCGTTAGCTCTCATTTTTGGAAAGTCATGGGAGACAGGAGAGATTCCAGAAGACTGGAAGAGAGCAAATATAGTGCCCATCTACAAAAAGGGGAATAAGAACAACCCAGGAAATTACAGGCCAGTCAGCTTAACTTCTGTGCCAGGAAAGGTAATGGAGCAGGTAGTTAAGGAAGTCATCTGCAAGCACTTGGAAGGTAGTAAAGTGATAGGGAACAGCCAGCATGGTTTTGTAAAAAACAAATCATGTCAAACCAACCTGATAGCTTTTTTTGACACGATAACGAGACTCATAGATAAGGGAGAAGCAGTGGATGTGGTATACCTAGACTTTAGTAAAGCATTTGATACAGTCTCGCATAATATTCTTATCGACAAACTAGGCAAGTCCAACTTAAATGGGGCTGCAATAAGGTGGGTGCATAACTGGCTGGCTAATCGTATCCAGAGAGTAGTTGTTAAAGGTGCTCAATCCTGCTGGAAAAGCATAACAAGTGGGGTTCCTCAGGGGTCTGTTTTGGGACCAGTTCTGTTCAATATCTTCATTAATGATTTGGATATTGGCATAGAAAGTATGCTTATTAAGTTTGCAGATGATACCAAGCTGGGAGGGGTTGCAACTACCTTGGAGGATAGGGTCATAATTCAGAATGATCTAGATAAATTGGAGAAATGGGCTGAAGTAAACAGGATGAAGTTTAATAAAGATAAATGTAAGGTGCTGCACTTAGGAAGGAATAACCTGTTTCACACATACAGGCTACGTCTACACGTGCCCCAAACTTCGAAATGGCCATGGCCATTTCGAAGTTTACTAATGAAGCGCTGAAATGCATATTCAGCGCTTCATTAGCATGCGGGCAGCAGCCTCGCTTCGAAATTGACGCTCCTTGCTGCCGCGCGGCGCGTCCAGACGGGGCTCCTTTTCGAAAGGACACTGCCTACTTCGAAGTCCCCTTATTCCCATGAGCTCATGAGAATAAGGGGACTTCGAAGTAGGCGGCGTCCTTTCGAAAAGGAGCCCCGTCTGGACGCGCCGCGCAGCGGCAAGGGGCGTCAATTTCGAAGCGAGGCTGCCGCCCGCATGCTAATGAAGCGCTGAATATGCATTTCAGCGCTTCATTAGTAAACTTCGAAATGGCCATTTGCATGGCCATTTCAAAGTTTGGGGCACGTGTAGACACGGCCACAGAATGGGAAAAGACTGTCTAGGAAGGAGTACAGCAGAAAGGGATCTAGGGGTTCTAGTAGATCACAAGTTAAATATGAGTCAACAGTGTGATGCTGTTGCAAAAAAAGCAAACATGATTCTGGGATGCATTAGCAGGTGTGTTGTGAACAAGACACGAGAAATCATTCTACCTCTCTACTCTGCACTGGGTAGGCCTCAGCTGGAATATTGTGTCCAGTTCTGGGCACCCCAATTCAAGAAAGATGCAGAGAAATTAGAGAAGGTCCAGAGAAGAGCAACTAGAATGACAAAAGGTCTGGAGAACATGACTTATGAAGAAAGGCTGAAAGAACTGGGCTTGTTTAGCTTGGAAAAAAGAAGATTGAGTGGGGACATGATGGCGGTTTTCAGATATCTTAAAGGGTGTCATAAGGAGGAGGGAGAAAACTTGTTCTTCTTGGCCGCTGAGGAGAGAACAAGAGGCAATGGACTTAAGCTGCAGCAAAGGAAGTTTAGGTTGGACATTAGGAAAAAGTTCCTAACTGTCAGGGTGGTCAAGTACTGGAATAAGTTGCCAAGGGAGGTTGTGGAATCTCCCTCGCTGGAGATATTTAAGAACAGATTAGATAGATGTCTATCAGGGATGGTGTAGATAGTGGTCGGTCCTGCCGTCGGGGCAGGGGACTGGACTCGACGGCCTCTCGAGGCCCCTTCCGGTCCTAGTGTTCTATGATTCTATGATTCTATGCGTGTCTGTCATCCAGGAACACCCATGACTCAGAACCCCGCATCGTTGGAGTGCCAGTGGCAGCTCCGCAAGCTGTGGGGGTCACATCCAGGCAAGCTGCTGCAGGCCAGATCCACCCCTAGCATGCTCCTGTTTAAATACAGTGCATCAAAGCTTTCTCTGATTACCTGTTATACACGTACATTATTCTAGCACGGTTTGCACATACAAAAGCATCGGTAACAGACTTTGTTTACCCTTCATGATGGCAAGCACCCATGGTCTGGAAAACTCCATCATCCAGCACAGCCTATGTCCCAAAACTGCTGGACTAAAGAGGTTCAGGTTCACTAGCTATTGCTTTTAATAAAGCTTCTGCATCATGAAGCCTGCAGGTCATACCTAAACCTACTCTTATGGCTAAGCAGTTTGATACTTCACACACGTTTCCAGATGAACTCTCAGAGGCCCACCAGTGACACAAAAGGGTCTCAGGCCCCCAACTGCTGAGCAGCACTGAGGGCTGGGTGTGAGGGGCACATTGCAGTCCCAGCAGCGCTGAGGGCTGGCTGCCCACTGTCCTACCTGCTTCTGCCCTAGGCTCTACCCGTTCTGGAGACACAGAGCAGAACCCCCCCCATACCTTGCCCAGGGGCCGGCAAGACTGTCAGCCCCACTGAACTGCTGTGATTCATTAGCTGCTGCATTTTTTTTTCAGGATAAAACAAACCACAAGTTTCTACACGAAAACTCCATTCAATTTTTTTTTTTGCGGGGTGGCCACAGGGCAAAGAGGCAGCTTTTAGCTTAATATATCTTAAGTAGGGAAGGTATATAAAGCATTATAAGGTAAAAATGTCTGGGGTTTTACCTGAATGTAGAATAATTGGGGCTCCAATTTACACCAATAGGTAGAAGAGTATTAAGCAAACCTGTACCAAGGTTTGACATGAGTTTGCAAGGGGAGTTTCACACAGAGGTGGGTAATGGCAAACTTCCGCATTTCCAGGGAGAGAAAGACGGATTCTGGCAGCTAGAAGAGGAACTCAAACTTCAGTGAGATCAAGGCAGAGACTGAGGTTTAAATGTGCTGTTCAAGGTTTGAAATATCTTGCTCACCCACAAAAAGGAAATGGTTTGACTTAATCACACACGTTTTTTTCTCATGTGCCATTATTATTATTATTATCATTATTATCATCATTATTATTATTATATAATTTCCTGCCTTTGCACAGGATGGACAAAGTGATCTCATATAAAATCATTGGGCCATATCATATCACCAAAGGGTAACATCTCATGATGTGCTACAGCCTTTTGAAATTAGAGCTCGAGAAGATGCGGCACGTGGTAGTGCTCCTGCTGCTGCCTTCATTTCCTCCACTGCTAGTGCCAAAGCACGTTCATAACGGATCAGACGAGGATGAACTCTTGAGACGTCAAGAAAGAAACGCTATTTTCCCCATTAGTAGGTATTACCTACAGGCTCTGTTCGCAAAGGACACGGTCTCCTCCCTGTTTCCCTCTCCCTTCTGCCCCCAAACTTTTGCATCTGTTGAACAGGCATTGTTGGACCAGAAGTGTCTCTACTGTGTGTGGCTTTGCTTTAAAAATTAAATGGCTGCTGAAGCACGGCAATGGATTTGGAGCTCACTACTGCACTGTTCTACAAATGCCTAATCACAGCCGAGGAAAACACCATTCGCTTTAAGGGAGAGTCACAGCAACAGACCAAAATAAAACTTGGAAATAGGAGCAGAGGAAGATGGGAACATGTGGTTCGAATGTCTCCTTGTACTTTCCTAGGAAACAAAACTATTATTTATATAAGTAACACACATTTCCAGCTTGGCCCACCACGCTGTTTTCTCTCTTTTCTTCATTCTTCTCACCTTGCTCTTCTCACATGTATAAAAACAAAGGAGAAAGATTCCTTTTTGGCACAACCAGATTAGATAGATAGATAAATAGGTAGATATTGGTACATTAATGTCAGCTATTGATTGTATCAGTGCTTGGGTAAGCTCAAATGAGTCTCTATGATCATATTTGTCTCCTTTCAAATATGGACTCTCACTAAAACCTACCCAAAGTAGCAACATGGTTTCCAAGCTATCTCATGATAAATCATAAGATCTCATGATGCATCACTTCATCTGAATACAACAGTGGTCAAAGGCCTAAGATATCTGGAGATTTGAAAAAGTGTTAACCAGTCACGAGTTGTTACCTCCATCTAACGAGATGAATTGCCCTGGTGTATTGACCAAGCTAACACTGAGAGGTGAAATACACACTTCTCACCGCTGTTTTGGGTGAATCTCTTCTTGATTTTCAGCCCAGTCTTTGTTGATAACTCTTTTTTTCATTCACAACTGTAGGAGTATTATTATGAACACTCAGATATCCAAATACCTGCCTGCCAATACTTATAGATCAAAATGACAAAACTGGGCTTGGGAGTTCAGTGTGAAGTATACACGGACAAATCCTGACAACTATTTGCACCTTTTGTTTGTAAAGACCTCTTTGAGGGGTATTCCATTATCTCCTTAGGTAACCTGGTCCAGTGTTTTACTAGAAAGCTTTTCTTAATGTCTAACCTAAATCTCCCTCTCTGCAAATGAAGTTATTTCTTGTCCCCTCCAATTGATCGCTATCTTCTTCATAACAACCTTATACATATTTGAAGGCTGTTTTCCTGCCCTCCTCAGAGATCTCATCTCTAAACATGGCCAGTTCTTTCGACCTTTCCTCACAGAACTTATTTTCTAAAACTTTTATCATTTTTATTGCGGTCCTATGGGCTGTCTCCAACTCATCCACCTCGTTCTCAAAGTGTGGTGCCATAAGTGAACACAGGATGACAACTCAGGCTCCGTTCCTTGTCTTACATATGCCCTGAGGGGTCGACAGCCACTGCAGACCTGAGGCAAGGGGAAGGGCTGGCTCTGCATCCCAGAAAGAACGTGGCCTCAGGTGGAAGGGGCGGAGCCTGGGCAGCCAGCCCTCTGCACTACCTAGTGCACAGCATGCCCCCTACACACCCAGCCCTCAGAGCCATGCAGAGCACCCAGCATGGCACTCCAGCAGCAATTTAAAGGGGTCCTGGGCTCCAGCCTCCACCACTGCACAGCCAGGACCTCAGGGACTCTTTGAATCTCTGGCCCCTGTGGCAATTGCTCCCTTTGCCACCCTCATCAGTGGGCTTGCAAATGACATTCCTGTTAATACATCCCAGAATAAGATTTGTCTTATTCTGCAACACCCCCATACTTTTCATCCCTATTTGCAATCCACTTTAGCCCCCAGATCCTTTTCAGCAGGACTGCTGTCTAGTCCCCCTTTTATATTTGCACATCTGATTTTTCCTTCCTAAGTGAAGTATTTTCTGCCTGTCTTTATTGATGCAGCTCATTGATTTCAAAATTGTGAACCACCTTCCTTTTTGGTTATTTTTCAACCAACAAGTATACATGAAACATTTTGTTTACGAGAGTGGTCATGAAAAGGGAATGTTATGACTTTTCCTGCAGATATGCATTTGAATTAATAATCATAGCAGAAGCTTTCCCATAGCCATCTTGAGAAGTCTTTGTGGGTTTGGGAGTTATCCAAGCAAGGAATAGAAATAACACCATGTGACCTCAGTGACCAATCTCACAGCATGAATGGTGAATTATGAATAATATGTGCTCAGAACGCTAGTTGTGGTTAGAGCTCACAATAAATCAAAAGACTTCAACGCAGTCCCCTCAACTATTTGTTGAATCATTTTTAATAACAAACAAACTCATAAATATTCAAGTTAATTTATGCATAAACTTGCAAGCAGAAAAAGGGATTATATTCACAGAAAGAATTATTACTATGAATGCTTTATTGAGATCTATTAATAAAATATGTCATGAGGGAAGTAACTGTTGTGGTAAATTTATTAACAGTGTTGGAAAATCCCCTTGTATCACTTCTCTCATTCTCTTCAGTTTTCCCTTTTTTCTTATTTGTAATGAGCTTGAGATCTGTAGATGAGAGTTTCTAAATTCAGAAGAGATGCTTGAGGGTTGCAAAGGGGTACTTCAAATTACGTTTGACAGATGGCACACAAAAAAAGTGCAAATAAGTTGGTTTAACCCCAATTTTTAAAAATAAATCAGAAAAGATTCTCAAAGGAGGGAGGGTGGACCACCTGAAAAAGTTGTCCAAGAAAAGCTAATGTAGTTTCAGACGTGACAAGTTATGAGCATGAATGTGCTGGAGTACTTTAAGGAAAGTACCGCATGGGAGAAAACAAGCAAAGAAAGTCATTGAGACTACTTCAGAAGTGAGTATAAAGGAGTCTAAATTAATATCACAGCTCTTTCTACCCTCCTTCCGGTGATTGTTACGTCAGTTTAGATGCATTTGGACTCCCTTAGATTTATATCTAGTAGGTTAATGGGTTAATGAGTGGTGTAACTTTCGTAGTGCGGTAGGCACAAAAGTGTAAGTTACAGCAATGTAGACTCACTTATCTTTATATCTGAATTCTGCTCAATATATATTTTATATATGTAGCTTTTCGCATAGCATTTAGCAATATTACAACATCAGAGAATGATGGTTAAAATGAAGAGTCATGGAATAGGGAAAGTATAAAATGCTGCATAGAAAACTGTCTTAGGAAGATCAGGAAATGTAGAGTAGACAAGGATAGAAACTTGTGATATCAAAGAGGTCTCAGCACTCAGCGGGCCTCTGATAAAAATCTGGATGAAGACATTGGAAACAAAATTACAAAATTTGTAAATTAGAGGCCTGGCAAATAATGAAGAGCTAACAAGATTCAGAAAGATCTAGTGACAGAAAGCTCTATATGAAGCATGGTGGTGGCGACAGGGGCAGCGGTGGTGGTAGTATTCAATGTAGACAAAGGTAAAACGATTTGCCTAGTAGCAAAGAATCCTCCTAAGTCTAATATGCTCAGTGGAACAACCAGTCAGCACTCTGACCAGGAAAAAAAACACTGGAAACTCATTGTAATAAAAAATATGCAAACCATCCGTCCCATACAAAGCAGCTGTAAAAGTAAAAGCAAGTACAGGTTGAACCTTTCTAGTCTGGCACCCTAGGGACCTGAGCAGTGCTGAACGAGAGAACTTACCAAACCACGGGAAATCAAAGTCGCCTAGTAGCATTACCAACACTTCCACTGCTTACTGGGCTCATAGAAGATATGTAGGGGTAAATTAGAGCTAAATAACAGCACAGAACACTGACAGCTGGGACTGGTAGCTATAAATAAACTTCATGGGAACTTGGAAACTCCTGCCACACCCATGAGAAGCAGACATTTGGCTAATTGAATCATGCCGGACTACAGATGTTGCTGGACCAGAGAGTGCTGGACTAGAGATGTTCAGCCTGTAAAAGTCTCTACCTAGAGTTTCATGTGGATCTGCTGCTCCTGGAAGGATGCCACTGAAAGTTTTGGTTTTGTCTTCTGTATGGCTCAGGAATGAGAACCCCCTTATGCTAGGGAATGTACATACATACAACAAAATATGGGCCCACACCTCAAAAAGTCTCTAAGTACGTGACAAGGAGCAACAGGTGGCAACAACCAAAAGCCTGGAGAAGAACGAGGTACTGGTGCAGCCAGAATTTTCTCTCCCTTTAATGTTAATGTAAAACCACGCATGAAACTTCCTCTTAAAGGCCCCAAGTGGGCAAAGCACTTGAGCCTCTGCTGAAGTTTAAGCATGTGAGTAGCCTCAGTGAGTTCAGTGGCATCTGAACATGTGTTTAAGGATAAACATATTCTGAAATGCTGTGCTGAGGAATAAAGGTGCTCTCCTGAATCATGGCTCTAGAGTTCAACAGGGTTGAAGGTTTTCTGGACCTGATAGGCCCTTACCAGTGGAGCAAGATTAAGAAAATTGGGCTCAATATCACAGGAAAAGAGGAAATTTTAGGTGAAATAATAGATGTTTTGAAGAGTGTGATGCAATTCATGAAATTTGGAGTTAAAAGGTTACAAACAAAGGTAATTGACATTTTCTTACCGTACTCAATCCCATTTAGTTCATCCGCAGCTGGCCGAAATTTTTTTTCCCATTAAGTAGGATTTTCCAATAAACTGTTGACTGCCCACAGCTGAAAATCAAATCATTAAAGCATGGTTTTTTCCCAGTTCTTCACTGCTAAATGTGTTATGTTGCTAAAGAATATAAATATTTGACTGGTTTTCAGATGAAAAGGTATCCAGTCACCTTTTAGTGACTCCCTTTTATAGCCAGTGAACACAAAATCACAAGCAAACTGGGGCGGGAGGGGAACCTCAGCACATACATCCTTTTTTTGAGTTTGATGCTGAAGTTCATGGCCTTGTGACAAGCTGATTTGTAGTAACCACTCAGGGCTGGTTGGAATGGCATACCTCAGGTATGTTTATTTAGTGCATCAATGCAGATATAAAAAATTCACTCTGAACGTATAGATCTTGGGCTGTGGCTGAATCACAGAATCATGGAACACTAGAACTGGAAGGGACCTTGAGAGGTCATCAAATCCCGTCGCCTGCCGTCATGGATCAAGCACCATCTCTAGACCATCCCTGAGAGATGTATATCTAATCTGCTCATAAATATCTCTCGTGATGGAGATTCCACAACCTCCCTATGCAATTTTTTCCACCCTGACAGTTAAGAAGTTTTTCCTGCCAGGGAGAAATGTTCTATATAGGGTAGGGCATATGGAGGGGCTGTGTGAATAAGTTCATTAAGGCACTTTTGCACCTTCTGATGCTAGGTTTGTCTGGCATTGTGCTGGTTCTCAATATAAATTACAGCACCCAAAAAACTGTTCCAATTTATTCTGGCTGACGGCAAGCTCAAGGGACTATTGTGGTAGTTGTGAATCAGTCAAAGTTAAAAAAGAAACTCTTGCTTCCCTTAGTCAAGTCCCATACTGCAGCTACTGGCATAGGGTTTCCTATAAAATTTAAGAATTCACATCCAAAAAAGAATCATTCAACAGCCAGCTACTGCCTGAGGGGGCAGCAAAAATTTGCTCCAATATATATGAGAATTATACTCGATATATGAAATTAAAATGATGGAACAGATTTCAGCCAGACTGGCCCCCATCTGCAGAAGGCATGCCTGCATTTAGCATGAGCATTCTCCTTCTGGCACCTTTGTGAATGAAAGGTGTGATTCTGTAAGGCACTGAGCATCTCCTGCGAGACGCTGAACTCTCTCATCTCCCATTCACTTCAGCAAGCACCGTGCAGAGATGGGAGTTTTCAAAGAAGGCTGATGGCAGCAAGCTTCCCACTTGCACTGAACTGCAGCCAGAGTCCAGTGCCTGAGATTTTGGCTCCTTTGGAAGCTCAGCCTAGGACTATCTGAGCTCTTTAGTGAGGCGTAACAAGCTGTGCTATCACCTTGTGATGTTTTTATTGTCACTGCAGTGAACTGTAATTGCCCGCCACTTTGAGGATGTTTTGATTCCTTTGGGATCATTGTGGTTTCAAAAAATCCGTGAGTAATTTCTTTGGATGGCTGAATTTGGTATTAGTTTTGGCAGCAGCCTTTGCTTTTAAGGAGTTCTAGTAACTCAGAAATGACCCGTAAGTTTCTGATACTCTTCATCACCATCAGTTATATTACAACATCAGTGGCCATGATTGCTTTTATTTGCAAGGAGGCCATTAGTCACTTCCTGAATTCTATTATCAAGTTTTATTCCCCCATTTGCCAAATAATGTAGCTCATTCATAGGCTTGGATTTCTGAAAGGAGCACATTTCATCCAGGCATTTGTTGTCTTCCATTGAACGAGGAATGACAGCCCATACTAATACCCTCATTTTAAGTTCTGGAGGAGCTCTGAGGTCAAAATCTTATGTAAAACCCAGTGAGCCCAATGTATCTCTGACATTTCCCCAGTCTTACTTATGTACTACTTTAATTAATTGAGCAGCATTGTCTGAGCCTGAGCCTGTTTGCACTGGAGTCAACTTCGACCCTTGCCCTGCTTGTTTCTAAAAATATGCCTTAATTCAACCATAAAGTACTGTGAGCGCAGCTAAAACATTCATCCATTGTAGTGGCATAGTGTAGGAAATACCTCTTATGCCTTTACTATTCCTAAAGCCAGAAGAAGCTTTCAGTATGCACTCAGTGCAGTAGGCTCATTTGTGTTCATTTGTGGAGTAGTGGAGAAGGAGTCCCTCCACTTTAGAAATTACTGGGTGAAATTTCCTGCCCTGTGTGATGCAGAAGAACTGGTAAATGGTCAATATATTCCTTCTGGCCTTAAATTATATTAATCTCTCCTTCCACTGAAATCAATGGCAAAATTCTGCTTGATTTTCACATGAGACACAAGCAGATCTTCTGTTGGGAGCCATGTTTACTGATTCCATGGGACTCTATGAAATCATTGTATCAAGCCTCGGAGGCTCCTTCACAAAGAGCTGGAGTCCTTTTATGAAGCTTAATCCTTCCTCCCCCATCGTCATCTTTTCCAGTGAGAGTGAGAGCAGCTGTTGTTTCTCCTTCAAGCACACATGGGTTGCCAGAAAGCCTAAGGGCCCCACCTTCTTATGTCCATTCTTGGATGCAAATTGGTATATGCATCATATTACAATAGCCATGTCGTGAGTCCTTTTCCCTTCTGTACATATGTGATTTAATGGCTTTCCCAGGAACAGTGAGTTCAATATTATATTGTACAGGCTACTCAGGGTGTCCTGTGTACTGCTTATTCTGTAGCGTATTATAGCATATTACTGCACCTCCACTTACATACATACCAGTAGTAAAATGTAATCTCTTACTGAAAAAAATGTTAGTGCTATTCAAACTAGAACACAGTTGTGGTGTCCTTAGCAACAGGTAAACAGCTGTGAGGTTACAGAATTCATCTGGGATGTATGGGGACTGGAAGTGGGTACCTAACCACGGAGCTAAATGTTATGAGCATGGCTCTTCTCTCCGCCCTCAGCCATTTTGTGCAAGCTGGGAAGCTGGGCCTGATCTGGGAGACAAGGTGAGTGCACACTTCCCAGACTGGGCCCTGCAACCCATGTATCACCCTGGATCTTAGGTCTCTGGATACCTGGAGGGGAACAGCAGTGCACACGTACAAAGGCAGAAACATAGGTATTGAGGGAACTTGTACTCCAAAAACTGAAGTGCTGAGTAAGTTTAGGTCCCTCTGGGATTCAGGAACAATTGAGTGGCCATTTTGGGATTCCCAATGAGACTTAATTCTGTAACATTTGGGAATCTAGCCCAAAGTGACTTGTCCAGAATCAAACAAGAAATCTATTGTATGACAAGAAATTCCACCTGAGTTGCTGAGTCCAGCTAACTGCTCCAAACAGTGGACTTCCCTTCTTCTCTGGTGTTCCCTGTAAGCTGGGTGCTTGGGCGGCTGCCCAGGAGAGATTCAGGTGCCGTCCAGCTGATTAGCAGAGCCCCCACCCCCAGCCATCCACAGCTGGCAGTGTGTGTTTGTATTGGTGAAGCCCATCTGCACATGACTTGATGCACATAAAATTCATTCCACCCACGGATGGAAAAAAATAGAGGGAACCCTGTTCTTCTCCTTCAGTACATTGAAACAAAATAAAGTATGGCTCAACAAGCGATTATCTGAATGTAGCCCTTTACTTTTCCAATGGGTTTTTCAAAATCTGACCCAGGATTTAGGAACAGTGATACATGCCTGTAAAAAAAATTATGGTTCTGCCCACTTTATGTATTACAGGTTGAACCTCTCTAGTCTGGCACCTTTGGGACCTGACCAGTGCCAAACAGGAGAATATGCCAGACCACAGGAGATCAATATTGTCTAGCAGCATTACCAACAAACGCTTCCACTGCTTACTGGGCTCTTTAGGGCTTTACAGCTAAAGAACAGCATGGAACACGAAGAGCTAGGACTGGTGGCTGTAAGCAAACTTTCTGGAACCATGGGAAGCTTGGCCACACCCATAATAAGTGGTCAACCATCTAATTAAAATCATGCCAGATTATGGATGTTGTCACACAAGAGTGCCAGATTAGAGAGGTTCAACCTATATTTCATTCCTACTTGCAATCAACCAGGGTATGTCATTGTTTATAAATTATGAAAAGCAATTCACCGATTTATATTTTTACCCACTCACATTGTAAGTAATTAAATGTTTAAAGTGTAGCTAAAGTTAAATATCAAATGACTAATATACTCTCAGAAGTGTATATCTATATTATGTATTTTTCTATGTAGCTATAAACATAATAAAAAATTAATAAAAAAGGAGATTTCATCTATCAGAAGAGGATGGAATTTTTACCCCTTTTTCTCACTATATTGGTTTTTACATCTGGGCTACGTCTACACTAACATTCCTCTTTTGAAAGAGGCATGCAACTGAGGGAAATGGAAAATGCAAATGAGGTACAGATTTACATATCTGACACCTCATTTGCATATTCTTCTTTCAAAAGAAGAAAATCGGTGTTGATGTGGCACTTTCTAAAGTAATCCCCATCTTCGAAGGAACCCTGCTTCCTTTTTTTTTTCTTTTAGGAAGAAAGGTTCTTTTGAAGATGGGGTTTACTTTCAAGAGCCATATCTACACTGCCTTTAGACGCTCTTTTGAAAGAATATGCAAATGAGGTGCCATATATGTAAATCTATGTTTCATTTGTATTTTTGATTTCCCTCATTCGCATACCTCTTTCGAAAGAGGGGTGCTAGTGTAGACACAGCCCTGGAGTTTGTTTATTTTTTCAGTCATTGATTGATTTAAGGGAAGGGGAAAATTTAATTCCAAAAAGCAGCAGGTTATATCTTCAGTGTCATATACTAACAGGAAAATCTGTTCAGTTCCATATACTAAGGTTGCAAGAGCTTTAACTGTCTATATGCAATGGATGTGCAGTACAAAATCGCCTGATAGCTACGAGCAGCTCTAGGATAAAGTGTGTTTCCTAATATTTACTACATCCTATTGCTAACGATCTTAGAAGACATTCAGGCAGAATGTATGACATCATTGGTAGCATGATTTGTGGTTTGTGGGCGGTAAGAATGAAGATTATTTGATGTTTTAGTGAGTGACTAAATGCTGATCGGAACCAGATACTGGTAAAGCAGCTGCCAAGAAAGAGCACAGTACTTTCGGCCTCTAGCAGAGTGATCTACTGGCATAAAAACAGTTGTCATCTCCTAGCAAAAGATCCCCATGCTGTGGTCCATAATATGCTTTACTCTGTCCCCCAGCTTCTGAGCTCTCGCTGCAAAGGGCTTCCTTCAGTTAAGACTGTGACGTGTACAGTTGTTGTTAGCCTGCAGGCACACAGTTAAATACACAGGTCCGCAGGAAGAAGACTGCCCTCTGTCCGCAGGAGAAACTCGGCTTCTCCCCTGTCTGCAGAAGGGGAAACAGTTGGTTAATGTACAGAGATGGAAGATCAAAAAGTAGGTGGGATGGGAACAGGGGTTGGTTTTTCCCAGTGAAACTAAAATATTCCTCTGAGCCTTCTCCCCTTATGGCCTTTTGTTTTCTCTTTTCATTCCCACTGTAGCACATTGCACCCACAGATGGACAGAGCATTGCTGCAGCATCAGAACCATGTGGAACTAACAATATAAGGTTGGAGGGAGGTCTGGAGCACCCTATGTGTAGTGCAGACACTTCACTGACCGTAACTAACGTACGCCCGTAACAGTCCTGCAAGGTAGGTTATTATCCCCATTTAGTAAATAGAGAACCTGAGAACAAGAAGTTAAACACCTTACCAAAGCCACAGCAAGTTACTGACAAAGCAAGGCTATGACCGCAGTCTCCTAACTTCCATCCAGTCTATTATCCATAGCTAGACTACACTCCCGCTATTCCTTGTGTTTAAAAATCAGTGTGTATCATGTGTCCTACCTGATGTCTTTCACTACCTAGAGAATAATCTTCCATTGCACAGCAGTAAAAGGTGGCAGCGATTTTCCTAATATTAAGAGGAAATCTGCCATTCATCTCAAACAGCAAGGTATAAGAGTGAATCTGGTAATAACGTGTGATGCGCAAACAAGTTAAGTCTCTCACACGGAAAAGCTAACATTTCTAACTCCTTTAATGGATAGTGGGCAGTTTGTGAGCAAATAAGATAATGAAGCCAAAGTGCATGATCCCCATGTTTTGCAGTCCTTCCCTCTAAACTCACAATAGCCATATAGTTTTAGGAATCTCTCAGGCAAATACATAATTACCTTTATATTGTTTACTATACACACGTAATGTTGGATCTGATCTCTACTTTTATTTCAGCAGGTGGCTCCAACCAATATTTGCTCTATGTGCTGAGTGCTCTTTTGCAGAGACTTTGTAGCAGGCAGTCTCCAAGTAAAAGACAATAATCCAGACCTTCTGCACTGTCTTTTAAAAGGTAATGCGCAGATCAGAGTTCCAAATGATTGCTACCCACCAAACACATCAGCCTTCGAATCAAACGATAAAAGCACACCCTGAAAGATACAGCTTATGAGCAGAACGATTAATTTCAAAGTAGAAATAAACTGGGAATCAACAAGATGGAGGCAGATGTGCGCTTCTAACAAGAGTGATGAACAAATGAAAGTGCAGGACAAGTTTTGTGTTTCAGTAAGGGTTGGGGCATCCATGCCATTTCTGACTGTATTCTAGAGCAGACACAGCAAGTGTGGTCTGTCACACAGGAAATTGATGAAGTCAGTATATATTTAATTAGTGTTATCTTACTTAAAACATAGTATTACATAAGAAATTAGGTTTTGCCCTGTGGTTCACCTAGTCCAGAATTCTGTCCTTAGTTGAATTGCATCAGCTCACGTTTTCCAGGGAGCAAAGATTTGTACATTTGCTAAACAAAACAGAGCAAAATTCAGGGTATGAATTCTATGCAACTGACGAGGTGGGTCTTTGCCCATGAAAGCTTGTGCTCCAACACACCTCTTAGTCTATAAAGTGCCACAGGACTTCTTGGTTTTTTTGCATGAATTCTGTAATTCCTTCATGCAAATATTTTTCATCTAGTATGCCATCCCATCTTAAAGAAAAGTCAAGTGGGCTAGAACCATACAGGGCCCTCCTTTGAAACTTCACATAGCATATGTTTAGTGGTCCCTGGAACCAAGTTGCTATGCATAAGTCCCCTCTTGTATTCTTGGTTGTAGGTTATTAATGTTAAGACAAACACTTGGCACCATGAAAAGAGGTCCCTGGCGTAGCCTAAGCTGGATAAAAAAGAAACATTCTTGCAGCAGTAGGTTAAAATAAATCTTCAAGAAAATGCACGCAAGGTCCACTATTAATATCACATAGTGAATATTTTAGGAAACATCTTGTAAAAAAATTAAAAAAGAAAAAACATCCACTTCAATTTTTTTCCTACAGTAGGAATCGAGGCTCCTTGTGTTGATTTGATTCATTTTTCTGCTTACTATTCCACATAGGCCATTTTAAACAATGTCATTGAAGGAAAAATTTCCTGCTGTGCCTTGTGTAAATTGACTGCCAAGTAATTCATCACAGTCATAATCATTTTTAAAATCAGTTGCTAAGTCAATTGAGCAAGTGCAACCAGTTTTCCATATTTGTGTTCATTACCTATGCCTTTGTTTTTGTTTCCATTTCTGAATCACTCACAGATATCTGGATAACATAAGGGAGTGAAACTTGGCAAATCTATGTTATCTATTCATGGGATACCAGTGTTTTATTATTTAGGCCTGTATCCTGCTACTGACCAAGCATGAGCCTGCACCTGCCTGGAACCCCATTGCCTTCAATACCAGAAAGGAATGCCCACAGGCGGTCTATTGCAGGACTGATCCTGCAGTCAGATTCATTGTTGCAGACTCCTGTGACATTGGCTGCATTAGAACTCTGGACAGGGGTCCAAAGGCCTGGGCCTGTGAGTGACTTCAACCAGCACTGAAATCTGTGAATGCCCTGAGCAATCAGCACCACACAGGATGGGCCCCTAACATATCTGATTGCAAGGCCAGGGCCTGAGATTCTGGTTGACTCGCTACTGTGATCAATTCTCATTTAATGGTATCTGCTGTAATTTGGGATTTTGTGAGACTAGGATTTGGAGGTCCACCATGCTTTACCTCAGGCCCAGCCCAGCAGCCTAGTGCAGATAAGGTGTGGAGCAGCCCAAGAGACACTGCACCAGGGCCCACTGGAGTGATTCATCCCTCTAGATTAACGGGCATTGAGGGACACGATGGGCTCATCCTGAGGACAGAACTTTAAATTAGTCAGTGTGGAAGGGGCAGCTAGAGTATCAGCCCCTAGATTTAAATGTCTGGGGAGCGAGAACTGTACATTATTGAGCAGATAGGCCCTTGACTATGGAATTTGCCAATCTCAGCCTGAACCTCTCAACATCCAGCACACAGTGAAACACGCATAGTTTTGAGAGGGGGTGATTAGTGAAATAATACTTTCAGCACTCCCCTGGTCAAGATGCTATACACATAGGCTACATCTACACTAGCGCACTACGTCGAAGTATCCTATTTTGAAGTTAGGACACCGAAATAGGCTACTTCGACGTGTATTGTCTACACTTCCTCCAGGGCTGGTGCCATCGACGTTCAACGTTGAAGTAGCAACGGGGAACATGGAAAGGAGCCACCCCGGAAAGAAATGTGGAACGCCCACACACTCAAGCACTCCCCGTCGAAATAAGGGGCCAGCAAAGCCCCAAGCTGCTCCCTTAAAGGGCCCCTCCCAGACACACTTGCCCTGCACAGCACAAGGTCCACAGAGCCGACAACTGGTTGCAGACCCTGTGCATGCAGCACGGACCCCCAGCTGCAGCAGCAGCAGCCAGAAGACCTGGGCTCAGGGCTGCTGCACGCAGTGAGCATAGAGCCCCGCAGGGGCTGGACAGAGCGTCTCTCAACCCCTCAGCTGATGGCTGCCATAGAGGACCCCACTATTTCGAAGTAGCAAGATGTGGATCGTCTACACACGCCCTCCTTTGACCTTGAACGTCAAGGTAGGGCGCCATTCTCATCTTCGGATGGGAATAGCGATTTCGACGTCTCACCGCCTAACGTCGATTTCAACATCGAAATAGCACATGGAGCGTGTAGATGCAACGTGTGCTATTTCGACATTGTGCCAGCTACTTTGAAGTAGCCGCTAGTGTAGACGCACCCATTCTCTGTATAATGTTAAACAAAATAGAAGTCCAGTAGCATTTTAAAGACTAACAAAATAATTTATTAGGTGATGAGCTTTCATGGGACAGACCCACTTCTTCACATCATAGCCACACCAGAATAGACTGAATATTTAAGGCACAGAGAAACAAAAATAGTAAACAAGGTTGACAAATCAGAAAAATTATCAAGGAAAGCAAATCAGAGAGCAGAGGGGCAGAAAGGCAGAGGGGAAAGTCAAGAATTAGATAAAGCTCATCACCAAATAAATTATTTTGTTAGTTTTAAAGTGCTGCTGGAATGCTTTTTTGTTTTCATATTATATAGACTAGCACACCTATCTCTCTGTTACTATTCTGCATAATGTGCTTTGGCAGCCTGAAACTATGGAGCAGATGATGTTCAACTCGGGTAAACATGACGGCTGTGTCTACAATGGAGAGTTCTGTCCACAGAAGGGGAATTTTGTCGCCATAACGCAGGGAGCATCTACACCCATAAAGCCTTCTGTCGGCAGCGTCTCAACAGAACTCTACTTTTGCCTCGACAGAGTTATGCCTCAAAAATCTCAACAGAAGTGCAGTTTAGATGCTTCTGTTGACAGAGAGGCCTTCCAATTCACCAGACAGCCCTGTCTGCTGAGCTTCAAGTCAACTGTCCTGTTCTGTTAACAGAGCACAGGGCAATCTGGCTGCTCTCTGTTGACAGAGTGGATTGCTCTGTTGATCTGCTTTTGTGTGTAGATGCACTCTGTAGGCAGACATTGCTGTAGATAGAGTGTTGTAGTCGAGACATAGCCAACCAGTTCTACTGAACTCAGTGAAGGTATGCTTACAATGCACCAGCTGAGGATCTGGCTTTATACAACACGTGCCAATAAATTAAGAAATATACGTCTAAATACATAGGGTTACCAGTGTGGCAGGTCATCATTGTTTCTAGTAGGAAACATGAGCAATGAAAAAGTCATCGGCTCTTTTCTTTTATTCATTCCTATCATTCTTCAGATTGAATTTCTTTCCATGTCATATTATTATTATTATTATTATTATTGAAAATGCTTTTTCTTTTTAAAATGTAGTATTGGCCACAGTGCAGACACTGATAAAAGAAGATATCCCTCGTCAATGCTCCTGGAGGTTTCTCTGGTGGCTTTTTCACAAGCATTGCAATGAAAAGGAGAAATGAAATCAGCAGGTAGGAACAAAGATGCAAAGTGAAATTCAAGATGCTAGCTGAGATGGAAAGCTGCATTTCTCCGGAGGTCTCGTGCTTCCCTCCTTCCGGAAGACAGGAAAGAGCAGACTGTTCATGACAGAAAAGAGAAAACTTCTGAGGGTCTTTAGGGGAAACTCAATCAAAGAAATTATTTTCCCACAGACCAGGGCCAAGCAAACCTTAATGGCTCTTTCCTGATTGAAGAATAAATCATCTATTAATTTATGACCTGGACTGAATAAGACACCCCCAAATGTTTTCCAGTTCTATAAGTAGTTGTGTGTTCATTATTTTTTCTCCTTTTGGAGCTGCACAGCTAATTCCATTAAGGAGAAAAATAGTCTTCAGCCTTCTTCGCAGGTTATAATGAAAAAGTGTCTACTTAAGAGGGGTAACCCCACGCTTGCCATGTATTTCCAACCGCCTCCCCCCCAGTAAGGGAGAGAAAATTAAGTGTAAGCACATGGTGAATCCGGTCTGTTAGGTGCAGCCATTGGCCCAGGGGCAGCCTCATCCAGCTTGAAGGAAAACTCTAAAATCTGAGCAGAAAGCAAGGGTGGTTGGAAGGAAACACGGGAAAGCTGTTGTAGAATTTGTGATGCACAATTGCTGCTGGGACATGCTATTAACCAGCCCTCTGTTGAAGCAATGAATGGCTCTGGATTGCTTTGTTTATTTCCCTTCAAGCAAGCAGTAAAAGAGTGGGGTGAATAATCCACCAGGCAGGCTATATGTGCAAATACGATCACCCAGGTTCACAGCATAGGTAGGCTGTGTTTAAGAGATGCACACATCTCATAGAGCTGGAAGGGACCTCAGGAGGTCATCGAGTCTAGTCCCCCGCCCTCTTGGCAGGACCAAGCATTGGCCTTTTTTTTTTTCATTAGCAGCATGGGAGTTCTTGCCAGCTCGCTTGGCTGTTTGAATCTGGAGTGTCCACCCGTGTCTGTTTCCTGGCTGAGCCATGGAGGTGAAAGCACCTCCACGGGTCACAGGTATCTGACCAATCCTGCCACTTCTGGGGCCACCAATCTGCCGGCAAAACCAAACTGCTCCCAGCCTTACCCACTCATGGTCTATAACGCACCAGAGGGATGGATGGATGTAGGTTCCCTACACCAGCGTTTCTTCACCATATGATTAAGAAGGAACAAGGCACAAACCTGCTTTGGCACAAAGATTTATTGGAGGCGGATCTTTTCTTTTGGCTTCTATTTCCCATTCCCTTCCTGGCCACAGGACATTTCAGCTTAGCTGGCCCACGAAAGCTCATTACCTCAGCGATTCAATTGTTAGGCTGTAAAGTGCTACAGGGTGGCTTGCTTAGTTTGTGTTTGTGTGTATGTCTGTGTGTACATGTGTGTGTGCCTGTGTGTACATGGGTGTGTGCCTGTGTGTACGTGTGTCTGTGTACGTCTGTGTGTATGTGTCTGTGTGTGCCAGTATGTATGTATGTGGATGTGTGTCTGTGTGTGTCTCTGTATGTGTGTATGTGTGTGTGTGCCTGTATGTGTGTACGTATGCACGTGTGTGTCTGTGTGTGTGTCAAATAAAATGAGTTTTTTCTTTAAACTTTTAACGCTCTGTTAAAGAATTCAGCACAGAATTCCAACCCTGGCGCCCGGGGTAGGCGCCTTGGGCAGAGCTGGGCGCAGACTCTCCAGCCAGGCCTACCCAAAACCAGTGCGCAAGGCGGGGAAGGAAGCGCGTGGGGCCGGAGGGCGGGAATGCAAAGTAACTTTCCCGCCTTCCGACCCGTGTGAAGTAACTCCCCAGCCCTCCTCTCCCCAGAGCCGCGTGACCGCGCCGCGCACCCTGCCCGCGCCGGCTCGGGCTCCGGCGGGAGAGACCCGAGGCGCTGTGCACCGCCCCGCGCCTTGCGGCCTGACCCCCTTGCCAGCCGGCCGTGCCCGCCCCCTGCTTGTTTCCTTCAAACCCGCTCTCCACTCCCGCGCCCCACTGCAGCCCAGCAAGTCCGCGGGCCCGACCCAGGCACCCCTGGATGCCGTTTTACTGGCTTCTGGCGGGGCGGGGCGGGGGGCTCTTCGCGGGGATCCTCATAAACCCCTTTTATTTAGTTTCAAACATTGCCGCGCGATCCATAAAAGCTGCCTGGCCTCGGGCAGCGCATTTAGCAGCGCCCTTTATTGCCTACCGGGCGGCTGAGGGGAGCGCCAGGCGTGCACCATACAAGGCAGGGACTCCTGGTTCCCCAGATCCTCGGCTCGCTCCATAAAACACACCCATCCATTACAGCGCCGATATCTGGAGCCAGCAAGTATATACAGACTATAAATTTCCACGGAGCCTGCTCCGCGGTACTTAGAGGCGCTGCGTCCCCCGTCCCCCCCGCATTCTTCCATGAGAGGTGAGGGGGCGGGGGGGAGGGGCAGGAGAAGGAGCCGGGCAGCCAAAAGATGTTCGTCTTGTCATTTATCAAGGCCGTTATGACTCTGGGATGCAGCAAATGGGTTGTGTAAAGAGGCAGGGGCTTGACAAGGTGGCATCGTTATCCTGTCGGAATGATGCATAATATTAGTGTTAGGGCTTAGCTCGGCGCATGCTTTTAAAATCACCACCGCTGAGGAGAGGCGGGGAGAGCCGGGGGCAAAAGTTTCCAGGATGGTAATGACGATAGATGGCCGGGTTTAGGGGAGCAGGGAGAAAGGGGCCGAGGCGCTGTCTACAGCGGAGAGCTTTGTAGAGGAAACTGGGGGAGGGGGGGTTGTGGACAAAACGCCTGGAGCGGCCACACCGGGGGGGGGGGTTGTCGACAGAAACTGGCCCCCAAAAAGCCAGGTAGATGCTCCGGGGGCCTTGTGGCGACAGAGCGGATCAATCAATGGATCTGCTTTTATGCATGAAGGTGATCTGTCAACAGAAGTTTTGTCGGAACATCTCTTCCAACAGTAACTTCTCCAGACAGTAACAGGGAGGGAGCCAGCCTCTCTGTTACTATTCAACATGCAAGGCACTACACTCAGCCCTCTGGAATGGAGGTCCATCAATTTTCTCCAGAGAGATGCTTATAGTGTAGATGTAGCCCTACTATACAGAAAGAGCGACAGAACCCGGATTGGACCAAGGGGCTGTCTGGTGTCAATGATTTGGGGCTGACTTCCTGACATTGTGGGTTGAATAGGCCGGCTGAGGAGACAGGCCCACCAAAGCCCTTCCCCAATGGGAGTTTTGTGAGATTATTGCCCAAGCATGGGATTCAGGCCTGGGCCCTTTAAGTTGTGTACTCCATAATAAACTCTGCCCCCAAGCCAGGGTTGGTGGCAGCTCCTCAGCAGGTGTCAGCTGGCATAACCCTGTGGGAGTCGATACAGTTCTGGTTACTTACAGCAACAGTAGATCTGTCCAGCAAGCGCGAACGGTTCCCACATTGGGTTCGTCGTTAGAGGCCCCAGCAAATTAAGGGTTAGGGACTGTGCAAGGCTCAGTGGAGACAGAGAGCAAGAAGGGGCAGCGAGTGAAGGCAAAAGGGACAGGAAACAGTCTGGAGTACAATGATGGGGCTACAGCAGGGCAATTTCAAGCGGGACTGGAAAAGAGCTGTAAACGTTGTTATCCCAGCCTGGAAGCACATTGGCTACAACTACACTACAGCCGTCTGTTGACAGAAATCACTATCGGAAGAGATCTTCCAGCAAAACATCTGTGGACAGATCACGTCCACACACAAAAGTGGATTGAAAGAGCAAGCTGTGCGTGTGTGCGGGCAAAGCAGCGCGGGTACCCGGCAGGGGCCGAGAAAACAAACGGCAACCTCGGGGTGCGGGTGCGCCCCCGCGTTTGCCATCGGCCACTAACGCGTTGGGATAAACTGGTCCCATGGCGAAGTGCTTGAAAACTGGCTGGTCCCCTTCAGAGAAGAAAGGGGCTTCTGTGGCCTGCAGGGGAAAGTGACTCTCTTACCTCCGAAGAAGGGCATTCGTTAGATAGACAGACAGACAGACAAGATGGACGGACAGACAGACAGGCAGATAGATAGATGGACGGACAGACAGATAGATGGATGGACGGACGGACAGATAGATGGATGGACGGACGGACAGACAGATAGACGGACAGATAGATAAATAGGTGGACGGACAGACAGATAGATAGACGGACGGACAGACCGATGGATGGATGGACGGACGGACAGAGTCCCTGCGGTGGAGGACCGAGCACCGTTAACAACTTCTCCAGAGCGGGGGAGTGTCACGGGGTTACCCAGGCTGTGCAGATTCACCCGGCCGGCAGTGACTCGTTATCCTGCCAGACAAACTCGGCCCGGGCCCCATTTCCGACCCCTATTTCCCGGGGATTTGGAGACGCGCGGGCGCCCCGAGGGTTGCTGTGCTGCGGTTTTCCAAGCCGGGGTGGAGGGCCCCCGCGGGCTAGCCCCGTACCCCGAGCGCGGTGGGAGACCTCGCCCTCCGCAGGGGCCGCCGCGCGTGTTTTAAGGCCAGTTCCCCCGGGAAGAGGAAGGGGCAGCGCCACGCGCGGGGGAGCCTCCGCGAGCTCCCCCACCCCGCGCACGGGTTCACTGCGCGGGGAGGCGCTTCGCATCCGCTCCCTGGAGAGAGCCGGCTCGGCCGCTGCGTGCGCTCCCCGGCCCGGCGCGCAGGGCGCTCAGCGCCGCCTTCCCACGGGTGAGCCTGGCTGCGCGCGGGCCAGGGGCGGCCAGCCAAGCAGAAGGGCAGAGCCCGGGCTGGCTGCGGGGACACGTCCCCCCGGCACCTGCGGCGCTCAGCAGCCACTGACCTCCAAGCTCTCCCGCTGTGGGTAGCTCCGCCTGGCCCTGGGCGCGGCGCCAGCCGGACCTCCCGGGCTCCAGGGCGCAGTTCGCACCCGCCAATGGCACCGCCGGGAAAACGCTCCCGCGCGTCATTTAGCAGCTGCCCCCAAGGTCCGGGTAGCCAAGGCTGGGCCCGCTCTGCAAGCGGCGGCTCTCGGGTTTCGGCCCCGCGGGGCAGCTGGGCGCGCCGGATGTGCAAGAGGCCTCGCAGCGCACGTGCGCACCAAGGATGCGCTTGATGAAGCCCACTCGGCTGGGAGACCCAGGCTTTAGGGGCGCGCGCGTGTGTGTGCCTGTGTGGGGGTGTGGGGGGGGTATGGTGATAGCCAGGCGAGGTGGCGGGGAAGGGGGAGCGTGGAGACGTCCTGCCGCTCCAGGGTGGCTTCCAGTGACGCTTCGTTAAGACCTGAGGTCCCGCCACTAGGTCGAGGGGAGTTGGAGTGTAAGTTCCCTCCGCGGCCCGGCTCCTTTCGGATCCGCTGGGGACTCCGCCAACTCGCCACGATTCCTGGGCCCCCGAGCTGGTTTTCGCTTTAATTGCACCGGCAGAGTCATCGCCCGAGACAAAGGAAATTCCGGCAAACTTTGTGGACCGAGGGAAGCGTGAGCTGCTAATCGCCTCGCTCGAACAAAACCTACTATCTGTGGTTGCATTTATCTCCCTGGCCATTGCCTGCTTGGATTCCCCGTCACACAACTCTCAGCCATCCGGCTCCTGCAAACCTGGTTACGGAACGGCTGCCCAACCTCGCGTTTGCTCAGCAAGGGATTTCGAAAGGTGTCTGGAGCCTTTCACGCAATTGCCCCATTTTTCTCCCCACCACTTTATGTAGCAGGTTTAATTGGGTAGGAGCAGGAGTTACTGTTGTGACGTTAGAAGAAGTATCAACCTATGATCCGAGAGGATAGGAGATGGAGGAAAATATGTAATGCTATTACCGCCCCCCCCCCAAAAAAGGAGTCAATTAAGGTTAGACTTGCCAAGGGGAACAAGGACGTTCGGCTATTGAACGAGAAGTATGAAAGGAGACTTCAGATTTCCTTTCTAGGAGCCTGCCCAGGTCCAGAGTCGAGAATGCACACTGCAAACGTTGTGCCTGAATGATCGCTGAGGGCTTGCTTTATTTGAGTTCAGTTGTGTTTATTTAAGAAAGTGAATAAAGGTCTTGTGTAAACAGCCATTATTTCTGATGAGCGTTCCGCGGCAATAAGGAGGGGGTGTGTTTTTGTTTGGGGATTTTTTTAAAGCAGAGATTGTGGCAAAAGTTAACATTTTGGAGATTGCAATTTGTCATATGGACGCCAGCCAGTCCCGAAGCGTACACTGTAAGGAGACGTGTGTGGGTAGGCGTGTGAGACAGGGACTCCGAACAAACTCTGAAAACAATTCTGGACACGTAAGCCGGACCTCAAAGTATGTATGTGTTCAGAACTGCGGCTTGAGCCTCCTGAAGTCCCTGGGGCGTGAACTCCACCGTTATCCAGGGGTCTGTGCTCCTTCTCATTTCTCCTTATTTTAACAGGGGCAGCTGCTTGATGACCTCAGGGCGAAAAAAAGAGAATTCATCCCAGCCGAATTAAATGGTGTATACTGTTTTTATTTTAGCTGAAAGCAAGAAAAAATTAAGCTCTAAAAACAAGGACCTGGAGTTATCCCAGTTGCCAGTTCCTCAGTGAGCTGCAAACCCAGGCACCAGAGTCCCTCAGCTCGGTTCTGCTACACTATCTAGTTCTTCTCCCCTGCGGGATTTAGTGAAAGCGGGTTTGAAAAGCTTTTGCTGTCAGGTCCAGCACGCTGAACGCATGGTGGGAGCAGGAGCGCGCGCGCGCGCGCGTGTGTGTGTGTGTCCCACGCCACCAGAGTGCTCGGGGCTGTTTAGAGAATATTGTACACGTCAGTGTGAATAGTCACACTTGCACTAAGTAATTTCCTCCCCTCCCCTTCTCCACCCGCGGCTGATTTGTCAGTTTTCATTTCATTCACTTTTATTTTCTCTCTCTCTGGTACGGATTCCTCCCGCCAGTTCATTTTCAGCATTCTTTCCAGATCTGCAGAAGTGGGTCTGCCCCACGAAAGCTCATCACCTCATAAAGTATTCGGTTAGTCTCTAATGTGCTACCGAGCTGCTTTTTTACCCGTGTGTGTGTCTGTGCCAGGCTAACAGCTTCAGGTCCGTGCCAAGGTCCAGCTCAGAACACGAGTACCTTTTAAATCTGGACCAGTTCGGTATATTTCTCTGGGAAATGTCCCTATTTTGAAAAGGTGTCTTATAGCAGAGCCTGCCTGGTATGCTTGGCTAGGGCGAGATTACTGGTAAGTAATCCTCCAGAGGGGACAGACTCCTGCGGAAATCTCCATGCAATGGGGGTATACGGCAGATTGTCAGAAACATAAGTTTATTTGCAAACTGCCCGGCAGACGCGGCGCTGCGGGGCGCTTGTGTTCCGAGAGAGACACTGGGCTTTGTTCTAGGGGGTGAGGAAAGTTGCTGGGATCAGATGAACAAGTCCGAAAAGGCCCCGTCGTTCATTATTAATTTTATTCCCCCCCGCCCCCCGCACCATGAAAACGGGAGAGGAGAAAAGGAAACTTTCTCCTCTCCCTCCTCGGTGTGATCGACACAGTTCCTCCGTGCTGTGACCGAGCGCCTCTCACCCCGCGCTGCACCCAACCAGCGGGAAGGGACCCCAATGCGAGGAGGGAAAAGGGTCCGGCCGAGGGCCAGAAAAGCGCAGTGGGGCTACGGAGGACAGCCAGCGGGGTAGGCTGGGAGAGGAAGCTTACTTCTATACATTCCCGGTTCCCTCGCTCTGAGCTGGGAGCCAGCGGGGTCGACTCTTTGCTCCACAGAAACTCGCACAGACTGTGCACCAGCTCTGGGTGAACAAGCCCTCGCCTGCTCCACCGTGCATTCAGCCTGCCGGACCTGCCAGCGAAGCCGCCTTCACTACAGCCTGCAGGGGAGACGAACTAGATCGTGTAGCACAACCCAGCTGGGGGACTCTGGTCCCCGGTTTTGAAGGAACTAAGGAACTGGCAAGTGGGATAACTCCAGGTCCTTAATTTCAGAGCTTTGTTTTTTGTTTTTTGGTTTCTTCTACTTTCACTTAAAAATAAAAACAATCAAAAATCTTCAAGCTCAGCCAAATCAGTCTTAAAATAGTCTTACACTTCCTGTTAGGTGAAATAACATATGCTGAGTACAATCACAAAAGGCTCCTGCCTAATATAACAACAGCTCCAAGGCTGAAGGAGAGAGGAAACCAATGCAGCGGCTGCATTTCTCCGTCGTTTTACGTTTTAAAGAAACCCCCTTTCTCCCCTCCCCTGGCAGAGAGCAGTTAAGGGAGAACCATCCTGAGCGGATTTTTGTTTCTGGTGAGAAAAATTATTCTTCCACCGGGCGGTTTTAAAACAAAACAAAAACCCGAACAAAGAATCGAAATGAGCAAACCCAGCCCTGCGAGGCGAGCGACGTATTCCCCTGGCTGAATATTTCCCCAGCAGTAGACGTAAAACCGGCCCCTCAAACTTTTCCCCCACCCCAGGTGTGCAGGAAATGTACAAATGTTAAGCGTTCGGTCGGAATGAACTTCAAGGGTCCGTGACAGATTCCTATGGTGCAGCAGGAATTTAACCCAGGAACGGCCCTTCGGGAGCTGAGCACCTTTCTCGACAATCCTGATTTTTATTCCGCCTGATTGCTCCTCTGCGAAGATGTTATTCTTAAAAGGTTGTGGCCACTTCGCAAGCTACGGCTCTGCGAATGTTTCTTTTCGATCTCTCTCTCTCTCTCAGCCTCTTTCACCCTCTTCTTCTACAGAGACTCTGGCTTCTGTAGTTTATTGTCTCCAAAAGTCACCCAGCGCTGCCTTTCAGGTGTACAGGGGACACTCGCCTTTCTAAAAGTCTCGGATAACTAACGCAAGAGGAGACGGTCGCATTTACACACACACTTTCCGAAACGGCTTAGCCTTTCATCTCCCCTCTGTGATTATTTGGGTAACGATCGGCCGATGATTTGATCAACTACCCCTCCAGACCTGCTCGAGTTTGGTTGGTCGTTACAAAATAAACAGAAATAACGTGTGATGCAGGTTTGCTAAGAAGAAGAGCAGAGATCCGCTAACGTTTAGCTGGAGAGCTGTGCATCATGTAGAGTGAGAAACTCATCCCAGCAGTCATGTAGCCCTTTAAGGGAGACCCGAATCCTTTCTCAAGTGATGAGCTTTCGTGGGGCAGATGCCCCACGAAAGCTCATCACTTGAGAAAGGATTCGGGTAGGGCTACATGACTGCTGGTTTGTTTTGTTAAAATACAGACCCGCACAGCCACCTCTCTCTTCCTACCCGGATATAAACCCGTTGCTTTCAACCAAACTCAGAGCTAACATATGCGGCAGGCGCTGGCTAAATTGCCCCTTTATTATTCTCTGATATTTGAAGTATTTCTTTTTTTTGCTGACCAATAAATGTATTTATGGACGCGAGTTTTCAAACGGATACACACAACATTTTTCTCCGAAATTCCGTGGTATGCGGTACTAATTAAGGTTGGATTTGAACCGTAAAGAAAGCCCGGCCTGAGCTTACTTGCCCTTGCACGAAAACAAAATAGTTTGGTGGGACCAGAGCAATGTCACAGAAAGATCCGCACTCCTTTAAAAGCTGTTCTCCACCGAGCTGGCTGCAGAATTATTGTATTTAGCAAGGTAGAGCAGACGGGCTTGGTTACTGGAGGATTTCAATGAGGAGCACATGGGGGCGGTAGTTTTTCCCAGACCTATTTCCTTGCTGTGCGGTGCTGATACAGCCGGGCGGGGAGCATTCGATTTCTTCTGGACCCTACATAAAAATGCTTTCAGGAGGGTGGAGAAGAAGCGTCGGAAAAATCAAAGCCCTCGGCTTGGACATGCCAGCTCTGGGTCTCTTTCAGAGACGGGAAGTCTCCTCAGCTTCTTAGCCGCTGAGGGGTAATTTCCTCCCTTGCTAGAATTCATTTCCATCCCCCCCTCCACCCACCCTCGGGGGGTACCACCTGGCCTGTGTCCGGCGCTGTGCCCGGAAGGCAGGAGAGAGATGCTCTCACTGTACGACCCGGCTGGGTTTATTTCTTGCTGGGGTTGTGACACTCTCGGCAAGCTCGGGCATACCCCCTCCTTTCGTTTTGCTTTTCTGGGGCAAGACAAGGAAAAACCCTGGCTCCGTTTGCTCAACTTTTCGCCTTCGGGAGGTTACGCAGCGTTCAGCCCCAGCTCAGGGCTCCTGCAGAAGCCACCGAGAGCTTCTCAGCTTATGTGTCACCCTTGGAGAGCCAGGCCCACCACGGGGCTGGAGTCCACCCTCGCCCTGGGTGGGGTCCCCGGCCTTCGGTAGCCAGCACACCCGGGGGCCGAGACTAGAACCCCGCCTCACCCTCCAGCATCTCCTGCTCGCCGGCCGAGTGACCCTGCAAGTCATCAGCCGGTGCGGGGGTCCGGCGGTGGGACCACCCCGGCCCCGGTTTCTGCCTGCCTCTGCGGGGTGTGCGGATTTCAGGCTCCCCGGCGCCCCATTGTCCCCACGCAGGGGTGAGCCTTTGGGGAAGAGGGGGCTTGGGGCCCCCATCCCTCTCGGCAAGGACAGCTGTGGGACATGAGCCCACTGGAGCCGGCAGAGCTCAGCCTGGACCTCGCCAAGAAACGGGCAAGTAGAGAGGGACTATCCTGGTGTGATAGACATGGGAGCCCCATAGCACCCCCCCTCGACCAAGGGCGAGAAGGTAGTACTCCAGCCATGCCCCCTCTCCACCCCGGGGTCCTCCCAGTGCCATCAGGCCAGAGTCCCGCGCTGATAAGGAGCCCAGAGAGGAAACAGCCTCTTGTCACATTACGGGCGTGCGATCCACTTTCCTCCGGAGTGTTGGCCGCTGACTCATCTTAAGGCACCCCCTCAGCCCAGCCGGCCCCGTCAGGAGCCAGCCCCCAAAGAAAACTCCGGAGGCCTTTGGCCGGTTAAGAAGTCATCCAGGCTCCGAAAAAGCGCCGGAGTAGCTGGTTGGCTCCCCAGCCCCATCTGCGAATGGGATACAGAGTAACAGTAAAGGGCCCGGAGTCACCTCTTAGAAACAAAGCAAACGCCCCTGCCCGGCCGCTTCGGAGCAGGAGGGTTCCCCCCACCCCATCTATCCCCGCGCACACGCTTGGCAGGAAATCCAATTACTTTGCTCCTCTGCTCCGATTAAACCGTGCACAAGCACCTACTATATCTGCCGGGTGAGGGAATGTAGGCAGGGCTCGGCCCTCACCCAGCCCTTACTTAGCCGTCAAAGTCATTCCTAAGCGCCTGGACCAGTTTAATCAGCCCGATTCCCACGTACACCGCTGGGAACCGAATGCGAATCCTTGCGGCCGGATTCATCGACTTAACCGGGACCAGGATTGCGGGGCGTTAATCCCCGGGGCAGGGCCGCCCCTCCGGCGAGCTGAGGGCGCTCTGGCCACAACGCGGACAGGGTTATGAACATAGCAAAGGTTTTATTTACAGGCCGGGCCGGGAGCGGCGCAGGCTGCCCGGGCCGGGGTACACAAGCCACCCGGGGCGCTGGCCGAGGCGTGCGCTGGTGAAGGGTGGAGCCGACTCGCCGGCCCTCGCCCGGCTCAGCCGGGGCAGCTCCCCCGGGCCACGCGGAGAGGGGGCCCGGCTCTGTCCCGCTCGCTCCACAAGGCTCGGGCGCTCCGGGATCGGGCCACGCAACCCGCCCCCCCCCGCCCCGCGGATCTCCGGCTGCGGCTCCCCGGGGCTGCCCCCGCCTGCGCTGCTCCGGCATAAATTAGCATCTGTCCGGTCCCGAGTCCCTGGGCTCGGCGGAGCCGGGCGCTCCCCTCTAGAGGCCGCCGCGCGGCGGCTCCGGGCTGCCGGGGCCCGGCGGGGGCGCGGCGGGCAGGTCCGGGCCGGCCGAGGACCTGATGACACTGGTTTGCTGCAGGCCCGGCTCGGCGGCCTCAGTCCGTTCCGTGTCGCTGGGGGCCAGGTCCAGAGACTCCGAGTCGCTGCTGTCGCTGTCCGCCTCCGAGCGGCTGGGGCTCGGCTCCCGGTCCGGCTCCCGCTCCGGCTCCGGCTCCCGCTCCCCAGCAGCCAGCGCGCCGGCCTTGTCGGCCGGGTCCTTCTCCTTCTCCTTCTGGGCCTGCGCCTCCTTGGAGTGTCTCCACTTCATGCGCCGGTTCTGGAACCAGACCTTCACCTGCGGGTCGCCGAGACACAAGAGAGACCCCCGAGATCAGTGGCCGGGCTCGGGCAGGCCGCCACCCCCTGCCCCCTCTGCAGCGCCGCTGCGGGGCGCCTGGGAAACAAGGGCCGATTTTTCCCCCCCGCTGCCTCTCCTCCCCGCTCCTCCGGAGCGCTCCAGGCCGGCCAGTGGCTGGGTCTGGCCAGCCGGCTCCGATTTCCCTGCGCCTCATTCCAAAGGCCCCTTCCCCAAAGATGAACGTATCCTTAAATACAGCGTTATACAGACACCGCCTCTACCCCGGCGCACGCCTGTCCTGGGGCTGCCTCCCCTGGGCCGCCCCTACCCTCCCTCGGACGGTGGAGTGAATTGCCAGGCCAAGCCTCTCACTGAACAGCCTTGGGAAAGGGAATCGGAACAGCCAGATGTCCCGGGCAGGGTATTACTCTCTCTCTCTCTCTCTGGATTTATGAATTGTGAAAGAATCTGCCTCCTTCGCAACATTTGCAAAACGCTGAGAGCAACTCTGCAGGGCTGGGCTGAAAGGACGCAGCCAAGCGGCCCGCTTTCCCCTCCGGCCGCGGATGACTTTTGTTTGCTTGTTTAGGGTGGTTGCAAACAAGAGGGCTTTTTTTATTTCCCTTCTTCTTTTTCGTCCAGGAAACCAAGTCTTGCTCAAGAGACCACAAGGTTGTACAATTCTCTGCACCCTGGCCCATCAAGAGTGGAATCGTGACTTAGTAGCGTTTAATGATTCCGTTTGAAAAGAAGTTTTCACTTCCTCAGCCCCAGGGATTTCATAATCCAAACCAGCGAGAATTAAACAAAACAAAACAAAATCTTATCCTGTGTCTCCTTCCAGAAAAAAAGAAAACACTGCCTCCTGCAGCGACCTGCACTTCAATAAAGCTCAAAATTACCGTCTCCCGCGGCCTATTGGCTTTCTTGCTCCTACTTCTCTGCATTTGCCAAAACAAACGCATCGGGCATATTACGTAAATCTCTGAGACCCGGGGCTTTTTCCCTGCGAGGAGATACACGCTTGGATACTGACACATGAATTCGCAGCTTCCCTAGGAAAATACAGCGGAGCGCACTCACCGGACGGTTAAACGACCCCGTAGCAAAAGGAGAAGCGGGCGAGAAACACACATTAATCAAGCTTTGCCCGACCGGACTTAAGCGATGGGAGGAGAGGAAAAGGTAAAGCCCAACGAGGCTCTTACTTGGGCATCGGTCAGTCCCAGCATCGCGGCCAGCTGCTTTCTGTCGGGTTTGGTGACATATTTCTGAATTTCAAATCTTTTCTCTAAGCCCTTCCTCTGTAGGTTGGAGAAAACAGCTCTGGACCAGGAGCGCTTTCTTTTGTACGTTTGCGGCAAGGTGTCTTTCGTTAAAACGGCATAGGGACCTGTTGAGTGGAAAAGAGGGAGAAGAGAGACAACCCGGGTTATTTGCATTATGCAGGGGGAGAAGTTTTAAATGAGTTACACAAAACAGGGGGACCGGTGCGTGCAGGGGAGGCCCAGTGGAGGCCACCAAAATGCCACCTCCATAACACAGCTTCCGATTTGCACCTGAATGTACCGCATCTTTTTAAACTCCGGTGTGTTTCTTTCTTTCTGTCCCTCCCGGAGCCTACTCTCACTAGCTAGCGTTGGCGTTCGCGCTCAGTTTGTTAGACGGGCTTGGCCTTCCCACACGCAGGCCACCTCCAGGATTTTCCTGGTCGACGAGATGCCAGAGTGGGACCCTCCCTACAAGAGAAACTTCGGGTGTCAAGCCTCTGCCAAATCTCTTTGGGGTTAGCGCTCTGATGCCCTGTAAGGGCGCAGGGAGGCCAAAATCAGCTGTCTAGACTGTGCAGGCCCTGTTGGTAACTGACTTGTGCCAGGGGTGGGTTTAAGAGGGAAGGTTTGTACCTGGAAAAGTGTCTTGAAACTGGTGCTGAACTGAATTCCTTGAGTTTGTGTTTAAGGGACCCAGAATAGTAGAGGCCTCGTTAATGGGATCTAGAGACGCGAAGAACTGGCCGGCTGAAGGCTGCAAGGTGGGGAGATGAACCCCAGTTTGGCGGCTGGCAGTTAATAAGGAAGTCAGATCTGTGAGCACAGGAACAAGGAGAGCTCTGTTATATTGCAATATAAATCCACACACCTAGAAGCTGCTAATGACTTGATCGGATTTCACCTAGGGAGTCCGTGTGGGAGCAGGGGCGGGGGTGCAGTTGCTTTTCTACTCTCAGGCACAACGAAGAGGCCGGGCGGTGGGGAAAAGCCACGCGTTACAAGTGCCCGGGCACGAACGCATAAAGCAGGGAACTCGATACAATTGTTTCCCTCGGGCGAGGCAGAATCTTCCCCTAGAACCGGGATCCCTCAAACAATCAGAACCGGTTGTCCGCGTGTGCACACGCAGCACGAGGAAACCGACTGCAGCAAAACCCTTCCAAAATGTGCGCGGAGGGATAAAAGCAGCGTGTTCTCGGGGGTGGGCTGCAGCTTAGCGTTAAGGGACCCGGCAGGAGGAGAGCCCACCGCATTGCTAGGAGTGGCTTGTAAGGGTTAAGCCCGGCTAGGAGCTGACAGCGAGAAAAGCTCAGATCTCTACCTCTCAGCGTGTTGCTTTCCTTGACTTTGGGGTCAAACTCCGCGGACAAAATGCGATCAATCCCAAATTTCAGATCTTTGCTGGAAGGAGGCGGCGCCGAGGCATGGTGCGTTTGGCTCCCGGGCAGCCGGGCCAGGGTCGGGGCGCCGCTGCTGCCTGCCGCTGCCGGCGATCGGTGCTGCGGGGGCGCGGGGTGGTGGTGCGCGTAGGCGGCGGAGAGCGGGGAGAGCCTCGCCGGGAAGCCGGCGGGGGTGTCCGGGGCCACCACCGGGGTGGGTCTGAGCGGGGAGCCGGCGGGGTGGAACGGGGCGTGGGGCTGCACCGCTCCCAAGTGAGCGGCCAGGCCGGCGGCCGAGCCCCCGGGCAGGCTCTCGGCCTCGGCGGCGCCGGCGTGCAGGATGTCGGCGATGCAGAAGGACGGCTTCTTCGCCACGGCGGGATCCAGCGGGAAGCAGCCGCCCGCGCCCGGCCCGGCCGCGGAGCAGTACGCCGCCGCCGCCGCCGACCACAGGCTGAAGTTGGAGGTGTAGAAAGGGGCCAGGCCGGCCGTGTACATCCTGCCGGCTCTGCCCCGCCCGAGGGAGCGCGCGGCGATCCCCTCCGAGCCGGCCGCCGCGAGCCGAGAGTGGGGCCGCTCCTCCGCCTGCCGCGCGCCCGGCCGCTCCGAGCGGGGAACCCACCCAAAACAACCCCCCGCCCGGCCGGCCGGCAGGCCAGCCCGCCTCCGCCCGCCCAATGGGCCGGGGCGCCGCTGTCAGCGGCGCCACCGCCTCCGGCTCTTCATTGGCCAGCCGGCAGCCAATCAGCGCAGAGGGGCGGGGCCGCCGGCTCCTTCGTTCCTCCCTGGGGCCGCGCGCGCGGAGCTCCGAGCGCTCCCAGCCCGGCGCCGGGCGCAGGCTGCACCGGACGTTCCGCTCTAGATGCCTCGCTCGCCCCCCACCCGCCCGCGCCCCACGCCTCTGCGTGCCCGGTCTTCCCTCTGCCGCCGCGGCTCCCTTGATAGGCCGGGGTGGGGTATGAACGCCTGTGCACCACTGCGCTTATCCATGCCCCTGGGGAGACGGTGCAGCCGCGCAGGACAGAACTGACTTAAAGAAGGGGATTGGAAAGTCTGCTCTCACCAGGGCCCGCTCCCCTTCCCCGCCTCGGCCAAATGGGCTAAGGGGCCGGCAACTCGTCTCTGCCTGCTTCTGTCCTCGGCTCTCTCGCCCTGGATGCGGCTGGGCTGTCCTGCACGCGGGACTGCCAGGCTGCAACGGTGCCGCTCGGAGGTCCGTTTTAGCTACCCGTGCTGATTGCAAAGGGCTTCACGCAAACCAGAAAACGCCTTGCTAAGAGCGAAAACCTGCCCTGGGAGAGTTTCAGATTAGGGGCGTTTCCCGACTTGGCAGGTCTGTAGGGGAATGGAGCTTTTAATAGCAAGAGCAGTAGATGTACTTAGGTGAATTCTGCCCCGCTGCTTCTGGGCTCCGTATAAGTAATAGTGACACATCTCGGAGACAATGGTACGAGGGACACTTTTACTGCGTGCTTTTCTCACGAATGCGCTTACACTTTGCTATTTTCTTCCTAAGTTCCCTGTACAGCAAAGCAAATAAAACCAACATGCTGGAGCGGGAAAATAAGTGACTATATTTTCTGCCGGGAGTACGAGGCTTCAACGTACCTGATGCGTTGTTTAATAACCAAATTCCCACCTGCTTGACTGTGGGAAAAGGTTTGATTTTTACAGCCTCTTCTCATGCAAGGACATTTTAACCGCTCCCCTGCACTGAATTGTCACCGCCCGTTGCTTCAACAACATCAAAACGTTTGCAAACTTCCCAGCGTTTTCGCTCAAAGTGAAGAAATTCAAACTTTTTTTTTTCTTTCTTTTTTCAGGTCTAACTTGCCAACACTGGGGGGAAAAAAACCTGTAATCTCACATCGTCGTATTTCTCGGCCAAGTGCCAGCACAAATAAGAGACGTGTATTTACGTGTGCGTGCTCCCCTCGGTACAGATAACACCTTGCATTGATTTTCAACGAGGCTAAGCAGAATAATAATTGCGGCTTGATGGATTGGGAAGCACAGCCGCAAACGAAGGGCATTGGGAGAAACGGGAGATTAGACTGGGACGTTTCGTAGTTTTGCACATGTAAAGCTCTGGCAGAAGAGGCGAACTCCCCCTAAGCCCGCCTTGCCAGCTGCCCCAAAGCCCGTCTGTTAATTTCAGCCAGACGGAAGCAGGTTTGTCGGTCTATGTTCAGGAAAGAATAAAGGAGCGGGGGGGGGGTCTCCAACAGGTTCCCATCCGCGCGCAGGAAAAGAGTGCGTACAAACGCGGTTGTGCCTTCGCGGCAGGGCTGCTGAGGAGCAGTCAGCAGAGGAGGAGGCTTTGCTTTCCTAAGCACGGCTCCTTTCTGTCCCTTGCTTCCCATCGTGCGGGCGGGGCGGTTTCTCACGCAGCTTAGCAAGGAACTGGCAATGGCCACTTCCAGGGGGCCAAAGACGGCCTGGAAACCCCTTTATCGAAACAGCTGTTCAGAGCGAAATACTCCAAAGCAACTGCCAGGGCTGCAGGGCCCCTTTCGTGTGCATCAAATACAAGTCCTGGCACCGCAGTTAGCAAAGGTTTACCCAGGACGCCCTGGGATGCAGCTGGCACAAGCCTGGAGGCGGTTTACAGCTGCGCATCGTTGTTACGTGAGGAATAGGTCTGATCGGAAATAAGGTCAAACTTTGAAGCGCGGCGAAGGAGAAGCCCTTTCTCCCCGGGGGGCTAGGAAGCAGGGCGTGCGACACAGAGCTGAGCCGCGGGCAACACTAAAGAGGCGCCTTCCAGGGCATTGGTCGGAAGCGTAACAAGAAGGCCGATGGCTTTTCTTTTCTACAGCGCATCCTTCTGGCTAGCCGCCGCGATCCACGGTCAGGGATGAAGGGCTCTGTCGACACTTACCGGGAGTGTGGATGGCCGCTGTGCAATTTTAGGGTATGCCAGGTGCCCACCTAAAAATCGATTTTGCAGCTGTGGACATGGGTGTCCGTCCTCGCTGCAGAATGCGGATGGGCGTGCGCCGCTGGCCCACCTGCCTGAGTCCTTGCAGCTCGCAAGGAGTCCTGGGTTAGACACGCATCCCAGAATGGGCCATTTCACACACGCATGAAACAGCAGCGCAGAGGATTGAAGCTAAGCTTTGGATGTTCTGTGGCTCCTGGAGACCTAGCCAAGGGTTCTCTCCAGAACTAACTCAGGCGTGGGGTTCAGCTTCTGCTGGTTTTTTCCCCTCTTGATTCGGGGCCCTGATTCCCCCCTTGCCTTGGTCTGGGTGCTTCTCAGCTCCCTCACACTGCTGGCAAATGGTCTGACTCTCCCTTCTTGCCATGGCTATTCAGCTGGAGGTACACTACAGCGGTCCTTCCACAGAAGTCCTTTTGGAAGAGCTCTTCAGAGAAAAAAAACCACAGCAAACCAACTTCTCTAGAAATTTCTCACACAGAAACACACACATCAAAACATCGACCCACTCTTTGGATAGAGAGCAGCCACACCCCTGCTGCTGTTTCAAAGGAAGGGACCAGGAAAGGCCAGGGGTGGGAAAGCCCTTGCTGTGGAGGACTACACTTTTGAAAAAAGGGCCCAGAGGCATCTACACAGCTGTGTCTACTCTTTCGAATGAGGGACATCAAAAATGCAAACAAGGTGCAGATTTGCGTCTCTGATGCTTGATTTGCATATTCTTCTTTCAAAAGTAGAAAAGTGGTGTAGTCAGGGCTCTTTTGAAAGTAAACCCCGTCTTCGAAAGAACCCTTCTTCCTATAAACTTGTTTATAGAATCTTTTCTACTTTTGAAAGAAGAATATGCAAATCAAGCATCAGAGATGTAAATCTGCACCTTGTTTGCATTTTTGATGTCCCTCATTTGAAAGAGTAGACACAGCTGTGTAGATGCCGCTGGGCCCTTTTTTCAAAAGTGTAGTCCTCCACGGCAAGGGCTTTTCCACCCCTGGCCTTTCCTGGTCCCTTCCTTTGAAACAGCAGCAGGGGTGTGGCTGCTTTCTATCCAAAGAGTGGATCGATGTTTTGATGTGTGTGCTTGTGTGTGAGATGGGGTTTACTCGAGAAAAAGCCGCGGCTACCTTGCTTTTCTCCGAAAGAAGCCCTTTCGAAAGAATATGCAAATGGGGCTCCAGAGATGTAAATCTGCACCTCATTTGCATTTTTGACTTCCCTCATTTGCATACCTCTTTCCAAAGAGGAATGCAAGTGTAGACACAGCCCACCTGTTTTTTTTTTCCTAAAGAAGCTCTTGGGAAAGGTGCTCTCCCACATCTGGGCAAGGAGGAAGCCTCCGGAAAAGTGCTGCAGTCTTCCCATTGAATATCGACAGAGCGCGTTCTCTGTGTAGACACGCTGTGGGATTTTTCAAAAGAACCCCGGCTTTTGGCGGGGGGGGGGGGGCGGGAACTGGCTAGCGTCGCCCTAGCCGAAGGCAGCAAGTACTTCGGGAACCTGGACTTCCAGGAGAAGAGTGATCGGCCCCCACGCCAACCTTGCTCTGTAGTTTCGGTTGGAGGCGGGCTAGGGCCAAGTGTTCGGCTGCGCCTTTATCCTTTAGGACAGAGGCAGGACCCTGCTTTAACCGCTCTGCAGCAAAGCACTGCAGTCTGGGCCGCGCCTTGTGCGGGGGCTGCTCTGGGACACAAGCCTGGTGCTTCCCCGGGGAAGGCAGGTGCAAGCACCCCCGGCAGCAGGCCCCCCACTCCCCAGGCTGCAGCCCGGCTGCCTCCTTCGCCCAGGGGCTCACCCAGGAGGAGATCTCCGGCCCAGCGGCCAACCCCCCCTCCCCGACACACCCGCCGGGACAAGACGGCCGGAGTCCATAGTCTCCCCAGGTCCTAGAAGTCGCCTCCCCGGCACCACCCCAGCCAGCAGCGATGCTGATGCCTGGCGGGGGGCAGCCAGGGCTGGTGCGTGGAGGCCAGAAGAGGGGACCCCCCGTCCCCAGCGGCCGCCCCTCTTCGAGGCCAGGAAGCCCCTAACCCGAAGCATCCGCTCCCTCGTCCCACGGGAACGGCCTGGGCTCGCGCCTTGGCCCTGCCTCGGCAAGACGCCTGCTCCGGTGGCAACCTCCCTCCCTCGGCTGCGCGCACCGAGCGCCGCAGAACCCCAGCAAGCGGCGCCTCCCCCTGCGAGGGCACCCGGCCCCGCCCGGCGGTGGGGAGCCGCTCCCGCCACCCCCGCCCAGGGGGGCTCGGCCCCGCCTCTGGAAGCCCGGAGGGTGCAGGAAGCTCGGGACGCGCTGAAGTTCAGGTCATCTCCTGTTTTTGATCGGCTCCAACTCGGGCTAAATGAGCGGATGTGCCTGCGAGATCGGGCCCGAAATAGAAGCGGCTTTCATATTTTCGGATGCAGCAGAAATCCTTATTTCTTCCGGCGCCCGACTGCATAATGAGCGCGACCGCTTCCCTTTTCAATATTTGTGCAACTTTATCTCGCCCAGCAAGTTGCTCGGGTGACGCAAATCCGCCGCTGGTCTATGACAGCCCCAGGACTAAAGGCAAGGAAATCCAGTCCCTGCGAGCAAGGAAGCCAGAAAGACGCAGCTGGCACTTTCCCCTTTCATCTAGCTTTCCGAGGGCACCCGTGGCCCAGGCTCAGGAGAACTGCTTTGAGGAACTCAATGGAGAAGGACATGGCTGAGGGTGGCCCAAGAGGAGGAGAAGTGATTTAACAATCCAAGCTGCTCCCGCCTCCCTTCCCACAAGAAACAAGATTATGAACTCAGTAGAAGCCCTGCCTCTCTAAAATGAGCTCATGGTCTCCAATTCCTCTACATTAAAGGCAGATCAGTGTGGGCAACATTGCATCCGATTAAGGAGTCAAAGAAATTGGAGAAGTGCGTTGGAGTTAGAAATCCGTTTCCAAGCTCTGAATTCTGCCTTGATTTGTGTGTCTTCCTTTGTACTCCTTACTCATATTTTCTCTAGCTCCTTGTGCACATATTTATTTCATGCTCTGTGAACACACACATGTAAAATATATTTATTCACACCCACACCAAGCCTACTGTGAGCACTGCATCAGAACTAGATAGCTGGCTTGCTCTAAGCCAGTGTCACTGTCTCTCGAGAAATTGCACTCTGGTATCTTCGGGAGGAAGGAAGAAGAGTGTAAAGAAAGCAGGAAATATTATTACAATCAGGTAGTTTTGAAGAGGAAGAAAAACCTAATTTTGAAGGCTGAGCGGGCAGTTATATGCCACCTGCACGATTTCCCCAGAGCTATGGTCAGTGTTGTGCTGGGGTCAGGCAGATAGTGCAGGGCTGGGAGGAGCGGGTTAGACAATTGGGAAATAGTCTGGGGGTGTCTGTACTTACAAGGGGATCAACATGCTGTGATCGAGCTTCCAGGGATCAATTTTGCTGAGTATGTGAAGAGGTGGTAAAATCGATCTCTCTGGGCTCGGCCCTCGATCCTGATGCTCCAGGATGACGATTAGAGTAAGGGACATTGGCACCTAGGCGAAGATCCCTGGTCAACATCAGGGACGAAAGTCGATTCTGATTCCTCCACTCTAGCTATGCAAAGGGCCTGGCTAGAATTGCATATCTGAGATCAACTTTGATCCCTAGTTTAGCCCAGGCCTCAGAGGGGTAGACCTGTTAGTCTGTAGGTTGACAAATAACAAGCTGTCCTGTAGCACCTTAGAGATGCTCCAAACGCTCCTCTGAAGTGGTTTGATAACCTAGTCGCTAGAGGCCATGTTGCCAGAATAACCTGGGAAGCAGTAATTCTTCCAGCTTCCATCTCGCTGAAAACAAAAACAAAAACCAGTAACCTGCTCATCCAGCTTAGAGTCTGACCTCGTGCCAGGGAAGGATTGGCTTTTTTTTTTTTCTACACCTGGGTTCTGAGGATCTTGTATCCTAACTGCGGATGATCTGAATTTTACACAGCTTCGTGTTTCTGTCCCATTGTCAGGGATAGCCATTTATAATCTGGTTTGTGTGCATGTGTGGGAGGGGGGTATGAGTTTGTGACTGAAACACTTCAGGAACTTCCACGTTACTAACCCAGCAACACTCCAAAGAAATCGGAACAAGTACAGGTTGAACCTCTCCAGTCCAGCACCCTCAGGACCAGAGGTCAATGTCAGCTAGCAGCATTACCAACACTTCCACTGCTTATTGGGCTCTGAAAACATTTGGGGTGAATTACAGCTAACAACAGGGTGGAACACTGAGAACCAGGACTGGTGTCTGTAAACAAACTATATAAGCCCACGGTAAACTATCTGGCTAACTAAAATCATGCTTGATTACAGATGGATGTTGCTGGACCAGCAAGTGCTGGACTGGAACTGTTCAACCTGCAAAAGACGAGAAGTAATTGGACAGTCAGAAACCACCTGTAGCATTTGCAATGTTAGAGGGAACAAGGATGCTCTGAAATAAGCCTCACTGCGAACGTGTGGCTGGAATAACCAGTTGCTACAACAGTGTTTCTCAACATTTTTCATAAAGTACTCCCTTTAAAAAAAATCACATGTACCCCCAGACTACTCTTGCCTACAAGGGTACATGTACCAACAATTGAGAAACATGGTCCTAAAGCAATCTGAAGTCTTGAAAAGAGTGCCATTCAACCTTTCCAGATTACTATACCCTTTTCAGGAGTCAGATTTGTTTTGCATACACCAAGTTACACCGCACTTAAAAACTACCTTACTTACAAAAACATGCAAAATATCACAGAACGCTACTACTGAAAACTTGCTGATTTTCTATCATATTATTATCAAATAGATTAATTGAAACAGAAATATTGTACTTACATTTCAGCAAAAGGCAGATGCAGGAGTAGCAACAAGGCACTGCCTGAATGAACTTTCTTAGTGGTTTTTTTGTGTAGCCTGTTGTAAAACAAGGCAAATATCTAGATGAACTGATGGAACCCCTGGAAGACCTCGGCGTACCCCCACGGGTATTCATACCCCGGGTTGAGAAACACTACGCTGCAACATGCTAATAGGGACCTCAGGTTTATCCAGGCTTAGCGGAGCCTGGACCTCAGAGCCAGTCATTGGGGAAAAAAGAAATCTGTTCTGTGGCGACACCTGCTGGTTAGCTGTTAAAATTAATCTAACTGCAGACAACAACTAGGCCTGCTGACACAGAAGGTTTCTATAAACAGTTTTGACAAACACCTGTTTCCTGCACAACCCCACTAAAAGGGCATTTCCTTAAGGTCTAAACAGCCTGGACCAAGACAGATCTTTTGGTTCTCTACATCATAATTCAAGTTTATTAGATAATTCCAGAGCTGAGTTGCAGTTTCAGCTGCTGATGAAACAGACATAAAATAAAGAAAAGCAAGAGATCTTTGAGATTCCAGTGATTTCCTATAAACCTCTGTCCTCAAATCTAATTGCTACCTAGAAGCAAGTAGTTAGTGTTTTCCAGCTGCATAGGCAATAGAGACTGGCTACTTCTGAAAGTGAGCAGCCAGAACGGGCACTTACAAGTGTGTACAGGAGCAATTTGCCGCAAGGGACAAAGATCACTTCTGGGGTCTGATCTTCCTCTCTTCTCATTAGTGTAAATCATACATAACTGCATGGAAGTACAAGGTGTGATGTGAGACCCAATGTACTTACTCCAAACAGGGCAGGCAAAGCCCATCGTGAGGCTCTGCAATTGAAAGGAGGTCACAAGAATAACAATAGTTGCTGACGAGGTATCTGGATTGTTTCTAGAAATAAAATATTTCCCTCAGCTAATCACCTGTATGCCACCTTCCTCAGACAGGAAGGACAAGATATTGTTAGCAGTATTTTCCCAGAACCAAAAATGAATGGGGGGGGGCTAGCTTGTAAATCCCTTCACTTTTCAACGTCCATTTATTATTATTTATTTAGTATTTAATTTGCTGGACACCAATCGTGTGTTCTGTGCTGACCGGAACACAGAGGAAGGCATGGTAACTAATCTAAACACCCATGTAATATCACCAGGACGCACACAGAGACTGAGTCTGCTTATCCCAGGATAAACCATTGATTGCAATTTACATGTGTGAGAGAAGTTTCAGGACCATATTGTACCATGAGACTTGTGAAGAGGGAAGTATCACGGAGACATATTGATATGAGAGAAAACACTGATCTAGAGGGAATACAGATATATTAGCCATGACAGACCCCACCATTGGTTGTATAGTGGATTAAAGGAGATGGGCTTCTTAAAAGTGCCAAGGTATTGTCACATTAGATTAGTTAGGGTTCTCACTTGGGGCCAAGTGAGGAGCTATGCCAGTTTACACCAGCTGAATATTGGCATTGCATGAACCGAAGGCAATTCTGACATTGCACCACATAGCTGGGGATCTCAAGGCACTTTACCAATGCATAATAACTCAGGTAGGTGTTTTACCAGTTTTACAATGATTAAAGGGAAGCATAGGAGGGTGTAAGATCAATGGATCTGCTGTGATTCTGCTGCAGAATTTTTAAGGGAAAGTTACACAATAAGCTAGTGATGCAGATGGGACTAGAACCCAGAAATCTTAACTCCCAGGCTCTTCCCCCCTGTGGTAGGCACAGTTGGCCTAATTCACTGTTCCATTATGCAGTACTTTAAACACTTGTGGGGGAGGGTAACATAATATGCACCTGTTTTCCAGAAAGAGGCTCTAGAAAAATACTTTGTTTTGGCTACGTTAAAAATTTCCAGAAATAGCTTTTCTTGACATGTTCCAATGTACCCACGATTCAGAGCAACGACCTGAAATTTGGAAGGGGGTGGCCTTAGGGATCAACCTTTGGCCAAATTACAAATCTTTGAGAAATAGCAGTTCACATATGCGCAGCAGAGACCTGCTAGATCTTTGGAGATAAAATCTCTACAGATTCGGTGCACACTGATTATGCCCCAGACCTTCACAGCTTGATGGGCTCACCAGACCGTGTGTGCACCATCACAACAGAGCCATTGAACATGCTCCGTCCCCTCAAAGCTTCTACACGTGGCCAGAGAGAACATGTACCACCCCTCCCGCCAGAGAGAGAGCGTATGCTCCAGCCCAGGGCTATAAGGGTGAAGCTGGACTTCCGCCCTATGTGGTTTGAATGACACCTCTGCTACCTCCCAGGCAGCATGGAGAAGGCAGCCATCTGGCTTGAATGCAGGTAGGACAAAAGCCAGGCATGAGAGGAGGGGAAAAATTGACTGGGATGAGGATTCTTAGAGGGACTTGGACTTGGCGGGAGACAGAAAGTAGGGCTGGGAATCAGAGGGGAGAATGGGATTGACTGGGAAAGAAGAAGGAGCCCTGGATTTGCGGGGACATTGAGGCTGTTTGGGCACTAAGACTGGCAGCCAGTGGAGGGATAGCAGGATCAGGCTGGTTGGGTAAGGAGACTGAGAGTGGGGGTAGGAGGTTGGGGAAGCTGGGTCTGGAAGCCATTATGGGAGAGAATGGGACTGGGCACCAGTGAGGGAATAGGCTGGGGAGTGGGGACGGGGGACCAGTGGGCAGGAGTAGGGGAACACTGAGACTGGCTGAGAAGGTGAGGGAAAAAAGGTTCCTTCCTCAGACAAGGAACCAGGAAGGAGAGGTGGGAAAAAGCTGATACTGGATAAGGAGACTTAAGCTGCGTCTACACGTGCACGCTACTTCGAAGTAGCGGCACCAACTTCGACGTTAGGCGGTGAGACGTCGAAGTCGCTAACCTCATGAGGAGATAGGAATAGTGCCCTACTTCGAAGTTGAACGTCGAAGTAGGGACCGTGTAGACGATCCGCGTCCCGCAACGTCGAAATTGCTGGGTCCTCCATGGCGGCCATCAGCTGGGGGGTTGAGAGATGCTCTCTCTCCAGCCCCTGCGAGGCTCTATGGTCACCGTGGGCAGCAGCCCTTAGCCCAGGGCTTCTGGCTGCTTCTGCGGCAGCTGGGGATCTATGCTGCAGGCACAGGGTCTGCAACCAGTTGTCAGCTCTGTGTATCTTGTGTTGTTTAGTGCAACTGTGTCTGGGAGGGGCCCTTTAAGGGAGTGGCTGGCTGTTGAGTCCGCCCTGTGACCCTGTCTGCAGCTGTGCCTGGCATCCCTATTTCGATGTGTGCTACTTTGACGTGTAGACGTTCCCTCGCTGCGCCTATTTCGATGTTGGGCTGAGCAACGTCGAAGTTGAACATCGACGTTGCCGGCCCTGGAGGACGTGTAGACGTTATTCATCGAAATAGACTATTTCGATGTCGCAACATCGAAATAAGCTATTTCGATGTTGGCTGCACGTGTAGACGTAGCCTTAGGCTGCATCTGCACTAGGAGATAAAATCGATTTTAAGTCAGTTAGCCTGATTTTTCCAAGTCCTCACTGTAAATTCCATTAGCTCAATTTATGGACCACGAAAATCGACATAACATCACAATCCTAAAATCATAGTAACCTGACGAGCACAGCGTTCAGTTCGAATTTAAAATGCCAAATGAAGGGAAGTGAGAATGTGCCATGTCTTTACATCAAATTTGTTAGCCTCCACACTTGTGCCGCATGTGCCCCACAATGCACCACAGTTCTCCACTCTGGCCTCTTACATCTCCACTGTTCTCAAGTGTGAAGGAATTAGGCAACAGAAAGACCATTGCAATTTGGCACCTGTAAGCCCATGGTGGTAGGGTCATGAGAGGCTGAAACATCTTCTTTCTTTTTCTTTGCTAGGAGCACAACTGTGGGGTCTGCGTTTCTGTGCATACCCCTGCTAACTGCCTTTTTTTTCTGCGCTGCCTGCCACCAGCCACAGGCCCCCTGTACCATGTGTCAGCTCGGCTGTGGGTGGGGTCATGCTTGTCTTGTAGGGTGAGAAACTTCTTTTCAGCCATTTACCTGTTGTCCTGACTCCCACATCCCCTCCCTTCCCTCTCCCTGGAGGTGCCATACAGTCTGGAACATTCCCACGCCCAGCCACATCACTGCTCGATCCTGAACCAATAAAAGGACGTAAGGCTCAAAGTGCCAGGCAGCTTGCACGCAGTGAGGGTCATTATTTTCAGGGGCTGGCTGTAGCCGGGGGTCTTTTAGCCACCTGGGGGACATCTCCCTGGGCCGTCATGATTTTTGGGGCTTGCTGTAGCTGGGGATCTTTTAGCCACCCAGAGCCATACATATGTCAATGAAGGCAATGTGTTAGCTATACAATTACCACAGTTGTTGAAGTAAGGCTCACAGCAGGGAATTTTCTTATCCTTACGGTCTTCTTTTCCAGGTCCAAACCTGGCTGCAGTCTGGGGCCTTTTAGCCTGATGAATCATTCGAGTTTCAGTGTAGCAACCACATCTACTTAGACATAAGGGTCTTCTTTGGTAGGAGGCCTAAATGCAGATGCAAGTTCCTGAAAGAGCCTCTCTGGGCAGTCACAATTTTCATGTCTGTCTACAGTGTACTGTCTTTTAGCTGCCCCAAGCCATGCATGTTTCGATGAAGGCAATGTGTTAGCTACAAAATTACCACAGTTGTTGAAGTAAGGCTCGCAGCCGGGAATATTCTTGTCCTTAGGCTCTTCTTTTCCAGGTCCAAACCTGGCTGTAGTCTGGGGTCTTTCAGCCTGATGAATCATTCAAGTTTCAGTGTAGCAACCATCTCTACTTCAGCGTAAGGGTCTTTTTTGGTAGGAGGCCTAAATCCAGATTCAAGTTCCTGACAGGGCCTCCGTGGACGGTCATGATTTTCATGGCTGTCAAAATTGTACTGTCTTTTAGCCACCCTAAGGCATTGCTGATGATTCATTTGAGTTTCAGTGTAGTACCAGTGTCTACTTACAGTCCTCTTTCCCAGCAAATGTAAATCAATATCCAAGCCCAAAATAAAGCCTAGGCACACTGTTTCCATGTAGCACCCATCCCTACTTAAACATACTCAACATGGCAGGAGAAAGAGGGGAAAGAAATGTGGAAAGATGCTGTCACATACCCACATCCACTTGTGGGGCCAGAATGCAATGGGGTTCAGGGAACTGTGGGATAGGTTCCCACAATACACTGCTGCAGCACTTGATTTAAGCTCGATTTACGCTATGTGCGTGTGGCAGCAGTAAGTCAATTTTGTGGGGAGCATATGGGAAGGAGAAGATGCTCTAAATCGAATGGCTAAAACCCAGCATTAAGAAATCAATTTTAATAAAATTGATTTTATCTCATAGGGCAGATGCAGCCTACGTCTGGGAGCCAGGAGGAGAAAGGGGAGAGACACAAGAAGAGGAACCGTATGACTCCTGCCCCATTAAATTCACAGGATTTACAGTGCTCAGGTAAAGTCCTACCTGATCCGCACTCTTCAATCCCTGCTCATGAGATAGAATTGTTCATTTCTGCAGCGCTTTCCTTTAGCGTTCATCACTAGAGTATCCGAGTGCTTCACAGACATTAATTACTTTATCTTCACAACACCTCTGTGAGGTAAAGGGGCAGTAATAGCCTCATTTTACTGATGGGGAACTGAGGCACAGAAAACTTGAGGTCCAAAGTGCCCACTAATTCTGGGTGCCTGAGATGGTTTAGACTTTTCAGAGTGTTTAGCTTTACAAAATAGTTTTTATGTTCAAGCACAGCTCCTACTGCCTTCAGTTGCTTTTGTGAGTTCTCACATTTCTGAAAAACAGGCCCCAGGGTCTCAAATTGGGCACACAGAAAATGAGGAGCAAATAGGTAGTGATGCCTCTGAAAGTGTGGTTTGACTGCCTCGGCAGGCATCACACGGGAACTCTCTGGCAGAGGCAGAACTAGCATCCCATTTTCCAAGGCATTTGACTGTCTTAACCATGAGACTCGCTATTCCTCCAGTCACCTGCCCCAGCCAGTACTGAGTACCCATCTTCTACAAAAACATGACAGAATCCTCCTGGCAAAATTCACCACTATGGACAGGACCATCCTTAGGTATATGCAGCTGCCTATGCCTAGGGATGCCACCTCCCCACAGGATCTGGCACTCCAGCAGTGCCCAGACCCCACTCCATGGGCTCAGCCCCCATCCCCATCCCCATCCCCCCAGCTGTAGACTATGCCCAGCCCCCCCCACCACACACCACTCTGTGTGTGCACATGTTTGTGTGTGTGCATGCGTGTAAGTGTTGGGCTGTGCAGGGCACCAGCACTGGCTGGGACAGCCCTGACAGTACAGGTCCATCCTGTGCACCCAACGAGGCCAGGGTGCGGTGGAAAAACGAGTATGTAATCATTGTCACGGTTTCAGGGTAACTGCACCTATATTACCCCTTGAGGGCATCCACTCCAGGTTTCTGGCTTCCAGACATCACTCCTTTTGGACACACGGCTCCATGCATGTCACTGATATTTTCTATAAGCCAGTCTGACTGAGGGTCAGCACTTGTGCTGTGCTTTCTCTCCAAGGGCTCTAGACAGCACCTTGCCAGCAGTTATAAGTTACCACATCTTCTAAGCAAGCACATGTATTCTTAAGGTAAAAGCATTACAGAGAAAACTCTAGAACAAAGATAACATTAACGTGGCACACATTAAATGGATTAAAAATGGTCTGCTGATAAGTCTGAACATGTAACTGCAATAGGGGAACGGTCTGGGAGTGGGAGGGTTTTCAGTGGGGTCCCACAGGGACTGGTGCTTGGCCTTGTTCTATTTAACATTGTAATCAATGACCTGAAGACAATAGAAAATCATCACTGGTACAGTTTGGAAATTGGTAGAATGGTAATAATGAAAGGGTAAGTCACCGATTCAGCATGATTTGAATTGTTTGATAAATTGGATGCAATATGACTGTATGTTAATGTGTATGTCTAGGAACAAAGAATGTAGGCCATAATTACAAGATAGGGGACTGTGTTCAGGGAAGCAGCAACTCTGAAAAAGATTTGGGGGTTATGGTGGATAATCATGGGTTCCAATGTGACGTTGTGGCCAAAAACTCTATTGGTGACCTTGGGGTGCTTGCACTGGGGATCTTGAGTAGAAGTAGAGAGATTAGATTGCCTGCGTATTTGGCATGGGTGTGCCCACTGCTGGAATAGCATGTCCAGTTCTGCTGCCCACACATCAAGCGCAATGTTAACAAATAGCCAAGGATTCAGAGAAGAGCCATGAGAATTCCAAAGATTAGAAAAGATTCCTTAGAGCAGTGGTTCCCAATTATTCTGCATCACATCTTCCCTTACCTCTACCCACTCCCTTTCTCCACCCACCAGAGCTGGGGCCAGGTGCAGGGCTGTGGCTCCATGGGGTGAGCCAGACGTGGGTGTGGGGGCAAAGGTGGGACTGCACTTGGAGGTGAATCTGGGGGCGGGGCAGAAAACAGAGCCACAGTCAAGGGCCAAGGCTGGAAATGAGACCGGGGCCAGTAGCAGAACCTCAGTCCATGGCCAGCTGCAGAGCCATGGCTGGGCCATGGTCAGGAGTCAAGGCTGGGCGAAGGACACAGGACCAAGGCACCGGACCAGGAGCTGGGGCTGTGGCTGGGGAGGAGTGGGGCTGGGTGGCACTCCTGGCTGGCTTTGGCCCTGCTGCACCCATCTTTCCCCTGTGTTCCTCTGTACCTCCCTGAGGCCATGCCCACCTCTTTGCAGACCCCTGCGATACACTGATATACATCAGGAACAAAATCTATTTAGTTTAATGAAGAAAAGGTTAACTGTTGATTTGATTACAGTCTCTCAACATATATGTGAGGAAGAAATAGTTAATAAGCGACTCTTTAATCTAGCAAAGCAAGGGATAGCATGAACCAACCGCTGGAAAGCGAAGCTAACCTCTTTCACACTAGAAATAATGCATACATTATGAACAGTGAATGTAATTGACAGTTGGAACAATTTACCCAGGGGTGTGGTGGAGTCTCCATCAATGACCATTTTTGAAGCCAGATGGAATGTTTTTCTAAAAGACGAGCTCTAAGAATTATTGTGGGAAAGCTCGTTAGCCTGTCTTGTACAGAGGTCACACTAGATGACCTCAGTAGTCCCTTCTGGCCTTGGAATCTGTATAAAAATAACCAAAGTTCCTATGCACATTCTAAAAGCTTATCCAAGGTCACCTAACAGTTTTAGGGTGGCCCTTGTGGGCCCAAGTCTTTCCAACTCTTCCTTAGGGGTTGACAGATTGTTCTGTTCAGTTGCTGGGTCAGAACTGAAAAAAAAAAAAAAAAAGCAGAGTCCCTATGTTGTCTGTTGGTATCTGAAAAAAAAACCTACGGGTATCACTCTATGCAAGTCTCTTCAGTGGGTGCTACCGCTGCAAAGCGTTTACAAGCTGAGTGATTCACTGTAATTGCTCTCTGTTATATTTAGTTCCTGGATGTGCTACAAATGCAAAAGCAACCCTGTTGTGCTCGAGTTGCATATCATCCCTAGGCCACAGTGATGCACGAACCATACATAAACTTAATACTGTATGTTCTCCTGACAATGGTGCATATGGTTGCAATAGTTGTCACAGTCATGCAACTAAAGATTGTATCATAATTCATGCACACAAGGGAGCTGAACTAAGGAACCATAATTCTGGCATTTTCTTATTTTTAGGGCTTAACCTTGTAACCTTAATAATGTTCTTTTTATATGCAATGGATATGCAAGTGAAATGATATATTCTGAATGATATATACTTAAAGTCAAATCCAATTGAATTCGTTTTGGCTTTTGTTCTGGCTTCTTACTAAAATCCTTCTGGATCATTTTTAGAAGATCGCATGTATAATGTCAGTGTAGATCCATCTGATGAGTCTTATTTCCGTCCGTGTCCATTTTCACACACAAAATTACAAGTGGAACTGAAGGCAGAAGATCAGATTTCCAGGAGGACATGGTTTGGTGTGGCACTGTAGGCTTAGGCTTGTAAAATGAGGTCAGATAGCCCACAGATGAGCCCTAGAGCCTCAATGTATGGCATTGGCTATTGAGCAAGGTGATTACAGATTATCCTACAGCATCCACTATTGCTAATGAAACAGCAGTTGCCCATGCTATTTTTGCTTCTAAAATTCAATGGCCAGTTCACACTTGGCACAGCTGAGACAAGTACATGATAGTACTAAGTCATATTTCAGAAATCTTGATCCTGAAATGGCCCATGGAGTAATTTAGAGCAGCACAGGGGCTGTTCTAGGTTAGAACCTGAGAGCAGCCATACTGCGTCAGCCCAAAAGTCCATTTAGCCCAGTATCCTCTCTTCCGACAGTAGCCAATGCTAGGTGCTCCAGAGGGAATGAACAGTGAGCTATCGAGATAATCATTCAATGATCCATTCCCTGTCATTTGTTCCCAGCTTCTGTCACTCCTTCCCAGCAGAGACACCACTCCTGCCCATCCTGGCTAATAAACATTGATGGATCTGTTCTCCATAAGTTTATCTAGCTCTTTTTCGAACATTGTTATAGACTTGGCCTCCAGAACATCTTCTGGAAAGGAGTTCCTCACGTTAACTGTGTGTTGTGTGAAGAAATACATTGGTTTGGTTTGGTTTTGTTTCATACTGGTTATAGCAGCTCCATAGGGTTGGCCAAGGATTTGCCAAAACACTGTGTACTTCATGCCTTGCCTTTCTGGCTCCACTGCAACCCCTAACGTTTCCCCCATAAGTTTCTGAAATTTAAACATTTCCTTCTGTCAGGGAGGTTCCTTGTTTCAGGTTGTTGTCTGCATTGAAAATAGCACTACTTCTCGCTAATCCAATGCACGCTCCTCTAATCTAACTCATTTACTTATCAGTTTGCCTGAGCAAGGATGGTACTGAAATGAATCTGTCAGCAAGGAGCTGAGGAGATGATGAAGTTAGCTTATTTTTTTCCTTCACCAGTGCTCTTACTTCCTGGCTGGTAGAAAATCAGCGAACAATATGTTCCAGAGGGCAAAGGTAGGCTCATCCCAGACTCTCTGCTGAAAGCCTTGGATTGCAGGATGTGGGAAGTTGTACACCAGGGGATTAAGCCTGTGCAAAAGGCACAGAATAAGTTTGTGCAGATATTATTTTTAAAATCCTGTAGTTTTATTTATTTCCATAGACTCAGAAGTGCCTGTCACTTTCCAGGTAAAAAGCAGCCTCTACCGCAACAACAGCACTAGGCAGGACGAGTCCCTACAAGCAACAACTGCTGACAAATAAAGGATGGGTGTGTGTGTGGAAAGGGCAGGGTGACAGGAAAGCTAATGATATATAGGGTAAACGCTTTCGTATCTGGCAGTCCTGGGACCGGGACATTGCCAGATATTCAAATATTCTGGATAATAGAGAGATATATCTAACAATTCATAACTCTAAAGAAAAGCAAGATTAGATTATTAGGAAACCAACAAAAATGTATGCAGAGTACTTTATTTACCAACCATAGTACTGTACACTGTAAACTTATAGGCCATGTCTACACTAGCCCAAAACTTCGAAACGGCCGTGCAAATGGCCATTACGAAGTTTACTAATGAAGCGCTGAAATATATATTCAGCACCTCATTAGCATGCCGGCAGCCGCGGCACTTCCAAATTGCCGCGGCTTGCCACCACGCAGCTCATCCAGACGGGGCTCCTTTTCGAAAGGACCCCAGCAACTTCGAAATCCCCTTATTCCTATCTGCTGTTAGGAATAAGGGGATTTCGAAGTTGCCAGTGTCCTTTCGAACAGGAGCCCCATCTGGACAAGCCATGCAGCGGTGAGCCGTGGCAATTTCGAAGTGCCCGGCTGCCAGCTTGCTAATGAGGCACTGAATATATATTTCAGTGCTTCATTAGTAAACTTCGAAATGGCCATTTGCACGGCCATTTCAAAGTTTTGGGCTAGTGTAGACGTAGCCTCAATGTATTTGCTGTATTCATTTGTATTTACTTTCACTATGCTGTATTTACGGAAAACGTAACTACAATTTAAGTATGGTTAAAATTCTGGTTATTTGAGAGTTTCGGATGATAGAATACTGGCGTTTATTGTATTGTTGTTTCATGCACATCTTAGCGCTTTCAATCCCAGCATGGGATTTGGGTGAGGTGGGTAGTATCCAAAGTTTTCATTCCCATGATATTTTTCATGACAAAGGGAGCTGTGATGATGAAAGCCATGTTGAGAAGCGGTAAGTATCAGGGCTGTGACTGGTCACTGTAGATGCTGAGGTTTTAAGCCAATCACTCCAGACTTGCAAGCTGAAAAGCTGTGCTGTGCTGTCACAGCCCAGAATGTGCAGGCCAGAGACAAGGGGAACTAACTTGACTTTAAGCCACCTTTGTGCTCTGCAGAGCCTGGACTGCTTTGGAGGCTCAAGAGTCCCCAGACTTCACATAGACAGTTCTGGGGGCTCTTTAATGATATCAGCCTGCCCAGTGTGTCCTGTGAGCCGCAGCACTGCTTGGCATTTCTGTATCGCTGTGTGTTGCACTTCTGTCCCTGATGTGCCTCTCTCGCCGCCATGCCTGTCTCTGGCATGTCTCCTACACCAGGGCTCACGATGGGGTCTTCGAAAGGCAGGAGGCAGCGTTACAGCTGTCTGCTCCAGCAAGGAGCACCAAGGGACTCATCCTCAGACACATGCTGGACTTTTTTTTCACCTCATTTACCTCTCTGGCCCTACGGGGTATGTCTATGCTACAGACTTATTCCAGAATTACTTATTCTGGAGTTGTTATTCCAAAATAAACTATTCCAGAATAATCCATCTGCATTATGGCTGTGGCTACACTGCCCCTCCCTTTTGGAAGGGGTATGCAAATGCAGCTTATTGGAAATGCAAATGAGGCAGGAATTTAAATATCTAATGCATCATTTGCATATTCATGCAGGATCTCAACTCCGGAAGAGCTGATTTTGAAAGCCAAAACAGCTGTGTAGATGGGGTTCCTCTGAAAGGAAGCCCAACTTTTGAAATCACCCTTCCTTCTAATTTTCTTCAGGAGTAAGGCTGGTTTTGAAATGGCGGTTTCCTTTCGAAGGAACCTCATCTACTTAGCTGTTTTGGCTTTTGAAATCCGCTCTTCCAGAATTGAGATCCTGTGTGAGTATGCAAAAGAGGCATGAGATATTTAAATCTGCACCTCATTTGCATTTCTGATTGGCCACAATTGCATGCCCCTTCTGAAAGTGAGAGGCAGTGTAGCCACAACTTAGAGAGAAGCCCCAAAGTAAGCAAAACTTATGCTGAAATAGTGTGTCCACACCCAGAGAGAGACCCTATTTTGGATTAGAGCCCCTGGAAGTCCTGCCTATTTTGAAATAGGCACTCTTTCTCGTGGAATTAGGTTTACTAATTTCAAAATAAACCATCCACTATTTCAAACCTATTTCAAAATAGCAGTTGCATTGTGTGGACACTCACAAAGTTATGTTGGAATAGCAGCCATTATTCTGAAATAACTTTGCTGCGTTGACACACCCACTGAGTGTAAAGAGACAAAGTAGAAGTAGGATCTCCATCATATTCTTTTGCACTTTTACTTGCTCTGTTGACCCCTATAGGCTTTCAATCAGGTCAATGTTAGTACATCTCATCTAAGTTCTCAAATCTCTCAAAGGGAAGTGAATACTATCCCCATTTTACACATAGGGCAATTGAGGCAGCTAGGGAAAGACCACCCATTAACTTCAGTGAGCTTTGGATTAGGCCCACAAAGATGGTGACTGGCCCAAGGTCCTACATGGAGCTAGGAGCAGTCTTAATCATAGAACCCAAGCCTTGTGTTTTGTCCCTGGAAATAAAGAGAACAGTATGTTTCCTTATATAGTCCCACAGCATAAGTGACTGGCTCCTCCTGCTGAACTGATTTTAGTGGTGCAACATCAACATAAAGCTGATTTAATACAGCAGAGAATTGGCCCCTAAAGTGATGTATTTCTACTCTGATGGGGAGGGAGAGTCTTTTGGTAGTCCTTATGAATGGTAAGGAGCCCAGAGAAGAAATGGTTCAATATCTCTTTTATATTTAAACTTTGTTTTACTAGTCACCCCAAAGCAAGGAAATATCATTATTTTTCTTTAGTTGTTCCTAGCAGAAGTGTCTTTCATTAAAAATGGTTCTCTAATGCTAGAGGGAATCACCCATCTCATGACTGATATTCATAAGGCATGTGCAGAACCTTAATACTTTCAGATCCAGAGGGAAAGTTAGGTTTTGGTGTGGTTTTTATTTTTTGTGTGTGTGTGTCCTTCTGTACAACATCTGATAAAATGCTCCAAGCAGAGAACAGAACAAGCTCCTCACTTCAGGCCGTACAGATGAAAAATAGTCTGTTGTGTCGATTCCTCAGATGCCTATTTTTACACCTTCTGTTTGTTCTTCGTTTGACGTTGTTAATCACAGTCCCACCAAAGCTCTATTGTTCAGTTCTTCAAGAAGAATGTTGTTATATTGACTGTTTTTGCGTCAGCCCAGCTCTCTCTGGAGCGCCGCTTGGATGAAATTAGATAATTTCCATTAGTAGAACATGCATTATTAGTCCCCAATGCCAAATTGAAAAGCAAGCCAAGATTACTATTTCTGGCTGTGTTCACCTCAGGAAGGAACCTTCTCAGCTTTAATGGGATTTTGCTATTGTTGGTTGCCTTCTGTTTGACATTGTGCCAGAAGGGTTGAAAATTGTTTAGAAAGCTGCATGAAATATAATAGAGCCCAGCCATTTGCTGCAGCACATTCCAGCGTGGTTTATTTTGAAAAAAAAAAAAAAAGGAAAAAAAAATATTGTCCTTGGCAGAAAACAAACCAGTAAATCGACTCTCAGAACATATGCTGTTTTGTTTAAAAAACATCCCTGCTAGTATCAGTGACTTACAAACAGAAGTGGTAAATCTCTCGTAATACTTCTAATGATCTTCCTTACTGTAAGGGCAGATTAGGGCTGTATCTTGCATCTTTATTGGAGAAGAATAAGCCAGAGGGTAAAAAGTCAGATCCAGAAATTAAAAGTGAAGTCTAGGTTTCATTCAAAGAATGCTCGGTCTTTTTTCTCTATGTTTACCCATCTATAATATGAGATTACAGTATGTCCCAACATCCAAGGGGAACAAGAAGGCTATTAGTTAGGGCCTGAGTCCATGAAGTGCTGAATGATTTCAAGTCCACTCAAACACAATGAAGGGTTACCACCTTCAGCTCTTATTGAAGACAGTGGGAAGAGAGGTCACTCCCTCTGCGTGAGGTCCTCAGCACTTTTCAGGATAAGGTCCGTCGTGCTTTAGCAGCGCTTGAAAATGCAAAGCCAAAAGTGAGTGCTACATGTTATTATGAAGGCAGCCTTCTTTGATTCCTTTCCCAGCCCCTTTGTCTTGAGATAGCTTGCACACATTGATCAGATCACTCATTTTTGTATGTTGTTAGGAGAACGCAGAGGTGGGAAGGAACTCCTTCTCAGCCTTGACAAGTCCCTAGTGATCTGGTTTTGCTGTATATAGTACTGTTTTGTTCCACAAATGTCACCTTATGCTAATTATTACTGAAAGCAGAGTTGACTTTGGAGAGCAAGTTTCCAATTATTTGGCATTGCCAATGTATAAGCTGTCTACGCTGATTCACATGTGGTACATTCTTTTGCAGGAGATCACAATCCAAAAAATACATGTTCTCTTCAGGCTCCCTTTGAGCCCAAGGCCAGCTCTACCTTTATTGCACGTTGCCTTTTGTGTACTCAAAAGGGTGGAAAAATTACATTGCCTGGTCTTTAAAAACAAGCCTTCAAAATCTCCAGACCTGCTACTACCCAGCAATGTATGCATTGCATTTCAGCAGTACCTCAGGACACCCCCTGATTTTATAGTCAACTTTTATTTATGTATTTCAGTTTCAACCTACAAAGAAGAAGAGTCGCTCTTTTCTGGCATTAGGCATCCTGCTAGATATTGAAAAAACACAGTCAGGCAAATGAAAAACAGCCAGAGCAAACACAGGCATGGGAAGTAGAGGGTTCGGTGGGGGGAGTGCTGCAGCACCCCAGGTTCGCACCCAGCTTCCCTGCACCTGAAGGCCAGCCCTGCTGCTGGCTCTCTCATCAGCCCCAGGTCCTGGCCTCTGGGCAAACCCTTGTAGGATCCTGAGAACCCTCCTATGGGCTCCACCCTGCCCCAACACACCCCCAGTCTCGTTGTCCACCAGCCCTGCCTCATCTCCCAAACAGCTGCAGTCATGGCAGCTACTGGAAAGTCCATCACAATGTTAAGGTCTCTAATGTCTCTGAAATGCAAGTCAGAGAGATGAATGTTGTCCCATCTCTGGGATTTGCCAAGGTCTATATGAAATGAGCTGGTTGGTCTCTGCACTTAGGGGGAAGTGGCTTACTGCAGAGGTATGTACAGTCAAAGAGTTACGCTATAATTGCCAGCATTCTTGGCAAGGGCAAGTAGTGAGCCAAGGAATTTTTGCACAGGTAGGGTCCCCACCAGGTCAGATTTCTAGGCACCAGCTGGTGCTGTATAGGCAAGTCTTAGTCTGCCACCAATCACAGTGGATACCTCTTTGGCTATAGTACTTCTGTCTCCATTGCTAACCATCCAACCATAAATTCTGGAGCTGAATCAAAGAATAAAACCTTCATAAATTGTTGATAAGGAGGAAAAAAATCTGTGTCACTAAGTATGGAAGAACGCATCTGCACTTCTCATCAAGCATTTGTCTTTTTTTACCTTAATTTCTTATTCCTCCCCTGCTGTGAAATGTTCATTGCCTCTCCCTGAGGAAAGTTTGATAAGGATCTTGCTGAGTGTGCCATTAGGAAAACCGACTGCTCCGAAAAGGAACCAACTATTGTGGTTAGAGCACTTCAAAGTTATAACAGTATCTTTTTTTTGTTGCTGTTGTTGTACCAAGTACATAAATAAAATGAGGATGAACAATGTCTTTTCATTTAAGGGCAAGTGTGGGAAAATCCGTGTCTTGTTACAGTGGGAAGCAGGATGGTATCTAACTGACAAAGAGAAACTGTAAATATTGTGTCTGTCAGTGGGAAGAATTTTGAGTTGATTTTAGAGTATAGCATAAAATGGTGGTGCCAGTTCCATATTGGCATGAAGGCCCCTGCCAAACCCACATGCTTTGAGTAGTTTCAGTGTCAAGCCATACATGTGGACAATGTTCACTCAGAGCCAGGAGTTGACATGAATTCTCTGTGACTCTTAAACTTTTGAAATACCTGGGCTTTGTTTTCAGTTCATCACAACCTTGTCCTTTAATCTAGGCAAGTTATATATGGGTTCCTATTTTGTAAGTGAAGTCTTCTACAGCCCTAGCAGTAATACGATCCTAGGGGACAAGGTTTTGGATTGTTAGGCTAAGTCTAGATTGCAGGCTTATGTCAGGAGCACAGACGTCTCCTGACAGAAGTCTGCCACTCCAGCAGCCTTCCACCAACACCCCGGTCATCCTTGTTCCACGAGGAAAAAGGGATGTGTTGGCAGAGGGAGTTTTCCCAACATTTGGCCCTGTGTGGATGGGACAACTGCCAGGAAAGCCTCTCCTGACAGAACTGTTGCCAGGAGATATACAAATGCCTTGTGCAACTTGCGTACCTTTTGCTGACAGATATCAGCAATCTATGCATAGCCTTAATGTGGAATGCTACAGTACTGTTTTTATTAAGGGATCTTATAGTCTGGTACCAGAGCACAGAGGTTAGATAATGCCTGCCCCCATTACATTCACATATATTTTAGGACCAAGTTCTCTATCCTTATGCAGAGCATGAGTAAATCCTGAGCTCCAACCTTTCTCTGCTGTCTTTTTTGATTGCATACCTTGGGCCAAGACCTGTCATTTACTAAGCATTTGTGCAGGGGTTAGCACAAGCTGACCCAGTCATGGTTAAGTCCACAATGCAAATAAATACTCTTAAAACAAAAGAGAGCTGGTGACTCGTAACTGTTAGGACTTTTTACTAGACATTAGAGATTACACTCAAGACTACCTCTTAAAAGGAATAAGGCCAGAATTAGCAGCACTATGTGCTTGTCAGACAGTCCTGCAACAACAATAATCAGAGTAATAGTTGCAGTGTGAAAGTAGGACTGACACTCTCTGTTCTGTAAAGTTTTCTTTTATAGATGCTAATCTTTGCTTGTTCTTAGGTAGTTGAGCAAGCAGAGAGAACAAGCAAGATTCCATCCTCTGGTGCTGTGGGACTCTGCTGTTTTAATGATAATAATAATAAAAAAAAATCATTACATCACCCTGTTTTTAAGGTCGATGGGGAAGGAAGGACCTTCAAGTCTCAATGGTATGAACTAGAAAATCTGTACTGGAGTCTAGTGATTAAAAATGTCCAGTCATGCAGACAGCAATAAATGCAGAATGTGCAGTTTCTTAGGTTTGGTCTACACTAGACCTTGGAGTTGACTGCAGATATGCAATTCTAGCTACGGCAATTGGTAGCTAGAATCGATGGATCTGCAGTCGACTGTAAGGTCTGCCTTTGCTGATGGAGGTCGATGGGCGCATTTCTCCCACTGATACCCCTTACTCTTCCCAAGAGCAGGAGTACAGGGGGTCGACTGTAGACCCCAGAGAGATCGATATTGTGTGTCTTTACCAAACACACAAAATCGAACTCCGGGAGATTGACCCATTCACACGGTAAATGTAAACATACCGTAATGCCATAGCTACTCTATCCCCAACTTTCAGAAGGTCCAGGGTAATATAGCACTTCAGAATATGCTAATGTCTGCTTCCATGAATATGCATTACCTCATTAGCATAATGACGGCTGCACGGGCTTCGAAACTGCCATTTTCGAAACGCACGCCACTCGTGTAGCCAGGGGTCCTTTGAAACAACCCCCTTGATTTTGAAAGCCCCATATTCCCACAACCAGATGGGGAGAAGGGGCTTTCAAAATCAGGGATCCATTTTGAAAGGCCCACAGCTACACAGGTGGTGTGAGTTTTGAAACCAACAGTTTCAAAGCCTGTGCAGCTGCCATTATGCTAATGAGTCACTGCATATTCCTGGAAGCACCTCATTAACATATTCCAAAGTGCCACATTACCATAGTCCTTCCAAAAGGAGGGGCTAGTGTGGCCACGGCCTAAGTATCTTTATGTTGCATCCTAGGGAGAGAAGAAGGGCAAAAATGAACTCAATGTTGTGTTTCATCACCATTTGATGGGAATTAACATTTTAAACATGTATTTGCAGTTGGAAATGCACTCACTTGGGGATGGGGGGAATATGCTCTGTTTCACACTGGTTCTAAACCCAGTAATTTCAGCTTCTGATTATCTAAAGAGTAGAGTAGCACTAGAAGTGACACCACACACAGCTCGGTAATTTTCCCCTTGTCTTCAGTGTCTGGAAAACAGGTGCCTGTGCCAAAAGACAGCCTGCCAACCTTAAACAAATTCTCACCAGCAACTATAGATCACAACACAGTAACTCTAAACCTGGAACCAATCCCTGCAACAAACCTCGCTGCCAGCTCCGCTCACATATCTACACCAGTGACATCATCACAGGACCTCACATCAACCATACCATCAGGGGCTCCTTTACCTGCACATCTACTAATATCATATATGCCATCATGTGCCAGCAATGCCCCAGTGCAATTTATATTGGGCAAACTGGACAGTCTCTACGTAAAAGAATAAATGGGCATAAATCAGACATCAGGAACGGCAACATACAGAAACCTGTGGGAGAACACCTCAATCTCCCTGGACACTCAGTAACAGATTTAAGAGTAGCAGTCCCAAAACAAAGAAATTTCAAAAATCAAATGGTGAAAGAAATCTCTGAGATGCAATTTATTTACAAGTGTGACTCCATCAACCAAGGATTAAACAGAGACTGGCCCCTTACAAAAGCAGCTTCTCTTCCCTGGGTGTTAACATCGCCACATTAGATTCTGACAATGGGCCACATCCTCCCTGTCTGATCTGACTTGTCTTTTGCTCTTTTGATACATACTGCTGATAATAGGCCATTTCCACCCTGACTGAATATACCTTGTCAGCTCTGGCCCTCCCTTCTACTGGGACCCCACTCTTTAAATACCCCTCTGAAACCCACCCCACCCACAACTCATGCATCTGACAAAGCAGGTCTTTGCCCATGAAAGCTTGTGCTCCAAAATATCTGCTAGTCTCTAAGTTGCCACAGGACTTCTTGTTGTTCTATGTGCTGAAAGACTTTTCCAGAATACGTGATGACAGTGATTATTTTATTTCTGTTTGCAGAACTGGCCGGAGGTTCAGAGTCAGTCTAATGTGGTGTATGTACACAGAGCTCATTTTCCGAACACAGCCTCAGGCATGGAGCATCACCACAAGACTGAGCTGCGCCGACAGGAGACTAAAAGACTTTGTCAAAAGAACCAGATGAGCTGTCTCTTTGTGGGGTGCTGGCTGGTTAAATGGGATGGGATGGGGCTGCTGCTAGGTGGGAGAGATAGAAGCAATCATGTTACAAGATTCTGGGCAGGAGCCTTTTTCTGCAGGTGGGAAAAGAGACAGAGGGACATGTAGGCAATCTGAGAGGAAGGGTCTGTCTACACTCCAAGCGGGACTGGAATGATACAAGTCAGGGTTGGGCCCTCGACAAACTACTCCATGGCTCCATGCTCACAGTCTGGCCCCTGTCTAACCGGAATGGTGACAGCAGAGGGGTCAACTTCCCTTTCAGAGGAACAGCATGGGTTCCTGTGCCCCAATTCAGAAAAACGGGGCTGCCAGCAGGCAAGATGTGTATTCTTGGTTAGATGGGCCAAGTCCACTCTATTACACAGAGACCTCTTTAGAGTTGGGGTTGGCAGGGTCTCTCAGAGCAGCGGTTTTTGGAGTTAACATGCCACTGAGATGTATAAGGCACTCTGTAACCCTCAGAGTTATTTATTGCAGGCTGGCTGAAGACCTGGTTAAAACCTGGGTTGTATTTACATGTTTTGCCCCATAGCCATGCAGTCTAGAACCTGACAGTTTTGTAAATGAACACTGAGGGTTTAAAGCAGTCACACGACTCGAGGAGTTAACTCTCTAGGTACAGGTTACGGTGCCTACGCCTTAATCCAGCCCTGACTGACAGTAAACTGTGCTTCTGCCAGCAGCTCTCACGCTTTTATATGACCCAATTACTACAAACACAGCTGGGGTCTGAACAACTTTTTTCATAGTCATCGGTCAACTGCATTAGCGCGTCCACCCCCAACCAGGTAGCATTAGTTGTAGCTGTGCATTGTGGGAAGGCTTGGGCAGCAAACCTACACTGCATCAGAAGCGGAATATAATACCTGGAGGACATGTGCACAGAGTGGCACCCATATAGCACATGGTGAATTGCATGCTGGGTAGTCTTTCTGAAGAGAGCATGGAGCGGGAGAGGCCTTTTTACATAGGAATGGATCGGGGTCCCATCCGCATAGCAAAATAAAACATAAGTGTGATAGGAAGACAAGCATGGGTCAGTTTAGGACTCTGGCAAAGGTCAAACCTCACTCATCACCCTGGTGTAGTGTTAACCATGTGGTCTGTAGAATCATAGAATACTAGGACTGGAAGGGACCTCGAGAGGCCATCGAGTCCAGCCCCCTGCCCCAATGGCAGGATCAAGTACTGTCTAGACCATCCCTGATAGACATCTATCTAACCTGTTCTTAAATATCTCCAGCGATGGAGATTCCACAACCTCCCTTGGCAATTTATTCCACTGTTTGACCACATTGAAGTCATACAAAGTCCTTCCATTGATTTCAGTGTATGGTGGATCTTGCAAGATGAGTTAGGAGACCTGATTCAACACTCAGGGTGCATCTACGCTTGGCCCTTATTTAGAAATTAATTTTGAAAGGGGGCCCAATTTCAAAAGAGGCTGCGGAGCGTCTACATGCCCAACTGACTCTTTCGAAATTGTTTTTGGCAAAAAGGGGCTCAAATTTCAAAACTGCTCCTCCCATCTGAGATCGGGAAGAGTGGCCCCTTTTGAAACCAAATTTCAAAACACTGCATATGTAGACGCTTTGGGCCCGCAATTTAGAAATTGCGGGTCTGCCATGGCAGCAGCTCCAGGGAGCGCAGAGACACACTAGCAAGCCCTGGCGAGGCTCTATGGTCCCTGGGCCAGCCCCTTAAAGCAGCACGGCCCTGGAAACCCCATGCAGGAAGCTGAGAGTGTGCCCAGGTCCTGAGGAGCACAAGCTCTGCCTGTCACACGTTCCAGCAACCCAGACAGACGTGCCACCCAGCCCATCAGCTGGATGGTGAGCCCCCCCACACTCCGGGGACCCCCAAGAGACCCCTTCCTCCTAGCCTGAGGGGTCACCTGAGGAAAGCCAGAGACAGAAAAGGAGGGGCCCCTCCTAGACAGAGGCTGAGGTAAAAGACCTCCTTGGCCTCTGGGCGGAGAAGGAGGTGCCACTCCACAGCACCGTGCAGCCCTGCAACGCAGCTGCCTTCGAGTGGCTGTCATGGGCACTGCAGAGGCAGGGACACACCCAGAGCACGGCTGCCCAGGTCTGATCGAAGGTGGAGCAGCTGAGGCAGGCCTATAGCAAGGCCAGGGATGCCCACAGGTGATTGGGAACTGGGGCCGGCCCGGGGTGCCCACATTACTGGGCACTGGAACAGCTCCTCAGCCCGAAGGATGTGCCCCCAGCCATCGGTGGTGGGCGACACAGGTGGGCCCAACACCAACCGGGAGATGGACCCGCAGGAACAGCCGGGGCCCTCAAGCCAGACCACACCTGAGAAGCCAGTGAATGACTCAGAGGAGTGAGGCCCACTCGTGATTGCTGTCAGCTCTGGTACCTTCAGCCAGGCCCCCTCGAGGCCGGTGTCCCCAGACCTGTTCTCCAGAGCCCCAGGTAGGTAACGGGTGGGTCAGGCAGCCCAGGTTGGGGGGACCTATCCCACAGTCCCCTGCCCCATCCCAGACCCAGGCACAGCGCCATCCAGCACCTGCACCCGTGGAGAGCACCCCAGCCCTCCTGACTGGGAAGGGCTGCAGGGGGGCCAGGCCTTAGCCAGCAATTGCCCCACGGTGGGGCGGGGGGGTCGACAGGAGAGGCACCACCTCGGGGGATGGTCAGGGGATGGGGGTGTGGTGCAGGTGGAACCCCTGGGCCTGGGCAACAGCACTGACGGGTGGCCTTTCTCCCCTGTGTGTCTCCACAGCATCATTCTCTGAGGGCCAGACCACACCCGTACCACCATCCGACGGAGCCGGAGAACCCTCCTCCCCATTGCCCAGGCTGCCACCTGCCCAGTCCTGGAGGGACCGACAGCAACGCCACTACAACCCGCAGGAGGTGGCGGGGGCCCATCCTGCCGCCATCCAGGAGCAGACCACCGTGCTCTGGGAGTGGCTGTAGATGGAGCAGGAGGACAGGGCCTGGTGGAGGGAGGTCTGGGCCGAGGCAGCCGTGGCCCTCCAATGGCTGGTCCCCCGCCAGCCCTCCCACCACCCCCAAACCCACCCTCACTGCCCCCAAACCCACCCCTGCTGCCCCTGAACCCACCCCCGCTGCCCCCAAACCCACCCTTGCTGCCCCCAAACATGTTCTTGCTGCCCCAAAACTCACCACCCTCATCCCAACCACCCTCACCCTGTCCACCCGGCTCACCCTGTGCCACTGGCTGATTGCCAGTGTGAGCCAGGAGAAGGATCTCCCCCACTGCAGACCCCCAGCACCCCGGCGGCCTCCCCCCCCCGCCTCACCCAGCCCACCACTACCCTTAGCACCTGTCCGATCCTACCTCCCGATCCTGCCAGCCCCCTCCCGGCCCTGACAAGCCCCTGCACCTGGGGCGGCAGAAGCCCCCGTACCCGCCGGGGGTCTCACCCCCCCCCATGCCTGTGTGGGACTAGGCTTGCCCGTGCCTGTGGCGCTGGCCACAGGAGCATGCCCCTGCCTCACTGTATATAGTTCCCCCCTCCCTTCTCCCCCATATTTAGCTCCCATAGGAAGATCCCACACAAAATTTTTCCAGAGGTGTTTATTTACATGTATATCTTTCGCCCCCCAAGTTAATAAACCCTTTTTGTGCACCCCTGTGTCCCCTGTGGGAGGGGTTACTGCAGGGCGGGTGTGAACCAAGTGTCAGGCAGAGGTCAGTGTGGCTCCTGCTCGAAGACCTTCCGGAGGGCTTCCTGGACCCTAACCCGTGGGCCGTAGGCAGCTGCTCATAGCTGGGGCTGCAGTCTGCAGTCCACCCTGGCATGTAGCACTCGTGCTTGCCTTCCACTATATTGTGCAGAGCACAACAGGCTGCGACCACCCCAGGGACATTGGGCAGGCTGATGTCCAGCCATGCATTCAGGCATCGGAAATGTCCCTTGAGGCATCTGAAGGCCCACTCTATGGTGCTGTGGGCGTGGTTCAGGCGGTTGTTAAAACTGTCCTGGCTGGCTGTGGTGTGCCCAGTGCATCAGCCATGGCCGAAAAGGGTACACCCCATAGGTCACTATACATGGTGGCATCATTGTGTCCCCCATGGGGAGCTGCCGGGCAGGGATGTAGGTGCCCTCCTCCATGGACTGCACCAGCCAGGAGTTGCTAGTTCCTGAGCATCATGGGCTTGCCCAGACCAGCCTACGCAAATGTCACAGAACCGGCCTTGGGCATCAACGAATGCTTGGAGCACCACCGAGTGGTACCCCTTGTGGTTTATGTAGCATCCCATGCTATGGTCTGGGGTGTGGATAGCTATATGGGTGCCACTGAGTGCACTGAAGCAGTTTGGGAAACCGAGGGCTGCGAATCCCGCCATGGCATTGTCCAAGTCGCCGAGGCGGATGGCCCTCCGCAGGATGAGGTGGTTGATGGCCTGGACCACCTGTAGAAGGCTGGCACCAACATGTGGGGCCTGCGCATCGGGGAGCCCCCCACTGCCTCCTCCCCCTTCCCCTACAGGCACCCACCCGGGGAACCCCCTGCTCCCTCCCCATTCCCCTGCAGGCCCCCCCAACCCGGGGGGCCCACCCTGCCCCTTTCCCCCCATTCCTGGGGTGGGTGTGGGGCCCTTGTCTGACTTACCTCCAGGAGGATGGCTCCGACGGTGACCTGCCCACCCTGAATTGGTGCCCCATTGAAAGGTGGCTGTCCGAGGCAGCGAGCTTCCAGAGGGCGAGCCCCACACGCCTCTCAACTGGGAGTGCAGGCTGCAAGTGGATGTCCATGTGCTGCAGGGCGGGTGTGAGCCATTGACACAGCTCCAGGAATGTCTGCTTTGTCATCCTGAAGTTCTCGAGCCACCTTTCATCATCCCACTGGCCCAGTACCAGCCTCTCCCACCAGTCCCCACCGCTGGTGTGGCTCCAGAGACGCTGTGGGGGACAGGGGATGGGGACCGACAGTTGCCCCATTGCCAGGGCCTGTGGAGGTGTGCCCCAGGGCATCCACCATGCCCAGGATGGCAATCACCACCTGGGCCCCAGTGTGAGTTGGGGCATCGGCCTTGGGCAGCTGCTGTTGCTCCATTCTTCTCCTGTTCTTGGGAGCACGGTCCACACAATGGTGTGTACTGCTCTGCGGTGCTCTGTGTGTGCAGGGTGGGTGTGTTTGGGAGGGGCCCTTTAAGGTTGCTGCTGGCTGTGGGACCCAGAAGGGCTTGTTGGCCATGTGACCCCTTGCGTGGTGTTTCCTAGCTGATTATTTCGAAAGAGCCCGTGTTCCTGTGTGGATGCTCCCTTTCGAAGCATGGGGGGGGGGGTCTTTCAAAATAGCGGATGGGTATAGCGATCCGTTTTGTGTGTGTAGCCTCACTATTTCGAAATCCCTTATTTCAATTTTGTTTTTCGATGGTCTCCCTTTCGAAATTTCTTTGTAGTGTAGACACACCCTCATTGAGGTCAATAAGAATAAACAATGACATAAGTGGACAGGGAAGGATGGCCATTTTGAGAAAGAGCTCATGTCCAGAAGGGCAGATCTTAGAGAAGCAGTGCTCAGTATGTTCTGAAAGTCAGGTCTCATTACTGTCTCTCAAGTTGAGCACCTAACAATGGAGGTGCCCAGAAAAATCACTTGTCACTTTTGAAAACCTGAGTTTTAAAATGTTCCCCTAATGCACAGGTGGTGGGGTGGAGGGGGTAGGGGAGTGAATACCCACAAGGTTCAAGGCCAGAACCAAAAGTCAAGAGGGGATCAGAACTCGGCTATTTCTCGTGGCCTACCTCCCCAATCCTCCATGCCAAGAAACACTTTATAATCCTTCCATTCGTAATCCTTACTCTAAATTCACACACACACACACACACATTTTAAAAAAAACTGAACAAGGGACGTGGGTGAGGTGCAGGACCAGTTTGCTTGTGTTTTAAAATGAATAAAACAGCCTTAAAGAGGCCTCCTTGAGCAAGTTCTGTTTGTTTATTTTTCTTGGAGACCTTCAGCATCCTTAACTTCTTTTAGACACATAAGAGGTGAATGATTAAGTGGAAACTATTATCTTTGCAGAGACCATCTTTGCTGGCAGAAGGCCAGGCTCTGAGGGAAAGTGAAATGAGATAAACAAGATAGAGTTACTGCATTTTAACTTGTTCCTGTACTGATTAGTTGGCAACATTGGTTGTACTAGAAAGACAGCACTGGAAGGAGGGTTGTTAATGACACAGTTTAGATGTGGTGTTGTTTTTGTTTGTTTTTTTTTCCACTATAAGCAACTAAATAACCACTGTAAGTCAACCTTAGCCACTCCCACCACTTTGGCACGACCTTTTGTCCGAGACAGCTCAGCCACTTTCTTTTCCCCTGCCAGCCTTCAAACAAATAAAAAATAACACTTACCAGCAAAGAACTAACAGAATTAAGCGCTAAATTATCTAGTTTGTTGGAGGCTGTTTTGTTTATTATTGTTTATTTATGATCTGCATTGCCCCAGCACGCAGGAGCCCAGTCCTGGACCGAGATCCCTGTGTGCTAGGTACTGTACAAACAACACATAACAAAAATACAGCCCTTGCCCCAAGAGCTTACAGTCTAAGTCTGCTGGTTAGAACACAGGAATAACAATCAAGCATTCTTGGCTTTTTCCTTGGTCCTGCCCCTGAGCTGCCTCTCTCTGCACCAGTTTCCCCATTGGTTAAATGAACACCTACTTCCCTGCCTCACAGGGGTGCTACAGGACTTAGACATTTGATTCTGGCTGTGTCCATGCTAGGACCCATAAGTCCTCGCTTTCAGATCAGGTATTTTCATTTTCACCCTTGGGTCATCAAATCCTGCTCTGAGTAGAGGTATAAGGCAATCGACAATCAACTGAGTTCAGAGCACAATAGCCTCATTGCTGCTCCCACCAGTGGGTCTGCCTTCTCTTTGTGTGGGCTCAGCCGCTGAGGCCCTAAGGCCAGCTACAACTCTGCCATACTTGCGAGGCCCTTTGGAGGGAAAAGGTGCTCCAGGGGCATACACTGCTAAGAGACAGTGGGGAGCATTTGTGTGTTTTGTCCCTCAAAGGAAGGGGGTGGATTCATCCTTCTCCCTGCCGCCCTGTGGTCACAGAGCCTGGGGTGCCTGTCTTGCCAAAGGATCCCGCAGGGAAAATTACAACTCAAAGGCCCAGATCCTGAGCAGTGACTCAAGAAGTGTTCACTGGAAGCCAGAACAGTGGTTCAAGGCTGTCTTTAATTCCTCTTACAATCTTGGGCTCCTATGGCAAGAGGCTGGGCCTAGGCATCTTTCAGTACAGCCTCTGAGCTGCTCTCAGGTATGCAGCCTGCCAGCCAGAGGTCATTGGGATATAGACACCACACACACATCCTCATGTCCTAGGAGATGTCAGCAGCCAAGTGAAAGCTTCTATCACATTCCTAAACCGATGGAAAGTCGATCTGGTAGGTCACAGCCATTGAGATTATTTTGCATGTTCTCTCTCATGCAAACTTGTTTCCTAGGTGAGGATGACAACCATTAGTGCCAGCTTTCCGGGCCCGCATGACATGGGCACAGCAGGGGCCAACAGCCATCACGGGTCCAGGAGCAAGTGGAGAAGGGGTGGGCCTAGAGCAGAGGGGTGTGGTTTAGGTCCGTCAGTCCTGCCCCCCCACCCCCTCATGCTCAGCACCACATGTGGAGCTGAGCCACTTGGGCAACTGCCCCTCCCCGGCCCATGGGGAGGCCTGCATGGGTCAGCTTTCAGCAGCTTAGTAGGGTATTTCCAGCTGAAGTCATTTTGTAGCCCTAGAGCTGTTCTACACCAGCAGCTACTAATGTAAAACTGCTTGGGAGAAGCAGCAATACCTTTTATTAGCTTGGTAGAAATATATAGCTCTCTTGAAGGCTTCCACTAACTTTTATTAATACCTCCAAAGAGATTTATTTTTATAACAACTTTGAAGCAGAGAGGTGAAAACTAGCTTTGGTTTTTACATTTGATCAACAAAAGCAATGTCAAGGTGGCTGAGGCCAAAGCCTACCCACTTTATTCACCTGAATCGTATCACTGAGGGGATAATGCTTATGGAGAAAGGTTGACCTTGTGATTAAGGCCCTGGGTTCATGTCCAGGACAGCAGGGTTTGGTTTCTGGCCCTGTTGAGGACTTCCTGGGTGACCTTGATTTGTTTTCTGGACCTACGTATTTCAATGATGTTCTCTTCTCCACATGCCTTCCTCAGAGGCATTACCAAACTGGGTCAAGTCCAGTATCTTGCCTCCAACAGAATTCAGAGGAAGGTGCACAGACCCTACAGGCAGTAGATGTGCTGCAATCTGCCCCTCATGTTTGATCTCATTCTGTCGCCAGCAGTCAGAAATCAGCTGAAGTCCTGGGGCATGAGGTTTTATATCCCTTCCCCAACACTTGGTGTGAATTATAACTATCCTGGATAGCCTCCATTGCTAAATTCCCAGCCTCCATACCCTCCTGTGGCAATGAAATCCCCTGTCCGATTAAGTCTGCATGAAAAAGTATTGCCTTTGATCCATGTGGAATTTGCCGCTATTCAATTTAAGGGTGAACCCCCTTGCTCTTGTGTCACCAGACAGGGAGCACAGAATTTCCTGAGGGAGACCCTCCATTACTTGCCTTCCACTTTCAAAGTAATAGAGGAAACTATCTCCCCTAATAAAAATGTGTTGGCCCATTGCACTGCCGTGGTCAGCCATATGTTTTCTGGAAGAGCCACAACACAGGGGGATTTTAGTGTTGCTCTTAGAAAGCGGGCTTGGGCCCATGATGGATAGACCTCAAAATGTCCTACCCATCTAGCTTTATCCCTTTGCTTAGGACCCAGCAGTGAAGTGTTGACCAGCTACTAATGGGTCGGCCGCCATCTTACAAAACAAGCCATTGCTCCCTGCATTGTCTGAGAATGGAACATTCCTTTGCTTCCAGATGTTCATGAGCGGAGGCTGAGCTCTCAGCAAACTAAATCAGAAACAAAAATATTACACGGCTGAACACACACATCACAGCTGGGAGTACGTGCACAATCAGAGTGACATGGTCATCTTGGGAGCAGCACAATTGCCTGACCTGTGGTGCTTGTGTAGGAGTTGATCTGAGAAGCAGCTATACTGTAAGTCATGTCCCCCATCCAGCCCCTTAGAAATAAATTATGCCACAGCGATGCCAGAATAGCTGCTAAGCCCCAAGTTATCTAGCCACAGAGCCCTAATTCAACCCTATGAGCACAACACTCTTTGTGAGTTGTACTGAGTTTTATTTTCATGTTGCATCCAAAGTTTCAGAGAAATGCAGATTTCTGTTAGAAAAGAATGTAAAACCACCTTGTTGCAACTGCTGATGAGAAGGTCAAGGATTTGGGTCGGGGCTATCCGCTGTGCAAGGAAACGTTGGAGGAAATTTTGGGCTTGAGGCAAATGGGAAGCGTTTGAGGCTTGATGTATTGGGGATGGGGTCCAGCATTTCTTTCCTAGCCTCTTCGGGGTTGGAATGGAGGAAGCTTTAAATTTGGCTTGGGGAAAGTCTGAAGCTGTACCTGCCCAACCCAGCAAATTTTGAACACAACTGACCCAACAGCTGACAATGAAAATAATTCATGACCAAGGGTGCACAGGCACTTATCCCTTCACTTCGAGAAAAGCAGAACTGTTTAACTCTACTTCATACATCAGGTACCACTATGAAGGGTTTGTCTAGCTGCAGTGTAAGCCCAGGTATCAGTGGGACTCAACTCAGCTGTCCCATGTTAAGAACATTATCCTATTGCATTTGAACCCTGGTAAAACTTTTCTAACCTGTACTCAAACCTAGGGCTCTGGTGCCCACACTGCCTTGAGTCACAGTAATCCTGTCCCACGCGCCCTAGAACTCCCACCTCCACCCTGAAACGTGGCCATTCTAGCCCTTGGGCCCCAGCACACCATGGGAATACTTTCCTGACTGCCCTGCACATTATCTGGAAGATGCTTGTTTTGTCAAAGGTTTATCAGTTTGCTCTCCACTGCAAACCCAGGAGGCGCTCTGACAGTGTGAGCCAAAGAGAATGGATTAGTGCTGACCTAAGCAGGGGTGGTTCCCCCTTTGACTAGCGCAGACTGCAGATTGTTGGGGTAGAAAGGGCTAAGGCTATTGGCCCAAGGACTTGTGATACTTCTGGCTCTTTCCTGGGACCAGAGGCAAGCAGGGCTGCGTCTACATTAGAAAGCAATAGGGGTCAAAGTGTGGCTGCTGGTTTAAGTCATGCTCAGACCCACAGCCTTGCAGGGTGCTAGGACCCTGGGTCTGAGGTAGTGCAACTGCAATGTAGATGCATGGAGGGTTAGGCTTGAGCCCAGGATCAAGTAAGGGCTTATGCTGTAGTGTGGACATACTCTAAGAGCCAGATTCCTTTGGTTCAGCAAGTAAGAGATGGCACTTTTGGAGAAGGAAGACCTGCATTCATCCTCTGCTGCAGCTAGGAATTTCCACACCGTCCTAGGTTCAGGCATAGGGACAAATGTGAATGGCAAGGTGTGGACAAATTTGTTACAATACAATTTGAGTTGCCCCCACCACCCCCCCACCCCACAGGTATAAGCAAGTCCCATTTTGAACTTGGAAGAGTTGATTTGCCTGTGTTTATGAATCGCTTGTTGTTATTGCATATCTGTGCAGCTCCTGTGTCCAGCTGGACGTGTCAGTACCATGAAAGAGGCTGTTCTCAGAGTTCCTAGTCCTGTGCACCAGAAAGCCAGTGAGACTGGGCACGCTCAGGAGATTTCCAGCCTGATTTTGAAGCCTCAACAACACAGTGCAGTTTGGGTAAACTTTACAAACGCCAGCTACTTATCAGTTGCATGTGGCATCCCCAAGCCATTGTCCTAAACCTCCATCAACTTATTCCCAGATGGAGTCTCACTGGCTTTAAAAGAATCATTCACTTGAATGAGGATTTGCCGGATCAGAGCCCTCCAGTGAGATTCACCCATCGCTCTTTATATTCCAAAGCATTCTGAACCCTGGGGGCAGTATGGACATTCATACCTTTGTTCTCTAATTAAACATCAGTTTATTAAACATACGCTCAATAAAGCATGCAACGTACTCACAGTGTGACTGCCAGGGGAAGGGGCTAGCACATTGCTTTATCTCTCAGGTCTCGCCTGCCAGCAAAAGGTCTGTTGTACTTGACTGCCCTCTACATTTGAGTAAAGGAAATACTGGATAACACAGGCATGGTACCGCAGGGTCCAGCGCTGCTCCAAGCAAAGTCAATGGGAATGTAGCCTTTAATTAAAGCAATAAAATTCATTTTAACGAAGGCACCAGGCTCCCTTTAGTTTCTCAACAAGTTCATGTCATGATGTCCCAAGTAGGAGAAATGCGCCATTGCAAATGTTTATAACATCTGATTTAACATTATACAGTTTCCCGCAGCCATAAACCAGGACAAATTCTTCAAGATTTATTACATCCTTCTCTCCAGGGACTTAAATTGTAGTTAATTAATACAGTAGTTAAACAGCACAGAGACAAAGCATAGTCTTTCTGCATTCAGGAGTCCTAAAACGCTTATTGTTTTTCCATAGTGATTTAGGGCTAAAAACCTCAATGATGAGTGTCTAAATACACCCTTTCCCATTTGCACTGAATAATGGTATGCATTTGAAATGTTTTGCTTGCTGTGCATAACAAAATTTATTACACCCATGGACGGAAAACAAAATAGAGGAAATACTGGACACCTATTCTGTGGCATGCTTGATAGCCCTGTCGCTGTACAAAGTACACATTTTGCCCTTTGTGCCACTGTTAAAAGAAGGTAGCATTTCTGGTCCCTTGCCACCTTTTATGTCTCTTTTTTATGACTGCCTCATCCTGAAAGTAGTAAAAGGAAATTTCTATTTGTTGCTGACTCACAATGTTTTACATAAAGAGTGAAATTTTCAAAACCACTCAGTGATGGCCTAATTCTACTTTCATTAAAATACTATTCCCAATTCTTTAAGAAGAGTGGGATAGAAAGTTATGGTGGTTAGTTGAACAAATGGTTTTCTATTAATTCCTGAGGCAAACTAGGAATATGACATCATGATATAATATAGGATTAGGCTTGAGTGTGCTGGTATCACCTCTGAGCACAGATGTTTGAAGTGCTGTGCTATTCTGAATAGGGAATCTGCAGAAGTAGATAATCATAGGGTTCTATGCTTATTGTCTCAATGGTTTCCAAAGCACATCTACCATCTTACAAGAGCATTTTCTAACCAACATCCCTACAGACAACTAGATCTAGGAAGCTGAGCTATTTCTAGTTCATAAATCACCACTAGCAACACAGGACCTCACTGTGTCTTCTGCCACCTGTGTGCAACCAACTCGAGTGAGGAGGTGACAAAGGTATACGTTAAGGAAGAATGTAAATCTGCTTTTAGAATGTTGTTAACTCTATTGAAGGCAAAAGAGAAGTTATTTTTTCCATTCAGCTTGCAGCGCTAATGCTAAGAACAGAATGTTGCATTTATTATCCCTGCAATATGCCGATATATCCCGGAATACAAATAAGAGACAGTTCTGTTGAATACAATGTGCTCATTTTACAGGCATGTTTCCGTCTTCCTAAGCATTCTAGGTTAAAAGTCTTTATGGTTTGCTGTTTACCATCACTACCGCTTCCCTGTTTTTTCCAAAAAAGAGACCGAGGGCTGATACCATACATTGGCTAAAACATACAAAGCAAAAGACGCAATGAAGAGATAATGAGCTAACCCACACCTCCATTCCCTGGACCTGGCACGGAAAAGGGGCCAGACAAAATAATGTTTTTGCCGTTGCCTTTTTGCCCCTAGCAAAAGGAAATAGAAAAATGAAACCTTTCCGAAATAGCAGATGGAACTGTTTTGTTGTAAAATGCATTTTGCCAGCTCTGCCATGTTTCCAAGATTTTTTGAAAACCATATTGTCTGTTTAAAAAAAAATTGTGACTATTCTTAGCAAGATCTCAGTTTAATCCTTGCTGTTACCTCAACAACATGCACATTTCTTCAAGCAATATATGAAAAAATGCGTGGACTGTTTGCATCAAGTAGGTCATTACTGGTCTGCAAAAAACCATTGGAAAATTCATGTTAACAGCTATTTGACAATAGTGTATTTCAAGCTACACAAAAAGCTTGGAGTGTATAGGCTAGTGTTTCAATTGATTTGAAATATAGCCTAGCATTTGTCTTGGCTGCATTAACAAGGTCTGTTTTACCATTACATTTATATTTATGATGACTAAGGGCAGATTATAGTTGTTAAAATTTGTCCTCCTGACATGAAAACACTACTTTGTCATTAATACATTTTGTAGTATAAACTATGATGTCAGGTCAATGTAAAGGGTAAAAACTTTCCTAAAGTATGCACACATCATTTTTTTAAAGCAATTGAGCCTAATGGAATAACAAAGGTCATCATAACAAACCATTACAGCTTTGGTCTTGGCAACTATGTCCACGGAAGAATCTCCAAGAAACAATCATCATTTCTCCAATGTTATGGCATTAGGACGACAGGAATGGTTCACAAATGACTCATGTGGGCCCAGAAACGCAGTAGCTATGTGAAAGCTGAGCGATCAATTACTCATTTGTTTACTGAGAGCTTTCCTAACTGACGTTAGCCAGAACTTCTTGAAAAGAAGAGCTTTACAGCTGTCCTTGGGTGTCCCATGAGCCTGCGCTCAGAGGCTAAAAAGATTGCTTGATTTCTATGTAAGTAATCTGGTATTTTTATTGAAATAAACAACAACATATGGAAAAATTTTCAAGTTCAACCTGAAACCTAGCAGGTGTAAAAATATCAGCAAATCTTCATTGTGTGGGGGTGGAGATGGGGGCTGGAAGAGGGAGACTTAGAGCCAGCATCCATAGAAGTCCATTTAGATAGAACAATAAACCATAAACAACAGGCCCTGATCCTGCAACAATGCACACAGGTGTGAAACTGAACTCAGAGTATTACTCACGTTCAGATTCTCACATGTTTAAGGCCAGGTCTCCATTACAAACTTATACGGTATAACTACACTACCCAAGCTGGTGATAAATTCACACCTCTGAGGCACTACATGTCTACACTAGAGTAGAAAGTTGATTTCCAATATGCAATTCTAGCTTCACCATTAGAATTGACTTTCTTGCCTGGTGCAGGTCGGGGCTCTTCAGGCTCACACCAACACCCCTTGCTCCATGCAATAGTGTTGAGTACAAGGGCCAACGGCCAAGCCCAGAGAGATCGATTTTACCACATCTTAACGCAGGCAGCAAAATTGACCTGCGGAAGATCGATCATGGCATGGTTGATTGGCCAGTAAGTACAGATTCACCCTAAGTGACAATTATATGGCACTAAAACTCAGCATAGATAGTGCTATGTCAGTCAGAGGGCTTTTCTCTTCAACATAATCCATCTCCATGAGAGGTGGAAGCTAACTACTCTGATGGGAGAAGCTCTCCCACTGGTGGAGTAGTAGCTTCACTGAAGCACTACAGCTGCACAGCCTTTTAAATGAAGACTGCCTCTAGCACTGGGACAGGACATAAACAGATAGTAGCCTTCTAAGAAATAAAATTATATTTGTCTACACTTTTTAAACTATAGCTTTCCAAGTAATTCCTCACCTTCCTATTGGAAAAGTAGCTTACAGACAAAATAACAACTTTTTTTTAAAGTTTTTGTTTGCTTACTTTGCATTTGACAGAATTTTGTCTACGGTTTGTGTCATTGCATTCCCTGCTGAATCACTTTCTCCTATTTGTGTGACTCTAACAACAACTCTAACAACAACAGCAGGGGACGGGAAAAACATTTCTTAAAACAAAAATGAGGTAAATTTGATTGTAAACCCACCATAGTTCACACTGCAGGGACTCACAGGCAGATGCAGTTCCTAAAACTCTTTTCTTTGCAGTTGACCAAGATTTCAAGATGGAGGTGGTTCCTTTAAGAGTTTAGGGTAAACCTAAAAATGCAAGGAAATTAGGGGTTGAGGCATAAAAAAAATCATATAATACATTCGAGCTTTATTAAATGTGTTAGTGTTTGTAAATGTAAAGTGTTTCTTCTTGGCCTCTGAGGACAGAAGAAGCAGCAATGGGCTTAAACTGCAGCAAGGGAGGTTTAGGTTAGATATTAGGAAAAAGTTCCTAACTGTCAGGGTGGTCAAACTCTGGACTAAATTGCCTAGGGAGGTTGTGGAATCTCCATCTCTGGCAATATCTAAGAACAGGTTAGACAGATGTCTATCAAGGATGGTTTAGACAGAACTTGGTCCTGCCATGAGGGCAGGGGGCTGAACTCGATGACCTCTCAAGGTCCCTTCCAGTCCTAGCATTCTATGATTCTATGAAATACATATAAGAGCTGCTCCTTCATGGGCACTGGGACTGTAACATGTTTAATTGCGATTTCCCTGTGTCCATTTTTATTTCTAGATTTCCAGAGCTGAGTGTGGCACTTCATATATTTCAGACAAAGGCCCAAAGAACCTTACAATCTAGACTGGACAAGGCAAAAAAACACCCAAATCAATCCAGTAGGCATTATCGGGCTGGTAGTAAAGAGGATATTGGTTGTCTGGTGGTGTGTCTAGACCGTGTAATTTCTAATATGGTGTCAATAAAATAATGAAAAACATTAACAATGAGAGTCTCTTATAGTAAGAGGCCCCGATTTTATAGGTATTTAAGCCTTGTGGCTCTCAGTGTTTCAATGTAAGCTGATTTAGGAGCTTTGGCCTCATTTTTCAAAAGCGATTTAAGCACTCGGGAGCCAAAATCCCATTGATGTGGTTCCCTCCAATCTGGGAAAATGGTGGACCAGTTCACTCTCGTATGATGTATCTCCTCTTAGTCCCCATACAGGACTCATTTCAGGGCCACTACAAGTTTACTATTGGCTTCTGTCCAGGTACCTGCTGCTAGGCAAACCAATTAGCCTCTGATCACCACATTCTCATAGGGTCTGCACAGAACTGAGACAAACAGAATCCTACATTCTTCCTTTGCTTCTGACATTCTCTCTGTGACCTTGGTCAAGACACTTTAAATGGTCTGCCATAGTTCTCCTATAGGTAGTAAACGAGCTACATAATGGCTGTGTCTACACTACAAAAATAACTTCAAAGTAAGCAACTGTGAAGCTGAGCATCTACACACACCCGACTTCGAAGTTAAACTTCGAAGTAGAGCACTACTGCATTCCCGGGAATGGATTAAGGACTTTGAAGTTGGGCTCCCTACTTCCAGGTAAGGGAAAAAAATGTGTGTAAACTCTCTACTGGTTACTTCTCACCAGTGCCTAACTACTTCCATGTTATTTCCTAGGGTAGGTGCACTCAATGGGTGACATTTTCTCCATATTAAAATCAATAGGAGTTTTGCTACTGACGTCAGCTGAGTCGGGATTTCATTCAATATGTATCCTACCTGCCCTCATCTTGATGGTGTTGTAATGATTCATCGTTTCACATTTCTGTGTATCACTGTAGAAACTGCAGAATGAGATGGGGCAGAGAGAAGGGACAAAATAATATAAGCAGCAGAGGCGAACGAGATGAGAAAGAAAGGAAGCAAATAAGAGAGAGATGGCACAGCAGAGAGGAGAGTTAATATGGGAAAGAGGCAACAGTTGTACAAAGAATAGGGGAAGGGAAAATCGAATACATGGAAAAGCGAAGATCATGGGTTTCTTATCTCTCAGAACAGAAAGTTTAGCTGCTATTAACCCTTGCCTCACATTGCATATGTTGCAGTATAATGTCATGGGGATTCACTGTCCTCATTTCCAAGCTATGATTAGAAGGAAAAGCAAGCAAAACCAATCCCCTCGCTGTCAAAAACTATATTTTAAATAAAGGTGTTAGTTACACAGATCCTCCAAGAAAACTACAGTCAGACAAAGTATTCACATGCCTCTTGCCTCATGACTTCACGAACCATGTGATTTCTAAAAACATTTTTGTATTACTTTTAGGTGGTATTTTTCTGTACCTCTGTCTCATGAAGATTGGTTATTGCAGTAAGGCAAAATTCAGGATTAAGCATTAACATATGAGCTGGCAGCATGATCCCAGTATGTTTTGGCAACTCAGAGGGTCAAACTGAGAATATATCTTCCAAAGGCCTATGTAATGCAACACTAAATCCAAAAGAGACTGTGACAGTAAACCATGATCAGAAAATAATTATTTGTTTTTGCAGATAAATAAAAGGGCACATTTCTCCATGTAAGTGGCATCTTCCATCACTCAATTATCTTGTACACAGGATCTCCAATCTGTACCTACCCACCTCATAGAACAGGAAGGGACCTTCAGAGGTCATCGAGTCCAGTCCCCTACCATGATAGCAGGACTTCTCAGCATCCCATCGTGCATCCAATTGTTCTATCTCAAAATAGGTTTTGTATGTATGTAGCTATGTTATTTCAAAATAAGCTATTTTAGACTCGGTCTTCTGGAATAGCTTATTTGGAAAGAAGTCTGCTGTGCAGCTTATTTGGAAATAAGGCTGCCTCAGGGCACAACAGACACTACTGCCATTTGAAACTAGCATTTTTTTCTTTATGCTAAGAAAAAATAAACAAAATGCAGTGGCATCATAAAAGCGTTTGTAATGTCTATCTGCAATTCTGCTTGGAGCTCATTACCTTTGGCTGGTAGCAAATTACAATCAGCAGGAGTTAAAGTTCAGTGAAACTCCTTCTAAATACTACTCAAAGGAATATCTAACTTTGGTTGCTTAATGGTGGTGGCCATGCAAAGGCCAGAGAAGTGCACATGTGAATAATCTCTGAAGAGATTGTTTAATATCTTTGATCTCCTGTACATGTTTCACTCTGTACTTTTCTTTGGGACATAAGTGAACTGAAGTGCTTTATGAAAATAAATACAAATACTTGTGTCCTTAAGAAATAAAAGATACAAATACAAATAATTAACCTATATCCTTAAATAATTAAAGCTTCTGTTCCCATTAAAATCAATGGCAAAACTTCCACTGATTTAAGTGGTCAGTCAAACTTCCATGGATTAATGTGGCCATAATAAAATAAACTGGCAGATAAATTACAAACAGCAAATAATACCATCTAGCTTGTATATAGTGCTTGTCATCACAGATCTTCTAGAGCTTTACAAAAGAGGTCAGTACCATTATCCACACTTTATAGGGGATGGAGGTAGGCTCTCCATCGATCTATCCCTCTGATGAAATCCAAGCTCAGAGTCCTCTGTTTTTTCCCACAAGAGTTATAAGCATCACAAACATGTAAATGGTGTAAAGCACAATGAAGACTGAAGCATTTATCCGCGCATGCCATCAGCTTGGGTAATAGACCCTTGAACTCAGGATCTGTCAGACAGATAAGAGAAACTATTTTCAAATGTGGTTCTAAAGTGGATTAGCGCTTCATTAATGATTTAGGGACTTAAAATTTGTATTTATTTAAAAAGCAGCTGTATTGTCAAACAGCTGACAAGAAGAACAAAATGCAGCTTCACTGCGTGGACATCTGGAAAACCACAGCGGTAGGGAAATTGTTGTCTGACAACCATTTACCTCTTTCAGATTTAGGATCCAGTGTTGCCAACTAACCTCTCCACAGTCAGAAGCAGAAGGCACCCAGAACCCACTATAGCAGCCCATTGGGGGATCATAGAGAAGCGTCTGTCACCCAAATTTTTGTCATCATCTCCTGGAAGTGTACGCTCCGTTATATTTATGCTTGTTTAAAATGGCAATAAAATACTAAGAACTGACTTTGCTGCAATGTGCTGCAAGGCTTTACAGAGCATTAGCCCCGTAGTTTAGATAGACACAACTTTGCAATATTTCATTGTAGAGAAAGGACACCACTTAAATCCACAGCCTTAGTAGTATGCACACTTTTCTACTCTGGAGAGGTACTATGGCTCTCCAGTTTACCCAAACACATAAAAAAGCAGGGAAAATTGAAGTTAATAGAGTTTTGTCAGAGAAATAAAATCAAAATCAGGCAGGATTCTGTGTATTAATTTGATTTTAAAGAACTTTACACACATCTCTCACTCATTTGTGTGTATGTGTAACAGATACTTATGCACGCACACATGCACTTTGTCTTGTGTATATGTGTATATACACATTTTGTCTTAAGTAATATGGTCAGAAAAAACACAAAAAGTCAAGAGCTCTGGACAAAAGCTGATACCTTTAAAACAACAAGCAGTTGTAGGGCCTTTTCCCAATGAGATAGTGTAGAAAAGGACAAAGTAAGTCCACAAATGATCTTCTGACAACCCAAAGCAAGCTGAGCTCACAAGCCAAATCCTGTTTGCCATACTCAAGCGGGATGGCTCTTTCTTTATTCTCGGGTGTTGCTGCCACCAGACACTGTACACGTGGCTGGGTAGGGATTATCTACTATCACCTCTAACATCCCTAAAATGATAAATACAAGGGCAGAAATGCAGGAAGAATATATTGAAATGAGGAGCTAATCAAATAGGGAATATGTAAGTGAACCACAAAAGGCAGCAACTGAAATAAACAATGAAGCCATTTAAAAATATTTTTAGAGAAAACTGTAAGACTGAATTGTACCATACTGTGCAGTGGGTTTGACAGGCATAAATGAAAACTAAGAAGAAACCACAGAAGTTTGTACCATACTGTAAATATATAAAGTACTACATAAATTCTCCGGATTATTTTCATCGTGACCACAGATGGAATTCGTCCCAGGTCTTCATAAGGTAAAAGGCTAGTTCAATAGCCATCTCTATTACTTAGCCCTTTTACTACATGGTTTTAAAATATTCTCTTTACAGAGTTTTAAATGCAGATCGTTCCATCAGATGAAGGGCTTATTGTTTGTTTTGAACTACTTAAAATAAAGAATTTAATTTATGAAGTTGACTATGTTGAGTACAAATTTCAAATGCCTTTAAAATAACTGCCCTGTGCAACATGCATACACACATTCTTTATTTAGGCCTCAGTTCATGAAAGCAACCCTATCTGGAAGAGCACTTCAGCACAGGCTTTCATGAATAGGGCCTTAATATTTCTGTTACAATAGTCTCTGTGATGGGTGGGACAGCCCCCAGCTGGGATGCCACCTGAGATAGTGGGGTTTCACTGAGCCTCTCCTGCTCCACCCACCTGGATTCCCTCTCCTGTTTTGCTGAATTAGGCTTTCAGGCCTCTTGCTGCATGTGCACGGGTAGGGACACACCCTGCTGCAGACACAGACACAGATCTGTGCAAGAGGGCTCACCCAGAACTCACATGCAAAGAGCCGTCCTCTTGATAGGCTGGTTCAGCATAGCCACCCCAGACCCTGCATTTAGGGGGGGGACCTATGGGGGCTCACAGTGGCAGAGGGATTACTGGGGACCCTGGAGCCAGCAGCAGGAACAGGGACTCCTCCTGTACTCACCAGTGGCAGTGGAAACCACAGGAAATGGAGCGGCCCAGCAACCTGTTTCTCCATCTCCCAGCTGAGGCCATTCCACTTCACAGTGGTGGCAGGAAGCAGAGCAACCTGACTCCAGCCCTCTCCAGCCTGTTCCTCGAGCAATTTGGGGCTTGGGGAGTGGAGAAGAGTGTGGCAGGCTGGGGCTGGGTTATTCTGCTTTCTGCAATTGCAATAAGTGCATACGGCCCACCCACTGCTGCCAGCCCTAGGTCCCCCAGTAATCCCCGGGTCATGTCACTTAAGAGAGGGGGACTGGGGAGAAGGGGTAGAGTGAGTTGGGGGTGGAGCAAGAGTGGGGTGGGGGTAGGGCCTAGAGTGAAGAGAAGGTTGTCATGGGCTCTGCATGCTCCTAGGGACAGCCCTGCACATGCACACCACTTTTGGGGGATCAAACCTGAAATAATACTGTGTAGAAAGCTCTGAACAGCACAAGCTCATAAAAATTCACCTGTTCACTCAAAGTGGAAAACGGTATTCACTACTTCTTGCCACATCAGATATAAATTGCACTAATTGAGTTACGTTATAAATAACTGTATTAATTGCAAAGATAAATTTGAAGTGATTGTGAGAGAACAAGCAGAACAAAACCGATTACCTTAGTAAATAAACAAAAAATGCAAACTGATCTTAACTCTCCAGATAAGATAGAATTTAATACATTCTCACCCAGAGTAACAGACTGGCAGACTCTTAAGGCCCAAGTTGCCTTGGCTTTCCCAGGTTTTCTTACACAAGCTAAAAATCCTGTCAGCCTGGGACCATCACTTCCCACCGTTGTCTTTGTTCCTCAGGTGTTTCCAAGTGTGTTGTGTGAGAGAGGGTGAGAGTCCCTCATGATGTCGTTATGCCCCTTTTATATCTACTTCCCACTTTCTGCAAAGCTTTTTTTGGTGTGACCTGGGTCAAACAGTTCCCATTGTGCACTGCCATCTCTGAGAGGTTTCTGTCGCACACAGTTCCTGGAGTAATCCTCGTGCTTGTGTGCATTTCTTCACTAAGCCATGAACATTGTTTGGCCTTTTTACTATCTAAGATGCTGCTTGTGAGTGTTTTGAACTTCACAGCATGTTTCAGCAACACATTTGTAGCCAAATTGCATAGCTTCACATACAACTGTAACATAGACTCCAACGAGATATTAATGTTTAGCAAATCAAGAGTTTTAGAGAGCTACCTCATAAGGCATACTTTGTACAAAATGTATCCTAATTACATAACTGTCGTAAATATTGGGGTGTCAGTCTCTGTAGGTCCTAAATGGGACCAGGATGACTGTATAAACATATAGAAAGATATATGATATGTCTACACAGTAAAACAAAACCCTAAGCTGGCCCATGCTAGCCAATTTGGGCTCACAGAGATGGGCTGTTTCACTCCCGTGCAGAACTTTCAGGTTTTGCCTGCAGCCTGGCCTCCAAGACCCTGTGATGTCCCAGAACCGAAGCTCCAGCCCAAGGCCAGAAGCCTACACAGAAATGAAACAACCCTGTAGTTTGCACCCTGCAAGCACAAGTCAGCTGGCACAGGCCAGTCCCAGGGTTTTCTCTGCTATGTAGAGACACCCTGAAAGCTCAGGGCTATCCAAACCTTGATTGTTGGAACCCTGTGTGCTTGGGAAGCCAGTCATGAGTAGTGTTGACCTCATGTAGAGTCCAATGATGCTGCACTGGTCTGATGAGGCAGCTCATGGCGTCAGATGCCTTCAGATGATCAGTGGACATTTATACAGAACACATCACAGGACATCAACAGTATCAAGGAAGGTAAGCTGGACTGCTAATAAGGAATGCAGTCAGGGAGGTAGCCCCAGTTCTTCCTTGACAGACTTTGCTTTCCTACAGAAAGATCATCCCCAGAAACCAATGGACTGAGGGACAATCTGCACCCATTAACACATCTGCTTTCCATAAATAACTGTAAAGCTTCACAGAGGTGATGTACCCAGACATTTATTCACTACTACCTAAAACGTACTGCTAAACTTACACATCTAACTCTGGGTCAATGCTGATTATGTACTTTATGTATCTTGTGACTTTCTAAGCAAGACTTTTAATCTTAGATAACCCAAGCATAAACCCACATGTACAGAGCCTTTCCTCTAAACATATGTACCATGTGAATTTTCATTTCAAATATTAGCTTTAATAAAATGTTTATACGTTTAGTCTCTGCATCAGAAAGTTCACAGTCTACGAAGGCAAGTGATGCACAAAGCGTTAGAGAAAGATCAAATTCCATTGCATGCTTGCAATATATTTTACACACATGTATATATCTGTCTTTAAGCTATTATAAATAGATGAAGTGACAGACATACGTACAGACCCATACACCTAAGCTTGATGGCAAGCTTCCAGATGGCGTGAGGATTGGCTATAGAACGGACAGGAAGCATTTCAATCTCAGGAGACTGAAGGCTTACAACACCACCTCCTTGACCTCGATCACAGAGCTCCAGTACGTGGATGACAACTTGATCGCTGCTCTTTCTCCCGTAGCCCTTCAGACCATCTTAAGTGCCTTCACCAAAGCATATGAGAATCTTGGCCTCATACTGAACGTCAAAAAGACCCGGTGCTCCACCAACCCATGCTGACAGAACAATCTCATGTACCCTCTATTGAATTAAAGGGAGAACTGTGGAAAATGAGGAGCATTTCCCATACATTGGAAGTCATCTTTCCACTGAGGTCAATATTGATGAGGAAATTCAGAATTGTGTGAGCTGTGCAAGCTCTGCCTTTGCCCACCTGAGACAAAGGGTCTTCAAGAACTGGGACATCTGTGCAAAGTCAAAGCTCCTTGTTTACTGTGCAGTAGTTGTTCCAAGACTAGTGCACACTTGTGAAACCTGAACCACATGCAAGCGTCATTTGAAGGCATGTGAACAATATCATCAGTGCTGCCTTAGGAGAATCCTAAATATCTCTTGAGATAATAGGTCCTGGAAGAATTGAATATGACCAGCATTGAAGCCATTATCATTCCCCAGCAACTTCATTGGACTGATCATATGGTTCAGATGTCTGATCAGCGCTTCACAAAACAGATTCTGTTTTCTGAGTTGAAGGAAGGACAGAGGAGCATTGGGGCCAGCGGAAGCAATTAAAGGACATGCTGAAGGCATACATGAAAAAGTGCGGCATCGGTGTCAACAGCTGGGAGAACCTTGCCCAGGACCATCCCCAGTGAAGAGCGGTAATCCATAAGGAGGTGGCACAATCTGAGAGGTCTTGCTGCAGTGCAGACAAGGAGAGGCAGAGGAGGAGGGGAAAAAGTGGCAAAAACTGCCTCATGTCCCTCCACCAGCTACCAGTACCTGCCCCTTCTGTGATAAGACCTGTGGCTCCAGAATCGGGCTGATCAGCCATCAATGGACTCACAAATAGGAAGGTGACATGAAAGTATCCTACTCATTATTGAGTGACTGCTAAGATAAGACACCTAACCATCATTAATACATTTTAATTTAATAAAACTGATGGCTACATAACTGATTAGAATAATTTTAATATTTTACCTACCTTTCTAGTAGCTCCTTCCTGTCCATGCAGTCTTTGAAAATTAATTATGCTATACATGATTCCTTGCCATTTAAAACTCACTTTTTCAATATTATGACACCTTCAGTTCTCAGTTACGAAAGGATTGGCTTTTGGCATGATTTTTTGATAAGATCAGCATTATACCTTCAGTCAGTTAACTGATTGCCCTTGGGACTAGAAGAGCTTTTACATATGAGTAATCTGGTTTTCAATAACCTCTCATCATAAATTTTGATCGTCTGAGTGGTGAGCCAGGAACTGGAATGCCTACGGGGACTGTGTTTTTGGCTTCGTGGTAGCCAGTGTAGTGATACAGAAGTTCACTGTTGTTACTGACTTGATGAAACCTAATAACAGTTTGGAGAGCATTTGCCCTGTTTCAATCTGTGTGTCCCAGATGTGGAATTCTCAGCTGTGACCCACGATTGGCAAGGTGAGAGGGGGAAAGAGACAAGTTTACTATACATTCCTTTACACTTAGACATTTTTCTCCTTCTGCAGAATATCCACTTGGCCACTGGGCTGAACAGAAAGAAGCTAGGAAGAAGCAGAATTAACGGACGTGCTGCCTAGAGTCCACCCCCCACACTACAAACTGGCCACAGGAAAGCTGGTGGAGAATGAATGAATGAATGATCTCCAAGCTAGCATTGAATCCAGCCAGAGGGAAGAACTTGGGGAGCAAGCCAAAGGAGGCATTGTGAGTAGGGAAGGAGCTTGGCAGATGTGGTGACAGGGAGTCCCTCTGCACAAACCACTGGCAGCTGAAGGACTGGGACCTGGAACCTCCTTTCCAGCAATGATAACTAAGGCTCATTAAATGTTACAGACAAGTCATGGGCAATAAATGAAAATTCACAGAAGCCCTGGTGACTTTTACTAAAAATAATCATAACAAAGTGGGGAGGGAAAAGGGTTCAGCACTCTCTGCTGCAGGGGCTCTTGGGTTCCCCCATATAAGGTTACCAAGTCTGTACTTGCACAAAACCAAACACCCTTACGCTGGCCCCTGTCCCTCCCCCTCCCCTTCTCTGAGACCACACCCACTCACTCATGCCACTCTCCCCACCCCCCGCCCCCGGATCACTCAGGCTGCATTTACACTATGGCCAGGACCACAATAGCCCCTCCTTTTGGAAGGGCTATGGTAATGTGGCACTTCAGAATATGCTAATGAGGCGTTGGCATGAATATGCATGACCTCATTAGCATAATGGCAGCCGCGTGTGCTTCGAAACTGCCGGTTTCGAAATGCACGCAACCCATCTAGCCGTGGGCCTTTCTAAACGGCCGCCTGATTTTGAAAACCCCTTCTTCCCATCTGGTTTTGCGAAGAAGGGGCTTTTGAAATCAGAGGGTCGTTTCGAAAGGCCCCTGGCTACAGAGGCAGCATGCATTTCAAAACAGGCCATTTCAAAGTGCATGCGGTCGGCATTATGCTAACGAGACGCTGCATATTCATGGCAGTGCCTCGTTAACATATTCCGAAGTGCCCCATTAGCATAGTCTTTCTGAAAGGCAGTGCTAGTGTGACCCCAGCCTATGAGATAAATTTGAATTTATTTATATCAATTTTCTAATTCTGGAAATTATAAATTTGATTTTGACCATCCTCACTTCCCATGTGCTCCCCACAAAGTCAACTTATTGGTGCCACATTCAACTGGCTAACATCAATTGTTGCAGTAGTGCACTGTGGGAAGCTATCCCACAGTTCCCTCATCCCCATAGCATTCTAGGTATGCTCGCTGGTCTTGACTCATCTTCCCACATTGCATTTTCCTCATTCCCCTCCTGATCTCTAAAAATATGCTGATCCTTGGAAATAATGCAGGGACCCTCAAAGTGAGATGAAAGAGGATAGAAAAGTCTAGGAAAGAAGAATTTGTGCCCCCCCCCCACATTACATTGGCAACACGGGTGCAGCGACTGTATTCTCAACTGGCCATCCACTTGTCCCACTTCCCATCATTGCATGTATGTGATCCCTGATGATAATGCAGGGGCCTGGACTGTTTTTTAAAGTGAGAAGAAAGAGGATAGGAAAGTGTAAGAAAAAAAGAGGTTTTGGTTTCCCCCTTCACTATAATGGTGTTAGGGAGAGTCTTTGGCTTTCTGGTGCACTGTAAGGCTTCCCTGAAATGACTGCGTTCTCAACTGGCCATCCACTGAGTGTCCCACCTCCCATCATTGCATACATGTGAGCCATGAAAGTAATACAGGGGCCAGGACTGTATTTGAACATGAGAAGAAAGAGGATAGAAAAGTGTAGGAAGAAAGAATTTTTGGTTTCCCAAGTCATTAGACAGATATTGCCAACATGAGTGCAACCACTGTCTCAAATGGCTATCCACTGAGTGTCCCACCTCCGATCATTGCATTTGACCCCTGAAAATAATACAGGTGTCAGGACTGTTTTTTTAAAGTGAGAAGAAAAAGGATACCAAAGTGGATGAAAAACGAAGCAAGCCAAGCACCGAGGGCCCAGTTGACATGGTCCCTTCCAGGGGAATCTGCCCCCTCAGCTCACGAGACTTCCTCCTGGTGGCAGCAAGCCCCATTATGGGCTTTTCACCAGTGAAAACAAAGGTCTGCATGTTTCTTAGCCACCGGGGTAGACTTTTTCCATGGCAGCAGCAACAGCCAGTATGGGCAAAGGTGGGAGGGTTTAATGGGGGACCAGTTGAGGTGGTCCTTCCCCACAGCAGCAGCAAAACCCTGAATTTCTGCACTGCTGGAGGAGACTTTCCCCTGGCAGCATCAAGCCTCTGTATGGGCAACGTGGTGGGGGTGGTGCAGTGGGTGGGGGGGGGGCCAGTCGAAGTGGTCCTTCCCTACAGCAGCAACAAAGCCCCCAGTATCTTAACCTCCAGGGAGACTTCCCCATGGCGACAGCAAAGCCCAGAATATCTTTCACACCCTTGGAGCCCTAAGTGCGCGACTGGCAGCATTGCCCACACCGAATGGCAGGCACATCCTTTTACTGGATTGGGTTGGGGAGCGTGAAAAAGACCCAGACTGCGAGGTGCCTGTGGGGGAGGGAAGAGGGTTTGCACACAAACGTCAACCACTGATAAGTTTCTCAGCATCTTATGCAAGCACAAACCCCAGCACAGCCTTGCTGACACATCGTACAGTGGGGCAGGGGCTGATGCCAGGCAGTGCAGAATGTTTGAATGGGCAAGTGTGCTCATAGCGCTAATAGCAAAGAAAGACAGAAATTTCTCAGGCTGTCATAATAACATGAGCCCAGAGCTAATGTCTCGCTGCTCCTGCTTGGAAACTCACGGTCTTCCCATTACCGGAGAGCACCAGCCAGAGCGGAGCAGTGAGGGGCAGTGTGGGTTACATACGGGACACCTCTGGAGGCTAATAAATTGGTTTTAAGACAAGGCGCTTCCACACTGGCCTTTAATGGAACTTCTGAATTCGAGTTTGATGCTACACCCGTCAGACAACTGCGATTTTGTAATCTCGGGATTAGTGCTCCCTAAATCGAGCTAATGGTATTTACAGTGGAGACAGTCACGTGGTAGAATTGAGCTAACTGCCTTAAATTTGAATTTATTGTGTAGTGTAGATGCAGCCTTGCTCGCTTTCACCTGGATGGGGCAGGGAGTCGGTGTACGTGGGGGGCAGGTCTCTGGCCTGAGGGGAGCAGGCTCTGCAGTGAGGCTGGAGATGATAGATTTGAGGTACAGGAGTGTGGTTGGTCTTGGCTGGGATCAAAGGGTTCAGAGCACAGGAGGGGGTCAGGCTGGAGCAGGGGAGAGAGTCGGGGTGCCAAGACTTACCTCAAGCAGCTCCTGGAAGCAGCAGCATGTCCCCTCCCCTGCTCCTAGGCAGAGGCGCAACCAGGCAGCTCTTCAGACTGCCCCATCCGCAGGCACCACCCCTGCAACAGCCTTTGGCTCTGATTCCTGTCCAATGGGAGCTGCAGAGCTGGTGCTTGGGGCAGGGACAGTGCATAGATATGAGTCAGAGTCAGAGAGTGGGCATGCTGCTGCTTTCAGGTGCTGTGTGGAACTGTAGCAGGCAGGGAGGGAGTTTGCCTTACCGCCACTGCCCCACCAACTGCACTTTTAATGGCCTGGTCATTGGTGCTAACCAGAGCCGCTATGGTCCCTTCTCAATCAGACATCCTGATCAAAACCCAGACACCTGACAGCCCTAGCACTACCTCCACCCACTATAGCAGCTTAGACTGTCAGTGTCCCCACACACGTACATTGCCTGCGGCAGCTCAGAGCTGAGTGTCCTATGCCTGAGAGCTACCTGGGCTATGTTGGTTGCTGCAGGGTCGTCTCACAGAAGGTGGGAGCTTCAGGGGAAGGGCGGGGAGGCTGCCACCCAGCAGTGACTAGTAGTGAGCAGCTCCCTGCCAGCTGACAGCTGCAGCCCTGTGGCTGAACCAGAAAATGAGTCATGGAAATACCTGCAAGTTATGGATGCTGTGACTTCCACAACAAAATCTTAGCCTTAATCATAGCATTCAGCCAGTACTTTCATCTGCAGCTCTCAAAATGCTTTATAAGGGTGGGTAGGTATCATTCCTATTTTACACATGGAGAAATAAAGGTACAGTGGCCAGGACCAGACTAGGAAACAAGCTATGTTAAGTAACAAGTTAAATCTTTGTGCAGACAGGGCAAGCTGCAGTTGCAAAGTGAGTTACCTGGTTAAGGAACTCTCCACATGAAGTTTGGCTTTATGTTGACTAGCTAACACCTTAAAACTCACCTCTCCCCTTTATCTCCTCTCATCTAGTCCAGTGAAGACAAGGCCAGAAAGTAATTTAAATTACTTGGTTGAAGGCCACATAGCAAAACAACGGCAGAAGAGAGAACAGAAACAAAGTCCCTAGTGTCCTATCTACTGAGCTACACTTCATAAACCAACAGAACTATGAATGCTGGATATTAGTTTATTCTCTTACTCCTGCTTTTATACAGGATAGAGTCATGCAGGCTTTTGTATCTGTCATGCAGGCCTTTATATCTTTATATCTGTGCCTTTATCAAACCACTGAACAGGTTATGTTTTGCTTTGATCATCTGTAAAACAGAGACAATACTTAACTGTTACCACAGGATTATTATAAGGCTAAATCAATGGCTCTGAACTGTACAAAGACCTTCAGATAGAAGCCACAATAGTATTTTGTAAGAGTAATTAGCCTTCTTATTGCAAAACAGTCTTCCTGCTCTTCCAAAGAGTATACTTGAGTATACTTTTTCAGAAGCCTGTTCCCCTGAAATATATTACATAGAGAAAATCCATTAAGTTTTCCCAACTGGACTATGGATTCCTCATCACTGTACGTCATGAATGAAAATTGGCTCAGGCTGGTATGTCGTCAGGAGTGCGTCACACGCACTTCACCACCAGATGGCAATGTGGTCCTGCAAAACACCTTAAAGCCTCAGAGAGAAAAAGTTACTACGCTCCAGCACTCTATGCCTTGTAGGTTCTTATCCTAATAAACTGCTCATAAGCAACAGCAACGGAAACAGTTAAGGTCTCATCTGTAATGCTGCATTCTCACAAAAGAGTCAGGAAATTCCGGGTTATAGTAGCAGGGTGGCAGCAGTAGATGGCGCTCTCAAATACACAAAGTACATGTTCTTGAGGGACAGCCGTGCTAGCCTGTTTCAGCAAAAACAACAAGGAGTCTGGTGGTGCTTTAAAGACTAATAAATAAATACATACATTTGTTAGTCTTTAAAATGCCCCAGACTCCTTAAAGTATATATTAGTCTAGTCCTGTGTATGCCATTAAGTTTATGCCTTACTACGTAAACATGTACCTATTGCAGTGAAAATTTTGAATAGGTTTGATTATTAGTTCTTGATTGTAATGGAAACAGTTTTTGCAATAACATGGAATTTTCACTTTTAGAGGGGGAAAAAGCAAGTAATTTCATCTTGCAACAATGAGATAAAAATGCTAAGATTTTTCTGCTACAGTCCAAAATTACACCTGAAGAAGGGGGTCTGTCCCATGAAAGCTCACCTAATAAATTATGTTGTTCGTCTTTAAGGTGCTACTTTACTGCTTTTGTGTTTTGATGGTATATAGACTAGCATGGCTTTCTCTCTGTTACTGAATAATGTATTAGCGCTTGAAGAAAAATCATTTCCCATCTGCTCCAATAACTCAGAGAACTGCACAGACTTTATACTAAAAATATTCACTTGAAGACTTAGAATGACATTCCAAAAGCAGCTGTGCAAAGGAGAACTTTTTCAAGAAGTTATGTACCTCAAAGGGGAAGCTTCCCATAAAAGCACTGTCACATGCATCCACAAAACATTGCTACCCAACATGAAAAACACCCCCTTCACATTTCACTTGGCAGGTATTAGCTGGGTAGTATATGTAACTGTGTTAAAAAAACACAAATAATCTTCCATCACTTTGTTGACCATGCCCCCTGCGAAGTTCGGGGCAAGTGTAGACAAGCCCATGGTTGCCAAAATCTTACTTCCACTGTTGGCAGGGTTTCAAAACTGTGCTTTGAACTCTTCACAGCAATGGGATTAACATATCAGTGCATTCAGCCTAATCCAACACAATAAAGTCGGGATAATACTCAAATATATGCTGTTTCTATTTTGCACATCTCATTCATACTGTCATCTTCCAGAGGCAAATATTTGCATGTAGTTATAGAACAACTGGTAGCTGTACTGATCAAAAGCAACCATGTTAGTACAGAAGCACTTTATAGCGTACAAAATTCGTAAAAGTGGAAAATCCTGATGCAGGACATCCAAGAGATTATTTAATAACAACAATTAGAAAAAGGATAGTAAGGCCAAGGTAGATTACCTCATTCTTTCAGAAATGCCAGAGCAGAGTCTTTTTGAAGAGACTGTTTTCTTGTCATCTATCCTTCTATACTATTATAAAAGGAAAAGCGTCCGTTCATCTGTCCATCCATCTATCCCACTGTAGTCATGAACATTCCCCAGCTGGCAGTGGGGTTTGTTGCAAAGAAATGTTCCAGGAATTAGTGTTCCTGTGGTGTAGCCTGTGATTGCTAGTGAGACTCTTTCTTAGGTTAGGAGGTTGTCTACAGGAGAGTAGAGGCCTGCCACCTAGGGCCTTCTGGAGTGTAGCATCATGATCTAGCACAGGTTGTAGGTTTTTAACAATGCGTTGCAGGGGTTTGAGTTGAGGGCTGTAGGTGATGGCAAGTGGTGTTCTGTTATGGATCTTCTTGGGCCTATCTTGAAGTAACTGGTTTCTGGGTATTCATCTGGCCCTGTCAGTCTGGGTAATTCAGTTTTATAAATGCTTTGTAAGCGGTCTTGTAATTTTCAATCTTTGTCAGTAGGATCAGAGCAGATGCGATTGTATCTAAGGGCTTGACTATAAATGCTGGATCATGTGGTGTGTGCTGGATGAAAGCTGGAGGCATGTAAGTAAGTGTAGCAGTCAGTGGGTTTCCAGCAGAAACTGGTGTCGATGTGGCCATCAGTGATTTGTACTGTGGGGTCCAGGAAATGGATCTCTCATGTGGAATAGCCAAGGCTGAGGTTGATGGTAGGGTGTAGGTTGTTAAAATCTCTGTGGAATTCTTACAGAGTCTCTTTACCATGAGTCCAAATGATAAAGATGTCATCAATGTAGCATAAGTAAAGGAGAGGTAGCAGGAAACAAGAGCTAAGGAATCGTTGTTCTAAGTCGGCCATAAAAACGTAAGCATTCTGTGGAGCCATGCAAGTGCCCATAGCAGTGCCACTAATCAGGAGGGTTAAGTTGTCTCCAAATTGGAAATAATTGTAGGTGAGAACAAAATTACATAGGTCAGCCACCAGATTTACTGTGGTAACATCAGGGATGGCACTGCTGATCACTTGTAGTCTATCTTCACGTGTAATATTGGTGTAGAGAGACTCTACATCCATGGTGGCAAGGATGGAATTGTCAGGAAGGTTTCCAATGTTTTGTAATTTCCTGAGGAAGTCAGTGGTACTCAGAAATAGCTAGGAGAGTTGGTGGCGTAGGGTTAGAGGAAGGAGTCTACATAGTGGGATAGATCAGTAGTAAGGGTGCCAATATCTGAAATGATAGGGTGTCCTGGGTTTCCAGGTTTGTGGATTTTAGGCAGTAAATAGAATAATCCAGGTCAGGATTCAGATGGTGTGGCTGTGTTTGCAAGGACTATAGACAAAAGGTGGGGCAGAGTCTAGAGAAATGTGGAATATATTTAGCTGCCCCAGTTTTTGCTCATAGCCAACTATATGTGGCTATGAGAAGGGTAGGCAACCCCAGAAACCTCAAGATGTACGCAGCTCAGCAACCTTTCCATAGGGCACTGATATGGAACATACAATTCAGGTCTAACAATGTGCTTAACTGAAATGTTGTGTATGCAAAAGTGATACAGCTGTAATCAGTGCTCATAGGAACGATTGATGTACTGTTTGTCCATGGAACAAAATAAAATTTGATTGAAAAACCAACAGGATATATGGTGGTTTACATATTAGAAACAACCAGTTCTACCTGTGCAAATAAGTACTTCGGCTGTAGCAACCACAAAAGGGCGAGCCCTGCTGGTAGTTAATAAAAATTAGACCACACACTATAGCTAGCCATTCAAATTGCTGTATGACTGTTTTTGCTAACCTACATTTACTGATCTTTTTACTAGGGGACACCATCAGAATGAAAGTACAAAAAGTGGGATGTCTACTTTTTGAATATGACATTTCTTGAGTTTGGGATGGGATGTATTGTGGCTCTGTTTATGGGGATTTGGCAGGGAAGGGGAGAAGAGAAATGGAAATTTAGGAATAGAGTACAGACTCAACCTTCTAGCAACACTGACGCAAAACAAGCAAACTCGGGAAATAGAGTGGTGGCACTAAAGCAGGGTTCTGGGATTTGTGTGTTGCAACCCAAAGCCTGGTCTCCAGAAAAGATAAAAGGGTCATGTATGAGGCATGGGGAGTTGGAGGGGGTGGGTCCTGCCCCCTGGGGTGTGTGGAAGCTCCAGGGAGATTGCAGAGCCCACCCCACATTCAGTAATGGCTCCTGGGTCTCCGGTCCCTCAGGGCTGGCTGGGCTCAGCTCACTATCCCCCACTCCAGATGTTACAACCTGGTGCACAGGATCAAAGCACCACACAGGTGTGGCTCAGCCAACCTTTTGTCATGAGGATGAAGGGAAAGCCAGGTCAGATTTGAGTGAGTGGTGCTGTCCTGGCTGGTGACAGCTCCCTCCCCTTGGCAGTCTGGGACAAACTTGAGTGACTCTGGAAACCTGGAGGTCACGAAGTCAGGAGAGGAAAGCTGAGCCAAGCCAGCTCCATGGGACAGGACCTGCAGGAGCCTATGATGTAGTACACACAGCACACATACCACAATAATGCGTATGTTATATACTGTGGGTAAGAAATAAACCAGACACTTTAGTAAACCAGACGCTTCTTGCACTAAAGCCATGTACAAGGCTGCAACGAGCCATAAGAGTTTGCAAATGGGTCCTATGAGTCCAGAACTGCTGAGAACCATTGTATTAGAAAACAGCCAAATAAAAGTCATACTTCTCTAGTGTATGACTGGCCTCTTCTGCCCCACACACATACAAGAATTTGAGATTATTTACCACAACTCTAGATTAGCTATATTTTACCTCTCCTTCCCCCGCAAGACCAAAACCATTACACATCGCACTGAGTTTGCACCCCAAAACATATGTTTTATCCTGGACTATAAACTGAATTGATGGCAGTGAAATTTCTTTCTCCACAATGCATTACGTTCTTAATGCCTTTCACATGTCCACAGCATACTTTCCAAGGTGAGCTTATTTTCTCCTAATGCTTTCGGAAAGAGGTTATGGAAGAATAAATTTAAGCCTAATGATAATAAATATTAAAGTATTTTCTTTATGTCTGCATAAGCTCTGCAAACCAAAATAGTAATGTTTAGCCTAAAATTGCACGTGTCTATTTTCTTCTCCGTCCTGGGGTTTTGCTCTTGGACTGAAATGCCTGAGATTATCAAGGCAGGGCCGCAGTCAGGGTAGCCAAGCTATTCAAAGGAATGGAGAACACCCCCTCCCAAATCTACATGAAAAAACATACTCCCCCAATTGCCTGTAGAATATTAATGTTAAAATTAAGAGTAATGGGCAGCAGATTTAAAACAAACAAAGGGAAGCATTTCTTCACACCATGCATAGTCAACCTGTGAAACTCCTTGTCAGAGGATGTTGTGAGGGCCAAGACTTTAACAGGCTTTTTAAAAAGAACTAGATACATTCATGGAGAATACAGTCATCAATAGCTATCAGCCAGCATGGGAGGAATGGTGTCCATTACTTCTGTTTGTCAAGGATGAGAATGGGCAACAGGGCACTGATTACTTGATGATGGCCTGTTCTGTTTACTCCCTCTGGGGTATCTGGCATCGGCCTCTGTCAGAAGATAGGATACTGGGCTAAATGGACCTTTGGTCTGACAGAGTATGGCCATTCTTAAATTAATTCTTGAAAATAAACTAAAACATGGTGGTTGTGTGATAGTCACATCCATCCTTGGACGTTAAAAGGCACCAATCAAACTGGAATTAAAATGTAGGAGTCATGGTAACTACACTATATTTTAAAATAAATAGCATCTAACCCCTTTTTTCCTGATCTTTTCTATACCATCACACTAGCTAATTCCTTAACTCAGCCCCTCTGTCCACTCATTATATAAAAAAGAAATGAGGAGGGGGAAAAACAGAACAAATACCAAAAGATTTTTGAACAGAGGCTCAGTCATGCTTGATTTCTTGGGTGCCTTATGAGATTCAAAATATGACCAGGCAATGTGGCTCTGTGTTCAAGAAGGTGAAAACCACCAGACTACTTCATTACCAGACTCCCTGCCTGTCACATCAAGGCCAAACCCCTGCCGCAGATTACAAGAAATAACCACATGGATTAAGTTTGAAAGTGGACTGTTCAGATTCATTTTACTTCTGAGACACCACTGGTCGGAATGAAAAGCTGCAAATTTATTTCAAAGAAACAAGAGGAAAAATCCCTTACCTAGGTAAACACTCAGGCTACGTCTACGCAAGAGGCTTTTCCCAGCAAACCCAGCTTTTGTCAGGAAAAACGGCAGTGTCTACACACAAAGTGCGCTTTGTTGACAGTATGTAGACAAAACCCGGCACATCTGCCGGCAGCGTTATACCTCTCCCTGTTCAGGTATAACGCCTCTCTCAACACAGCAGCTGTGTCAACAGAGAGGGCTTCCAGTTCACCAGGCAGCCCTGTTTGCAGAGCTTCCGGTCGGCCAATCTGTCTAGAGAGGGGCAGGCAGTCTGGCTGCTCTCTGTTGACAGAGCAGATTGTTCTTTCAATCTGCTTTTATGTGTAGATGCAACCTGTCAACTAAAGTTTTGCCAGGAAATCCTTTCCGATGGAGACATCTGTCGACAGATGCTTCTTGTGTAGATGGAGCCTCGATGTCCAGCAAGCAACTGTTTAAAGACAATGTTTCTAACAGATTCTGGATCCACTAGTACAGTGAATAAGCGCCTTTGAGCCAGCTGAGCTGTGCTTGACATGACTAGTAGGGGCTACAAAGGTGGTTTTATGCCTCTTTTTCACATACAACTGCCTATCCTGGTTCCTTACCAAACTAAAACAGCCTAAAGCCTGAATACCAACTAAGGATTCTTCTATGCAGGGAGAATTCTCAAAGGGATGGTTAAACCAGCCCCATGGCTGCTTGGCATTGAGTTATTTCTCAATAGAATTTAAGCTGAAGCCCCAGTGAAAACAATACAGAGTTTTTACTGAAGCTCACTGATCCAGTGTGGCTCTTTATGTTCGACATTACTGAGAAATTCATGCTAAAATTACCTTCATGAATATATGCCTGGTTAGTACCTTATCAGTTAGACAAAAGCATCAAGTCTTTTGGAAATGATAATTCTCCACAGTACATTTCCGTATCATTATCAGGAGGTTTCATTTTTTTCAGCCAGTCCTCCCTGCAAAGGGTGCAAGCTGGAGGCAGTGGAAAGGTTCACTCCCAGAGATGACAGATTCCACTGCAGTTCACACCAGGCAGCTATGTGCAAATGTTTATGAACTCAGCACACCTAATGAATAGCACTGCAAGCAGTGAGGCTGGAGCATTTGGGATAGTGTGGAATGCTGGGCGCGACTGAACCAAACTATAGAGCCCTGCCCTGCAAATCCACAGCTCTCTGCTTCATAGCCTCAGGAGTGTGCATCCGCAGATGTGGCTCTCTACAGCTCATTTTTGCAGGTACGGATGCAGAAGCAGATACCAATTTTGAAAACAGAACCCTGCAAGTTTGTCCACTTCATATATCCACAGGTATCCATGGATGTGGCTGCAGATACCCATAGCTCATTTTTGCAGAAGCGGATATCAATTTATATTCGTGCAGGCCTCTACCTAGAAACCCTCTATATGATAGAAACCACTTCAGCCCAGCTGGGTATGGCATGCCTAGTCCCGGCAGCTAGGTGGGAGAAAAAGACTCCCATTGACCTAGCTCTCATTGCTGCAAGCTCTAAGGATTAAGCCCACCTGCCCTCTTTCCAGAACTTATTTTTCTGTACATATTTCAGTCTGCCGGACTTTATAATAAGTTCTCTACATCAGGCACATCGCCCTTCGGCTGTAATTTAACCTAGCAGCTCTGTGATCATTAGATTTAGCAGAAAGTGCCTCAGATTTGCTCTCAGGCTGTGACTCTAGCCTGATCTTGTCTCATTTGACAGAAGCCCAAGACCTGACTGTGAGTAGTATCAGTCATCCGCCCTCCTCACTGAAGTAGCATTGGCTGCACCTCTCAGGATACAAATGCTGTGAGGGTTTTAAGGAGGGGTGTGAGCAAGCCCAGCGATGGGGGGGCAAAGAGGGCAGTTACCCACTGGCCTGGCCTTTCAAAGTAGCAGTGGCCAGAGCTCCAGGCCCCTTTCAAGTGCTGCAGCAGCACTGCTCTGCTGCCCATGGCTGTCAGGGAGTGGGGAGTGTCGCACCGTGATCCGGGAAGCACTGGGTGCCAAGTGCCCTTGGCCCCACCCCTTCCAGGGCATGAAGGCGGGTCCTTCTCCTATGTTGCCTCAGGGCCTGCGGCAGCTCTCAGCACTGCTGGGTGGAAGAGAGGGGGCACTGCCGAGTTCCTCTAAGGCTGTGTCCACACTATCTGGGCTATACCAGCACAGCTGTGCCTATATGGAGCAGGCACAGCCTATACTGACTGAAGGGTTGTTTCTGTGATTGTAGGCACATCCCTTCCCTGTGCAATGAGAGCTAGGTCAGTGGGAGCCTTCTCCCACCATAGCAGCAGCTACACTGGGGGCTAGGCAGGCAAACCTACATTAATCAGCAGTGGGATGCGAGGTCACAGCCACTGACCAGGGGAGCTAGGCTGACCTTGGACTTAAGGGTCAACATAAGAATATTTAATAGTCTGAAGAAGCTCACTCCTGGACCCTTCCTTTTGGCTTTTTGGCTGTTCAAGGGCCACATGCAAGAGAAGAGGCCTGTGCCATGCACACCAATTTCCTGCTCAAGATTTAAGATAAATTATGAGCCTTACCCTAAGCCTTGAGGCAAGCAGGCTCCCATTAACAAATAAACTCCACTGCTATAGCACCTCCCATCCGAGGCTCTCAAAACATTTTTTAAATGTTAATTCATTTAGTCTTGACATTGCAGGGCAGTAGGGCTGCATTCCTGCCCCCATTTTTTTAGTGCTGAAGAAACTGAAGAATAGAGATTAAGCGACTTGCCCGAGGATGCACAGGAAATCTGTGGCAAACCCAGAAATAAAAGCCATGTTTCTGGAGTCCTAATCATGTGTCTTAATCAAACCCAGAATTCTTTCTGTGTTTAAGGGGTGGTGTGCCAAGTAAGACTTCAGAACTGGGGCTCACAATAATTGGACTGAAAACAATAGCGTGACTGGTTCCAAAGAAACTGATGGCTTAAACCTAAAAAATGAATTCTTCTCCCAAAGCACTTCCCATCTAATCAAGTGAATCACAGCACAAGTATCTGACTGAGCTCTTTTGGTATCCTAGACGAATGTAAATAGACACCAAGAGGCACAGGATCGCTGCATCTTTCTACATTTACTCAGATCCACTTCTTCTTAAGGCAATGCCAACTGAAATCAAGAAATCTAATCCTATTCCCCTTGAAGACAATGCAAACTCACCAATGAATGAGTGCATGTACTTGTTTGTGTTTTATTAGTCAGAGTTTCGTAGTAGGTTTATATTTGGAGACACTCATACGATACTATTTATTTAAGATTAGAATTGATATTGCGATGAAATATATGCATGTGTACATCAATGATAAAAGTGTTTATTATGGAGATAAAATAAGCTCTGTTCATATCTGTTTTTGTTTACTTTCAAGTGTTTGGTTTTGGGAAATGGGTGTTAGCTAAGAGCACTTATTCAGCAACCTTAACAGCTATAAAATTATTTAATGTCTCAAAACATAGAGTTGTGTTGAAGGTTGGCTGATTCTCTCCATCATTCATAATTATTTTGCACAGAAAAGTGAATACAGTAAAATTCCTTTAATTCGGCCTCTGATGGTCTGGAAATCCTGATTGTCCAGCATCTTGCAAAAATAGTCCCATTTATGGAGATAATCCAGCAAAATTTGATGGTCCGGCATACAGAAGTCCCCTGAGATACATGTACCTTGAAATTCACGTAAGTTGGGGGCTTGGGTGGTGGGTTGGGGCCCTGAGAGGGGGGCAGGGAGGTTAAGCCTGGGGCAGGTTAGGGCTGCAGGAGGGCTGGGGTGTGACAGCAGCAGGTACTCTAGGCCCTGAGCCCTGGGGAAGCATCAGCCACAGGCACTGTTGGCCCCAAGCCTTGAGAAAGTGGCAGCAGTAGGTGCTCTGGGCCCCAGAGCTCCAGGAAGCAGAAGCTGAGGGCACTCCCCATCCAGAGCCCCAGGGAAGTGGCAGCTGAGGGCACTCCTAGCCTGGAGCCCAGGGGAAGTTGCAGCCATGGGTGCTCCTGGCCCCAAGCCTTGGGGAAGTGGCAGCTGAAGGAGCTCCCCACCTGGAGCCCCAGGAAAGCAACAGCCGCAGGTACTCCTGGCTCCAGCCCAGCCCTCAAGGGCCTAAATACAGGACAATTCCCCCCTTTTAAGAAATAAGTCCGCACGCCTTTTTGGCATCCCAAATATGGGACCGTCCCACCCAATATGGGACAGTTGGTTACCCTATGAAGCAGGAGGAGCATGGGGGTGAAGAAGATGGGGACACATGGAGGTGGTGAAGAAGCTGGGGATGCGTGGGGGTGGTGAAGCTGCAGGAGCACGAGATGGTGACATCCAATAGTCGGGAAAATTTGTTAATCCAGCACCTGTCTGGTCCCAGACGTGTCAGATTAAAGGAATTTTACTGTGTATATATTTAAATAACGGCATTTGTGGAACAACAGATTATCTAATGCTTTACACTTACGCAATGCTCCCATCTGTGGATATGTAAGCATTTTACTGAGGTGAGTAGACTACATTCTTTTAGGTAATGATAAATACAGGCTAAGTACAGAGATTAGAAGCAATTTCTCTGAGAGCAACCACCTCAGAGAAACGTGTTTCCAGCTCTGTCACAAACTCTTGCATATGCAAGTCACTTACATTTTCTGCTCCTGACATTGTCTGGAAATAGGCCTGCATATGTATCCCACAGGAGAAGGGAACCATTTGGTAGAAAATGTAAGAGTTATTTTTACTAGAACTGAGCATTTCCTTTCACATTGGAAAACAGAGCTGACTGCTAAGGAATGAGGGTATTCTGTCACCATGTGCTCCTTGTGTCTTCATCAATAAGGAATCCCATCTAGTTTTCAAATAATAGTAATTGCTTAAGTACTCTCTGGTTAAAAAATAATATCTATGAAATTATGGCAGATCAAAATAAGAGAGTTAAGAGTAATAGCAAGACAATGCCTTTATTAGGTAAATAACAAACTAAATTAGTAAAGATAGGGTTATTTAAAAAGTAATCTACCTAGAGATCAAACGTGCAATGTTGGAGTGATACACGGACAACACATCAGATGTTTCACAAAAGAGTATCAAAAAGGTGCCACTTTGGATTGAATGACAAAAAGTACATATTCGGTTTCAGCGAAATGTGTAGGGTTTGTTTTAGTTAGGAACTCCAGTTTCAACCTAATCTGTGAAAGGTTGCCACCTCTTCCTAATAAACCATATATCAACCGCTATAAACCCATGGCTGGAACCATGGTTCTCTGTGTCCATATTAAATTAAAGCCCAGACCTCTGTCCCTTGACCAGGAGAAAGATGTTAGCTTCTTTTCAACTAGCCAATTAAGTATAAAAGAGGCATTCTCCAGTGAACAATGGATAAAAGGCTCACTGATACCAGTGTGAACAAGACTGGTCACAAACTATTAGACACACAAGATAAGAACTTTTAACTATAATTTGTTATCTTCAATTAAATATAGCACACAAATCTTTAAGGCTGTTCAGTGATACAGAAAACTTAATGGCATGGGGAACAAACTATTTTTGACTACAAGCACGGCAAGAAGTTAGACAAAGGATAATACAGGTTGAACCTCTCTAGTCTGGCACTCTCTCGTCCAGCAACACCCATAATCCAGCATGATGTTAGTTAGCCACTTATCATGGGTGTGGCCAAGTTTCCTGTGGTCCCATAAAGTTTGTTTACAACCACCAGCCCTGGCTGTCAGTGTTCTCTGCTGTTATTTAGCTGTAATTTGCCCCTAAACGTCTTCTAAGAGCCCAGTAAGCAGTGGAATTGTTGGTAATGCTGGACAATACAGACCTCCCATGATCTGGCAAATTTTCTGGTTCGGCACCTGTCAGGTCCCGAGGATGCCAGACTAGAGAGGTTTGACCTGCATTTGAAAAGTCAGGAAAATTTCAGGCCAAACACATTTTTAGCAAAGAGGTGCTAAAATAAATAGTTACTAAAATAAACAGCTGCAAGCTATATGTAGGGGTTCTTCTCAGTGGACGGGGAAATATTTTCTTTCCCTGTTGCCTCAATTCCAGTCAATAGAGATTTTTATAATAAAGAGAAAGGAACAGGATAGGCTGAAAAAGCAGCTTTCTTATTTTATTTTGTTAAAGGAAACTGTATTAAAACATTAGTTAATGTGTTACTGTAAATAAAGATGTGTTAGTGTGCCATAACATTTTTGAAGAGGTGTGAGCTACACTCAAGCTGAATGAGAAACTATTACAGCTAGCTACGCATTAAGAGCTCCTATATGCAGTATTATGACCCTTAGGAAGGTACTCAAGTTAATCACTATTTCGCCCAACACGGCCATTTAAAATTACTTATGCGGTTTTCTGATGTGGTTGTTTTTATAGATAACATCTTTTTATGGCTGAATTGTTTCTTATAACTTACTTTTTTGTGCTTAAAACATTTCACATGCCACGTGCCAGAAATGCCTAAGCTCCCCATAATTCCTGAGCTTTCAATGGTAATTGCATTCCTTCTTATCTCATAATAAAATTCCCATGTCTCTTGTGTTGGTTTAAAAAAAAAAACATTTTCCAACAGTATTTCCAATAGCAATGGAATAACAGCCAGAGTTTGCAAATACAACTCCTTAGACATGTTGCTACATTTAGACTATCTGGGGACACAATGATAATAATCTCTTCTGCAATCCACAGATGTAACACATTTAGCAGCATGTTCTTTACTGCCACAAGTGGCTTGAGTGGCTAAAAGATTATTAAATGTAACTGATATTTTAAACAGAGGAACAGAGTTTTTATCTTTTCTAGCCAGCACCAGCAGTTTACCGCACTGTACGGTACCTAATGTCTTTCCAGCTGCATGTTCAGATAGTGACAGTGCAAGGCTGGGTGCAGTTGCTCCCCTAGAAAATCCTGAAATAGGCATATACGTAGGAGCCATTTATACATTTGTTTATACAACGTTTATTTAAACACAACCAACCTTTCCAAACATTACTCCAGAAAACCAAGTTCGCTCTTGAGAAAAACAGTCTGAATCTTCCACAGCCGTCAGTAAATTCTGGGTGAAGCTGAGTGAGAGGAGTAGCATAGGAGCCCTCAGGACCTTCTCCGCAGCGAAGACCCATAAAGGAAACACTGAAGCAGAGGGGCAGTTCACATCTCTCTGCAGACAGAGACACATGAAACTGAATCCTTTACGCTCTGGTCACATTTTTGTTCGCAATCATAAAGCCTAGAAACTTTCACAGAAAACATGGAAGCTACACTTCAGATGTGGTCACCCTGCTTCAGGATGTGGGCGGCCTTAGAGTTCAGAGTTTCTGTGCCTTATTTAGCCCTGACGGGGCCCACTGATTTCAACAGGCCTCCTTGAGGGCGCAGGAGCCTGTCAGCATAAAGCAGCGTACAGGTTGTGGATTCAAGTTACAGTGTGGACTTTGGCATTTGATTCTGACAGAAAGGGGAAATGATTAGTTTACACAGGTTAGGAGATGGGCTCAACTGTTCAAGTAACATTTGAAATCAATTTTCCCCCCATTAGGAGTTCTAGCTCCAAACTCAGGGCTACATTTTTATCATGCTAACTATGCATTTTCCTAAATCTACTGAAATATTAATACTGGGTTTTATAACAACCCTTCTTTCTCTGGCAGTTATCAAAATAAAATCCTAAAATATTGGGCCTCTATTACCTGATACTACCCCTTTGAACAAGAGTAAGCAACAGGCTACAGTGATTCATCTGTATTATTTACTAAAATACTCTGTATACAAATTAACAATTTATTATTGCGTTACTTGCCCTCCAATGGAAAATTTACATAGGCCAAAACAGGATTACAAGTACACATTTCACAGCGATAGATATATTAGAGCATCTACATTTTCTGCTGACATGATCTCTCTTCTTATCAGCAATTCTTGAAGAAACCCCCCATAAATGATATGCTAAACTGCACATAGGATCAATCTGAACCCCCAGTCTGGCAAGCCAAACACAGTTCATGCACAAGGTATTTAAGGCAAAGGTCTCCAAAATGTAGGGCACACTTCCCAGGGGATGGGGGACACATAGGAAAGAGTGGGAGGGCCAGAGCAGGAAGGGAGCACCACCCTGCCCTGCTCCCAGCCACAGCTCCCAGCCCACACATGGTCCCACCCCCAAGCTTTGGCCCTTGGCTGCAACTCTGTTCTTTGCCCCATTCTCCTGCACCCATCTGTGGCTCCCTTACCCCTGTTCCCATCCCCACTCCAGGAGCCATGGCCATGGCAGAGGTGGTCAGGGATAAGAAGGGACATGACCCTGCAAATTTCAAAGATCACTGATTTATATGGTCCTAATCCAGGAAACTGTTTTAACGGGATTATTCATAATAGCAAGGTCTTGCAGGACATGGCCTGAAACATACAGATTGAGTCTCTCTCGACTGGCACCCTGGGGACCTGACTGGTGCCAAACGAGAGAATTTGCCAAACCACAGGAGGCCAATATCATCTAGCAGCACTACCAACAAACACTTCCACTGCTTGCTGGTCCCTTAGAAGACATTTAGAGGTAAATTACACCTAAATAACAGCTCAGAACACCCAGAGTCAGGACTGGTGGCTATACACAAATTCATAGGCCCACGGGAAACTTGGCCACATCCATGGTAAATGGTCATCCGGCTAACTGAAATTATGCCAGATTACGGATGTTGCCAGATGAGAGAGTTCCAGATCAGAGAGGTTCTACTTGTATTATTATATAACCAATTTATAAGCATGCATAGAATAATGGGGTTATAAAAACAGCTAGCATGGATTTGTCAAGTACAAACCAAACCAACCTAATATCCTTCTCTGACAGGGTTTAGCAGGGGGTAAGAGGGTGGGGGAAGAGGAGAAGACACGATATAGCTTGATTTCAGCAAGTTTTTTGACATAATTCCACATGACATTCTCATAAACTAGCTAGGGAAATGTGATGCAGTGAGCAGGAGGTTACACAACTGTTTGAAAAACCATACTTAAAGAGTAGCTATTAGTTTGCTGTCAAACTGGGAGGGAGGTAACTAGTGGACTATGGAATACTTTAATTAAGGAATTGAATAATGAAATGGAGCATATGTTTATAAAATTAGCAGAGGACACTGGTGTAAGAGGGGTTGCAAGCAACTGAAAGGTCAGGATAAGGATTCAACCTTAACAAATAGAACTGGTCTGATATTAATAAGGTGAAATTCAGTAAAGACAAGTGCCAAGTACTATGCTTACTAAGGAAAAACAATCAACACAACTATAAAATATGGATTAACAGGCTAGGCAGTAGTACCGCTGAAAAGGATTTAGGGATTGTAGTGGAACGCCCACTGAATATAAGTCAACAATGTGATGCAGTTACTGAACAGGCAAATATCATAGTATGGTAAGTAAGATAAGTAAGGGTTTCTGTCCCATTTTGCTTGGTGAGGCCTCAGCAAAGTACTGTGTCCAATTCTGGGTGCCACACATGAAGAAAGATAAAACAACTTGGAGACAGTCCAGAAGAGAGCAACAAAATAAGAATTCAGGAAATGTGACCTATGAAAAAAAAACACCTAGGCATGTTAATTGTGAGACAAGATGATGGAGGAGAGACCTGGTAACACTCTTCAGGTATGGTACAAAAAGGACAGTGACCAACTATTTTCCTGATCCACTGAAGGTAGGATGAGAAATAACGGGCTTCATCTGCAGCAAGGGAGATTTATGTTGGATACCATGAAAAACTTTCTACCTGGACTAGGTTATCATGGGAGGTTGTGTAATCACCATCACTGGAGGTTTCAAATAGGTCAAACACACACTTATCAGGGATAGTCTAGGTAAACCTGGTCCTGCTCAGCACAGAGTGCTGAAGTAGAGGACCTTTCGAGGTGCCTTCTAACCCTATATGACTATGCTACAGTTCAACTCAAGTAGAAGTGACACAAAGCTAACTAGAGATGAGCCATATTGTGTATGTGAAGAGCCTTTACTCTCTCAGAGAGGCAGGTTAACCAAAGGCAATGTGCAAACAAAACAAAAAGTGAGTTTACCCCCTGTAGTTTTCTACATAAAATCAACCTCAAATAGCTTCCAAAAATAAACACCAGCCCACAAACATGAATATTTTGGAGTTTTTTGAAGTAATTCAAAACTGAGGTCTTCAATACCTGTGGATAACTGAAGAATTTGTAGGAAAAGTCTTTTTTTATATCCCAGAAATGGAGACCAGTTAATTTGTTTCAGACTGTAAAGAACCATTTCATTAGCACTTGTTTAACATGATGTACTTATACAGAAGAGGCGGCAATGACAAGTCTGTATGTAGACTGCTAACTTCTCTCCATATCTCTATCACAAGGGTCCCTGAAGTTAAACCTGAAGACAAAACACAGCTGCTGCATACTGCATGTCCCCCCCGTTACAGCATCCGCATCAGCACACAAGGATTCTATACAGCTCAGATACAAGATATGACTATACAGAGCTGTCAGTGCTAATTGTGGTCCTGGTTCTGCTATGTCCTCCATACTTTAATGTTTAGTTTTTATATATTTTATAAACCCACAGTTGTTTATGGTACTCAGGCATGTGTATTTGAGCTACAGTCTGCACTTGCTGGTCACATGGAACTGGCCCTACCCATTTCCAATCTATAAATGCACTCCTAAAGTTACTTGACCCGCAAGAAAGTAGGTGTAGTTGCCATAGGAATGTTATGCACGTTGGGTTAGGATAAGTGAGTTCCTGAGCTATGAAAACGTTTGCAACGCTGCTCTTCTGTTTTCACTGTTGGCCGGGCCATCCCAAAAGCGGGAAACACCCCTCCTCCAAGTGCCCCAGGCAAACACCCCCCCTATGTTGTATGCCCCTGCCCCACTCCATCTCTATTCCCCTGCTTGTCCCCCCCATCCCCAACACGCACTCACCAGTTGCCTGTGTAACTGCCCACCGGCAGATTCAAACCTGGGACCACTAGAGCTTAGTGCAGGTATCTCTAAAGGCCAGCTGGCTCCCAACTTTGGCTGTAGAGGACACTTATTCTTTCTCTGTGACATGGTCCAGCTACCACTACATGTGAAAGATAGCCACACATTGGACTGCACAGAAGCATGGCTCAGTGGGTGAGAGGCAGTGGCGGAGCAAGCCAACACTCACTGCGTGGTGAGTGTGGGGTAGGAGGACGGCCACCCACGCCCTGCCTCAGGCAACTCTCCTCTATCACGTCCACAGAATGTCTGAGGCAGCTGCTGCAGGACCCGGGGTGGCCATCCCACCTCAGAGCTGTCCCATCCACAGGATAGCTCTGACTATTGGTGCAAGATTCAAACAAGGCATTTCACAGAAGGGTCTGCCCACAGCAAGAGGATGATTTATATTGGACTAGGGACCTCCCCAGAGTCACGGGCCGGGAGTAAGTGTCTCACATCTCCCCACTCCACAGCTCGGTCACTTCCACCCACCACACAGCCCCTTTCCACAGCAGGATTTCACTGGGTAGATGAGAAGGCCAGACACTGTCCCCACCTGCTACCCACCCACCTCTGAGCAGAGGGCTCAGCGCCAGCATAGTGATAATTCAAGCCAGGTGGCCTTGGACTGAGGCACAGCACTCCCTAGGGCCTGCTGGATCCACTCAAGGCAACTGGAACTGGGAGAGGGGGTGGAGGCGAGTCCCAGGTCTCACAATCTCCTTGCTCCACAGACCACCCTTCTCCATGCGTGCACACCCTCCTCTCCCTGAATTCCCCAGAGCCAGGCCAATTCTGCCCTCTGCGCCACCCAGTGGTATTTTTTCCCTCCCACTCCCCAACATCCAAGACATCCACACATCTTGCCTACTCTCAAGTTAAATCTGCGTATTCAGCCTCTATCAAGAACAGCCCTGCACTCCAGACAAGGTATCCTCTCATCCTACTCCACTCTCCTAAGTGTGCCCCTCTCATTGTTCCCTCATGTTCTCCTCCCCCGCACATCACCGGGGGAGGGGGATAAGACAGTGATTAACTCCTGACAGCCCGTGAGCATTCTGTAGCATCCACTGCTTCTGTGCGAGGTGCAAAGGCTGAATGCATCTCGTATTATTTGTTGGCTGGCGCATTAGTTGCGATATCCACTGAGCGTCACCTACGAACTCTAGTGTTCTAATTCTCAGCAGATATCACTTCCCCCTAGCAGGGGCAAGCTACCATGACAAAGTTCAAAGGTAGAAACTGCTAGCACAGTTACATCATCCGTGGAAGAATTCCCCTTCAGCTGCAGTCTGCCAAAGAGAAGAAGTATAATTAACGATTGAAAGGGTTAGGGGCCAGCCCCGCAGAGTTAAGTGCACACTTTATGTATGGGAGGGATCTTAACAGCTACTCTAACTTGCACTGGCTCATAACGGCCCTGTTAAGCCAGCCAAACATTTCATGGCTGACATGCACCCAGGATCACAGGGGAAGCAGGGAGCATACAGCTGGTTCACACTATCCCAAGGTTCACCCAATCTAGCATTCAGTCCTTTTGTGCTACACCACTGTTGTGCATGGAGCACAGGAGGGCCATAATCTAGTCTGCTTTGAATCTTGGTTCTTAGCTCCATAGCACAAAATAATTCAGTCTCGCACAATATTCTTGACTGCAAGTTAAGGAAGTATGGATTGGATAAATGAACTGTAAGGTGGATAGAAAACTGGCTAGCTGATCAGGCTCAATGGGTGGTGATCAATGGCTCAATGTCTGATTGGCAGTCGGTTTCAACTGGAGTGCCCCAAGGATCGGTTCTAGGTCTGGTATTGTTCAACATCTTTATTAATGACCTGGACGAGGGGATGGATTGCACACTCGCCAGATTTGCGGATGACACTAAGCTAGTTGGACAGGTAGTGACAGGATCCAGAGTGACCTAGATAAATTGAGAGGATTGAGTGAAAAGAAATCTGATGAGGTTCAACAAGGAGAAGTGTAGAGTTCTGCACTTGGGATGGAAGAATCTTAAGCATTCTGACAGGCTTGGGGCTGACTGGTTAAGTAGCAGTGCAGCAGAAAAGAACCTGGGGATCGTGGTGGGTGAGAGGCTAGATATGAGTCAACAGTGTGCCCTTGTAGCCAAGAAAGCTAACAGCATATTGGGGTGCATTAGGTGGAGCATTTCAAGCAGACCTAGAGAAGTTATTATTCCCCTCTATTCGGCACTGGTGCAGCCACATCTGGAGCATTGTGTCCAGTTCTGGGGCCCCCAGTATAGAAAGAATGTGGATGCATTGGAGAAAGCCAAGCAGAGGGCAACAAAAATGATCGAGGTCTGGAGTACATGACCTACAAGGAGAGGCTGAGGGACTTGGCCTTATTTAGTCTGAATAAGACTGAGGGGCGATTTGACAGCAGCCTTCAACTTCCTGAAGTAGGGCTCTGAAGGCAACGGAGAGAGGCTGTTCTCAGTAGTGACAGATGGCAGAACAAGGAGCAACGGTCTGAAGTTACAGAGGGAGAATTGTAGGTTGGATATTAGGAAAAACTATGCTACTGGGAGGGTGGTGAAGCACTGAAATGTGTTACCTAGAGAGGTGGTGGAATCACTATCCCTAGAGGTTCTTAAGTCCCAGCTTGAGAAAGTCCTCTCTGGGATGATCTAGTTAAGGTTGATCCTGCTGTGGGCAGGGGGCTGGACTTGATGACCTCCCGAGGTCCCTTCCAGCTCTAGGATTCTATGATTCTAACTCAGAAGGAATCTCAGCTTTGATGTGTCCTGTATTGGAAAGATTTTTCTGCACCAACTGGCCAGCTTCAGGTTCAAGGATGGTTCTTTGCCAATATCCACGCAGATCCAAGCTGCCACCAAATCCTGATATACTCCCTCCCCCATCAAAAATCAAAATGCAAAGACTCTTCTGCATGGAACCCTTTTTCCATCTTATTGCAAGGGCACTTGAGGGCTGGGTTTGACATCTGCTTCTGACTCAAAGTCTTAAACTGTGCACAGGGAAGGGCATTTTGCCAAAAGCAAAAGACGTATGTAGCAGCAAACAAAAGACTAAACACCAAAATAGGTAAGATGTAATGTAAAATGCAAAAGCCAACAGAACAAGATCCAAAAACTTTACATCGTATTAAACAGTAGCAAGGACTCTGTATAAGTTTATGTTTTGATCTACATTTATTTCCAGAGTTAAAATCTGTTTAAGTGCAGAATTTTAGAAACCACTATTGAATTGTCAGATTAGCAATGTTTGTGCAATGTTTGAGACAGAGCTGCTTCAATCAAATATTTACATTTCCATTATTTAAAAAAGTTAAAAACATTAATATTACAAAGTATTCATAGGACCTTATCCACCCAAGGCTCCACAAAGCCCTCCATTACCATAATTTTAATGGATTTAAATTTTGTTCAACTACTTTATGTTCAGGAGCATAAACTTGACAGGGTTCACCAAATTTGGCCCCTGGGGACGCTTGTTTTACCACTGTCTGCCACCAGACGCTGAATTATGCAATGACAATGTTACACTTCTTCAGGGGCTAATACTGGGACATATGCAGCCATAATAAAATTTAGCACTTACATAAAGCTTTAAGACATTAGTCAATCCTCAGCAACACCAATGTGAGACAAGTAGAAAGGCAAGCAAGTATGCATTAGGTGCAACAAGCATCATAAGAGGAGGCGATTAACTGAGTCAATAATAACTCAGCCCAGCTCTTCATGCTATCAGATTGTTATTCAAGAATATTCAAACAGAGCTGTATATCATGACTCTAAGCTCCCAAACAGTCTAACCTACTTCACTCCTTGTAAACCCACTCATCTGCTGGTTCAAAATTTCTTGCTCTATCTGCCAATCCATAACTAAGTAACAAGAGCTCAAACCCTTTCCAATCTGGTTTTCCTAAGACATTACAATTTAAATAGGAATTTAAAATGTATGCAGAACTTGAAGGACACATTCAATTGTCATCATCCAACTTGTTTCACCCTCTTGCCTTATTCCACAGACCGTGATAATAGAGATAGAAAATGTATAAAAGTGAAAAAAGTCACTTGATCGTCTGATCTGTTTGAAACCTTGTCTTTTACACTCCAGTGGAAAACTACAGATTTAGTTTTAGATTTAGGGGCTTAAGGCACATTAGTAGACTGACCGCCATGAGAAGAATTTGGCATCTCACAAAATCTGTGGACAATCAGGGAAACGTACATTACACAGCCCCAAGAAATGCAACTAGACAAATTTTACCTCAAGGTAATGTCAAAGAGTTATTTCAGGGTCTATGATCTCAGAAAAAACAAACAAAACCATTGGCATATAAAAACAAACAATCATCTTCCCCTCAAAATGCCTCTTTCTTCAATGGACTATCTTGTACACAGGGTCTCCAACTTGAAGTGTTCCAGTTTTATCAACTCCATAATACCATCCGAACAGAGGGCTGGATTTGTACAGCTGTCGCTCAGAAGGATCGCACAAACGGTAACTGTACAGAGAAAATAGTAATTACCAGTCACTTAAGGCAAAAAACAGCCTTGAGAAGTAGAGCCAAAAAAAAAAAAAAACGGAAGGAGTGGAGACTTTATTTTAAGCTGGATGAAATGTAGCACAATAACGAATTTACGTAAGTACCTGTATTCTGTGTATGTGTTTAAGACACCAATGGAATCTATAAACAATATGTCCTACGTAACACAGATGAATGGTTTTTTGAGGTAACTTCCCTTAATTGCAAGTTAGCAGTAGATCACGTTGTAGGGTACTCTTCACACCACTCCAGGTTCCATCTCCCTACTCCAGGACCCTTGGGACCTGAGCAGTCCCGGATCAGAGAAGGTCAATCTCTTGCCAGCCTCCAGCTCCTCTCCTGGCCACTGGACACTTCCTGGCCCCAGCCACAAGCTGCCACTCCATGAACATGGGCCGCTGCTCCACGGCTTCAGAGGGACAGTGTCATCCCCCGTCTCCCAGCCCTCAACTCTCAAGGCTCTGGGGCTCTCTGGTCCACCAATGCCTGGGGTTGTGCCAGACCACAGATGTTTCTGGACCAGAGAGTCACAGATTTTAATCGTGTGCCACTTTTTAGAAAATGAACAAAAACTTAAACACTAAAAGAAATATGCAGCATGTAAATACACAAGCAGCCCAGCACATGGGCTGCCCTATAATAATACAATCTGGAGGAGTGCAGTGGAGGAAAATAAATGGTTATAAAGAACCAGTTTTGTTTCAAGCTTTCACAAGATTATAAAGAGTAAAAAAAATTATTTAGCAATTTTTGTTAAAAGAAGGACAATGAGATGTGAATAAAGTTTTATCGCACATCTAAAGGATGGAATAGTCAATAGATTTTCTTTTCACAAACACAATGAACTGAACTGACTGCTGTGAGTAAAATCCCTCTCACACACAACAGGGTTTGGGGTTTTAACTAGCAGCCTAGCAGTTAACACTACTGGAAGAAGATTATATGGGTGGACTGACAGATGTGACAATTCAGTTCTCAGTTCAGCATGCAGTGTTAGGGAAGAAAGTTAATAAGATGTTGGCTGCATCAGGATCCAAACCTACAGACCCTTATGTACTTGCCTAATTTTACTACCATGAGTAACCCCAAATGATTTCAAGGCAAAGTTAAGCAATGAGCATAGGTCATTGCATGACTGGGGCCTAGTGCCATAAAAGTCAAAAGAATCATCACTTTTTAGGTGAGAGAACACTTGAGGTATGCTCCCATTTTGGTCAACTTAATGGATGAAAGTGAATGAGTGACAATGCAGGACAGCTAGGATAACTAATGGAATGGAGCAGCCTACACAACAAGAGACTGAGGGTATGTCTTTACTTAACAGGAGAGTGACTCATTCAGGGTCGATCACCCAGAGTTCAATTTCACGCAGCTGGTAAAAATGTGCAAAAAATCGATCTCTCTGGGGTCTGCAGTTGACCCCCAGCTCTCCTGCTCTCGCGAGGAGAAAGGGAGGTTGAAGGGAAAACACTGTAGCTAGAATTGCATATCTGCAGTCGATTGCAAGGTCTAGTGGAAACCAAGCCTCACTGATCATTGCCACACACACAAGTAGTGAAAGCTCCCAGCTGCTGAATGGGTCTGATAATTTGGCTAAGTAAGTCATCACCTGTTCAGGTTCCCACCACTGTGGAGAAGTGAGGTGCACTGGGCTTGGAGGGTGGCATGGCACTGCCCAGCAGGGTGGAGCAGGCAGCTGGTCCCACAGCTCATGGGGTTAATGGTGGGAGGAGAAGAAGGGACCTCTGCTGCCTCCACCACCTGACCCTTAGCTCCACGTAACCCTTATCTTCCTGTCCATAGGATGGTTGGGGTGGCTGGCACAGGGCTCTAGGACCTATGGACAGGAAGGCTCTGTCTGCCTGAGGCAGACAACTAGCATGGAAAATTTCAACTCAAGAAGTGAAGGTTTGGAAAAAGAAGTTGTAATTAGCTGAAAAAGGGGTCTTCAAATAGGAAGTGTCAACCTTAAGAGAAGGTGGTGCTTCTTGTCCCATAAATAATAGTCTCCAACATACACAAACCAATTATAGTTTATGTCTTTGTGGGACAGATAACAATGATTACCATCTACAATTGACAGTTAAATTATGCATTTTAAATGACTGTATACTTTGTATAGTCCTTCCCAATACTATACAGGCACACTCTACTGAAAAAGGGACACAGGAGTTCTACATATAGGAAAGGAGAGGAGAGTCTTCATGAGTTCTTGTCACTATGGGCATCAACAAGAACTGGAACAGTTTAAAAGGTTGTATGACTACCTGCAGCAGGCATTTCTAGTACCTGAATTTCAATTAACTGCCAAGTTCTAGCTGTTAATCATTTATCTCTGTTCCACAAACACAAGAGCAGACCCACTACTATTTGTGCTACCTTTTCAGTGTTTCCAATGGCTCCTTTCTGTCAATGATCCCAGTTTCTGGATCAACAGTTGTTAAAATACACCTGTAATGACACATAATGTTAGACAAGAAAGGTTACTTAAAATTTATTTGTCCTTCAAGTGTATTCCTGATTCCTTACCTGGGGCAAGCCATTGTCCCCTTCAGCTCCACATTACCAATTTTTATCTTATTCCAGGAATCCTGTCAGAAATGTAAACATGTAATATTATACTTTCACAGTATTTGCACTTAACCATTTTACAGAAGTTGGCTTTGTGGCCAACTGCCCATTACCAAGCATCACTTGAGAGCATCACACTTTGTGTCCTCCAAATAAGAGCTACCATAGATACATTATTGTTTTCAATAAAATACATTATTTGCCAAGATTAACATATTAATCATCTTGTCAAATCAGTTATACAAAAGTTACAAGATCAGTTGTATGAATCACAAAAATTACGTCAGGTATACTTCACTAAAAGATGATAACCTGACCTTTTAAAATATACGAGTCTTATAGGCACACTGTATGATTTGGTTTTTTTTAAAAATGTTTAATCCAACATAAAACGCAAGTTAACACAAAAAGGGAGAACCAAAAAAAGTCTTCTGTAGAACGTGTTCTCTAGTCACAAGCGTGTTTGTCTTGACTTCAGAATAGATTAAATACAATGTTAATTATCAAGGATTTTTAAAGTCATACACAGTTCCACAAAAACATTTTCAATGATAATGAGCCAGGTCAGTTTTCAGTCCAGAAGCCTCCTAGTGCAATCATTCTTTGAAGACAGAGCACAATCCTGCCATGGCAATTTTGAATCCTCAGGAACAATCAAGCCCATACAGAGCAACTCTCCAGAAAGAAGTGAGACCAAATTCAAACACTGAACATCCACACCACACCAATGAGTAAACCAACAGTTTTATCTACACTAATGAAATGCAGAAAGTTAGAGAAGCAATAAATATAAAATAACCGTGGTGTTGTCAGACAACGATGAGCTTTCAGAGTAAACCCCAGAAATGCGCAACTGCAAGTTGTACTTAACTTGCGTAAATGCAAGTTAAGTGCAACTCAAAGCTGCTCTGTGGCTGTCTGCCCGCCTGGCTCCCCCAGTGCCCAGCTGTCCCCCTCCACTCCCTGGAGCCAGGAAACTGACCCGGGCTAGTGCTCTCGTTAGTTTCCTGGCTCCCCCTGCGTTGCGTTGGAAATTTGATTTATGTGTGAGTGGTGAGAATGCAACCCCTGCGTAAGTCAGGGGTCCACTGTATTTGTAAGCCAAAAACTCCCAATTTTTTTGTATCTTTAGGTGGCTTATACTGTATATAACATTTCCCATTTGAGGCCTAAAGGCAAACATGCAGTACCAGCCTCACATTTTTAGCATTCTTTTGATCCTCTACTATGTTGCATAAATATAAACTGACATCCACAAACCTCTTTTCTCCCATGAAGCTTTGCCCACATTTATCATTAAAATTCTATTTGTACCTGGGATTTGGCTATTGGCAGCCAGATGTGCCAGCACAAACCTTATAATAGCAGCTTTCTTAGCCTACATTTTGGGTTTACACTATTGCAGCTCCACCAGTCACCAGCCATTGATGGCTGAATCTGAGCTAATCCTAAGTACAATCAAGTCTTTAGATATTCTTTCCACGCTATAGCCCAAAGAAATAGGATTCTGAAGAATACATCCAAGATTCAGAACAAAATGGCAGTTGAAGTACGATATATCACTTACCTCCTCAAAAGCACTGCAACCCGTGACAACAATATTTGGTCTGAAGTTCATCATTTGAACTTTCTTCTCCATTTTACTATTTAGATCTTCCAATGAAGCTTCTGAGATGACCAGGACTGGGCTGCAGTCAGGATAGGCAATCTACAAATATGAAGGCAAACAAAGCTTAAGGCTCCCACAGGAGCATGCTTCTCAAATTCCTGTTGTAAACTGAATTAAGTCAAACATTACTATTAAAACTTCCATGTACAAGTTGTTTATATAGGGTTAATAAGTGACAAATAATAGATGTAAGCATACTGCATACCTGAGTGTTACCCATTGCAGATATCAGTAGAAGCTATTACAGAAGGTTGCAAGCACCTGATTGACTTTTTGGACTCTATAATGAATTAACCATTTAATCACTTACTACTATTTTACAAACTACTTAAAAATGCAATTTGCATATAAAAGGTGGCCCATGTTTAATTACAAACCGACAACATCCAGAACTACCACCCCCCCCGGCCCCACCTTCTTTTTCTTCTTCCACAAGTCAAGTATTTCTTTCAGCCTATAGGAAGCCTAGTGACAAATTCACAACCTCTCCTGGATCACCCCTTGGTCAGTGCATGAAGTTTATCAGCATATTTATAGTTCTCTTCCTATTGGTGTTATTCTCTGGCACATCTGAAAAATAACATGCCCTTTCCTATCCCTAGTCTTACAAGTAGTAAGTTGACTATATTATTAATATATCCTTAATTCAACCTGCATAAAATGAGATTGGTTAAATCCATTCTGCACAAACTGGGGAAGAGATTTACTCAACAAACACTATTGAAATTAGGTTGCAATCGATCATTAAATGCTGCTGATTTTTCTTCAAGGAGACTGCATTTTTGGCAAAAAGTGTCACTGACCAATACTTTAAGAAAACTCCCTCTGTTCACATCAGTAAACAGGACACTCGTGAGACTATGAAAGCAGTGGTCAGGAGAGCTTCAATGCATACTGAAAGCCTCCCTTCCAAACTATCTTTTTTTTTTCCCCCCAAACACGAGTACACATTGTACAAAATCTGTAAAATGACAAGTAGTCTGTGCTCTCCCCTCTCTCAAAGAAGTGAAAATGTGCAATAAAAATATCGCTGTCCTCCAAGTTAACACCACCACCACCACTCTGTGCTCCTTGTGTGATTGTACATTAACATCTTGCTTAGACCCATTTCAATTAAACTATTAATCCTCTTAATTAGTCTTCATTTACTTGTAAAGAAGATGCATACACAGAGTAGTGATTTCAATATTATTTATGCGGTTTTTTTTCAGTTTGTGCAACAGCAAGTAAAATGCTGATGCTCAATAAACAATAATTCTCGAAGTTGAGGTCAGGGTACTCAGTTGCACTCTCAGAGGCACTCAGGTCCCAGGGGAACTCTTATGGCAGAAAGAGGGATGCTCTTTTTAACATCATGCTTCTTTGAAGATTCTGCTCAGGTAAGACAGAGGATGGACTAAAGGAGAATGCACAGCTGTTCATTACATCCCTGACCCCAGGACCTAAGGCTGTCGAAGGGATGTGCTCCTTTAGCCTCCCGCTCCACCCCTCAACTCTCCTGCCCCTGAATCCTGTTTCTAATGCAATAGTTGCCGGCCCACTCCAGGCAAGAGGAGATTGTGGCCACCTTTCACTACCACAACCCTCTTTCAATTGAGCTTTTTTTGATGGAAGCCCTAGTCCTCCCATTAACTCAGAGCTCAATCCAGGCTAGTGTCTGTAAGCAAACCAGCAGTAGAGAGAGTTCATATTAGAACAGCACTGCACATAACTAGGGATGAAGAGTGCTCCAGTACATACTGGGTTTACCAATAAACTGCGTTCAAAACCTCCAGCATAAGTGGATCAGGAGTTCCCCTTAGTCACATGCTGTGTCAATTCTTGACAAAATGGCAGCCTCAGATTCTCTAGCAGTTCATAGTCAAAAACAATTCTTAAGTCAATAGGACTTCTCATATGCTTGAAGCACTCTACCATGAACAGGCCTGCCCGTGTAACCAGTATTACAATAGGAGGGTTGGGTGGGTGGAAAGTCACGCGCACGCGCACACACACACACACACGCTTATGGAGGACAACTTTCATCTAACCTCATCTGTGGAACGGAAAGTGGTGAATATGTCTCTTGACTTCCTAGTCACCATGGGTGGTTCAAAATGCACCAGTCGATATGACTGGGCATTGAGGAAGGTGGTGATCCACTGAGCTGCATCATCTCCACAGTCCCTGCCCTGGATATCCATTCCAAACAGCCTAAAAGAAGCACGAGTTAATTTGAAAGCTGAGAATTCACATGTACTTATTTTCATCTCCACGATTCAAAAAATCAAACATCTTGCTTTTATAAAACAAAGAGAAATATGCAATCAATGAGCAAGCTGAGTGCCAATACAAGAATTGATAGGGACATATTGGACTCCAGCCATTTCTAACTTTGTATTATTGACAGAGAAATTCTGGACCCTTTATGCTTACAAAAAATCCAAACAAATCCAGTACAAGCAATATCAGTTCTTTGCAGGCAAGCAACCAGAACAATGATACTGATAAATACAGTAATTAAATTTCCTGCCTGTTTGGGACTGAACAAATTAGCCTGAGTTAACTGTCACAATGTGCTATGACACACAGCATCTGGTTGTCATGCTAGATTTAAACGAAAAAAAGTGAGACTTATCTTTCACACTTGTGTCAATAACACCAAGTACAATTACACTTCATTTTTCCTTTTTAAATAAGGTAGAAAATCTTTACTTATTTATCAACTCGGAGTTGATCAATTTAAGCAACTGTATGGCCGTGTCTACACTTGGCCAAAATTTCAAAAGGGCCATGCTAATGGCCAAATCAAAGAATACTAATGAGGCACTGAAATGAACATTAGCATGCTGCTGTAAAAGGACCCCACAAATGGCTGATAGGAATAAGGGGATTTCAATGTTTGCAGGGTCCTTTCAAAAAGGGCCCCATATATATGACCCACACACGATCGAAACCCAGCAGCATGCTAATGAGGCACTGAATATTCATTTCAGCTCTTCATTAGTATTCTCCACTTTGGCTATTAGCATGGCCCTGTCAAAATTTTGGCCAACTGTAGACACAGCCAATGAGTTTCCAACACCACAGCTGAGCACTGTCATTAATATTTATTTATCCCATGCTTTGTGATTAACAAAATGTTGCCTCAAATTTTAGAGTGTAAGAATTTAGACAATGAATTAGAGATTCTGCTACCCAAGAATATATCAACTGATACAGATTAATACAGCTACCTCTCTGATAAGTATATTTACAAAACAGACAAAGCAGTCCTATAGCACCTTAAAGACTAACAATACTGTTTATTAGGTGATGAGCTTTTGCGGGGAAGACCCACTTCAATAACATGCCCACTAAAGACAGTCTTTCTGGCTAGGTCTACATTGCTGCAGAAGATTGACCTGCTCAGGGTTGATCTTCCAGGGTTTTGTTTTGTGCATGCACGAAATAGCACTTTCCAGGGTCAAAATCAACTCTGGAACTCCTTACAAGCAGTGAAGATTAAGAAAGGTTGACAGGAGAAATGCTCCCATCGACCTTTTTCTATGTAAACAGACATTAAAGTCAACCACTAATAAGTTGATTTTAGCTACACAATTGGCATAGCTGAAATCGCATATCAGCGGTCAACTACTATGTCTAGTATAGATGTAGTGTAAAATGATCAAGGCACGGAGGCTAAGGGGCAAGAATAGACATACCATAATTAAAGGTGCAAAATGTTTTCTGTTTAAAGTTAATATTGCTCCTTTTTTTAAAATCTCCACACTGACTTAAATCAGTTTGAGAGTGGGCTTGTCAAATCAGAAGTGAGAATAGGTTGCATGAAATGAATTTAGTCATTTCATTCAGGGGTTCCTGATAAAATAACCCCTCATTTTGGGGAAGGCTGTGTAACTCAATATTCTTCTCTGAGAAAGGTAAAAATAGGGTAATATATAAAACTCATCTCTCTGGAGTACCCCCTACTATAAATGTTTCCAAAACCCCAAGTGATTGAATGAGAGAAAAATCTAGGCTCATAGGGATAGAAGGGATCGCAAGGGTCATCTAGTCCAGTGTTTCTTAAATTATGCTCCACAGAACACTGGTGTTCCATGAACAATTCACAGGTGTGCCATGAGCGTTCAGAAATATGCACTGATGGTATAGACAGTATGTTCTGTTATTAAAACCAGACACAATGTTACCTCTTCATTGCTATGATACCTGATTACATTTCTTCATTTTGTTTTTGCTGTGTATGTTGCTGTTTGGTTTTTTTTTGGAAAGAAAATTTTCATAGACGTTCCCCATAAAAAATATTGTTTGGTGTTCCCTGGTCTCAAAAAAGTTTAAGAAACACTGATCTAGTCTAACCTAGGCTGCCATATTTGAACTTTCAAAGAAGAGGATACCCGTGAGAGGGCGTGTAGCTGTATCAGTATCTACCAATTCAGGTAGATGCCAGGAGGGTAGATGTATGATACATTAATACAACATGAGCTGGGAGATACCGATACAGATACGCTCCCTTTCAGGGGTGTCCTCTTTTTTGAATGTGCAAATATGGTAACCCTAGTCTAACCCTCTGCCAAAATGTAGGGTTTATTGTGTCCAAACCCTCCAAGACATATAGCTATCCAGCCTCCTTTTGAAAGCCTCCAGTGAAGATGAATCCACAACCTCCCTATGCAGTGTGTTCTATTGTCCTACTGTCGTTACAGTTAGGAGTTTTTCCCTGAGATTTAATATAAATCTGCTATGCTGTAGTTTGAACCCACTGCCTCTCATCTTACCCTTAGTGGCAAAAGAACAACTTTTAAAACAATTTTTTAAAACATAAAAGTTGGAGGCAGGGGGACAAATCCCATCACGTGATATTTGACAGACTCCTGCTGTGGAGTCCTCTATTGCTCAAGCTAATGGAATAACTAGCAGCAGTCGTGTCTGTGAAAACCTCCCATGAGAAGGGGCTGAAGACGCACACTGCCCAGGGCTTTCACAGTTATTAACAGACAGTAGAGGGATGCTGAGACTCAGAAATAAGAGGTTCAATTCCATGCTCTGTGGCGCAATGTTTTCTAGTAGTTACACACGGTTCTCCTCTGTGGAGTCCAGACTCCCCCTGTCACATTCAGCTCTCCCTCCCCACCCACCAGCCACTATTCACACACCTAGGCCCTACCCTTATCTCCCTCCTGCTCCTTCCCAGCCCATGTTCTGACCCCTGGTTTCTGTCATTTCTCCATTCCCCCTCTGAGCTTATCCTCTCCCATCCTCAGCTCCTGCCCTGACCCTTTATCCCCGTTCCTGCCTCTGTCCCTCTTCCCCACTCCCCAATTTAACTTCTGACCCTCTCCCCTCACCTTGATTGTCTTGACACCCTTTCCATATGAGGGAGTCAACTTCTCCCACTCCCTAGGTGCCAGAAGGGGAGATGCTAGAAGGACAGAAGGGACCATCTCTCTTCTCTCAGTTCTGTTTTTCAGAGCCACACTGAGAGAAACAATTACAGAGCTCTTGCTCAACCCTGGCAGCCCAGGGATAGTGTACGCTCAGTCACTGCACAGGATCTGTGAGGAGGATCTGTAAGAATGCTTGGGGCAGCTGGAATCTTCAGAGAAGTTTGCTGCCAAGCTAACAAGTCTGTAGTTGAACATGAATAATCTGAGATTTTTCAACTGCTTAAAATTAACCCAAATTGGGCATTTTTTCCATAACAGCACAAGACACATTTCTGATCCAAAGGCAGCCTCCTTGGCAAACTTTAACTCCCTGCTACAAATCAGGGATGCCAACATGTCTTCAGCAATACAGCTGCTGGAATTTTTACCGGGCAAAACAGTGCCAATTTCCCTAATTTTGTTCTGAGACATGACTGAATCATTCAGAAAAATTCACCTTTAGGCAGACACCCAGATGGAACAATTCAGCCAAAACTAATTACGGCAACATTTTATAGGCATCTACAACATGACTGCAATTTTTAAACAGCCCAGCCACACAAACCAACATTAGGGCTAATTTAGATTCCCCGAATCTAATGTTTGCAAAGCTACATAGGGAAGCTCTGAACAGGGGGAAAAGAGAAAAACAAATTAGTCTTCAGAAGCAGCATAATTCAGTGGCTATGACATCTAACTGGTAGTCATGAGACCTGCTTATATAAGAGACTGTCTTTGTAAGAACAGGATGGATGGGGTCACCCTAGGTCTCGTGATGCATTAATCTGGTGAGTGGCTCTCAACCTTTCCAGAATACTGCACTCCTTACAGGAGCCTGATTTGTCTTGTGTACCCCCAAGTTTCACCTCTCTTAAAAATGACTTGCATACCACATCAGACATAATACAAAAAAAGTGCCACACTGCCTTGCTATTGAAGCATTGCTTACTTTCTCACTTTTATCATGGAATTATAAAGTAAAACAATTTGACCAGAAATACTTACATTTCAGTGTGTAACATACAGAGCAGAATAAACAAGTCTTCATCTATATCAAATTTTAGGTTGTACTGACTTCACTAGTGCTTTTTATGTAGCCTCTTACAAAACTAGTCAACTATCTAGATGAGTTGACATACTCCCAGAAGACCTCTGCATATTGCCAGGGACGCATGTACCCCTGGTTGAAAACCACTGCTCCAAACTAAGGACAAAGAGAGTCAGCACAGCATGAACCTTGGTGGGAGTCTGGGATGAAGAGACCATACAGAGGGACAGGAAGCTCCTCTCTCCATCAGAGCAAAGAAATAAACCTACAGGGGCTCCTTTACCCCAGCACAGGAACTCTACAGCCATTCTTTGCCCCAGTGAAGGCCTGAGGGAGGTTCTTGGGGGTAAGTCTACACTTATTGGAAGACGCACTTGTGATCGATCTTCCCAGGTTTGATTTAGCATGCCTGGTGTGGCCACACTAAATCAAACTGTCATAGTACCACCATTGATCCCGGTACTTCTGGCAGTCACAAGGAGCAAGGGACGTCTACAGGAAAGTTTCTCCCGTCGACCGCCCTCTGTGTGGACAGTGGCAAAAATCGATTTTAGATAATTCTATTCCATGTATGCAATTCTTATTGCTGGATTTAAGTATCTAAAAATTAATTTTTCCTCCTTGTATAGGCCAGTCCTTATTAACTTGCCTCTATGCCTAAAGCTCTGGTTGGCCCCTCTCTAGGCACTGGACCTAACCATTTTATCCACAGAATCACAGGCACATTTTCATGTTCCTCAACTAACATCATATATGTCATCATGTGCCAACAATGCCCAGATGCTTTGTATATTGGACAGACTTCAAACTCTCTCAGACAAACAGTCAATGGGCACAAAACAGACATAAAAACACTCCTGATCCACAAACCCGGCCAGTCAGCATTTTAATGGAGTGGGCCGTTCTGTTAATGACTTAAGAGTTTGCATCTTACTGAAGAGGAATTTTCACAACACTCTTGAAAGAGCGACTGCTGAACACTCTGTTATATTCAAATTCGATGCATTAACACATGGTTTGAACTGGGATGGGAATTTTCTGGGTCATTATAGGGGCTCGTTTGCATGCTTGGCTTAATCTAATTCTTGATTCCCCCCCTTTCTGCCCCTCTACTCTCTGATTTGCTCACTTTGATAATATTTTTCTGATTTGTCAATCTTGGTTACTATTTTTAGTTCTCTGTGCCTTAAATATTGAGCATGTTCTGGTATGGCTATGGTCTGAAGAAGTGGGTCTGTCCCACAAAAGCTCATCACATAATAAATTATTCTGCTAGTCTTTAAATTGCTACCGGACTGCTTTTTTTGTAGGGACAGAATGAGTTGAGAGTGCTGGGCTGTTCATTGAACCTTAACCATTTTCTTCCCCAGATGCTATTTTTCTGTACCCAAAATGCCCCCCTTTATTACATTGTTACTTAGGGATCATCATTCCTTTGCAGTAGAATGAATTTGTTTCCTTTATTGTCCCTTGTATATAGGGCTTTATACCTCTTGGCTGCTAGTATGATCAAAGAACAGCACCCCTGTGTCAAGCACAGCAGGAGTCACCTCAGGTAGAGGCAGCAGAAAAGAATCCAGATCCCAATCCTGGAAAGAAGAGGGACATGCCACTCCAGAGCACAGTGACAGTAAGCAATGGGCAGAAGGGTGGGGGCTTGAACCACAGCACAGAGGAAGGGCTACAAACATTAAAAAAAAAACCCAACATTTCTGCAAAGTGAATTCATTTGGCTCAGATCATATACACACACCGGGCAGATTTTTAAAAGAGAAATGCTATTTTCACCCAATCTTTCCATCATAAACAGTATCATTGCCCACTTATATCTGGCCCATGTAAAAAAACTTATCTACATTCGCTGACAGAAGTTTCCATAGCAACAATTTATATTTGGAACTGGAAAATACAGCACCTTAGAAAAAGCTGTTTTATTCTCAACTACAGCAGCTGGAAGAAGTAGCACTCTTATTTCCTCTGCTGTCCAAAGGAGAATCCCAGAGCACCACATCCACGGAGGCTACCAGCATGCAGAGCTGCCACAATAGTCTTAAACGTAACTGCCATTTTAACAGAGTGAAAGCGTTCTTACCTTTTCTGTTAGACCAGAGGTTGGCAACCAAAAGACCAAGAAGAGCCTTTTTTTTTTTTAAATTCAGTAAAAAACTCAATCATTCAAGAGCTGCAATGCATATGAACGAGACAATCCTTAATAAATAACATCAAACCATCCCTTTTCTAACCCCTGTTTTAAGAACAGCGCACACACATATCCCACAATGCACTGCACATATTAAAGGGGGAATGATGCCATGTTTTGCAACCACATATTATTTGTGGTTTAGATATGATTTGTTCATTATTGGACTTTTAGACATTCATGGAAATATCAAAAATAATCAGGAGGGGGGTTTTATTACTTTGCAATTGTAGCATCAGGAGCCACATAAGAAGCCCTTAATGAGCTGCATGCAGATCCAGAGGTGCAAGTTGTATACCCCTGTGCTAGTCAGTGGCCATTTCTCAAGGTAGATTTCAGCACAGCTAAAATACTTAATGTCACAACTTTCAATTTCCCATTGTATGTGATGATGCATATCACACAGAATTTGCTTACTGGAAATCAAGAAGTAGCTATGTACATCACCATGATTTCCAAATGCAAATACTCAGCCAAGATAAATGCAGAAGAGCGAGTAAGTATGGAAGGGTAATTCACAGTTTACGAAAGCTCTCAAGATCATACAGTAAACTCCTTCATAACCAGCGATCCCGGGACCAGGAGGTTGCCAGATGTTCAAATATGCCCGTTAATGCAGAGCAGCTGGGGGAGGCACAGGCTACTGGGGAGAGGCAAAGCTGAGGGATCCCTGGTTGGAAGGCAGGGACCCTGCCAGCCACAGGGCTGGGAGCTGGCTGGGGTGGGTGGAACTCCAGCAGCTCCATCCCTGGGGCTGAGAGCCGGACAGGGTGCAGAGCACCGCTGGCAGCCCCAGGAAGCTGGGCTAGGCTGGGGGGACTAACTTCAGCAGCTCCGGTCCCAGAGGAACTCCAGCAGGGGTGCAGAGCTCTTCCAGCAGCCCAGGTTCTGAGAGCAACCTGGAGTGCAGAGCTCTGCCAGCAGCTCCAGGGCCAGAGAATTCCAGCAGCTCTAGGGGCTGGGACCTGGTGACCCCAGTAGCAGCCCCAGGATTAGGGAACCCCATCAGCCCTGAGGGCCAGGATTCAGCGGGGGGCTGGGGGCTAGGACCCCACATGGGCATGGAGCCCCACCGGCAGCTCTGGGGGCCAGGATCTGGAAGGGGCACGGAGCCCAACCTGCAGCTCCAGCTCTGGGTCCTTGTGGTTCTGGGCAAACCCTGGCAGCCCCAGGGCTGGGAACCAGCAGGGGCACAGATCTATGCCGGCAGTGGCTGGGGGAACCTGGCAGCCCTGAGATTTGAAGCCCCTCAGGCAGCTCTGAGGGAAGCAGGGCAGCACTGAGCAGACTGGCCCCCAAGGGGCAGTGTGTTACTCACACGCTCAATTCTGCTTGCAGAAGGGATAGCGGCATGTTTGTGCTGGTTATCTAAGAGTTCCATCTGAATAAATGCCAGATAGAAAAGAGTTTACTGTAGTTGATTCAGCAGATACAGTGCACAGTCTCTGATAACCTTGATGTCATTGCCTACAACTGAGTTCTGTTCTAAGTAGATCTCATTAATAAGTTCAAGCCCAAGGGTGTCGTTATAACAGCATAGCCTGGACCTCTTGCATGAGCCCAGTCATAGAATTCCACCTGCATCAAGCCCAGGGAGAGCTGTACATTACATTCTCTTTGTAAAGTAGTTTTTAAAAGCACCTTAAATTAAAGTTACTGCTGCAAAAAGAAAAATCTTCCTTTATTACCTGCAATTGTACACTGGATTTGTTCCAGAGAGTTTCAAAGGAACACACAGTTCCTTCATTTCTGGGGCATTCAGGGTCAAGTAGCCATTTTCACAGTTTACAGCAATCAAGACCAAGCGAGGCTCCTGACGAGCAGTGACCATATGTCCATCCTCCTTAATGAAAAGCCAAAACCTGTAGTTTAAGAGGGAAAGAAATTCATGAAACATTTTACCCCCACAACACCATCAATGACCAAGGCACTGAAGTACAAAAAGATTCCTGGATGCACAGAGCTTAGAAATTTTCTTCATAACATCGTAATTAATCAGGTTGGCCCCTACTAATCCTGATTTCCTTATATAATGCAGATCTCTCTGATGTAGCACAATTTGTTTATCAATGCTCTTCTGCTGAGAAATTCAGTCACACGGCAGCTCAACTAACAAACTTGTGACTTCAAGTAGCACACGTATACACAGTATATACTTGATTCTTCTAAATCTACTAGAGGCTACTACAGGCTGAACCTCTCTAATTCAGAACTCTCTTGTCCAGCAACATCCGTAATCCGGCATGATTTTAGTTAGCTGCACAACAGATTATCATGGGGGTGGCCAAGTTGCCCCTGGTCTCACAAAATTTGTTTACAGTTACCAGTCCTGGCTCCCAGTGTTCTGTGATGTTATTTACCTGTAATTTACCCCTAAATGGCTACGTTTACACTAGCCCCAAACTTCGAAATGGCCACGAAAATGGCCATTTCGAAGTTTACTAATGAAGCGCTGAAATGCATATTCAGCGCTTCATTAGCATGCGGGCGGCCGCAGCACTTCGAAATTGATGCGCCTCGCCGCTGTGCGGCTCGTCCCGATGGGGCTCCTTTTCGAAAGGACCCCGCCTACTTCGAAGTCCCCTTATTCCCATGAGCTCATGGGAATAAGGGGACTTCGAAGTAGGCAGCATCCTTTCAAAAAGGAGCCCCGTCTGGACGCGCCGCGCAGCGGTGAGGCGCGTCAATTTCGAAGTGCCGCGGCCGCCCGCATGCTAATGAAGCGCTGAATATGCATTTCAGCACTTCATTAGTAAACTTCGAAATGGCCATTTGCATGGCCATTTCGAAGTTTGGGGCTAGTGTAGACACAGCCAATGTCTTCTTAGAGCCCAATGCGCAGTGGAAGCGTTGGTAATGCTGCTAGACAATATTGACCTCCTGTGGTCCAGCAAATTCTATCGTCTGGAACTGGTCAGATCCCAAGGGTGCTGGATTAGAGAGGTTCAACCTGTTGATCACGTCCAGATGCTAAATATGAGCTAGCAAAAAGGTGCATCTTGGGTCTTCTTTCCAATGACCTTGGGTGAACCAGAGACAAGGTGACTGAAAGAGTATTTTTCACTGGACCAGTCTCTGCTGGTGAAAGAGACAAGCATTAGAGCTACACAGAGATCTTCTTGGAGTGGAGAGAAAGGTAAGGCTGAGTCGCAGACTAGCCCAGTCCTCTGACTACAGGGGGTCGACTGGACATGTCACCTTGAAGGCTCCTTTGCAACAAGAGCCACCTGCTGCTCCCCTTCCCTTCGGAGGGACGGGGAGCAGAAGCTGAGGGTGACACGTGGCTGAGAGCTGGGGTGACACTGCCACAGGGGGCTGGCGTAACTAGCGCCGACACCAGGAGAACCAGCCTGCAGCCGGGCACCACCCGCCGCAGGGAGGCGCCAAAGGACAGGGCAGAGCAGGGCGCTCCCCGGCTCCCCCGCTGGCGCGGGAGGCGCAGCGCGCCGGAGCCCTTCCCCCGCAGTCCCGGCGGTACCTGTCTCGCATGTCCCCGCTGCGCAGCCCCATCGGCGTCGCTTGGGCGCGCTGCAGGGCCACCCCCCGGCAGGACTTCACCGGGTACACGAAGACGCCGGCCACCGTCCCCACCCGCCGCAGCCGGGAGCCGCCCGCCCGCCGCCCGGCCCAGCGCCACGCCGCGGCCCCCAGCAGCGCGGCCAGGGCCAGTGCGCCGGCGGCGCCGAGCCAGGCGGCCCGGGACTGGGGCAGCGGCGGCAGGAGGCCGAAGCCCCCCCAGGCTGCGCTGGATCCGCTCATGCCGAGTGCAGCCAGGGCGCAGGCCGCGGCTGATGAGGACGGGGGGCGGCGCCTGGCTCCGCGCCACAGTCTCGCCCCTCCCCGGCCCTCCGGCGCGTGCGGGAGCCCCCCGGCCCGGCGCTGGGCGGAGCTGCCTGCGGCCAGAGAGTCGCTGCGCCGGCCTCCTCCTAGGCCGGGCCCTGCTGGAAAGCGCCCGGCGTTACCCATCGCCCGCACTGTCCCCGGGGAGCTATTGCAGCGTGGGGACGAGTCCCTCCTCGGCGGGGCGGGCGCCTGCGGTTGGACTCCGGGTGTCAAGGCCCGGCGGCTCCGGGAACGTGTGGCGTGGCGGGGGCAGAGGGAGACCGGGGAGGAGACCCAGGGCAGGACAGGTCCACGCTTGGGCCTTGCGACCCCCATGGGGAAGTGGATTTGCAGCCTCCCCAGTAATCGCGGCAGTGGCTGTCCTCCCCACCACCCTGGTGCAGTCGGTGGGGGTGGGCATCCTCACCAGGAGCGCTTCCAGCGCCTGCAGAGGGGCAAGGAGGCCAGCTTCCCTCACCGCTTGCCTGATAGCGGGGGGCAACCACCCCAAGCTTCTTCACTCCCAGAGTAGGGAGCCTGGGGCCCAGATGCAAGCAGCCAGGGGCAAAGGCCGGCTGCCTTGTCAATTTCACTGCTCCACAGTAGAGCCCTGGAATTGTCAAGAAAGCCAGCAATGAATGTAAGCAGGTAGATTTACACTGACAGTGACTTGCTTTACCTACACAAACCTGAGCCCTGTGCCTCTCATGGAGGTGGTGGTGTTATATTGGTGTAGTTGGGGAGCAAGGCAGAGAATGTATACTAAAATAATTAGGTTGAGTTAAGCTGCTTTACCTGGATCTAACTGTAGTGTAGGCCAGGCTTCAGACCCTGCTGATTGGGCCAAACAGAGCTTCTCCCAGTTGCCACTTTATCCACCTATCCACCTTGCCTAACTTTCAGCTGATATCTTGTCCCTTTGGCCTGGGGAAAAAAGCTAGTTCTTAAAAGTACCGTTAGGTTCTGGCATAGTTATGCTTTTGCAATGTCAGCTCACACCAATTTTTGTAAAAAAGAAAAAAAAATCTATTGTGTAACTTTCCACTGAGAACTCAGTACACTAGGTATTTGATTTCTTTCTAAAGTTTCCCTGAGTCGTTCATTTCCCACTTCAGAATTGTCAGTGACAAATTTCTAACCAGCAGCATACTGTGTTTACACACAAAAGCAAAGGCAAAACACACCCTCTTTTTAGGCATTCCACAGCCTTTGTAACTCCTGGCTTGGCCCTACACCTGTCTCTAAAAGTAGGACCATAGGGAGAATCAATAGCTCATCAGATTGCAACTCCAAACGTTTCAGCACTGGTACACAAATTAGTTATGAGGAAGAATTTGTGTCTCTATTTCCAGGGGCAGATTAAGGTTAACTGATTTATGGATCCACTGAAATGTTAGGATCCCCACAGCCCCTTCTTTCCAGCTCTCCTCCATCTATTCCAACAACATTTTGTCTCCTTGTTGTATAATACATCTAAGCAGCAGTAAAGACTAATTATACAAACGTGATTTTCTTGCTGCTATTGTCTGGAATTTTACCTGCTGATGCCATGTCCTCAGAAGCTGGGAAACTCTTAGCAATGATTGGGTTCAGTGCCTCAAGGCATTGTGTTCAGCATTTGTGCCCCAAAGACAAGCACAGTTTTTTTTTCTTCCTCATAAAGGAGTTCAACACCTACACCAATGGAAGATAAGAGAGAAAGAGGAAAGGTGAAAGAACTGAAGTTTGGATAGCCACCATCAGTTTTGCTAAAAATCAGAAATGATATTTTTTAGAAAGAAAAGAATTTATCTTTACTTCCACAATAGCTTTACGAAGTTCATATTCTTTGCCTGTAGTTTTCCAGGGTGGTCAGATATGCCAAGGTGGATGGACTGGATGGTCTAGGGCTGGAAGGGACACCAGGAGGTCATGGACCAACCCTAACTAAATCTTCCCAGGCAGGACTTTGTCAAGCCAGGACTTAAAAACCTCTAGGGATGGAGATTACACCACCTCTCTAAGTAACACATTCCAGTGCTTCACCACCCTCCAAGTGCAATAGATTTTCCTAATATCCAATCTAGACCTCCCCCCTGTAACCTGAGACTATTGTTCCTTGTTCTGCCATCCATCACTACTGAGCACACCTGCACCGCTACCTGCCTCCCTGAACCCTCTTGAGCACCCGCCTTCGGGAAGTAGAAGGCCGCTATCAAATCACCCCTCTTCTGCAAAGTAATAAGTTCTCCAGGAGCAGAATCTGATCCAATATTCACTGAAAGAATTGGAATTTTTAACACCTTCAGCTGCAGTACTGAGACTTCTGAATTTTCATCTTATTTTGTCACATCTGTTTTCCTTTTCACTCTTCCAGGACCGCCAACATAAGGTAGTTTCCAAGTTCTTTGGAGACTGCAATAAAAAGCTGAAGTTCATCTGAATGACCCCTGATAGCAGTAAGAAATAGAAGGGCAAACATCTTGTACATTTCTGGACATATGAATGATGACTACTTTTACTTTAAAAGAAGGATGACGTCATAATGGATTACAGGTCGTGAAGCCTGATGCTTTTGACATCACAAAGAAAGTCTTAGCAACTGTTTAATCATATACCTGACCATTTCATGATCAGGATAGATCTCCCTTCATTGGCAAAGCAAGACCCATATCTATTGAACTCTCCTGAAACCTCATCTCAGACAAACTCTCAGCTCTAAATCTTCAGGATTAGCTTGAAAACCTGAAGCTCGAAAGGGGAGCACAAGACAATATTTCAGAAGCATTCTGACAATCAAAGAAGGATGGGTGACTGGAAGAGCTACATCAATACTGTCCTAAAGGACAAGAACATTGAAGATGTAGCTATCGTGGGGCACAGTGACAACAAGTCAGTGTGGGCATCCAAGCCAGGGGGCCTACTGGCTGCCATCTCACCTCAGGAAGTGGGAGTGATCATAGGGCAGGACAGGAAGGGGTTCCTGCAGACAGGGATCACCATAGCTGGCAAGAAGTGCGGTGTGATCCGGGACAACCTGCTTGTGGAAAAAGATGCTGTGATGGACGCCAGAACCAAGGAAAGTGACAGCAAGGCCATCTGTATTGGCAAGACCCCCAAAGCCCTGATCTTCCTCATGGGCAAGAAGGGAGTCCATGGAGGAGCCCTCAACAAAAAGATTCATGACATGATTGCAGGCATGAAAACCATGAGCAGCTAGAGCAAAAGACACAAATATCATCATCCAGTGGCCCTGGAAAACGGCCTTCTCATTGTTTTTAGAGAAGGAAATAAATTCCTGATATTCTACAAGCATTTCTTTGTCTGTTTCATTCAGATGGGACAGAGTAGGGCAGAGAAACTTGCTATTGGTTGAGCAACCTGGCTGGCGATCTCTTGAAGCAGCGTTGAGCACAAATATTTTCTTACTCTCCAAGTTATCTTATGTGGTGCCCTGACTGTTTCCCACTGTTCCAGCTGTCTCCACTAGCTTTAAGTAAAGGCAGATTTGGTTTCTTACTGGCCAGTTCTTGATTGTTGCGCTTTGAGGTCATTACCTCCTGCCCTTCTATGACTGGTAATTAGAAAGCGTTGTGAGTTCCTTCTTCCTACTGACAGTCCTAAAGACTGAGGAACAGGAGTATTTAGGACCATTACATTCTATTTTGTTTCTGAGGATGTTCCATTAGGCAATTGTTAGCATGAACTTGATTATCAGAAGTTATGTATTATTTTCCATTAGAGGGGGTATTAATAGCAGAAAGAATTAGTCCAGTAATGGGAACTCAGAAGAATCTGCACTTTTTTTGTATGCGCCTTGTACATGATACAGCCACAGTCTGCCACAGGAAGAAGGCTTGCTAGCTGGGGGGGTTAGCTATTGATAATCCAGAGTGGGCTTATTATGGCAGTTGCCTGCTGCCAAATCAAGTTGAATTCTGAGCAGAGAACCCACCAAGTAACCTCTCATCTACTCATGTCCCAAAACCCTTCGATCACAGCCAGCATTCCCTGTAATCTGGGTCCCTGTGTGGCTGCTCAGGAGAGATTCCAATGCCGCCCAACTGATTAGCACAGCACCCACAGCTGGGGCTTTTGTTCCTACTGGTGGTACACATTTGCACATGCCTCGGTGCACACAAACATTTATTCTGCACATGGATGGAAAAGAGTAGAGGAAATATCGGTCACTGATCGGTCACTGGACATTTCACAGTAACTTTGGAGAGTGAGATATTTTAAGCTGGTTTAGAGCTGACCATGCTTTTGGACGAAGATGGGGCTGGTTCCTTCCCCATTCAACACTTTCTTTCCCACAGGTACACTCATCTTACCTTTTTGCATCAGGCAGTCTTAGTCCTTTGACTCCACACTCCACCCGCTTTACGTCTGCAGAAGAAGGCCCTTCCTCTTCCCTTGCAGGGGATGCTGTAGCGAGCATGGGGGGCTCTAATCAATACAATGTAAAAAGTGCATTTTCTCCTTCACAACTCAGCAGCCAGTAAGAAGCAGAACTGGGCAGTGTTGGGCTGAGAGAATAAAGAAGATCAAAGAAGGGGCATCCCCCTCCCCTGATTTATCTCCTTTGGAAATTATGGTCCACATTTTTTCCCTGAAAGGCTGACAGATATATGTTCTAACCTGATTAGGGCACTAGTCTGCCAGGGCATCAAACTATGACACTGCATGAACCAAACTTCAGCACTCACTGTAACAAGCAACTTTTTCCTCTGCTCAAATGCCCCAGCACATGAAGACACACCATTGTGCCAGGTGGTGTGCAACGACAACAGATCTCAATACGTTACACAAAACCAAAGCACAGCATTATGACACTCTCTTCCTCATAACATCCAGGTGCCCCATGTCAGGAAAGCTCAAGTCTCCATGCTACCAGGTTTATCAAGAGATCCTACTACACAGTGGCGCCCCCAGCGGCAGTCATTCAGATTTCCAGTCCCATTGAGCAGGGGCCAGCAGTGAAATAAGCTATGGGCCAGCAGTGAAATAAGCTATGAGCCAGCACGATGGCAAAATTTAGATGGGCCAGCTCCTAAATATTTCTGAAGAACAAAACAAAACAAAAAAATCTCCTGTGCTCCTTGATACATACAAATCTTCTAATTTCACATGGTGCTAATACTGTGTAATACATTAAGCCCATATGACGATTTGTAGCTGTATCATGCTGCTGAGAACACCCAGCACTGTGAGGATAATTAGATATTCTCCTTCTGCAAACTCTGATACAAATGAATAATCCATTGAATTTGTCCACACCTGATTTGAGGTGTTGGCCACTTTCCTTTGTCTTGAAAGAACATCTTCATCAACCTCCCCTGAAATGCCTGGTTTAAATAGCTTGTCAGCAGTTTCAAAGGATAATAGCCCCAAGTATCTATAATGCCGCAAACAGCACTGTCAAAATGTTTAACAATGATATTATTGACCTATGCGGTGTTAGCTTTCAAATGATACTTCACTAGGCATAGTGCGTACAAACCTAACACCACATGTTTGCAGTAGTGTGCCAGGTGAGCACAGGGGTTCTTAGGCCACACCAGCCACATCTGAGGGAAGAGAAAAGCTGTATAAATGGAATCAGACTTCTAACACACTAGCCAGGGTACACCTTCGCAAAAGTAAGGAACTCAACAAGCACTGACCCCAAAAGGACAGTGTTTACTGCCAGCAATCAAACCAAATTAATGCAAGCACCAAGAAATATATACGATCTCTGTTTGCAAGAGCATATGGCCCACCAAATACCCACTTTTGCCACAAAAGCTGGGAAGGTTGGGACAAGCCTTTAAAAAAAATGGGGTCTGTCGTGGCCAAAATGGGACATAAGATCATCTTATTTAGAGAGCAGAAGCTCCTTGGCTATATAGTGCAGTGATAACAGCCAGTGATGTGAGCTGTGAGTAGTTCCTCCAATTTGCTCAGCACTGATTAGACCTCAGCTGACACATTGTGTCCTGTTCTGGGCACTACATTTCAAGAAAGATGCAGAGCAGTTGGAGAAGGCCAAAGAAGAGCAACAAAAATGATTAGAGGTCTAGGCTGTGTCTAAACTACAAAAATAACTTCTAAGTTGCTTACTTCAAAGTACAACTTCGAAGTAAGCAACTTTGAAGTTGAGTGTCTCCACACACCCTATTTCGAAGTTAAACTTAGAAGTAGGGCACTACTCCATTCCTGGGAATGGAGTAAGTACTTCTCTGTTGGGCTCCCTACTTCAAAGTAAGGGGAAAAAAATGTGTGCGGACTCTCTGCTGGGTATTTTGACGTAGTGCCTAACTTCAAAGTTAACTCTGAAGTTAGTTTTTGGCGTAGACGCAGCCCCAGAAAACATGACCTTTTGGGGATGATTCAAACAATTTGTCTTCTCCAAACTAAACAAACCTGATGGAGGACAGGATAACAGCTTTCAAGTATCTAAAAGGAATGGGCTTAAATTGTAGCAAAGAAGGCTTAGATTGGACACTAAGAAAAACTTCCTGTCTGGGTAGTAAGCACTGGAATAAACTGCCTAGGGAGGTTGTGGAATCTCCATCACTGGAGATATTTAAGAGCAAGTTAGATAGCCACCTCTCAGGGTGACCTAGACGGTGCTTGGTCCTGCTCTGAGCAAGCCTGCTAACGGGGGTGGAGGGGCAGGATGGGGGAGGGGCAAAGGGAGCCAGAGTCCAGAGCTGCTGAAGGGACTGGAGAGACACTAGCAAAACCTTTGGCCAAGGTAATGGCGCATGTGATGGAGACAAGGTAAGCAAAGTGATTGATAGCATTCCCCTGTCAAATAACACTGTTCATCATAGAACCACAGATATGGCCGGAAATGTTACAAGTACAACAGAGTCACTATTATGCACTGCAAGCTGATGAATCCACCAATATTGTGAATTTAGCTAATCTCTTCTTGTTTGTGAGATGCAAGCTGAATGGGGAAGTCCATGATGATATTTTGTTCTGCCAACCTTTGGCAACACCTACAACTGAGGAAGCTATTTTTAAAGTTATCAATGACTTCATCAAAGACAATGAGAAGTCCTGTGGCACCTTATAGAATAAGAGAGATATTGGATCATAAGCTTTTGTGGGCAAAGACCCACTTTGTCAGATGCAAAAATGAGTTTTTGCCCACAAAAGCTTATGCTCCAATATATCTGTTAGTCTATAAGGTACAACTGGACTTATTGTTTATGTGGATACACACTAAGACGGTCTGATACTCTTCATCAAAGACAGTCACTTGGGTTGATGTGTTGGGATAAGCAGAGATGGCACCAGAGCCATGAACGGTTCAGAGAAAGGAATTGTTGCACATGTTCAAGCCATTGCACCAGAAGCAAAATTGACTCACTGTAGTATACACACAGAAGCACTCACCATCCAGGACATGCATACAGATCTAAAACAAGTGCTTAATGAAACTGTTAAAATTATCAATTTTTAAAGGGCCAGCCACTGAATGCCCAGCTTTTTTCTCAGCTTTGTGAAGAGATGGGCAGTGACTCTACACAGCTCCTACTTCACATTGAAATACGTTGGCTTTCACCCAGAAAAGTCCTCACTCACCTGTTAGAGCTGTGAGAAGAACTTTAATTTTTTTTCTGGATGAACCTTCAATCTGTGAGACCATATGCATGACTGGAAATGGCTATGTAAATTAGCATACATTGCAGGTATCTTTGCTCATTTGAACAGCCTCAATCTATTCTTTCAAGGCAAGTTCATATCCATATTCCATGTTCAAGACAAAGTGAGCATGATGATCACAAAACTGAAGCCTTGGGTTAAATGCCTTGGTCGTAGTGAATTGGATTCCTTTCCATCCCTTCATGACTTAGTGATCAACTCAGCTAAAGAACTCGATGCTGTGTTACAAACTATGAAGGAACATTTGGAAAGCTTGAAGAAAGGTCTTTGGAAGTTCTTCTCGGAACCGGGCAGCAGCTTTGAGTGGATAAGGAACCCTTTCCATATCGGTGTCCACACATTGCCAAATAACCTCTCAGCATCAGAAGAACAGCTCTAGGAGCTCGCTTCAGATGACTTCCTGAAAACAACATTTGAGCAAAAGATGCTGATGTCATTTTGCTTGAGCGTTAGTTTCAAGTATCCAGCCCTATAGGACAAAGCAGTTAAGTATCTTCTGCCCCACCCCACGTCATACATGTGTAGGTTGGGATTCTCGGTGCCAGTTGGCATCAAAACAAAAAAACTAAGTTTTATGGCCATAGAGCTGCATCTTTGTCTTAAGCTCACCAGTACTGAGCTAGATATCCCTGTCCTAGTGTCTGGTCACCTGCAATTTTACTCTTCGCATTGAACTACTTGTTTATTTCTAGGTACATATGTAAATCTGAATTTAGTGATTATTACTTTACATTTAACCGAAACATTGGTACAGCTCAAAAGCTTCTATACATTTTTTATTTATTTTTGTGCATTAGGCGTCTTTTTGAAATAGGGGTTAAGTTTTAGAATTATGAGGAAAAAAATTAGATGTGGTTCGCAAAAATTTAAATGCCAAGTTTTAGTATTAAAATTGCTCTTTCTGCACTAAATTTTGAAAAAATTTTCCCCGGGGGGTGGGTTACCTGAAGTTCACCTGGGACAGTCAGTGGGAGCTGGGGTACACCAATGAGGCTGAAAGGGAATAGGTGAATGTTTTATGCTTGGGAAACTGTTATAGGCTCCGGATTGTGTGACCTCATGGCATTACAGAGGTAGACATCTGAATTGAAATTCATTGGCAAATTTGACACATTTAACCTTGGCCTTAACAGAGATCTCAATTATCTTGCACATTATAAGGGCAATGTCCCCACCTTTGATATTCACAGGAATGGCACCCATCCCTCAACTTAATTGACTTCTTCCACTGGTTCTATTCCACTGGTGACTTCCCCTCCTTGCCTTTTTTCCTCCTTCTCCCTGCTATATAAAGGCTGGATGTTTATGACCTGCTCCAGATCTGAAGAAGTGAGTCTTACCCACAAAAGCTCATTACCTAATTAATAAATTTGTTAGTCTTCAAGGTGCCACAGGATTGCTTGATTTTTGTGAAGCTACAGACTAGCACAGCTACTCTGCCAAAATACCTCTAGTAACTAACTTAGCAGGCAGTTTCCTTTTCAGATACACCTATATCATGCAGGAGCCAAGTATATTAATTCATGGAATCCTAGGGCTGGAAGAGAACTCAGGAGGTCATCAAGTCCAGCCTCCTGCTCACAGCAGGACCAACCAATTCCCTCTGAGATTAAAAGATTTGCACCAATTTATACAAGAACAATGGTCTGATTTAGTTATAATCCAAACAGAGCTGCAGGTTTTAGCTGGATTCTAATTTAATTATAGGCAGAGCAGGTGGTACCACCTGTAGTTAAAGTAACCTGACATTTTCCATTGTAAGACCATGTTTTCAGTTCTACAGTAACAGAGAGGCAGCAGTGTTAGTCTGTATTCCAACAGCAGAAAAGAGCAGAAATGCAGCTCTTTAAAGACTAATAAAATGATTTATTTGGTGATGAGCTTTTGTGAGACTGACCCACTTCATCAGCTCAATCTCATTGATAATACAGACAGACACTTTTAAGTACAGAGGACCAAAAGGAAAACAAATGCAATAAAACTGACAAATCAAGTACACAGGACTGAAGTAAGTGGCAGAGGGGTGGGAGATGTTAAGCATCCTGCCTTAACATCTTAACACTTAACATCTCCCATCCCTCTGCCACCTCCTTCAGTCCCGTGTACTTGATTTGTCAGTTTTTATTGCAATTTTTTTTATTTTTGGTCCTCTGTACTTACAAATGTCAGTCTGTATTGGAAATGAGATTGATCTGATGAAGTGGGTCTGTCCCAGTGGGGTGGAATGGGAGGCATTTGTGTTAGAGTCAGGCTGGATGTGTGTGTGACAAGCGGAGCAGCTCACAGCAGCTAAGGATGACTCCCTGGGGCTGTAACCTAAGCTGGCAGGTAACACCTCTGTTCTTGAACAAAGAGCAAAGAGGAGCTGAGCTGGGTTTGGAATTGGATGCTGCAGTTGGAAGCAGGGAGGAGAGAGGGAAGGCAGCCAGCCTGGGATGAAGGGAAGTTAGACCCCAGATGGGGCACCCCTCGGGCTCCTCTCCCCAAGACAGGTTGGAATGACTGTCTCTGCCTGCTGTACTGACACCTCTCTGCCATGCTGTGCCTGTCGATGAATAAACTTCTTGTTCTACCTGCTAAGCAAGAGTCACTCCTTCCAGCAGATGGGTGCAGTGCTTGGGGACCCCAGAACCCCATGACACACATGAAAGCTCATCACCGAATAAATATTTTCTTAGTCTTTGAAGTGCTATATTTCTGCTGTTATGTTTTCAGTTGTTTATAATGTTGCTTAACTTTAACAGTACAGTGTGAAATTTTCCACACCAGACTTCTGCCTCAGGCTGTACATTTTTAGAAACTTTCTAATAAAATTGGACAGTTCTTTCAGAGCATGAGCTGCAGCAAGTACAAAAGCCAGAGCGTCAGAGACTCAAGATGTGGGTTCTTAGCTGCCAGGCTTCTCTGATTCTCAACACATTTATTCTGAGAGTTCCTGGCTGTGAACCCTGAGAACTCTTAATAAGAAATATTGTTGGGATTGTAACTGTTCTGGAGTGATCCGTTTTAAGCATATTCCTTTGGTGACCATATTTATCCAACATTACAAAGTATTGCCCAATGAACAGAGGGTATGGGCTGGTGATAGTGGACAAGCTTGGGAGGAAAGGTCTCCTGAGTTTTGAGGCTTTCTCACTGGAATGGTATGTTCAGAACTGAAAAAAAAAAAAAAAAAAAAAAAAACCAGGAGAGGAGGGTGGACAATGCCACAAACTCACCTACTTTCTACACCACTCAGGGATTCACAGGGCTTTCAGGCTGATTTGGCCCAGAGGAAATCAAAATAAATACATACACACCCAAACCCTATTTTCTAAATTTCCTCTAGACACAGAGCAAACAATAGATTCAAAAGATCCATTTAAAAGGAGGAGGGGGTGGATAAAAGCACCACTGCTTCCATTTATAGCCTTCAAGGAAACAAATAAGTTCCGTGAGTCATGCACTCAAACTGAACTCAATGTAATGAACACAGGGAGAAATCTCCGGTGAGTAATTGGCAATGACAGAATTAGAAATAGGGTCATTAATAATGAAGGCCTTGCAGCAGAGAACACTTCTGCAAAGCAGGAAGATAATGGGTCTCATTCACAAGGCAGTTCCTTTATGGGAAACCACTTATGCAAATTTGCAGATTTGCAGCCGACCTTCACTTATTGTAATAAAAGTTAACTAGATGAGTGTGCGGCATTACCAGCAGTGTAACAAGGCTCTAACATAAGTGAAAATCATCTTTGTTCTTACCAGCCTTATATCTGGGTCTCAAGCAAATGCAACCTTGATTACTCTAATATCGCAGGGCCAGAGGCCAGCAGGAGAGCGATACATTAAAACCTTAAGTTATGCAGGGGGTTGCATTCCTCAAACTCGTAACTCAAACTTTCATGCAAGTCAAGGGGAGACAGGTCCCAGGATGATCCAAACCTTATTCGCTGCAGGCCGAGGAGAGGTTACTGCAGGTCCATTGGAGCACCAGGAGCCAATTAAAGCCCTGCCAGAGCCCTAAAAAGACCCCCGGCCCCCTCCCTCCTTTCAGTTAGACCAAGAGGAAGGAGAGCTGACTGACTGTAGTTTCAAGGAGTACTGTTGTTGAGAGGAAGATCTGAGCACAAGGGGAAGGGAAACCCTGCTTAGGCAAAGCAAAGGGATTCCCCAAGCACAGAGGATGGGGGAGAGAAAGCAGGCAGCCTGAAAAGCTGAAAGGGCAGAGCAGGAGTTACCACAGGGGGAAGAATCACAGTTTCCAGTGCTTAGCCGCAGTCCATAGGGCCCCTGAGCTGGGACCTAGAGTAGAAGGCAAGCCCAGGCCTCTTCCCCATTATTCTTCCCTTTGACAGTAGCCAGAGCCAGCCCAGTAAAGCCTAGCCAGTGAACGTGGCCCAAGGCACCATGCTGACAGGAGAGCCTGGCCAGTGAGCAGTGGAATCTATAGTCAATTGGAGCATGGGGCCAAAGGCTACCACCTTGCTCACCTTGCCCTAATTGTGTTCCCAATCATCCAAGCATATTCAGCACCACCCACGGAACTTGAATAATCACAGCAGAGCTGCGCATACTCCAGGGAAGCCTGATAAAAGCCTGCAGCCCAGCCATCAATGATAGGTCTGCAATGTTTGTAAAGCTTGGCACAAGCCTCTGGTGACAGCGCAATGCATTTTGAAGAAACACAACACCCTGCCGCCTTGTTTTAAAAAGAGTGAAAAGTGGCCCATGGGCTGGAGAGTCCCCACAGGTGTAAGCATCTGAAATGCAGAAAACCATCCCTCTGCAGCACCTGAATCTCTCTTGGCCCAGGTGGGGTCAATCCAGTGGGACGGGAACAGTCTTGAGTAACAGGGGAGGTGCAGGAAAGGGGGTTGGATGGGGATGGAACCTTGGGGAAGAGATGGGGTAGGGCAGGGCTTTGAGGGCAATAAGAGTGGCTGGGTTCAGGCTTCAGGGGGAAGAGATGGATCCGGGGGTCCTTCTGCAGTGTCCAGTTATTGAATGTTACTAAGTTGGCCACTGGAGCCACACGTAGAAGAGCTCTAAGAAATTGCTTGTTTCTCAAGCGAATGCTGCACCATGACTAGCAAAGGTCTCTACGCGGCTTATAAAGGTGCATGTGACTCTGCGCTGAGGCCTTTTTCTGATGCAAATCACTGTCAAGGGTGCTGTGCAATGGAACCTCTGAAACTAACAGCAGTCAGGTGCACTCTATGCCATTTCCCATGAACTATAGTGGCTATTGAACTGGGGTGGCCAGAACAGTACTCCAAGGCCTCATTCTGTTCAATAGCACAGGATTTGTAATGCTCACCAAAGGCAGCTGCAAAAAGTGGATAAGAACTGAATTTGAAGGTGAGACAGAAATAGCGCTGTTTTGCCCAGGTTTGCTTCTTTAACAAATACATTTTAAAAGGCTCAGTTAAAAAAATTAGTAGCTTCAGGGCTTAGGTTCCAGCTAGCTGTTCTCAAAGGGTGGGTCATAACCAGTCTTCCCTGTCAGCTGGGTGTTTGTGTGGCCACTCAGGAGACAGTCAAATGCTGCCCAGCTGATTAGCAGCGTGCCCACCACGAGGATGTTTGTGCCTAGTGGCAGTGCACATTCACACATGCCTCAGTGCACATAAAAATTATTCCACACATGGATGGAAAAAATCTGCACACTGACGGAAAAAGGTATCATAGAATCTTAGGACTGGAAGGGACCTCAGGATGGCCATCTAGTCCAGCCCCCTGCTTCAAGCAGGATCAATTCCCAACTAAGTCATCCCAGCCAGGACCTTGTCCAGCCAGGACTTAAAATCTTTGATGGATGGAGAATCCACCACCTCTCTAGGCAACGCATTCCAATGCTTCACCACACTCCTGGTGAAGTAGTTTTTCCTAATATCTATCCTACACCTCTCCCTCTTCAACTTCAGACCATTACTCCTTGTTCTGCCATCTGACACCACTGAGAACACTTTCTCACCCTCCTCTTCAGAACTCCCTTTCAGAAAGTTGAAGGTTGCTATTAAATCACCCCTAAGTCTTCTCTTCTGTAAACTAAACAAGCCCAAATCCCTCAGCCTATCCTCATAGGTCTTGTGCTCCAGCCCCTTGATCATTTTTGTTGGCCTCTGCTGAACCTGCTCTTGCACATCCACATCCCTTTTTATATGGTGGGGGGGGCAAAACTGGACACATTATTCCAGTTGTGGCCTCACCAGTGCTGAATAGAGGGGAACAATTACATCTGCTTGAAATGCTCCTCCTAATGCACCCTAGTATGCCATTAGCCTTCTTGGCTACAAAGGCACACTGTTTACTCATATCCAGCCTTTCATCCACCATAACCCCGAGTTCCCTTTCCATCGTACTGCTGCTGAGCCAGTCGGTCCCCAGCCTATAACAATGCTTGGGATTCTTCCACCCCAGGTGCAGGACTCTACACTTCTCTTTGCTGAACCGCATCAGATTTCTTTTGGCCCAGTTCTCCAATTTATCCAGGTCACTCTGGATTCTCTGTCTTCGCTCCACCATATCTACCTCTCCCCCTAGTTTTGTGTCAGCCGCAGACTTGCTGAGGGTGCAATCCAGTGCCTCATCCAGGTCATTAATAAAGATGTTGAACATCACCGGCCCCAGAACCAAGCCTTGCAGCACTCTGCTAGAAACTGACCTCCATCCAGATATTGAGCCAGAGACCATTACCTGTTGGGCCCAACCACCAAGCCAGCTTTCTATCCATCTTATAGTCCAAGGATCCAATCCACAGTGCCTTAATTTATGGACAAGAATGTTGTGGGAGACCGTATCAAAAGCTTTGCTGAAATCAAGCTATATCACATCCACTGACTTCCCCATGTCCACAGAGCCTGTTACCTCATCATAGAAGCTAGTCAGATTGGTCAGGCAGGACTTGCCCTGGTGAATCCATGTTGGCTACTTTTGCCCACTTTCCCCTCTTCCAAGTGCTCCAAAATGGATTCCTTGAGGATTCCCCTCCATTATTTTCAAAGGGACTGGTAAGGCTGGCTTGTCTATAGTTCCCTGGATTGTCCTTTTTTCCTTTTTTAAAGATGGGCACTACGTTTGCCTTTTTCCAGTCATCCAGTATCTCCCCCAGTCTCCAAGAGTCTTCAAAGATAATGGCCAAAGGTTCAGCAATGACATCTGCCAATTCCCTCCGTACCCTTGGGTGCACTAAATCCAGACCCATGGATCTGCGTACATCTAGTTTTTCTAGATAGCTCAGAACTTGTTCCTTCCCCGCAGATGGCTGCCCTCCACCTTCCCATACTGCATTGTCTAGGACCATCACGTGGGAGTTGACTTTGTTCGTGAAGACTGAGGCAAAAAAAAGCATTGAGTACTTCAGCTTTTCCAACATCATCTGTCACTAGGTTACCTCCCTCATTCAGTTACGGCCCCACACCTTCTCTGATAACCTGTTTATTGTTAACATACCTATAGAAACCCTTCTTGTTACTCTTCACATCCCTTGCCAGCTGCAGTTCCAATTGTGCTTTCGCTTTCCTGATTACTCCCCAGCATTTTCCAGCCATATGTTTATACTCCTCCTTAGTAACAGGACCATTGGTCATGGGCCCCATTTAATAGGGTCACCCTGGTTATCATTAGTCTTCCTGGGGCTGCAGCCCAAGCCCAAACTCCCTGTGCAGGGCTGAAGCTTTGGCCAAGGTGGCAGGGCTTCGGTGGGCTCAGGCTTTGGTCCCCACTCCTGGGGTCATGCAGCAATTTTATTGTCAGCTCAGGAGATCCAGGTGCAATGAAGGCTGAGACCCGCTGGGAGGATTCTAAGGTGACTCTGGAATTAGTGGGGTGATACTGCAAGAAATCAAACCCCAAACAACTGAGAGAAGGAATTTATATCACTTTAAAACTCTTAATCCTTTTTCACCACTTAATCCTCTCCACATGCTGCGCTATTTTAAATAGTAATGTGACGTCAGGCAGGGCCATCCTGAGGGATGGGCGGGGTCTGCAGGGTTCAGGTATTTGACCTTTCAAAAAAAGCCACCCCTGAGGGAGTGTATCTGTACCACTATCTACCAGCTCATGTTGAATTAATTTACTATAACACATTAATACAAGATGAGATAGTAGATACTCATACACTCCCTCTCAGGGGTGTCCTCTTTTTTGTATGCTGACTCTAGGATCCTGGGGCAAATCTCCACCCGGTGTCCCAGCTGTGGGGACCAAGCCGACAGCCCCCCTCCACTGCACAACAGGACCCACCTCTTTCCCAACCCTACCTCGCTCCACCTCACACACCCCCATCCCCAGAGAAACACTGGTTGGGGGAGCGCCACCTTCCTCCTCCACACACACACCCACACACACACCATGGGAGCCAGCGCAGTGCGTTGCCACATCATGGTGCCCTCCTGGCCCACTGGTGCATTCTGCCGAGAAGTGGGACATGGCAGGAGACCAGCGCTGAGATGAGCAGGCTGCTGAGTTCCCACCGCCCATGTTATGGTACAGGGTAGCAACCTCTGCTACCTGCGCTGCTCCTGGCTCTACGCCCCAGGAAACCTCCCAATCACAGGATGTTTGGGGTGGCTGCCTCAGGGCCCCCAAAAGCACTGGGTCTGGGGTGGCCATACCACCTCATCCTATGGCTGAGACAGCTCTGATTCCAGGAGCTGAGGTGTCATGAGCCAAAGAACTTCAGCTTTCACTTGGGAAAAATAAAGTTTCTAGCCCTCATGGTTACAGTGACAAACTTGAGATTTTTGACTTGAAGCCACCCTAAAGGCTCAGATACTGGAAGGCAAATAACCCAGTGAAATGTTGATTACATCCCATCATCTTAAAGCCAACTTCATGATTTTGGGGGCCTCCTTAATTGTTTACAAATACTGGCCCTACTGCCTCAGCATTTACTCTAGTACCAATGTTTAAATAGAAACAAACGCCCGATGGCCACTTGGCAGACAAGATCTTGCTGTGAAAGCTTCACTGGCAGGGACTAAGGCAATTCCCATTCTAGTTCTCTGGTCCTCTTTGGGCGCCTGTTGGAGAAACTGGAAGACGTGGCAGGCCTCATATTTTAAAGGTGAAAGTCCCCAGAGGTTCCCAAAACAAATACTTTGTGTATCTTTCCCCACCTGCAGCCACTTTTTCCCCTACATCACTTGCTTCCTCAAAGGGCACGACAGCTCCTGTCCAAAGGGCCACAGCTATGGGGCAATCTGTCTTAACAACCCACCCCCCTGGTCCCAAACCTACTTGGTGCCTCCTCCAGCAGGCCACCTCCATTAAGCAACGGATTCCCTGTATTTAGGTAACAGCAGAAAAGGATCACACCAACATCTAAGTGCAATCACATGCTGCTCTGCTGATCCTGCCTTCAGGCTAGGGGTCATGTCAAAGCCCCTCCAACCTCCCCACAGGATGGCTGGCAGTGGTTTGTTCACAGACGCACTGGGTCTCCTTTCAGTTTGTGCTGCAGTGAGGCCTGAAGCAACACAATGCTGCCCTTTCAGACCATAAACCCGGCAGGTCCTGATTAGCAGAGGTGCTGGACGTGCAGACTACAATGTGCCTTTTGCAGGCCTGAAAATTAGGCCACATGCCACCGAAACGGCTTCTCTCCTGTTGGGGTTTTGCAGAGGTTGTATTTTGTGTCCTGCTTTTTCGCTCCATGCTTAGGGAGATCTCCCTTCCCCAAACATGGGACAGGGAGATGTGAGGGGGGTGGTTCCCCAGCAGCAGCTGCCAAGGGCTGCCTCCCCGGCTGACATCCTCATCTGGCCCATGGCTCATGGAGCTGGGAAGGAGGCAGCCATGGTGCCCATGCTTTTCCCGGCTTCCCTGAGCCTCGGGGAGGTGCCAGGGAGGTGGCAGCCATTGGCTCTCCCCCGGCTTCCCTGAGCCTTGGGGAGGCAAGAAAGAGCTCCAACCTTTTTAGGCCCCCCCCCCCCCCCCCCGGCTCCCTCTTCCTGTGGCTGGACGGCATGTTCTCAGATACAGTACGTGCTGTCTGGCCAGCAGCTGGGCCTGTGCAGCTGGTGAGGGCAAAGTCAGCTGGTGGGGAGCCCAAACACAGGAGAATTAACCCATTTAAAATTGGCGCCTGAAATAGAGGACCATCCTTTTCAGTATGGGACAGATGGTTGCCCTATCCACGCTGTGATAGCAAGAGGAGTGCTAGGCCCTTAGCCTGACTTTGGCTACGTCTACACGTGCACGCTACATCGAAATAGCTTATTTCAATGTAGCGACATCGAAATAAGCTATTTCGATGAATAGCGTCTACACGTCCTCCAGGGCTGGCAACGTCCACGTTCAACGTCGACGTTGGGCAGCACCACATCGAAATAGGTGCTGCGAGGGAACGTCTACACGCCACAGTAGCACACATCGAAATAAGGGTGCCAGGAACAGCTGCAGACAGGGTCACAGGGCGGACTCAACAGCAAGCCGCTCCCTTAAAGGGCCCCTCCCAGACACACTTGCACTAAACAGCACAAGATACACAGAGCCGACAACTAGTTGCAGACCCTGTGCCTGCAGCATGGATCCCCAGCTGCAGCAGCAGCAGCCAGAAGCCCTGGGCTAAGGGCTGCTGCACATGGTGACCATAGAGCCCCGCAGGGGCTGGAGAGAGAGCGTCTCTCAACCCCTCAGCTGATGGCCGCCATGGAGGACCCCGCTATTTCGATGTTGCGGGAAGCGGATCGTCTACACGTTCCCTACTTCGACGTTGAACGTCGAAATAGGGCGCTATTCCCATCCCTCATGGGGTTAGCGACTTCGACGTCTCGCTGCCTAACGTCGAAGTTAACTTCGAAATAGCGCCCAACACGTGTAGCTGTGACGGGTGCTATTTCGACGTTGGCGCCGCTACTTCAAAGTAGTGTGCACGTGTAGACGCGGCTTTTATGTTGAAAAGAGGAGGGAGAGGAGAGTGTTGGCTGAGGAATACAGATGGGGGATAACTGGCAGCTTCAGCAAGAAATGAACTGGTTGATTTGAAGGAGGAAAAGCAGCCTTGACCTGAATCACTGCAGCGTAATGGTAACAACATAGCTGTTTATTTGCTCTCTCTGTTGTTTGATAAGTTTTGGTCTCTTTCAGAGGCACTGCTTAGCTTGAGTTTCTCTTGTCAATAAACCTCAATCATTTTTTTCTTTCCAAACTCACTACCAAAGACTCAGCCTGAAAACTCATTGAGAGCAATGAGCGTATTCCGTAAAAAGCAGCGCCGGCTGAAAGAAGCCAAAGTTCAGTAGACAAGAGAATGCAGTTATGATCAGGCTAAGCCATTGACAAACTAAAGTTCATATTTACCTGTGTGGAAAGTCCCTGGTGATAAACTGGCTGGAGTCTGAGTTACCCATTAGCAAGCAGCTATTAAATTATGATGATAACACTGCTGAGGGGGTTTGTAACTTACATATGAAATAGAAGATTGCGTTATGTATGCCTCTTGCATTCCCTTCCCCCACCCAAAGAATCACTAGCGTCTCAGGAGAAGGCAAACGTAGAGCTATAAAAAAAGCGAGATTAATCCAGCCATAGTTGGTGACTTGCATGAAGTGAGGATTGTGGAGTTTAGTGGACAAGAGTTCATTGGAAAATACCACCGTCACAACAGTTACCCACTGGCTGCCTTGTGAAGTGTGAGCTGACACTTCAAGGACAATCAGTCCCCTGACACCAACCTACTATCTCTGACCTGTAGAGATGGTGTCTCCAGGGCAGGGCGGAGGGCTGTTAACAAAGCAGTGTGGAGAAGCTTGCACTGCCACTGCCTGTGCTGTACGTGTTCTGGGAATACAAAAAAAAAAACTTCCTTCCATTTGGGCAGGTAAAAATAACATTTACAGAAGCAAAGGGAACATTTTACTTTTATTTATAGTTCAGCTAGGAGAAGCTATAAACGTGTGTTCATTTTTCAGATCGCTATTCAAAGACACACAGTTGGGCTTGTTAAAAGAAGCAATTCCAGTTCATTCATAATAAGGCAAAGAGAAGAAGCCAAAAAGGTTCAGTTGAAAGACTAGCAGAAAAGCGCAACTTAGAATTACAAATATTAGTAAGGAAAACGCTTGATCTCATGTCAATAACAGTTGAGATTTGCCTTCTTCCAAGTGTGATGTCAGGAGATCTCCAGCCAGATTTTGTAGTCCAGCCATCTGAACGTTTCATTTTGATATACCATTGCTACCACTTTCACAAAATGAAATGAATACAGAGTTAGTGGAATTCTATTGGCCTCCAATGTGTTTTTTTCCCTGAGTCTTGTTATACTTGATATTTTTCTCAAAGCCCCAGCACCCAGAGTCAAATGATTACACTAGGTTCTCTTCTTTCATTTTTAAAGTAATTTTCTAGCCCTCATAATTGCAGAGAAAAGCTTGGAAACATAACTAGAGAGAACCCTAAAGGCTCAAAACCCAGAATGCTAACAAAATAGACATCTTCGTAAAATCAATCCCATGATTGTTAAGCAAATCTCATGATTTTGCAGGACTCAAGCATGATTTCTCAACACCTGGAACTGACAAAACTTGGGTAGCAAGGAATATCATGTCCCAGCCCTGCATACAGTATCTGAACATACTGATTGTAGCTGTCACTGACAAAGCATTAAACTACACAAGCAAATCAGATGCTACCTACCTTTTCCTGACACGTTACTATCTCTGTTTCCTTCCATTATTTTGATTCCTCCTCCTTGCAACCAGCATCATCTCTACTGCTTCTCCCACCTCATCCCCCTTCCTGTTTCTCAGTTTGTACCTCACTCCCTCTTCTACTTGCTTTCCCTTCCCCTTTACTCTCTCCCACACACAGCCTCTGGTAAATTAGTTCATTTATAACTACAAACTTTGGCTCAGTTAATTTGCAATCATTTCCTTTGGGCTTGCACATGCTTTCACTCCATCTGATTTTTAACAGCTGAAAAGCACTGGAGATGCTTGCATGAAAGACACTAGAGAAACGGGATTGATCCGTTAGAATAGGTCACACCAGCTTCTTCATTTGCCACTGTTGTTGTTGAAAAGAGTTTTCAGATGCAGATCACCACAGCGGCTCTAATGCTAGGAAAATACAAATCATCAGAGTCCTCTAGGAAATCACATTTCTTCTTCCCTTAGGAGACAGGTAGAGCCACTCTAGCGGACCAAGGAGGCTACTGATGCTGCCACTCCAAAGGGTGCTGCATAGGCGGTTGCTAATCCCTGAAGGCCAATCACCAGGTAGCGACATCCTTTCTGGAGAGCTTTGCCAACGTTCTGGGTGGGATGGGAGGGAGGAAGAGAACACAAAAATACTGTGAAATTAAACAGTGTATGCGGCTCAAACATAGGGCAGCAATTTTATATGCCCTTCCCCAAGTTCATAGGACTTGTCCACAGAGGGAAGTTTTACCAGGTAGACCAGCATAATTCAACTGATACAGTTGTACCAGTATAAACTGTCCTATGGACACCGTTATTCTGCAGGATGGATGGTGGTGGTGGGTTTGTTTTACTTTAAACACCCACCAAAGCAACAGAAACTAAACTGGAAAAAGGCTCTTCTTTGTTAATGGAGTTAGTTTATCCAGTGTAAGTGTACGCAGGAAAGTCGCACAGGGATAAACACCTGAGTTACAAACTGACCTGCCAATCACACACCTCATTTGGAACTGGAAGTACAGTAAACCCTCGAGATAAGGGCAATCAAGTTGCTGGTGTCTCGGGCTAATGCAACTGCCGTGCCTGACAGGAGTCAGGCTGCCGCCCCTGACAGGAGCGGTTTCCCAGTCTCTGGAACGATGGGGAACTGGGAACCAGGCAGCAGACTGGCTCCCGACTCCCCGCCACTTGCAGAGCCAGGAAACTGAGCATGGCAGCAGCGCTGGTTAGTTTCCTGGCTCCAAGGAGCAGAGGAAAGCCAGGAGCCAGACCGCCCCTGGTTCCCAGATTCCCTCCCCTGGCTGGAGCGAGGAAACTGACCAAGGCTGCTGCCCTGCTCAGTTTCCTCTCTCTGTAAGCAGAGGGGAGCTGGGAACCAGGCTGACGCCTGCTTCCCAGTTCCCCTCCACTTGCGGGACCCAGGAAACTGATCAGCTGGTTAGTTTCCTGGGTCCCACAAGTGGTAAGCAGTGGGGAGATGGGAACCAGGCTGCCCCATTTCCCACTCTCTCACACTTTGTGAACCAGGAAACTGACCAGTCCTGCTGGGCTGGTCAGTTTCCTGGATCCTGCAAGCCCAGGGGAACCAGGAGTCAGGCTGCAGCTCAGTTCCCATCCCCTCAGCTTGCACAAAACTTTGAGTTACGTGGGGGGTCACAGAAATGCAACCCGCACATAACTCGAGGGTTTACTGTATGCCATCAGGCAGCAGCAGAGACCAGAAACAAACCAGTAAAAACAAAGGGAAAGCAGTTCTTTTCTTCTGCACAAAGCTGTATTAAGCCAATGTTCAGTTGCAAACTTTTAAAAGAACGACTGTAATGTTTTGTTCAGAGTTATGAACAACTGCCATTCCCAAGGTTGTTTGTAACACTGAAGTTCGACTGGAGGGTGAATCTCACACCTTAGTTTACACAAGTAGTGCTTTCCCAGGCCCACCGATGAGCGGGGTGGCAGAAGGAGGGCAGCTGCTCTGGGGCCCGGTGATTCAAAGGCAGTGGCAGCTGCAGCCCTGGGCCCTTTAAATTGCTGCTGGAACACTAACTGGGGGGAGGGGTGCCTTGATCTGGGCAGTTCTGAGGGCTGGCTGTCCACAGCCCCGCCCTTTCCAGACTCAGGACTGCCCCTTCCAGGAGTATGGAGCCAACCCCCCACTCCACCTTGCCCAAGCTGTGGGGTCTGCTGCCCTTTCCCAGGCAGACCAGCCTTAAGTGTATTACAAAGATTACCAGATTGCGTGCATTTAAAAGGGACACCAGCTGGTTAAAACAAGACTGAGTTAAAAAATGGGATCCATGTTTAACGGAAATATACACAAACACTGGAGCGCTTTTCATCAACATTTCCAGTTTTGACAATCTGTGTTTAAATACACATCTATTAAAAAAGTGGCTAGGCCGCATGCTCAGAAAACCATCATCCAGCGTAGTCCGTCAAGCTCTCACATGGAATCCATACAGAAAACGCAAAAGAGGAAAACCTCAGACAATGAGGAGAAGATCTACTGAGACTGAAGGACAACAACCGGGGTACTCCTGGAGCCAGGTAGAAGTTTTGTCTCGAGACAGAGAAGTGGAGGAGCCTTGTGAATGACCTATGGTCCACTCGGAGTACAAGTGTTTAAATTAAGTAAGTCAAAAACACATATTTGCATTGCGTTTTCAGCATTGCCGGAAACCCATGACAGATTATTCAAATCAAAAAGAATCATCTAATTTTCATTTCAGTCTTGATGTCATTTGTGTGCATTTGGTTTCCCATGATTGGACAGTTAAACAGTCTGGGCCCCTGTTCTTTGGTTTATAATTAGCATCTAGCCAATTTTCCTTTCTGTCCCTGAGGGACCAGCGAAAGACTGCAATGTTTGCATCGTACACACTGTAGGTGGGCGTTTATCTGTTTCAGACAAAACCAGGGAGATTCAAGTGCCTTGGGTGATAGTCAGAGCTTCCCCTAAAACTGGATTACAGCACCTAAAAGACCAGCTGAGCCTAGCCAATGTCCCTTCACAGGCCAAACTCTGCAGTCTTCGCTCCCGTAAAACCCTGCATGAGTTTCAGTAGCATTAGAGTTGTCAAAGTAAGAGGCAGCAGAGACCAGTAGATATGGCAGCAGACTGGGACTCAGGACAGCTGGATTTTTTTCCCAGCTCAGCCATGGATCTGACTGTAAGACTCTGCATGAGTTACTGCTCCTCTCTGCCTCTGCCTCTGCCTTTCATGTGTGCCATGGCTACATTTAAGAATGTTGCCAGCTTAACTGTACAAGTGTCATTAAACAAGCCAACGCTTCCACACTGTAGATGCAGCTGTATCTGTATAAAAGCCTTTTGCCTGTTCACAGAACTGCCATTAAGATACATTGGGATAAAAGCTTTTATACCCTAATATTATTACGTCCACAGTAGGGTTTTTACTGACACAGCTGTGCCTGCAAAAAGAAAAATAAAGAGAGAATAATCACATCCCTAGCCAACATAATTATGCTGCTAATTTTTATGTGTTAGATTAAGGCCTGGTTTACACTAGGGAATTAGATCAATACCATTAAATCATTCAGGGGTATGAAAAATCAACACGCATGAGCAATGCCCCCTCTAATCATTTCCATCTGTGTGTGCATTTCTTCCACCCACGTGCAGAAACAAATTTTATGTGCACCAAGGCATGTGCACCACCAGTAGCAACAAAACCTAGCTATGGGTGCTGTGGCAATCAGCCAGACAGCATGGAATCCCTCCTGAGTGGCTGCACAAGCACATAGCTAACAGGGAGTACCACCCCTGAGTGACACAGTAACAGAGAGGGAGCTGTGTTAGTCTGTATTCTAACAAACCAAAACCGCAGCCATGGAGCTCTTTAAAGACTAACAAAATATTTTATTCATTAGTCTTTAAAGTGCTCCATGACTGCTGGTTTGTTTTGCTGAGTGACACAGTTAAACCAACCTCACCCTCAAGATAGGCAGCGATAAGTCAATGAGAAAATTCTCCCATCAACCTAGCTACTGCCTCTCGGGATGTGATGGGAGAACCCCTCCCATCCTCACTGAAGATCTATAGCAGTGCAGCTGCACCGCTGCAGTGTTTGAAGCATAGACAGGCCCTAAGCCATATGCCAGGAATGGGCAGCTGGCAGCCACCACCACATCATTTACTTGGCTTGCTCATAGGTGGCTGGTGAAAATAATTTTTATGGCGGAAATGCGGGCACCTGAGCTGAGACATGACACTGGCTAGCCTAGTTAGCACCCCAACCATCCCGCACCTGAGCACCATGCACATATTAAATGGGCAACACTGAGTTACCAAAAGTATTCAAGAGGAATAATTCTTGAGCAAAAAACTTCAAAACCAGACTGCAACATGAAACTGCTGAGCTGGAAGTCATCTGCAGGTCTGACACCACCAGAATAGGTCTGAATAGGGACTGGGAACAGCCATCTCATTGCAATAAGTAATTTCCCCTGTAAGTATTCTCACCTTCTTATCACGGTTGGACATGGGCTACATCCCCCTGATTGAACTAGCTTCATTACCGCTGCTGTAACACGCCACCTCTCTATGCATGTATCTATCCCTGCCATCTGATTCTTGAGCTGCAACTTCCAAAAGTTTATGCCCCAATAAATTTGTTACTCTTTAAGGTACCACAGGACTCCTTGTTATTGTTGTTGTTGTCGTCAAGAGGAATGTTACTTTCACAATAGGAGTAATTTTGACCTAAGGGATAACAGTTAGCAAAGTAAAAACTGATGATTTTTCCGCTTAAAATTTGTGTGTGACTTTCACAGACACCTTGATTCTGAACTAATCATTTCCTAGCTATGTGGCGACATCATCTTATACTCTTTGTGCTGCTTGTGGAAAAGAAAACTATCCACCCCCTAGAACTTGTCATTAATTACAATGATGTCAAAATAAGAACACCAGAGAACTGCAGAACAAAGAAATGCAACATATACATCATATGGATTAGTTTAGTGCCATTTCCAGACTGAAATGACAGCTTTGCCATCTTTTGATCCAAGTAAGAGTCAGTTTCCTTCCTTCTCTAATGGGACTGAAGTCTCCTAGGCTGCGTCTACACGTGCACGCTACTTCGAAGTAGCGGCAGTAACTTCGAAATAGCGCCCGTCACGTCTACACGTGTTGGGCGCTATTTCGAAGTTGAAATCGACGTTAGGCGGCGAGACGTCGAAGTCACTAACCCCATGAGCGGATGGGAATAGCGCCCTACTTCGACGTTCAACATCGAAGTAGGGACGTGTAGACGATCCGCGTCCCGCAACATCGAAATAGCGGGGTCCTCCATGGCGGCCATCAGCTGGGGGGTTGAGAGATACTCTCTCTCCAGCCCTTGCGGGGCTCTGTGGTCACCGTGGGCAGCAGCCCTTAGCCCAGGGCTTCTGGCTGCTGCTGCTGCAGCTGGGGGTCCGTGCTGCATATACAGGGTCTGCAACTAGTTGTTGGCTCTGTGTATCTTGCACTGTTTAATGAAAGTGTGTCTGGGAGGGGCCCTTTAAGGGAGCGGCTTGCTGTTGAGTCCGCCCCGTGACCCTGTCTGCAGCTGTGCCTGGCTCCCTTATTTCGATGTGTGCTACTTTGCCGTGTAGACGTTCCCTCGCTGTGCCTATTTCGATGTTGGGCTGAGCAACGTCGAAGTTGAACATCGACGTTGCCAGCCCTGGAGGACGTGTAGACGTTATTCATCGAAATAGCCTATTTCGATGTCGCAACATCGAAATAAGCTATTTCGAAGTTGGGTGCACGTGTAGACGTAGCCCTAAACAAAAGAGAAACTCAGCAGGATGCTTCTCCATTTTTAACTAATTAATTGCTGTTCAAGCAGACATTTCTCTTTCCTACTGAATGGCAGCCATGTACTTCTAGAAAGCCTCAAAATATCTGTGTGAGAGAGATTTAGGGATGTTTGAAGGTTAGTTTTAAGAGTGATTTTATGTACCTAGGAAATCTGTTGGATAAATAATATTAATTACTATTGTGATCTGAGAACACACCACTTTAGCACAGCTTTACTTTTTAATGAAAAGCCAGGGTTGCAATCGTGACATATTAAATGTAACCTTTTCACACGTTGGTATTCACATCCTAAGGACAATGGAAGTTGGTGCCTTTCTTACATTTTATGATGTTACAATAGGAGATTTGACAAATAATTGTCAGCCATTCCCTCACCATCTCTCTGAGACCTATGAAGGATTGTTCACTATATGGTTCTGTGGTCAAGGCACAGAGAAGTAGATGTCAGGGCATCAGGAGCCTGCTCCCACCTCTGCCACTTATTTCTGCTGTAACCTTGGGCATGCCACTTAATTTCTCCAGCTGTAACATGAGGTAACAATTCACAGGAATTCAGTAGGTGAAATGTTCCTGAAATTCTTGGCGACTCTCTAAAAGAGGATTTCCTACTGTTTGGGTTCTAAGTGACTTCTAGTGCTTTCTTGTAGTCTGATTTTCCTATCTTGTTTATCTTTCGATACACTGTAAGTCTCCCATCAGTACAGTGTCTGAACCCTTCACATACATCAATCAATCCTTACGCTACCTTTGCAACAGAAGGGAAGTATCACTATTTTATAGATGGGAACATGAGGCAGAGAAACAATATGACCTTCCCAAGGCCATACAGGAAGTCTGTGGTGCAGCCAGGAAGTGAAGGTAAGTATCACAATCATTCTTTACCACACAACCATTCCTCCTCTAATTTTATTTCCTAAAACCAACATGGACCTGCCTGGCTTGGCAGTTGTATTTGTGTTTGCATTTAGGATTTGTTTGGTGTGATCTTTTTATTAATTATTAATTATTATTATTATTATTATTATCATCATCATCTTTAGTTTTTTTGCATTCCCTTTTCCTTGGAGTTTTGAAATATGATTCTTGTAATATTTCATTTTACTAGCAACTATTTTAAAACACCTTCCATGTTAATTTCCCTTTGCCCATCTGATCAACAGGGGAGTCTGAGTAAGAGAAGAGGAACCTAACTCATCATCATCAAAGAAGGGGGCAAGAGGGGAAGACTGGGACCGTTCAAGTCTGAATTTCCACTGCCACATTACAAACTGGGAGTTGTCGTCACATTTCGGGACACAGGAGCATGAAGGATGCTGCAGTAGATTCCTTCTTTGAAGCAGCATTGCACAGTGGGGAAGGTGAAGCAAAGAAAGCTGAAGGGATAGAAGAATGCTGTAGTGTCCTATCTCCACACTCTAACAGACAGGAAAGGAAGATGTCCTCTCCCACTGAAAGGTCTCAACATTAAGCATCACTGCCCAGAAAAAAAAATCTCAATCCTATATAACTCCACACACTAAACACTGGACCTGCAAGCAGTGTTCCCTCTATTTTTCCATCCATGGGAAGAATAAATTTTGTTATGTGCACCAAGGCATTTGCAGATGTGCACCCCCAGTAGAAACACTTGATGGTTATTGTGGGTGGCTGTGGGCACTCTGTTTATCAGCTGAGTGACACCCGAGTCTCTCCCACTTGCAGGGAACACAGCCTGCAAAGGAGGAAAGTGGGGTGGGGAGGCAGCATTTTTAGATTCTAGCCCAGGCTCTGGTACGAATCTGTGTGTGAACTTGTCTGCATGATAACCTGCATGTGCCTCAGTTTCCCTATGAGTGACATGGAGAGTGACATGCCCCACTAGAGTGGGGGAGGTTGGATGCATTGTTTGCAGAACCGCATGGGATAAGGCCCTAGGGAGGTGCAAAGCATTCATGCCGCTTAGAGCTGCAAGTACAGCATCTGGAGCATCCAAGAAAGTCAAGCTCCGAAAGGGAGGTTAGCACAATCCCTGCCACCACCAACGGATCTCAGGGCCCTTCAATTCGTGGGGGTGGAGGGTGGGTACCCTAGCGTGGGGGCACTTTCAGAAACAACCGGGACTCCTGCAGCACCTTACACACTAACAGATGCACTTGGGCCTAAGCGTTTGTGTGTAAAAACTCCTTCCGCTGCATCCCAGCAAGTGGCCTTTGCCCAGGGGAGCTTATGCGCCAATAAATCTGTTAGTCTGTAAAGCGCCCCAGGACGCCCGGTTGTTTTGCGCAGAGACAGAGGGACAGGGCTTCGGCTCCCAGACTGGGCAGTTTCAGTTCCCGGCGCTAGGGGGCCTGGTCAGTTTCGGGCGCGGGGCGCACGGCAGAATCCTCTCGGTTCGTTCGCTGGGCCCAGGCCCCCGGGCGGGCGCGGGAGATGAACCCTTCCGACCTCGCCCTGCGCCCAGCGCTGCAGCTCCGCTTGCCAGCAAGGTGCGCCCCGCCCGGGGCTAGCCCATTGCCCGCGGGGCCGGGGCAGCCGGAGGATCTCCTCGTGCAGAGCCCAGCGCCGGCGGGGGCGGGCCGGGGAGTTCCCAGCGAGCCGCCCCGGGGCCAGCAGCTGGGCGGGCGGGCTCCTTACCTTGCCGTACTTCTTCAGCTTCCTTGTGCACTTGCTCCTGCCTGCCGGGCCCTCCTGCCGCAGGGGCGCGTAGCTGTCCGGGAGGAAGGCGAAGCGCACCTTCTTGGAGCGGCAGGTCCCCTCCTCTGCCTGGCTCCCCGCGGGTCCCGGGCCCTCCTCCTCCTCCTGCTGCTGCCGCTGCAGGATAGAGACCTTGTCCTCGCCAGGCCCCAGGTGGGAGAACTTGGCTTTTACCTTCCCGCCCAGCTTGGCCCCCACGGTCATGGTGCCCAGAGCCAGTCCCGGCGGGGAACGCCTGGCCTGGGAGTCAAGCTGCACCTTTGATCCCTTCCTGCTTCCCAGCCACAGGCGGGGACTTCCCGTGGCCCGGCAAGGGAGCGCAACAGGTGGAGCTAAAGCGATGCACATCCCGTATTCGATTAGACCCTCCCCTGCCCAGTCCGGAGTCCGGCAGGCGCGGCTGCAGCAGCTGCAAGTCACAGCAGCTTTCCGGGCACCCTGCGGGAGGCAAGGCCTGATCCCTGCCTCTCCCGAGCCCACTAACAAGAGAACAAAGGGGATCTGGGGGGAGTGCTGGAGCTAATCCCTTACTGAAAGCATTGGAGAGTGTAGAAAACTTCCCTCTTTTCCCCAGCTTTCTAAACCCCTTGGCACTGCCAGGCTAGTGCTAGGGCCCTCAGCAAGGGCATGCTGGCCTTTAAGGTGGAAGGAGACACAAGCATGCGGACTTTAGAATTAGTCAACTTCAGCCTATGTCCATCCACTAGGGAGCAAGGCTGGTTTAAAGCTCTCCCTAATTTTCTGCAAGCCACCACCCTCAACTGGGCTTTGGAGAACACACACAGTACCAGCCATCCTGGAGAGGTGAGCTGGCCTGCAGTTTTTAGGAGTCTGTATGCAGAAGTAAAGACTGCTGAGGCCTAAAGGCCTTGTGAGTGAGAGTATTAAAGCATCAGGGAGGTAGCCGGGTTAGTCTGTATCTTCAAAAACCACAAGAAGTCCTGTGGCTCCTTGTAGACAAACACATTTTGGAGCATCTTCCATGGGCTTTGCTCCAAAATGCTTATGCTCCACAATATCTGTTAGTCTATAAGGTGCGACAGGACTTGTTGTTTACCAGGGGCTTAATAAAAGTGGACATATGAGTTCCTTTTTACCACCCTGCAAGAGGACACACCTATCACAATTGACATGTGCAATACCCATAAAGGTTAATCTGCTTTTCTGCAATGGTTGCTTTTTAAAATCTAACCCCTCAAGGGCTGAGCTCCCAACTCTCAGTTTACAAGGCCAACGCTCTAGCTACCCCTTAGTGCAAGCTCACTGAAAACAAATGATTGCTTCCCCACAAAGAGCTGTGCACTGGTAGTTCTTTAGGAGTCCAGTTGCCTTAGGCTCCAACTAACTGGGCCAGCGTTGGGAGGACTCTGGCCAAATTCATGGCACTGCCCCCATACTGATTGGTGCCTCTATTGCTGAAATCAGCACTGTCACACTCAAGGAAACAAGAAAAGTTGCTACCAAACCTCATTTAAAAGTAATTTTCGTGCATTCATCATTTTTGCTGGCTACCAAGATAGAAACGGGGAAAAGAAGGAGGCTAACCACTTCCTCTCGGTCACAACTCAGCACTTCTGAAACCCAAAGTCACTCCTGAGAATTATTTGACTGCCAAGTGACCTCCAGTGGCTCATGGAGTCTCTTTCCACCTCTCCACCCTGGCAGGATCAATTTCACAAAATCATTAACCCTAATACACCTCTGCAGGGGAGGATTTAAATCCTTCCTCAGATAGCAGAAGAGGATGTAGGATGCTTTGTTTCACTGCCAGCTCTTTTTAGATCTCATTTTTACCGACACTGCAGTTCACAATGATCCCCGCTGCTGCTTGCTCTGACTTTAGAACAGTAATAATGTGCCTTTAAGGCTCAGGCTGCACCTATACTACATGATAAATTTGAATTTATGAATATCGATTTTGTAACTCTGGAATTTAAAAATTCAATTTTGATTATCCTCACCTCCTCACATGCTCCTCACAAAGTCGACTCATTGCTCCCACACTTGTAGACTGTTGTAGTAGGGCATTGTGGGAACCTATCCCACAGTTCCCTCATCCCCATGGCAGTCTGGGTGTGCTCGCTGGTCTTTGACATCATCTTCCCACATTGCATTTTCCTCATTCCTCTCCTGTGTTAAGCAAACATCCATTTTTCCGGTTGGAAGGAAAGAAAAGTAGGGCGTCCACAGAGATGGCAAAAAAGCTTACAGAAACATCTTTGTTCTGTAGCTGTGTTCTCAGTTGTCCATCTACTGAGTGTTCCCCCCCCACCCCATGAGTGCATCTGATCCCTGAAACTAATACAGGGACCCTGAAAAGCTTGAAAAAAGACCATAGGAAAGTTTTTTAAAAAAGAGAGTTTGTGAGGGGGGAGTCTTTGGCTTTCTGGTGCATTAAAAGGCTTCTGTGCACAGGTTGTATTTTCAACTGGTCCCTGCTTCCCATGGTAGCATCCGATTCCTGCAAATAACACAAGAAAAAGACTCTCCAAGTTAGAAGAAAGAGGATAGAAAAGTGTAGGAAAGAAGATCTTTGGCTTCCCTTTTCAGTACACAGGCATTGCAAACATAAGGATTCTTGGGTGGGGGGGCTATTTTCTAAGAGCGTGGTAGGAGTTCATGGGGAGCTTCCCCCCAGCTGGGAGAAAGTGCCCAAATATCTGAATAGCTGTGGGGATAATTACCCTGACAGCAGGTAGCACCCCACATTGTTTTCTGCTGGGGGAGACTTACCTCAGCATCATAATGCCACCAAAAATATTGTTGGGGGGGCAGTTGCAAGAGGTGTGAGGGGGGTGGTTCAGTAGGGGGCTTCCCCCTAGCAGCAGCAGGTGCCACTAGTTCCTTACAAGGGCCGTGGGTTGTCCTTCAGGGGCCAGTTGAAGTGGTCCCCCCTGACTATCTTGGCCTCTGAGGGAGACTCCCCCACAATGGCTGCAAGCCCCTGATTAGCTTAGCTGCCGGTGGGGGGGCGGGGCTAGATTTCTCCCTAGTGGCAGCAAACACCGCTGGTCCCTTGGTAGGGGTGTCGGGGGAGCTCAATGGAGGGCCAGTTGAAGTGGTCAACCTTTTATTGGGTCAGGGGCTAGCCACGTGATGTGGCTGAGTGTGGGAAAGGCCCTTACTGCACAGCGCCTGCGTGGGGGTTCGCACACATATGTAAACCACTGAGAAGAAGTTTCTTGTCATCTTACGAAAGAATGACCCCCCACAACAGCCTTGTTGCCACGTGGTGTGGCAGGGCAGCAGCCTGGAACCAGGCAGCGCAAAAAAAAATACCGGATGTAGAAACAGAACCACAAAGTCCACACTGCGGCTGTTTGTAATGGGTAGATGAGCTCACAGTGGAATAGCAAAGACAGACAGACAGACATTTCCCAGGCTCTCATACAAACATGAGCCCCCAGCCACAGACTGTCTGCTCCTGCTTTGATATTCAAGGTCTTCCTGTCACCTAATCCCTGCGCACATGGAGAGCAGTGGCCAGAGCAGAGCACTGAGGGGCATTGTCGGGTACGTACGAGACACCTCGGGAGGCTGATAAATTGGATTTTAAGACGTGGCGCTTCCACATCGGCCTTTAGTCGAACTTTTGAATTCGAGGTCAACTCTACACCCATCAGGTACTGACAATATTGTGATAGATATTAGTGCTCCCCAAACTGAGCTAATGGTATTTACAGTAAAAACAGTCACGTGGTAGTATCGCGCTAACTGCCTTAAATTCAAACTGATCTCGTAGTGTAGACGCAGCCTCAGTTTGGCAAAACACTTTTCAACTTAAGCCCATTCTTAAGTGAGTTGATGAATGGTGACTCTATATTGTACTTTCCCTGTAAAACCTCCAGGCACTCTGCACACAAAAGATAAATTAAGGCCCAGTCTAAATGCTCAGAAGTTCTACTGGCATTGCGCCATTGGCCAGGGATATGAGAAAAAAATACATCCCCCCAAGGGTGTAGCTATGCTGATGTAACCCTCCCCCTCCAGCAAAGAAACAGCTATGTCAACAGACAAGCACTTCACTAGGCACAGCTAACTTGGTCTGAGGGGATGGCATTCCTGCACTGAGAGAAAAGCCGCTCTGTTAGTATAGCCTGCAGCTTGGCCACAAGGTTATGCTAACATAGGCTCTAACAGAGACAAGGCTTTGCAACTGATGTGTGTAAGGAGTGAACTAGGCCTGTCCTCCAAGCAGCCTTCCCTTTGCGTGTTTGTACTAAGAATTTCCTCTTCATTGTCCTTTTCTTTGTAAAACTCGGAAGTGCCTGGCACCAGTATCTATAGGCAAGTACTGCACGCTTTTTATTGAGATCCCACCAACATGTTAGATGGGCTGGAAATGGGGCCTTTGCTCCTTCTCTCTCAGGGCAGGTCTACACTAGACCGGAAAGTCAGTCTTAGATAACCAATTCCAGCTCTGATAATTGCGTAGTTGGAATCGACATATCTAAGATCGATTTATCAGGTCAGCCGCAAAGCAGGAGGTGGACGAGTGAAACTTTCCCGTCAGTCTCCCTTACTCCTGGCGAGAATGAAGGTCGACTGCTGAGCCTTGATAATTCGATTTAGTGGGTGCCTACTAGGTACACTAAATCAAACCCCAGAAGATAGATCCTGATCTTCTAGTATAGACATACCTTCAGTAGGTGCAGCCTTTCCTTCTAAACTTGTAGAAGATTTTTGTGCACTAATGACCTGATCCCAAGCCTGTTCCAGTCTGTGGAAAGACTCCTTTTGAAGTGAGTAGTCGATCAGGTCCCAGAGGAGTTACTGACCGCTGCATTCCTCCCAGACTCGGTTCTTGCTCTTTTAGGTCTCTGTTTACCTGTTCTTATTTAAACATCCCACCCTCTCAAATTAGTTTAATGTTAGTTTTTAGGTTACAACACTGAGCAGTCACATTACTTCAGCAGCAGCTAGAGCAAGGGTGAGTCAACTTTCTTACATTGGTCCCAATTTTTCTTCCCTGAAATTAGCAGGCTCCCCACTTACCGCCCCCCCAACTCTAATCTAATCCAAACCCATGGAAAGTTCGGTTATGTTCATACATAAAAAAAACCAAACTTTTTGGCACATGTAAGAAAATAACTATGTATGTATAAACTTTCCCAATCAATATACAAATGTGAATACACATACATAAAAACAGTAACATATTTCAACATTTTTAATGTTCTGGATCAGCCTAAGACCCAGCAGCTGATCATTCTTCACCCCCCTTACAAAATTTCACACCCCTAAAGAGGCCCACACCCCACTTTGTACATCTGAGGTAGAGCAATACATTTCCTCTCCGCTCTCTCGCCATAAAAGGTATACACTGATAAACACTTTGGTTCACCATAAAATATCAGCATCACACATTTAAACACTGACAGACAGGTAGCCATGTTAGTCTGTATTCTACCAAAACAAAAAAAAAAAAGGTCTTGCAGCGATTCAAAGACCAACAAAATAATTTATTAGGTGATGAGCTTTCATGGAGCAATCCAACTTCTTCAGGCGATAGCCTTACCAGAACAGACTCAATATACGAAGCACAAAGGTCCAAAATTGTCATCAAGGCTGGCAAATCAGAAGGGCAGAGGACTGGGGTGTGTGGCATGGGGAAGTTAAGAATTAGATAAAACACCAAAGTATGTAAAAGGTCAGGTACTTGCTGTTCCTGTTCAAACTGCATGTTAATGTGTCGAATTTGAATATGAATGTTTGTTCTGAGCATTCCCTCTGGAGATGATCGTTAAAAGTCTCTTTGCAGTAGAACACAAATTCTCAGATCTTTTACAGAATGGTCCATTCAGTTAAAGTGCTGGCTGACAGAGTTATGCATTTGAAGATTTTTGATGTCTGCTCTATGTCCATTCATTCTTTGTCGAAGGGTGGTTGCAGTCTGGCCTATGTACATGGTGTGTGGGAATTGTTGGCACATGATGGCATATACGATGTTATTTGAGGAACAGGAGAATGTGCCTGTGATTCTGTAATCAACGTAGTAGGACCTAACCACATTAATTGTGTGGGTTTTTTGATTGAGTTTACACATTAAGCACCATTAAATTAAACCTTAGGATTGTGTTCTGAGCACACATTTTGTATTGCAGTATCTCCTGCCTTTACACAGCTAGCAGGGCTGAGTGGTTAGCTCAGATACTATAGTCATTTTTGGAACTGTATTGCAGTAACTGTGCTATGGGAGACCAGCAGAGCGTTCAATGGGCAATTGAAAAGTAGGAAAGAGAAGGCAATGAATAAATGTAGGTCATTAGAGTGGATCCCTTAACATGCCTCGTAAGGTAGCAGGTACAGAAATGAGGTTTACTGACTTGTAGTTAGAGTTCTTCAACAGAGAACATGGTATACTCCCATTTACTTGTATGGAACCTCCTAGTGGTGTCTGCTGGTAGAACTTCTCCATTCAAGACTACGTACATGGGTACTTCTCCTTCCCCTCTGTATTGCTGAACCTTCCAAGAATGAGAGTGTATAAGGGAGCACTGAGCCCTCCATCCTCTCACTTCCTTCCACTGCTAACCCACTACTATGACTCTGAGAAAGGGGGGGAAGTGAAGGGGAGTGCAAATGTGCAGAGTCATTGTGAAGTTGTAATTAACCAACCTTAGCTTCTGAAACAAATCTGTGTACCACTGCTGACATGGCCTCCCTGGGGCAATTAATACTATTTTTGCCTTCTCTTAAATTTTTACACAACTTTCTAAAAATCAGTGGAGATGGGGGAGGGAAGGGGTAGGCATGAAAAATGCCCCTTTCTCAGTGGAGAAGACACCTGAAATGGACTTATTGTCTCTTTCTGTGCTTGAGCCAAGCAGAGGACAGGTCAACATCAGGCTGACCCTAATAGAGGGAGGAAAAATCTCGTGCTACTTGATCTTTCAGAGACTACACATGGATCTGACAGGTGTCCCTGATGAGAGGACTTGCTAGCACACCGCTCTCCCCTACTAGCTAAGAGGTCACTAGATAGATTTTGGGAAAAATGCACCAGTCATCTAATAATCTGATCACTTAAACACCTAATTGGAACGAGTGAGGTCTCCCTTGTTTGTTCACAGTCACAGGGCTGGTTCTTTAAGGCAGTCAGCTCCCCAGCCTACGTGGCACAGTTTCCACAGATCAAACTGGGAAGAGTTGACTGCTGAAGCAGCCGGCAGGTCTAAAGTAAGGAGCACCTGGGCCTAAAAAAAAAGGCAGAGGAGAGAGAGCTCAGGTGTGAAAAGTTCCTAAGAAAAAGGTAAGCTCCAGAAGATGGGAGCCAGAACATGGCAAAAGCTTTCCAGACAGCTGTAGGGGGAAACTCTGGTGCTTAACAGCACAGGTATGCCACCTTGGAATGCCTAAACAATCACCTGGACTCCATCTTGACTCCACTTCTCCTGAAGGCACTTTCCCACTCTTTTTGGCAGGAAATCAGACAGACCCCTGATCTGAGTTCAACCTGGCAAGAACTGGTTATCTAAAGGCTGCCTCACATTCTAAGGGGCTGTCCTGAGTAGCAGAGTTTGAAGCTGCTTAGCAGTGACGCCAGCATGAGGCATGCAGGTTTGGTTGTGGGAGGGTGAGCTTACCTGTACACAAAGGGTGTGTAACCAGCTGCCACCCCTAGTAACCAGGGACAAACACACTTCCACAATGTCGCAGGGAGGAAAAGTGAGTCAAGCCATCTCTGTGGCAGAGCTAACATTGCCTGATCGCTCCTTCCCTGCCAGTCCCATCTGGAGATGGAATCGGGAGCTGTTCCATTGCTGTGAAGGGCCTCAAGCTGCAGGACATGGTAGAGAGTCTCTAATCCTCCCTTCCATTGGCCCCATTTCGAGGGAGGGAGCTCACATGTGCCACAGTCAGCACACTGCCTTAGTGGTGGGGGTCCTTGTTCTTCCTGTGTTCTCAATTCCTTGGTTTACCTTTCATTTACCTTGTTTTGTGGTGAAATAGAGATCTTGCTTCTTTGCACCCAAATTACCTTCAAGCTGGTTTTATTTCTTTTCAAAGGTCTAAGAACAAATCCTGATGATACATGCGTGTAGGGGGACATTCCTCTAGGCTGGTTCCCTTCCAGCCGGGTGTATCAGTCAACCCAGCAAGGAGAGACCATGAGCAGACAGGCAAGATGGCAGAGCACTCTAGGCAGCAAGGAAGCCTGAGGCCTTTAACTGTTGCTGGCACCTAGAGACCAGTTTTTGGGGACATTTCAGCTTTACTGGGGCCTGCGATAAGAGGCTTTAAAATACCCTACAACTGCTTCTTCCAAAGGTGGTATTATTATTCAGGTAGCCATGCTGCTTTAAAGTGGCATGTTTGGCTTCCCCAGGGCTGGGCTGTTTAACTGACCCCAATGTTTTCTCACTGAGGGTAGAAACTGAGGAAGGTCACTGCAGAGCCCCTCAGCTACAAGAGGGTGCTTAGGAGGTGACACTGCCCCTTCTATATTCACATATCACATAGCAGGTGTACTGTCCCTTGCCACCTGACCAATTTTACTCAAGGAAGCAATGCTGTGAGGGCCAGATGAATGGCTCTCGGTCCTAACACAAGCGCTTTTCTTGAAAAGCCCAGAGATCCTAGATTGTAAGTTGACCTGAGAGCATTTCCCCTCCACTAGTGGATGTATCTGATATTAGCCTGACTGATGGTGAGGGGGCAGAGGTGGAGCCAGAGAAATACGAACAGATTCTCCTCTTTTCATGAGACAGACGAGCAGGTAGAAGAACCCTAGAAGATTGTCTCTTCCTTATCACCAAGTTTCTGTCAGATCAGAGCAGGGTCGTCCTTAAGATGTTTGGTACCCTACACAGCCCGAGCACTTGCACCACCCACTCCTGCAGCCACTCCATGGGGCAGGGCTGTGTAGGGGCAGGAGCAGGGCAGGGAAACTGGTGAAGGGAGCAGGCACACTGAATGGCACAAGTTGCTGGAGCTGTGTGTCAGCAGCTGGAACAGCCTGTCTGAACTGTGGGCTCACAGGGGCCATGTAGAGGGGTGGGGGAGAGGATCGGAGCACAGAGACAGGGGCCAGTGGCCTGGGTCGAATGGGGCTGGGAGATGGGGATGTGGAGTAGAGGCCGGGGCTTGGGCTTGGAGCTGACAGAGCCCCTGCTGTCCGCAGCCAGTGGTGGCTCTAGGCATAGGCAGCATAGGGCTCAATTAAATTTGGAACAGCACTGGTGCCCTAACTTAAGTGCAGCTATGCATGCTGCATATGCCTAAGGATGGGCCTGGATCAGAGGAACACTTGGACACAGGGGCTACATCTACACTAGCCAAAAACTTCGAAATGGTCATGCAAATGACCATTTCGAAGTTTACTAATGAAGCGCTGAAATACATATTCAGCGCCTCATTAGCATGCAGGTGGCTGCGGCGCTTCAAAATTGACACGGCTCATCCAGAGGGGTCTCCTTTTTGAAAGGACCCCGGCTACTTCGAAGTCCCCTTATTCTTATCTGCTCATATGAATAAGGGGACTTCAAAGTAGGTAGGGTCCTTTCAAAAAGGAGCCCCGTCTGGATGAGCCGTGCGGCGGCGAGCCGCGTCAATTTCGAAGTGCCGTGGCCGCCCGCATGCAAATGAGGTGATGAGTATGCATTTCAGCACTTCATTAGTGAACTTCGAAATGGCCATTTGCATGACCATTTTGAAGTTTTTGGCTAGTGTAGACACAGCCAGGAAGATGGGCGTTCGAGCTTTGAATCTGAGGACGTTCCCAAAACGAGAACAGAGTGGGGAGCCAATGCCCTGTGAGCATCTCCTTGGGGAAAACTCTGCACTCCATACCAGTGGACGTCAAAAGTGGAACCCAGAAGAGAGATTTAGGTTTCAAAGTTGGAGCTGTTGAGGCAATGTCAAATAAGGACAGGTCCGCTAAGTCTGCTAACAGTGACAGTCGTCTCCTTCAGCTTCTGCTTCAGAACCAATACACTTGGAACCACCATGGCTTTAGGGGTCCATGGCAGGCAGTCAGCCCTTTCCTTTCAAAGGTGCCTTCAAAGCCTTGACAACTTTAGCTGGAGGATCAGAAAACAGCACCAAAAAAGATCCCAGTGACTTGTAAACTTCAGACAACGTAGCCTGACTGAGGGAAGCTGCTGGAGCCAAAACAGGCCTTTTAGTCTTCCCATCCAATGACCCTCTGGACTCGCACAGTTTAGCCACAAGAAATTCTACAAACAGAAACACTTGTAGTTTTGCCTGTCCTGAAATGCTGTTTTCCAGACTATCACATGCAGGAGAAGAGGGACACTGAAAAACACCCCACGTTTCTCCAGCACTACGACAGCTGGGCAAGAGCACAGCTCCAAGCCATTTTGTTCTTTTGTGGTTCCACCATTACTCATGGAATCTTACAGATTACATTAAACTAGCGCTAATGTACTATACAAAATGTTTGTGTTTAAAAAGTGTATGAAGAACAAAAACTGCAATAGTAACAAGGCCCTACAGCTGGAAAAATCGTCCATCTGAGGGACTGGAGCTGTTCATGTCCATCTGGCATAGAAGCTGGAAGGAAATGAAGCAGCAGAAGGCACACTGGCCTCTTACATAGCCGCACACTGGGACTCTTTGGAAACACAGCAGGAAGAGGTCAGAGGGAGCGCACATGTGGTCCAATGGATATTGCTTGTAGAAAATTCCATCAGTAGGCGCCACCAGACAATACAGTGCCCATTAGCAGGAACATGTGGAGCCACTTGAAGAAATGGTAAAAGTTGACACCAGTGCAAAAGTTACTTTCCAAGACCTATGAAAATAGTGACAAAAACCACAGCACCATTAGATCAGAAGGAAAGGAAAGGACTTTTTTTTTTCAGCATGCAGTTGTACCTTGTAGCCCATGCACTATAGTAAATTAGTATCAGAGAGAAAACTGTGCTAGTCTATATACTATCAAAACAAAAAGGCAGTCCAGTAGCACTTTAAAGACTAACAAAATAATTTATTAGGTGAGCTTTCGTGGGACAGACCCACTTCTTCAGACCATAGCCAGACCAGAACAGACTCAGTATTTAAGGCACAGAGAACCAAAAACAGTAATCAAGGTGGACAAATCAGAAAAAAAAATGATCAAGGTGAGCAAATCAGAGAGTAGAGGGGCAGAAGGTGGGGAGTCAAGAATTAGATTAAGCCAAGTATGCAAATGAGCCCCTATAGTGACCCAGAAAGTTCCAAAAACGTCCCCAAAAAAGCCAAGAACAGAGCACCACTGGTCGTCACCTACAGCCCCCACCTCAAACCACTGCAACAACTTATTAAACACCTATCCTTAATCAGGATGCCATGCTCCAGAAGTCCCTAGGTGACAGGCCTGTTCTCTCCTACAGACAACCTCCCAACCTTCTGAGGATTCTCACCAACAGTCACCATCTATACCGCAGGAACACCACTCCTGGAACTTTTCCTTGCAACAAAGCCCATTGCCAGCTTTGCCCACATATCTATTCTGGAGATACGACCACTGGACCTAACCAATTTATTCACAGAATCACTGGCACATTCTCATGTTCCTCAACTAACATCATATATGCCATCATGTGCCAACAATGCCCAGATGCTTTGTCTATTGAACAGACTTCAAACTCTCTTAGACAAAGAGTTAATGGGCACAAAACAGACATAAAAACACTCCTGATCCACAAACCTGTTAGCCGGCATTTTAATGGAGTGGGCCATTCTGTTAACGACTGAAGAGTTTGCATCTTACTGAAGAGGAATTTTCACAACACTCTTCAAAGGAAGGCCACTGAACTCTCTTTTATATTCAAATTCGACACATTAACACATGGTTTGAACAGAGATTGGAAATTTCTGGCTCACTATAGGGCCTTGTTTGCATATTTGGCTTAATCTAATGCTTGACTTCCCCCTCCCCCTTCTGCCCCTCTCCTCTCTGATTTGCTCACCTTCATGGTTTTTTTTTTTCTGATTTGTCCACCTTGATTACTGTTTTTAGTCCTCTGTGCCTTAAATATTGAGTCTGTTCTGTATGGCTATGATCTGAAGAAATGGGTCTGTCCCACAAAAGCTCACCTAATAAAGTATTTTGTTAGTTTTTAAAGTACTACTTGACTGCTTTTTTGTTTTGATATAATAAATTAACCAGCCAGAGCTACAGAGCTACACGGAGGCTAATCGCCAAATGCTGCCAGGACAATACTTTGAAGTCAGAGTAGAACAAATAATAATAAACGCCTATGGAAGTATGCAGCCACCTCCCTGAGCTGAATGAGTCACCAGAAGATGTTCAAAGCACACAAAAAATCATGCAAATACAGAACAGGGTAGCGTTTTCATGCAGTAAATTAGAAATCAGATCAGTCTAGTTGAAAAGGTGACGGAAGCTCAGCAATTAAAAAAAAAAAGGTGGGAAGAGGGACTTTCTCTCCTGGAAGCTGTAATGATTTGACAGTAATGGTGCAAACCATCTTACAAAACCTAGTACACTATAAAACTTAAGATTGTATGAAGACAGCCAACCAACACAACGCAGCTAGCTCTGGGCTGGGAAGCGGCAGCCAAGTACACAATAGAATTTAGCAAGGATATCAAATTCAGCAAACTCTGCAATGATATTCACCAATTCTGTTGTTTACTAAAGCTGCAGTTTGGACTAGAATATTTACTATCCCAACCCATCTGAAAAGTGTGCTGGCATCTTTATCGACCGTAAGCAACCAGCACATAGCTCTAACGGTCAGCACCTATCAGGCTCATGCTGGGGCATTAGCTCAATATTGCTTCAGTGAGTCAAGTGTCACTCACTGTACTGCCAATACTACTTCCTGCAGCACACTTAAGACCTAGTCCACAGTGCATTTGTTTGACAGTATTGTAGGTGGGGCTTGTCTTTGCAAGCCTAAATGTTCTTTCAGAGAGAGAGAGAGAGAGAGAGAGAGAGAGAGTGTGTGTTTGTGAGAGCACATGTGCACATGCCAGGGAGGGAGGGAGAGCGCGTGAACAAAATATCACTTTGGGGAGTGATTATTTTTACCACGTTTTGATACTGGCCAACCCCCAACTGTAGATGCAGTTACACTGGCACTAAAATGCTTTTGCCAGAATATTTAGTTCACAAACTGGTGCAAGTTTGTGGCAGAGGTGGGAGCAGACCCAGGTCTCCTGATTCAAATTCCAATGGCTTAAGCCCAGGAGCATCCTACTTGACTCATCTTCATCCATCATTGCTTGGGTTGCGGGACCTGATGGAGAACAGGAGAAAGATGGCAGGGCTCCGGACGCTCCCCTTAACAGAGGAATTAATGCTGGTCTGAGCATGAGCTTTCTCTCTCACAGCTCATTATCCCAGGATTTATTTTTTTTATCAGAGTACAGTAAAGTCTTTCCTATCTGGCATTCTATCATCCAGAACTCTCAAATAACCGGCATTCTAACCTTAAGTACATTTTGGTTACCTTTTCTGTAAGTACAATATAAGGAAGGTAAATACACATAAATACAGAAAATACAGTATAAGTTTACAGTGTATGATACTACTGTTGTAGGTAGGTAGAGTACTCTGCCTACACTTATTTGTTTCTTAATATCTAACCTTGTTTTTCTTTAGTGATATGCATTGCCAGGTATCTCTCTCTATTATCCAGAATATTTGAATATCCAGCAACCTCCCAATCCCAGGGCTACCAGATGGGAAAGAGTTTTTTCTATTGCTTTCTTCCTTTGTTCCCCTTTCAGTTCCCCACTAATAAAGGACACATGAGAGCTAGACAGCTTCTCTAGGTTTCTTGATGCATCAATCTTTTATCAGGCGAAACAGGGCAATTAAAAGTTACCTCTATGCAATAGTTGCAACAGACAGAATATGATGGGACTAAGTCTTTTTCAAAATATAGGAAGACCAAGAAAATATATGAGTACTGTCTTGACTAAAATGATGTAATTGGTGTCACTCATGTGCTGGACCTGAAGCATGAAATCACACAGCCAAGCACAATATCACACTCCTTCAGAAAAGACCATGAAAGTTGAGCATGTAGAAGCCAGTCTATTGTAATGAGAAGCCGCCCAAGATTTTTCATATTGCAGCTACCAGAAACCCAAACACAGAAATAGCAAGACTGTCCATCCTCCAGCCCACCCCCGACTGCCAACGCAAACTACCTGCCTGAATAGAAAAGGAGCTGCTTTACCATGGTCCATAAAGATGTTGAATGCATGTAGAGGAGGCAGAGACTTGAGATGTGCAGGGGATTGAGTGAATGTATATAAAGTGCCCAGACTTGTAAGCATAATGGTCACTTCCAGCAAAAGAAAAGAGTCTGAATAAGGATGGTCTGGATTTTATTTCCAACTCTACTACCCTGTTACTCCTAATCTCCAGCAAGTCACTTACCCTTGCTGTGCTCATGTTTTTCTATCTGGCAAATGGGTATAGGAATTTTTCAACTCCTTCTTGTAAAGAGCTTTCAGATGTATCAGTAAAATGCACTAAGTACTCATTGTCACTCACCGTTTATCCAACTTTCGAAGGGCAATCATACTTGTGTGTATACACACACACGCAATTTGGGAGCTAATACTAACCCAGAGAAAACCTGCTTGTTTCCAGTGCTTGTGCTCCTGTATCAATACACCCACAACCCAGATACTAGTCAGTTATTGGAAACATACCAAGTAAATTGCTATTAAAAGCCCCCCACATTTTTTGATAAAGCAATAAACTTTTAAAATCTACTTATGAGTTTCCATTCTGTTTGGGGAGTCATGGGAAAAAAGTCCATTATTTTCCAATTCAGTCTATTGTCTGACTTTTGAAATAAGTGAAACAGTTTGAAATGCAGTTCCCATCCACTGAACTGCACATACACTTGAACATATTTCAACACAGCCATTTGCTAACTGGTTGGCTTCATTGCCTTTTTTTAAAACCTCTAAGCTAGTATTACCCAAAGGTTGTGGCCACACGAGCCCCTCCTTTTGGAGGGGGCATGGTAATGTGGCACTTCAGCAGATGCTAACAAGGCACTGCCATGAATATGCAGTGCCTCATCAGCATAATGGAAGCCACACGCACTTCAAAACTGCCGGTTTCAAAACGCATGCCGCTCACGTAGCTGGGAGCCTTTCAAAACAACCTCCCAATTTCAAAAGCCCCTTCTTCCCATTTGGTTTTGTGAAAAGGGGCTTTCAAAGTTGGGGGGGGGTCCTTCCGAAAGGCCCCCAGCTACACTTTCAAAGTATGTGTGGCTGCCATTATGCTAATGAGGTGCTGCAAATTCATGGCAGTGCCTTGTTAGCATCTGCCAAAGTGCCACATCACCATGCCCCCTCCAAAAGGGGGGGCTAGTGTGGCCACAACCTGAGTGTGGGATTCACAGAACTAGGTGGGATGGGTTATGGACAGACTTTCCCCAAGTCTGTTCTCAATAAAAACAAGAAAAGACAATACAGTAAACTCACATATGGCAGCCCCCGGACGAGAAGGTTGCTGGATATTCAAATATTCTGGATAACAGACAGGTATACCAAACAACGCATAACACTAAAGAAAAACAAAATTAGATATTAAGAAATAAAAATGTATGCAGAGTACTTTATTTACCAACAATAGTAGCATTGTACTCTGTAAATTTATACTGTATTTGCTGTATTTGCATTTACTTTCACTATACTGTACTTATGGAAAATGTAACAAATGTACTTATGGTTAAAATGTTGGTTATTTGAGAGTTCTGGCTGATAGAGTGATGGCTATGAAAGACATGCATCAGAGAGGTAGCTGTGTTACTCTGTATCTTTGAGAACAACAAGAAGTCCTGTGGCACTTTATAGACTGACAGATATTTCGGAGCATAAGCTTTCGTGGCCAAAGACCTGCTTTGTCAGATGCATGAAAGGAGTTTACTGTATTGCACGGACTCGCGCTGCCGGCATGACAGCTTGTAACAAAACAGGAAACCTCACCCGGCCAGGACACAGAAAGGATTGACAGATTGATAGCTATTTCTCAGTTCTGTGGGTGGTGGTGCATGGCCGTTCTTAGTTGGTGGAGTGATTTAATTCCGATAACAAACAAGCTTGTAACAATGTGACCACCGTCTCCGCAGTGCCACCTTGTGGACAGAGAATGCTATACAGCCGCCTGCCTCAGGTCAGCTAGTCTCTTACGAGGCCCTCTCAGAAGTCACAGCTCTCAAATTACTTCAGATAACTGCGCCCCAGAAGGGATCCCAATTATTGAGCTCTGTGGCGCATGCTAGTCCTCTAGGCCTCAAACCCAATTCCGTGGCCCTTTCCCAGTAGCTGAACACAAAATCTTTCAAAACAAACTAATGGAGTTTCTCCTAGTTTGAGGTGGGCACATTCCCCTCTACCTGCAGGTCTGCTCAGTCTCCCTGCTGCCGGGCAGGGTGTGTGTAGGCCTCCCTGCCTAAGGAGCTGGCTCCCGCTTGTAATTTTGGTTACTTTCTCTCTCAATCTCCACTTCCTGCAGCTTATTAGCCTGAGCACTACATCCCCCTCAGGTGTAGCTCACTATGTAATCAGCACCGTCTTAGCTGCAAGCTCTCCAGCCCCAGGGCAAACAACTCTTTTTAACACCCACAAGGCCATCCTCCCCATTAACTGTCATAGCTCCCTTTGACATGTGAGTAGGAAGTCATGTTACCACAGGCCAATAACAAGCATGATATAGTTAGTTGCCCTTGCCCCACCTCTTCCCTAAGGCCAGGCCTCCCCCCTCACCTGCCTCCATCGCTCATGCCTCCATCCCCACACCCTCACTTTGGGGCAGAGCTGGGGTACAGGAGGCACATGGGTGTTTGAGTGTGGAGTGCAGGACCTTGACTGGGGCAGGAGGTCAGCACTTATTCCAGTCAGTACAGCTCGTGCAGATGCATCCTACTGGCAGCATGTTCCCCTGGGTGGGGGTGCAAGGGGTGGTCTCCATGCACTGCTGCCTGCAGCTGCCACTGGCTACAGGTCCCGACCACAGGCAATGCATGGAGACCTCCTACCACTCCACCCCATCAGGGGCTGCAGGGACAGCACTGGCTGCTTCCAGGAGGGGTGCAGGGCTGCACCAGCTGTTAACACCCAAAAATCATCAAGTTTGGCTGAGGTAGCCTCCAGGAGATGGGACATGATTCTGGGAGACTCCTGGTGAAAGGAGGAGGGGTGGCAGCCGTAACTGAGCACAATTTAAATTCTAAAATGTGCATAGACCCCTAGCAAATGATGGAGGTACAGGGGCTGCATTGATTTCATCTTCTCCATTGGGGGAGGATCATCTTTCAAACATTTAGGAAACACTGCTCTACACCATGAGTTTCTCCATTGCTTAGCTCAGAGGTCAGAAACCCAACAGGACTGCCACGAGTGGCGTGTGAGCCTATTTTCATCAACATGCAAAGCAGGAGCTGAGCCCCACCCCTCCTCGTTTGCTCAAAGCCATGCCATGCTGCTTATGGATTAACAAAAGATCAGCTAATGCTCCCAACTACCTCCTAAACAGTAAAGCCCTGAATCTTAATTTATTAATGAAGCTCTTTTAAGTAGGACTATTAGTGACTTAAAAAGTATCACCAGCACAGGGACCATATATAGAGGTCAAAAGGTCAAATTTCAGCACTCTGCCTCAGAAAAGTTGCTGATCCCCAGCTTAGAAAGCGAGGGGATGTTCATAGCTAAGTGGGATAAGCCATAGTTTTTTCTGTAGATAAGGATGCATGGGCAGGAGCTTTCGGACAACCTGCCTTGATAAATGACACAATGCAAAATCCACTGTAGAAAACCGTTTCTTTGCATTTTTCAGTCAAAGTGTGGTAAGTGATGCCCTCTTCACCTGTTCTTCTCAGGCATATTTTTATTCAGACAGTCAAAAGTCAAAAACAGAAAATCTCCCATTGTCCTGGATGCTTTCAATCAGATTCCACAAAAAAGGGTTAACCACACGGAAATGATTGTGTATGGTCCGATAGTGGAGGCACACGGATTCTCATTTTGGATTTATGCATCTAGAGCCTCGCACAATGGAATCACCATCAAAACTGTAAGGCAGTCTGAAGACTGAGACGTGTCACTTGATAGTGTTGCAGAACTCGACACAGCATTTACCCCTGCATGTCAGATTTTCTCCCACCCTGTGTCTACACGAGCCCCTTCCTTTCGAAAGGTCATGTTAATGAGCGGGTTTGAAAGATGCTAATGAGGTGCTGAAATGAATATGCAGTGCCTCATTAGCATAATGGCAGCCACAGCAATTCGAAAGTGTGGCTTTTTGAATCACGCACCGCCTGTGGAGATGGGACCTTCCGAAAGGACCCCCCCCCCATTTTCGAAAGCCCTTCTTCCTAACACCAGATAGAAAGATGGCCTTTCGAAAACTGGGGGCGGTCCCTTTCAGAAGGCCCAGTCTCCATGGTCGGCATGCGATTCGAAAAGTCACACTTTAGAATCGCCGTGGCTGCCATTATGCTAATGAGGCACTGCGTATTCATTGCTGCACCTCATTAGCATCTTTCAAACCCGCTCAATAACATGCCCCTTTCGAAAGGAAGGGGCTCGGGTAGACCCAGCCCTACTATAAGAAATCCACGCACAAATCAACTTGCTGGCACTACGGTATACTCATACCTTCTCACATCAAAGTCAATATGTGTTATTGATCAGCATGTTCTCATCCTGGTCTACTCAAATTGTAATTTACAGAGCTATCACAGGGTGGCTTTAAAGTTGCTACACAATAGGGATTGAGGATTCAGTCCCGTCCTACTAATTTCCATATGAAGTTTGTTGCGTTTACAAGTACAAATCATTTTCTTCAACTGCCAAACCTACAAGTTGGCTCTGGAAACTCTCTTGTGCATCCCTTCCAGTAAGGGAGGTTCTGAAAGTAAACTTTGGTGCTCAGCTACACTTGTGCTTCCCCATTATTTCCAGATTTTCTCAGCAAGCCCTGATGATGATGGTGTCTAGTTGAAACTGACATGAGCATATTAGCTCCAGGTGACAATGATTAATTCCAGTGAGGCACAAGACAAAGTACATAACCTGACTTGGAAACCAGGTTGAGTTTGCTGTGCTGGAAATCAGAGGAAATATTTTACTTGAAAATTAATCCAAGCAGATATAGAAATTAGACACACAATGGCCATCTCTACACGAGCCCCAAACTTCGAAATGGTCACGCAAATGGCCATTTCGAAGTTTACTAATGAAGCGCTGAAATGCATATTCAGCGCTTCATTAGCATGCGGGCAGCCACAGCACTTCGAAGTTGACGCGGCTTGCTGCCACACATCTCGTCCCGATGGGGCTCCTTTTCAAAAGGACCCCGCCTACTTTGAAGTCCCCTTATTCCCATCAGCTCATGGGAATAAGGGGACTTCGAAGTAGGTGGGGTCCTTTCAAAAAGGATCCCCATCGGGAAGAGACGCGTGGTGGCGAGGCGCGCCAATTTGGAAGTGCCGCGGCCGCCCGCATGCTAATGAAGCGCTGAATATGCATTTCAGCGCTTCATTAGTAAACTTCGAAATGGCCATTTGCGTGGCCATTTCGAAGTTTGGGGTTCGTGTAGACGTAGCCACTGAATGTGGAGCCCAATGAAAAATTGATTAGAAATACTAACCATCTAGGATAAGTTAACTGTTCAGAATAAAAAAAGTTATGAAAGGTGGCAAAATATCAGAAGGGTTTAATGTATTCCATCAACGTTACAATGTTATGCACAATTTTCCAAAAAAGGAGCAGCTCATGGCTTTCAGAGACAAGGGTATGGGCTCTTGAGATTAGCGTGAATGAACTAGATGAGACAGGGAGATACATAGGCAAGACCTTCAGGGACCCAGTTGGGCAGTCTCATCCCCAGTCTGACAGCCTCCGCTATTAAGAAGGATGAAAGGCTCCTCAAGGGCGGTGGGGGGGACCTCCAAGCTGTAGCAGAGGGAAATGATCCCATAATTAGGACCTTCCTCTCAGATGATGTCATGGAATCCTGTTGCCTATTTAAAAAAAAAACAACCAAAAAACAAAACAAAAAACCCTACAATGATCAGACACGTAGATAAGCATGATAGGTTTGGTGAGGCATGATTTCACTTTACAAATCTAATAGAGATACAAGGTGGACTAGATAATATTTTTAATAGACTAGCTTCTGTTAGGGAGAGAAAGAAAGAGATGATCTTACTGAATTCCTAGACCTGAAGAAGAGCTGTGTGTAAGTTTGAAAAAGTTGGTCTCTCTCAATAACAGAAGTTGGTCTTCTACAAGATTTTACTTCACCCCACACCTTGTCTCCTTAATATCATGGCACCAACATGGCTACAACAATATTGTATCCATCAATCTGTCAGAATTTTCTGATGGTACAACAAATACGAGGACAAAGGTGATCTAGTGAGTATAGCGTACTTGGACTTTCACCAAAAGTTCCTAAACACAGTAAGGACTCATGGGATAAGACGGAATAAATTGGTTAAATAATAGGAAACAAAGGGTAGGAATGGTCAGTTTTCACAATGCAGAGGGGGTAAATAGCATGTTCCCATGAGGATCTGGACCAGGACCAGGACCAGAGGTTCTCAACATATTCATAAGTGATCTGGGAAAAGGGAACAAAAATGTTTGCAAATGACACAAAATTACTTCCCATAGTCCAAAGCAGAGATCTCACAACATGGGGTGACTTGGCAAGAAAATGGCAGACAAAATTCAATGTTGGTCAGCGCAGAGTATTACGCAAATTACAAATGTAATGGGTCTAATTTAGATGTTACCACTGAAGAAAGATCTTACAGTCGTTGCAGATAGTTCTTTGAAAATATCTGCAAAGGTGCAGCAGCTGCCAAAAAAAGCCAGCTTAGGAACCTTTAGGAAAGGGATAAGTAATACAGAAAATACAATGCCACTACGCAGCTCCATGGTGTACACACATCTTGGATACTGGGTGAATCTTGGATACTGTGTAAAGTTCAAGTTGTCCCATCTCAAAAAAAATAATTTGCATTAGAATTAGAAAAAGTACCAAGAAGGGCAATAAAAACAACTGGGCGATGGAGCAATTTCCATATGAGAAGAGATTAAGAAGACCGTTCAGCTTGGAAAAAAGAGACAATTGACGGATATGAATGATATGGAGAAAGTGAATAAGGACGTACAAAATTTAACCCTTCCCCTATCATATGAACCTGGGGTCGTCCAATGAAGTAAGCGAAGTGCAGGTTTATCACAAACAAAAGGAAATATTTCATCACACAATATACAGTCAACATGTGCCACTCACTGCAAGAGAACACTGTGAAGGCCAAACTATAACTGGTTTAAAAAAAAAAAAAAGAATTAGACAAGTTCATGGAGAATAGGTGTATCCACAATCATTGGCCAAGAGGGCCATGGATGAATCCTTGTGCTCTGGTTATCCCTAAACCTCTGACTACTAGAAGCTGGGACTACATGCCAGGGAACGGATCACGCAATAAACCACGCTGTTATGTTCAGTCAGAAGCATCTGTCATGAACCACTGTCAGAAGACATGATACTGGGCTAGATGAACTATCGGTCTGACACAGTATGGTTGTTCTCAGGATTAGTGGATAAACTGCACAGAGATCTCAATCATTCCTGAAGCTGATCTGTGGTAAACACATGTAGGGGCTCCTTGGCAAACTAAAAGATCACTTCCAAAAATAGGGATACGGATCTAGATGTGTACCAGTAACCAGTGTTCCCTCTAATTTTTTCCATCCATGGGTGGAATAAATGTTATCTGCAGCGAGGCACATGCTGCTAGCTATGGGCAGCTGCGGGCTCTCTGCTAATCAGTTGGGCAGCACCCGAATCTCTCCTGCATGGCCACCTGTTTCCTGTAAGTACTCAGCTTACAGGAAACACTACCAGTGACCCAATTCTAAGAGATGCACCCCCACTAGAACTGTCCAGTAGATGCTCAGCACTTGGGAGTGTGGAATCATAGAAATTATGCACAACGTAGAATCTTTTTGTCAGCCACAGGAACTGACAAAATATATTATGGCAAGACGAGACCTCTAGGACTTCTGCATCATAATTTCCTTGGAACCGATTTTCATTTTGATAAAGGGCAAGTAAATGACAAGTGCTTTAGTATGAGAACTGTTCAAGTAAGTTTTAATAGAGTGCACCAGTGAAAGTGAATCTAGATGACTTGCATCAAAATTTGTTTAAATGAATACCAGGTAAAAAGGGGCTACAGTTGTTTCTTTCCAAACACCACCCTTTTTCTAAGGCAACAGTACACGTCCATTTCAGAATATAACTGTTACAGAAAGCTACATCACAGTATAGTACAGCATGTAAAATCCACCTCTGTCAAGAAGCCATTATTGAATGGCACTTTAGCTACACGTACAGCCTTCTAATTTAGCATTACAGAGTTTACCACAGATTTAAATTTTTTTAAGTGACAGATTTTGAATGAACTTTCTATTCTCCACAAGAGTGTGCGCATGGGGCCCATATGTTGATATTACAGTAATTACAACATTAAATAACATTGCACAACCAACCTCTATGGTTAATTCAGTACAAAATAACAAGTATTAAAAGGTACCATTGCTAGTGGTTTTACATAGTTTATATCACTAATTATGGAAGGAATTTTTTTTCCATAGGCAAATGCCTACTTACAAAGCTGCACATTACAGGCATAATGATGTGGTATAAATACAAGAAATCTGGTAAAATATTAAGCACGAACAAGTTACATGGGAACAAATTGTACAACCACATAAGATAAATCAACCATTATTGTTTAGCTGTAAAGTATTATAAGGAATTGCATGTTGTCTTTGGGGGTAAGTATTCCAAAAGCCAGTAAATTCCTGAGGTGGTATTATCATCTCATACAATTGGTCAACACTTCCAATTATTTTGTGCTATGAAACAGTTCCAACATTAATATATTTCCACACACTAGAATTTGCAATATATTGAAGGCAGCAAACAAGTGATATTCTACATCATGTTATTTAAATGAAATAATTTACTCTTCTCCATTTTGATGCTACATTTTCCGTGGGCCAGGAGAGAAAGCATTATAAGTTGCACACAAAACACTACCCAGATGTGATTTCTGTTCCCCAGCAGCTCTCATCTGGCCCAACGCAAAATAATCTGTTGAAATTCGTAAGTGCCAACACTGTAAACATGTTTGTAATTTTCAGCTAAACACTGTCCAATACCAAGGATAAGAGCCACACGTAAGTAGGAACAGTCTTGTGTACAACAAAAGCCGATTTATCGACTTCTGATTCAAATTCACATATGATTTTTAAATAACTAAAAATGGTCATGCTACAGTTGTGAAAACTATTCTTGTGCATTTTGATTCTTGACACAGTTTTAAAAAATGGATGATAGGAGAATTATTAAAACCACCAAAAATGTAAACAGTGATAGGGAAGAACTTTTTCAACTCAAAGCATCGAACATACACTTTTGTGCAGAAATCTAGACAACTATACAAGATCTGTATTTAAGCAATCATCTTTTTTTATTATACAACTCTATGAACATAAAATGAACAGAATGCTCTATATACTTACCTGTACATGTGAACATAACTTCTTTAGCTACAGTTATTTAGTATAGGTCATATTGAATTTAATTTTACAATTCAGAATAACTATGTATAACCTTATTGCAATAGGGACAATTTCTACATGGGGAGTTTCACAGGCCAATCACACTAGGCGTAACCAGTACATTCAAAACGTAAGTGTAGATCACGTATGAATTTTCCCTGATCCCGTAAATTTAGTTTCTCTTTACAGCTTAAGCTCATTTGCAATTTTGGATGCGATGTTCTTAAATGCAATTGAAGTCCCAGATATTCTCTTGAAGCGGACTCCATTGAGTGACAACCGCGGTAATTTGCAGACTTCCATCTCCCATTGAACAAGACTATCCTGTCGTGCATCACCATGAACACAGAAGAGCAAAAACCTCTCTTTTTGTTCATAGTCACAGTTATTAGCATCTAATACTTTTCGAATCTCTCTCATCATATCATTTGGGTCCATGGAACTAGTGGTCTTCATACTCCACGTGAATCGCAAAGAACGAGGTTTGGAATCCTTGCTGTCCTCCTTTTCTCTGTCTTTTGGCTCCCCGGACGTACTCCTGGAGAGAGAAAAACATGTTGCACACTCAAAAATAAAATCACTACAATAGATCAGAGCGCTAGAAAGGAAAATCCTCACTAATACATGCACAGTAACTACAGATACACATCCTGCTGCACTGTGGCAGGAGTCAGTGGAATCTGCATTATTTAAAAAAGCATCTTTTGATTTCTACTGAACTCAACATTTGGAGCATACCAAACATCAACAAAAGGCATTAATTTTTGGGACACTGAAAGTGTAAACATGCTGTAAAAGCAGCAGAGGAAGGAAACCCACCCTGCATTCCACACACGTACATTTTCATTTTCATTTTCATGCTTGTGCATGAAGGGAAACTCATTTCCTTCATTTTCAAATTGGGGATCATTATGCTCACAATTAACCCAATTTTGTTTTTATAGATTATTTAGGGAGTTTTGACCTCTCTTTCTCCTCTTTTTAAAAGTAAACTTATTTTTGGCAACTTCCTATTTTAACTGATACAGAAAAATTTTATATTACAAGTACTCAAATAAGCAGGCCAACAGCTTCTTTGTCTCTCATAACAATACAAAGCCAGAAGACAAATAAAGCTACATCAACACTACAGTGATCCTTTGAAAGAAGTTCTTCTGCAAGAGATCTTCAGAAAAAACTTCTTTCAAAAGATCATGTCAACACAAAAAATAAAAAGGAAAAAATAGAAAAAAAAAAATCAATCTGTTCTTTCAACAGAGAGCATCCACACACCCCTGCTCTTTGAAATAACGGGCCAGCGCATGAAAAATCCAGCACCTTCTTTCGACAGAAGGCCCCATGGAGTGTCTACACATGCTTTTTTTCCCCCAAAGAATCTTTTGAAAGAAGGCACTCTTCCTGATCCAGGAGCGGAAGGGGGCTTCCGGAAGAAAAGTGTTTTCTTTCAATTTTGGCTCGGAAGATCTCATGTTATGGGTAGACTCGCCACGTGTACTTTCAAAAAAGGGCTGGACTGTCATAAAAGAACTTGCTAGTGTAGACGCAGCCTAAGAGTATAGTGAAGGAGAGACAAAATGCCATTTTAGCTGATAAAATAGATACAATCTCAAGTAAATATCTTCTAATGAGCATAAATAATCAAACTATAAAGCCTCTTTACCCATCTGATCATACAACGTAAGTAATTTTGGAATGTAGTTTTGTAAATTTTAAAAAAAGATCCAGATTCTGCTGTCTCTTTTCCCAGATGCCTGAGAGCTGACGATGCTACCACCACCTATTGATGATACTGTACAGTACGTTATTACTAATGCAATTTTGTTTATGTACTCAGTGGTTGCCACACAAAGTCAATACGTACAATTATGACCCAAAAAGTATCTGAAGACCATTGTTATTTTTAAGCATAATGAAACGCTGATAAGTCAGACAATGCAGGGTACTCACTGTTGGTGAACAGTGGTTTTTAAATGATTAATATAATATGTGAATATATTAAATATTTTTCTCTACACACACACACACAAAACTATAAATTAACCTTTATAGTCACTACTTAAACCTCTATTAAGAAGATGGGTTTAAAGAAGATGCTTACGATTTGGTTTAATCATGAGGCTGGGATTGCTTGCATGATAGTGTGAACTTCTCAAATTTGCTGCTTTACAAAATGTACAACACAAAACAGAGTTCTGAACATATACCTATCTACTAGTATTGGAAAAAAAAAATCAAGAAGTGAATTGCCAGGGAATTAAGAGGAATGGGCGGGGACCCCCACATAATATAACATTTTGAGCATACAAGTTATTTAGGCACTATTCTATTTTAAATCCTGGTTAAAAATCATTTAGAAACCACTTAAACTTTTAACACAAAGGACCTAGCAGCGAAGTATTAATCGTGGCTCCTCACCTTGAGGTGTCAGTTCTGCCACTGGCTTCGCCTTCACTTGGATCCCTCAAAACAAAGTTAAGGTTGAGATTCAATGATAAAGTCGAAAAATAAAAGTCAAGAGAACCCGTATCTATAACAGTTAAAGTAACTATCGAGCAAAGATTCAGCATAAAAATGTCATATATGCTAACTTAAAGTACTATTTTCCAGAGCTGCAAGTTTGACCTCCCTTTAGGATACCTCGATTTATTGTAACTCTGATATGCAATTGGTTTTCTTTATTAAGGTTAAAAGTAAGTTACAGTGTTTGGGCCGAATACAGGCTGAAAAATGGCCACATGCAACTCCAATAAGTATAATTACAGTATTTAGTCAATGAGGACCGAAATCAGAGAGGTGCTATGTACCCTCAACTACTATTGAAGCTAAATATAGCAAACTGCAAGTGCTCAGCACCTCTCTGGGTCAGGCCCTCAACCTCCAATCCTGAAAACATCAGGCACCTGCTTAGCTTTAAGCATGGTCACATATTTGGAGTTAACCAGGTGCCTATGAGTTACAGGATCAACTCTTTAGACCCTAATTCAACAGGTTACATATGCATCTGCTTAACTTTAAGCAAACAAATTTATCCTACCAAATTCAACAACACTACTGATATAGGTTTTCCGTTAGTTGTATGCTTAGGTACCTTGCTGAACTGGGGTTATGATTTGTAAAATAATTACTTAATATGCTTTAGTAGCCTGTGGTTGATTTTTAAAAAATATATGTACAATGCATATTATGCAAGCAAATATATCAAAATCTAATAAGTGGGTATATTCCCAATGCTGCAGTACAAGCATTTTAGTAATACTTGAGTATTTATTTAATCCAGCACACAACATACTTCAAAATTAGTCTATATGAACATCTAGAAAATTTACAGTCTAGAAAGTATAACTTGGCATGATGTTATTTACATTTCAACAAAATGCCTCAAAATTAAACAAGATGCATTTTAACTCATGTATATAAGCATTTACTGCACGTAAACACCATACATACTCACCAGAAAAACATACATTTGCCAAAAATAAAGAAAGAATCATTCTGGACAACCCTAGAATCAATATACGTATAACTATTGCTCAGCAAGCTAATAGGTTTCATATTATTCAAATACATTAAGAAATAAGTGATCAACATCAAGACTGAGACACTCTCCAAAGAGTCAAAATAGTTAATCTAAGATAGAATGTAACAAAATACTTTTGAGGCAATCACCCCCACCTTCATAAGTGATTTAGTGGCAGGGATTGTCATGCTTTCCGTTTGGTGAAATCATTAGACTACTAAAAAAATTTCTAACCACCACTTTTTGGGGTGTTTGTTTTAGTTAACAGCAAAAGTGCGTGAGGACTCATATTTAGGATTTTGAATCACTGACTCCTAGAAACCACCAACAGTTTGCTTTTTCTTAGAATTCTAGCTCTTCAATTAATACATCACATCTAAAACAGAAGCACGCCTCCATCATACACAGAATGTTAAATTTTTATTTAATTAGGAGAGACAACCCTGTCAATGTGCCCTATACATAAGCCTATCAATTGCACGATTAGAAAGGTCAAAGGGGCGGGGGAGAGGGGGAGAAAAGGGAAAGAGAGGGATGTCGACGACATGACGTCCCTCTTTCTCCCCCCACATCAAGCTCTCCACTCCAGACCCTATCTCCATAAAGCAGGATATCACAGCTACACAGTTTTGTGTCTGGACTTACTGGTCTACTTATAAGGGCAGTGAACTTGAAGTAGGGCCAGGGTACTTGAAGGGGCAACGCACACCTCTGTTCTGCCTGCCTGCCTGCCTCCCTCTCAAACACACACACAGTTTGTGAGCCTCCACCCATCTCTCTCACATTCACAAATATCTTGGCAGTGTGCAGCTGTGTATGCGCTGTCAGGGGTGTTGGAACAATTTTTAGACTGGGGGTGCTGAAAGCTGTTGTGCCCTGTATATAAAGGAAATCACTACAAGGCAGTGGGTGCTGCAGCATCCCCACACGTGTGTCATCTGGGGATGAGAGCAGAGCATTCCGGCAGAACAGTATGGGTTCAGCATTGTGTTCAGTTTCTGCAAGGAAGTGTTTGCAACCACTGCCCTGTGTCTATTGTGTTTCCTCCCTCCTACCTTGAGGAGTGTGAGGTTACATTTCCAACAATGGGTTAACCCTTGAGGGGCTCAGCTGGGTGGTAATTCATTATTTAGTAGCAAGACATTCCCTGGGAAACAGTCTACCATCTGACTCTACCGCCTCAACTGAGCTTCAGAGTCAACATTGCTGTGTACAGTACTAAATGGTTTGTTTAACGTTGTTTAGAACTATGTATATATATACTGCCTTTTGTCTGCTAAAAAAATTTCCCCTGGAACCTAAATTACATAAATCCTTATGGGGCAATTGGATTTGCTTAACATCATTTTGCTTCAAGTAATATTTTTTCATGACCATAAACTACAATGTTCAGCAAAGAGTTATTGTAATTTATCTATATATCTTATGTTTTTTACAGCCTCTAGCACAGTTACATGTAAACACTGATGTGCTTCCTTGACTTTCAGATTCTTTATCAAGCGCTTCAAAAATAACTTTACCCAAAAGAAAGGTTACTTAATGTTCACACAAATGAGGATTTCCAGATGCTAAGAGTCAGTGAACATTTTTACATGTCATTTTCACTGTCCTGAATAAGAAACCAGAATTCTCTACAATGGCCTGTTAATAAGGAAAACACTGATTTCGTCTGAATGAAGCAAGTTATCCAATGATGAATAATCTTGCTATTGTAAGATTACAATCTTGCTATTGGTCTCTGTAATTAATTACACAGTTCTCTCTTGGTTACAAATAATCAACAAGATACGAATGTTCTCTTTAATGTTACATAATAATTTGTTCAATGAGAGTATATCAGTTTTGCAGATGGAGATTTTTTTTAAACCTATAGAGCTAGTTGTTCCAGCCAAACCCAATTTTCATTTTTTTCTTTAGTGAGATAAATGTGGGAATTTCATTCTTTTAAACTAAAGAAACAATAGAATGGGTGGCCAAATCTGGATGAATATAACTCAGAGAAAGGCAAAGCAAAACAGATTCCAAAATGGTAAAACAAAGCAAAGATAACAACAAACAAATTTAGATTTATGCTAGATTACCATGCTGGAAATCTTCTAAAAACTGCAAATTTAAAAAATAAATCCTATTTATTATCTCAGAAATCAAAACTACCCAGAAAATAAAACAAAAAAACAACAACAAAAATATCACAGACGTCTGGTACTAACCTCCGAACAAACTTGGAAGTTATCTTGCTTATAATACCAGTTGAAGTGCCTCTTCTAGCATGTGCAAAGGCACCAGTTTCATGGGAAGGTGAGGCAGGTGGTCCATTGTAAGTGGCGTTACGCCTCTCCCGTAGCTGCTCACCATGGAAAGTGCTTCGACTTGAACTCCCACGAGGAAAGCGGGTTCGGTCTGGAGTAGTAGTGCTAATACTATGAGCTGATGGGGAAGCAGCAGGCACTCTCTGAGGTGCACTGCTGGGGAAACAGAAGACTGGCTTCAGAGAAAGACCACACAAAAGACGGCTTCCCATATATAAAGGTAAACTACTCTTAACATCTGAGAGACTCCTCCTATGAGAAGAAAAATGCTGACTGATTCCAGTTTTCCCTCACAGCACATTTTACACATACACACACAGCAGTCGGGGGGTGAGAGCTGAAAACTTTCATCCCTCTCCTTGGAGGACACAACCGAAGAAAACCACAGACACCCCTTCCCCCAGCAGTACATATTTAGAATGGTATTAGGGGACCAGTATTCAACCCTTATCACTGAAAGATGGGATTGTACAGTGTTTTTCCTGATATGACCGAGTGTGAAGTAATCCTCAAGTAATCCTTAATGCCAAGAGGATACAAACTCTGTGGACTGCTATAACTATAGTTTTCCAGAAATTATCTGATGAGCGAGATTTAGTTCAAAGACATTTACTGTGCGATATGGAGCAAAATACCATACATCACGCATAAAACTGAACCTAAACTATATATATGTAGTATTGCCATCCAAATGAATATAATTTTAGAACGATACGAGATTACTGTATCACTGAATTGACTGAGCATATATCTATATTAATTAACAATATTTTGTATCGGATTTTGAAGATGTAAAACACTATGTAAATGCTAATTATTGTATTACCTTGGCCGATAAGCTTCTGTGCCATCTTTGATGGTTGGTAGTGTAACTTTAATAGGATGTCCAGAGGCAGACATAGACTTCTGGTGTCTGGGTCGTGTTGATACAGCAGAAGCAACGGCAGAGCCTGCAGAAGGTGTGCTACTCACAGACATTTCTGTTAGGCTTTTATCACAAGAAAGGCAGGAGGGACACAACCAAAAGAAAAATACATTAGATATGCTTAAAAGTAATTACTAACAGAACATATAAAACCCTGAAACTAGACAAAAACTCAAAATAAAAGTGATTTTATTGCAAACACACTTACAATGACCAGTCACAAAAACAATGTTATTCTTGGTAAAAATGAACATTTTTATCGTAAATTTCCATGGAAAAGATCTCATTCAAGAATGCTGGAGGATGGATTTTTATTGTTTACATTCATACACTAAAGACTAGTTTCCTTAAACTACACAAGAAACTAAACTACTGCTTTTTCAGTAAGACTGCCCCCATATTTTTCATTGTAAGACCCCTGTTTTCAGTTACTTATAACTTGGCCTAACTTCAACTGCTTAGACTTCAATTCCTCATGCTAAGTGTCTTGTCTTAGCCTGATTTTTTGTGGGAAAAACTTCTCAAAAGAAGACTACAGAAAACATCTCTCACGGATGAGATGGTGTTTGGTCCTGCCATGAATGCAGGGGGTTGGACTAAATAATCTCTCGGGATTGCTTCCATTTTTAGTAATCTATGACTCTCTCTCAGACTTTTGAGCAGAGACTTGATATTTGTCAGAGATAATACTTTTTACAGTGCTTGTGAAAATCTGCTCTTTAATGTCTATTTTATAGTTACAACTTTTATTCAAGAGTTATTAGAGGACCTATTTTTTAAATTTAGATACAAGCCAAGGCAAAAGTCATCCTCTAGAGCATTCAGGATAGTTATCATCTGAATTCGTCTGCCTATTTAAATTGTAAACTCGTCCATCTTTTTCTTGAATTCAAGAGGCAACTCCTGACAATATTATTGTATGGAAATGGTTAAAGGCAGAATCTTAATACTTGTTTAATTTTATCATAATTTGTCTAACTATGACTAATTATTAAACTTTTCTGCAAGATAAGTGTGTGTAAAGGGCGTAAAGTTTAGTTCACTCCATTCACAGCATTTTCACGAGCTACCTTCTGTGACATACCTCAACACAAACTCTTAAGATTTTTGGGTAAGTTAACTGAGTACCTGTTATCTTTCCCATTCTGTATTGCAGAATAGCGATCTGTAGACCGCTCACAAACATACGTGTTCCTCCTGGTCATTCCACCAACAGGAAATATATTGTTCTAGGAGGAGAATAAAAGTGAGTGAAGACACGGTTAATATATACATAATTTAAATGAAGTGCTCCATAAAAATGCTAATCATCATATCAGAACACATTCAATTTTAAAAGTGGCATCTAAATTCCAGATCCCTTTTTTCATTTGCAGCCCCCTAAAATAGTTTGAGTGGAGATATGGTGTCCCTTTGGGAGCCTTAGGCATCATCTGTGGCATCTCAAGGGTCCACAGATCCCAGCTTGAAATCCAATGTTCTAGACAATGAGAAAAGACATTCTATGTACAGAAATATTGAATTAAATCTGTTGTCAAAGTACTTATTTGATCATCTATCCATTTCTAACGATCACCATGTGTAGATTTCACTGGAATTCTCTGAATAAAACAAGAATAAAGTGTAGTTAAGAGGAAAATTTGCTTCAGTAACATCCAATTCTCACACACAGTAAAGAATCCCATAGACTTGTGTCATCCAGTGCAGCTGGGACACCCACACAGAAGCCATACTGAAATCAACAAGATGCCATGAAAGCTTAAGGGCTTGCCTGTATAGATTTAATTGCCACACAGAGCTTCAATTCTACTAGTTGTTGCCCTGCATTGAAAGATTTTTGTTTTTCTCAATCTCAGTCACCATAGTGCCAGGTGCCAAATAAATGTGCGTAAGATTCTCATTTTTCGCTAGTTAAATGTGCTCCCCTACCTAAAACCTATGCTTAAAATGTTTGACAGCTAATTATCTCTTAAAGAACTAATTTTAATGTAAAAGTTTAAATTCAATTTTAGACAGGATTGATTTAATTTTGCTTTTTCAATATGTTTGTGTAATCAGACATGTTGACTTAAATTCATAGCTACGTGTTAATGAAATAATTCATGCACTGTAAGACTGAAACTGCATGTTTATAAACTTCAGTCTTGTAAAGTGGTTTGGAAAACATATTATATTGATTCAGAACACTATATTTCCTCATGACTGATTAACACACACCGCAATCTCTGAAAATGCAAGAAAGTATGTGGAACAGATTGTAGTCCTAAAACAAGTTGCTTCACAATGACAAGGCACATGAACATTTGGATCTATACCCGGGGTGCTGGGACAACTGTTGTAGGCGGGGGTGCGGATAGCCACTGAACCAAATTCTAAACATTGGATATAACAGAAACCACTTTATGCCCTCCCCCCCAAGTTACAGCACCTGCATCCATACTTTCCATCCACCCTAAAATTAAATTTCCATACAGAATAGAAACTTTGGGATAGCTACTATGAATTTTCAATTGTGAACAGCAGAATCATAGAATCTTAGCAATGGACAGAACCTTTTAGTCCAGTCCCCTACACTTAATGGAGGTCAGTGATGGACCCTAGACAGGTACTTGTCTAACCTGCTCTTAAAAATCTCCACATACGAATGTTATGCTTTTATGTCAATACTAGATGCAAAAACAAGTTTATTTATTTGTACAGCACCATGGCATGCACTGCTCTTTACAGTCAAGAAGAAGGCACGTTCTTTTCTCTTCAAAGTTTTATAGGTTTTGTTTATTCTTTTAAAAATGCATTCAGGCTTATGTGTTTTTTATACTTTTAAGGATACATTTGAAGTGTGGATTCTTTTTAAATTTTACGAAGAGGCCTTTGGACCCTGAAAAGTCCAAGGCTGATGACTGCTGCACAGGAGTTCACATTTTAAAGTCAATCTACAGCAGTTTTTGATGGCCTTTTTAAAGCAAACCAAAGCTGCTCTTGGAAGAAACACAAGTTGTGCTGTTTTCAACACAACTATTTCCTTTAACCCTCCCTCCCTGGCTCGCTCCATCCCTCCCAATACCAAACAAAAACAGCAGAGAATTACTGAATAACCTTTATGGTTTCCTCATCTAATGCTATTTTATAATATAGATTAATTTAAAACTAAGTCTTGTAGCTGGTCAAACTGTTACATAATAAAAGTTGATGTGTTTTATGGAAGATAAACATTTTCTAACAAATCTAGTCTTTCCCACCAGGATAGCCTTAAAATTATTTGGAAAAGGGTGAATTTTTTTCAACACATCTCTATTTGGCAAATTGAAATGAATTTTTACAAGCTATACAGAAAGAGGGAATTTATAAAGGAAATGTTTGTTCAGCTATAACTAACCACAGATGTAATATCAGATGTCACACTAGATCTTAATCTTACTTAATCCTCTTTTACAACTGCTCTAAAACAGGAACAGATCTACAATGGACAATCAGAGTAAGTAAATCAATTTCTCGCCTTTTATCACAAAGATACATCAGTTGATTAGTTCACTGTAAGCAAAGAATTGTTTCTGATGTATCACTTTCTAACAGACATCAGCATAATCAGCTTTTTGGGAGATACAGTTTTGGGATAGCATTGGAGATTTAAAATCCAGTAAAATTTAATCTCACAGAACAAAAAGTTCAAGTACACATTCCACACAAACACCACTCTGAGTTCCCCCAGGGAGACATTTTTAAACAAAACTAAGGTTTATAAGCAGCTGTGTGACATATTGCAGACACTGCCTGCAAGAGGAAGGAATCCTTATAGTTTAGCAGATTTAAAAGTTGGGTTTGTTTGAAGACAGAATTTCTTTTACAGCCACATGGATTACACCTTTGGAACCAAGAGGGAGGTCACAGTGTTGAATCCCAGTGGAAAATGCAGTTTCTGCAGGCCATTATATGGAAACTTTTTGCCAGACTGCACTGTACAACCACTACCATCTTCATATTTAACCCAGTTTTTATCTTCTCTTGAGAAAGACAGCACAGGGTGATTTGTATAATGAAATCTGAGACTTTCGTACAAGTAATTTTCTTATCAGTTTATGTTTTTAAATGAAATATCAGACATTCCTGTAAAGTAACAAAGCAACATGTAACTGTATGCTCTGAAGACCGATGATACTGTGCAAGCCGTACAATATTTTTAGGGTAGAATACGACAGTAAATATAAGAACAAAATGGTTCTAATCACCAGTGCAAGAGCTGTCTGGGAAACTTTTATGTTATTTTTAAAAAAGTCACACAGCACAATTTCTTATTGGTACATGGGAATAAGCTACCAAAATACCCAGTTAACGGAATGTTCACTAATAGAAGACACCAAGCGCGCAGCAGATTGCTCCCCAGTTGATTAAAAAAAACCAAGACTCACACTTGGAATGGTAGGCACTTTCTTTCTTTCTGGACCTACAAGTGGACTTGCTGCCATCTCTCCTTTGGATCCCACTGTAGTGCTGCTAAGTTTACGTGACACGTCTTTGTCCCATTCTTCTTTCTGTTCACTTTCCACACTATTTGCCTGAGCCCTTTTTGTGTATGACACAGCAGGAGGAATTGATGGACCAACTGTCAAATAAAAATAAAATGACACTATCTAAAATAATCATTCTTTCTCCTGCTGTCAATATGCTCTGAAGTATGATTCTCCACCCACAAAAACCCTTTTGAATGTAGGACTGCAAGGTTGGTGTGCATGCTACCTGTAAAATGTGATAGTTGTGTACATTCAATGATCTTTAAATACATTTGAACCACCTGTCTATTCATTACAAATCTGAAGACGTGGTGTACATTCAGTAGTTCCCTGTTTTTTTTATTAGTATTAATTTATAAGCTTCAACTATAGTTGACGTTCTAATTTTTTTCCAAGTTCTAATTTTAACAAATTTTGAGCATCAAATGGCTGAAAAACAAAGCAAAGAAAATGGGATGGGCAAAAGGATGAAAAGGGAAACTGCTCCAAATTATCAAAAAATTATTTTTATCTTTTAAAACCTTTCTCTATTGTAGCATGGGCACTAATGCATCCCCAGAAAACTGGGCATTCCAGTACTTTGGAAATGGTTTGTGTCCCCCGCCCCGCTGTCTGTGTGACTCCATCTCCATCAATGAGACCGTGTAATCACCATCAGCTTGAGGTCATGCCACGTGCAGGATCCCATTTTGAAGAACACGCCACCCCGGCACCAGATCCTGCACACACCAGAGGCAGAGCATGGGGTCACACAGGTAATACCAGCACAGCATGTTCTTCAAGATGCTGGGAACAAACTGGACAAAAGCAGGACAGCACAACTTAAAACCAGAGGTGGAAAAAGTACCCAAAAGTTGCTTGAATAAAAGTGCAGCTGCTTGGGGTGGGGTGGATGTACTTAAGTACAAGTTATCATACTCCCCTCTGGAAAACTACTTGAGTAAAAGTACACAGGTGCACCCGTGTCACATCTAGATTGTATTCAAATATCAGAAATGAAAAGCAGCTGCACTTTCATTCAAGTAACTTTTTGGGTACTTTTCCCACCTCTGCTTAAAACTGGACAAATAGCCTGCCTACTCTGTCCTCACGCTCCTTAATCCAAGAGCAAAACGTCTGTCCATAAAATAATTAAGGCTGTGTCTACCCTTGGAGATAAAATCGCATTTAAAGGAGTTAGCTCGATATTAAAACATCACTCTCTTCACTTTAAATACCATTAGCTCGATTTATCGTGCCCTAGCATAGATGACAACATGTCGGTATTACGGGATGGGTATTGCATCAATTTAAAATTTAAAATAAAGGCTAGTGTGGAAGCACCATGTCTTTAATTTGAATTTATTAGCCTCCACAAGTGTTCCATATGTGTCCCATAAAGCTACACGGTGACCTTTCAAGTTTGGCTGCTTCCTTCTCCGCTGCTCTCAATCCAGGTGCACAGGAAGGTCACAGGAAGCCCATGAATTTCTGATTGAATGAGAATTTGAATTTGAATTCACCGAGCTTTGTAATTGAAAGCAAAATTGTGCAACAGCCAGTCTGGTTGATGAAAAAATGTGTGCTATGAGTTGAAGCATTTGGGGATCCCTGCTTGCACTGGTGGAGAAAACGCTGCAGGAAATGGTGCGATCTTCAGTTCATTTTCACAGAGTTACTGAGTGCTTTGCATTCTGGGATTCTAACATGAAACACACACAAGCAACTTGGGCTAAGGCACTGTGGGACAGGTACCCACAATGCACTGTTCATGCTGTGGAACTTGCGTAGGGCAATGGGGACACAGGAACTCAACACAGAAAAATGGTGGGCTGAATTTCAAGGTTTGCGGACACAAATTCAAATTCATATAAACAAGGTTAAAAATCGAATTTATCTCGTAGCATAGACAGCCTAAATCATGGGTGTCCAACCTTTCGGCTTGCCTGGGCCGCATACAAAATATATAATATAGTTAATGTATATAAATCACATAATAATGTTAAAAAGTTTACGATCTTGTGGGGCTGCATTACTAGCTGTCCAGGGCTGCATCGTGGGCCGCAGGTTGGACACGCCTGGTCTAAATTATGTTATTTAATTTATGCTTATATTGGGAGAATCACAGCTTCCTCCAACAGATCTTCAGTTTGGACTACCTGAGGATTTGCCCCAGTGTATTAATTTACTTCTGTGGGAAAAATCCCCACTACTGACTTGTGCAGGGGAAAAGGACAGGCAAGAGGCAGACATCATAGAGTAAAGGGAAAAAGGCCAAAGGTTCCTAAATAAAAACATTTTAGCATTTGACTGCCTGTTTAAAAACCTCTCATATTTAAAATATATTTTGTCCATTTTACATACCTACTAGAACCAGGAAAAGCATCCTTATAGCTTTGTAAAATCATCATCACTGGTTAAACTGACATTTTGGCCTTCAGTCTCAGAATGTATTTACCATTAAAACACAATAACCTGATGTCTTGGAATTTATTCAGATCAGGAGTTAATGATCTCTCCCACAAACAGATGAATTGTGAGCTTGCAATATGGTGTCTGATATTCAAAACTTTAAGAATTTATATTCAAAATTCTGCAAGGATTTAGTATGGAGTTAAAACAGGCATTGAACACCATACAGAATTTAAAACATGATAGCTACACCGAAGTACCGAACTCAAGAGTCAGTTCCATTAACCTGGCCCACGTTTACCACAGAAGCACTTGTACGGATAAGCAGCATCATGGTGTGGCGTGATGAGGCACACACAAAATGCACAGAAAGGTGGAGCTGCCAGGTTCACAAAACAAGGCACACTCAGATTTAAATTGGGTATGTTACTTTACTTGTTTGAACGTCATCCCCACCATGATCACTGAACCGTCGTTGTTTCTGATTGGTCGATATGCTCCGCTGGACTTTCAGGTGAGCAGGAGACTGCATCGAGCTGTTGTTGTGGTCACTGCTGGGTCGAGACCTTTGACTCAGGCTACCGCTGGACAGGGATTCACTTCCTTCAAACTACAAGCGTAAGGAAGAATTTACAATTTTTTTTTTTTTTAAATAAAGACTAATTAACATTATCAGCATGGCCATGTCATTATATAGTGAAGGATTCCTACGTAAAGCACTTAATTTGGTCATTAAGGATTTTGAATGAAATGGGCTTTAATAAAAAATTGCCTCTTCTAAAATTCAAGACTGGAAACTCGTAACTTCAACCACTGTTTAAACTAATCCTGCTCATGATGAACTGTGAAGATCAGTCACCCTCTGTACACGTGCTCAAATTACATCAGCCTAAACATGAATGAGCATGTTTGACAATGTACAATTAGAGCTCAGAATGATGAACAGTATTTTAAAAAAAAGAAAACCTAGGAGAAACTCAATATTAAGATTATAAATTATCTACTTTGAAAGCTTTTGTTTTCTTTAAAACAACATTTTTAAATGTCAGCACAATTTCAAAATACGTCGAACTTGGAATAAGAATTTAAGTCCAGAAATTAAGTTCAGACAGCAAAGCAGTAATGACATAAGGCCATTTTACTGCCTTTAACAGAGTGTTTAGGCCTGGGTAATCCATCCTTTGGCTTCACAGGCTCTAACAAGCACTATGAAGAAAACTGTTACTAATGACAGTGTGCTTTACAAATCTTTCCATCAAAGCAATCTGTGTCTAAGTTTAAGTTTAGACAGATTCCTCCTCTGTACCAAAGTACAGGAGCTCTGGGGTGGGCTATGGCTAGTGAGGGAATGCACTGGAGGATAATTATATCAGACATGCAGTCACAGAGGTGAAGAAGCGTTGGGAGGTAATGTGAAAAAAGTTCCGCCATGAGCAAAATCCGAGTCTGGCTGGATCTACTGAGATTATTGAAGATGTTAAGTAAATTCAGCTTTCTGTTAGTTTCATAGGAGTTAGAGAGTGTTTCCTGTCCTAGTTCAGGTCTAATTCACAAAGGGATTAAATGTCTCATAATTCTCTAAGAATTAATACAATAAGATTAATAATACACCCTTGTTCATTTAAAATATTTAACAAAATAGCATACCCATACACAGTGTTTTGGAAGAAGTACTGCCACTGTGAAATGCTGTATTTTCTGTTTGTCTAACTGCATGTCACATTTAATATTTTATTGCACTTAAAGTGACAGTGAAAAAGGTAACATTTAAACTTCACACAATTTCTGCATAATAAAAGCTACTGGTTTACAAACAATGCATTTACAGAGACAAATTCAAACTTCAGACCATCTAATCTTGCATGCGCCAATGAATGAGAGTACCCTGGTAATCTAATCCTTAAAACAGAGCAATCATCTCAATGTACTTGTGACTTAGAGTTCTACACGGCGGAACATCACCACATGGGAAGACTAATTGTGATGAAGTCCCTCCTAAAACTTCCAAGTCAAATCACACACCCAGTAACTAGAAACTCTCCCTGCTCCCTGGCTTGGCAGACCTCAGTAGCTTCATAAAGAGTTAAGAAACTGGCCAGGTCCCAATGTGTTTATCCCACTCTCACAGGGTAGCCAACTTCTCGAGGTCTGAACAGTCCTCTCATGTCCATTAATTCTTGGCATGGCTGAGGTAGTATTGCCTAAGTGTGTTATCCAGCCCCGCTCATCCTACATTGCACTTCGGTGGCCAAGAGAAGCCAGGGACAGATGATGCTGATTTACAATTAGGCTGCACAGGAATCATCACTTTGCCCAGTGAATTCCAAAAATAATTTTGTTTGTATTTTTTTTTAACTGATGTCATTTCTGTAAGACACTTCCATAAGACCAGATACAAAGCTCACTGAAGTCTACAGAAAGACATCTGGCAGCAGCCAGAATTTTCCAGATTTGCAGAAGTGGGTCTGTCCCACGAGAGCTCATCACCACATAGATTGAAAACAAAAAAGCAGCCCAGCAGCACACTAAAGACAAGCAAAATAATTTATTAAGTGATGAGCTTTTGTGGAACAGACCCACTTCTTCAAATCTGGAGAACCTTCTCTGCGCGTTAAATATTGAGTCTGTTCTGGTGTGGCTATGATCTGAAGAAGTGGATCTGTCCCACAAAAGCTCATCACATAATAAATTCTGTTACTCTTTAAAGTGCTACTGGACTGCTTTTTTGTTTTCATAGTCTATAGACTAGCATGGCTTCCTCTCTGTTACTATTCACCATGTAAATTATATTGTTAGTCTTCAAAGTGCTACTGGACTGTTTTTTTGTTTTGTGAAGATATAGGCTAATGCGGCTACCTCTCTGGGGCAACTTAACAGGTTTTGGATCAGGACCTCAGTAAGTCTTTTCACTATGAGTAGTGGATTTTTTTTTCTCTCTCTCTTTCCCCCCACCCAATTCCTTCATTTTGATGGACACAATAGACAATAGTGAGTAGAGCTGAATTTCAGAGCTTTTCAATTTTCCACATACACCACCACCGCCAATGGAACTTAACTGTCATCATCAGTGCCGCGGCTGTTACGTTTTTGGAACTCTCCTGAATATCATCAAATCATGTACAAAGCTCAACTGTCTTATAATGTGGTAAAAAGGGAACAATGACATTTTATTTATTAAATATGTGTAATCCAGGTCTGCAAAGTCAGGTTGGAGGATAAATGAACTGTCACCCAATCCAAGCTAAACTAATTCCTGAAAGTCTTAGACAAGGTGATTATAAAATCAAAGAACAAAACACAGCACGCATGTTCACTGCAACTAGATTTAAAAATCAAATTGGCAGATATAAGTTAGATAAAACTTACTTCAGGTGGTTTTCTGCCTAGAAGCAGGTAAGTAGCCATAACTTCATCATACTTTTGCTTTACTAAAGATTCATGGATCTCCTCTCTTGAAAAACCCATAGTGACCATTATGTCTATCAATAAACAAACAAGCAAACAGTTTTTTCTTAGCCAGACAAATGTCCTACAGATTCTTGATAATTTATCCACATTGAAAATGGAAAACAAAATCAGAAGAGAACCGATGAGTCTACAATTCAAATGAATCTATGCACTGTTTCTCTGTAAAAGAGAAGAGCCGATATTTAGCTGGCTCCCCATCCATTCCCCCCTCACCAGGGTTCCCAGGGCTATGGCTGCCGATAGAGCTCTGTGCCTCAGATGGCTCCCTGCCACAGGGCTGCTGGGAATTCCCATCCTCGAAGCCGGGGTTTCCGCAGCTGAGGCTGCCAGGAGGGGCTTCAGCTCCCAGACCCTGATACTGGGGCTGGTCGGGGCTCCGGATCCCAACCCCTTCTGCTAAGGGGCATGGGGCTCTGGCTGTCACCCCCATGGCAGCCTCCCAGTCCCTACACTGCTGTAGGGCAGGCAGGGACATGGAGCCCCACCACCAGCCCTGCCACAAGATCCCCAGCTGGGGGGAACACTGTTGAGGAGGTACCAGTAATGCATGCCAGCATGTACCACCACAAAAAAAGCCCCGAATCTACAAAATATTTATTCTTCAGTAATGAAAAGACTACTGGTCCTCTTTTCAGTGTCACTACTCACTTGAAAACTTTGTGCTTATGATAATTAAATGAATAAATTAAACTTTACCTAACCTGGAAACCCAAAATGTAGCTCTACAAAAAGCACTGTGAATAAACTACAATTTCTTATGTAAATAAATATCAAACACATTTTTCATTTTGTAATAAACCAATTCCCTTTGTGGCACTCCCAACTTATTCTATTTGCAATAAGACATTTGTCTATTTCCATATAATATGAAAACCCTTACCTATTCTTTTGATGTCATTAAAATCTGGTTCTGGCTCAGTATATGGCTTTAATTCTTCCTCTTCATGGCCAACATTCATCCACCGATCCTTCATAATTTGCTAGGAAATTAAATCTCAGCTAAAGTATTACACCGTTTACTAAATTAGTGCTTAAAAGCAAACTGAAAGCCTCCCATTGATTTTAATGGGATCAAATCAGCCCCTATAAACTCTGGTTTAGAAAACAAGATGTTTCTTAGCTTTAGCATCAGCCAATACATATATATGGGAATGACAGGCGGCAATACTGCTTGGCTAACTAACCAGGAACAGGACTTTTATAAAAGGAATTCTTGTATCACAGCAGTGCTCAAAAGCTACCACCACCTGCATGGTGAAAAGACAGACATTAATTGCCCTTTTCTGTAGTTACCATAATAAACCACAGGCACTCTTAAGTGAATGTTTGGGGAAATATCTGCAATTTCTAACTTGAGATGCAGCTGGCTTACAGGTTGAACCTCTCTAGACCAGCACCCATGGGACCTGACCAGTGCCGAAGTAGAGAAATTTGCCAAATCATGGCAGACCAATATTGTTCAGCAGCATTACCAGTACTTCCATGGCTGACTAGACTCTTAGAAGACAGCTAGAGGTACATTAGAGCTAACAGCACAGAACAGTAAGAGCCAGGACTGGTGGCTGTAAACAAACTTTATGGGATCAGGGGAAACTTGACCACATCCATGATAAGTGGATATCTGGCCAATTAAAATCATGCCAGATGATGGATGTTGCCAGACCAGAGAGGTTCAACCTATAAACAGGTTCTTTCTAGCTGTGTACTTTTCAACAAGGCTTTTCAAAGAAAAAATAAAACTTATGTCCTGTCATTATTTCACAAGAATATTTCATTACTGTTCACACATTATACAGTTTAACATGTCATTTTTGTCTTTAAGGCAAAAAGTTTTAAGCAGCAACATCTAAAGAAGGCTCAGAGTTTGCAATAACCATGAAGAGCAGCGAAGAAAAACTCCCTGAAACTAGTGCCGCTTCAGCTGCACACACTTATCTCTGGAGATGGTAGACTCATGTTTCTAATTAGAACACCTGGCAACATGTTGTTTTTGATGCGCTGTTTATTCTGATCTGCTCTCACTCTCTTCTCAGCTGTCCCTCTGCTCTTTGAGCCCTCAATACTCTTCTATAGCCTTCACTCCACCATCTCTTCTCCCATGTCCTGGCTTTCTGCTCTCCTTTGTTCCAATTAATTCATGCCCCTTACTTCCTCCCTCCCTCACCTCTTAAGATACTTCACATGCATAAAAAAAAATCAGAACTTTTCAAAATCCTAACAGTACGTTTAAGCATCATTATGATTGAATCCTCATCTCTGCCTCCCCGATCTGTAACTCTCATACTCTCTGCTTGGACATTCCTAGCACAGTCGGACGCTCAAGTGGGCTGAAACTCCCATTTAAATACTGAAATACAATTAAAAACTGTTCTGAAATAATTTCTCCAAATAATTTCAGATCTGGTGTAAAAGTCCCACTACGTTCCCCAATGACAGTTGTCATTAGCCAGACAGGGCTATAAATACTGGCTATAACCATATTTTTCTGTGGATTGACTCACTTAAAAATACATTCACCTGAAGAAAAGAACTGTTCCTTGTTCGGCACTCTCAGGACTTGATTGGCCCTCAATGACTAAGTTTACAGGACTAGGGGAGGTCAGTGACTGTTTCTGGCCACTGACCCCCTACTCCCAGGCTCCCTTCCTTGCTACTGGGCCTGCTGCCTGCCCGGCCACTTGACTCTGCTCCTGCCTAGGCCAGGCTCCCAGCCCCCACCCCTCTGCCACTGGTTTACCAGCCAGCCCCTGCTCCCAGCTGCCAGGGCTCTCTGGTCTAACAACATCAGGACCACTTATACTGAGGGAACAGAGAAGTTCAAGTGTACTTTCATTCCATGCAACACAGTTAATATAACAGACTCACATCCATGCATTTTTAGGAGGTTTCTCTCTTCGGCACAATGAAGAATTATTCAGAGGGAATCCCAAAGCTCCACCAAGTGTTCTCCTTAAACACATACCTATCTCTTATTAAACAGCTAGAAGCAGAGCTTATCTTTCAGCCACAATGACAGGTAGCAAAGCCTCTTTAGAGGCCAACACAAATGCCAGACTGACCAGATAGACATGTGGCCACCAAGCTACTCTCCTCACCACAGACTCCAAAAGTGTGACCTCCACAAAACACATGAGCTGAATCCCATTAAGAAAAAAAGGCTCAGTTCTGCCAGGATGAAACCCAGTGTATTGTGTTATAATATGCTAAATTCACTGAGCTTTGTCAATTAACCACATGACAAATATTATCTAGTTATTGTTCAATATCCAAAAGAGCTCACTTGCAGGAAAGCACTTTTAGAGTACATGGAAATGATCCAACCTCAGAAGGATCAATATTGTATTACTAGGGAGTTCAGACTGGCTTTTGGTCACTTAACTGTACAGAAATAACCTTGATACAGGATATTTTAAAATCTGTCTATCAACCCAAACTGTATTTCAACTGACCAGATGCTATGCAATGCAATTTTGTCTGGCATACTATGGAAGACTGACTTTATTAGTCTCAAAAGATTCACTTTTTAAAATTCTTCATAACTGTAGATCTCCATCATTGTAATTTTTCTACCTCATTTCTTTTAGACCTTGTAACCTTGTCAATTTAAAAAAAGTTCAAAGGAGTTTCTGGAATTGGACCTGCCCCTAAACAGCAAAGTCAAAAATATCTGTGATTGTAAAACAACACTTCCCTCTTTTTAAAATATGTTTCTCTGTTAGTATGGGAAAGACCTACACAAACCAGGTTTATAAAATTTATATAAACACAAGCACAAAGGCTAAGCTTACTGTTTAAGGTGCTGTTTTCCAATTCCAATTTTGCTGCCACTGTGTCTAGTGAATACCCTCTTGGATGTTTTTTGGGGGGTGGGGGGGGAGAAGAAATCATGCCCTGGAGCAGCACGAGAAAGTCACGAGAGTGCACGGCTCAGAAATAACAAATGAGTATGAACAAAAGTGTAAAGCTGCCTATGCAAAATGCTGTCAACTAAAAAGAGAATAGTATTTTTAAATGTTTTCAGCTCCGATCACCACATATATTAATTGCTACAGACACAAGCACAATATTTTCTGATGGAAATGCAAATTTAAGGTCGATTTTGTCCTTCTAGGCTCACATGCTGAAGAGGACTAGAAGCAGCTCTCAGACAGATACATAAACAATTTCTTTCCAAGCCACATTGCCTAAAATTTTCACCACAAACAATACTTGATATCTCATTAATAAAATGTATTTTTGTGGTGGCTCTCTTCTTCAAATTAAAGGATGGACTCTTGCCCAGTATTTCATTTCAAGAGTACCTCAGACTGTTTATTCACTCTCTTTTTAAAGATACTTGGCAGCAACCCATTTTCTACCCTTGAAAAGCAGGCTCCTGTGTGGCTGCAATGAATACTACTCTAAAGGGACAAGAATGGGGTTCAGACAACAGAAGTAGTTGATTGTCATACTTATAAATATTGAGGGGACAAGTTACGTCTCTAGGATTCCAAGAATCTTTATTGTCAAGAATTGGACCTGAGTCTCTCTACAAGCAGAGCCTTTTTAACAGAAAATTAGAAGAAGCCAATGATACTGCAGTCAGTCTTTTGGATTCTTGCGGTGACGAAGCTCTTATCAGTGTTTTCTCTAGGGAGGAATATAATGTAATTCATTGCAGTCAACCAAGCAAAAGACACCACTTCCCTTCCCCCTTCCATCAACTGTTGCACAGAGCAGCTATTCTAAGGTGAAAAACACTTTGTGACAAATAAAGTAAGCCCGGCTGGAAAGAAAAGATAGTATATGAGCACAGCTCGCTGTGAGTACATGTTCTAGTTAGGTATACCAGAAGTGCAAATCACTACACTAGAAAGAAAAATAATTAAATGTGCTTAATTCTCTGGAACACCAGCCTCTGCCATGAAAGCCAACCTATGAAGATGAAATAAAGGTCACTGGTGGCTAATGCACACTAAACTTAAAACATTTTATCATCCTTTGTACTTTTTATTGTGACTACTGAATGGATACTATCACATAATAAATCTTCCTCTGCCACAGACCCCCAAAAGCAATACAAAAGGGCACTTAGCTGTGTGTTCTGAATCTATAAACAAATAAATATTTGGCTATTTGGTAGAATAGGAATCATGAGCCAATCAGCAAACATATGCTGTCACAGGAATGAGCATTTTAAATTCAACTATGTGAATACGTTGTATATTCTGAAACATCCTAGGAAACCCAAACTACTAGGAACCAGATTTCTACCCTTCCCACAATATATCTCCCATATACTTCTGCAGAGAAAATAGCATGACTCCATTCAATATGAATTCTCATAAAACAGATGATTTTTAGCTTTAGGACAGGCCAGAACGAGTAATACACTTTCTTGGTTACCAAGGGATACATTATTAATGCCTAGGAAGTTTGGAGAGCAAACAAGAGTAAGCAAAACTAGCTAACAACCACTGAGTTTACCATTGTAGTGGGTTTCAATATTTGTATTTATGATACCAAGCAAATGAAAACTCACTTCCCATTACAGACAGAACTATTAAATTTGCCTCCACATTCCAGGCAGTAGGCTGGCAATTTTAAGTTATGGCAAGAACTCTCAGACATTGCTTCAAACTTCCACGCCCCGCCCTGACCCAGCCAAAAAAGTTACTCCAAACAAGCAACTATAAACCTGTTCTATTTTTTTTCCCCCACATTGTTTCAACTACCACACTGTTGGATCATTTGCACCAGTTCAAATGGAAGCAGTCTGCACTTCCTAATGGTCTGAAAGTGACAGTCCTTTGATCAGCCAAAGTTTAGTAAGGGAAAAAGAGTCCATTGCTTATGGCCTCATATTCAAATTGCACTGCTTTCTCACACTACTAGAAACCGCAGGCTTCAAACATAAGTAAAGTGGGATTTCACATCCAAAAATAATGCCCTATCTGGTTACTGAAATAAGTAATTCATTCTTGCTCTCAAGATAATTTCAGAAAGAAATTACTTACTTCCAAGCTCCCTCGTTTTATTGGATTCAGTACCAATAGTTTTTTTAGTAGATTTTCACAGTCTGTGGACATATAGAATGGAATACGGTACTTCCCCCGTAATACTCTCTCCCTCAGTTCCTAGGAAGAAAATAAAGAGAAGAAACTATATTCTTGACACTGAAAAGTTTGCAAATTCAAATTGAGATTTCAAATTTCATCTGTACCTTTAAATTCTGACCATCAAATGGCAATGAGCCACTGACTAGTGTGTAAAGAATAACTCCAAGACTCCACACATCGACTTCTGGGCCATCATATTTTTTTCCTTGAAAAAGTTCAGGAGCAGCATAGGGTGGGCTTCCACAAAACGTGTCTAGTTTGTTGCCAATTGTAAATTCATTACTAAAACCAAAATCTGCAATTTTAATGTTCATGTCTGCATCGAGTAGAAGGTTCTCTGCCTACAAGAAAAGCATGGGGGAAAAATGAACAATTTATACAAGAAAAATAAAGATCAACAAATATGTGTTCGCCATTTGTTCATAAGAAAAGTCATATTTTCCAAAATATGCATTGTGATTGTAATTCAAGACCAAAGGATGCAAACCTTGTGAACACACTACTGAGAATAGTCATTTAAAATATTTGGAGGCCAGTTCTGAGATGCATATCAACATAATTCAAAGGCTTCCTTCTTTGGACAATAATTTACAGTGTATAAAGTTAGACAGCAGTTAAAACTAGCTGATTGTGGATTCAAAAGCAACCTGGTTCTTTTAAGCAGAAAGCTTTGGCCTAGAAGACTTAACCAATTTATTCTGAAAGGATATAAATTGAGTTCTATGCATGTTGCCCTGTGTCAAGGTATCTGTGTGAAGACAAGGGGTTGATTATCATTGGTTACTAAAGCATGTTGATTTAAATTAAACATAGCTTATATGTGGTACACTTTTCTAATTAAGAAGATACACTACATCTGCATGAATTTATTTAAGCAGTTATACAGCTTGAGACACTCTTAATTTTTACATACTTTACATTAGAAAAGAGTGAATTTTTCTTTTTTTTTTTTTACTTTTGATGCAAGTCAAGGTGCATTTGGATAAAAATTGGAATTTAACTGTACAAAACAATTTTATAGAACTGTTTTATCACTTAAATAGAACTATCTTAAATATGCTGTATATATGAGAAGAATGGCTGATCAAAACAAGTTTTGCATGCAACATTTACTGATTAGACAAAAGGAGGTATCTTTAGTTATTAAATGGAACTGGTTGTTTCTGGTCACTGGGCCCCTCAAGATATTTAGAACTAGTTGAACTCATCTTCTCACATCTCACTTTTATTTAGAAATTGGAAGGAAAAAAAACCCAGTTTCCTTGTTTTTCCAACTCTCCTTAGAGCTGGTCTTTGAACTACATTAGCAGAATAAACTCAATTGAAGAAAGTACGCTCTTCCCCACACAAAAAAGTCCTACTGCTGCGAAAAGCTGATCCTGCACTTCAACTAACTGTTACCAGTGTCTAGATAGTGACTTTCACCAGGTCAGTGGTTCAAATTTGTTTAAAAATTTCAGCAACAAATATGTACTGTGTAATTACTTAAACTTAATTATAGTAAGCTTAGGCCTCAATAAAGATTTGCACTTTAATTTTTAAGCAGGTTTGTTTTTAAAAAGAAAATTTAAATTTATTTTAAATAAAAATCCATCTTAAATTGAGAAAAAATGTTCAGGGTTTTTCCCACCCTCATTTAGAATTTTAATACAGAAGTGTCTACTTAAACAATAGCTATTTTGTGGTACTTTCTGTATTTTATTTCACCATTCTTTCCTTAAGCTTCCCCTCCCCCATCATTATTCAGCAGCAGCAGGGCAAATCTCAGAAACACGTTTCGCTAATGTGCCATGTGTGTTCACACAATGGAATATTAGATAGTGTATAGAAAAACAGATTACACAGAAAACAAGAAAATACAGCTAACAGGCTGCTAAAAAGTAAACTAATTGTTGGCTTGTTTTGTTAATCCCATCACTTGAACTGTTCTTCATGACCTCAATATCACTTGCACTGAAACCCACGGAGTTCTTTTACAGTCAAAAGGAAGCCAGATTTGGCTTCCTCATGACTCCTTCCAACTACACTCCAGCAAGTCTCTTGGTATGCAGTCAGTGTCAATTTGCCTTTTATACCGGTCACTTGGGAGAATCCCTGACCTCCCTTTCTAATTCTGTTTGGAAACTATTTAAAAAGATTACTGAGCTATTCTGGAGACAAGAACCCTTGCTAACTTGTAGAAGTAATTAGAAAGATTGGAGAAAAGAGAAAATGAGGGAAGGGAATACACAAGGAGAGAAGAAATTCTTGGTTCTATTTTAATTTATCAAAAATCATAATTGAAAACAGTTCAAACCATTTCTGTACTCAAACCTGGACTACTTAAATTATTTCATTGTAACTTGAGGATGCTTGCTGTTAACTGTACCCAGCATATCCTTAGCTATAAAAGCTCAGCCTTTGGTCTGTGAGCTGGTGCATCTCAGGATACAATTATTATATTTTAAAAAGGAAATATTCTGAAGTTACAATGAACTCTCTCTTTATTGGTTAATCCTTTACAGCTAATTCTCTTTTAGGCTTTTGTTTGTCTTTTCACAAGAAAGAGAGTTGCCTAAAAATCATCCTTTAACACAGCATTATCACCAGATTTTCTCATACTTAGGGACCTACCAAATTCACAGTCATGAAAATAAACCACAAACCAAGAAATCTGTTTTTTCTTGCAAAATCTGGCTATTAGGGGGCGCTGTGTATTACTGCCCTTATTTCTGCACTGCCTTCAGAATTAGATGCCCATCTAGCAGCCACTGCTCTCTGGCACTCCAGCTCTGAAAGCATCACTGCCACTGGCAGCAGTGCAGAAATGAGAATGCCAATACAACATCTTGCCACTCTCAGTTCTGTGCTGCTGGCAGCAGCACTGCCATCAGAGCTGGGAGCCTTGCCAGCAGCTGCCACTCTCTCTGCCTAGCTCTGAAAGCAGCTCAGAAGCAAGACTGTCAATACCACAATCGACCCCCACACAGTAGCCTTATGTCCTTCCGCAGTTTGAGAAATGCTTACTTTAAGCCCATGCTTATATTTGAAAACACATATTCATGCTTTGTGACACCACAATGAAATTTAAATATCTGAAACTGTGAAATTCTAGATTTTAAAATGCAGTGATCGTGAATGAGTACCAGAGGACAAGGGGAGACAGAGACATCAGAGGGTTAGAGACCCTTGATGATGACCTCTTCTCAAGCAGCAAGTTTTGATATTATTCATTTGATATCGCAAATGGATATGTAGGCTGTTGGTCCCAATTGACAAATATTTCTTGACCGTTAAGTCTTTCCCAGATGATTCAAGATTGCTTTCAGGTTTTCTCCTAAGGTGAACATTTTCTGTAGCCATTTCTGTATGGAACGTTATCAAAGTTATGCTGCAAACATAAATTCCCGAAGATCTTAGGGTTGCATGAAAATATTTTCAAGGATTAAGGCCTCATCTGCCTTGGTATTCAATTCACACCGTTCCAAAGGCAAGTCTCTTCTGGTAACCTGCACCTCCCTAAGAAAGCCATATGCTTGTAGCTAGGATGACTGCCTCACATCAGTTGAAGTTGCCACAGGCCTAGCTGCCACACCCGTATCATGGAGCTGTGCTAGGAGGGAAGTATGTGAAACAAGCTGTCCGTCAGTAATCAGTTGTTTAAGATCCTCTCCGAAATCCTGCAGGATCTCGCCAGTGAACGCTACAATGTTTTCATAAGTCAAAAATCCATTTTGCCAAGAGCAACTGACGCTGGAGAACCTCATCTCCCAGCTTGCAGAAGAGTAGTTTTATGCATCTGCAAAGTAATTTTCTGGGCTCCCTGTTTCAGGGGATAACTTTCAAAGGACCATGGTTTCCATTGTTTCTAGACTGCAGATACCACAAGGGATTCTATCACAGACTATGAGTAAAGCAGCTCAAATCCAAAAGACAAGACCTGGTACCAATGCACTGCACATTTTCTTGTACAAACTCTCAAGACTGGTGTTTGTGAGATGAGTTTTGCAGGATCCAAAAGTCCTTCAGTTAAAAGCATTTTTTAGCTAACTTGGCACACTGGTGTGCAGAAAGTCCAAGAGCTTGTGATACCTTTCTTGGTTTACTTCTTCCAGTACCCTCATTGTGTTTGTCTGTGCTGGGTAGTTCTTGGAAGGATTTGTAGTCAACCAGTTTAAGAATGATTACAGCAGAACCATCTCATCTGCAGACAGTACATTTAGGTTCTCAGTCTGAAGCTCCACATCACGGTCTTGGATCCAGACCTTCGTCAATAAGGGAAGATTACAGAATAGTTTTGGGTGCTACTCTGTGACAGCAGAAATGAGAGTGTTACATCTAGCCATGATGCAAATGCTGCTTTCCATTCACTGAAAAGCCCATGTGTCCCTTCTCACAAAGTATTAAAGGTGCTAGTAAGGATAAGGAGCAGGGGGACCATGATGGAGGACACCAGGAATTAGGATCCCTAAGTCTTTAGGGAATAAAATAATAGCAGTAAACCTTGGATTCCCTTTCAAAAGGTGTAAATCATCAACCATGACCCTAGAGAAGACGACGGCTATTTGCTATCATCAGAAGCTAAGGAGTACTTCACCAGAAGTAATGGAGGAGAAGCGGCATTAGTATTAGACACACCTCATCACTAGTCAGTATCAGTCTGTGAAATACTTGCTACCAGAGGAGGCAAACCTTAGTAGAAGCTAACAGTGATGAATTGGTACAGATAGAACAGATCTGCCAGTACCATAAAACTCCTCAGTACTGGTACCCAGGTCCCAAGTAGAGGTAAATCACTGACACTGATACCAGAATGGTTGGTACTGAAGAAGCCAATACTGTGTGCTTCAGTGTTGCCCATGCTTCTGGTGAAGTGACTGGATCCCCCATGGATCACAATGGGTCCTGCAGACAAATGCAGATTTATGTTCCTTCGAGCTTGCTTCCAGTTTAGGAGAACTAGATCTCATCACTTTCAGATCAGAATGCTCCTCTGCCCCGCTGCCATTAGAGTTATTACCAGCTAAGAAGGGAGACTATCCACATCAAAGGAACAGGCTGATGAAGAGATGACAGCACAACAGCATTTGCTGATGACAACTGATCAGGATTTTTTGCCCCAGGGATCCTGGGGTCTAAAGAGGGATCAATGGATTTTTCCATTAAGAACATTTTTAGATATGCATCACTAACTTTCTACATTCTCCACTGAGAATGATTTACAAATCAATCTCCTGTCAGCAACATGCCCTTCCCCAAACACATGTGGTGTGACCAAAATAAAGGGGGATTACTGTTTCCCTGGAGGGGCATTCTGAAACCCAGGCAATTTTGGCTCCACCACAACAGGCAGGATGCTATCCTGGGTAGATCCTGAAAGAAACAAGTTCCCTGCAACAGGCACAGAAATAACTATTTGCAAAGATCAATAAAACCTGCACAGTGAACTAAAGCACTCATATACATCAGCATTCCAACTCTGAACCACAAATACTTGTAGCGTGCAAGAAAAACAGACCCCTCCCCCAAGATTTCTCACAAATTTTAGAAGACATGATTAATATGCATTAAAATCCCCAGAGAAAAGAGATAAAACCCCCAGATTTCTCTCACATGTTAAAAGGCATGATTAGTTTAACCATTTTACTATGAATTTTCTTAATCCTTAAACCACGATAGCTGGAAGTATTTGAGAGTATAATAAACATGCATCAAAAGGAGCTTTTTCATTTTCAATTTGCTGTTATTAGTATATCATTTCTTAGGTTACAATTCTGTCAAGGATATTTTTTAGTAGAAGTCAGGGACAGACAGCAGGCAAAAAACAAACATTTGTGGAAGCTGGCAAGCTATCCCTGACTTCTATTAAAAATACCTGGGCTGGGAGGAGGGGGATAACAAGCAAAGCGCTACTGGGGTTTGCAGCTGTTACAGCCTCTACTGCCCTGAAGCTGCTATAGCCATGGTCCAGAACTCACAGAGGTCCTACAAAGTTTTCCGTGACGGAGTCATACCATTAATCATAGGACTACATCTACACCAGAGGGTTTTGTTGACAGCAGAGCATCCATATTCCCAAGGGGGTCTGTCAACAGTGAATGGACAGAGTGTGGCACTTCTGTCAACAGCATTATCCTGCTCCCCACGAGGAAGAACGCCTGTTGACAGATCTGGCAACAAAAAGCCAGTCTGGACATTCTGGGGGGCGCTTTGTCAACAGAAAAGACCTCCAGGGTGCAGTGCAGGTGCCCTGGGGGAAGCTCTGTCCACAGCAATCAAACCGTATCATCCCTGTTTCTGGCCATCCTGAAAGCTGCAGGGAAGCCGGGAAACCCTGTGGCAGAAAGCTGAGAGCATGAAAACAGCATAGCAATGCACAGCTGTGTCCCACACCCTTGCAGCCACTCCCTCCCTGAGATCCTCCCTAGGCCCTTGAGGGAGCAGATCGAGGGGTCAAAGGAGCCACCCCAGGGCACCAAGAGACGGGCCCCATCCCAGACCAGGACAGCGGTCAAGGCCCTCCTAGACCTGTGGGGCAATGAAAAGACCCTCCTCGATCCCAAGGCAAAGCAACACAATGCCTCCACCCAGCTGGCCACTACCCTGATGGCACAGGCCCACCCTGCCCACACCATGAAGCGGGTGCAGGTCAAGGTGAAAGAGCTCCAGTAGAACTACACTTGGGCCCACAATAGCAGCCAGCGACTTGGAGCAGGAACCACTACTTGCCCTTATTTCCGGGAGCTGCACCAGCTCCTGGGGCCAGACAACACTTCCCCACTGACCTCCCTTGTCAATACGGTGCTGGAGCCCTCCCCACCAACGCTCCGCATGCAGCCGGAGCCCAAGGAGGAGGAGAGGAGCAGCACCCCAGGACCCAACCCCCACTGGAGCCGGACATGGGGTCAGAAGCAAGTGGCAGCACACTGGTCATCGCCCTGGAGTCAGCACCTACCAGCCAGGCCACCTCCAGTGCACCTTCAGAGCTAGGCGAGGGCCCCTCCAGTAAGTACCCCGGGTGTCGCAAACCCCAAGGCATGGGAGGCAGTCGCAGACGGGGTGCTCTGCGGCCATTGCTGGCCAGCTTGGGTTGAACCTTGCATTGCAATCACAGCACATGGATCACTGTGCAAGATAGTGTGTCCCACCCAGACCCAGCAGGCAACCACCGGGCAGAGATGCCAGCCTGATCCCAGGCAGACTGAGGAGTGCGGCTCCCAGCACAAGGGCATGCCTGCAGGTGAAAAGTCAGCACCTGCTCCCAAGGACAGCACTAGGAGCTACATGTGTGGGTAGGGAGAGGTCTCAGAGAAGGCCAGCACTCAAGGTCCCTGCTCCCCTGCGGGGTCACAGCCCTCTACCTCTTCCATGGGCTGAGGCTCCCCCAACCCTGTCCCAAGCCCCCACCCCACACTGTAAATAGTTCATTGCACTTCACTTTGTTGTAAATAGTTTTGTATTACAGTTTCTTTTGCACTGGTTCCCTCCCTCCCCACCCCCAGTAAAATACAGTTATTTGTTCACCACACCCGCATTCCTCTTCATTTTGCAGGGGTTGGGAAGGGGTGAGTGGTGAAGGGAGGGTTTGTGGTGGGGATGGCAGAGGGCTAAGGGCTTGAGGAGTGCCCTCAGGAGGATCATTAGGGACTGTGGGGAAGCTCTCACTCAGGGCCTCGTGGATCTGCAGACTGTCCTGATGTACCTGGCGGATCAGAGCTGTGTCTGGCTGCTCAGACACACCACCAGCATCCGCCCCCACACCCTGGGAGGAAGGCCTCCCCCTTTTCCTTCACTATGTTGTAGAAGGTACAACATGCAGCCACAACTTGAGGGATGTTGTGCTCCCTAACATCCAGATGGGTGAACAGGCACTTGAAGCATGCCTTGAGGCAGCCAACGGCACACTTGGCCTACATCTGGGCCCAGCTGAGTTGAGCATTAAAGAGTTCCTGGCTTGGGTCTAGCTGGCTGGTGTACAGCTTCTTAAGCCAGGGCAGGAGGGGATAGGCCGTGTCCTCCACAATGCACAGAGGCATGTGCATGTCCCTGACTGCCAGCTCCCAACAGGGGAGGAAAGTGCCCACCTTCATCCTCTGGCAAAGGCTGGAGTTGTGGAACACAGGGAAGTCATGTGCCCAGGCCAACCACCTGATGCAAATGTTGATCAAGTGTACACGGTGGTCAACCAGAACCTGAAGCACCATTGGAGAAATATCCCCTTCAGTTGATATACTTGGCTGCACTATGGTCCAGGGCACAGATTGGGAATTGGGCCCTGTCGATAGCCCCAAAACAGTTTGGGAACCCCAGGGCAGCACACTCAGTCACACCCACATCCCCAAGATGGATGACCCTCTGCAGCAGGAGCACGTTGATGGCCATCACAACCTGCAAAAAGAGAGGACCGGACACATGTCAGCAACTAAGAGAGGGAGCTCCTGGGGCCCAGAATGGGGGTCCCCTGCCCCCCCCCAACCACTCCAGGATCCTCCCCATGTGAGACTGCACCACCCTCCCCAGGCAGCAGGGCTGTGTGAGGGTGAGATGACACAGTGCCCCAGGGACAAGGCTTCCCCCCATACCTTACCCCACTTCCCAAAGGTCCCCCTTTGGCGACACACAGATACACCCCATATATGCAAGGACTACAGCGCGAGAGTGCATTACCTCCATGAGGAGGGCCCCGATGCATGCCAAACTGGTTGCCCACCGGTGGTAGCTGTTGGGGGTGGAGAGCTTCCAGAGAGTGATGGAGACCTGCTTTTCCACAGGGATGGCAGGCGACAGCCAGATGTCTTTTCTCCCGAGGGCAAGGGCGAGCCAGGTGTAGAGCTCCAGGAAGGAGTCCTTCCCCATGCAGAAGTTCTCGAACCACTGCTGGTCATCCCACTGTCCCATGACCAGCCAGTCCCACCAGTAGGTACTGCTGTGGTGCTTCCAGATCCACCAGTGCACTTGAGAAGGGAGTGAGGAGCGAGGGCAGGTGGGACAATGAGGCACCAACAGCATGTTCCTCAAAAATGGTGAAAGGCTCACCTTCCCAGAGGAGGAGGAGGAGGGCCATAAGTATGGCCATGAGGATGTGCAGCAGGTGCTGAAGCACTTCTGGGTGGGGTCAGTGCAAGCCCAGGGGCTGCTCTTGTACCACAGTTGGCTACAAAGCACTGTCTCTCTCAGCAAGTGACCAAACCCTGCTGTAGCAGCTGTGCCGTCCCTCATGGAAGTAGGCAAGTCTCAGCATGGTCAAGAAATGGGTGTTGGTGCGCGTGGGCTTTAAGGGCGCATTTTGCCAGGGCTGGCGACATTGCCAGGCATGTGACCCTGTCTGACGGCGTTCTGGGGCCAGTCTGTCCAGAGAGCAGCTGGGCAGTTACTGTTGACAGAGTGGATCACTTTTTCAATCCACTTTGCTGTCTGGCTGCAGTCTGTCGATGGATGTTTTGTTGGAAGATCTCTTCCAACAGAAACTTCTGTTGACGGGTTGCTCTAGTCTAGTGAAGACACTAGACAGTAATGCCAGAGACATGGGTTCTTCTCCTGTCTCTATTACAGGCTTCTTTATAGGGCTGGGCAACCCACTTAATATCTTTATAGTGCGATCCCCCAAGTATGAAAAAAAAGAGAATTGTACTTCCCACCTATGAGTGGTGTTGTGAAGCTAATTCATTTATGTGCTGAGCACTCATGCTACAAGCAAAGGAAAAAGAAATACGTGAAGCTACTTTAATACTGTCAATTAGTTAAGTAAAAAATAAAGCAGCAACATACCTTCAGATCACGATGAACAATGCACTTTTGATGACAGTATTGCACAGCAGACACAATCTGAAATAGAAACATTTTCTGTAAGAATTTGAATCCATATATAATAAAGGTTTTTTAATATCTTACACTTAAATTTGCCTCTTAGTATGCGTTGGTGGAGAATTTAGTATTTTTACGTTTAGGGAGTGCAAAAATCCCTACAGTAACTGATATGCTTTTGGATGTTTGTGCCAGAGATCAGAAATACACAGAAACACCAACTGCTCTTTTTAGTAGACGAGATCCTGGGAGCCAAAATCTGAGGTTGGTCTCAAACATTTATGGAAAAAGCACATTGTCAGCCTCATCTTTCTGAGCTTACATATTCCTTTGAAAGTGAACAGCACTGGCTAGATATATGCCTGTCCCCTCCACAAAATAAACATTTGGTAGCAGGATGGCAATACCACATAAAGGGCAGTATTTGAAACATGAAGAGATCTTGGCTTAGCCATGAAGATTGTGAATCCAGTGCAAGGCAACCAAAAATTAAGGACTATGGTTACCCAAATACAACCTCTAAGAAAAATATTTATTAACTAATCCTATGCAAAACATACCCACCCACACAAAGAAATAGACAGCACTAGGCATGTACTGTCGGCCTAGGCTACAATTAGGAGATACTGAGATGTCTGTCCCTCCTTGGCCTTTTTATACCCACAGCCAGAAGACTGCACAAGGGCTTTGGACTGCAAGCACAAGCCAACAAGCACACAGCTTTAAAAACTCCAAACCTCTAGTGCTGGATGCACATATTCTAAAATGGAACAGTAGGACAATCACTTAAAGAAGAAATACACATTTACAAACTTTACTGCTATGTTTTCATTTTAGCGAATGATATACCATCACTTTTATTTTCTATACTATTCAGCTACTACATTATACACAACTAAATTTGTTGATATTAACCCTTTAACACACTCCACAAACAGTAAAAGGGATTTTAATATTTATTCTAGAGTTAAGCATCCAAAATTTCAGGGCAAAAGATTTTGTTACAGAGAGCAGTTTTCACAGAACCAGAAATTTTCAACATATATAAGGATAATCACTTAAATTTAGTCAACTGAGTGTGGCATCATTCTAGTTAAATTACTTTATTCAATACAGTACTAGCAAATGCTGTTTGACATATATATCACAGATAGAAATCTTAATTACATCATTCTCCTCCTACACTGTCCTGTTACTCAAATGACTGAATGGACTTTGCTCAGGTTTCCCAAAAACATCACATCCAAGAAGAGAGAAAGCAGGTAGTTTCAGCTCAAATGGAAAATTTTAGAGGACATTCTGAACATGTGACAAAAATAAGCTAAAACTTAACTAAAGTTTAATCTTCGCCATTATGGAAGCTATGATGGATTGGTACGAGGAAACTTCAGCAAATTAGTTAATTTGGTATTTAGTTTCTTTATATGGTTATTTGGCAGTTTAATTTTGAAAACATGAAACCACAAGTTTTATAAATTTGTTTATTGAGATGTAGTAAGTACACAAGTAAAGCCCTCCCCTACACCTCTGGGAAGTAATCATGTGTAAAGTACTCAGAAGAGAAGTGAGGATGTTAGAATGCTGAAAAGTAAACCCTTAAAAATGTTTACAGATCCATATCAGAACTTCCTTGAAGAAATTTGGTTTATTTCAGGGTATTCAAAGAGTTAACAAAATCTGAAGTGAGTCATAGTGGAAGAAATTTTGTTTCTCAAGAATAACTATTAAAAAGAGCTTAAACAGCCTGTTACTATTTTTAAATTATGCTCAGGTATTTTTTCCCCCCGTCGAAGGATTTTTCCATTCTAGCTTCAATAAACAACTATAATTACAAACTTTTTAAAAAGCTGTGCTAATATTTGAGTTCAAGATCACTTAAAATATTGTAAACAGAAACTATTTCATACCTGCCTAAATTTTGCACGTGCTTCTTTTTCTTTCATTCTTCCATGCGCAACTAAGTAGTCAAACACCTCTCCTGAACCAGAAAAAGATGAAGCATAAGTTCTACTACTCAGGTTTTATTATTTATGCCTGACTATCAAGAAAATCAACCACAGACCATAAATTTGGGCCATATCTTCAACTAATGTAAAAAGTTGTAGTTCAATCAACTTCAATAAAAGATCTGTCCCTCTATGTATAAAAATTCAACGTGTAGTATGTAAAAATCCATATGTGCAAGTTACTGATTTGCATTTATCAAGGAACAACACTGTCTGCAGGTTTTAGAAAATGAACTAGTCTACTTATTCAGACATACCCAGAGTCTTGAAGAGGAGAGAGAGAGAAGCAGTCAGAAAAGATTCCTTTTCACTGCTTGTACGATTTTCCCCGTTCAGAAACACTGTTACTGCAGGCCTACCAGAATAGATTCCTTCCTAGAAAGACTCCAGTTTTTAAAAATTCTTACATTAAAATGGGCATTAAATGAAATAATAATTTAAAGTGCAGTTATAGCACTAAAGAGTAGCTATGTAAAAGGGATACGGTTCTAGGCGTACCAGGTGGCACTGTTCTACACCAGATTTGCACTGCATAGCTTCACATCAGTTTTATTTTGTGAGAAGTTTAAGGCCAAAAAGCTCTTCATTAAATGGCTTTCTGATTCTCACTGCTAGTAGTCCCTTCTCCCATCACTGTATGACAAACATCTCCAGCTGGTGATAGCTCTACTTCCTTTACAGACAACAGCCACTTCTCATCTAGACGGAAGGCAGCCTCCCAACTGTGTTCCCACAACCATCTGGCTCTCTTTTTAGACAACTGCCTGGCCAGTTGTTCCATGTTCTTATCCCCAATTCCCAGTCCTTCTTTTGTCAGTTGCACTGCTCTAATGCATAAGTTCAAGATAAGAGGCAGGTGCTCTCTTCATTGCTGATGTAAGTATAAGAATGGCAGACACACGAGGCCTGAGCCTCTGATAGAATTAAAGTTAGATTTTCTTCTGGTATAGCATCAAAATCAACAACTACACAAAAAATCTGTATAGTGATCTACGGTGCATAACACTGTTACATGACAGCAGAACTGGACCTCAAAGTTCTGTTTAGGAACTCCAGGAGGCAGACAGCCAACAAGCAATAAACAAGACATAATGCAACCCCAGATGTCAAGATTAGTTTCAGCTGTGCATCACTGCATGAAGATTTACTGTCCCCTTTTGAGTTCATTGACTACTTACCCCCACTGGCATATTCCATTACCAAATACAGTGTTTTTTCTGTTTCAATAACTTCAAATAATTTTACTGAAAGAAAAAGGAATGAAAAAGATTGCATCACATGGCAAAAATTCCTCAAAAAAAAAAAAAACCCCACAGCCCATACACTTATTCTTTTAATCAATATTGTCAATTAACTACTGATACCACAAACATTACAAAGCTTAAACAGCTTTGGAAAAAAAGGAGAATTAAGTTGTAAGAATGTCACAGATGCACAGAAACTTCAACTTTCTTAGCAGCATCGCACAAATATGATACAAAAATAAAATTCATGCTGAAATTAGGGTTTAGTTCTACACAGGAATTCTTACAAAAGCCATACAAGAACCCCAAGTAACTTTAATTCTCTCTTACAAGTGCTCCAAGGTACAGAAATTGTGGAACTTTTGATCAACTTAAAAAGAGACACAGTTTAAGAGCCGAAGTGAGTGGATACGCTGTTACAGTCTAAAGGGCTTTCTCAGTTAGAAACTACATCTGTCCACAGGAGGGATGAAGGGGGGCCAATAGAAGCTTAGAATGCTGGAAATGCAGCACATTCAGCTCTAAGAAAGGAGTGGAGCAAGTACCTACGATGTAATAACTTGTATACCTTGTCCATACCTTGTATGCAACAAGCCCTCTGGCCGATTCAGGAACATTAACTGTCTCTGGAACAAGACTGTCCAGCCCTCCTCAGCCAGAAGAATTGTCATCACAAAGTAGGGCTCTGAAGGTGGGGGGAACTAAAGCAGAAAGGGAAAATTACATTCTTTGTAACTTGGTTTCTCTGAAGACAGCACTTTGCAGGTTTCTTGGTCATAGGCCCTAGTTTCTTAGTGCAAGTGGCAGAACTCACTTAGTTCTAAGGCTTTTTAAGCCATCTGAGCACCAATCAGAGTACAAACCAGATTGCCTGCGGGCCTCACTACCTCCTTGCTGAGCATTAGCCATTTCCTCTTACTGAACAAGTTCTCCTCTTTGAACTAAACTTATGTTTGCCTTACTCACGCACATAGTATGAAGTAAAACAGTACAAGAACAGGATTTGGCCCCGAGTGTACGCTGTTTATCCATCTTAAAGATTTAAGGGGTACATAAAAATAAATATGGAACGTACAGTCAAATGAAACCAGTAAGAATATAATATTAAGTCATGAGAAAAACAAATCCAATTCCTACCTATACTGGGATGATTCAATATCTTCATTATTCGTACTTCTCGAAACAACTGTTATGAAAACAAAATAGTTTTATTCAAAGCCTGTTTACTGGGGAAGAGCTACTGCAGACATGCTATACAGAGAATGGAAGTTGCAAGGCAATTCAAGTACATGTTAACATAGCCTTTTATATTAAAATCTAGTACCAGACACATGTACATTATTCACCGAACTAGAGATCCAACTCATTTTGTGGATGACACTGTATTACATTTTTATTATAACTTCTGGCTGGATCTAAAAAACTAGAGCTATATACAATATTTAATGCACAACGAAACTGCATTTTTTCAAAATAAGGTATGCAAAAAGATATGTAAGGTTTTATTATGGTAACAGCGTTGAGAGTTTCCATTGGCTTGAAACAACAAAGATCATTTGCAGGACCTATTGCTTTTTCTGCCCTTTGTTTATTTGACCATTTCCATGTGCAATCAGATACCTAGTCTGAGTACATAACTGTGTATAGTTGGATATGTGAGAGCATGACTTCATTTTTCTGGTGTTGGGGAAAAAACTGGACTGCAAAGTGTAATTAGGTTTTATATGTAACACACCACAAAGATGAATGAAATCAGTTCACACATGCCAGTCAAACACCACCTACATCAGGTCACTTCTTAAAGAGCACACATCCATAAAGCCTCACATATGAAATATGCAAGGTATCCAACAGCAGTGATAACCATCATTCTTCCCCCCGCCCACCCCTTACTAGAATTGAGAGATGTCACTAATACCTCAATTTTTATTGAACAAAATTCTAACACTCCGGGTTACAAAATAAGTTTTCAAAAGTAAAATTAGCATATCCTTAAAGACCCAAAAATCAAAAGGTAAATTAAAAGTACACCAGATTTTTGTTTTAAAAAGTTGTGATATTCAAATGTTTGGTGTTTGACATGACTTACTACATCTGAACTTTTCTTTACAGAACAATGAACATACTTCTATTGTCAAATATATATTTTTATGTCTGACTGCTCTCAAGCCTTCTGTTTAGGATGTACATGCTGCAGAAGTCCTGTTTGGAGATGCAATAATGTATCACGCTGCTTTGGCAAACTGTCCAACTGCCTCAGCAGCTATGAACGCTACATCTAGTCTCTTCTTTAACAAAAGCTGGCCAAGTGAGGTTCAAGAGCAGTAACAAAAGTAACCCCTGGCCCCCTCTAGGGACTTGGGACTGAGGAAAATTTCCAAAAGAAAGGGTTTTGCTCACAGAGGAACACTGGTAACCATCCTTTTTGTGTTCTGTAAATAGCATAATCTAAAAACAGGAACAACCACAATTAGTTTCCTGAACATTTTCTACACAGTACACATCCTTCAGTTTTTAAGTCTAATTAAAGACATTTGCACAAGTAGTGTAAAGTCCACAATTGTGCTTTCGTTTTATGTTCCCTTCTTAACGACAATTAAACTGATTTTAAAAATTATGCTTTTGATCACGTGAAAGCCTCACGAGTAGGTAACACTGGTTAGCTGTTTCTAGAAGGACACCATTCTTCCTCCCAATTTGAATATTCAACAACTTCCCTCAAAGGAGGGAAAAAGAATATATGTGCAAGTCTTTTGGGAGTGGCATCAAATGAAAGGCAATATCCTATAGTTTGCATTACATAATCTGTACCTAAAAACATAGCGGTCAGGTAAATAATAATACTGCACTAGTATTTGCTTTACATAGTGCTTTGCTTTTCCATGCACTCAACTATTCCATTACAAATATGTCAGATGGGATCTGATTCGTGTTTTGATTTTGTACATTACATCTGAATTGTTCACAACTATTATGAAAAGCAATCCAATTCAATAAATTTGTCAGAACTGACTAGACATAAAATAACTAATGTTTGTGTGTGCATAAAACCATGCTTCAGACTGAATGTAAAATTGTATTCCTTTAGGATTTTCCTTCCAGGTTCGAAGTCCTAAATACAAAGAATTTTGCATCTGGAAGAAAAATCCTAAAGAAATACAATTTTACATTCAATCTAAAAAATGTACCAATTGCCAATATTACGTGCAATATTCTATTCAAAGATTATCAAGGGATTAAAAATGTATTAGTTGGTTAAAGACTCAAACTGATTTCACAGTGAATGACAATTCATACCTATGCAAATATACAACAGGAAAAAAGCAAAATAGCAAAACAAAAATTGATCTCCTAAAACCAGGGTAGGAGGGACTAAAGCCATAAAGGGGTTTATTCACTACTTCTTTAGACATGTAAATCTAAAATTTAAATCCCCCAAAACCCAGCAGGCACCCGTCCTCTCTAGATGCTGACATTTCAGCTGGAGGTCATTCCTGATGGCTGGTGCATATCTCATGCCTATGTCAAAGCAGGATCCTCAGACTATGCATTCCTCTGCCTATCTCATCTGCGAGATGGAGCTGCTAGGTGTGTTATAATCAGCACATAGCAGCAGGCAATGGCAAGATTGTTCCTTTTCACCCAATGTCCCAGTGGCCTGGATACTCCTCAAGAATGTGGGAGTCAGGTTCAAATCCCTGCTCTGCTCAATGTGGGGCAAGAATCTAACCCTTTGTCCTCCAGAGCCCATTTTGTTCCCTAGCCATTGAGATATAGGGTATTCTGGGGTCGGTCTCAATCTCTCCTGTTGAAGCAGTTCCACTTTTCATGAAATATTCAGTCATTGGAGCAGGGAATGGACACCTGGGTTTCCCCACTGAATGCCCTAACCAGAAAACCAGTCATTTTCATTTTCTCTGAACCAATGTCTGAGTGCTGTACAAAAAGTGGAACAGCTTCAACCATTGAGAAATCTAACCTACAATACCTTAGTGGTTAGGGACCGCAGCTGGAATGGGTTCAAGTCTCCTGCTCTGCCCAAGTTGGAGCTGAGAACAGAAGCCAGGTATTAGACTACTATACAGTAAAACCCGTTTTTAGGTGATTTCGACTTGCGCCTCACTTGGATTAATAGGAGTAGCCTGGCTCCTGTCTCCCCTCCACTTGCAGGAGCCAGAAAACTGACCAGCACTTCTGTTCTGGTCAGTTCCCCAGCTCCCGCATCTTGCGCAAAATCTGACTTACGTGTGGTTGCCTGGGACTGCAACCTACGAATAACTCGGGGGTTTACTGTACTCTGATGCTAATCAAGTGCAATGTGATGATTACCGCAAGCAGTTGAAGCTGCATATCGCTTTTTATTGGAGAAATGCTTCAAACACCAAGTTCCAACCTCTAAAATATGTTAAGGACATGTCTTGACTCTTCTCCTTACAATTGTCTGTTCACTACTAAAACTATACAGCGTAGGAACATCTTGTTATAGAAACCTTCCCCGATATAAAAACAAAAAAGCAGTCATGTAGCACTTTAAAGACTAACAGAATAATTTATTAGGTTATGAGCTTTCGTGGGACAGACCCACTTCTTCAGGTCTGTTAAATTATTCTGTTAGTCATTGAAGTGCTACGTAACCGCTTTCTTGTTTTGATTGAATACAGACTAGCACAGCTCTCTCTCTGTCACTGTTCCTCAACATACTTTCCTGACAGCGTGAAAACCAGCAGCTGCTTGTCACTGTCAAATTTCAAGTGCCCTTTCTGCTGATTCCTTCCCCCATCCCATCTTGCAGACGCTATTACTATGTTTTCTCTTCCTGTGGAAATTCAGAGTTTCAAACCTAACTCTCAACGGTTAAGTTAAATAGACATACTAGGCATATGTACTACAATATTATCATGATCGAGATTGGACAACTTACACCATTTCATTGATGCTAGTGGCTCACTGACCACAGGCCTTCCATTCAGGCTAAATGAGGGAACAATTAAATGCCCCTTTATTTAATGGTAGCTAAAACTATGGAAAGCTGCTGCCCAAGGAATAGACTTCATGCAAAAATGGGCCTGGCTGGACTATGCAATCCTAAAAAATTAGCAGGGGTCTGACAACAAATGCAGGTAACTAATTTGATTGTTTCTTCTATCATGCACACACACTGCAAAGACCAAATCAGCACCCAAGACAGACAGCAAGAAAGGACAACAGCACACCAGAGAAACACTAGTTCACGTTGAGAGAAAGCTAAGAGAGCTTTTGGGTAGCACTGAGGTTAGAAAGAGGCTTGGAACCATGAGCGCACAAGCTATCTCCTGCTGCTTGGTTCTACTGTGTTCAGGGAAACAACTCTGTGTACATTCTTTGCAAATAAACAGGCTTGAATCAAAGAATTTGACCATTAACATGTCTTCTCAGCAAAAGCAACCCACATGACCCTGACGAGTGGCTAACAATATTAAGGTATCATGAACAAGTTGAAGGCGTATTTTTGTTTTTTATACTGCGTAGAACAATTCAATAATACAAGCAATGTGAGAGACTATGTCTATGTCATGTTAGACTACAAGCTAATGGAGAGATTCCTTTGCTTGTGTGTATGTACACATGCAACTATAAATAGCAGTGTAGCCACAGCAGCAGTGGAGGTACTGCTGAGCTGCACTGACAACATGCTCACCAGTGTCGGGCAGGTTTGCAATCTGCATGGCTCAATTCTGCCTCCAGCTGCTGTTCACTGTGCTACTAAAGCTACACTGCTACTTACACTCATGCAACCTCAACCAGAGGTAGCTTGTATGTGTGAATACAAATAGAGAATTCCTTCTCTCATTCATAGCATAGATGCAGCCTGAGACGAAGCAGGAGAGTATATTTAGTGTTAGCGGCTAAGGCATCTGCTATGCAATTGTATAATTTATGCTGCAGTTATCAATATCAACGTGAATGAAAAGTCCTGTGGTACTTTATAGACTAACAGATTTTTTGGAGCATAAGCTTTCATGAGCATCTGATGAAGCGGGTCCTTACCATCCATGAAAAGCTATGCTCCAAAAATCCGTCAGTCTATAAGGTGCCACAGGATTTCTCGTTGTTTTTGCAGACTAACATGGCTACCCCTCTGATACTATCAACATGGTGCATGTAGGCAATAACTACTCGATTCTACCATTCGATTCTCTTAGGCACAATACTATGCATACAGACATACATATACCCAACCACCCACACAAAAGGGGTATTTCAACAAAAGAAAGGGGTATTTCAACAACAGTGTCCCCCACCCCACCAAAACCAAATTCACTAAGTTGAAATCTGGGCAGAATACTGGGGTTAATATCCCCACCCCTTTTTAAAAAAAAAAAAAACTACAAAATCTCTAAAAAAATCACTTGTTCAGAATCTGAGGTTTTTATTTTGTCCCTGCCAAAACAGCACCTTCAGCATCACAGGACCACAATACCATCTGCAGGCATTTGGCTTATCACTGACCCAAAGGATAAAGAGCCCTCTGTTGAACACCACTTTCCAAAGTGATCTTTTCAAGTATTCCAAAATACCTAGCAAACTTAACCGTGCTTATAGTAGCTTGTGAATCTGATAAGATCACAAGATAATATGTTTGCAAGCTGCTTGTGAGAACACTGATATATTAAAGATTATTCAAAAGTCAGGAATCAACAACATTTTATTCAATTAGATAAATATGAATCCCACCAATCCCTCCACATTTAAATCTACCCAGAATACTCAGTTGTGTTCTGATTCCAGTAAGAAACTAGCAGATTAAATTTAGAGTGTGTGTGTGTGTGTGTGTGTGTGTGTGTGTGTGTATATATATATATTACATATATTTATATGTAAAATATAATGTGTGTGTGTGTCTGTGTGTGTTACACACACACACACACACACACACACACACACACACACACACACACACACACACACACACATTCAGAGACATTTAAGGTAGAGCTGGTAGCACCACTTTTTTTTTTTTTTTAAATTAAAGTTTGCCCAAAACACTTCCAAATATAAGGCCCTGGTTAGCACATTTTAAACAAGGTTGAGTAAAACAATACCTTTCCCCCTATCTTTGTTCATGGAAACACGAACTGATTTAGCCAAAGTTTACAAAAACATGCAACCTGAAGCAAAATCACTGCATGGAAAATTTCAGCCCAAACAGTTTGGCAAAGTTCCAAGTATCTGAAAATAGGATCTTATAATAAATACCATTTGGCAACGCAACTATAGGGTTCACTACCAGCTACTAGTGGTTTAAAAACAAAACAAAAACAAAAACAAAAAAGAGGACCACCACACTCATAAGGTAAAATACTACAATGAGCAATTACAACCTCATCCACCTTTATCATTTCCTATTTCTCGCTTTCTCTAACAGCTTTCAAGATCTTCTTCCCTATCCATGCTGGAGAAAATGTTTCCCACAATTCAAAACCAGTTGGGAGACATAATATGAACAAACCTCAAGTTGCCAGAACCATTTGTATCTCCTGTTTAGCTAGGATTATTGCAGGAGTACAGACTTGATGGGTCACTTTTCGACCTTCGTTGTCTGACTGCTAAAACCAAGACACTTGAGAGGCTCACCCTTGAAGCCCTTTTTGCTGACGACTGTGCACTTATGGCACACAAGGAATCTGATCTCCAGCTTATCGTCAACAAGTTTGCTGATGCCACTCGCTTCTTTGGTTTGACCATCAGCGTAGGAAAGACCGAGGCGCTGTTTCAACCTGCCCCAGGATCTGCTGCTCTCCCCGCTTCAATCTTTATTGAAGGAGCAGAGTTAAAAACAGTAGAAAAGTTCAGGTACCTTGGCAGTGTGATAGCCAATGATGGCTCCCTTGACAAAGAAATCAATGCCTGAATCTGCTAGGACAGCCGGGCACTAGGACATCTGAGAGCGCAAGTGCTGAATCAGCACAATATCCACCAGTCTACAAAACTGAAAGTATACAAGGCTGTAGTCCTGACCAGTCTCCTGTGTGGCTGTGAAACCTGGACCTTGTACAGAAAACATACAAAACTACTGGAGCACTTCCACACACGCAGCCTGAGGTCAATGCTGCACATTCGACTGCAGGACAGTTATGAACCTGGAAGTCCTGGACAGAGCAGGAACCACGAGCATCAAAGACATGATTCTGAAAGCCCAGGTTTGCTGGACAGGTCATGTCATACGAATGGAAGAGTCAAGAATCCCTAAGCAACTCCTCTATGGTGTCTTGTGAAGATCAAGGAAGCACCCAGTTCTGTCCTCACCTGCTGGACCCCACAGCTCCAACTGGCCAAGAACCACAGGCAACAGTAACTGTGGGAGTGATGCCTGAAGGTGAGGGGCAGTGGACGAAGCCACATTACCCTTCTCCCCTACCCCACAGGACTGCAGGGATGTGCCAGACAGGCACAGAGCACTGCCCGGGAACAACCTGAGATAAGCGCCCCACATCCTAACCCTCTGTCACAGCTTTGAGCCCCTTCCCGCACCGTAACTCCCTCCCAGAATCTGCACCTGCACTCCCAAACCCAAACTCCCTGATCCAAGAAAGAACCTCATCCAACAACCTAACTCTTGCCCAGGCCTTGTACCCCCACCAACCCTCTACCCAGAGCCCACTCCTGCACCCCAATCCCTTGGCTCCAGCCTGGAGCTCTCTTACACCTCAAACCCCTTATCCCCAAACCCACTCTGGAGACCTTGCCTCCTCATACACCCAATCTTCTGCCCAAGCCTGGAGCCACTTCCTGCAACCTGAACCCCTCATTTTTTGCCCCACACTGAAGCCTGTAGCCTCTGCTGCCCCCCTACTCCAGGGCTGTGTGTAACCCAACTGATTTTTCTGGGGTGTCAGTGGCCCCAATAGGAGAAAGGTTCCCCAACCTTGGCTTACTGTCAGAAGCCTTAACTCCACCTATTTTCAGAAGCTGAAACTATGTTGGTTACAAAGACTGCTTCAGCTGCTAGGATGTGGTCTTTCTGGGACTCCAACTGGTTTTAAAAGCCATTTTAATTTTTGGGTTAAATTCTCTAGGATAGGTAAGGGCTTTGGGATAAGGAACATGTTTTGTGTGTATGTCTGAAAAGCACATAATACACTGTGGGAAACCACGGCAAGTTCAACCTAATGAAAGTTTTACAACTGATATAGGTTTGAAAAGTTCCAGAGACAAAACATTTAATCAGTTGTCAAACCACTAAGAGGAAACATACATGCAGAAATTCGTAAGTATGCAAGTACAAATGAAGGAAATAGGTGGATTAGTCCAAATTATTTTTACAAGAACAAAATATATGGGTTCCCAGTCTGCATATTACTAGACAAGTTTAAGATACTTAGGCTTCAATGAGGTCTCCCAAAACAAAGACTGAAAAGTGAAACCTTCCCAGGCCTAATCATCCTAAAATTCTTATGTACAGAAAGTAATAAAAACAATCCTAAGACACATCATAAAAAGTCAAGCACTCTTCCACAAGCACCAGCACCTGCTTCATGGCAGCTTGACTGAAGAAGTCTGTGCAACTCAGGAATACTATGTCCACACTTTAAATTTCTTCAAACCTGTACTGAGTACAAGGATGACTGATCAAAACATAGTACACAATTTACTACACATCACTCTATAGGGAGCTTATTTAAAGTGTAAATAATTTCAGAGGTTCTTGGGAGACTATAGATCATCATCATTGGAAGCTTGGTTGAAATCTAATTAACAATTAGCTGGAAGCACATAAGACAAAAAACTAAAGTGATTTGGAGATGTTATGGGGCCCTTCCATTAATTAACTAATAATGGAACAGTTTTTCCTTTGCACATTTACAAAACTTAACATTCCATTTTTTAACTCAAAAATTGTTTACATAGTAGGTTGTATCAGAGCTACATTCTGAAAAATAACGTACAATTACAGAAGCTGGAATAACTGAATTCAGAAATGTCAATTTTTAAAAAGCACACGCTCCTGGGTCAACCAGCTGAGTCCTGATCGAGCCACAGATATGCCACATTCAGCTTGGGTCTAGCCAAAGCTGTTCAAGAGCTGAAAAATAAATAATGCTAAACCTCTACTGATATCTCAGGGCAGACAAAAATGGCAATTCCAGGTATGTCTAGACTACAAGGAAAAAACTGTGTCTGCCCTGTACTGACTGGATTGGCTAAGGGCTGTTTAACTGGGTGTAGACATTTGGGAAGGCTGAAGCCAGGGTTTAGGATCCTGCGAGGTCAGAGGGAGGACCCCAGAGCTCAGGCTTCAGACCAAGCCTAAACGTCTTAACTGCAACAAGTGGATCCTTAGACTGTGAGTCCAAGTCAGCTATCACATGCCAGCTGTAGGTGTCTAACTGCAGTGTAGTTATACTTTCAGTCATTGATCTTGACTGGAAAGACTAATGTTATATTAGTATGTTTTCCCTACAAAATTACAACAACTTTTTCACTTTGGACAACATGTCTATGTCTGTAGAAAAAATGTATTTATGCAATTTCTCTCCATTTGAATTTTAAGCTTCATTTTATAAAAACTGGAGTTTTTTTCTCCTCACCACCGAAACAGAATAGATTTTTAAGAGGAAGGGTGAAAACAGTGGATAAACTAAGATCTGAGCCACAGGAAGTTTATTAGCTTCCAGTGCTGACACACACACACACGGAAGATGACGGGTCAAACAAGATTTTATAGGATAATTGCATTCAAGTAGGTCAGCAGCTATTATACTTCTGAGCGAGACACTATTTTCCCCAAGCAAAATAATTGTCAGTCATCTCCAAACAAGCCAGATATGCTTCAAATGTGAGGACTGCATAAATATTGAGAATTTAAAAAAAAAAATGCATTCTCTCAGACATCCTGATTTTAGTATGAAGATTTGTACACCTACTCTATGTTAATACCTTATTCACGTGTATTACATGCACTCAAACGATTTTGCAACATTGCCAAAAATCTGGAATCTCCCAGTACCAAATCTGATCAAAATAATTTTTATTGATCAAATAGGTTTCCAGTCTTCCTCAGGACATGGAGTATGGGCATTGGTAAATAGCTGAAGTTTGACCTTTAGACCTTCTTTAAACATCTCCATCATGTCCCACTGTACCAATTGGCCATGCTCTTCTAGGGGCTTAATTCGGCAAAATGCTGAGAACACTCAACTCCCACAGATTTCAATGAGAACCAGAGATATTCAGAACCTCTCAGGCTTGAATTTTGAGAAAACAAGATTTCTTGGAATGCAGCATGAAGGAAAACAGTGAAGTGACTACGTGTATGTTTACAGAGAGCACCTCCCATTCATGAGGATAAGCACTAGAGAATATGAAGAGGTGTTTGTTGGAAAATAGTGGTTAAGATTGATGTAGTTTGTGCATTTGTGCCATGATTCAGTACCTGAAAGTTAAGAACTAAAAAAGGATGATTTAAGGGACAACTAGGTTATAGGTCTGAATGACAAAGAATTTGGTGACATTCACAGTGATTAAGAAAGCAAGTATGGGGAAGGGGGTTTATTAGGGGAAGATTAAAAACTCTGTTTTAGTCATGATAACGTTAAAATGACAGCAAGATAGCCACAAGGAGTTGGCAGCTAGGCTGAGATTTTTAGTTGAGACTGGAAGAGAGAGGCCCAGAGTGGAGAATTAGATTTACCAGTCAGCAAAGGCATGAAAACTGAATTTGTGTTTGCAGATGAGATTGGCCTGAGATAATATGCAGAGGAAGAAGAGGTGACCGAGGATGGAGCCCCAAGAAGTTGAAAGGGGAGGATGAGCTGGACCAGCTGGGGCTAAAGTAGCGATGAAGGCGGCAGGAGAGGACTAACTAAAACGGACAACATGTTAAAAAGAACAACAGAATGGTTGATTTCAAATGCAGCCAGCTGGTCAAGAAAAATGCAAGTGTGCTTGTTCTGGACTTTGGCTGGGAAGAGATTACTAAATACTGTGAGAGCTGGAACGCAGAGGGTGGAAGATGGTTTGAAGGGAATCTCGGATGCAATTGTCTTGCAGAAATTTTAGATCGCAGTTTTAGACCGCGCATTCAGTGAAAATCAAGATGAAAGGGAGAACCCTGGAGAATTGAGTGTGGAATTTTTTTGGGTGGAAGAGACTAACGCTTGCTTTACACTGCAGAGTTAAGTTGTAGTAAGGCAGCTTATGCTGACCTAATTAGGTTAGTGCATACGCTACAGCTGTCCTCCCACAAACCTAAGTGCTCTAATACACTGACATAATAACTCCTTGAGAGGTGTTGGGCTTATGCCAGCTTACGTCTGGACAGATGCTGCATTATTTACATCGTCAGTTGGCTGTCATTCTCATCAATTTCATGGCTCTGTGCTGGTGCCATGAAATTGAAAAGAAAGCTGAAGTATCACATTGGTTGGGCTCCCTGCAGCTAACTGGCCTGCATCACTCCACTCAGAGCTCAGCTGACTCCTGGCTCCCCAGCATAACTGGTATCTGGCTTCCCAGCTGGTCTGCTACCCAGAAACTTCCTGTTCCTGACACTGGGGAGCCAAGAGCCTGCATGGAAAGACAGGTCTGCATATGCACCTGAGAGACCAGGCTCTCAGTACCTCCCATCCCACCACCCCACTCCCACCACTGCCTCTTTTAAGTCAGGGGACATGCTCCTGATGAGGACATGCACCACAAACAGAAGGAGGGTGGCACAGATCTACACCACCACAATAATTATTACCATGGATATTAGGGAGGTAAGAGATTAACTAGTTACTCAGTAAACATTAGCTGGCATGCTCACCCAGTAACCAGAGGGCAGGTCTGGCCAAAGCAGCTCCTCAGCCACGTTGCAGCCTGCCTGGCAGGTGCAGCCCCCACTGCAGGCTTCAGCTGCTTGGACCAGTCCTAGATTAACAGGTTAAACTATGTAATTGTAATCATTTAACCAGTTAACTTTTTAAATGGGTATGTGACAACTATTTAAAAAAAAGATCTCGACAATGGATAGGCAGCTGGTTTGCTGACACTGCAGTTTCAAGCCAACCAGTATCATCTGAGATGGTTTCCTTTTCTTCTCCGCTCTGTTTTACCCATTTGCTGTCTGCAGTCTTACACTTACCTTGTGAACTCTTCAGGGCATGGACTGTTAGGCTTTTACAGCAATTAACAAACTGGGGCCCCGATCTCTAGGCAATAGCATAACAGAAACAAACAAATGGAGCAAAAACTAAAAGTTCTGAGTTAAAATGTCATCTTCTCACTCAAACTTCTTGCAGGTCAGGCTGCATACAGTAGACCCTCAAGCTACACCGCTGTGTTCTTGGTTCCCCGCTCCCTGCCACTCTGGGAGCCAGGCATCACTTCTCCTTGGCTTCCCTCAGCAGCGCTGGCTGTCTGCCCACCTGGCTTCCCCCAGCCGGGGGAGCCTAGCAGGGCAGACAGCCACAGAGTGGCTTTGAGTTGTGCTTAACTTGCGTTAATTTGCGTTAAATGCAACTCAAAATTGCACACTTCAAGGATTTACTGTATATTTTCATTATTTGTGTGCATGTCTCATCTCAGTTAATACCACCACTGGTGGATAGATTATTTACAGTTCATCACTACATGTAGAAACCAACTGCCAGTTTCTAAAGTTTTCAGCTTACAACATTAGATGAAATATTTGCTCACTAAGCACCTTGCAGTTTAAGAGCTGAAAAGTAGTCCTGTGGGTCTGATGACAGCAGTAAAGAGACAAGGGTTACCTTCCTGATCTTGAAGTGATAAATGATGACTTTTAGTTCCTTAAGCCCAGGTGCCATTTCCTTCCCCAACCCACCCCCCTTTTTGCTTGAATATGTTTGACCATATAAATAGAAAGTGCAGCCTTAAAAAGTAGAGCTAAGATGAAGGACATAAATTTTTCATTTGGAATGATTGTTCAACTATTGTTTTAAATCACAAAGTGTCTCTTTCATTAAAATCTTCTGCAAATAGTAGCATTTCTGCATGTAAGAGTTAACAAGCCGGGGGCAAATTTTCACTTGCGACAGCCTCAAATTCTATTTAAAATGACAAGAAGAGAAGAGCATTAGAAATAATTTTGAGTTGGTAGTCACTATTACAAAATATTAGCTAATCAGCATGTTTAGAGAGTGCACCTCTTGCTTCCTACTCATGTTTTATACCCTCTGCTCACAAAATTCACCCATACCAACACAAAAGCTAAGTAAATAAGCTTTCTTTGAAGACCTCAACAAGGACACGAAAGTTGAATTCACTCCAGCAACAAGCAATGAAGCACACCTCACATGGTCCCTTCTTAGCAACCCTAAGTAGCATTAGCACTAAGATTCCCTTTGATTGGGTATAGAAGCTTCCCATATGGATGTTCCATATTGTGGAAATTAAGTTGGATTGAGGGCTTTTTTAAAGATTTTCCATTTTTTGGTGAACTTGAACCTTAAAGAAACAGTGGATAAGCTGTGTCATGTGCATATTTTAAAAAATTAGTTCTTTATTGAAAACCAGATGTTCAGAGCTGGCTCATCCTGGGCAAACATAGTTGTCACAAAACATAATTAGCCCATAATGGGTTTATGGTTAGTTTGTACTAGCCAGAGAAATAGAAAGCCATCAAAAACAAACCAGCAGTTTCAGTAACCACTTCAATAATTTCCATGAGATTATATGCAACTACAGTAACTGACAAGAATCCTGTGCAATAACACATTTTTCAATAAAACTGAAAGAATAGATAGAGCTTCAAGTCAATTTAACTTTACTTTAACTCCTCAAAATGTGTTTATTCTTATGAAAAACTCAATAGGACAAGTTAAATTTAAGTGAGGGGAATAAACATTTCTATACAGAATTAGTCTATGATTGGTAAGCAAAACTTCAAATGACAGTTTCAGGCCCAGCAAAATAGGACCTGTGAGAGGAAAGAAGTGAATTACATTCAATTAAGAACCACGAACAAAAACTACTAGCATCACAGATTTAGGACTCCAGATACATCTCAGGTAGCTGGGTGTCACTTTATTCCTCAGCAGATACAATCGACAGTCAGCCCAAAATATTTCTGATTTTTTTATATTAATGGATGTAAGAAAAAAATATTTATTTTTCCGGATAGAGCAGTTCAACTGTTTACAAAAATTACAGAAATTTAATTCTTACCTTTTGTAGACTGGTAGGATTTAGCTGGGTTTTATCTATTATTTTCACAGCAACCTACATGAAAAACAGGTATTACTAAACTTGCTGAAAGCTCTGACAAAAATGAGCATATCAGTAGCCAAAGACACTGCAAATCTAACGTGCATAGCTGTAGCTATAAAACTGTAGGTACAATGGGCACATTTGCCATTCTAACAATTTCTTAATAAGAATCCAGGTGTGCTTTATCACTTTCCATTGCAGCTTCAGCATCTGGCACTCTGCTTCACACTCCTGCCAGCACTGTGCAAAATGTAAGATTGCACAGAAACACAGGTGGGATCCCAATGACAAAACTTTCTTTTTTCCTTTTAGAGGACCCTAATTATTATTACTATTATTACTAGTACTACTACTGGTTGGGTTGGGGAGAAGGCTGAGAGGGAGGAAGAAAGAGAAAAGGCTAGAAAGAACATATTTTTTCTTGAAAGAAACAAATAAACCAAGAAACCGTAACATCCACTTAAAACTATATTGCCTAACCAAAAAAAAAAAAAAAAAGTTTTCTGAAAAGAAAACAGGAATTAAAAGTAACTGAAATTAAAATTTTACCTTCGCCATACCTATGGCCACTGGTTCTATTTTCTGTGCATTATATTTTACAATATTAAACAAGTCTTTCAATAATTGAGGATGCCATTGGAAACAACATTAGGAATATTTAACAGAAGCCTACTCATGAAGACCATACAAAATACTCTAATCAAACTCAAAAAGCTTACTTCTCTTCCAGTAAGAACATGTCTCGCCAGCTTCACTTTGGCAAAGTTTCCTTTTCCTATTGTTTTCAACAAACGATAATTTCCAATGTGAGGGTGTTCTTCATTTGTAGATGTAACTGAGTTTCTACATCGGGGGATGTTTTGTCGGCTACTTGATTTGGTGGGTTGGACATGTGGTTCAGTGTATCCATCTACGGAGGTATGCTGTAAAAGGAAATGAAACAAAAACACAGGTTTTAAACAAACAGACAGAATATTTCAATAGTAAAACCCTGCAATAGTAAAACCCAGCAATTTTTAAAAAAAACCTCAATCAATAATTTTCAACTATAGCATAGCAGATTTGTTGTGACAAGTGGAAGTTTGATTTATGCAAGAAGAAAGAAATTCAGGAGCACTAGAACTGCTTCTAAAATGTAAACAAGAGCGATACTTAGACACATCAAAACCACTAAAGCATACAGATTTTTTTTCAAATATGAAGATGTGCTTTTAGGAGCTCAGGTGAGTTTGGCATTCGGGGGGCTGCATGGTGAGCTGGTGGGTTGAATTTCTTGTCTGTGCCTTTGTTTGATTTTGCAGGGAGGGGCAGTTTGAATAGCTGCCTGTGTGCCTGAGCATCTGTTTTGCAGAGAGGGGCAGTTGGAAAGCGTGTTTGGCAGTTTGCAAGGTGTGAATTGGGAAAACTTCCTTCCAGGTGGGCCTTCAAGGGCTGATTAGACTGGAGGCAAAGGCTTTGAGCTGGGTCTAACCAGCTAGCAGCCCTATAAGAAGGCAGCCCCAGCAAATGCTGTGAGCAGTGAACGGGATCAGCTAACAGAGAGTTTGCCTGGGGGTTTGTCTTTGGGAGGAGCCCCATACCTGTTTTCCCTTTTTTACATGGTGTTTCTCTTGTGCCCTTCAAGGCGGCACTAGAAACAAATAAGGGATCTCTGAAAAGGGGAAAAAAAATGGACAGTGACATGGCTGGTGAGAGGTCTGTTGTTGTGACCTGCATGTCATGTGCCATGTCTGTCTTCCTCCTGGACGACAGAAAGGATTTTCTATGTACCAAGTGCAAGCTGGTAGCCATTTTAGAAGAGAAGGTTAAAGGACTTGAGGCACAAATATCAACCTTCAGGTCCATCAGAGAGCATAGAAGGCAAAAGATAATACTGCAGGAACAGCAGGCTGCCCAAAACAAGGAGGAGAACTAGAAGCATGTTACCTCCAGGAGGAGAAAACCAGTTCAGTTCCAGTGGAGTTAAGTAACAGCTTTCAGTCCCTCTCCACAGGTGACACGGCAGAGATAGTTGGGACTGATACCTCACAGGGATTGGATTTGAAAGAATCCCCACGGTTTCTAAGGCATGGGATGCACAGTCCTAGGGATGGGAGTTGCATGACCACCACCCCAAAGAGAAGACGACGGGTGGTGGTGGTCAGGGACTCCCTCCTAAGAGGGACGAGTCATCCATCTGCCGTCCGGACTTAGAATCCTGGCAAGTTTGCTGCTTGCCTGGAGCTAGAATCCAGGATATTACAGAGTCCCTGCCAAAAATCGTTAAACCTGTAGACTATTACCCCTTCCTACTTCTCCAAGAAGGAACTAATGATACAGCTAAGAGCAACTTTGAAGAGATCACAGTGGATTACATAACCCTAGGAAGGAAGATCAAGGAATACAGTGTGCAAGCGATGTTCTCATCTATCCTCCCTGTGGACGGAAGGGGTCTGCATAGGGATCGTCTTATCACAGAGGGAAACGCATGGTTTCATAGGTGGTGTAGCAGGGAAGGATTTGGTTTCTTTGACCATGGGACTCCTTTTCATGAACAGGGATTGCTGGGAAGAGATGGGATCCACCTCACAAAGAACGGAAAGAGCAGCATCTTTGTGGGCAGGCTTGCAAATCTAGTGAGGAGGGCTTTAAACTAGGTTCGTCGGAAGAAGGTGACAAGCCCTGAGGTAAGTGGGGAAGGAGAAGGGAACAGTCAAGTGGATTTCCTGGGTGAAAAGGAGAAAGTGGGGCAATAGGCCCCTTCTCTAAGATGCTTGTACACTAATGCCATAAGCCTAGGGAACAAACAGGAAGAATTAGAGGCCCTGGCACAGTCATAGTAGTATGAGTGGTTGGAATAACGGAGACTTGGTGGGACGATTTGCATAACTGGAACATGGTCATGGAAGGTTAAAAAATGTTTAAGGAAGGACAGAAAGGGGAGAAAAGGAGGAGGAGTTGTGCTCTATGTGAGGGAGCAGTATGATAGCTCAGAGCTCCAGTATGAGGAAGGAAAAAATCCAGTTGGGTGTCTTTGGGTCGAACTTAGAGGCAGAAGTAACAGAGGTGATGTTGTAGTTGGTGTCTGCTATAGATCGCCAGATGAGGGAGCTGAGATAGATGAGGCTAAGTGAAGCTTCCAAATCACAGGCCCTGACTCTCATGGGAGGCTTTAATCATCCGGACATTTGTTGGGACACCAATACAGCAGCACACAGACAATCCAGGAAGTTTTTGGAGAATGTTGGGGATAACATTGGGGATAACATCTTGGTACAAGTGCTGAAGGAACGGACCAGGGGCCATGAGCAACTTGACCTGCTGCTCACAAACAGGGAAAAACTAGAAGAAGAAATAGAAGTGGGAGGAAACCTGGGCTGCAGTGACCATGAGATCGTAGATTTCAGGATTTGGACGAAAGGAAGAAAGGTGAGCAGTAACATACAGACCCCTGATTCCAGGAGAGCAGACTTCTCATCCCTGAGAGAACAGATGAGCAGGATCCCTTGGGAAATGAAAATGAAGGGGAAAAGCATTCAAGAGAACTGGTGGTATTTTAAAGAAGTCTTACTGAAGGCACAGGAACAAACCACTCCGCTGCACAGTAAGAAATGCAAACATGGTAGGCAACCAGCTTGGCTTAACGGGGAAATCCCTGGTCAGCTTAAACTCAAAAAGGATGCATACAAGAAGTGGAAACATGGACAGTTGACTAAGGAGGAGTATAAACATACGGCTGGAGAATGCCAGGCAGTAATCAGGAAAGCAAAAGCACAACTGGAACTGCAGCTGGCAAGGGATGCGAAGAGTAACAAGAAGGGTTTCTATAGGCATGTTAACAATAAATGGGCTATCAGAGAAGGTGTGGGGCCTTTACTGGATGAGGGAGGTAACCTAGTGACAGATGATGTAGGAAAAGCTGAAGTACTCAATGCTTTTTTTGCCTCAGTCTTCATGGACAAAGTCAACTTCCACATGACGGTCCTAGACAATGCAGTATGGGAAGGTGGAGAGCAGCCATCTGTGGGTAAAGAATAAGTTCTGACCTATCTAGAAAAACTAGATATACACAAGTCCATGGGTCTGGATTTAATGCACCCGAGGGTACTAGCGGAATTGGCAGAGGTCATTGCTGAACCTTTGGCCATTATCCTTGAAGATTCCTGGAGATCAGGGAAGACACTGGATGACTGGAAGAAGGCAAATACAGTGCCCATCTTTAAAAAAGGAAAAAGGACAATCCAGGAAACTATAGATGGGTCAGCCTTACCTCAATCCCTGGGGAAAAAATGGAGGGAATCCTCAAGGAATCCATTTTGGAGCACTTGGAAGAGGGGAAAATGATCAAAAGTAGCCAACATGGATTCACCAGGGTCAAGTCCTGTCTGACCAATCTGATTAGCTTCTATGATGAGGTAACAAGCTCTGTGGACATAAGGAAGTCAGTGGATGTGATATACCTTGACTTCAGCAAAGCTTTTGATATGGTCTCCCAAAACATTCTTGTCCATAAGTTAAGGCACTGTGGATTGGATCCTTGGACTATAAGATGGATAGAAAGCTGGCTTGGTGGTTGGGCCCAACAGGTAGTAGTCAATGGCTCAATATCTGGATGGTGGTCAGTTTCAAGCAGAGTGCCGCAAGGCTCGGTTCTGGGACTGGTGTTGTTCAACATCTTTATTAATGACCTGGATGAGGGACTGGATTGCACCCTCAGCAAGTTTGCGGATGACACAAAACTAGGGGGAGAGGTAGATACGTTGGAGGGTAGACAGAGAATCCAGAGTGACCTGGATAAATTGGAGGACTAGGCCAAAAGAAATCTGATGTGGTTCAGCAAGGAGACGTGTAGAGTCCTGCACCTGGGGCGGAAGAATCCCAAGCATTGTTACAGGCTGGGGACCGACTGGCTCAGCAGCAGTACGATGGAAAGGGATCTAGGGGTTATGGTGGATGAAAGGCTGGATATGAGTAAACAGTGTGCCTTTGTAGCCAAGAAGGCTAATGGCATACTAGGGTGCATTAGGAGGAGCATTTCAAGCAGATCTAGAGAAGTAGTTATTCCCCTCTATTTGGCACTGGTGAGGCCACATCTGGAGTATTTTGTCCAGTTTTGGGCCCCCCAGTATGGAAACGATGTGGATTTGCTGGAGCAGGTTCAGCAGAGGCCAACAAAAATGATTAAGCAGCTGGAGCACAAGACCTATGAGGATAGGCTGAGGGATTTTGGCTTGTTTAGTTTACTGAAGAGAAGACTTAAGGGTGATTTAATAGCAGCCTTCAACTTCCTGAAGGGGAGCTCTAAAGAGGAGGGTGAGAAACTGTTCTCAGTGGTGCCAGATGGCAGAACAAGGAGTAATGGTCTGAAGTTGAAGAGGGAGAGATGTAGATTAGATATTAGGAAAAACTACTTCACCAGGAGTGTGGTGAAGCATTGGAATGCGTTGCCTAGAGAGGTGGTGGGTTCTCCATCCCTCGAGGTTTTTAAGTACCGGCTTGACAAGGTCCTGGCTGGGATGACTTAGTGGCGGTTGATTATACTTGAAGCAGGGAGTTGAACTAGATGACTTCCTGAGGTCTCTTCCAGCCCTATGATTCTGTGATTTTAGAACAAATTTTAATACAATGTCTAATTGTTAATTATCATATCTTGATGTGGGTATCTTAGAGTCCTTGAAAAAGACAAAGTACTTTCATCTTTAAACAGTCACCCTTATTTTCCTGGAAGTTGTGATTAAGTATATTTTTGCAAAGTGAAAAAAAAGATCAATTTATCAGTTGTATGAATACGTGTCTATTAAAGAAGTAATTGAAATGAAGAATAAAATCTTAAATGCCAACTGTGCTCCAAGGATACTTTTACTTGCATAGTATATAGATGTGTGCCCCGTTTCACCAGAAAAGAATTCTGAATTTATTACCACTGTTTTGAATAAAATGAATTTTTCCACAAAAAAAAAAATATTCCTGCATCTCTTAAGTCAACTGCTAATACGTTACAAAACAAAAATAAAAAAGAGGTGCTCATCAGCAGTAACAGATTTACAATTCAACTGTAGAAGGCAGTAGCATGACCCTATAGTGCCATATGGAGGCTGATATTGCACATGTCATTTGTAGAAGTTACAGCGGTAGTGAGCAACCTGTGGCTTGCAGCTACTGGGATTCCATCCACAGCCCACGGACCCCCTAGTTGTCTCCCTCCCTCCCTCACGTGCCTCTTGTGCACAGAGGCACCAGAGCCCTGTACTTTCTATGGCTCCCCCTCTATACCAACGCCTTTGGAATCTTTAGGATTCCTTCCCCATTCTGCCCCTCCCAGAGCTGGAATGACACTAACCAGAACCCTAGTCTTTCTGCTTTACAAAGAATCAGAAGGGAGTACCCCAAAAAGAAGTCATTGAGTCCAGCTGGACTTTGGTCGAGCGGGTGCTCATACTTTGAAGTGAAAGTCTCCATGATCTCTCAACAAACTAATGCAATCTGAAACCTATTTAAGGAAGTCCATGATGTGGCTGCTTGCCTCCCTTGTCCTTTGTACAGCAAGAGAAACTAAGGCTGCATCTATACTACAAGATAAATTCAAATTTAAGGCAGTTAGCTTGATATTACCACACGACTGTCTTCACTATAAATACCATTAGCTCGATTTAGGGAGCACTAATATTGATATCGTTATATTGTTGGTACTTGACAGGTAGAGTGTCAAACTCAAATTCAAAAGTTCGATTAAAGGCCAGTGTGGAAGTGCCATGTCTTAAAATCGAATTTATCAGCCTCCAGAGGTGTCTCACATGTACCACACAATACCCCTCCAGTGCTCCACTCTGGCCGCTGCTCTTCAGCTGTGCTGGAATTGGGTAACAGGAAGACCATGAATTTCAAATCAGAACCAGAAAGCCTATGGCTGTGGGGTCATGTTTGTATGAGAGCCTGAGAAAAGTCTTTTTTGCTATTTGCACTGTGAGCGCATCTACCCATTACAAACAGCCCCTGCATGGAGTTCATGATTCTGTCTCTACACCTGGTATTTTTTTCTGTGCTACCTGGCGCCAGCCGCTGCCCCACTGCAACACGTGGCAGAAAGGCTGTTGTGAGGGTTGTGCTTGCATAAGAAGCTGAGAAACTTCTTCTCATTACTACTCAAATCCTCCTCCCTCCCCCAAAGGTGTCACACACTCGGGGTCTTTCCCACACTCAGCCATATCACATGGGTACCTCCTGACCCAATAAAAGCATGTGCCTGCCATTCGGTGCTGACCATGCTGCCAGGCAGCACCATGTCCTGGCTTCCACGTGATTAGGGCTCCAAGGGCAGGAAAAAATTTTCGGGGGCTTGTTGCTGCTGGGAGGGGGAGTCTCCCCTGGCAACTAAGATACTTGGGGGTGGGGGGCTAATTCAACTGGCCCCCCCACTGAAACCTCCCAACACCCCTGGCAAGGGACCAGTGGGGCTTGCCGCTGCTCAGGGGAAGTCTCCCACTGGCAGCTGAGATAGTCACGGGGGGGACTACTTCAATTACTTCACCGTAGCAGCCACAGACCACGACCCCCAACCTCCCCGCAAAAATATTTCTGGGGCTTGCTGTCCATTGCAGACACTTGCTGCTTTGATATTTCTGTTATAAAATCTCTTTCCTAACATTTCCTGTCTGTCTTCACGCTTTGACCCACTCCCAAAAACACAAGGGGAGGGCCAGTCAAGATTCCTGTTTTCGTTATAAGTTCTGAGTATGAGATTTCTCTGCCATCCTCTGAGGTTGGCAACATTTGTGTAGTGAAGAGGGAAGACAAAGATCCTTTTTCCTAGACTTTTCTATCCTCTAACTTTGAGAATAGTCTGTCCCTGTGTTACTTTCAGGGATCAGATGAAATCACAGGAGGGGGAAACAGTCAGTGGATGGCCAGCTGAGAATTCAGTTACAGAAGACAGCGATTTCTGTTAACTTTTTTCCTTCCGATGGGAAAAATTGAGGTTTGTTTAACACAGAAGGGAAATGAGGAAAATGCAATGTGAGAAGATTATGTCAAAGACCAGCGAGCATATCCAGAATGCTATGGGATGAGGAAACTGAGGGATAGGTTCCCACAATGCACTACTGCAAGTCGATGTTTGCCAGTTGAGCATGGCAGCAATAAGGCGATTGTGAGGAACTCAAGGGAGGTGAAGAGAGTCAAAATTGAATTTATAAATTCCAGAGTTACAAAATTGATATTAACAAATTTATTTTTATCTCGTAGCATAGATGCAGCCTAAGTCTCAGAGAATTCCCAAAGGTCTCAGAATTCCTGAAGTTAAGGTCTGATATACACAAGATGGATGTTGCTGTTTGTTTTTTTTTTTTAGTACCATGAGGTTTTGGGTAGCTGCAGGACCTGACCTGGGTAGAATTCAGAGGTAACCTCTGGAATTAATTTGGTATGTAACCTTAAAAGACCCTTACAGAGGGCCTTGTAGGTAAGATCCATCATAAAGGGGTCCCAATTCAAGTAGTCTTCTGGTAAATGTGACAGTGATCCGTATAAGTTTTGCGGTTGTGTGGCCACTAAATTTAAATGTCACCCAGCTGACTGGCAGAGTGCCCACAGCTAGATTTTTTGTTACTACTGGTGGTACATATATGCTTATGCCCCGGTATAAAAAAAATTTAGTCCACACACAGATGGAAAAGATTAGGATGCACACTGGGAAGATGCCTACAAGAATTAGGGAAGCCACCGTCAGAGACAGATGAAGAAAGAAGCAGAAGGCTACACTCTCAGGGCAAGTGAAGACTGAACAGTTCTCTAGAGGTGGAAGGAAGGTACTGGTCACTGCCAGCTGCACACACAGTGAACTGAGAAATGGCTTGACATTTAACATTAAGTTTTACCTGGTTAACTGATTAAATAGGGCATAGGACAGCTCGGGGTTAGCGGGGGGCCAGCTGCGCACATCGCTCTCAGTCCTGCTGCAGACCAGGGCTGCTCTGGGGCATCCCCTGCCTGCAGTGGGCCCAATGAGGCTGAAGCAGCTAGCTGCTCACAGCAGGCAGGGGGCTGCTCTAGAGCCCCACTGGTTACCCATAACCGATAAGCCTCATCCATTTAGGATAAGGCTTACTAGTTAACAGCTAAAATCCCTCTCTGAAACCAACCACTTCTGCAAAAGATAGGTTTGTGGGGAAAAATCTAATACTGTAAAAATAGTATACTATAGTGGTAGTGTAGCTTTATGTATAAAAAACACTTGTTTCCACCACTCTCCTATTAAATCTTTATTCTTTCTTATCTACTCCTTTTACTTTATCATATGTACTTATAAGTGTTATGTAGCCTCCAGGAGCAGTAGTTTAAGGTAAAAGTAATAAACTGGGGTATGCTGCACCTTTGGATACAGAAGATCTGGAAATTCTGTGAGTAGCAAGTGTCAGGGGCTAGATATCATAAGCAAATGATTCAAGTCTGTTTGGGATTTGGGGTGAACCTACTAGCACACTGAGAGAAGAGTACCTGAGTGGCTGAAAGACTGCTGGTGCCAGGGAGCTGGGACTCACCTAACAAAAGACTACCTCTTGTTGATACAGGGAGCTAACAGGGTGACTCAGGGTTTGGGAAACCCAGGAACCATCATGCTCACTTTTCCCTGCTTATGTAACAAACTGTGGTCATACAGTCTAACACAAGCAGAACGTTCTGTGCATGAACAAAGGGAATCCCTACACACATGGTGGCTGTCCTTCCCAAAGCGCACGAAGCCAGGAAACTGGGCAGGACCAAGACTTATTTGTCCTGTTTGCATCTGCCTCCTAATTCAGTTCTGCTGAGCATGCTTCCTTAGTACATATGTAGCAGAAGCTGTAATGCCAGAGGGAGCCTTTCAAGCACTGATGCCAAAACCAGCACGCCACCACTTAATTTGTAATTAGCAGTGACAGCTGAGCCAAGTAATTTACCAACAAGAATCTGACATATTTCTAATCTCTCTTACACTCCAGAATCATTACAACAGAAATGAATGCATGTAAATTAGCTGCACAGAGAAAATGATGATTTGCTGGTTTCCACTGTCACACTAACCCCACTCATGATTCACTGAGCTGTTGTTCTGAGCCGTGCAGAAAATCTAATCACAGCAAATAAGAATTATTAATCAGTGATTAATTGTAACCTATTTACTTCAATTATAGCCTAGGCATAAGATTGCCATTTTAACTACATGTAAAATTTGAAGTGTCTGTTATTCCATTATCATAACTTAGGACAAGGAAAAACCTGAAATGTTCTAAGTGTCTTAAGGTGTCTAAGTGTCTCAAATTAACCAGTTTAATTGAGAATTCTTAGAAGATTTATTCTGTATTCAAAAGAATAAGTGCTTTAAGTTTGGGGAAGGTAAACTGTAGAGCTCCATAAAATAAAGAGGTTAAAATCATGTCTTAAGTTCAAAGTGTTGAGTATTGTTAGGGTTTTGGTTTTTTTTTTTTTAAATTAGAATGTATAAAATTAGTAATCAACCCATTGGAAATATTGATCAACTAAAATTCTGTATTGAAGTAGTTTGGGTTTTAATTGGTTATTTAAAATTTAAGATGGTGTGCAGTCTCAGTGCCAGTGTTTCTCAAATATTAAGCACAATGAAGTATTCACGGACCATTGCCAACCTCTCATTTCAGCCCTGGTATTACAAGGGAAAATAGTACAGCCTAATTGCAGTTCTGTTGTGAGCAATGTTTTAGAAGAAGATGTAAATATTTGCCATTGCTAGTTTTTTCTAGTGATTGTCAGCCTTAATATTCACTACCCATATTTCTCATTTGCTTTAATCAAGATCTTGCGCTTGACATGGGACAGCTTTAAACACAATAAAAACAGATGGGACCCGGACTGATGTGGCAGGTGGGATAAAAAGGGTGACTATATCCATACAACCATCTTCCTGCTTTGAGGATACAACCACACAATTGCGAAGGTTTCTCAAGCTGCATGGTTACAACCCCCCTCCCCACTCGCTACAAACAGCCACCTTCATACCACACTAAGTACAGTCACCTTGAAGGTATCCCAAGCCCAGCCCTTTTGGAAGCTAGAGTCTCAAGCAACTATTTTTTATTTACACACACACACACACACACACACACACACACACACACACACACACACACACACACACACACACACACACACACACACACACACACACACACACCCCATAGACTATACTATAACTTTCACTGACTTATTTGGTAGATGAATCTGCCTCTCCTTCAGAGCACAGAACAGTACGACCAACCTTGAAGAAACACTAGGGCTACGTCTACACTAGCCAAAAACTCCGAAGTGGCCATTTCGAAGTTTACTAATGAAGCGTTGAAATACATATTCAGCGCCTCATTAGCATGTGGGCAGCCACAACACTTCGAAATTGACGCGGCTCGTCCAGACGGGGCTCCTTTTCAAAAGGACCCCGGCTACTTCGAAGTCTCCTTATTCCCATCTGCTCATAGGAATAAGGGGACTTCAAAGTAGGTGGGGTCCTTTCGAAAAGGAGCCCCGTCTGGACGAGCTGCACAGCAGCGAGCCGCATCAATTTCAAAGTGCTGCGGCTGCCCGCATGCTAATGAAACACTGAATATGTATTTCAGCGCTTCATTAGTAAACTTCGAAACAGCCATTTGCATGGACATTTCGAAGTTTTTCGCTAGTGTAGACACGGCCTAGATGAATGGACTCTAGCCTCTTACAGTCCAGTTTCTAACTGTTCGTCTCTGACCAAGCTTAGAGAAGCTTGTCAAAGGATACTTGCAAGTTCATTTAGTCAAAGCTGACACACCTAGATTCAGCACAATTTGATTTTAAGCCAAGGCATGTAATGGAAACTGCATTTGTTGTCCTATTGGATACTTACCCTGCTCTTCTTTGATGGAGAGGGGACATCTATTTTTCACTCTGCTGGTCCTCCCTCCAGCATTTGACAGGCTTTGATGAGATACTGTATCTGCTTGAGGGAAGTGGCAGACGGCTAGGGGAATTATTAAAAATTGTCTTGTCTTTCCTGAAGGTATACATAGAGTGGTGACGGAAAACTGCACTTCTGCTACCAAGCCCCTCACAGACAGAGCTGGTGGGATATCGCCTTGCACGCCAACAATACAACATACCACACTAAATATGACAATACTGTGATGCTAGCAGACCATATGCCAGTTCACACCAAGACACACATTTTTCAACTGTGCACTAATATACACACAGATAGAATCTCTCTCATGTGTGGGTAATATTGGCAAAAAAGGGAATAAGAAAGCATTTAAACTTCTGAATGCTTGTGAGATGCTGCATTCACTAATTTTACCTGTTAACTTTTGTGTTCCATACCGTTATGCAGGATTGGAGCAGTTTGTTATCATGAGCCTGTATGTGAATGAGTTGCCATCCTGGAGGACATTCATGAGTACAAAGAGCTCCCAAAGATCAGAGCCACTGCTACCAGACTCACTACGGCTCGTTCACACAGTTAGATTCTCTCCATGTCTGCACCAAGGAATCGTCTAGAAAAGGGCTGAAGACGTAACTGCTGTTCTGCACTCCTTCCCATGAAGCTGAGACATAGGAGTGGACTCCTCCTATCAGCTGAGTTTGTGGATCAGAGCAGAAGGCAGGAGGGGGATTAAACCCCCAAACGAAAGGAACTAGATATATCTGTGCTGCCTGGATTCGCGAGGTATGTCTACACTGCAGTCTGATTTCAAAATAAGCCATTCCAGAATACCTATTCCAAAATAGCTATTTTGAAATAGGACTGCTACATACAAAAGTGGATTTCAAAATAGTACTTTGCTATTTCAAAATACGTTGTCTGCACACGACACTTATTTTGAAATAGTGCCTATTTTGAAATCACTCAGGCCGTTGCTACACAGGCCACTTTCTTTGAAAGTGGCATGGTAATACACGGCCCAAAATATGCTAATGAGGTGCGGATGCAAATTCCCCACACCTCACTAGCATAACGTCACATGATTTGGAGTCCGGAAGACCGTTCTTCTGGATTTCAAAACGCCGTTTAGAAGTGCAGCCCCTGGGGGTCTTCCAGAAGGAAGTCCTTCTTCCAGAGGCCCCTTTTTCCCAAAAATTTTTGGGAAGAAGGGGTGTCTGGAAGGAGGACTTCCTTCCGGAAGCTCCCCCAGGGCTGCGCTTCTACATGGCGTTTTGGAGTCCGGACTTCAAATCACATGATGTTATGCTAATGAGGTGTGGGGAATTTGCATCCATGCCTCATTAGCATATTTTGGGCCATGTATTACCATGCCACTTTCAAAGAAAGTGGCCTGTGTAGAAACGGCCTCAAGTACTCGAAACTGCTATTTTGAAATAACACTATTCCGCATCTTAACAGCCCCTACTTCGAAATAGTTATTTCAAAATTGACCCTTATAGACATAGGCTTAGAGGCACGGTTTGTATCCTGGTTTGTACAAGGTTTGTATCCTGGTTTGTACAAGGTTTGTATCCTGCAAAGAGGTTTACCAATTTTGAAATAACAAAACAATGTGTAGACAACAGCAAAGTTATTTCAAAATAACAGCTGTTATCTCGAAATAACTTGGCTGTGTGGCCCTAACCTAGGGGGAGCAAGGTTTTTCTAGGCTCAAAACAAGAGATCCTCATACTACTTGAGCCTGGGCAGCCCTAAAGGACAAGTAGACATTGCCGATTTTATTGCCTTTTGAACCAACAAGCTAACTCATGTGTCTGTTTGCTTGCATTACTCTCGTAAATAATTTCCTTTACCTTTCTAAGGAAACTTCATAGAGTTTACTATAGTACTGGTTTACATGTCTTGTTTTTGGTGTGAAACCTAAAGTGCAATTCACCTTGGGCAAGTGGACAGGTCCTTTATGACTAGTGCTTGGATTCTTAATGTAAGGGCCCATCTATCACATAGATACACTCACCTGGCTGGCAAGACAGAATGGAGCACCCACCAGGATTATCTGTGACTATTCAAGCTATAAAGGTGCCTGAAGAGTTAGCACTTGGTGAAGCTGATAGGTGAAATCTACATGAAAACTCAATTATCTTAGAGTTTATGCTCTGTTTGTTTGGGCGGGGGTGGGGGGGAAGAAAGAGGTGGTCCTTTAAATAAAAACAATCTGCCCTGAGGTTCACAGACATAGTCATGAGTCACTGTTGGGGGCACTGCAAATACCATGAGCACCAATGCCACAGAAAAGCAAGCTATATTTACATGGGGGTGTACAGTCACAAGTGTCAGTTAAAGGCTCTGGGTAGAGGGGAGGGAGGCCTGTGATATATAAATTCTGCGTGCCACAAACAGAGGCATGCAACACAGCTGTACTTTGAGAAAGTAACATACAACAGACATTAAATCATGTTACTGCATTTCTGGAAGTGATTATTACAACAATATAGGAGGTCGTACAAGCTGAACATAATTTAAATTACTGAATTTCATCACAATCTTACACAAACACTAGGAGGACGCAACGTAAGAATTGGAGAATGTGCAAATAACCAGTTTCTCTGACGTGACTGAAAGGCTGCAAATTTGTTAATGTAACTTTGATTGTCCTTTTATCTTTAAAACTTATATGTCGCAGTTAATTAAGTAATTTGACTATGCAGTACATATATTTGCATAACTTTAATAAATCACTATCTTGAAATGTTAGCAGGCTGTTTGTCTGATGGCCTTTATGGACACTAGCTAACGTGCTTCATTTATGACTATTAGAATATGTTATACAAACAATGCCTCGAGCCAAAAAAGCAGGTTTTGAACAACACATTTGATGAGGCTCCTTATAATTTATGGATGTTTAAAGAGGAAACATTTCTGATAAACTGCATGCTTCTCCTTGAATGCATTCCAGGAAGTCTCAAACAAAATCATCTTGCCTACTACTTCTCTTTTTTATATATTGCATTTTCAAACAGAGAAATTTTCCAATTCCCTTCAGCAGGGACAGAGTGGGTTAAAAGACCTTAAACTTAAGAAAAAATTCCAGCTCTGTTGTCCTGGCATTTCATTGCATAAATCGTACTAGGGTGCTACAAATCACAGAAAACCAGAACTAGCAGGAACCTTGGGATGTCATCAAGCCCAGTCCCTGCACTTATGGCAGGACCAAGCACCATCTACATCAGTGGTTCCCAACCTGAGGCCTACGGACCCCTGGGGGTCCATGAGTTTATGGCAGGGGAGCCATGGAAAAAATAAATAAAAATGATCACAGATTATAGGTAAGCCAAAAGTTTATTATTTGTTGTGTAGGCCCAATCATTGTGGAAGGTGTGATGAGATGTGCAATCTAATTGTTGTGCTGTTGGAAATGAGTATACATCATTTTAAATGTTAATTATTTACATTTTCTTTTTCATTTAATGACGTCTACATAGTGGCTACAATTGGCTTTGATGGATGTCCATGAACAGCTTGGGTGTGGGGACTAATTGGGGTATGCACTAGTGAAAAGGTTGGGACTCACTGGTCTAGGTCATCCCTGATAAATGTTTATGAACATTCATACCTCTTGTCAATATCTACAACGAAAAATGTAAATGGATATTACTGTCACTTCTCCAACAAATGTCAATATTCATATATCTACCTAATCTTGACACAAAATAAGCAATGAAATAGATTTAGTATTAGATGATTTATACCGACAAAGCAAATTAGGTTACATTTATCAAAGGACTGTGGTTTGTTTTTGTCGTCACTGGTTGAGTTCTGGGTGTCTATTTGTGTAACTGTTTCTTTGGCGCTAGTGAAGCTACTGTCAGACATACAAGTGAAGAATTTTCTTTCACCACCAAAAATCAAACTGAAGCTAGCAAATTCAAAATTTAGAGGAATTGCTACAATGTTAAGTCTAGAAATCAATAACTATGTCAGAGAAATACCATGAATCATACACCTACATATGCTTGAATATTCAGTAGTTGTCACTTTCCCACGCCAGTGTTCAAAGCCATTGTGTGCTTAAAATGCACTCCTCCATATCACCCAACGCAAACCCCAGTTCTGTCTTACTACTTGTATAATGCAGAATACTGAACCTTTTACACTGGGACACAGACTTCAGTGAAAACAAAGCAATGATGAGTTCTCCTATTGTTCACATTCACTCTTACACTTTTATTTGTAGGACTTTTTAATATAGTATTTATGAGACTGATATAAACATGTGATGCGGGGTTCTTTTCATTAGTCTTTGGCTATAACAATGTATAAGGGAACAGTCTCAAGACTATTCAAGACTCGGTGAAGATCAGTTTAATTTGTTTCCTTATTCATAACAATTAACTTGCTCAACTAAAATTGATAAAAGATGCTAAACTCAGACTACAGCTGCACAACAAAATTATAAATCTGAATTTATTAAAATTGATTTTGTAAAGCTGGGTTTTAGAAATTCAAATTCGACCATCCTCACCTCCCCACAAATTTCTCACAGTCAATACTGCTGCCACACACAATACCCAAACATGGACTCTTGCAGCAGTGCATTGTGGGAACCTCTCTCACAGTTCCCTCACCCCATAGCTTTCTGGGTATTTTTGCTGGTGCAGTATGGCAGAAGGTTTCTCAAGCAGTAGTGGGTATGTGATGTCATCTTCCCACATTGTATTGCCCTCACTCCCCTCCTGTTGGAAGCAAATGGCCATTTTTCCAGACGGAAAGAAGGAAAAGTAGGCAATCATGTGATTCCAGAAACACGATCCTGGAAAATAATGCAGGAACAATGCAAAGCTTGAAGAAAGAGAAGGATAGTAAAGTTTTGGAAAAAAGATATTTTGTGAGGTAGGGTTTTTGGCTTCCCACTTTGTTTCAGAGACATGTACAACATGGAGAATAGCGCTCACCAAATTAACAAAAGCAGCCCTGGGATCACCCAAGAGTCTGTCTCATCTCAAATCGCCCACCAGCTACTTTTCCCAACCTTAAGGGGGCCATTTTATGTGGAATTCACCAAAAGAAATGAAGTTTGTTAAGAAAGCATCAACAAAGATCACGAAATTAACTGAAATCTCTTCCTTTTATAACTGAACTATCAAAGATTTCACAAAAAGCAGCAGGTGTCAGTCATCTCGACTGACCCTCCAGCCACTGTCCTCCCTCCCTTGGTTCCAGAAATATCACCCCTGAAGATATTACAGGAACAGTTCAAAGCTTGAAGAAAGAGAATAGGAAAGGGTAGGAAAAAAAAAGACATTTTTGAAGCAGGATTTATGGTTTCCCACTACACTACACAGAGGTACTCAACATGGGGGATGGAGGTCCCTCATCGGCATAGAGCGTCCTCAGGCCTGTAGCCACAGAATCAGTTGAGATGGTCCCCCTGGCGGCAGCAAGCCCCCCAAAATCTTTCCTGTCCTTGGAGCCCTCACAGCGCATAAGCCAGGACATGGTGCTGCCTGGAAGCATGGTCAGCACTGAACAGCAGGAGCGTCCTTTTACTGGGTCAGGGGCTAGTCACATTATGTGGTTAGGTGTGGGAAGGACCCCGACTGCATGATGCCTGTGCGGGAGGGAGAGGCTTCCATGTGAACTTCAGAAGCTTCTCATACAAGCACGACACTCACAGCCTAGCCACCATGTAGTGCAGTGGAACAGTAGGCAGGGCCAACGCCAGAAAAAAAAAAAAAAGCAAGTCCTCAGCTTACAGAACCACAAACTCTGTGGTGGGGCTATTTTTAATGGGTAGATGCACTAACTGCGCTGATAGCAAAGAAAGGAAGAAGCTTCTCATCCTCTCTTACAAGAATGATCCCACAGGCTAGTTGCCATGGGCTTCCTGGTGACTAATTCAACTTGGCGGGCTTCTTCTTACCTAATTCCTGCTCATCAGGAGAACAGCAGAGATGGAAGCAGCCAGAGCAAGCAACCGTGGAGCATTGCAAGATATATATGGGATACCTCTGGAGGTTAACAAAGTCTATTAAAAGACACTGAGCTTCCACATTAGCCTGAATTTGAACTTTTAAATTCAAACTTATATATGTAGCTATATACCTATTTCACGAAACTGGAAGGGACTTTGAGAGGTCATCAAGTCCAGTCCTCTACACTCACAGGAGGATCTATCACCATTCCTGACAGATTTTTCTTTTCTTACTCTATTTCCCCCAGATCCCTAAATGGCCTGCTAAACCCAGGCTTGTGAGTTCAATCCTTAAGGAGGGCCAACACTCAAACCACTGATGCTCAAATGCCCAATGCTCCAATCTCCCCACACCGACACCCAGCCACTTTTGACGATGTTATGATATTGAACGTAGCACTCCCTAAAATCAGCTTAATGGTATTTACAGTGAAGACAGTGACATTGTAAAAATCGAGCTAACTCTATTAAATTTGACTGTATCATGTAGTGTAGTCGTAGTCTTAATCCACAAAAGGACTAGCCGATCTTTTACATGACATCACTCTGATTGGTTCGAGGGTATTTTCATTTCTAATTTGACTAGACTTAGAATTCTTCAAATAGTTTTCTAGGAGTCATATAGGTGAAAAATGTTCTGTTTACAATAGATTTACATAACATGTAAGCACTTCCAGCTCCATCAAAAGATCATGACATGAATTATCAAAAACAAAAATTATTCTGAGAACAACAAATATGATACGTGACTGAAAATACAAAGGGACTACTTCAATAACTGATGCTTAAGCATTTAAAAGGTATAATTTATTCACTGCAGAAGAATAAAAGAAAATAAATACTGCCTCCACATATATTGGCAAGCAGGAACTTCACAAAGAGCCCGTCTACCTAGCTTCTTTTGTATAGCCTTCTTTTCCTCTCATTATGAGTATAAGATTTTATTATACAAGATGCTTCTGAGAAAAAAGCAAATTTCTGCTATTGGATACTCTACAATCCACTTGTTATACATACAATAGAATACAATTACACAATAATTCTTCCCTACAAGAATATATCTCCATTGGAGATAAATCGCTGGTGATAAGTCTTTGTTCAACACTTAATTACGCATTTTTAATCACTTCTTACCATGGTATCTAAGCTCCTCAAGTTTCTAACATTTTTCATACCTTTCACAAGGCAATTCCCAGCAATTAACAATATTGCTTTTCTAATCACAAGCTACTGACACAACAAGACATGATTACAACTCTTCTGTCCCAGGCACTCTGAGACCAGGAGGTTGAATGCATCCTGTACACATCAATTACATTATTACACCAGGTCAGCTGAATTGCATTAAAGCAATTTTACATTTGAAACTCACAAAGGAAACTTATTTAGCATTCTGGTTTAATTTAAAGATATTAAATTAATAAAGAATGAAAGTCTTTTAATGTGCGTTTTAAGTTATGCGCTATTTCTTTTGTTTTGACTGAATGCCGTAACAGACAATCTTACCATTCAATACCTGAGCATCCAATCATTCACAAGGAATTGTGACACAGACTGTAGGCACTAATGCTATACGATTTTGGCTTTGTAAGGTCAACCACGACTGAAACTCAGTATAGATTAGTCCTTCTTAAGAACAGTATCTCTTTCTTAGAGCTGAAAACTATTCCTACTGCAGTATCACCAAAACATTTTTAAAATATTCCCCCAAAGACTTGTGGGCTGGTTGTTTTTTCTTCTCTCTTTTTAATTGGTCAAATCTTCACTGTCAGCTAAGAGTTTAATCAAATGAGTCTTGCCTGGATTAGGGTCCTGCAAGAGAACTTCAAACATGTAGATACAGAGTACCAAGTCAAATACTACATCTATAACCAGATAGCTCAGTGGTTTGAGGAGGCCATTTAGGGTCTGGGGCAAACAGATTGAAATATCCATCAGGGATGGTGCTTGGTCCTGCCAAGAGGTCAGGGGACTGGACTCAATGAACTTGGTCCCTTCTCACTCTATGAGATATGATATGTAGAGCATTTTGTTGTTGAGACACTGTGGCCACGGCTAGTGCATTGGGATAGAGCTCGCTTTCAGTACTCTAGCTAAACCGCCTCCAAAAGGGGAGTAGCTAACAGAGCTGGAAGCCTGTATACACTGACACTTTACAGCACTGTCACTTCCTGTGCTTGGGGATGTAGGTGTGTTTTCACAGCCTCAGTGAGAAAGTTACAGTGTAGTAATGTCAGTGCAGACAAGCCCTAAGAGAAGAACACAGTAAAAGCACCTGAACTGCTGAGCTCTTCAAAACATAAATTCATTATTGCTACGCACAGATGAACATACCTACACTCAACATTTGAAAAGAGAAATATTAAAACGAATTAAAAACAAATTCTTCTAAAAATTGGTTAAGAGCAAGTTGAACCACACAAAAGTAAGGAAACATGCACAAAGGGTGAAACCCAGGGCAAACGTACCACGTAAAAGAAATCAGCAGTAATTACTACTGTAGGTAGCTACAGAAAAAAAAATAAATCAAACTCCAATAAAAAAAAAAGTGTTACCAAAATTCACGGCTAAGATAAGGACAGATAAAGAGTCCCTGAGAGCTGATGTTCAAGAGCCAGTTCCAACAAGAAACACAGCCCGATGATGTCATTGTGACAGGAAGATCAGACACTTCATATACTTTTTAGAAAGTTTACAGGATTTGTGCACGTGTATTTACCCCCATTATACAGTACATTTCTTATTATTGGTTATACTAGCAGAAGAGTATGGATTGCTCCCTCTAGTTCTGTAAGCCAGTGACAAACAGCAGGTTTAGGGTGAGAAACAAGTAGCTGTACTGCAATTGCCACCCTGACCTCTTCTTACCTGGTAAAATACTTTCCCTGAGTTTTAGAAACAGACACCACCACAAACTTCATCGCTCCCTGTCTGACCTCAAATTTCGACTCTTTTCTTCAGCTGGGTTGTGAAAAGGACTTCCAAAACAGTCAACCAAAGTCCAAGATAGCCTTTTATAACAAATGAATTGTCTGAGTGTTTTGCTGGTACCCAGCGTTTAAAAATTAGCATAGTTTATTCAGAACTAACATCTCAGGACAGGCAGTGGTGTGATGGTCCCATTAGTGAAAGTGGAAAAGGGGTGTGGAAAGCCCATTTCTCCTCTAGTCCAATGAAAGGTGGCGTATGGAAGGAACAAAAAGGAATTAGCAGTCTCTGAAAAATTACTGAGAAGAGTCATACATCTGACATTCTGAATCAGAAGTGCAAAACTCAAAAAAACCCTAATTCTCAGACACCAACAGTGGAGGCTGGGGGGAAGAAGCAGAAATTTTGTATTTACTGTAAGGCAAGATTTAAAGCTTATATTTTAAAATGGACCGCTGTTATAAATTGACTGGAGGACAACATACGGAAAAGTTAGGCTTTCCCATATGGAATTAAGGTGGAAACGAAGAGGGAGATTACCCGTGAGCGCCTTGCTGGAGGATGGACTCACTTCTATATCTTAGTATTTTGGAGATAAATAACATCCCTGAATGGTCACAGGCCCCTGAAAGGATGGGAGGAGCATAGGGAATTTTGATTATATGTAGGACTCTACCAATTCACAGTCCATTTTGGCCAATTTCACAATCTTGGGTTTTTAAAATAGTCAATTTCAGCTATTTATCTCTGAAATTTCAAAATGTTTCAACTATCGGGGTTCCAAGACAAATGAGGGTTGTGAACAGCGTGCCCCATAAGCTGAGCACTTGGGTGGCCACCCAGGAGAGATTTTATATGATGCCCAGTTGATTAGTAGAGCACCCATAACTGGCAGCATGTGTTTCTACTGGTGGTGAATATCTGCACATGCCTTGGTGCACAGAATAAAATTTGCTCTGCATATGGATGGAAACAATTAGAGAACAATAATGGAGGGAGGGCCACAAAGCTATTGTAGGAGGTTGCAGCATTGCCACCCTTACTTCTCTGCTCCTGCTGAGGAAGGTGCTGCCTACAGAGATGGTATGGAGGGATCATAACCAATTTTTTTTCTTCGGGGTGGGAGCAGGACCAGTCAAAGGTGGGCAACCACACAGGGCCCTACAGTCAGGGGTACACTATGGCTCCTCACACACACATGCTCAGCCAGGCCAAGGCCCCTAACTCTCAAGTGCTGGGCCTGGAACCAGGAAAACACAGGACAGAGGGCCAAGGGCACAGAAACCTTCGTAGAGGTGGGGTGGGAGGGGGGCTGGAACAAGAACCAGGAGGAGCCTGGGATCCATGTCCCCTTGAATTTAAGATGGGCATACTTTGGGGATGGGGCAGTGTTGACTCTCCCAAATGCAACCCTCTCTGGCTGCTCACTGTGCAGTGACCCTTCCCACTACCACTGGGAAGCAAGGTGTGGAACTTCATGCAGCTGGGTGAGGTTCTGAGAGGTGGATGTGACCCAGCTCCAGGAGTGGCCCATGCAGGCGAGGACAAAGCCCTAGCCCTCCCCAGCCCTGCCAGGACTATCAGCTCCCTAACTAACTCCACAGAAGGAGCGATCTCCAGCTCTTAGGTCCACGTGGTGCTGCTGCTCTGCCCTCAAGCCCTGGATCTGCAGCCAATGGGAGTTGTGGAAGATGTTCCTCCAGACAGAGGCTGCACAGAGCTCAGTGCTGAGCCTTCTCCCCTCCAGGTAAGTACCACCCTGCTTTCCAACCCTCAGCACTGGAGGTGAGGGGGGATCCCACTCCTGCTGCTTTGGGGCTGGGAGGCCCAAGAATACCCAAGCACAACTGGCCCAGTAACTGCTACTTAAGCAGCTCCAGGGCCACATGCAGCACTGGCCATTGTGAAAGTTACAGAATCCGTAACCTACAGGACAAATGCAGAGGCCTACATGTGGCCGATATCAGAGAAGACTAAGAATCAATTCTTTCTTCCTTGTGAATCTATGAAGTAGAACTTTCCTTCTGAATGCCGGAGACCCAGAACAGATAATACAGAGGACAACGGACACACATAGACCACATTCGGGGAATCCAGATGCAAAGGGGAGCCAACAGTACAACCTCAACCGCCAGGCTCTTGCTCCCTTTCTGAAAGGCAGGAAACAAGTGTGGAGTAAAGTATGCCCAGGAAGCAGCTACACCTCAGAACTTTTATTATGTGAATGTACGAGTGTCTTAGCCATTAGCCCTTCGGGAAGGATAATTCTGTTATCCCACAGGCAAACTGGCAAGAAATATCCTTTAGCACAGAACAGTGTTCCCCCTCCTGGAGACAAACAACAGAAGATCTAGACTTATCTGTCAAGATAGGTCTTCACTATTTTGTTTCAATGTTCTCATTGGAGAAAATTATAACTCAAGCATCTAAACTGACACAGATCTATTTGCACAATCAGTTTTTTTTTTTTAATCTTAATGCTGAATTAGTGTAAAATGATGTCTCAGGGAGAAAAAGATCACTAAAAACCTTTAGTACAGGTTGAATCTCTCTCATCCAGCACCCTCAGGACCTGACCAGAGCCAGACAAGGGAAGGTCAATATTTTCTAGCACATTATCAACCCTTCCACTGCTTATTGGGCTCCTAGAAGACATGTAGGGATAAATTACAGCTAAATAACAGCACAGAACACCAAGAGCCAGATTGGTGGCTGTAAAGCAAACACAGAAAACTTGGCCACATATATAAGTGGTTGTCCAGCTAACTAAAATCATGGCAGATAACAGCATTTGCCAGATGAGAGAATTCCAGATTACAGAGGTTCAGTTTGTATTCCCTCAGTTAACAGCTGTTCTACCCTTCTGACATACAGTACACATAAAATGTATAAATTAAATTCTAAAGGTTGCTAAAAATTACTGTATGTTGAGATTAAATTGTTATCTAATTTCTCATCTTTAGCCCCCAAAATAAAACAAAATTATTTAAGACAAAGTTAAACTTATACCCTTCAACAGCATCAGCTCTAATTTGATGCATCAAAGTATCCAACAATGGAAAAAAACCCCAAATTGTTTCATAATCGCGAGTTCACAATAGCTGTTATTAGTCACTGAAGACCTATAGGCTAAAACTTTGGTCTAATATTGCCCCATATATGACTATGGGGAAACCACAACACTGATACATTCCACCACAATGACCCACTGCAGCAAACCAGTAACCAAAAGGAACTAAAAGCATTTTAATTCTGCTCAAAGTTATTACAAGCAGCTTTTAAATTATCCAAACTTCCCTTAAATGTTAGTGTCTAAGTGAAATACCAATAAGTGAAATATCAATAATTTTTTAAAAAACAAGACAGCTGAGAAACACAATTAGGACATCATAAAGCAAAAAATTAAAACAGATCATTCACTTTAACAATGAACAACTTTAAATCCTACAACTCCTTATTTTATTCTCCCACCCCCTCTCATCCACAACAAAACATAACACTTACAATTCCCTAAATTGCTATAATTTACAACACAAGACTTGGGTGTATAAGCACTAATTGCTACTTGACAATTCCCACATCACCATACTAATACATGAAAAACGTTTTGCTGCATTCGTTATTTATAGAGGAAGTTCCACATATTGACATGGGTGAAAAAAAGTATTAAAATGGTATCTCCCATTCAGCAAGGTGGAAGTATCAGCTGTGTAGGAGAATTACGTCATCTGAAGAAAACACATTTTTATTAATTTTCGTATTCTTTTTATAGTGAATAACCGCTAACTAAAGTCATAAAAGGCAGAAAGCAGAAACAAAAGCTATCAGCTAAAGACCTCATCAAGGTTTAAAAGACTGTTTGAGGTTTCCTTGTTTTCTGCTTCAAGATTTAATGTTTATTAAATTCACTCTCTCCAACCAGGACCCACAGCAAAAATTCATCTTAAAACCATGCCTGACTTTGCAGGATTAAAATGGTCTTTAACCAAAACACAAAAAACTATTTATATTCCCTAAGATAAACGAATGTGTTGGCTGACTATTTTATCTACCATACCTTTTATCTCCTGCTAATTTATTTTTGTTATATCCAAGACCACCATTCTCTAAAGGCTTCAAAGTACAGCCAAACATCGTATCTGTCAAGCTGAACAAGTACCATAAAACATCAGTTTATCCTGTCAAATTATAAACAAATACTGACCTATAATAATTCATAGTTATAAACCAGGGTTTTCTGTGGTTCCACAGGATAAATAACAGAGCAGGTTGCTTGTAGCTGTAGCTGTAATCCAGCTTTGCACAAACTTTTTGTTTGGCATTAGAGTGCAAACTGCTCTCTTTAAATCTTTTGCTGGTGCATTAATTGGTCAGCGCCCAATATTTGGCTTAGCAGTAGAAGTACAATGCAGAAAGTTTCAAAAGAAAAGAAACAGGGTTTAATGAATAAATAGTATCACAAAGGTTCAGATACTGCTGGAGATCATGTAATAAATAGAAGTTAGTTTTTAAGGTGCTGCAGGACTGCTTGTTATTTCTGAGAAGCTACAAAGTAACATGGCTACTCCCTCCCCACCCCCCCAAACCAAGACTGCTTAATTCACAGACAGCCATGGAAACTACAGTAATCCCTCGATTTAAGTGGAGGTTGTGCCCTGGGTGACTTCTGCGTAAACTGAATTTTGTGTAAATGGGGGGGGAGGTTGGCTGGGGGAGCGGGGAGAAGTGTGGGGTGGCATCCACGAGGCCCCCAGCTTCTCCCAGCTGTGGGGCACACAGCTGTTTGTGCTGCAGTTTCACCCAGCTGGGGAGTCCGACAAGCAGACAGAGGCTTGGGGCATGGTTTCTCACAGCTGGGGAAACCGGGTGGAGATGGTGGTTTCTATTTGCACTTAACTCGTGTTAATGCGAGTTAAACACAAATTGAAATTGCACTTAGAGAGTTTACTGTGTAGCTGAATACAAGTGTCTTACATTAAAGTTGAAATTTACAAAACTGTGGGAGAGAACAGGAAGACAAATACATGCTCCAGGCCCTGAACAAAATTAAGAGTACATTCCAGAGACATCAGGCCCGATCATGCCCTTTCACAGGCACCCTAGTTGAGAGAAGTAAAACAGTAGCAGCTTTTAAGGGAACAGGAGTCATGGAAGCACCCCGCCCCCCTCAAATCTGGACTGCATCTGAAGAGCCCTCTGAACAAGGACAATGTATCAGACTTCCTTCTAATTCTGGATGATATTACAAGTAATAAGCAGTCCTATAACACTTTAGAGTAACAAATTTGTTAGGCTGCGAATTTTTGTGGGTAAGACTCACTTATTCAGATGAGCATTATTGTCTGCTTACTGATGTTCATTTGTGCCAAACTCTCTCCAGCTGTTAGCAAGTGCGCTTGTCTTCAGATGCAAGAGAATATGCACAGGACACAGTTTTAGCTTATGTAGTTTTGCGATCTAAACCAAATAAGGGTTTTAGAATCCAGCATCTTATATATCTATATCCAATCAATGTGAATATTAAGATTTTGACCTAAAAACTGGCATCTGCGTAAGACACAGTAATACTTAAACTGCTGCCCTAAAACTAAACAGGCTTTATAAAAAGAAAAAAGTTCTTACTTAACATGGGAAAACCTCTACATGTTGTACAGCAATCAAGGAGTTCTCTAGATACTAAAAAAAAAAAGACTTTTGACTTGGCAGAATGCCAATTTTTATTCATATGGGAGGGTACTTTCAGAAGCAGATCAAAATAATGCATAAAACCCTATATAGTGTATATGTGGAACAAATCACACACTGGTTACTGGAACGAGTCTCCACTGGAGAGTCCACCATAGACACAGACAATCAAAACTGGCAGCACAGTCACATTACACAGGGGAATATTAGACATATGTTCCAAAATCATGGGATCCATACAGCATCCTGTTACTTAAATGTGCTCTTAATAAGTGGCCCTATGTATGCACTGGACGAAGCAAAAAGAGCAGACGGTGATGCTGTATGAAATTAACAATGATGTTTTCATACACTGGCTGAATAAATTTATATTCACGTGTTGGGGCATATACAACTGTAAAAGTTTCTTCGTGAATCAACAACTCAAAGTAAATTGATGTAACTAATGTATTAAAAATTAAAGCACAAAATGACTTTATATAGATTTGGTTCATTACTTTAATAAAGTAAGCTAAACTATATGAATGAGAAATTTTCATATAAAGTTTTGAAATTTCAATAAAGACTGTCTAGAAAGTATAATTCAATTACTAAGGGTATGTCTACATTACATGGAAAATCAACCCAGTCACGGTCAATCTTCCAGGGTTGGATTTCATGCACCTGGTAAGGACACACCAAATTAAACTACATGGGGTAAGCAGTCGACCCTGTACTCCTCTACATCGTGAGGAGTAAGGGAGATTGATGGAAGAGTTTCTCATGTTGACTTCCCTCTGCGAGGGAAGCCAGGTAAAGTTGATTGCCATATCTACAATCAACTTTAATGCCTGGTGTTGACCAGGCCTAAGTTTTTAAAAGAGAAATCAGATTAGGTGATTAAACTGTGGAGTACAGATTGTACATATAAAGCAACAACAAGAGAAAAGAATAAAATATGGACAAATATTGGGTTGTAATGCTAACCAGATAGTCTATAAGGTGCCACAAGACTCCTTGTTGCTCTCGAATACCACATACATGTTAGTACTACCAGATATTTTGGAGCATAAGGTTTCATGGGCAAAGACCCATTTCATCAGATGCATGCATGCATCCACCTCTACCTATTAAATGTAATATTGTTGTATTTGCATTTTATATTGTCATGACATCCAGGTCCTCTTTCATACCCATAATATGGAAATGCTGGTTAGTAAAAATATTTTAGAAGTCTATCTAGAAATTTAAAATGAGATGGAATTCAAACAGGACTTAACCACATTTATTGGGAGACCAGGGAGAGACGGGCTCACAAAAGATGGATAAGAAAAATACTGTAAATTGCAAAGGAAAATAGTACAAAAGAAAAACTGAAGTCATTAAAATGCTTTAATATGAACACAGTCTTGTGCTTGTAATACAGGCAGTCAAGAAGAGCCTATGTAAACAAACAACATCCATTCTTCCTTCAGCTTTCTGTACTTATTTTCTGAGACTTATTTTCTCTCCCAACCCCGGAAAACCAGTAGCTTCCCAAAAAGAGCCTTGCTTAAACATTAATATATGTAAATCCAGCTATTTATACTACTATTTGGTTGTGTTTAATTTTTAAAAAGGAAAAGGCTAATGAAATAACAAATGTACAGACACTGGTAATTTTGTAACATGTCATGGCACCAACTGAAAAGTTTTATTATAAACTATCTGAAATATCAATAAAATGTTCTTCCCTTAAAAAAAAAAAAAAAACTACAGTGACAGGGTACAGTCACAGAAGATCCTCTCAGGCTGTTCCCCAGTATGCTGATCAGCCCACTGACATACACCTTCTTGCTCTCTGGGGTTCCCCACCACCCTGTCCTGCTGAGCCAGATCCTCTGATCTCTCCCAACCAAGGCACAGAATTGGGATAACTGCCTGCCCCGTGCAGAGCAAAGGGGACATTATTTAACCACAGCTCTAGGGCATAGCACCCAGAAGCCACTCCCCAGAAGGGATCAAAACCCCAGATAACTGTTGTGTGCATGTGCGCACACACATGCAAACGATTTGTACAGAAAGAGCTCATTAGGTAGCCCCCCTTATCAACGAAAGGGAGATATGCACAGTGAAAACTCTCCCCAGATAACAATTTATTCTGGCCTTGTTTACACACAAAACAGTTTTTATTAATCAAAACAGCAGGATTGAAGTGGGTCTAAGAAAACAGGCAGATCAAAATGAGCTACCCAATTTCCGAGAGAGAAAAAAAGGCAGAGCTCAGTCTATTCTTGGGAGGTCTTACCCTAAACAGTTGTAATTATATCAGGTGAAATCTTCATGTCAGTAATGATCTTCTCCTCACATGGGGTCTCCAGTAAAATTCTCTCACTTTCCACAGTAAAAGAATGTGGAAAGAAGCAGAAACATTTAACAATCACTCAGACTTATTACTTAGCAGTTTATAGTTCCACTGGGCAAGTTTGGCACTTCAAAGGAAAAAAAAAAAAGTCATTGCCCCCCCAAGCAGCTTGGAATCTTTGCAAGGTACGGCACATAAGGCAAATCCTTACCCCCTCTCTGTCGCCAAGCTTTCTTCTTTTTCAACCACATAACAGGCATCAGTCAGTTTTTAACCTGAAAAACATGATCACCATTTGCATCCCCCAAGTCTTCAGGCTTAGGAAGCACAAAACTGGTAACTAACAAGAGACACTACCAGAAAGCTTCACTTTAGCAATGAGAAGCAGAGGCAGAAGTCACCCCTAAACTTCACTGGGAGATGACCATTTGGAAGCGGGAGTACTGCATCTAAGTGGAGTTGCAAACTGGGAGCACTTTAGACCACTTCTCTATGGTCTGTTCACTAAGTTTCCACAGGGAACCTCAGATGCTAATTTTAAACAGAGACTGGGAGTGGCTCACCCTTTACAAAAACAGCTTCTCAGCCCTGGGTGTTAATATCTCCCCATTAGACTCTGACAATGGGCCTGTCTGATCTGACTTTTTTTCCCTCTTTTGATACATACTGCTGATAATGGGCCATTTCCACCTTGCTGAATAGGCCTTGTCAGCTCTGGCCCACCCTTTTACTGGGACCCCACTCTTTAAATACCCCTGTGGAAATCTCCCTCCCCCCCCCAACACTCATGCATCTGATGAAGTGGGTCTTTGGCCACAAAAGCTTATGCTTCAAAATATGTTAGTCTATAAAGGTGCCACAGGACTTCTTATTGTTCTCAAAGATACAGACTAACATGACTGTCTCTCTGATAATTATAACCTATAAATCCCTACATGGATGGTTACTTGAGAGGTCATCAATTTCCCCATGATATACAGTTATAGTTGCAAATGAAGATCATTATGTGGGATAGCCACCCACAGTAATGGATGGGCACCTAATGATATATTACAACAAACAGCTGTTATAAATATAATCCTAAGAACCAAGAGGAATAAAGAGGAACCCAAGGAATTTTGTTGTTGTATCATTGTTCTCAGTGTGCCCTAAATGCTGGAGGCAGCCACTTGAAATGAAGTGGACAATTGGCAGCTATATTGTTATGCTTGAAGGGCCTGAAGAAGGCAATTAAGGGTAATTACCATTGTTGTGTGTTACCAAATGAACGTTCCTAGTAAGTCCAGAGTTCTTGTTATCTTGCAGAATTATGAATTTAAATTCCCAGGTTTGTTTTCTGAAGGTGTTGCGCTGGTTTCCCTTGAGGATAAGTATTGAAAGACCAGATGTCAAGGGAGTGCTTGCAAAAAGCACATGCCTACAGGTGATAGGATGCTATCTTTTTTCCTGAAGAGTTCTTTTGATGGTATAGTAACTGTCTTGTTTCATCTGCACAGTTACTGGGGCATTTGACACTCTGAATGTGGTACACTGCATATTATGATACGCTTATGTAGTACTCATGAATCTTGAAAGATTTAAAGGTACAGCTCATTGCAGCACTGACAATAAGTCAGCAAATTTTGCATCTGTTGTTCTGGCAGGATCTGGTGCAGTTTTGAATGTGTGTGTCTTGGTCTGTAGGGAGCTCAGTTCTGATGACAGGAAGGCAGCTGAAGGCCCAGAAGAAGGGGTTCAGGGGGAAAAAACCCCTTATGTCAAGATGTGGTCCCCATCAAATAAGGGCTGAAGCTTTTCAATGATACCCCATGTGCATTCCAGCAAGAGGTGTTCAATCAGTGTTATCCCTTATTGATACAGGTTCAACCTATTTAGGTGAATCTTCCCATGATGCAACTTACTTCACTGCTGAAGTGTCCTTGTTTAATGGCTGTAATTGTAAGTATGTTTTGGTGCATACCCTGGACACTCTTCAGAGCAAATTCTGTGGTATCCAAGTGTCTGACATGATGTGTCTGGTGCGCTTGCTTGAGCATTGGAAGTAAGTGTGGTCATCCAAGGTGAATATAGTTGTTTGTACGGGTCCACTGTTGAAGCTAGCCATGGCGTCCGGAGAGAGGATGCTGGGTGTGGTAGTGGACCGGAGAGAGAGTAGTTGTTGAAATGGATGTCTGAGAGGGAGCTTCTGTCCAGAGCATGAAAATATCTATAGCTCATATTGTAGATTTTGTGGTTCATTCTTCTTGAACTTCTCTCTCAAAATAGCCCATGGAAAAATGGCATATTGGGGAACCAGCCCAGTACCATAGCTGTTCCTGTGATGTGAGCAAAGTATTTGTTGGTAAATGTAAAGTTGTGAGTGAGGATGAAGTAGCTGAATTTGGAGACATTTTGGGTGGTTTTCCAAGCATTGGGTATTTTCTTGTACATATCTGAGGCAGACAGTGATGCTGTTATGGTGAGGGACACCAATGTACAGGCAACGATGCTGTTCTGAGAGGCTACTAACATTATGGAGTTTCCAACGAAGTCAGTGGTGTCTCGAAGGAAACTGGTCCTTTCTGTGGTGAGAGGTTGAAGGATGGTTTCTACAAGTCATAATATTCCTTTAAAATGAATGTATGGAGAGAAGCAGTGGATCTATTCATGTTCCCTTGTTCCTGTACCTTGGGAAGGATGTAGAAGATCCCTGAAAGGGATGATGATGTAGAACCTTTTTGGAAGTTGTTTGGGGAAGGATTTGATGATATCCACCAATTCCTCTGTTAATTGTGGGCTCTTCCTTCAGTTCAGTTGAAGGTGTCAATTGTCTGTAGACATTGTTGACATAATCATCACGATTAACGACTACAATAGCATCTGCTAGTTTGATCGCTAGCTGACTGTTGAATTTCAGGAAATGTATATTATCCTTCAGTGATAGAGACTGTGGTGGACATAATGTTTGTTGAAGATTTCACACTCCATTTTTTCCTGGAGCAGTCAAAATAATGATCCAGTGTATGGTTTTGTCCACTGAAGGGTGTCCAGTCGGATTACTCTCTCTTAGGACTGTCAGAGGAGGTTCTGAGATTGGTGTAGTATTTGCTGTGAAATAATTCCTCAAGGCAGAGATGGAAAAAAAATTGGAAGTTCACTCCCTTGGAAAGTACAGAAACCTTCATTCTCATCAGCAGTCTAACACATGGATGATACTGGGATGTTGTGTGGTGTCCACATGGTGAGTCACTTGTTATGGATTTTCCTGGAGATTGTGTTCCATTTGTTGTGAAATTGTTGTAGTTAGTTCAATGATTAGTTTCATGCTGGATTGCTGTAAAGTCTGTTTTATTGGGGATGGGGGTTTTTGTTTGTTTGGGTTTCCTGCATGGTTTCTAGGTAGGTTTCCTGAAACGTTTCTGCAAACAATTTGTTCAAATTTGATAATTTTTATGTTGGGAAGTTTTCCAAGTCTAAATATTTATGTAAGTTCTCTTTGAACCATAACTATTAGCAGCATGAACCTTTTAATAGGTTAAAATGTTTTAAAGAAAGATCATCTCTAATATTACACAGTGATTTATGAAACAAGGGTTTATGCTGGTTAGTTATACTTTCTATATCTTAATGGAATACTTTATGTCACAAAATTGGTTAATAATTATACACGTGGATCTCTCACAAACATTTATTTGGCTGACAGTCTGGAGAAGAGAGTTTGTTGAGAACCGTTTTGAATAAAAAAATATTATAAGTTAACAATCAATTTCTAAATATCAAATCCAAGAGGAACTATGTGGAAAACCATAATATGGTTCTTAATCAGGATTTACATTACACTGAGATTTGAAGTCTTGAAACAGTAAGGTTAGAGCTAACTTTCTGTTATAAGCCCAATTGTGGCAACCTTTTCAACACTTTATAAGCAAGGATAAGTGTAAGATACAGTCACCAATGAAACCATTTGCGTCACTGAGGATTGAGTTATAGAACAGTAGTCCCCTAATATTGTTAAAAGTTCAGTCTTGCCAAAGGAATGAGCTGCATTTTAACTATGTAACTTGTTGAAGTAAATGGGCAGTTCAGGAACATGGTTACAATGCAATTTGGTCCTTTTCATTCTGCAGCTGTGAAATAGGATAACTATGTTGTCCAATAGTCAGATATAGCAAGATTTACAGTATATATTTGAGATAGAAGAAAACTGACTTTCCTTCTTCCCATAGGAGTGCATTCCATCACAATTTTAATTCAGTTTTAAGTGATTAATTAGCATGAAATCAGTTGAGACTATACTAATTCCTTAGGAACAATTCAAATGTCAAAAATGTTGTACTGCTTTAGGATGAAGCAAACATGGCCCCAAACCTGCAAAAACTTTGACATTTTTAACTTCATGACCTCTGAGCACCAGATAGCACAAGGACTTCTTGCAGAATACCAACTTAAGCACGTGAAGAAATCTTTTCAATATCAGAGCTTTTGCTGCAAATACTGCATGGTGTGAAGTATCAGAGAGGTAGCTGAGTTAGTCTGTGTCTTCAAAAACAACAAGAAGTCCTGTGGCACCTTATAGGCTAACAGGTATTTTGGAGCATCAGCTTTCATGGGCAAAGACCCGCTTCATCAGATGCATGGGGGGCAAGGGTTCATTCTCGCCAAAGAAAATCTTTGAGCTTTCATTTTCTCAACTGTCATGAACTCAGACTATCCTGAATTTAACACTAAATCATTTAAAACTCTGAAAGTTACATCACCCTAAAACCATATTTTCACTCAAAAGCTACACTCTCCAACTGAGAAATACCCATGATACACATCAAAAATCTTTAAATGGTTAAGTATACTCATTCATTGACAACGTCCACCTTTGGATATACTCTTGTTCATGTTGATGTACAATAGCACGAAGTTTCATAGCCATTTTAAGCACAGTAAGCTATTTGTACTATATTCTTGCGAACGAATCAGACTGATGAGAAAAGCCAAGGCCAAAGAATAAGAATTAACAAACATAAGAAGCGGAACTGGATATTGCCAAGAGAAGATTGAAAAGAGAATCTCGGGGACGCAGAAAAATAGATTGCAGATAGTTGACAGTGGGAGTAGGACCTACTGTCCATGAAAGAGAATCTCTTAAGAAAAATTAAGATGAAATTGAGGTTGAAAAGGAAAAGTAGAGTAGTATAGCCATTACAATTACAGACAAGGAGAGGTCAAAACAGAATGGAACACTTATTCCAATATACAAAAATGTCATTAAAACTAGATCAAGTTGTAGAGGACATAAAACATCCAGGGAAAGTGCAGCTTAATATATTACTTTCTCTCTGTAGTTCTTGGGAGGGCTGAGATAAACACAACTTCCATGCTGCGGCCTTCTAACAAGAGCCCATCAAGCGAATCATCAGGTGGTTCACTGGATTAGATTTTCAGTCTCTCAAATGACAGATGTTTCACTGCACCCCAACTTACGGAGGGCAGGAGGTGGAAGGATTTTTGGAGCACTTTGGAGGAGGATGTTATCAAGCAGAGATGGTTACCCTGACTTTCCATGTGTTGGTGGCAACAAGGGGGGGAAGGGGAGATGGACAAGATAAAACTAGTGTTGATAAAAAGGGCAGCAATGAGCCTTTTTCCCCTCCCTCTCACAAAATCCTTTCAACTGGGGCTCAATGTACGCTACCACAGAAGATCGACCCACTCAGGGTCAATCTTCCGGGGTTTGATTTCATGCTCAAAGTCAAAGTCAACCTCTATGCTCCTTGTGAGAGGCAAGGAGTAAGGAAGGTCAAATGAAGAAAAGCTCCTATCAACCTTTCCCTGTTAAGACAGACAAGTTAGTGGATACGTAGATTGTAGCTATGCAATTGGATAGCTAAAATCGTGTATCTGAGGTCGACTTCCATGTCTATTACAGACATAGCCTCAGAGGAGTATCCACAGCTCCATGGCTGGATCATCCCCCTGACAAAGAGCAGGATCTTGGCTGAGGGAAGAGATTGAGCATCTGAGCTTGTAGTGTCACAGCAGCATCTATATCAAATTCTCTGTCAAACACACTTTGATGCAGACATGAATGAAACATGTACGTCATAATGTTTCCTTTGTAATATGCTTCTGCTAACTCTTTAGCTAATTAAAAATGAAATTAGGTATTAAAACAGGTAAGTGAGATTTCAGAGCATTCAGGCGAAACTGGCATTTCTTTCATATCTGTTTAGATTCTTCCTATCATACACTCCTCATAAGCCTCCCAATTTAGCAAGTGCTGCACAAAGATGAGACTATTGCTGATTATGTAAGGAGTACATGTACAGTAAAATCTGTAAACCTTTTTAAATTGAAGGCTTCTATGCTCTCTTCTACAGAGGTCTGTTTTATTCACTAAATCAATGAAGAGTTTTTATCCTGAAGTACCTGAGGGAACCTTACCTGCAAATTTATTACCCATGGGCACAGGTAGTTCTTGGGAACTGCGTTTGCCACTTGTCTTGTAGCAAGCCTCGGAACTTGTAGGTGAAAAACAAAGGAAGAGGTTTAAGGAAATGCTGGCAAAAGTGACATCAAGTGTGTATCCTTTATAGAGGAGTTTTTGAAAAAAAACTAGTTCATAAATAACAAGCAGTCACGGAGCACCTTAAACACTAACAAATGTATTAGGAAATGAGATTTCATGGGTAAGATGAAAGCTCATGACCTAATAAATTTGTTACTATTTAAGGTACTCCATGATGGCTTGTCATTTGTGAAGCTACAGATTAACACAGCTACCCCTCTGTCGCTAGTTAATGTGAGTATTTTTTCTTAGAGACATTCATGTAACTAACTGTAATACTCTAACATCTTCTATTGTTTCATAATTGTTCCTCAAGATATTACCAATCAGATGACTCTCTCTAACAAGTTCCTTCTAGAAGATACTTTTAGCTAAGAAAGTAACACTTAATGTACTGCCTTACAGTAACAAAACAATACGCTCTCTCCACAGACAACCTCAGAAAATATTTAATCTCAGGTCATATGGCGGAATTCTCATTATGTATTCATTATATCACCCAGAACAGAACACAATGTGCTAGAAAACTTACAGGGTGGTGGCGGGTAGGGACAGACGTGTTATCAGCTGGCTGAACATTTAAAATTGTAATAGTCTGCAGCCTAGTCGTACCTTTCCCCCAATAAACAACACATTCTGCAAAACATTTCTTTGGTCTCTTCATCAGATCTTTCTGAGTCAGATTACTTGCCTATTAAAAGGGTATTTGGGATGCATTCACATGGCTATCGCTTGTCTAACAAAGAAAAGATAATAACTATGTAACCCTGGTAAAGACACTGAGTATTGTGAACAATTTGGTTCACGTCATTAAACAACAAAAGAACTGGAGATAGCACAGGGAAGAGTGGGAAACATAAGATAGGACAGAAGACCAAAGAGAAAACAAAGGAGGTTAGAGAGAGGACAGTTTGGGAGGGGTGTGGAGAAAAACAGGAGAAAGAGACACATGCACAAAGTAGGCTATTACCAAACAGTTTGCAGGACTAGCATTTGGAAGAGGATAACTGAGAGCAGCCAGAAGCACTGTAACAAGCAGAAGTAATGTGTCTCAAGATGACAGATATTACGGTATAAAGCATGTAACAATAAATCTATTCAAGTGAATCAGCTGAGGTGACAGCTGAATCAACGTGTTTCAAATAAGTTACATAAGCAAGTCCAGTCCTGCCCAGTTTACCTTGTGGTAAGTGCTTTGTTTCCACTCCTTTTGCAATTGAATAGCAGAGGCACAGTGCAAACTTCACAGTAAAAATTACACGGGACTTTTATTAGGATTTTACAGTGAGATAGTCCTAATGTTCAACAGTTATCTCACTGACCTGAAGAAGTGGGTCTGTCCCATGAAAGCTCATCTCCTAATAAATTATTTTGTTAGTCTTTAAAGTGCTACACGACTGCTGGTTTGTTTTGCTAGAATACAAACTAACACAGTCACGTCTCAGTTATCTCACCGTATGAGATATTTTGTCAGCAAATGCAAAGGAAAGCCAGTGCATGGATTACTGCAATAAAGTGTGAAAGTGTTGGCAAGAATTTGCTGAAATGAGGACTTGGGGAAAGGCTCAGAAGAACAAACAAATGTCAATTTAGTTTATCTACTGGGGAAATAAGAGAAGTAATTCTTCCACTCTACTCTGCACTAGAGTATTGTGTCCAGTTCTGGGCACATTATTTCAGGAAAGATACAGACAAATTGGAGAAAAGTCCTGAGGAAAAAAAAAGCAACAAAAACGATTAAAGGTCCAGAAAACGTAACCTATGAGGAACAATTAATTGGACAAGTTAGGTGTGTTTAATTTGGAAAAGAGAAGACAGAGGGAGTGTGGTAACCGCTTTCAAGTAAAAGTTGTTACAAGGAAGTAGGAGAAAATTAGGGTAGGACAAGACACAGTGGGCTTAAACTGCAACAAGGTAGGTTTAGGCTGAACATTAGGAAAACCTTCCTCACTATCAGGGTGGTTAAGCAATGGAATAGATTGATGAAGTTTCCACAACCTCCCTAGGCGCTCAAAATATTTAAGAGCAAGTTAGACAGACATCTGCCAGGGATGATTAGATGGTGTTTTGTCCTGCTGTGAGTGCAGAGAACTAGACACAAAGACCTCTTAAGGTTCTTTTCTGTTCTAGTATTTTGTAAAATAGCTCTGGTATACTCAAATGGATTTTTCTTATAAAGAATAGAAGGAAGAAAGAAGAAGGCAACAATTTCTGAATATTTCAACTTGAAAGTTTCTTCCTTTTGCCACTAGCACGCTTAACTGTGCTAGATTTGAACTTGTCTCAAAATAAGAATATTCAAGAGCAACCCTGACAAAGAAAGGTGCCTCCTTTAGTCTACCTCTACTTCTTCATTGCACTACTGTTAGGATAGGAGAGAGAAGGTACAGAGCACCTATGAGGCTTCTCCTAAAGCACTTTATTTCAACCCCTATCTGCGTTATTAAAATTGGCTTACAAACACGATGCATAACTCAAAGATGTGTTAGGCAAAATGAGTCTTGCAATATTTTTAAAGTTACATTCCGCTGAATGTGTACATTCTAAACGTGTGCATGCACCATTTTTGTATGTGAAGTTAGGAAAAAAGTGTGGATCTGTTTACAAACCCTACATGTGCTAAAGAGGGCCATCAGTAATCTCCACAGACGTAATGGCCTGCTGCTCAAGATAACCATCTGTATATAGGTTTGTTTTTCTTGTAAGTGCAAACCGTGGTTGATCCAACCACAACATGAGGCCACTAAGCCACCTGATGGTGAAACCCATTTTGGATCTTGTACTTTTCCACTTGAAGTGAGAAAAGTTTGAACTGAACACAAAGAACTCCGTTTGACAAAATAGAATGCAGGCAGGAAACTAAACAACAGGTGTGGATACTAGGAAACCCAGACTTACCATCCAAGGCGCCAGCTGGAAACATCTAAGGCTGAACAGGGGGAAAAAAAAATCAGGCTGAAGCTAGGAAGCTGACTCACTTATGAAAAAGATGATTCAAGCTACTGTTAGTATAAGAATGTAGCAAGTTTCTTTGTATATGAGGATTAGCTGGTGTGTTTTGTTTATTTGGGTTTAGTCATTTACTTTGATCTGCCTGTTTGCACTCACAATTACTTCACGCTTACTTTTTATGCTTAATAAAAACACCTTTGTTTATTGTCAAGCCCTGTGTAAATAACTTTTTTGCGGTGGGGGGGGGGGGACAATCACTGTGCATCTCTCCCTTTCACTGATAAAAGGGACCCCAGTGTGCAGGCCCTGGAGGATGTTTGGGTGCAGGGGGCAAGGGGTGCAGGCTCTGGGGGAGCATTTGGGTGCAGGAGGTGAGGGGTGCAGGCTCTGATGGGTGGTTGGGTGCTGGAGCTGAAGGGTGCAGGCTGTGGGAGGGAGTTCAGGGCTGGAAGGAAGTGCGAGATTTGGGGAAGGAAAGGGCCATGTGGGAGAAGGGCTGCCACGTTAACGCGGGCCATCCTGTCAGGCAGCGGGTCCTGAGGGGCAGGGGTCTCCACACTCTGCTGCCCACCTGTGTGTCCCTTGCTGCCCCCAGGTGATTCAAACTGGGGGATGTCTGTGGGCTGCTCCCAGGACCCCACTGCAGTACACAGACAGTCCCCCTGGGACTGCAGGGGCACACATGCAGACAGCAGCATGAGCAAGCAGTTGGAAGACTCTCTAGCTCCACTGCACTGCCTGTGGTGGCAGCAGGGGCTGCCGGCCATTTTAAATCACCCAGGTGTGGCAGGTGGGGCTGGGGGACGTGCACGGGGCAGCATGATGGGGTGGAAGCTGAAGGGGATGGAATAGGGGACTGGAAGCCAGAGGAGACGTAGGCTAAGCAACAGAAGGCAGGAGATCTCCATGCCAACATGACCAGGAGAGGCCCAGAGAGAGGAACGCACAAGAGCGAGGAAACAGATTTGGCAGAGAGAACAGAGAGGCTCCTGGCTCCGAGCCCTTCCGCAGCAGGCAAGGTGAATTGCTTCTTGTGGAGACACTGGCTTTATTCACTGCTGTGTAGGTCAGAAGCATGGGAGCATCGTTAGCGATAATTCTCTCCTGTGAGCCATATTCTCTGGCAACTCCCTCTGTCGAGCCATGCCACTTCCGTCTGTGTGGCAACACCCTCAGGCCTCGCCAGCCAGCACTACGCATCCGCATTTCAACCTGCCCTGCTGACAGGTGTGTGTTCACCACAAGATCTCTCTGCAGGCTGTCACTTAGCCTCTCCCAGAAAATGAATAGGTTGCTGCAGCTGTACTGACACTGGTCTAGCAAACGAGTTCTCCGCATTCACACCTTGTACTGAGCTGGGAGCTCGGGCTGGAGCTTTAGGAAATCATGAGTGGCTGGATCTGTTTGCCTGCTGGAGTCCCCAGTGTGTGTCATATTGTTGAAAGCTACAGGTTGACCCTCTCTAGTCTGGCACTCTTAAGACCTGACCGGTGCCGAATCAGAGAATTTGCCGGACCACAGGAGGTCAATATTACCTAGCAGCATAACTAAGACTTCTGAAGTGTCTTGGGCTCTTAAAAAACATGTAGGGGTAAATGACAACTAAACAACAGCCCAGAACATGGAGAGTCAGGACTACTGGCTGGAAAGAAACTTTATGGGACTGGGGGGAACTTGGCCACACCCATGATGACAGAACAAGGAGCAATGGTGTGAAGTTACAGAGGGAGAGGTGCAGGTTGGACGTTAGGAAAAACCACTTCACCAGGAAGGTGTTGAAGTAATGGAATGCGTTGCCTAGAGAGGTGGTAGATTCTCCATCCCTAGAGGTTTTTAAGTCCCAGCTTGACAGTCATGGCTGGGATGACTTAGTTGGGGCTGATCCTGCTTTGGGCAGGTGGCTGGACCTGATGACCCCTGAGGTCCCCTCCAGCCTATGACTGAACCTGTCACCATGTTTATTTATGTGACAATAATATGGTTGCAATAAACTGTGGAACTACTTGATTAGCCACATTCATCATGAACCGAAAGATGCCTTTCACGTGCCATACTTGATTCAGCTAGGAATACTAACATACCACTTACCAGAGCAATTACAAGTGCCTTCATATTTTACTGTCTGCATGAAACAGAAGTTTCCTTCTCTTTCCCCCAAAAGTTCAGATTCAAGAGGCATAAGGTTTGTAACGAGAGGGGACAGTTTATAGTTCACTCCCACATACCTAGAATACCATTTTGAGCTCTAGAACTTCAGCTTAAAAAAGTGCCTTATTGTTGCAAAGGCAACTTTTAAAATGCGAATGTGACACTAATTCAAATTCAGGCAGACATCACTGCAAAAATCCAGAGGTGGAAGATGACTTGTTTGCACTCATCGAGATGTTAAGATTTGTGACAAAGTCCCTTGTCAGCCTCTGTGGGTCCCTGCGCTTCCTGGCGGATCTGTGATGCCTCAGAGACTCACAGAGGCCCCCCTTTTGCCCAGGCCCTTCCAAAGGCAGGGGTCTCCGCTTAGCAAGCCATCCTCATCATAGGCAGGACCAGTACAGGGAGAATACCACCAGTCCCCTTGCAGGCCCGTGCCTGCTCTAGTAAAGTGATGCCTCGGTGGAAGGGTGGGGGGAGTCCAGACCCACCCTCTACCCTGGACTCCAGCCCAAGGTCCCTATGAGAACAAGAGGCAAGCGGCAGGACCTTTACCCCTGCCCCAAAGTAGTAGCCTCACCCTGGGCCACTTCACCCACCACTTCCCCGTGGTACCTTTTCACTGTGCTCGTGCTCCCGCTCTACTCCTCTGGTGCACCTCCCAAAACCTTCCCCCCTGCTACCAGATGGGGAGCCTTTTATAGGGAGCACAGGGCCTATCTGACCAATGAAGGTCTGGGCCTAGACAGGGAACAGAAATGCATTGGCCCGCCACCCAGTATACTGTCCTTCTAGAAGGCTCCAGAAGCTTCCAGGTAAGAGTCTACCACCGGGTTTACCACACATTACATCATCATCATCCCAGCATCCACCACTGCTAACTACTGAACAAAAAACAGAAAAGCAGAGAGAAGACCTTAGTACAAAGAGCAGCACACACATGCTTCTGGCACCACAAATAGGTAATTTTAAGAGTATTGCTCTCATTCATCCAAGGATGAGACGAGCTCAGAGAGAACAGCAGAGCTCTTTAGCCTCCCAAAGAGACAACTACCAAACAAACCAAAGCGTACATAATCACCTTTTGAACATCTACACTATATACTGCGAATGCTTGTTCATTACAGTGTTAAACAGGTTGGGTTTGATTTGAATGCAGGGTGGATTGATTTAAATCAATATTCTTCCCATATCTGCAGAAGAGGCAACTGCTGTCAAAACCTGGCTTCTCAATTCAACAAACTCTGGTTCCAGGTATTCAGGAAACAGTTTGGTTTTACATTTAAATGTTACTAAAGTATAGTAAGTCTAGGCTTTAACAGAGGTTGTTTTCTCAAATTTATTTTTCGATAGATTTTTAAAACAAAAAAGGTTTATGAAAATTTAAATTAAAAGATGATTTTTAAATATTATTGTATTTTTATCTACTCTGTTTGGGAACACCACTTTTTTTGTGTTTGTTTTTCCCCTTTCCTAATTCAACCTCTGGAGACCCGCGGTGCACACTGAATCCTAGACCACTGAAGCTGTGTCTGCATATAGAGTTCTGCTGACAGAAGTCACTCTCGACAGATATTTCCTGACAGAACTTCTGTCTACAGAATGTGTCCACACTTAAGACAGGCTCCTCCCTGTGAATGCCCTCTGTTGACAGAGAGAGGCCAGATTGCCCATCCTTCTGTCAACAGAACAGCCAACTGGAAGCTCTGCAAATAGGACAGCCCAGTAAACCAGAAGCCCTCTCTGTTAACAAAGGGCCCCACGGAGCGTCTACGCTATTTTTTGGCGACAAAATCTGGTCGACAGAGGTGCTATGCCTTGTCTAGTCAAGACAGAACTCTGCCAGGAAAACTGTTCTGTCAATAGATTCTTGACAGAACACATTTTAATGGGGACACGCCCTAGTTTTGTCGACAGAAGGCGTCTTCAATCAACAGAACTCTGTAGTGTAGACCCAGCTTGAGAGCTTAAAGCTCCATACCTCAGGACCCAGCAAGACTAGGAACAGAGGACCACTGGAGGGATCCCACTTCCAAGGGGATCTCCCCAACCCCACACCCAGGGAAGTTAACTTCCAAGTAAGGGAAAATGTGTGTAGACTCTCTGCTGGCTACTTTGAAGTTAGTTCCTAGTGGAGATGCACCTATAAGTCTAAATTTTTGTTTGAGTTGTCTCATGTTCTTAATTTTGTGACTTACTGTTACTGGTACGTCCTTGCACTGTTCAAACACCTTCCATTGTTCCTTCCTAGTCATGGCTGAATGTCTCTAATGTAATGGACTGTTTCTGAAAAACACATACCGATATGCGCATAGAGAATATATTAACTTTCAAGTAGGGAGCCCAACTTTGAAGTCTGTATTCCATTCCCAGGAATGGAGTAGTGCCCTACTTCGAAGTTTAACTTCGAAGTAGGGTGTGTGTAGATGCTCTACTTTAAAGTTGCTTACTTGTACTTCAAAGTAAGCAGCTTCAAAGTTATTTTAGTAGTGTAGACACAGCCACAGAATGTAATTTCTCAACAGCATTTTAATGTATTCAAAGTTATAAAAAAGTAAATTGTTTTGCTATTACAATATATCAGTTTCTTCAAATCATTTGGCATTTCTTAAGATAGCTACAAGTTTTAAGTTATACAATAAACCCTCAATTTAAGTGGCGTTGCGTCCTGGGCAACCTCTGCGTAAATTAAATTTTGTGTAAATTGGAGGTGGGTGTGGGGTTGGGGAGATCCCTGGAACTCCCCTGGCTGGGGGAAGCGGGCAGCTGGAGCAGAGGCTCCAACTGGCACCCCACCTGCACACGGGGGAGCTCGAGTTATCTCCTGCTCCAGCCACCAGCCATGCAGTGTAGCCATGGCACTCCTGCCACCCACAGCTGCAGCACAGCTTGGCCCCAGAGCTGTTCGGGTGGCGGCAGCTCCAGCCATGGTGTGGCTCGACCCTGAGCAGCACCAACTGTCCTTGGCCCTTTCTGCCCTGGTGTTGCAGTGCTGGGCAGCTGGAAGGCAGGAGCTGCCTCCTAAAGAGCCCCTGAGCCGGCCAGCAGCATGGGGGGTCAGCAGCAAGGTAGGGTACAAGAAATTAGGTTCTCCCCAGACTCGACTTGCGTTAACATAAAAACAGGTAAGCCAAGTCCACACAAAGCAGAGATTGACTGAATTTTGAAGATTTATTTTTTCTTTAGTTCAGATATTGGATGGGAACTCATCTGGGTTCATTTTCCAGTTCTGCCACAGACTTCTTGCATGACCTTGAGCAAGGCACAACCTCTGTGAATGAGTTCCCTCTCAGTTGCTTGGATGCTGTATCCCTTTTTCATGCTTTGTCTGCCTGCTCTATTTACATCTTTATCCTGTGAACACTTGTGCATAATCTTAACTTTAAACCGGAGTAGTCCAAATTAAATGGGACTGCTCATGTCTTTGGAGTTCAGCTGTGCTAAGAGTTTGCAGGACTAGGGCTTTTACTGTACGCTCTTCAGGACAGGGACATTACTACTATGTGTTTGTACAGTACCTCAAATAATGGCCCAGTCTCTGTTGGGCCTTTATGCTCTACTGCAATTATAAATAAGAATTTGTTTCCACTAACAACACCTCCTTCTCTTGTGAAACAAAGCCACAAGATCTTCAGTGCTCACAGATGTTCTGCTACGTACTGTGTGAATGTTTCTTACTGGAGGTGAATTAAGATCCTGTCTTATTACACTAGTTTCATATCCCTCAGTTTTATCTGTTTAAAAAACCCGTGTACAATGAAATATTTTAGGTGCATTTCTATGGCTTAACTTACACATAGTAAATTATTTTTAAGTTTAAATGCTTTCTCCTTTCACTAATACCCTTCATTTTGTAATGCTCACATGCATCATACAAAGCAAATACAAACACAAGTGGATTGTGCAATACCACTCAACCACTGAAGCAGAGAATGCTGCTGACAGTTCTATATTGATCAGTGATGGTATTTGTCTGCACTCATGAGTAAATTAAATATGCTTGCGTAATAAGCCTTCTACAGTGTTTCAATCACCCTTATTATCAATCTTAATATTTCCTACAGTAAGTACTATGAAATCATTTATTATTCATTCATTTAGTGGGTTAAATAGATATTTAGATTTTTTGAGTGACTTTCATATTTTTCAAGCAGATTTTTTTTTCAGTTCAAGTTCTCTCATAACTTTATATGGCTTACTCTTTTTAAGAAGTCTGTTTACATTTTGTATACATATTGTGGCAAGGGTAGCCTTGCTCCTGGGCTCTGGGCCTCTGTTTAGTCTACTAACCCCAAAGCCAGGATACCGTCACCTTTCTTGAGATGGAGGAGCGGGGAGAGGTGATGGTGATCTGGGGGGAACCCAGGCCCCACCCACTCATTCTGGGTTCCAGCCCAGGGACCCTCTGTGGCTGCTAAGTGGTGGCAAAGGCCTCCCCTCATCATGAACACTGCAGCTCTTCCCTGGGCCACTTCCCCAGACAATTCCTTCCCCCACCCCATACCTCCTCCAGGAAGAGGCAGTGTCAGTAGCAGCAGCACATCCCCCTCCTGGATTGGCTCCTCCTGTGTGATCCGGCTACTTGGACTTACACCAAATCTCAGGGTCTCCTGGGCAGGGACCTTAGCCCCTTGCGGCTGAGTACTCTTCTCCTTCTCTTGTGTCTCTAGAAAAACTCCTTTTGCTTCTCTCCTCTCGCTTTCTTTTCTCCTCTACCGCTCTCCTCTCTCCCCCATGCCTACTGGGCAAAGGGTTCTTTTAAAAGCAGACTTAAGTGGGATCAGCTGGCCCCAGTTGGCCCAAGGTGGCTTCCTCCCCAGCTGCTCACACTCTGCTTGTTTGCCTGCCCTGCTTTTCCCTCTTGTTCTCACCCGCTCCCAGCCTTACCTTGTCACAATATTTAAATGAAGATGGTGAAAATGACTATAAATTTACAACAGAAGTGAAATATTTTGGTCCTCACACATTAGAGCCCCAGCTTTGCAGTGTTGTGATAAACAGTGCCGGATATACAGACTGAACCTCTCTAGTTTGGCATTCTCTTGTCCAGCAACATCCATAATCCGGCATGATTTTAGTTAGCTGGATGACCACTAATTATGGGTGTGGCCAAGTTTCCCTGGGTCCCATAAAGTTTGTTCACAGCCACCAGTCCTGGCTTAGAGTACACTGTGCTGTTATTTAGCTCTAATTTACCACTAAATGTCTTCCCAGAGCCCAGTAAGCAAGGGAAGTGCTCGTAATGCTGCTGGATGATATTGGCTTCCCATGGTCCGGCAAATTCTCTCGTTTGGCACTTGTTAGGTCCTGAGGTGCCAGACTAGAGAGGTTCAACATGTACTTGGATGCAAGCATATAGGTTTTCACTTTCAAAACAATCACTTTAAGGATTTAGGTACTGATAAAATAATTCAAAGGGCAAACCAAGGGCTTTGTTCCTAATTAGTACTGAAGAATTACAAATCCTGTTGACTTCAGTTTCAAGTGGTTAAAACTCAAGAACAGGGAGAAAGCCTGCAAAAAGAATAAGATGATCCAGATCACAGAATTGCAGTAAATCCAAAGACTGTGAAAGAAAAAAATTAGAGAAAATTCAGCTTTGGTAGCTGAATCAGGATGCACCAAAAAGAGCAAGCCAGAACACTTAAAAGCTGATGAAGAAAACGTATGTTTCACCAGAAATATGAACCTGTTCTACCATTGCCTACCATTATGTTTCTCACAATCACAATGATTCAAGTGCACAACAAAGTGAAGGCAAATCATCTGTCTTGGTAGAACAAATAATTTTAGAACAAGACCTGTCACTGTAGGATTTACAAATTGATGCATAAAAAATCTACTTAATATTTTACGCATAAACAGCCTTCTATTGATTTGCCACTACTGCATTAACCATGCCATTCCTACTTGATTTTGTCTGGTTCATTGCCTTAAAGGTTAATTGTAGCCCAGCTGAATTTAACTGTGCAAACCCTATTACAATAAACATGATCATATGTCTTTTGACAAAAGTATGCATTTTCTTTTCTAGTTTGCACACAAAAATTCCTCAGTCCTCTCAGCTTCACGTGAATGCAAAATTGACCTACATATGACATATACGTTTCAATGAAGTCTCCTCGGAATTATTTTAAAGCTACAGTTACTGTATATATGTTTGATCTTATTTATATAAAGTACATTGAAAACAACAGACAAAAAACATGTACAGTACTATTCTATCAATCTGTAGTTTCTTACCTTAGTTTCCCTGGGATACCTGCCAAAATCCTGCCTACCATGCAATATCCTATCCAGCTACAAAATTCAAAAAACTGACCTTGAGATAGTTGCAATAGGACTTTTTTGCCAGTTATCTAGCCTGAGAAGATATCCAGTATTAATCTTCATAGGCTTTAATTACAGGAAAATAACCTACAGTTAAAACTGGAAGCTTTACTTGAACACTGGGCTAAGAGACTATCAAAAAACTTCATTTATGAACTGGGAAAGTGAAAACAACTCTAAAAAGTAACAGCATCCGGCAGTAAACTGCATCTGGGAACTCTAAAAAGTAGCCGCATCTGGGGGGAAGGAGAAGGATATGGAGAAAGGAATCCAAAAAGATTCTGTAGTTAAAACTGAAGAAAAACGATTAAGCTATTTAATAGCATGCATGTCAAATCTCCACTATAATGAAGATTACATAATGCTTTCTATTTTAACTTCTTGTTTTCACATGCTTGTAACTTTCCAAAACATCCACCTTTTGTTATGAATCTTTTCATGTTTAGCACTTCCCAAAGGGGTACATTATATAGGTCAGAAGATGACAGGGCAATTTTGAGAGTTTCAGCAAAATCCCTGTAATGACTCTGAATTCTTGGAGAAAATAAAAACAGATCTAAAAAAAAAAAAAATCTGTATTTTGAAATTATAGCCACACATTTAAAAAAACCCAATGACTATAGCACAAGAGCCAGAATCTGAAACTCAGCACTGACTGCATTGAGAAGCAGTGTTTTCTGGTGAAAGGTGGTGGAGGAAAACCATAGGAGGCACCTGAAAGATCACTTCTGAATACTGACAATGAAATCACACTTTCCTGCGGACAGGACCACACATTCTACCTACTTGTCCTGATCACCAAACTGATACTCTTGTATTGCTTATTGCACAATTTGCATGAAGGAGATTTTGGGGCTTTATTTACATCTAAAATATTGGTGAGGAGAGAGAGAAATTGTGCTTGAATCTATGACACTGTCGAAGGGCAGGTCTACGCTAGACATGAAAGTCTACCTTAGATACGCAATTCCAGCTATGACAATTGCAAAGCTGGAATTGACATATTGGAGATTGATTTATCAGGCCATCCACGTAGAGAGAGAAACTCTCAAATCGACCTGCCTCACGTCTTGTGAGAATGAGGTGGACCAGGGCCATGTGACAAGCCTTGATGGTTCGATTTAGTGCTTTCCCACTTGGTGTGCTAAATCGAATTGTGGAAGATTGACCCTGAACAAGTCCATCTCCAGTAAGTACAGACCAGGAGTCAGCATGTGAGCTGATTGTCATCGTCACAGGAGGCAGGAGCTCAGTTCCACCCCTCCTTACCCATGCAGATTCCTCAAAGCCATGCCTCCTGTAGATTAATAAAACACCATCTAATGCTACTAACCACCACCTAAATGGTAGAGCTCTGCATCTTTATTTATTAATGAATCTGCTGTAAGGAGGACTACAAGGAACTTTAAAAAGTATCACTGGCACTTGGATCGTACATGAAGATTAAAAGGTCATATTTCAGCACTGCACCTTGGAAAGGTTGCTGACCCCTGGAGAGAGACACCCTCACTATTACCAGTGGTGGAAACTATAGTGAAGAAAAGGCTCACACACTTCCACCATCACTGAATGGCTCTCAGAGATGTCAGCAATAACATAACGTTTGTTTCATCTACACAATAGTTTCCAGTTGCAGACATGAACCACACCAAAGCACACTTGTAACTTATTATAGCACAAGCACTGCTTTAAGTTTACTAAAACTTCACATTCTTTAAAAAGCAAGCTTTGTTAATAGAAAGACCAGAAAAAAATTGTAAGTGCAAATACAAACAGATCAACAGTCTAATTTTGCTTGTTTTTACAGTATTTTACAAATTCTGTAGTTTCACTTAAAGAGAACATTAAAACCATCTTTTCTGTTCTATCATCTTAAAAACACACAGAATAACACCATCCAAACAGCAGCAGCACAGAGTGGAACTTAACTCATCCACTATGGGATGTTTACCTCAAATAATAAGTTGGGAGCTTGAAAGTGATTAAATTATTAAGAACACATAAATCACTTCCCCCTTTTTTAAAAAGACAAATGTATTATGTTAAAAAACTGCATTAATGCAGATTAAGTCTGCACAGTTAAAATCAAAGTCAGAAAAACAGGTCTCAAGAACAATGATTATTTGGCAACATTGCACACACACAGTATTTTTCTTGTTTTTCTGATTATGTGTGTAACCAATTACTATTGGTTCTGAAATTATCATTTTCAAGAAGGGGAACACATGCAAACTGATGTTATTGTTACATATGAACCTTAAAAGCCACACACACAGAAAATAAATCAAATGTGCAGATTTTTTTTAACTTGCATGAAAATGAAAAAATTTTCTTCCACTAACATCAAAAAATCATTTAACACAAGAACTGCCTTGAACAAGACGTTAACTCAAGAAGAGAATTATGAGATGAATTCCTTCAACGCAGAGGGCGGAAACTAAAAGTTTATTCATGTGTCCCATTAGTAGCCACGTACATTTTAAATGACAGTTAAATTCAAACTCCTTGACGTCTGTTTCATAAAAAACAAAGATGCTGATGTACAGCATGAAAACCCACTCTATGAATGCAACAATGCTGTACAACTTAGAAGCAAAAAAGACATCTTCAACAGGTTATAGCAGCATTTTATGTTCACACCTCCTAACCTATGTACAACTTAATGACAAACTTACAAAACAGAAACAATCTGACAGAGATGATATGGCCAACATTCACACCACTCCATTAAATTGTGGACAAAAAGATGCAATGCACTTTTGAACCTGCAAGGCTCAGAAACCAGGCCATGATTTCGCTTAAGGCACTGGAAGAAAGAATTCTTGACAGGATATTTTCTCCCACGCCCCCTCTCCCAAATAAAAACCATATGTTCTTATCATGTAAAGCAAATCCAGACAATAAAAATAGTCTAACTATAGCATAGTTAATACTATTCCAGTTAACCCATCTTATGCTGCCTCCTTATCTCCCTCAGACACATTTTCACAGTCTATCCCTCTTCTCAGGCTTTTTAACTTAAAAACTACAAAAATATTCAAGCCTTGCTGTCAACAAAAAGTCACCCGTGACACCACCTGCCTCTTTAGCTACTAGGTTGCTTCCCTTATCTCATTCCGCCTACAAGCTTTAGGAGAATCTCTCGAAAAATCATAAAGCCGTTTTCTTATTCTCCTCTACACCCTGTTCAAAACACCTCTCTGCAATCAACCTTCCAGTAGGTCTTCAATCTTTTCCACCTGGGATTGCTAGACAAGGGGCAAGCCGCAACTTCTACTTTTCTTCTCAAATCTGTTCATTTTGTTATCTCTTCCCTCCACTCCACCCCCACACTATTTTATGCATTTGTCACATGCTACTTGATGCTAACCATTCAAGCCCCCTGGGGCAGGAACTGGTATGTTTGTTATTCGTGGGTATTGTTCATGCTCACATGATGGGGTTCTGATACTTGGTTGTGTTTCCTAGGTACACAAATAACACTGAAAATACCAACAAAACTCAGCTGAAGTTGACTATGGAATTTCAAAGAGTTCCCAAACTGGGTAGCTAAGGGTGCATCGATACTAGGAACTCACTTCAAAGTTAACTTCAGAGTTAGGCACTACTTCGGGGTAGTCAGCAGAAAGTCTACACGTCTTCCCTTACTTTGAAGTTAACTTTTGAAGTTAACTCCTGGGAACGGAGTGGTGTCCTACTTCGAAGTTTAACTTCAAAAGTGTGCGTGGATGCTCAACTTCAAAGTCTGTTACTTCAAAGTTGTATTTCGAAGTAAGCAACTTCAAAGTTACTTTTGTAGTGTAGATACCACCTAAGTCTATTTCAGGAAGATGGCTACAGCCATTAGTAGCTTTACCAAAGCAAGTAAGAAAAAGATCTACTTCCACCATCACCCAACTTATTTTTTTTTCCTTCTGCAGGATGAAAAGAACCAAAAAGACCTCTAATTTTAGAATACAGTAGAACCCCAAGGTACACACACTCAAGTCATGCTTATCTCAGCTTAACGCAACTCAGGGTGGTGGGGAGCAGATGCCAGGCTCCAGCCGTGCGCCACTCACAGGAGCAGGAAAATTGGCTCTCCCAAGTAATGCAAAATGTGACTTATGTGGGGTTGCGCAAGAACACAACCTCTGCATATATCAGGGGTTTACGGTAACTATGGAATGGTATTTATATTATAAATTAATTTATCCTCTTTTGCCTTTACCTCAACCAAACCATTTTCCAACTGTGTCATGTCGTCAAGGGAGAATCACTGGGGAATTTTTCTAAAATATTGGTATTTTGATTCAAGCAGGAACTGTTGGCTGAAAGCTTCACCCACTGCATACCCCGCAGACAAGAAATTTTGTTCATCCAAACTGATCAGCCCCAAATTTCCAAATTCCTCAACACACTCAATTTTACCCATTGTGTACCAAATACATTGCATTATGAGGACCTGTAACAAACAACAACGACGACAACAAAAAATCAGAGGGGGAACACAGGAAATCTGCTCTTGTTCCTATTCACACCCTGACAGCTAGAAAAAAAAAAATTCCTCTGCTAACATGGATCAATAGAGCTGTAGTCCCCCTCCTCACATCTACCTCCTCAGAGTTTCCAATAAGCATCTGAATGGAAGTAAACTTTACTTAGACTATTCAAATACACAAGCTTCTTAAATCTTACCTCCTTGTCCCCCGTCCCCCAATTCATAAATCCATTAAAATTTCATTTTCCTAATAATCTAGATTCTATAGGTAGGTTCCACTGAGCACAAGAAGAGAAAAGTTCACACTAGATAAATTATCAGTGACACTGACTGGTCCACCACATTCCACATCCTGAGCCAGCTGAAGAACACCTATCCTCAAACATTCACAACAACACTGTGCTAGGCTCTTCTCAAATAGGTCCCTTTACAAAGGGCATTATGGAATCCTCCAGGGATCATATGGAATATGGGGGTCAATTTCCCATCCATCTCCTGGGGAACTCCCATAATTCTTCGGGCAGTTAATCCTAGAACTCAAAGCAGGCTCCATTTCCAGACTTTTTCCACCATACAAAACATGCTGACCCACCTCCTGATCCATCAAGGAAAAAATTTATTTATTTATTTTATTCAGAAAATGACAAGGAGATACTAGGAGACAATGGCTGGTTTTCCAGGCCCTTATGCAGAGTTCTAGACACAAATAGAGAAATAAATGGACTCCTCCTTGGAATCATCCACCAATAGTCTCCAGTTTACATAACCATGATCTGAGTTTCACGCAGAGGACAAGCACATTTGAAGGAGTTCCAGAAGCACAGAGTAGGACAGTTGCTCCCTGGGACAATCAGCAGTAGCAGCTGAACTTACTGGAAGCTTGCAAGTGTACATTCAGGAGGTGGAAAACCAAGGAATAAGCCTAATCATCAGGCTAAAGCCTTCATATTTTCCCTACTCTCCAAATCACTGTTTTCCCTCCCAAGAGAATCTGTACAACAACCACCTGCTGGCTAAATTCTGCATTCCCAATTAATGCCATTCCTCCCCCCAGCACTAACAAAAACACCAAATCAATCCATTAATACTGCCTACCACCACACACCTCAAAAAAAAAAAAAAAAAAAAAAAAAAAATCGGTTGACAGTCTCCCAGAGAAGACACATTAAGTTAATTGTGACCCTCTGCAAGCTAATCCTGCCCCAAAATACGACGAGTGCTGACTCACCACAAAAAACTAATGATATGTCAATTAATATCAGCCTGCTTCTGCTGTAATGGCAGGAGAACCTTCCAAATTTAGAGCCGTAAGTGGGCATGGCAAGAGGCACACATTTCCTGTGCACCCAGGAACAGGGAACAATGTGTCTCTGACCATACTTATTACTAATTCTGGGAAGCCTCAGACTTTCTACTCTAGCAGAGATATCCTATAGAACAGCATCTACTGATATCACCTCAAGCAGGGAGCTCGTGAAGGCACACCACATACTGTTCCCAGAAGACGAGGGTGTGGGCCTTCCCCCAGGACAGTCTACTCCTAAAAGCAGTAGCTGCCCTTATGCCCAAACAGGCATGGTAGTAGAACAGCTTTGCTGCAGACTTACAAACGTATCATTCATTGGTTCACACTACGTTCATGTGCAGGAGGTTATGTTTGTAGCCAAAAAGACTAGAGAATTAGCACAAAGTTTTCTAAAGTAACGCCTAATAGAGGGCCTAACTTCAGACTTTTTAAATGAGCCAATTTGCAGACAGCAAGTTCCCAACACTTTTTGGAAAAGTCAGGTACCCTAATGGTGTCTCAAGCTGTCAAAAAAGTACAGTGCCCAAAATCACTGAATCAATTTTGAAAATTTTGGCCCCAGTTTTTTTGTTTTGTTAAAACAAAACAAACAAACCACTGACGCACAAGGAACTGGTGGTACTTGTCTAAGAAGGCTCCCTGCTTGCAATAGCTAAACAGATTTTTGGAAGTTGACTGTTTGAGATAGATTTGTATATATGCAAGCACACTAGTTATTTCATCCTCCTCTCCTCCCATTGTAAGTAACTCTCAGATGTAAGGCCTTATCTTTTATAGATTGTCACTTTTCCCATGATAACTCTCCATTCACTCCTCTACCTTCCTGTGTAATTTTATTAGTTTCAGGATGGAGATATATTTACAAAGAATACATCTTTTATTCCATGTTTGACAGTGAACTCTTTGGAACAGTCACTATATCTGCCTGTGTGTTTATACAGTGACAGGCACTGAATGAGGCCCAAATCGTAGTTAGGGTCTTTTTATATCACTGCAATATAAATAAGAATGGATCTTATTCCTACCCATTTCCTCACTGGTTTCCTAATAATCGTGGCTGCCCACCAGAAATGGTATGCGTAAACATAAGGCCAGAACTCATATATTATCTCCATTCTTCCTCCCACCACTTCCATTACTTTCCTAAGAGCCATTAATGATAAACACTTTCTAGATATATTTCTTGTGTTAGGTTTGCTTCTCTATTCCACGTCCCTTCTTCCCCCGCACACACAAGTTTCATATCCCCTATACTATTGCATACATCTATAAAAAGTTACCATTACAAAGAAATAAAAAAGATACTGATATGAATATAATCAAATCTTTTAAAACTTCTAATTCACCCTACTCTCCCATATAACAAGCTAAACATTGGAAATATCCACCCCTTTATGGTATCTAATGTTATTTTAGGCCTCCACTGTATAAGTAGGGACCTACCAAATTTAAAGTCCACAATGGTCAATTTCATGACCATAGGATTTGAAAACTGGCAATTTTCACATTTTCAGATGTTTAAATCTGAAATGGTGTGATGCTCTAACGGTGCTGTGTAGTGCTGTAATGATAGTGGTCCTGACCCAAAAGAGGATGGGGAGGTTGCAAACCTGTTGTAGAGGTCACAGGATTGCCACCCTCAGTTCTGAGAAACCTTCAGAATTGGACTCTGAAGGCAGCGACTGTGGAGCTTCCGTGGCTGCAGAAGGTTCTCAGAGCGGGAGTTGGGTGTGAGCTCCCTTGAGTGCAGCTGTTGATGAACAAGTCCTCCCTCTACCCAACCCAGCTGGAGCCAAAAGTCCCCTGGCTGGGGTACTCCTAGCAGCAGGGGGAGATCAGAATTCATGGGGAAGCACTTGCATCACTGTCTGTAATGCATTTTTTCACACCTGTGAAATTGGTAGGGTCCTATCTGTAAGGCACCACTTTGGCGGCAGAGCAAGGAAGGGTCATAGAATGTTTAAGACAAGCATAAGTTGAGACATAGCTAAGCAGCTCCCTATGTGGGCTACTAGTCAATTGGGCACAGACTTTTCAGAAGAGCAAGATCCATTGGAGGAAAACCAGCAAGGGAACCTCTTGAGATCCCTTACAGTTCTATGATATGTGTATGTGTATCTCCATATATTAAATGTCTAAACCAACAAAGTGAGAGTAACTCAACCTTGGACACAAGATAGGGTAGCATGCCCAGCCCTGGCAGAAAGAGCATAAATGGCATCCTATCTCCACTGTATGAAGGGGCTGGAGAATTTAGGGAGTGCACAAACCATCCTCCAAAGGAAACACGTGCAGCTGCTAGACCAAGCCTAAGGATACGTATTACATCAGCATCACTACAGCACGTCTAGTGAAGACACTCCAAGCAGACGGGAGGGCTCTTTTCCATTGGTATCATTCCTCCACTTCTGCGAGAGGCAGAAGCTTTATCTGCAGGAGAGCATCTTCTCCCCACACAAAGGGGCGGTACAGACACTGCTTCAGCCATTGTAACCTGTGTAACTGGGGGGCAGGGGGTGTCTACACCCCAAAGCAAGCTAGGTTAGAATGACTTATGTGATAGCACAGGCCTGAAAGACACAACCAAGCCTCCCTGCAGGTGTGTGGAGGCGCTGACTCTACTCAACTGCCTTTAAACAGAAGGAGCGCCCAAGCCAACCTAACTGAGGGTAAAAGAGTCACTGTCCAGACGGGTCTGTGAGAGGGAGTGACTCGTCCAGGGGGTGGGTGTAGACAGGAGAGAGAATGGAGCTCAGTCGCGCGCTGGGGGGGGGGGGTGTCAAGCGCAGAAGGCACCAGGGAAAGGGAAGCCTCGGCCGGCGGGGAGGGGGGAAGCCTGGCCCAGGAGACACGGAGGTATGGGAACAGCCGGGGGTATTACCGGGGTGCCCAGGCCTGTGGGGGAGGGGGGTGCTTGGCCAGGGCGAAGCCGGAGGACGAGGCGATCCGGACCCACAGCCCTAGGACCAAGCTGCCCGGCCCGCACGGGGGGCGGCGGCAGCGGCGGCCTAAGCGGGCGCTGGCTGCCTGGCCGGGGCGGGTGGGTGCCCAGCCCGCCGGTGCGGCGCGGTGCGGTGGGCCCGGACTCACGTTCTCGGTGTCCCTCTCGTTCACGGTGGGAAGCGGCGTCCGCGTGGACATCTTGCGGGCGGGCGGGCCCAGAGCCGCGGGCGGGCCGCCCAGGACTCCTAGGCCGCGGCGCTGCGGGGAGACCGGCTTCCCCAGCGGCAGGGGCCCGGGGGACGTGCTAGGGGCTCGGGACCATGGCCTCCTACGCGTCCGGCCCGGGATCGGGGCAGCCCGGCCAGCTGCGCCTCCGTCTGCTGCCGCTGCCTGTCCAGGTGAGTGGCCGGCAGCGCGGGGGAGCCGGAGCTGCCTCCTCACAGCATCCGGCGCCGGCTCCTCCCCCCGCGGCTCTGCCCCTCCCCTCCCCGCTCGGCCGAGGCACCGGCTCGCTGGATCCAGCCGCCGCCGTTTGCGGGGCAGAGGAGCCGGCAGCGGCGGCTACTGCTGCTGCTTCCACCGCGGGCGGGCGGAGCAAACAGGGGCGCTCAGCAGCACGGGGTGGGCGGGCGCCAAGCGGCGCTGACGCCAGGGCGGGGACTGTGCTCCCGCAGTCAGTGCAGGCCGCGGCCGCTTCCTCTGGGCCTCCCCGCTCGGCCCCTGCGCTGCCGGGTCAGCCCGAAGGTCCGGGGCGGGAGGATTCCATTCCACCCCCCGCTCCCGCCACCGATCCTTGCGGGGTCGGGCTACACACTGGCCAGTCGGCTAAGGAGGGCTCCTGTGCCCTGGGCGGGGGAGCACTGAGGTTCGGGCACACAGGGGTCGGGGGTGGGGAGCGAGTTATGGCCCAAGGAACCAGTTACTCGTGGGGCTGAACCGCGGTGGGGCAGGGCCTCCGTGCGGGGTGGGGATACAACCCAGAGGGGATTTCCCTCTCGCCTGGGATCCCCCGCTGATAGGACTCGGCACTAAGCTGGGGCGCCACTGGCCTGCAGGTAAGGAGAGAGGCTTCCTGGGCCAACAGTCCCACAGTGCAGAGAAAATACTGGGGGTTGAAGGGATCCAGGTGAACGCCTTTTTACTGCTGACTCACTCCTGTGTCCCCAGGGCAGGCTTGCAGCACAGGAGGATTGCAGTGCATATTTGGGTTCTGGTTCTTTGGGCATGATCTCATGCCTAACTGAGCATGCACAGACATCTTTGCCTTCATTTCAACCTATATTATTAGCATTGGAGAGCAGGTCACTTTCCCTGCTTCTTACAGACTTCCTGTAGCTTGCATACCCAGACTTCATTTAGATGGGGAAACCATGGATCAGCCTCTCTGCAAATGAGGCCAGTAATTTCTGAGCCCAAATATGCCAGTCTCAGGCTCCCATTCAGAAGTCACTAAAACACTTTACAGGGCCTGCCCCTGCAGCACACATTGCTGAACAATGGCCATTTGTGTGGATTTTGACCCTGAAAGTGAAAATGAATTTCATGTAGAAGTTAGAAACTTTATTTTATACTTTGAGAAATTAGCAGTTTTTAGATACAGTAAAATCTTTCATATCTGGCATTCTATCATCTGGAACTCTCAGATAACTGGCATTTTAACCATAAGTAATTTTTAGTTATGTTTTCCATAAATACAGTATAGTGAAAGTAAATACATATAAATACAGCCAATACAGGGTAGGTTCAGGCCCCACACCCACCCTGATAACCCTCTTATTGTTAAAATGCCTGTCGAAAGGGTAAGTTTACAGTGTACAATACTACTGTTGGTAAATAAAGTACTCTGCATACATTTGTGTTTGTTTTTGATAATATCTAATCTTGTTTTTCTTTAGTGTTACACTTTGCTAAGTATATCTCTCTGTTATCCAGAATCTTTGAGCATCCAGCAACTTCCCGGTCCTGGGGCTGCCACATATGAAAGAGTTTAGTGTAATATTTTTTGACACAAACATCAGGCTTGTAGACCTACTCTTCTCTCCTCTGCAAATTCAAAAAATCAACATTCTAAATGGAAAACAACGCGAAACAAAAGAACCCTACCTTTTCTGTCAGGAAGATTAAAATACACACACACGCGCGCGCACACAACCTTTCTTGTCCATCAACATCCATAATCCAACATAATTTTAGTCAACCGGACAACCACTTATCATGGGTGTGGCTAAGTTTCTAGTAGTCCTATAAGGTTTGTTTACAGCTACCAGTTCTGGCTCTCAGTGTTCTGTGCTGTTATTTGGCTGTCATTTGTTTCCAAATGTCTTCTGACATTAACGCAAGTTAAGCAGAACTTGAAGCTGACCTGCAGCTGTCAGCCTGCAAGCAACTAGGCAGACTAAGAGCCCCTTCTCCCTGCCTTCCCCCATGTGGCTGAGGGAAGGCAGGGAGAAGCAGCCAGGAAACTAACCAGACTGGGTCCTGCAAGTGGCAGGGAGCTGGGAACCAAGCAGCAGCCTGGCTCTAGGCTCCTCTCTACTTGCAAAGCCAGGAAACTGACCAGGGCAGCAGTCCTGCTCAGTTTCCTGGCCCCAAGGAATGGAGGGGAGCCAGGACCCAGTTTGCCCCTGATTCCTGGTTTCTGGTTCACCTCCACTGGCTGGAGCCAGTAAACTAACGGAGGCTGTTGCCCTGGTCAGTTTCCTGGCTCTGCAAGAGGAGCTGGGAGCCAGGCTGTTGCATTTGTGCTTTTGCTTTCCTGCTTACCCCCAGCATTCTCCAGCCATATATTTATACTCCTCCTTAGTCACCCGTCCAAGTTTCCACTTCTTATATACCAAGCATTTCCTCGTTAAGCCAAGCTGGTTATCTGCCATATTTGCTTTTTTATTGTGCTTTTGGATAGTTTGTTTCTGTGCCTTCAATAAGGCTTCTTGAAAGTACTGACAGTTCTCCTGAACTCTTTTCCTCTTCATATTAGCTTACAAGGGGATCCTGCCCTTCAGTTCTCCGAGGGAGTCAAAGTCTGCTCTTCTGAAATCAAGGGTGTGTATTTTACTGCTCACCTTTCTTCCTTTTGTCAGCATCCTGAAATCTACCATCTCATGATCACTGCAGCCCAGGTTGCCACCCACTTCTATGTCTCCTACTAGTTCTTCCCTGTTTGTGAGCAGCAGGTTAAGCTGCGCGCGGCCCCAGTCAGTTCCTTCTGCACTTGTACCAGGGAGTTATCATCAACATTCTCCAAAAACATCCTGGATTGTCTGTATCCTGCTGTATTGGTCACCCAACAAATGTCTGGGTGATTAAAGTCCATGAGAACCAGGGCCTGTGATTTGGAGGCTTCTCTTAGTTGTCTGAAGTAATCCTCGTCTACCTCATCTACCTGATCTGGTGATCTATAACAGACACCAACCCCAACATCACCTCTGTTGTTTCTGCGTCTAAGCTTAACCCAAAGACTCAACTGGCTTTTCTCCCTCCATATACTGGAGCTCTGAGCAATCATACTGCTCTCTCACATATATCACAACTCCTCCTCCATTTCTCCCTTGCCTGTCCTTCCTGAACAATTTATACCCTTCCATGACAGTGATCCAGTTATGCAAGTCATCCCACCAAGTCTCCATTATTCCAATCATCTCATACTTTTTTGACTGTGCCACGGCCTCTAATTCTTACAGTTTCTTTCCCAGGCTTCTTGCATTTGTGTTGCATTACATAATTAGCTGAGTGTCCTACTTTCTCCTTAACCGGGGTCCTCCTTTGTTATTCCTTCCTCCTTCCCCACTTACCTCAGGGCTTGTGTGACCATCCCCCAATGAACCTAGTTTAAAGCCCTCCTCATTAGATTTGCAAGCCTGCCCATAAAGATGCTCTTTCCTCTCTTCGTTAGGTGGATCCCATCACTTCCTAGCAATCCTTGTTCCTGAAACAGGATCCCATGGTCAAAGAAGCCAAATCCCTCCCTCCAACACAACCCGCTCAACCACACGTTTTCTTCCATGATTCGACCATCTCTACCTGAACCCCTTCTTTCAACAGTGAGGAGGGATGAGACCACCACTTGCACTCCATGTTCCTTGATCTTCAGGGTCCAGTGTGTCTGTGTCTCTAAATTAACAAAGGAATCTATGATGGGTTTTACATAGGGCAAACACCTGATCTAACCACCATGCCAAAATAAATTTGTTGCCCACCCGCTTGAGATGCTAACCCATTTTGGTTGGTCAGCTCATGTAAAATACAGTGTTTTAATCCAAATAAAAACCTTGTGAAGGTAGATTCAGATCTCTGCATAGAGCCCTTACTTAGGCAAAACTCCCACGACTGCCAAGATCAAACCCAATGTTGTATGGATTTGTCCATAGATTTGTGGTCACAGCAGAATGCAGCTTAAACTGTGTATAAATGTATTCAGTGTCACCAGCAAGTCAGGAAAGGCTGTCTGACTTCCTGTAATAGCATTTGAAATGAGCTGGCTAATAATAAGAATCATTGCCAACATATTATACTGCCTAACAATTTTCATAATTGAAAGTGCTATTTTGCATTTGTCTCATCCATGCTTGTTGCCTGCTGGCTTATTCCTGGACAAAGCCGTGGGCCCAACTCTTCCCTTTCCCACTTAGAGGTGCACTAGACAGAAACAATTTCTGCACTCAGGAGCAAAGGGACTGCATTCGTGCCCACTTGAAAAGGAATCTTTCTAGCAGTCACCTTTCTCTTTGCACATGTCTGGAGTAGCTAGGCACAAGCTAGTTTTAGTTAAAGGGTCAGTTTTAATTTTAACGACAGAAGGATTGATATTCCATTATTTTAATAGTGATCTGCCAGTTAAAAAGTCCTAGTGGCAAATTTCAAATGCTAACCTCAATGAAATCTCTTCCACAGTTTTCAAATGTAATTCATAATAATCTAATAGACACTAAAATATGCATAAAAATATGCTCATTTAAATGTGACAAAAATGTAGGGTAAAAACCTGGTCCCACTGGAGTCAAAGTCAAAACTATTGATTTCAGCAAGGCCTTGATTTCACCCTTATGATGGAAAATGAAATTTGAACTGTATCACAGCTGGCAGAAATAGTAGGAATAATGTATCTCCAGCTGTACATAATAAGACTGCAAACCCATTAAGGTTTTCTGGGGCCATCATACAGCACAGAGACAGGGCTCAATTGATTCTTTAATTTCATCATAGCCCCAAGATGAAATTATAGCTCTGAATTTATGTGGACTTTATAAGTATACTAATGGCTACAACTAAAGTTGTGATTCTGACATGGAAACAAGTAAGACATGTGGTAAAGGTAAAATGGTTACAAGTAAAAGACTAAACCGAAACATGTCATATGGAGTTGTTTTATGTCCCAAATCACCTTTATTTTTTCTTTTAAATAGGAAAAATGCATTGAAGACATAGCGATCAGGTTTGGAACATAAATTTGTAAGTGTGTAACGGAGGCTAGAATTTGTCTCACACTTTCATTTTCCCAACTAACTGTAGCTGACAAAACAAAAAAGCAACCCTGTAGCACCTTAAAGACTAACAATATAATTTATTAGGTGATGAGCTTTTGTGGGACAGACCCACTTCTTCAGATCTGGCAAATCCTGATAACTGATAACTGATATGAAGAGATTTAAAAGAAAGATAGAAAAAGCTAAAATAAAGACTGACGAATCTGATAGATGGGACAGAAGGAAGGGGACTGGTGGAAGAAAAAAAGTTTCTGAAAGGCTGTGTCGACACTAGCAAGTTCTTTCAAAAATCAGACCCTTTTTCGAAAGAACATGCAGAGTGTCTACACACAAAATGGGCTTTTTTGATCCAAAATCGAACGAACACGGCTCTTCTTCCAGAAGCCCTCTTCTGCTCCAGGATCAGGAGGACTGCCTTCTTTTGAAAGCTACTTAAAAAAAAAAAAGCATGTGTAGGTGTTTCATGGGCCCTTTTTTCAAAAGAGCAGTCCTCATGGTGCCAGATTTTTTGATCTGTGGCGCATTCTTTGAAACAAGTGGGGCTGTGCGGATGCTTTCTATCAAAAGAGCAGATCAGTCTTTTGATCCACTTTTTTGTGTGTGGACATGCTGTTTCAAAATAAGATCTCCCAGAAGAGATCTTCCAGAAGATCATCTTTCGAAAGATCACAATAATGCAGATGCAGCCTAAGTGTCTATTAAGTTAGTGGGATGGCTGCAATCACTGCGAGTATGAAAGGTGGGGAAATTGTCCTTGTAATGCATAAGGTAATTAATTGATATATGCCATCATGTGCCAGCAATAGTCCTCTGCCATGTATACTGGACAAACTGGACAATCGCTTAGCCAAAGAATGAATGGGCACAAATCAGACATTAGGAATCTGAATACACATAACCTGTAAGTAAGCATTTCAGTTTAAAAGGTCATAGCATCCAAGACTTTATGTTGTGCATTCTAAGACAAAGAGACTTTAACACCAGAATACGAAGGGAAACATCTGACTTGGAATTCACTCTCAAGTTTGATGCTTATCACCTCTGACTCAACAAAGATATCAATTACCGTAATCATTACAAGGACAATTTCCCCACCTTTGATATTCACAGTGATCCCAAGCAGACCACTGAACTTAATAGACATTTACAGAAACGATTTTTCTTCCCCATTTCCGTTCCTTCTATTCTATCTAGCTGATTTGTCAGTTTTTATTTCATTTTTCTTCTATCTTTCTTGTAAATTCTCTTTGTCTCAGTTATCAGTTATTAGGATTCTCCAGATCTGAAGAAGCGGGTCTGTCCCACGAAAGCTCATCACCTAATAAATTATATTGTTTGTCTTTAAGTTAGAACAGGACTGCTTTTTTGTTTTGTGAAGATAGAGACTAACATGGCTATCTCTCTGTAGCTAGCAAGTTTCTCCAAATTTACCAGATCACCAGGCATTCACACAACATGACGAAACATTGACTAAGATAGTAAAGAAGAATAACAATTTTTCAATATCAGTATAGATCCCTAAAAAGAATAAAAAGGATTTAATAATAATATCTTATTATATAAATGTGTATACAGCTTTTTTTTCCACTAACACCTCTCAAAGGGCTTTACATAAGTGGTAAATTCCATCATACCCATTTTACAGAAAATAGGTCTAAGTTCCGTGCTGCACCTTTCACAAGTGACCCCCAAAGGCTCCTAAATTATGCTGGTTGCCAGTGGCTCCAAAAAGCTGTTACAGTGGCTGGAGATCACAAGGGATTTCTCTCCCTGGATATGCTACTTATGCCAGCCTGGGAGGAAGAATGGTGTAGGAACTGCTATGCACTTCACCAACACTGGAGGATCCCCCTGTTGACCTTTATGTAATTGATAGCTAAAAACAGCTGGTTTCAACTGAGTTTCTCAGTTTCTATTTTGATATCTGGTCCTTTCCATCTGCTCCACAGCCACATCCTCCTTCTCCCCACTTCAAAAGCATTTCGAAAAGGAAATTGACAAGCCACCTCAGGGTTGAGGTAGAGCCATGCTGAAACTGGGGCAATGGCGATAGCATGAATTAGGTGCTGCCAGTGTTTGGGTTGCTGTGGCTTTCAGCAGTGGTTTTTCACCTGTGTCTTGAAAGTTTCATTTTTACAACACTTTCTTACTTCCAAAATGCATAATACAAATTGAGTTTGCACTGATTGCATTTCTACAATGTGTAAAATTCAGTATCACTTTTCATGCACTGATGTAACTGAAGAGGAACTGTTTGTTCTGGAAGCATGATCGACTTTATAAATCATTGTACATATCAGAAACAAATGAAAATAAATGTTATGTTTCATACATAGACATTGTAAAATATTGAGAGGTTTACATGTCAGTGAAGTGTTGCTGTTTGTGTTTGGGGGTATTGTTTCTTGTTCTTGTTTTTGGTTGTTTTCTTTTATTTAAGAATATTCACTGTTGAGCTGCAGACAACGCATTGACTAATACTGAAATGGTACAAACTTAATGCCTGATGAAGGCCCCTAACATGGAACAAGATTCTTATGGCAGAAGATTGCTACATCACAGCCTCTCCGTCAGTGAGATTTAGGAGGCTAGCAGACCCCAAAGAGTAGGGATATTGACAAGAAAGGGAGACTGGCCTAGACAGGAAGGGAGAAGATATGCTGATTTGGCAATCCCCTCATCAGCCTCTGTTTCTGTGGTTTCTGCAGAGAAGCATCACACACTAACTCAAAGACATAGTTACTCTACAAACTTTAAATGAAATGTATCAGTGTTCAGCTGCTCTCCTGGGGGATGGGGAGATTGCTTTTTCTTAAGGCAATTCCCACTATTGCACAAATGGCTCTGCCACTGCAGGAATACAGAAGTATATTTCTCTGAGCTAACTTAAGCTATGCAGTCCAAAATTACAGCAGCTTTTAGCCTGTAGGTTAACTTCAGTTGTTTTGGTAAAGCCAGTACAAGGTTCTGTGACTGGATTCATAGAGTGTCTTCAGTGAGTAAAGGGTTAACTCCAACACTTCCCCTTCACCTTGCACAGATGCTTAGGAAGGTATATGAAAGAGTGAGTGCCTGTTTGAAAGACACAATGGTTACGTCTACACTAACCCCTTCCTTTCGGAAGGGGCATGGTAATGAGCAAGTTGGATGCTAATGAGGTGCTGCCATGAATATGCAGCACTCCATTAGCATAATGGCAGCCGCATGTGATTCGAAAGTGCCACTTTCGAATCACGCACTGCCTGTGTAGACAGGGGCCTTTCAAAAGGACTCCCCCAGTCTTCGAAAGCCCCTTCTTCCTATTTGCTTTTAGGAAGAAGGGGCTTTTAAAGTCTTAGGGGTCCATTTGAAAGGCCCCCGTCTACACGGGCAACATGCGATTCGAAAGCGATCAAATAATGCGTGGCCACCATTATGCTAATGAGGCACTGTATATTCATTGCAGTGCATCATTACCATCTTCCCAATTTGCTCATAACCATGCCCCTTCCAAAAGGAGGGGGATAGTGTAGACATGGCCAATGGGTAGAATGCTTGTAGAAGAATTACATCCTGGGGCTGGGGGGCCATTGGGACTGAGCTGAATCCCAGTCCGGGGCATTTTCTCTTTTGGAGGGGTTAAAAGTATGTTATCTCATTTTGATTTCTTGTTATAATCATTATTCTCAATGAAGTTACTTTGCTGAATTGACTGTATTCTTTTTTCTGCTGAGTCATTCTACCAGTTTATGTGCTTGTGTTGATTTATTGGCAAGTTGTTGTTTTTTCTCAATAAAAAGTTATTTAAAGTTGGGGGGGAGAATCTTCTTTTTGTCTCTAAGGCTGGGTCTACACGTGCCCCTTCCTTTCAAAAGGGGCATGTTAATGAGCAGGTTTGAAATATGCTAATGAGGCGCTGCAATGAATATGCAGGCCTCATTAACATAATGGCGTCTGCGGCGATTCGAAAGTGCAGCTTTTCGAATCGCGCGCCTCCTGTGGAGATGGGACCTTTCGAAAGGACCCCCCCCCAGTTTTCGAAAGCCCTTCTTCCGATCACCAGATCAGCCCTTCTTCTGATCACCAAATCTCCGTGGCTGCCATTATGCTAATGAGGCACTGCATATTCATTGCAGCGCCTCATTAGCATATTTTGAACCTGCTCATTAACATGTCCCTTTCGAAAGGAAGGGGCACGTTTAGACCCAGCCTAACTGTATCGGCTTGTCAGGATAATCTTAAAGGCAATTGAAAAAATGGCAGGGTAGAGTAAAAATTGGAAGGAAAGATTTGGCAAACATATCCAGGGGCATTGTAACACTTCAGCTGCCTTGGACTATTCAAATGAAGGAAGTAGTCTCACAAGCTAACCTACATTTACAAGCTTGATGTGACACAGCTGTACTGAGACAGCTATGCCCCAGTAAGAACACTTGTGTAGGATAGCCATGTTATACTGACAGGAGAGTTCGCCCATTGCCATAATAAAACCAGCTCAATGAGCGGCACTAGCCATGTCAGGAGGAACGCATCTCCTGCTGGTGTAGTACTGTTCACATGAGTGCTTTTGCCAGCGCAACTTACATCACTCAGGCTTGTTTTTTTTAACTAAGTGCTGATGTAGGCACAGCCTAAAGTAAACTTGATCCCTTGCATAGGATGGAATTAGGAAAAGCAAGCAACCAGTGGGTTACTGCTAACGGATTGTACTGTCGGCATCTTACAGCAGACTGAAGTCTAAACTAAAATTGGTACAGACTTTACTAAGGTTATCAGTGAGTAGAGAAAGGCTATCTGACTTTGGAAGAGCAACTGAAATAAAGCTGCTAATAACCTTGAATAGAATAGCCTGAAAGAAAAATTTAAAAGAGGAAAGATTTCAAAGGATTCCTCCGGAGAGCTTACATTGCAGACAAATACACTGCTGGAATTGAAACAGTCTTCCTAAGTATTTTTGGTACTAGATACTTATTGCAGGCCTGATCCTGTAAATGTTTTGGGTAAGCAGAACTTCTATTCAAGTCAATAGGAAGCCTGCATGAGAAGAGCTTGCTGGATCAAATGCTAATCCTAGCAAAACAGCTGCATCTGTGTTTTGTTTCAAAAGTATCAAACTGGCATTTTCACTGAAGAAGACAGTACTGCATATGTTATTTCAGTGCTGCTCTGAGCCTCAGGGGAGCACAAGGAGGCCAAGAGCCAAAGCTGCTTGCCTGGTTAGTCATATTGAACACTGCCGTCACAGAAGGGCTGGGATAACTGTTTGCCCTCCCGCTACCAACCCATTATGCCTTTAACCTCCCCAGGGGATGGTACATTACAGCAGGGGTCAGCAATCAAAATAACAAGAAAGCCATTTTTTTCTAATTTGGTAAAAACTAAATAATGCAAGACCTGCAATGCATATGAATATGAGATGGTCCATAATAAATAAAGTCAAACCATTGTTTTTGTAACCCCTATTTTAAGAACAGCATGCACGCAATTATATGGGATGTGAGATGTGTTCACTGCAGGACATTCACAAACTTTTTACATATTCTATTTCCACACACTTTACATGTTTGTGTTTGTACCACTGTATTCCAGACTTCCACTCCCAAACCCACATTAATTATGCAAATTTTACTTCACAGTTAAATTCAGTTTTCTTTCTTAAAGTGCATGTTGCTCTTCACAGCAGGAATGCTGCTAGCTTCCTTTTCAAAAATCAAGACTTTATTAGGAACACAGATACAGTAGCATACCACACAATGCACTGCACATATTAAAGGGGGAGTTTTCCAACCTTTTGAGATCACATATTGTTTACTATTTTGATATGAGTTGTTCATGGCTGAGCTTTTAGACATTCACCATGTATCAAAATAATCAGGAAGTTCTTTTTTTCCTTTGGAATTATAGTGTTGGGAGCCACCAGAAAGACCTTAAAGAGCCACCCATGGCTCCAGAGCCAGAGGTTGCAGACCCCTGCATTAGAGGCTGAGAGCTGTAGAGGGCCTTTACTAAAACTTGGTCCAGATTCTTTGCAGTTTTGTGTAGCCATTTACAGATGTGCAAAGTGAATGTGTCATGTTCCAAGCTCAGCATGTTAGAAGCTTGCACATACTTTGTATATATGTAAATAATTGCGGAAGAGTATGAAGAATCAGGCCCGGTGAGGGAAATGTAGGCCTGATCGCATTTGATCAGGGTAAGTCTACATTGCAATACAATACCCACAGCTGCCCGAGGTCAACTGGATCAGGTGTACGGGACTTGGGCTAAGGGGCTGCTTAATTGCATTGTAGACAATTGAGCACAGGAGTCCCAGATATCTATACTGCAGTTACAAAGCCTCAAAGGCTGAATCCTGAGAGAATAAGTCAACTGACATGGGCCAGTGTTTTACTGTAGTGTAGATGTATGCTCAGAATCAGAGCTTATGGTGCTTGCAAGAGATCTGTTTTATCCTGTGTCTGGTTCCAACAAGAGATTCACAGCACTCTGCCCACATGCTCTGAGAAGATCAGCTAGGAGGGCATATATCCTCATTATGGAGGCTGCTATAGCATAACCTTATACCGTGGATGTAGCCTACACCAACAGAAGCGATTTTTCTGTTGCTCTAAGCAAGTCCCCTGCCCATCTGAAGTTAGCAATATCCAGAGAACCATTCTGCTATTGATCCAGCTGCCTGTACCCGGGGAAGTAGATCAATATAACCACAGCAGTTATGGGCTGCTTCTCATGCCTCTGACCAGTCTAGCTGTATCAGCCTAACTTTTATGTGTAGTCGAAGGCACAATCTCCAATACCACAGGTCTTAGTTGGCAGAGAACATATAGTGGAACCAAACTTCAAAAGAAAAAGAAAAGGCATATAATTTCTCCCTTGGATTCTTAGCCAAGCTTAAAAAAAGCCACAAACAAAACAGTGCCAAAATGATTTCCACAACAAGCAAAACTTTATTTTCAGATGTACTGGACTGTCCAACAAGAGCTCAGTTTGTTGGAATGTAGGAGCCAGATTTTGATCTTGGTTATAGCAATGTAAGTCTTCCATTGACTTAAGCAATCATCTAGATTTATGCCAGCACACATGAGATCAGGGTTTGGACATAGATCTCTTACTGCTTGAGAGAACGCACATATTCATGAATACTAAAGAAAATAATTAAGAAAATGGAAATATACATATGTACATTACAGAAATATTGTGAAAATTAACTGATGTTATGCGCCTTGAAGATGAACAGATGAACAGGGCTATATAAAGGCTAAGTATTATTGTGTTACATAAATATTACGCATGCTATCTTCATCCTTCCTTCTGCAAGAAAGGGGTGCATTTTAGGGTATGACAACGCAAAAACATTTAAGACAACTTTAATTTTCTACTATTAATTACATTATTTCATTTTGTTTTATGATGTGGAGATTTTCACCTTTTTAGCTGATAAAATGTATGAAACCCCTTAGGTTACATTAATCTCTCAAACCAACCCTTGGTATTGTTTCTCAGCACCTGTAACATCATCAACATAGGCTCTGCAATGTAGTTATAGTATAGGACTACATACAAAAAGGCACTGAGCCAAATTTTGAAATACCTAGTCAGTTTTCACCGACACTAGATCCTGAAAGGTATTTAGGCTCCTGATGTCATTTAAAATCCATGGAAATATCTTTGTAGCTATGGACCTCAGTCCTTACTAAAGACCAAACTCTCTCCTGTCCAAATTCTGAAAGATTCTGAGTGCTAAAGCACTCAAACTCCTGCTGACTTGACTGGGAGTTTGATTTTATTGTACTAGGCACGGTACAAACATATGTCTTAATCCTGCAATGAGATCTGATATAGCGGAACCGCACACCTAAGCAACTGCAGGAATGCTGCCCTAGAGTCTTGCATTGTCCATGTCCTACATAACTTACCACGGGGAACTTTGCTGAAGTCAGTGGAGTGAGTTCAAGGTCAGTCTTCTGTAAACAAGACCAGAAGATGGACCCTGATCATGAACATGAAGCTTATTGCTATTATTACAGCACCCAAAAGTGGGCTAAGACATTTGCAGGATAAATAGATAAAGTCTAGGCCCCAAGTAGCTTAAATATCATACAGTGAAAGGGAGATGCAAATACCAGGGAAAACATGGACTACAAAAGGACAAAGCTTGAAGAATAAGATTATTCAGTGTAGGCATATGCATTTCCAGGTGGTAGAGTAAAAATGTTTAAAAATAATTGTCATTGTCTACGCTTACTAATATATTAGTATCATTACTGGTCAATAATTGTGTTACCTAGTAATACAGTTATTTTTAAAAGGAAGTAAAAGATATGCTTATTGCATCTCTTTTTACAAACGTGAAGACTTTGTGGCTTCAGGCACTCAGCGTGTAACTTCCCTTACTAGATGGATAAGAATTTCTTTCTTTTCTGTGTAGCTGTGAATTGAAAGCACAGAGAAACTAAATGGTTTACCCGGGATCACACAAGAAGTCTGTGGCAGAGCTGGAAAATGAATCTGTATTTCCCAAGTCCCATGCTAGCGCCCTCACCACTATAGCATCTTTTAGAGCAGTGTTTTTTAAACTATCTTCCGTGGAACACTGGTGGTCCAGGAACAGCTCACAGGTGTGTCGCGAGTGTCAGACACTTGTTTGATTTTTTTTTTAAATATTTTCTGTTATTAAAACTAGATGCAATGTTATTTTTTCATTGCTATGATACCGGATTAAATTACTTCATTTTGGTTTTGCTATCTATGTTGCTGTTTGATTGGGTTGGTTTTTTGTTTGTTTTTGGAGGGTTTTTTGTTCTTTTTTGTTGGTTTATTGTTTTGTTCTGGTTTTGTTTTTGGTTTTGTTATTTTTTTTGTCTGACCGCAATTTTTTAAAGAACATTTTCGTAGGCATTCTGCATAAAACATATTATTGGTTGGTCTTCCATGGTCTCAAAAAGTTTAAGGAACACTGCTTTAGAGAAGGAGTTCCTACACATTTTTCCAGGCCATCCCCTTTTTTTATTATTATTAATGGCACTTTCCATCCACCAACAACTGGAATATTCTGGAGTAGAGCTGGGCAAACCACTGCAAGAAATAACCAAATAAAACCACTTAACTTGTTTTGGGAGGTCATTTCAGCAAACAGAATTTTGTTTGTAAATATATTCAGGCAAAGAGAAAGTTTCACCTTGATTATCTTTTTCTGATTTGTCCTCCTTGCTTACTGTTTTTGGTTCTCTGTACCTGAAATATTGAGTCTGTTCTGGTCTCGCTGTGGTCTGAAGAAGTGGGTCTGTCCCACGAAAGCTCACCTAATAAACTATTTTGCTAGTCTTTAAAGTGCTACTTGACTGCTTTTTGTTTTGCAAATACCTGTGCAAACACTCATGCAATTCCCAAAAATATTTGTGAGACGTGATCATCTTGAAACCTCCTTAAGGGTATGAGACTCATGCAGTTAGGGAACAAAACCAATGCCATCTGATTAAGAGAGTCAGCCTCATATTAACAGATTACAAATGGCAAATATTCAAGGCAATAATCCTGATGAATATTTCATGAGAAAAGCATAGGTTGAAATATGTTTGCATTAGCTACATGTCAAATTAACTTAAATGAAAGACAAGTGCAAGATCTTGTAAATGGATCAACCCTGCACATCCATGCAGCAAACTGCACTTTGGGGTCCAAGCTTATAAAAACATAAATCTTTTCTTTGATGACTTGCAGACAGCACAAGGGGAAAGTTAAGAAATACACTGTTTGCTTTGAAAAGTTTGCTCATCTCTAATCAAGAGAAAATCCATGGTATTATCTCTGAGAATTCTCTCTAAGCAATCACAAGGAACATGGTACAAATGTTAAACTACATTTAAAAAATGCCAAAATAAATACCAGTGATCAAATCCCAATGTTCTCAGTCTGGTTTTTAATCAATCTTTTTTATGGAAGCCAAAACTGGAGGATATAGCCCATTAACAACAAAAATAATGGAACTGATATGTACTTCACTGCTCAGCCACCTGAGTTTTGCTTCTCTCCCCATCAAAGAGGTTCTCTCATATGAGTGTAAGTTCTTCAGGGCAGGATCAATGGCAAAGCATGTCTGGCTGTTTCTACCTGTGAAGATGCTTTGCCACTGAGGTCTCAGTGCTTCAAGGTGCTGAGCACTCTGGCTCCAGTCAGCAAAGTGTTGATGCACATGCTTAACTCTGAGCATATGAATAGTTCCTTTGAAGTCAACAATGTGCTTATGTACTTCATTGGATTGGAGCCATAGTAGTCTGTGACTTGTCAGCTTAAGTCCAAAATAAAAATGGTCTCAAATTGCAGTGGGACAGATCTAAGTTGAATATTAGGAAAAACTATTTCACTAGGAGGGTGGTGAAGCACTGGAATGTGTTACCTACAGAGGTGGTGGAATCTCCATCCCTAGAGGTTTTTAAGTCCTGGCTTGACAAAGTTTTGGCTGAGATGATTTAGTTAGGGTTGTCTTGCTTTGGGCAGGGGGCTGGACTCAATGACCTCCTGAGGTCTATTCCAGCCCTAGGATTCTATGATTCTATATTGTGGAATAAACCTGCCTCAGTCTAGAAAATAATATTTGCCTGCTGCACTGTAATTTGTATAATCCTACTATTAAACCCCAATATGCAAAACTGTTGAAAAGCAAAATACTTTTAAAAGCTTCTGAGGCAGAATTATAGTATTTTGAATGAAACATAGCCAAAAGGCATTTTTGATCATGCAGCAATAACATTTACCGAATGTTTGAACGCACAATGCCATATGTTAAAAGCAATTTAGAAGTTCAACAAAACAAAAATGTTAGTTGAAATATAATATTAATATACTGTATATGTATAGGTGCATTATGTATAGACAAACATATATTTCAGATATTTTATGGAGACATTTTCAGTTACAGCCTTTTTGGTAGGAGGGTATGTGATTGTTCATAATAATTCAGCGGTTGTTTATTTTTGACTGCCATTTTGTCAGATGAATAAATCATTCTGGGTTACTTTATTATCATGAGATAATCCCTCCTGGTTTGTTGAAGGCTCAGGACAAAGCTGACTGTCTCCTAATTCCCACAAGCCCTCTGTTATCTCACGGAAACATACACACTTTGTGGCATGACATTGCATCTTGAGACAGGTAAAATGGTCCTTACCTTCATTCAGGATACAGTGATGGGCCTTCATTTAAAGCCTCATTTACATTCTTGGTGTGTAGCAAAACATTTTAGCACGCTTTATAGTGTGTAATAAAGTTCTGTTGTGTGCTTTCATCACTGACATTTTAATACAATCCAAAGAGACTCTAATCAGAAACATAATAGCTGTTAAAAAATTATGGACAGGTGAAAGTTTCTCATTTTAGTGTTTGTGGTCTGTGACTAGTTAATTCAATTACTTTTCATTATAAAATTGGGGGGAAAAACACACCACTGCCCAGCTCATCTCCCTCCTGTCAACATCTTAATCTAACACATTTTCTAGCTTCTACGAAATACTCTCATTAAAATCTTTTGAAGGTATTTATCCCCCAGACTAAATCTTTTTTTGCTTTCAATACTCTCATTTAAGGATCAAATTCAGGCACCCACCATACAACTCAAGTAGCCCTTTGTGTTCTCAATTCTCCTTCATGAAAGACTAGAGGATTCAGGTTCTGAGATCTCATGATAAACATAATATAAAATCTTAGAAAGGTCAGACAGACGGGCTTCAGCCAGTGGCCAGTCCTCTGACATCACACTTGCCCAGTCATCACTGATACATTTCCACTCATCGCTTGTACTTCTGTGGAGAGATCCAACATGGTACTGGCCTTGGCTCCATGTAAGGGAGAAAGGAGTAGGTATGTCCCTGTAATAACACCTAAATCCAACCTCCAGTCAAGTAAGGGGGCCCGCACTGGGTTTACTGTCAACAAAACAGCAGCAGCCATAGGCTACGTCTACACGTGAAGCCAACATCGAAATAGCTTATTTCGATGTAGCAACATCGAAATAGGCTATTTCGATGAATAACGTCTACACGTCCTCCAGGGCTGGCAACGTCGATGTTCAACTTCGACGTTGCGCAGCACCACATCGAAATAGGCGCTGCGAGGGTACGTCTACACGCCAAAGTAGCACACATCGAAATAAGGGTGCCAGGCACAGCTGCAGACAGGGTCACAGGGCGGACTCAACAGCAAGCCGCTCCCTTAACGGGCCCCTCCCAGACACAGTTGCACTAAACAACACAAGATACACAGAGCTGACAACTGGTTGCAGACCCTGTGCCTGCAGCATGGATCCCCAGCTGCCGCAGAAGCAGCCAGAAGCCCTGGGCTAAGGGCTGCTGCCCACGGTGACCATAGAGCCCCGCAGGGGCTGGAGAGAGAGCATCTCTCAACCCCCCAGCTGATGGCTGCCATGGAGGACCCAGCAATTTCGACGTTGCGGGACGCGGATCGTCTACATGGTCCCTACTTCGACGTTGAACGTCGAAGTAGGGCGCTATTCCCATCCCCTCATGAGGTTAGCGACTTCGACGTCTCGCCGCCTAACGTTGAAGTTAACTTCGAAATAGCGCCCGACGTGTGTAGCCGCGATGGGCGCTATTTCGAAGTTAGTGCCACTACTTCGAAGTAGCGTGCACGTGTAGACACAGCTATAGAGATGGAAGCTACGATTGTTGCCAAAAAGCAACATATTTCTCTCAGTTCTACCTAGTATATTGTAACTCCGTTATTCTGTTCTCTGTCTGAGCCTAACTCCACTTACTTCAATGAAAGACCCTCACATGTAGAGAGAACAGGAAAACAGCATAATGTTAGCACTGAGAAGAGAGCAGTAAGTCCTTAATGCCTATGCCTAAAAATACTGCCTTGTAAACTGAAGTTATAGAGAACATTATTACACTGTTATAGAATCATGGATGGGGGAATTTCTCCCTCATGAGCTGTGGCCTTGGAGGTAGGAAATTTATGTGAGGGTTATTGCTATTTAGCAGGGGTTCCTAACCGTGAGTCACAGATAAGAGGTAGGCATGACACAGTCCTGGGTGGTCCATCATGAGCAGAGTTGAGGGGACTTAGGAGGGGGAGTTGCTCCCCCTCGAATGTATATGTTGGCAGAGTGGAAGCCAGCAATGGCCTATTCCCAGGCCCAGAGGAGCCCAGTACCTCCAGCAGGCAGCAGAAGGTGAAGAAGAAATGCTGGGCAGTGGGGCTGGCCCAGGGAGGTAGCAGATCCCAGTGCAGCTGGAGGAAACTGAAGGATTCACAGCCACAAACAGAACTGCCAAGGATCTCATGATCATGCTGCTGCATGGCCTGCCCTGCACAGAGCCTCAGAGCCTTACCAGGAGGGTGAAAGAGAAAACCCTGGCTCCCCTCCAAGCGGAGGACGAGAGGCCCATTGCGAGGCACTGACTGACAGGGAACGAGCCCCCCACTTCAAATGTGAGGCTACAGTTCTTCCTCCAGTACCCTGCAAACATTCCCTCCCAGTACACACACCTCCAAACCCCAGATTCCCCTTCTCCTTGCAGCATCTTCCATTTGGGAACTTGAAATATGGTATCCCGATGGCCATTCCCATTCTGAGCCATCATGTTCCATGATCTATGGCTTTCAGGCCCCCTGGCGTATTGCGTTGCTCTGTTTCTGCCTGGAATCTACAATGGTGTGATTGGGACCACAGGACACTGGCTGAGCTCTGCCTGAAGATCTGAGATCCAAGCCTTGCTCTGAGGTGCCCCAGGGTGCTGAGGGGTTGACTGGGGCTGGGCTGATGGGTGACCAGCTCAAGGCACTTTGGGGGCTGCTGAGGCAGAGGGTATTGGAAGGGGCTGGCTATGGCACCTGCCTTGCCTCTTGCTGCCCTGGTCCCAAATGAGGCAAGAGGCTGCACATGCCCCTCTAGGGGCAGGTGGGTTTCTTCCTGACAAATGTGTGCTAATAGTGGGCCTGAGGAAAAAAGTTTGGGAATCCCTGGTCTGTGCTACCACAATACTATAAATCATACTTCTTTCTGAACAACGTCATGCAGGTACCTACTTAATTCTGCAGTAAAGTCATACAGTTTAATTTGGGTCATCAGCTGTGAGGTCTACGAAAATAAACAGCAGTACCTGAAATGCTCTACTTGGAAAGTGAGCTAAAACATCCCAAGAAACAAACATAATCTCCTCTCTGCGTTTACCTGTGAGGGAGCTAGGGAGAGAGCACTTACTCAAATATAACTACTAGCAATAGCAAGACAAACACACAAAATACACTGTTGTGTGTATTAAAACAAAAAGCAGTCAAGTTCTTTAAAGTGCTACTTGACTGCTTTTTGTTTTGATAGTGTATAGACTAGCACGGCTTCCTCTCTGTTGTGTGTATTGTTCTTTTCTCCCAATTTTTTCTCCAGGATGTTTCCTAACATAAGCTGTGTCTATGCTACAAAGTTTTGTCTACAGACAATGCCTTCTGTCAGCAAAACTAAGGAGCATCTACACTACAAATGCGTTCTGTCTTGAATCTGTTGACAGAACACAAACTTTTTCCCAGTGGAGTTATGTCTTGAAAGTTTGAGGCATAGCACCACTGTAAACAGATTCTGTAGGCAGAAAAATAGTGTAGACACTCCAGGAGGCCCTCTGTCAACAGAGATGGATTCCGGTTCACCGGGCAGCCCTGTTTGCGGAGCTTCTAGTTGGCTGTTCTGTTGACAGAAGACTGGGCAGTCTGGCCGCTATCTGTCGACAGAGTGTGTTGACAGAGGGAGCCCCTGTTAGGTATGGACGTGCTCTGTAGACAGAGGTTCTGTTGGCAAAACTCTGTCGACAGTGACTGCTGTAGACACAACTTTGTAGTGTAAACCCAGCTATATATAGTTCTCTAGATCAGTAGTTCTCAGATTAGGAACTGGGCCTTCCTCTGAGAAGGAGGGAGGCATAGAATGTATTCTGAGAGAGGAGTATGAGAAGCTTTTGGGGGGGAGTGCAGGAGGGGAGGGAGAAGGGACAATTACTATTCACAGTTTAACCAGAGATTATTGCAAAACAGATTCCTCCAGACATATCAGGTCCTCAGATGGTCCTGTGCATTTTACTCTAGAGGGATTTCTGTTACGCTTACAGAGCAGTTGACAAAGTCATTGATATCTGTACATTAATCAGCAATGATGCAGTGTGGACGTTTAAGTATAAGCGTCAGTCATAGTCGCATGTTGCCTTTGCTCTTATTACAATGGATCATGGCTCCATTGGAATCAAAGCTGTACTGACTTTAATGTTTAGCGAGAGTCGCATGTTGATTTTTTACCAGTATATGTCCTTGGGTGGCAAGGGGACACTGTAAACTACTATTGCAGACCCAAAGAGGACATGATCAGCTAAATTTGAGAACCATTGATTTAGGTCGGGGTCAGCAACATTTCCGAGGTGGCCTTTTGACCTCTATGTGCAGTCTGAGTGCACGTGATACTTTTTCAAGGCACTAATAGTCCTACTTATAACAGCTTCATTACTAATTAAATTAAGATGCAGAGCTTTACTGTTTAGGTGGTGGTTGGTAGCATTAGCTGGTCTGGGCACTCTGGGAGCTAGCCAAGCTCTGGGGCTGCCTCCCACCCCAACTTCATTGCCCCCTGCAGTCTATAGTATGCCTGAAGGGGAATCAAGCTCTTGGGGCTGCACCTCCATCCTGAAGACACGCTCTCCTCCACCTCCCCCTGGCATATAGGCTGTTAAGTGGAGGTGAGGCTCTGGGATCTACCCCCAGCCTCCAGTGGCTCCCCCTACCCCGCAGCCTGGAGGCTGTCGGGGGGGGCAGGCGCTGGAGGGCTGCACCCTTTGGCCTGCAGGCCTTCTGCATGGGGAGCCAAGCTCAAGGGGTAGCTCTGCCCTCCAACAGCCCATCTGCAGCCTGCAGGCCATCTGAAGAGGGCCAGGCTCCAGGGACTACCCCTCTCTGGCTGCCCCCTGTGGCCTGCACTCTGCTTCGGAACGAAAGCCAAGCTCCAGGGAGCAGCACCTCCCCTGTGGCCTCCCACAGAGTGCAGGCTGTCTGAGGGTGCCAAGCTCTGGAGGCTGCTCCCCTCCAACTATCCCCACTAGCGGCCTCCCTGCAGCCTGCAGGCTGTTCGTATAGGGCCAAGTTCTGGGAGCTGCATCCCCTCTCATGACCTGGAGGCTGTCTGGGGGCTACCCCACTCGCCTAGCTGGACCTCTGCAGTTTGCAGACTGTCTGGGCAGGGTCAGGCTGCAGGGTACGGCCCCTTCTCCAGCTGCTCCAGATGGGCCAGGCTTCAGGGGCTGCCCCCTTCCAGCAGCCCTCCCTCCCTCACAGCATGCAGTCTGTCCGGGAGGGGACAGGTTCTGGGGGCTGCTCCTGGCCTCCAGCACCTCTCCTGAGAACTGCAGGCTATCTGGGTGGGGGGGGGTTTCCCCGCTCTGGCAGCCCCCTCCGGCAGCCCACTCTGCACCCTGTAGGCTCTCTACGTGGTGGGGCAGGGGGCAGGAAGCAGTCTCTGCGTTTAAGGCAAGGGAGCAATTTACCTAAGCTTTGTGGCAGGCAAGATGGTGAAGCTCCAGACCTACTGGTCCTTCTCTTGGTAGCTTCCCCTAGGGGCCACTCTCAGTATAACATCCCTTCTGTCTGTGCCCTCACTTTCATCTCCCTTCTCCTTCTGCCTCCTCCCTTTCCATGTGCCAGGAAATCCTGGGATTTCAGGTATTTCCCACTTTCCAGGGACAACCAAACCCTGACCTTGGCTTAAATTAGGGTAAGAGGTAGGTGCACACCAAATTTTGTGGTCATAGCCCTAATGGTTTAAGAGGAGTTCTTGAACCAGTGTAGAACCATTAGACAGACTCACCAAGAGAGTTTCAAACATATGTATAGGCTACGTGGTGTGAAATCCTGGTTCCACTGAGGAAGTCAAAGCACAACTCTTACAGCTTCATAGTACTTTAAAGGCCTATTATAACCGTGAAATAACTGCAGGACTCCAGCCCTGTGTCTACACGTGCCCCTTTCTTTCGACAGGGGCATGTTAATGAGAGGGTTCGAAAGATGCTAATGAGGCACTACAATGAATATACATTAGCATAATGGCGGCCGCGGCAATTCAAGAGTGCGGCTTTTCAAATCGCATGACACTTGTGGAGACGGGACCTTCCAAAAGGACCCTCCCCAGCGTTTGAAAGCCCTTCTTCCTATCTGGTGATCAGATAATATGAGAAAAAACATAAAGGGACTCTTTTTCTTATGAAGTTTTACACTAAAACAATCTTCAAGTACTTTTGCTGTGAACAAAAGAAAAAAATAATTTTCAGCCACTTTCTCAGTTATTGCTGCAATGAAATTTTCATTTCATGAAATCTTGGAATAAGAAGATTCTACTATATCAGGTAAATCTTTGTAAGGCGAAAGAGGTGCCCATAATGTTGCTGGGTTGGTGAGATAGATCCAAGGAATACAATCTTATGTATACATTTTGTTTCAAAATATTAACAGGACAGTAGGCGGACAGGACATATAAAGTGAAAGTCACTTTTTCTTCAGACTTCTGCTTTTTAACAACAATTGGGATGCAACATTCCCCAAGAAATACATACATGGTAACGTCCTGCTGATAAATTGTTGGTCACACTCCGACATTTAGGGCCTAAAATTGTCCTCACTAGTTGGGAAGCATGGCCTGCTGGTCAGAGTTATAACCCAGCACTAGTAGGAGAGCCAAAGCCCTCCCACTCCATCTGTCTCTGACCCAAGGCCATGTGGAGCTACCAGTGATCTGGCACCTGAGGCTGCTTAAGACTGCCCTCCCTTAGCCACTGTTCATCTCCTCTGGGCCAGCTCAGGCCAAGGTTTTCCTCTGTTGGGATAGTCCAAACCAAGAAAAGAAAAAGGAAATTACCAGTGCCAGGTTCAACTGCAGGAGAGAGGGAGCTGTTTCCTCTTATGACCACTTCAGAGCTGGGGCCTGCCCAGTCCCTTAGAGAGGCCCATTTGGGGCAATTAGGCTAGAGATTTTGGCCTTCCCTCTGGAGCCACACAGGATTGCCAGGCATCTGGAATCCCCAGTCTCAAAGGGATCCTGGTAGCTCTGGTCATCATCACTGTTCAAAGTCTGCTTGGAGGTGCAGTGGGGCTGTCTCCATTTGGCTCTTGGAAGCAGCCAGCATTTCCCTCCTAGGTGGAGGTGTGGCCACTGAGGTCGGGGCTGGGGGTGGGGCGGTGTCCACCTACTCCCTCTGCCACAAGCACCAGCTCTGCAGTTCTCATTGGCTAGGAACTACAAAAGATAGAAGCTGTTGGGATGGTGTCTTGGGACAGGGCAGCATGCAGAACCACCTGGTCATGCCTCTGCCTCCAAGTCAGAGGAGATGCTGGCCACTTCCAGGAGCTGCCTGAGGTAAGCATTGCCCAGGGCCCAAACCCCAAACTTCCTCCTGCACACCAACCTCCACCCAAGCCCTGAACTCCCCACATGCCCAAAATCCCTCCCAGAACCTGCATTCCCTCCCAAACCCAAACCCTTCAATCCCAGCCATTAGTCTACAGGCCACACCTTTCAACCCTATCCCCACCCCAGAGCGCACATCCCCAGCCTAGGACTCCTGAACCCCTCTTTTCTGCTCCCACTCCAGAACCCACAATCCCAGCCCCTTTCCTGTCCCACACACTATCCCCAGCGCAGTCCAAAGATCTTTCCCGTATTTCAAAAGTTGCATTTCTGTCCCTAGGCCACAGCCTGCACTCACCCCCTCCTGCATCCCAATCTCTACACCAAGCCTGGTGAGGTTGCGCAAGTGAGCTGGGGCAAGAAGAGCAAGTGAAAGGGGAGGCTTGGAGTGAGCTGCAGTGGGCCTCTGGAGATGGGTTGGGGCAGGCCCTCGGGAAGATGCAGGCAGGGCAATGGTGTTTGGTTCTCTGCATTCAGAAAGCTGCCAACCTTAGAGCCACAGGTTGCAGGTCTATTCTTTTACCCGTCTGCTCCCAAATGAGCTGCTCCTTGCCTTTTAACTCCTCCACTAGAGAGTGTTTGCTTCAGGGGTGGCTGGGGAGGTGGGCACAAAGTTAACCCTTTGTTAACCAGCGTGGGGTTTGTACACCGCAACAGAGGGTCCCATGCCAAGTCCTAGTCAGCTCCCATTGATTTGAGTGAGTGCTAGATCAGTAATCAAAGCTTGAAAAGTACTTGGAGATCTTCAGCTGAAAAGTCTATATACAGTAACTCTTTCATATCTGGCATTCTATTATCCAAAACTCTCAAATAACTGGCATTTTAACCATAAGTAAATTTTGGTTATGTTTTCCATACGTACAGGATAGTGAAAGTAAATACAAATAAATACAGCATATACAGTATGGCTGGGTCTACACGTGCCCCATCCTTTCAAAAGGGGCATGTTAATGAGCGGGCTTGAAAGATGCTAATGAGGCGCTGCAATGAATATGCAGCACCTCATTAGCATAATGGCGGCCACAGCAATTCGAAAGTGCGGCTTTTGGAATCACGCGCTGCCCATGAAGATGAGACCTTCCAAAAGGATCCCCCAGTTTTCGAAAGCCCTTTTTCTGATCACTAGCTGGGAAGAAGGGCTTTCGAAAACTGGGGAGTCCTTTCAGAAGGTCCTGTCTCCACGGGTAGTGCGCGATTTGAAAAGCCTTTCGAATTGCCATGGCCACCATTATGCTAATGAGGTGCTGCATATTCATTGCAGCACCTCATTAGCATCTTTCGAACCTGCTCATTAACATGCCCCTTTCGAAAGGAAGGGGCATGTGTAGACACAGGGTATAAGTTCACAGTGTACAATGCTACTGTTGTTGGTAAATAAAGTACTCTGCATACATTTTTGTTTGTTTCTTAATATCTAGTCTTGTTTTTCTTTAGTGTTATGCATTGCTAGGTATACCTCTCTGTTATCCAGAATATTTGAATATCTGACAACCTCTCAGTCCCAGGCTGCCGGATATGGAAGAGTTTATTGTAAATGCAAATTATTATTAATTATTATGATGATCATAGCTATAAATTTGCTATTCATGTGCTTATGACCTAAGTTTCTTTATAAAGTTCCTGGCCATAAATAAGGGAGTAGGGGTGGCAGTCATTCATTCAGAGAGATTTCTTTCAATTATCTCAAGGCAGCTTGTGTTAAGGCAATATGAAGTTCTGGCACATGAGACAGTCACTCAGATTCATATTTCATAAACAGATGTCTCTGTGAGCCTTAGGCAATGTAGGAATATCACCATATTTATGGATTTTAAGTGATTACTGCGATAGTTACTCCAAAACATCATATGTTATGCTGATATTTGCATAAACTGAGTAGTGTAAAATGTGTTGCCAAGCTACTTTGGTTTGCTCTTTTACAGCTGTCATGCTGTCAATCTAAAGATGATGCTTACAACAAGGAGCACAGCTTGTCACATGGTTTTAGCTGCGTGTGAGGCTGTATCTCAGCCATAGTGTTCTTAAAACTTTCTCCACAAGTTAAACTATAATGTATAGTTGTATGTTACTGTATGTGTAATTCTTTTTCATGGGAAGAACTAAAGTTTGCTTGATCACCATGCAGCTGGCTTACAAGCCACTAAATACAAGTACTACCTCTATAGTATTAGATATACTGAGATCCAACTGTTGAGCAAAGCAGTTGCTGGCAAAATATCAGGAAAACTTCCCAACATTCGCTAGATTATGCAGTAGCCTCCAAACAGAAGAGAAGGAAGCCCAGTCTGCAGGAGCATTTAAAACTAGACTGAATGTAGAGTTAGAAAATACATTTCTGTGGAGAAATGACGTTATGGCTATGATTGTATGAACAACAGCAAGACGTTTATTAAGAATGAGGTTATCAAAAGCAGACTTCCTCACCCATCCTACATGTCAGCTACATCATTAAGTAAAAAGTCAATCCAAGTCTATCAAAATTCATCTTTAGATCCTTGAGTTTACAAACCTTGCAGGTGGAAAGCTGTAAGGGCACAGATTAATAAAGAGGGAAGGTCTGTAATTATATAAATAGAGAATCATCTATTGATTATGTCTTGCCTGATGATCGATAAAGTTGGACTGCTTGAAAGCTGTTACATATCCACCCTGACTGAACAGACTTTGTCAGCTCTGGTCCTCCCCTTTACTGAGATCCCCTCTTTAAATCCTCCTCTGAAATCCCACCACACTCATGATGCTCCAAAATATATGTTAGCTATAAGGTGCCATGGGACTTCTTTTTGTTTTTAAATCTGGAAGGGATTCATTAGAAAGTTAGACAGTATCTAAGTTGCCATGATACTGAGTATTATAAAACTATGTCATTTTCAGCTGTTACAGATAGCTTCTTAAAGAGTCCTGCAGCTATCCAAATACTTATAATTCTAAATGATGCTGTTATTATTCCTTTTTGATCCTCACAGTTAGCCAGTTTTCAGGGTCTGGACAATTGCTTGTTACGAGGAGAAATCAATGATGAATCCAGTTATTTCTTTTATGTAATAGTATGTATTTACAAAAAAAATGTATTAAATCCTTTCCCTGACTACTGTAAGATTCGAACAACAGGAAATAGTTTCTTGTTCGCAGATCCAAGCCTCTTTGAGCCAGCACTTAGCCCAAAAACTCTCTGTCTCCTTGCTTTTTTGTCAAGGTACACTACCAGGGATTCTCTGGCTGCTTCTTGTCTTCTTTAATCTTTCTGTATATGTCTATGTGTTTCAATTAATTCACTCTCTCTCTCTCAGAGAATTCTACTAATCAACACTTTCCAGCCCCTGCATTTGCTACCTCAAGAAGACTCCTTGGGCCACATGGTTCATCTTCTATTCAGGTTTTGTCCTGTTTGTTTTGAGTGGTGATTCCTATTGTTTCAGTTTTTAGGTTCCACAAAGGAGCTTGATTGTTTCCTATATATATCTTAAACAAAGGGTGGCAGTTACACCCAAAAACTTCTGTAAGATTTCACCTAATATCCCCCCACAGCCCCATCCTAATACTGTAATGCAGGGATGGACAAGATACATCCCAAAGGCCAGATCAGGCCCTCCTAAAACTTGGATCCAGCCCAGGGTGTTAGCCGATGGCTGGGTAATGAGTGGTCTGTGAGTCTTATCACACCCAAATCTTCAACTGCTAGGACAAACAGTCCCTTCGCAGCAGGCAGCCACTGTGGCTGACGGGTGCCCCAAAGGTTGGTGCACAGAGCTTATACCACACAAGTCTTTGACTGCTAGGACAGACTGTCCCTTCGCAGTGGGCAGCCAGGGAGGCTGACGGGTGCCCCGAGAGTCTGCTCTGTGGAGGCACCACGACTCAGCGCTCAGCTTTTACTGCACTTACCACTGACCAGGCTGATATAGCCAAACGGCTGAGGTTCTTTTGTTCGTGTTTGGCTGAATCACAGCAACTGAAAGGAGTCAGGTTGAAGCTTAAACATGGTTACTATTTATTAAAGCAGAAAGAAAAATCTTAATGGTTACACGGTTATTGCAATAAAAATCTTAATGGTTACAAGGTTTTGCTTAGCTACTATTTGCTTAGCTACTATAGTAGGATGATACAAATGACATGTCAATTAGAGAAAGTTACCCATTTGAGGACCAGACGCCTCAGACTAAATAACTCTTACTATTAAATGTGCACAAAAGTACATTGCAGGTATAATTCTCACCCCTGCGTCCTTCAACTCCTGGCATACCCAACGTCGTTCACTGAATCCCTCGGGAAGAACTGTACGAGTGTACGAGGAGGGCACCCCCTGGGTACTTGGGAGGCAATAATCTTACCCGACTGGCAGGTACAGGAAATTGGAGCTCAGTTAGAGTGGTCTGCCGGGCCCTTCTTTATAGCCCTTGGGTCATACACGTTCTTCCTTATCTAAAGATACCAATTGTGCTGGTTCGTGTTTGTGACGCCAGTTCTCACAAGGCAGTTGCAATTTAATTTACACTTGTAAGATAGAGATAACTAAATAATTAAAACAGGACATTCTTTTCATATGGGCGGGAGATTCCCCTTCTAGGACAAAAATGTGGGCATAGCAATTATCAGTACCAGCCAAGGGCAGTTAGAAGCCCTGTGGTCAGCAGCTAGCCTGTTAGCCCCCTTGTCTGTATTCTTCAGTCCAGGGTCATGCTGACACAGCACATCTGTGTTTTGAAGCATCAAAACTGTGCTTGAGGTAAGCGCATCTGTGCTTTCAAACATTCTAAGACTGTGCTGTTTCTTTGCTCTGGTGCTCTGAGGCACCTAAAAGGGGCAAGATGGAGTAGAGCAGGGGGACTCTGTCTGGCTACACAAGGGCTGAATCTGGTCCACATACTATTTCTATCCTGCTGCTGAGGTAGCAGTGGGGGGCTGGTTTTTTTAAAATAGCTGCAGGAATGAAGCAAATTCACCAGTCATAAGCAAGCACAAGTTCATTAGTTTGAAATATTGGTAATACATTAGGCCCAATGAGGTTCCACGAGCACAGGTAACAAAGGTCAGATTTAGGCCCATCGATTCAATCATGAAGACAAAGAGGTTAATGTTGGCATTTTTTGCAGGAACCTTTCCCCATCAAAGTCACAGCTTTAATAGTATAGTGAGGTTCACTCACTAAAGCTGAAGTTAGAAGAAAAGACCTATACTCCAAAGAATTACAAATTCTTTGTGGAGGCAACAGAAAGGTGCTTTTAAATCCAAAGAGCATGTTGTTACCTGGCCAGCTTTATGAGTGGGTCACCCAAGCTAATTTTATGTTCTAAATAAAAGTGAATTCATAGACACGTCTAGCTTTGTCATACACAGGATGATGTTAAATTTCTGCTTCATGTCTCACTTCTACAGTACTCATGCCTTCCAGGCTGCTGCACTAGATTTGGTTCCATCAGTAAAGAGAAAATATCATCATGGGCATTGTCTGGCGTGTCTAGCTTCAAAAGAGGTGCACAACATTATCTACAGCTTTAACTGTGACTAGTGGCCTGAGGGAACTAGAAATCCATTGAACTGATTTTAAAATAAGACCTATCAGGCCAAATTTCATCAGCACTTCAAACAAACGCTCTCACTCTACCATGATTAATGCTTTCTCACCATCTGAGGACATAGCCATGTCCTACATATTCTCCTCTTGGGTATATGAAAGAGTAACAAAGCACTCCATACAGAGCAGCTTCCTTAAAAAGAGACTCATTTAAGCAGGCACTTGGGGATGAACTGTTCAATCTTCTTCACTGGTTGCTGTGTTTATTTACACAGTTACAATGACATGTTGCCTGTTGTTAGTAACATAGCCTTTTCCAGAATGCTTTAATATGTCCGATAGTAAGCATGCCATACGAGTTGCTGTTTTATTTTACAGAACTCTGTGCTAAAGGTGGCCCACAATGTTTCTTCATGATATATGGAGGCCTGAAATGTTCTCTATTCCTTCACCCTTCCTAACCACCTAAAAGGCATTTTATGGCTTGTTTTTTATGTTAGAAATTCAGTCTTGTCTTCCTCAGAAGACTGCAGAACTAAGGCAATAAGGCAATACACTGAAAGCTGAGCAATTAAAGATTGTAGCACCTTTATACTCAAACCATTCGAAGTTTTTGTTGGCTTGTTTTTGATTCTTTATTTTGTGAGTACCTACAGGATTTCAACGAACAAATATCATTTGTGAGAACGGAAGTCCTTGTTGAAATGTGCTCTTGCTCGCTCTCTCTCACACACACATGTCCTTCTCAGACATTCAGTTAAAGTGTGAAAACTAACAATATGCATTCTTAGATCACCAAGTCCACCAGCTCAATCAGGAAAGATCACAGCTGACATCACTGAAAATATGAAGTTGGATAAAAGCAAGCAAGCAAGCAAGATTTTCAGTTACATTCTTTCAGGACACCTTTCAAAATCATAAAGAGATTATTTTTTTCCCACAGTTTTAAAGAAGAGACTGTTGCCCAATTAAGAAAAATCTTTTGTGCCAGGAAATTCTCTAACCCCAAGGCTTGCATAGTTTTCTATTTGTTGACCGGTTGCTGCATTTTGTTTGCTGCTCACTTAGGAAAGATAGATCAATAGCCTCCTGGAAATGTCTAATTTGATGTCTGTCTTACACAGATGAACAAGAAAGGACGACTATCTCCAATGGAAACCCATTTGTATTTATTCTGTGTCTTCAACTGCCAACATATAATGGTTTACACTTTGACCTTCAGTCATTCATATGAGACTTTTTTAAACGATTGACTCATTGTTTGGTGGAAGACATTTGAGAAAGGACATGGTCAAGCAGTTTTGGTGCAGAATTTAAGGGGGGGTCTCCTTTATGTTTATTCATTAGATTTTGGGGTGATTATTTTAAAAATAGTTGTAATTATTTTTAAAGGAATGCAAGCAACTTAAAAATCACACTGCTTTCTGAATTTTTTACCTACTATTTTTATAGGTAACATCCAACATAAATTAGTTGCAAGAGATTGTAAAACAAAAAGATCTGTTTTACCAATTTTTTATTTTTTGTACATTTCACATGACTTTTTGTTTAGTTGATTTCACTGTCTTTCCTGTTGCAGAGCTAGGCCTTGATCCTGCAATCTGATCCCCTGCTTCTGTGTGGTGTTCTGAATCCCGTTCCCTGATCATCCCATGGCAATTCACATGAGACAAGGCAGATTTAGACTTAACATTTAATTTTTTTAAGAATCAATTTTCTAATTACAAGCTAATACTTCAGACTGTGCAATTGTCCTAATTAATGTGCTGATTAACAATCATTTAACAAACACCGGAGATGCAAAATGATTGCACGTTACGTCTGCATTAAACAGCTTGGTTCCATGATTTATGATGTGCTATTGCTTAAAGAATCCTATGAAATATCATTCAGTTTAGAAAAGAGTGAGACTGGGACCATGATGTTAAATACACAAAGAAGCTCTATGGTGGCATATTTTTTTTTAAAAAGAAGGAAAGGTAAAAGATAAAATCAATGCTGAAAATTCCACTGTGTAGAATCCACAATGATCAATACAACCTGCACTTCTCAGGAAACAGGCAGGGCAACCACAAGAACATCTTAGAGGAAAATCAATAAGACCAGATTAAGAAACTTACACACTTCTTATAACACTATCATTACAAGCAGGCTGCTACTCAGTCATATATTTTGCGGGGGTGGGGAAGCCACACATATTTCCTTCCCTGTAAACTCTATTCCTTGACTTTAAATGATCAATAACTTCTCAGTCAAGGAATGTAATCTCTCCCAACAAATGCTACCTTTTTGACATTTGCATTATCATTTGCAAACTTACAAGACATTTCATCTTGACATTTATCTTTGGGTAACTTCTCCTTTAAAGAGGAAGGACAATCTTATCTTTAACGCACTGAACTGGGACTCAAGAACTTTGTGTTATATTCCTGACTAGTACAGTTTGTGTGTGTAACAAAGGGCCAAATACCAGGGTCTGAATTTTCAAAAGCTGCCTCTGATTTTTGATTTGTCAATTTTTGATTGCTCAATTTGATCTATATTGTGCCAACACCCATAACTCCAACTTGAAGTCAATGAGAGCTATAGGTACTCTATCACCTGTCCAGATTCAAATAAAGAAGTCCCATGGTGGGCACTCGGAAACTGAGTTACACAAAATGGGAGGCCACTTTTGAAAAACTAGACACTAATGGCTATTTTTGTCAGAGTTCCTAGTTGTAAAATGGGGATATTAATATTTTCTTATTTCACACCCGCGTCGTGAGTAAATTCACGGACATTTCTAAGATGCTCAGAAACTTGGATGAGCATCATAGGGAAAAATCCACTATATATTTTAAGAGTGTGTCCATCTGTTGATCCTACGTTTGTTCAAGAACTCCTCTTAAACTGTTAGAGCCATAACCACGAAATTTAGTATGCAGCTTCCTCTTACCCTAACTTAAACCAAGGTCAGGGTGTGGTGATATCTGGAAATCGGAAAGTGCCTGAAATCCCAGAATTTCCCAGAACGTGGAAGGGGAGGGGCACTGAGAGGAAGGATGACATACTTCCACTGGGGGCAGCATACAGAGGGAACAGCCTTACTGCAGTGACCACTGGGGAGCAGCCACAGCTGAACAGTGACCATGTGGAGCCAGGGCTCTCCACCCTGCCATGAGAGATAAATGCCTCTCTATCCCAACCCTCCTCCTGGTGCTTGTCCATAGTGCTGTGCAGGGGGAGCCCTGTGCCCCCCCAACCCCAGAATTCCCACACACAACTAGCCCCCGCCACCCGAGATGCTGCAGACATGAACCCCAGCCCTGGCACCAGAAAACCACTCCAGCCCCAGGCTAGGCCACTCCAGCTACTCTCCCTGGAGCTGGGGAAAACAGCCCCACCACTGTCACTGTGCCAGGTCTGGGGAACAATATCTTCCTCCCCGGCCCCATCCTCCCACTGCTGCTGTGCCAGGGCTGGGGAACAGAGACTGGCTCCAGCCTGCCCCCATCCCCGTTCATGCTGGCCAGGAGAAGGATCAGCCCAGCCCCAGAGCATGGGAAGACCCCCACCCAGGAGCTATGGCTGGGTCTGCATCAGCCAGCCCTGCCTGGACCAGCCCTCTCCTCAGAAAGGCTGACGCCAGGAACTGTGACCTAGACCCCCACAAGGAGATACCAGGGCTGGGCAGCACAGCCCTGCCCCCCTCATAGACCAGCTCCACCTGCACTGTTGTGTACCCCCAATAAGTCACCTGAGACCTCCCAACCCACTACCATGAATCCCCTGCCCTGACCTCTCACCCACGGAACTCTCTTCCCTCAGTCCCCGGCCTCACTCCACCCCCTTCCAACACCTGTCCTGAACCCCCACCCCACAGCAAAGCCACCACTTTGATGTCTGCATCCCCATCCTGTGCTCTGACCCTTCTACACACCCTGACCCCTCGATCCTCATCCCCGCTGCTACCCATGCCACAGCAGCCCCACCCCTTCCACCAACCTCTCTGCACTCCTCCACCCCGGCTGCAGCCTGCCCCACTTCCCAACATCACTTCTGAGTTCCCCCAGACTCCCAGCCCCTGCCCTCCATCTACCACCCTCCCCAGTGCCCTAAAGTGCCTCCACATCAAAACCTCTGCTGTGACATCTCACCCCCATCCCCTACATGGACCCCCTCCCTCACACCAAACACTGCGCTCAGAGTCCCCACCAGCCTGCCTCACTCCAGCACCCCCTGCTCCCTGCCCTGAGACCCTACACTCAACCCCCTGCCCCTCACTTCTCCACCCAGCCCTTACCCCAGCTCCACCACAGAACAAGCCCTCTGCTCTCTGCCCCCACACACACACCATGCCCTCACTGCAGCATGCTCTGCCCCCGACCAACCCCCCCAACTCTCCCAGCCCCCTGCTCTCACAGCAACACCACCCTCCCTACTGCCAGCCCTCCCACACCTCAATACATGTCTAGCCCCTCTGTTTATTTTAGCAAAAGACAGAAAGAGTGCACACGTTGTTTACCAGCAAGCTCTATGTCAGCTCTCAATCACCCTCAGACTTTGATTAACACTAACTTCCTTTTTTCCTTCATTTTCCAAAACCACAATCATTTGCATAAACCATATGCTTTTTCCTTTTATTTTCCAAACAGAACCCGCTCCCTCCCCACTCTCTACCCTGCAACAAGCCAACCAACCCAACAAACAAACAAAAAACAAACTTACTTCATGTAAATATCCAAGCACCGCCGGGTCAATTTGCTAGTATAAATTAAATTAAATTTTGTGAGTTTAACAAATAAATCTGTGGTACAGAGGGCAATAGTACACCTTATCCAGAAATATACAGTGGTGCCATAAATCCAGATCTGATCTTTGGTAAAAAAAAAAAAAAAAAAAGAAATTCCCCCACTGAGCAGGGATTAATATCCTACCCCAAAAAGCAAAAACAAAGTGAGCATCCTCATGGAGGGTGGGGGAAGGGAATGACACCCGCAAACAATGGAATGTTAATACAGTATGAGGGGCTGGATTCCCATCTTGTTTATATTGGTTTAAAACTAGAGGATCTCTTTGGAAGTTGATGGACTTACTCTAGATTTATACCAGTGCAAATGAAACCAGAATTGATCCAAGGGAGAACAGTTATGTTCATGTGCAAGTATGTAGGCAATAGGTACTGACAGATAGGGAAGGGCTTAAATTAGGTTTAATCATCTTAGGGACTTATAATGGGTTCTAGTGAGCCTGATGTCATTCTGCGATAACATCCAAGACTAATAATAGTTGTACTGCTATCTTATGTGCATAGGCTAAAACCTTGTTTCCCTTCTGCCCCACCATGCACAAAGGGCAGCAGCAAAGAGGGTGGTGTGGAGATAGAAAATGCAGACTCTTTGAAGGATCCATCATCGTTATGCCTTGTGAAATGGTACTCAGTGGGAGCTTCATCTATGTTAATACAAAGGAAGTTTAGAAGGTAAGTCCAGGAAGGAGTAGTGACATGGACAGTGGTTCCCTTGTGGTCAACTCATTTTGACAAACTTCCTTCAGTTGCAGCATCCCCAGAAGATATTGTAACTGATGAGCTACAGGAGTGGCAACAGAGGAGCTCTGCTTCAGCTTGGTAGCCTGTAGTCAGGGATATTATATTATATTATATTATATATTTAAATGAATTATGCAGCTACTTCTGAGAAGAAAAAGAGTCGGAGCTGGATTGACAATAGGCCAAAACACACGTCACAGTAAGGAGGAGTGATGAAAACTGGGCCATGGGCACAAGGACAAACATTTGTTTCTGCAAAAGTATCATGGGACGGTTAGCATCTATGGCAAAAGTCAACAGGAAATCAGTTTTAAAAGTCTCATCTGAAATTCCCACGCATACTCAATTTCAGGGGCCTCAGTTTGTCTGCTTGGATAGATGAAGGATGAAATGACCATGCCAAAATTTGAATCTTTTGTTCTGGGAAGTGTGTGCTCTAAACTAAACATTCCTTTAAAAAATTCAGCCTCATTTTTCACTATATTCTAAACAATTTCTCAAAATAAGTCTTCTTGGGAACATCACATGATGAATGCTCGAACAATGAAACAACCCAAATAATAAATCACTTAAAACATGGAGATATGCATATCTCATAGAGCTGGAAGGGACATGGAGAAGTCATTCAGTCCAGTCCCCTGCATTCACAGCAGGTCCTATCGCCATCCCTGAGTTGTTTGTTTGTTTTTTAAATCTAACCTGCCTTTAAAAAAAAATCTAACCCAGCCCCCTCAAGGCTGAACTCATAACCTTGGATTTACAAGGCCAGTGCGCCAACTACTGAGGTATACCACCTCTTAAATTTAGGTTAAAGTGTTTTGTATTATAAGGAGTTGCACTGGTATAATAAAGGGCAAAATTCACTTCCAATGCTTAGGTCAGTAAGTCGTCTTGTCCAATAAGAGCAGTGACAGTCATTCAAGTTGAAAAGAACATTTTTCTTCTTTTTATTAACACTTTTATCTTTTTCGTCATTCATTTTGTTGAATTTACAGATTTCTGGACCCCATGGCAAACAAACTTGAGATGTATAACTTTGCGTCTGACATTTTTTGTTGTTGCAGTTTGAAAACTTTGCTCATTGTACGATGGAAGTTTTTGTGATATGTAGATTGTAATGGAATGTTCAACTGTATCATATTGGGGAGCCATTACATGTCACTGGGCTTGTCTACACTACCACTTTCCTTCGAAGGAAGGATGGTAATTAGGGTGTTGGGAGTTTACTAATGAAGTGCTGCCATGCATAGGCAGCACTTCATTAAGCAAATTCCTCCCCGTGGCAAATCCAAAGTTTTAAACTTTGAAGTACTGGCACATGTCTAGCCACAGCTCACCCGCCGGTACTTCGAAGTGCTGGGGCAACTTAGAAGCCCCCTTACTCCTCAACGTTTTACTATGTATAGAATACTTCATTTAAACTAACCTCAACCATAACTGGCAAAGCATTAAAGCATTTTATGATCAAAGGATCTCAAGATGAACACATCTGATTTTTATCTTGTTCAGCTGGAAGCTCTGTGAGCAGTCCGTATCTCATACAGAAGTACATGACATGGTGTCAGGAGTAAACTATGAACATAAGAGGAATGACAACAAAAGTTGCAAACAGAAGAAACAAAGCAACAGACATTTCAGGATCTCAGATAACTGCAACTCTGCAAGGTACCCAGAAAACTTCAGCTTTGTCAAACCTTCCAAAAGGACAGGCTAGAAACAATATTTTCCAAGATATTGCATTGCTGCCAACCTCATCAAGAAATTAGGGATTTTAGGGTATCTGCTATAATTTATGCTATGGAGAAACAGGCAGAGTACATCTCTAAATCCTTTGACTTTACTGACAACAGTCACTAAGATGGCTATGAAAGGGTTCTGGGTGTTTAATACATACTTTATACCTCAGGGAAATGTGGTTTATCAAACAGCATATTTGTACCAAAGAATTCAAGAGCAATGTGAAAATTCTGAGTGTTTTATAGGCACTGTGCATATTTTGGCTGAAAACTGTGATTTGGAGACTGCAAACCATGATGATATTGGGTAAATGATGAAAAATCTTTCACAGAAGCTACAACTGAAGAGAAATTTAAGGTTAGCCACAGCTATTCAAATAGCCAAGCAGTATGAAGTGCTGAAACACTATGAAAGCCTGTGAAACTTTAAACACCTCAAACTAGCTTAGAAAATGTAAACAGGCACCAGAGTGTTAAAAATCTTTATCATAAAACCTGCAAGTCAAGGAGAAAGAACTCCTAAGCCAAGAGAGACCATTTGCAGCCTACATGCACAAGGTGTGGAAAAGGTCATATATCCCAAGACATGATGACGTTCAGCAACTGGCACAAGATGTAATAAATGCATGAAATATGGACATTTTGAAGCTGTTTGCCAAATGACAACAGTCAGGGAGTAGGGTCAGATGAAAGACAATCAACAGCTGTTGCTTCTGGGATCTATCACTTGTGATGATGAAGAGCCTTCATGGAGAGTGAAACTCAGTATTCATGGCCAGACTATTGATGTTAAAACTGTTTTAGGTGCTGATGTCACTGTCATCTCAGAGGGGACTTACAATCACCTTTAGCTCCTCCCAGAGCTGCAGTTACCTGACACAGCTGTGAAAAGTCTTGCAGCTTTTCTGAACTGCATGGGCCAGATCACCACAGAAACAACTTACAAAGGCAAATGCTTTACATTTAGAATACGTGATCAAAGGATCAAAGCACAACAACATTCTCAGGTGCAGGGTGGTGGCCATGATGGACCTAGTTAAAAAGGCAGTAGAGCTCAATGGAGGACTGGATGATGGTGGATTTTTGAAAGCAGACACAAGAGAAAATGCTGAACCACACAGTGTACAAACACCTCTAGCAGAGAGACCTTGGAAAAGCCACAGATTTATGTGAATTCAGAGGACACCATAACCTAGTGGGTGTGGACTGTTTTTACAGGTATATAGAGATAATGTACTAAAAGATATAACAGAACATAGCACTACTGAGAAACTGAAGTGCACTTTTGCTCACTTTGCTAATCCAAAACAACTAGTGATAGACAATGGACCACAATTAACTGAAGAAAAATTTAAATTACTCTGAATGAAATATTATTCTGATCATATTAGGAGCAGCGCACATTACCCATTAGCAAATAGAGAGGCAAGAAAGCTGCACAGATAGCCAAGACAATCCCACTACAGGATGACTCAGGAGTAATTCTAATGCAGCCCTGCTGATTATGAGAGCACTGCATTAGCATCACTCCTGAGCAGCCACACAAGCGCACAGCTTACAGGGGACACTGCTCATGGATGCTGACTTTCTCACCAGGCAGCCATTCTATTTTGACTGTTCCCTTCTTTAAGGCTGAGATAATATTTTTTTCTGCAGTTGTTATTTACTTTCCCTTCTTTTCCTTCATTCCATTATGTCAGGAAATAGTTCTTCAGAGTATTGAATGTTGACAAAGAGTTGCAATAAATCTCAGCCTAAAGAAACATTCCCTCTGAATACTGACTGAGTCACTGACAGTGGCCATCTACCATGGTCAGTCTTTATGCAATGCCCCACCTATTAGCAGAAATTCTCGATATCAGCAGGACTTGCACATGTGGATCAAATACAGGATATGGATTTGTGAATACATTTAAATCACTCTTTTCTATTAGTCTGTTATTTGCATATGGAACCCAGCCTCCACGCCATTATTTATTTTTAGACCTGCCCCTTGATCAGATAAATAGGACGTGATCTTGCAAGGTGCTACGCTCCCACCACTGGTGTGGGTTTCAGCGGGAGCTCAGAACTTCCAATAGCTCACAGCATCAAACACAATGGAATGAAGGGAGGGAAGTCCTCTTATGAACAAGACTAAACCAGCAATATAAATAAGGGTGACTTGCCCTCACTTCTCTTCAGTCATTTATTCCCTGGGTTATTCAAGAACAGGTCATTCTGTTCAGCTGGAGCACAGCTCAGAAGAAGATACACGTGTTGTCACACAACCTTTACGAATGTCCTTCTTTTCTTAAATGGTAACATTTGTGTGTGGACTGAGCTGTCAATTGATGGATCTCATCTTCTATGATGCCGTTGGTGAGAACCTAAACCAATCCTTGATTACAGATGTCACATCAAAATCCGCCAACTGCGAGTGTTGTACATTCTTTTCGTATCCTATGCTTTTCCTGAAATGCCTGGACACATTGACTCTCGAAGCATTTGAGAATCTGTGCAATAGTTTGCAATCAGGAGAATCTGCCCTGATCTGGAATTTCTAGATCACTGGGAGATATGCCACATGACATCATGTTGGCCTTTAAGATGTCATTATAGTACTTATACTGACCACCAATAGAGCGCTTACCATGAACAAGCTGGCCAAAGAAGACCATCTTTGTTATCCATGTACCATCCATCCTCATAACATGACCAACCCAGCAAAACTGTTTGTTTATAAGCATTGCTTCCATGCCCATGACACCACATAGCTTAAGAACCTCCATGTTAGGAATTTTGTCCCATCAATTCACATGGGCAATCTTCCTCAAACAGCACATATGGAACTAATCAAGTTTCAGAAAATTATGGTGATATATTGTCCATGACTTTGAGCCATACAGCAGGATATTCAGGACAACTTCCTGATAAACTGCAATCTTGGTACAGAGTTTAACACCATGGTCATTCCATAAGCTAGCATTTCCCAAACTGTTCTGCGGTGTTCCGCACAATATGAATAGGTATTCCATGAAAAAACATTGATGCTTGTGATATTTTTCCTTTTAAAATATTAAATATGAAATTATGTGTGCATCAAAAATATTAAGGTATTTGAATATTATTTAGACTGTAGGTATATTAATATTTATAACACAATCACAATAGTACAGTTGTTATTATGTGACATGTACCGAAACAATCTGTATCAATTCAGATTGTTTCGGCACTAGTCGTGTTCAGAGAAATCACCTGATGCTGCACCTGATATAAGGATCCAACTCTCCAGTACTATTCCTAATATTAAGCAGGTTTGTGATCAAAAGATGCAAAAACACTCTTCTCCTTTAAAAAAAAAAACTGTCAAATATTACTTATTTTTATTTTTCAGTAGTTTTCTGTAAAAATAACAAATTTATAAAAACATAAAATTTAAAAATATTTTCCCATACCTAATTTGTTTTGTATTTCTTTTTTCATAAAAATGTTTTTCAGCTTTAAGGAAAGACAGTCTTTTTTTACCAATATTATCCTTTCTAAGTTTGTACAAAAGAATGGCACTAACCATCCTTCTTCTAGCTGTTATATTGATGTTTTGTTTTAGGTTTGTACTTAATTTTTATATTTAATTATAAGATTGCTAACTGTCCTATCAGAAGGACATTAGTTGTTCCTTCAGATGATTTTTTTCTTGTTATTTTTTGTTCTTTGTAAAATAAGACGTCTAAAATAGTTAACTCTTTTAAATCAACTTTTGAGCATTACGTGTGGCAATTTTTCAGCATGAAATCCTCCCCCACACCTTGAATAGCCTTTTTGTGTTCCATCAATGTATTCCAATCCCAAAAGTGTTCTGTAGCCAAATTAATTTGGAAAACGCTGTCATAGATGTTTGGTCAATGTTACTAAGGGTTGGGCTAACTGAGCAGATACATCATCATCCACTTTTATGCTAGAGGACAGTACAGTTCTGAGGTAGTGGAACTTGTCAACAGCCTTAAGGACAGTACCAGCAGCTGTGATCATGGGAACGCTGGTCTCTTTCTGAACAGGCTGGGGCATAACTTCTGTCTTCCTGAGGCTTGCTGTGAGTCCAAAATTTTGAACAGAAATAACAAAGTGATCAGAAGGCTCCTGTGCCTCCTTGACTGAATGAGCCAACGATGCACAGTCGTCAGCAAACAGAAAGTCATGCATAGTTGTAGTAAAAATTTTGGTGTGAGCCTGAAGTCTCCAGAGGTTGAAAATACTGTCATCTGTTCAGAACTGAATAGGTATGCCCAACTTGCAGTCCTTGAAAGCAACTAGAAGCATCACAAAAAAGTAGATCCTGAACAGGGGAGGAGCAAGGACATGTCCTCGGTTTGTACTGTTTGATATTTCAGAAGGTGCTGACGTCTCTCTATTGTTAAGGATGCGACCTAGCATGCCATCAGGAAGGGACTGAACAACACTGATAAATTTTTCAGGACAGCCAATTCACTCGAGTACTTTCCAAAGCCCATTTCTGTTGACCATGTGAAATGCCTGGGTCAAATCAATGAAAATCACATAGAGGCCCTGATGTTGCTCTCTATATTTGTCTGGCTGGTGGCAAATATTATATCGGCAGTGCCTTGACTGGCACGAAATCCACATTGGCTTTCAGGAATTATGCCATTTTGAACACATGTAGTGAAAGCTGGTTGTAAAGGATGTGGGCCAGGATCATACCAACTATAGAGAGCAGAGAAATACCCTCATGGTCACAACAGCATGCATTGGTCACCTTTTCTCTTGTATATGTGTATACAACCAGAGCACTTTGAAGTCCTGGGGCACTAGCTCCTTCTCCCAAATGGTGATAAATAAATGCATGTGACAGCACATCAGCTGGCCACCATCAGCTTTATGAATTTCTGATGGTTGCATCACTGCCAGGTGACTTGCCAGATTACATGTGTTTAACAGCTTTTTGTACCACATCAAGAGTTGGTGGTATGACCAGCCATGAATTGTTGGCCCGGTCAGAAACGTCTTCAAGAACGCCGCTGTCAAAAGTTGAGGTCTGCTTTAATACTTTGCGAAAATGTTCATCTCAGTGGTCAAGGATTTTAGCACTATCTGGCTACGTCTACACGTGCACGCTACATCGAAATAGTCTATTTCGATGAATAACGTCTACACGTCCTCCAGGGCTGGCAACGTCGATGTTCAACTTCGACGTTGGGCAGCACCACATCGAAATAGGCGCTGCGAGGGAACGTCTACACGCCAAAGTAGCACACATCGAAATAAGGGTGCCAGGAACAGCTGCAGACAGGGTCACAGGGCGGACTCAACAGCAAGCCGCTCCCTTAAAGGGCCCCTCCCAGACACAGTTGCACTAAACAACACAAGATCCACAGAGCCGACAACTGGTTGCAGACCCTGTGCATGCAGCATGGATCCCCAGCTGCGGCAGCAGCAGCCAGAAGCCCTGGGCTAAGGGCTGCTGTACATGATGACCATAGAGCCCCGCAGGAGAGAGAGCGTCTCTCAACCCCTCAGCTGATGGCCGCCATGGCGGACCCCACTATTTCGATGGTGCGGGACGCAGATCGTCTACACGTGCCCTACTTCGACATTCAACTTCGAAGTAGGGCGCTATTCCCATCCCCTCATGGGGCTAGCGACTTCGACGTCTCGCCACCTAACGTCGATTTCAACTTTGAAATAGCGCCCAACACGTGTAGCTGTGACGGGCACTATTTCAAAGTTGGCGCCGCTACTTCGAAGTAGCGTGCACGTGTAGACATGGCCTCTGTGATCAGAGTGAGGCCATCAGCAGAGTGCACTGGCACAGAGCCAGCAAAGTGTGGCCCATAAACTGCCTTCAGTCCATCATAGGATGCTTTAAAATCATGTCTATCAGCTGCATCTTCAAGTTTAACTAATTTATATTTTCACCAGTCCTCTTTCATTTGTTGTAACATGACTTGTACCTCCTGCTTAGTTCAAATACATGCTGATTTCCTGGAGACATCCCCTTTATTGTTGATCCAGGCCAGTTGTGTCACGTGCATCTTATCAAGAAGAGCTTGTGTCTCTCTGTCCTTGTCGTTAAACCAGTTCTTGTGCCTGCATTTTTGGAAACCAAGAATTTTGACAGCAGTTCTGTAGGTTGTTTCTTTGATCTTAATCCCATCACCCTCAATAGTGGGTGGCCACTATGGATCTTCATTGCTGATGTCTAAGGAAGTGTCAAGGCTGAGTTGAAGTACCACTTGTGTCTCAGGTATTTCAAGTTTACCTACATCCAGCTTTTTTCCCCGCAGAGAGCAGAGTGATGACACTTTGATGACCATGTAGTGGTCAGACCAGGAGCCAGTGCCACGCATTGCATGAGTCAACTTGACATCAGAAAGATCTCTGTTTTGTGATAAAGTAGTCAAATGTATGCCAATGCTTAAACCAAGGGTGCATCTAAGTTGTTTTGTATTTTTTCGCCCATTGGAAGAATGCTTGCAATGGCAAGCTCATGCTGTGCACAGGTTTGAAGAGGACTGCCATCTGAGTTCTCACTTCCAATACCATGATGTCCAAGCATCTTTGGTCAAGTGGTGCAGTCCTGACCAACTCTAGCATTAAAATCGGCGAGTATATGGTTTGGATTTAAAAGGTAACGTACAGATCACTGAATAGAAAGCCTCCTTTTCATCATCTGCAGCAGGCAAAGTAGGCATATATAAACTAACAAGTACAAGGTGTTGCCCCTGCCTCAGTGTAAGCTTTGCAGTCCTGAGGCAAGGACAGAGGGCATGTGGCTGGGATATAAGCTGGTCTAGCTGACTCCTGTTTGCCTTGGATGACCCTCAGGGTCACCCACACAGTAATATGAATAGCCCACTCCCACCTCTGTGAACTGGCTGTTACCAGAAATACATGTTTCATTTAAGGCTGCAACATCAATGTTATAACGTGCAAGTTCTCTACCAGTGATTTCTGTCCTGCGTTTATAGTGATCATCGCTATCAAAAAGCGTGCATACGTTCCAGGATGTAAAGCGTAGTTTCTGTTTAGTCATTGATTTTCCTTTGTGACTGCAAAATTTTGATATCTAGTTGGTCGCAGTTAACTGACAGAAACCAAATGGAACAAGCTGCATTGAGAGATTGTTTTCTCTCCCCCTCTTCTTTTGAAGAAAGAAGCGCTGTCCCTGAATAGGCTGCTTTGTCACTTAGGCGGGCTACCGGAGCTGCTGTTGTTCCAGTTCAGCAGTCGACCATCACACCTGGGACGCTTATGTGTACGTTAGTGGCTAAATGCTTCCAGTGGTATCCTCCATGGATTAGCACTGCAGATTTCAGCGTGGGACAAGTCACTCACAACTTTTGGAATAACTTCTGAAACTGAACATACACTCTTGAGACTCTACTTGCACAGGATATGCTTGTAGCATTCTGCAGGGAATGTGGGCTCATTAAATGGAAACTGATTTAAATAGATCATTCCATCCATGAAGCAAGAGCTAATAATTATATGGTAGAAGATGATTATGTACAAGAGACGAGTGCTAATTTTCCTATGTGTTATATGATGGGGGAGCCACTGTATTAAATCTAAAGTGAAATGCCTGTAATAATACCAACTTTAATATCACTGGTGCTGTGATTCAGGAACGCTCCTTGTTTAGTCCAGCAGTTCTCAAGCTTTCTGGACTATTGTATCCCTTTCAGGAGTCTGATTTGTCTCTCATACTGCTAAATTTAACCTCACTTAAAATGGAGATACACATCTCATAGAGCTTGAAGGGACCTTGGGAGGTCACTGATTCCAGTCCCCTGCCCTCTTGGCAGGACCAAGCACCATCTCCACCCACTTTTTTTTTTTAACCTAATTGCCCCAGATCTCTAAATGGCCTCCTCAAGGATTGAACTCACACTTCCTTACAAAATCAAACATAAAAATACAAAAGTATCACACTACACTCTTACTGCAAAATTGCTTGCTTTCTCATCCTACCTTGTAATTATAAATCAATTGGACTATAAATATTGTACTTACATTTCAGTGTATACAGCAGTATGAACAAGTCTGCATGACATTGTAGTTTACACTGACTTTGCTAAGGCTTTTTTATGTAGCTTATTGTAAAACTAGACAAATAACTAGATGAGTTGATGTACCACCTGGAAGATCTTTAGGTACCCCCAGGGTACTCCCTGGCTGAGAATCATTCATTTAGTCTGTTCAAAATAACACACTCTGTGATTAATTGACTTCAGTAGGAGCCTATACAGCTCCCTGAGCCATGTCCTGAACCTTAGGCATGAATAATTAAGCCAAGGAAGCAGAACTGGTGTTTCCACTGCACAGGGCAGAGGGGCTGGATGCAGGGAAGCCACTCAGGAGGATCTGCATTCTCATAAGTGACCTAGAGCTATGCTCCAGCACTGCAGAGATGCATTTTGGAAACAGGGCAAGCAGAAGATAGTGGCTATGTGAAGTCACAAGGCCAAGGTGATCAACTTTTCTTTTTTTAATAGGGGCCACACAGCAATTTTTTACAAGTTCTGGGGGCTGAACACATAATAACCCCAAAGCCATGCCCTCATCCCCAGGTTTAACCCCTCTCAGCCGCAAATCCACCTCCCCCCACAGGCTTAACCCCTCTCAGCCCCAAACTCAGGATTAACCTACCTGAGACACAAGCTCAGTGTGTTGCCACTGCTGCCCCCATCCCACACTTCTCCGCCACCATGACTGCAGCCACCGCCTCCTCCTCAGTGTGGCTGTGTGGCTCCCCCCCCAGCTTTCCTACTCCTTTCCTGCACTAGCAGTGTGGGTGGCTCCCTGCCTTGCCATACTGAAATAATACAACTCAATTTAATTGGTTTAACATCTGGATCTCTCCCACCACCCTGCCGACTGTTAAATCAATTCAACTGAGTTCCATTACTTCAGTGTGGCAGGGCAGGGAGCCAGAGGCAGAGGCATACTGAGCTGCAAATGGCTCCTTAAAGATCCAGATGCAGCTCTGGAGCCACAGGTTGCAGATCCCATGACCCACAGTTGGCTATCAAAATGGCACCTCTACCAGCGTCATGGGCCAGATGAAAAGGCTCCGCAGGCCGCAGTCTGGCCCATGGGCTACGTGTTGGCCACCCCTGCACTAGGCAAACTTTCCAGAAGGAACATAGCTGGCCAGGTATGTTTGGCAGGTTAGGATACTGTCTGCTATTTACTCAGGCTTGGTGCAAGGGAAATAATGTGGCAATCTGTCTCTAAATAGAGGGGTCCAATTTCAGGGGAAAAAGTGACGCTACTATTTCAAGTTTTCTGCACAAAATCAGCTGTGTCCATCCATATGAATCATCAGAATAAGGTGTTGCTTGGAACAGACTGCACAAATGTTCACATAAGAAAGATCAAGAAAGATGTGGAGAAATTAGAGAAGGTCCAGAGAAGAGCAACTAGAATGATAAAAGGTCTGGAGAACATGACTTATGAAGAAAGGCTGAAAGAATTGGGCTTGTTTATCTTGGAAAAAAGAAGATTGAGGGGGGACATGATAGCGGTTTTCAGATATCTTAAAGGGTGTCATAAGGAGGAGGGAGAAAACTTGTTCTTCTTGGCCTCTGAGGAGAGAACAAGAGGCAATGGACTTAAGCTGCAGCAAGGGAAGTTTAGGTCGGACATTAGGAAAAAGTTCCTAACTGTCAGGGTGGTCAAGTACTGGAATAAGTTGCCAAGGGAGGTTGAGGAATCTCCCTCGCTGGAGATATTTAAGAACAGATTAGATAGATGTCTATCAGGGATGGTGTAGATAGTGGTCGGTCCTGCCGTTGGGGCAGGGGACTGGACTCGACGGCCTCTCGAGGCCCCTTCCGGTCCCAGTGTTCTATGATTCTATGTTCTATAATCATTGCCCATTCTCTGAGCTCTTCTGGGTTTCCCTTTAGTGTGATTTGAGTGTATCCAGGGACTCTTTATTAGGTATTTGGGACTTGGGTCCCTCTTGACTAATGGGCAGGGGTGGGAGTGACAGTATCTCCTACATGCCATCCACTTGTGGCACCAGAATGAGACATCACTCAGAGTAAACTTTGCAGATCTGCGACCCCCTTCTACTTTCTTACATGAGAAATGGAATATTTGAAAGGTCAATATTTTATTTATCGTCTCTGGGTGGCCGACAGCACTCAGAGTTGTTGCTCAGCTTCTCTGCAGGCGCTGGTGGACATCTTTCCCTCAGTTACACTCAGTCCTGATTTGGGGGAGAAGGCATGTTCTTTGCAACTATGACAGCTTGAGACTCATTAAAATGAAACCTGAAATTGCTGAGAACAAAACAGGAGTTTAAGAAAAGAGCCAGTATGTCGCAATGCTGTGAACAAGCTAAATCCAAGTCCTGGTTAGATTAAACCACAATTCTCTATATATTTTACTGATGATCCCTCTGCAGAACATTAAATTACTGGTTGTTTCAAAATGACCTCTTTTTCCTCCTCCAGAGAGTCTTCCAAGCAGCCTTTCACTATGACTTCTACAAGACTTTCTGCAGCATCTCAAGCACATACTGGCACCTAAAGGGGCATGATCCTGTAGTCCAAACTCAAACAGTGCTCTAGGACTGGTACCAAAATCTGTCGTTCTGATTCGGCAATGCACTCACAGATGTTCTTTGTTCCATTGACTTCAATGGAGCACTTATTCCTATGCTCAGAATTAAGTATAATTAAAGCTTTGCTGGATCAGGGTTTAGGGATTTTGCTGGAAAGAGATTTCAGGATTGTATTTCAAAACTGTTTTCTGTGTATGTACTTGATCCAGTCCCTTGAAGTTTTTTTTAACCACTCAGCATATTTGTTGTGTCAACAAATAATACTCAACAAGTAATAAAAGTTCTTTTTTAATTGTTGTTTATGATTAACTCCTTTGCTTTACCTCAAATTACTTGGCAGGGGGCTTTTCAAAGAATAAAATTAGGATGACTTAATTCTGGTATATTAATTAATATTGTAAAGTCCTTTGAAGGTGAAAAGAGATAATTAAGTTCTAAGTTTCATTACTAGTTCTGAGAAAGGGCCCAAGGGAGAAAGTCCACTGCATAATTAAGACAGGACATGTTTTTTCTTGCTGACCTAACATTTCCAAATTGTTAATGCCATCAATGACTTGAGCTTGGGTTTCAGGGTACTTTATTTTGGCTTTCTATCAGCTTTTGTGACCTTTATCAATGTCAGTTTATCCACCTAAAATTTTGATTATTTCTGAATTTTAACTTTGTCTTGGCTACAATCTGGGATGTCAACTTTTGCAGGTTTTAAACTCTCCTCTTTCATTGCCAACCCTAAAATACTCCTAAAACAGTATCTTATTGTGCATTCCATTTCTTCCACTGGGCTATTTCATCTGTATTATTTTATTAAGACTTGGCAGTGGGTCTCTTTCAGACCATACTACATTTTATTTGCCTTCCACTATTGGTAACAATCCCTGAGGAACAAACAAAGTGACAAACTACAAATGACTAATGGGGAGAAAAATGAACAAAAAATGTGAATGTCTCTCAGAAATCCCAGATGTCTCTAAAGTACAGCTTTATAGTGCAGGATTACATTTTTGATGCTTGGTTCAGTTATTTGCTAGAAGAACAGACTGTCAATGGGTTAGGGCCTTTCAAGTAAAATTGGTGTCCCAGGAGATGGTGGGAGTGGAAACCATGATGGTGAAGTTTGGTCCTTCCCCTACTTTTAGTCAGCATCACAGTAGCCTGCCATTTCCCTACAAGTAACTTTTTGAAGGACCCCAGAAGGGAGTGATGGGCAGAAGAGTCCCTCTCTTCATTATCTGGCCCACAAGTTAGGCCAAATTTCTGACACATCAATTTTGATTCACTGGTTTCCTGTCCCTCCCTTCTCTTGCCAGCCATTATCTTAAACACAGACAGCCCTGGTTATTCAGTATGCCTTTTCCTTTGCAATACGTCAGTCTGTCTCCCTTCTGCACCTCCTTCCATCCAACAGCATTTATTGTTAGAGACTGGGATACTTAAAGGACTTTCACTCACATTTCACTGTCAAACTCACAATTGGGGCAAATCTGTAACCCAGTTTTCACCTTTCTGGGATAGAAACACAGACAGATTGGTAGCAGCTGTCCACGAAAAGAATATTCTGGTAGGAAAGGTTTTCATCTTGCATAACTAGCACATTATTTTGTTTAACTAAATGTAGAGTTTAGCTAGTTGGGCCTTTTGCTATTGGGCTAGCTAGGCCACATTTTGTTGTCAGTTATAATGGAGGTAGGTGGGAGTGACCCTTGCCTAATCCCTTCCATTACAAAAGATTCTTGCAACCTGTTTTGACAAGCTATGTCATCCTCATTGTTTGCATCAAGCCATTGATAATTGGCAGGGGAAAGCCACCAGGCCAGAGATGGGCCTTTCCTTGTCCCATGAAAGTCCACTTAGGTTTTGCTAGACAGAAACTGTTGAAAGTCATCATTATCTTTCCGTTGTTTGAGTTGTTCAAGAAAAGTTTGGCACAATGCCAAAACAATAACTGAACACAATTATTCTAAAGAGCGGGCTCATGCTACCCTCAAAGCAGCAGCAGAAGATAACAATGAGCCGGGAACTGCTGAGAGCTTCCGGAACAGATGGAGCAGCCGGCATGTGAAGAGAGTGCTGCTAGTCTAGGCTTCTCCAGTTACCCGGGGAACTCAGCACATGGTCCCAGTTGCCCATCTGGGCAGCACATGAGACAGGAGCTTCTCCAGCTCTCAGGGAGAAGAGCAAAGCTCCGGCAGCCCATCTTGCCTAGAATGATAGCTTTTTCCTCCTTAGTCAAGGCAAAGCAGCTTGCAGCTCAAGTAGTATAAAAATGTGATGCAGTGATGAAACTCCAGGGTTTGAAAGCTGCTGCTGTGTAATGGTGTGGGGGGGCGGGGGAGGGGGAGAGCAGGTTTCAATTGCTTTACTCATGTGTTTTTACTTACTTCAAGGGTGGCCAAGCCACGGCTCTAAACCTGCATGCCACTCTTTGAGCAATGAAATGCAGCTCTTGGTTGGAGCTGCATCCCGGGAGTGCTTGCCATTGCTCTGTGCACACATCTCAGCACTTGGAGGGAGAAGCGCGTGGCAGCAACAGTGGCAGCAGCTCCAGTAAGTCTCAGGCACTGGGTTAGAGCCAGGGTGTGTGTATGTGTCTGGCTCTGGGGGATGGGGTGGGCATTGAGACACATTTATTTTTAGATAGATAGATAAAAATAAATATATAATAATATGTGGCTCTGCACTCTATCCATAGCTATTTTGACTCTTAGTCTTTAACTGGTTGGCCACACCTGACTTCTTTCATTCAAACATTTAGGAAATCAGGTTTTTTCTAATGTGAAAATAATGTTATTTTGATTGCAAAGTCAAATTCTGAACAGTTGAGAAATGCTGGAATTAACATAGCCTTTGCAACCTTAATTTGGCCCTCTTGTGCATTGTTACTCCCATGACCATGTGGTGTTTCTTCCATGGGTCCCTTGCCTCCTCCAGTGTGCAAGATGGTTGCAAAAGAAGCAGAATTAAGGTTGCAAAGGCAGCCTTAAATCTAGCCTTTCCTAGCTTTCAGGAGTCTGACTTTGCAGCCTAAATAAACTTCTTCTAATATAGGCTTTTATGTGAAATAAATTAAAGAACTCTTGGCCATATCCTGAGGTTCTTATCCTGGTTTTACAATGTTTTCAGCAGAAATTTTTCTCAGAAAGGGCTTCTGCACCTGGCTCTTGAACTTGCATAGGCTTGGATTAAAGTATTACCATCTAGTCCAAATAAGGTACAGTGCATAGCTGCATTGCCTCAGGAGGAGGGCAGGAACCAGACTGTAAGTCTGAGTAACCATCTGGTTCCAGCTTCCCTCTTGCTCAATGGAGGATAAGGAGGTAGAAGTAGGTCATTTGCTTGTGCAGTTTTCTTCCCCTTCTGTACCGGTGCTGGTCTGCACACCAGAACTGGAGGGAGAGGTACCAAGGTCCCTGGTCTTTGCCTGCTACTTGTGGAGAGGAAGGAGCAACAGTAGTTCCTTATGACACTTCCCATTCCAAATGTAAACTAGTTTGAGATATCTGACGTTGTATGTTTCTGGTGGGATGGGCAAACTTTAAGAATTAGTCTAGTCAATATTCAGGATTGTTAACTTAAAAAGACACCTTTCAGGAATATTCTGCAATGTTTGGGGGCAATTTACTGTTTCCAGATACAGAGGTCAGTAAATTTATTTTCTAGAGTATTTATGGAAGGCAAATACATAAGCCTGTCACAATCAAAGCAAATTCATTTGAAAATTCAAAATAAACAACTACTCATGGAAAGATTTTTGGATTATTCATTTAGCTCCAGGAGAAGAAATTAGGATCAGTTTCAAGAATCACTTGAGTAGCTAGATAATAATACAGATTCCAGCAGAATATCAGAGAAGGGCAGCAAAGAAAAAAACAAAAGGAATGAAAACACAGACTCTGGCCCCTTCCACGATTATTTGATAAATTCCTTAGTATCTCTGGCTGTGTTCTTTATGAGCTCATTTTTCAATGGAATAAAACCTTCAGTATACAAAGAGCATCAGTTGAATCATGTACAGTACCTTTTGAAAAGAATGCTTGTATATTTTTAGGAGCCTGGTGAGGCAGATTGCCTTTCCTATTTCTGTTATATTTTCAAGAATTCATAAACAACAAGAGTTTAACTACAGGAGTAACAGGCCAGGAAATCATACCCACTGTGGGCTAAATTCTGAGGGCTGACACTGAGCCCACCAATGTCAGGTGCTCAACAGCTCTTCAGCATTTGGCTCTTTATATATAGCAGCCCCCCATAAGATTTAAAACGTGTTCTGTTCAAGGCATATTGCAAACATATGGTGGAGACTATGTGACCATGAGGTCATGCCTCCTTTGTCATTCTTTCCATTAGTGATGGGCCTGAGCCACAACTTTACATCTGAATCCAAACATCCTCAAAGTGTAACCATGTGTGGAGCCTAGGTTTTCATATGCCTATCATTAGGCATACTTTATGGCGACGCACAATTTCTACAAGCACCGAGAGGCAAATGTACTTTATGTTTAAGCTACTATTTAATTATACATTCCTTCTTCCTAAAGTATTTTCTCCTATGCAGGGGGTAGAAAAAGATACTGAGGGAATTCACCAGTAAAGTCATTATGTTCATACCATACATGAGCAAGAGAAACAGAACGCCTGTGACCATACAGAATTCTCAGCCAGTCACACAGCTGTCTGAGCTCAACATCTTTTCATACTTGCATACTTGCAACCTCAGAAAGAGAAAGAAAATATTGTCTAGGTGGCATCTGTGGTGCCATTAATTGCACATGGGAAGATGCATAGCAAGAAGGATTGTACAGAGACAGAAGCAAAGATCTGAACAGAGTCCTCATGCATTACTATAGCCTGCTCTTCAGATTCAGCCGAGCCTTCAGGAAAGCAGAATGTAGGAATTTACGTGTTATGTACCAGATTCAAACTCCTATGGATTTGCAAGTATGCCTAGTAGAATCTCTGCTTTCCAGCTCCCACCCAGCTAACGTGCTGCCCTCCAACTTGTATTGTTCACAGGGAGAAGCTGTGGTTCCCCAAGGAGGAACACAAAGTATGGTTTACTTCTACTTCTGACCCCAGTTCCACTTCTCATGTGTTTTCTTGCTTACGTGCTCTCCCACAAAGAAGAAAATGTATTCCAGTAGCGCGTGCTAAGTCTGTACATTTATTATTACAAGTTTCTAGTGGAAACATAAAATCTGTGAGAACAAAGAGTTCTCGTGGTTTGTACAGTTAAGCAGATCTTATAGTATATTTTTACCAACAATACAGTATTCATTCACACACAAGAGCTGGGAACGTTGACAGGTACACGTACTTTAGAACTTATTCTTATCTGCTTTTTGAGAACAATTAATCTTAACAAGAATAGGTGCATGTCATTGGAATGGAAGACATATAGGCCATTTCTATACATGCCACTTTTGGTAATAAATGGCCTGAAAAATGCTAATGAGGCATGGATGTAAATTTCCAATGCCTCATTAGCATATGGTCACATGATTTGGAGTACGGAAGAAGCTTTTCTGGACTCAAAAACAACGTGTGGAGGCACGGCCCCTGGGGGATCTCCCAGAAGGAAATCCTCCTTCCAGAAGCCCCTTCTTCCTGAAAGTTGTCCTATGGCAGGATGAGGAGGTCCTCTGTGAGATGGGCATGAAGCGGCAGAATGTGGCTGCTTTCGCCTGGCTGGCTGAGAGCCTGACAACCTGTGGCCACCCTGCCCGCACTCCGGACCAGGAATGCAGCCAGGTGAAGGAGTTGCAGCAGGGCTATGCCTGGACTTGGGACTCGGCCAACCAGTCGGGGGCCGCCCTCGCTGTGTGCCCATTTTACTGGTAGCTCCGAATCCTCCTGGGCCCACGGGACACCGCCTCCCTGCCCTCTATGCTTGACACCTCCACAGAGGAGTCCCAGCCAGAGGAGCCCGATGAGCCTGGACCATCAGCCAGCCCAGCCCCAGCAGAGCCAGAGCCTGCAGGAGTAGTGGAGTGGTCCAGCGAGGAAAGGGACCTTGTCAGAGATCTCTCCTCCCAGTCCTCCAGCCATGCCTCAGCCAGCTGGGCATCCCCTAACCTCGGCGGTGGACCGTCAGGTACGTGCCCGACAGGGCACATGCCCCAGACCACAGGGCAAGGGCCTCATGCCCACCGGAGGTCCCCCCACACCCCAGTGGACCCTGGCTGACCACAGCCCAGTCAGGCTGTGGCTCTCAAGATGGCAGCATGGCCGCCAGTGGCCTTCAGCACCCACTCCTGTAGATGACGCCGTGATATGCTCATGGGGGAAGTGGGTGGCCAGGGCCAGACCGCACAAGGCAGCCATCCCCAGGGGCACAGGGACCCCCACCGCCACCACAGGCCTCCAGGGCTGCCCTGCCATCAGAAGGCAGATAGGGACCCACCAACCATCGGGGACGGGTGAGGACACGGGCCACGGGTCGGTACTCATGGCTTGAAAGATGCTCTACTGTAGACGTAGCCTATAGCTCTTTGTGCTATTGGAAGGGCAAGAGGGTCAAGGCTGGCTTCTTTGCATTCCTCAGTGTAAAGCTTTCACAGCATTTAGAGAACATACTGTTTTACCTTAGCATACTAATATGTGCAATAGGGTTCTAGGTGGCATGTCTCTATCTGCATCAGATAAGCCTGTGGAACTTGAAAACTTCTTTCACCAACAGATGTTTGTCCAACCAAAGCACTTCTCTCTTTCAAGGCCCTTTCATTTGAAGATCTTGAGGTACTATACAAAGCTGCATTAAGCCTCCTACACATCTATGAGGCAAGTAAGGGATTATTATGCCCATTTTACAGATGGGTCAATAGTGTGTCTGTATTTGCTGAATACCTACATATAAACTTCTAGCTATGCATTGTTATTTCGTATCCTCAGTGTGCATCTTCAGTCCTGGGAAAGTTCCAAGCCAATACTTAACCAGACATAACATTGACCAGAAGAGTAACTGAGACTACAAAGAGTGTTGTCAGTGTAACACACTTACCCCCCAGATGTGATTTAACACGACCATTTACAGGGAGAATGAGTATGCTCTACAGCCTTAGCTAATAGCCCTTTAGTTTTTAGATTATATAGTAGAGGCTGATACACTAAGCTCCAATGGTCCCAGGTTATATTCTGCCCACATATGGCCAGGGTCTGCTGGCATTACACCAACATACATACTGTATAACCAGGAAATACAACATACATTCACTCGTCTCACTTTCGGGAGCTATGCATGTTCAGAAAAAACTTTATCTGCCACAGATATAGACATTCCACCTAGAACCTTATTAAGATTTAAAGAACTGGGTTAGTTTTGTCTAGAAGAGAGAAGACTGAGGTGGGATATAAGAGCTTTCAAGTAAAAGTTTATTGCAAGGAGGAGGGAGAAAAATTATTCTCTTTAACCTCCAATGATACGACAAGGAGCGATGGGCTTAAATTGCAGCAAGGGAGGGTTAGTTTGGATATTAGGAAAAGCTTCCTGTCAGAATGGTTAAGCGACGGGATTAATTACATAGGGAGGTTGTGGATGAGGCCTCTGCATGCACTTGCTAAGGTAGCAGCACCACATATCAACTAGCTGCTAACAGGGCAGAATGGCCCCACTAGCCAGGCAAAAGGATCTGAAATCTGTAGGTCCCACTGAGACGGGGGAGGTTCAAGCCTGAGTTTTCGCAGGACCCACCTTGATCACAATTCCTACTGGAAATGGGCAACAGCCATGTAAAGGACTAGCAAGAGATGCTACTGTCCTCTTACCACAGTCCTAATGATTTATTAACTCATCTGTCTTGGTTTCTCTTCCATTCGACTAAAAGAGCTTTGGAGCAGAGACTTGATCTTTATACTGATTTAGCCTGCACGTGGTTAGATTGACTGGGACTCTTTCTTGGTTAGAGTTATGGTTGCTACCATATTACAAATGTTAACTTATAAAATAATAACGATAATCCCTGGCCTGAGCAACTCAGATGCACAAAAGGTATTGCCTAAAACTCCCCTGACCTTCTTCAGATCACTTTTCCCCTTTACAGGCTCGTCCGTATGTAACTTTTCAGTTACTTAAAACGACATATTCTGGACACTCCACTGCCCACATTTCCCTTAATTTTAGGTGGTGCTGGCAGTTTTATTTATGACACAGATTAATGGGCACATTCCATTATAAAACAGTTTTCAGTTGAACTTTTTGGCTGAACTTTTCCCTGCCAGGTATCAGCCTCAGGTTCAGTCTTTTGTTTTTTAAAATATTCCAGCCAGTGTGGTTCATCCATTTCCAAGAACATGTTTTGCCCACGTTAAAAAGTGACTGTAATTGTAGATTGTATCACACTGCATATACACCAGAGTACTCAAGTGAAGTGACATGGACAACCTGAAGACTGGTATCTCCTGACTTTTGAGTATTTGACTTTGCAACCTCAAAACTGGTATCTGTGCTGTGTGTTTAATATTATGCAGCACAAACAGACTTGTTACAGAGAGGGAGCCATATTAGTCTGTACCTTCACAAAACCAAAAAGCAGTCATGTACACTTTAAAGACTAACAAAATGATTTATTAGGTGATGAGCTTTTGTGGGACAGACCCACTTCTTCAGAATTTCCAGATCTGAACAAGTGGGAATGTCCCATGAAAACTCCCAGCCTAATAAATCATTTTGTTAATCTCTAAAGAACTAACTAGAATAAAATGATGCAGGATTTGTTTTAATCTCTACAAACAGCCTTATGCATTTTGAAATGTCAGCATTTACACTACATCTGATCTACCGCGAAGCCAAGATTTATTTATATGCTGGATTTTCTCCTGTGGAGGATATGATATGTACATGAATGGAGCAGTGTGACCCAGGAAGAGCCTTAAGGTCCTCTGCTGGATACATCTGAGCAGGGAAAATGGAGGATAAGTAGCTTTTGCCACTTTTTTGCCCTTCATCTCAATCCTGAGGGCAGCCATGGTCCAGGACAGCTGTCAGTATAATTTAGAGTTTCACTTCCTCAAGTCCAGGATTGCCAGAGTGCAGTGCCCACTGACCACACTCCCTTCCACTTCTGGTGTGCCCCCAGAATTTCAAGAGGAGAGCAACCACGGGTGATGCATAACTGGCCATGCCAGCTTTATGCCATCCAGAGGCTCCCCTAAATAAGGAGAATATATGGGTGGCTGTTTAATCCAGCCAGTCACCAGAGTGGGAGAAAGGCAAGAAATGGGACAAGAAAATGGCCCTGGGAGTGTAAAATCAATAGTGTTCAAAATGACTGACTTTTGCAAGGTAAGTTGAAGTCATGGGAGTCTTGTTTATTTCAAGACAGGTCAGCATCAACTGCTTGGATGGGAACACACTGGAGCTGGGAGAAATTCACACCCAGATTCGAAACTCGGCATTCAGACTCACCTGTTCTAGAGACAGTTCAATACACAAGAATGGTCCCATTCTGCCTGGGTATTTTTGGAAGCACTCAAATGTGGCTTGTGAATATAGCCCAGTGGCCAACTGGACACATTACAATCAGTAGGTAAAACACTAGATTGCACTTCACTTGTGTTAGATGCAGCTCACTTTGCTCCCTGCATTGGCTCATGTCAGCTCACTAGTGCGTGTGGTTCCACCTGCTCACTTTCAGGGGGCTTTAGTGGGTGGAGTAATAGGTCCAAAGAACCTATGTAGGTTTGTGCATGCACCCCTGGGCTGCGTTGGGGTGGAGAAGGTGGTGACTCGCTCCTCCTTAGCTCCCTGCACAGGCCACATAAGGTTAGACCATGGTTTGATCCTTTGTTAGTGATGCTCATTATTTGTTGAGAATTGACGTTTGGTTAATGTAATGTAATGTAGTCATTTGGCTAATGTAGGAAGGGCAATTCATTATGGGTCCTGAGTGAAGAGACAAGTGGGGAGTGGGGTGAAAGGAAAGATTCCTTCCTCCCTTGCCTCTAGTGCATCCATACAAGGGTCTCACAAATTCTGGCCTTCCCTGTGTAGTGCGGTAAGGGTTGGCAATACTGACAGTGTTCATTACGTGCTAGTTAAGCTGGTCAATCGCTATTGCTCAGTTGCGTGGTACATGCTTGTCAAATAGGTTTATAAAAAGAAAACGTCGTTCATATCTTTATGGAAAGAGTGCAAAGTAAGTCTCCCTAACAATTTGCATTTGATATCAGGGAGGAAAATTGTATATAGGAAGAGCAGAGCTTTAGATCAGTGAATAGCTTATACAGGAAATGGAAAATGAAATATTTCCAATTAGCTGTTGGGGAAGGATGCCTCACTAGGTTACGTCAGTCTCCATTCCCACTGTAAGGTTAACTTTGATCTTCCTTTGTTTACATCAGCCTCTGTTATAGTACTAACAAAGAGCTTCAGTCAAAGTCATATAGTACACTATGCTAACCCAAATTTCAACTCAGTACTATGTTTATCTGGAATAACTTGAATACCACCAGAATTAGGTGCTACTATAATTATTCCATTTATGCACACTCATGAGAGCTACTATACCCCCAGAGGTTATTCAAGATGTATGGGATGGTTTTTAACTTAAACCCCAGAGCCAATACACACACAAAAGTGGAATAACTTGTATTCTGGTCCAAACTATGCAGCTTAATAGGGCATGCACAATAAAAGTGTTTGCAAAGATGATGGTGGAAAATAGATAGACTACAATCAATGTTATAGTTATTCAGGGCTGAATACACAGTTATGTTGTTCTGAGAAACTAAAGAAGTTAGATGCCTGGTCATTATTCTCACCGAACTGTGTATCAAAATGAGATTGCTAAGAAAATTAAATAACCATAATCTTGGTCACCTTTGCAAAATGGTTGAAAATGCTGCTTTTCTGATATGGCAGGGATTTCGATCCATTTTGTACAGGTGGAAACGACACTCTGAGGTGCAAAGCAGTGGAAAGTCAAGCCTTAAAAACAGAGTATCTATTGCATCTCTTTCTCTGCCCTGTCTCTATGGTTTGCTGCCAGTCACTAATTCTGCTCCACTAATGTACAAACTTGATCATTTTCACCTAAACCAACACAAAACAACATACTAAATAAGAATGTAAGTGTATAATGTAGCAAGGTCTCAGAGTTCTAAGGCTTCATTACTTACAAACTACATTAGAGTACCTCTAGGAAGCATCGTAAATAATAAACAATTTGTCAAAATAAGTTAGGTGTAATTTCTAATGAGAAACCCTTGATTCTCCCTGCCGCATAAATGTTTCATAAATTCATCTACTATATATTTGAGTATTTGTGTGGCGTGAGCCTGCCCGTCTGATTGTTCAAAAATTCCTCCTAAACAGTAAGAGCTAAGACCACCACATTCAGTTAGCTGCTTCCTGTTGGCATAACTTAAAGCAAGGTGAGGATTTGGTTGTGCCAGGAAACTGGGATGTGCCTGGAATGGAACTGCTTCTCCTAAAACCATATGGAAAAGAGACAGGTTCACCAGGGAGGTGGAAGGAACTGCCCTAGCCCCAAACCTCCTATCCCCCAGGAGTCCTTTAGGCAGGGCAGGGGAACAGAAACATCCCCCGCACACACACATTTCTACAGGGATGTTGCTGGCTGTTCCCCTTCATCAGAGAAAGGGGAAAGCACACAGTTTGCTGCATTCCTCACTTTGGTTGGGGAGAGCAGGGGGCAGAAGAACCTAGACCTGCCTGAGCTGCGGGACATGCACCCCTCCACTGCCTGTACCAGCTGGAACTGCAGTGACCATGGAGAGACGCTTCTCATCTGGCTCCAAGCTGCTGCAGGAAGAGAGCTGCGATAATCCTCTCTGCCCAGGGCAGCCTGGAGCTAAAGGCCTCATCTAGAGCCCCAACCCAGAGCAATGATTTAAATGAAATAAAAACAAAAATTACTTGAGTTAAGGACCCAAGCAATGCTAGGTAAATATTATAGTGGAAATAAAAAGCAAGAAGTTCCTTGAAGAATCATTACTCCAATAGCTCTCAACTTTTCCAGACTACTATACCCCTTTCAAGAATCTGACTTGTATACCCCAAGTTTCCAAGTAACTGAAAACACCTTGCTTACGAAATCAGATCTACAAATATCACAGCACACAATTACTGAAACATTGCTTACTTTCTCAGTTTTACCACATAGAAACAAAATAAACCACTTCAAATATAAATATTGTGCTTGTCTTTTGGTATATATGGAGCAGTATAAACGAGTCATTGTGCGTATGAAATTTCAGTTTGTACTGACTTTGCTAGTACTTTTTATGCAGCCTATTGTAAAAGTAGGCAAATACCTAGATGAGTTAATGTATCCCCGGGAAACCTCTGTGTACCCCATAAATACATCTACCCCGGGTTGAGAACCACTGACCTAGTCCATTCCTCCATGGGAAGGCAGGACCAAATATACCAAACAACCCTGGCATGCATTTGTCTGACTTCAGCGTTACCCACAATGTTGGGAGTATATACTCTCCTCACTGCACCCTGCCCTCACCTTGGCATTTCCAATGAGGGCTACCCCAGGCACCTCTCTGATCATACAGGCAATAATCACATGATCGTCCTTATAGCCTTTAGAATTTGGTGATGGATACTCATCTGCACTGACAAAGGGAAGAAAGCCTTTTTTATAGCCAGCAGAGAGTGTATGAACGATAGCCTGTGAAAATACAATCCTGAACATGACCATGCCAGTTCTTAAAAGCTATTGTACTTTTACTGGTAGCAGCATTTACTGTTAACAGAACTTCGCAAATAGCAGTCTTTCACAAATTTTATCCTAACAACCATTGTATTTAATAATAGACTTCTTCAAACCGAAATGCCACATCTGTCAGTATGAAAAGACATGTCAAAATTGAACCCTCCAAGAACAAGACAAAACATTAATGCTGTGTAAATGTTCATTGTTCCATCTGTGTAATGTTCTGATCATATGGTGACTCAGAAATACCACTTTATGGGGTTTTCTTGTTTTTTTTAAAAGTTGAGGTGGTGTTTAACAAATCCCTGTAAATCTGTGTAAGTGCAGCATGTTCTAGTGCATGGTTTCCCCAAACTGGGGTGTGTGTGAAGAAACTCCAAGGGGGGCACGAGGCAACCCAGATCCCCCACCACTCTTCTCACCCCAAGAAAGAGCCAGCTGTTGCTTCCAGCTCCTGCCATTTTACGGGGGCAACCCGGAGCAGCCCCTATAAAAAGCAAGCAGCTGGTGAAGACCCATGTGGAGCTAGCTGCCTCCTGCAAAGATGAGTGAGTGTGGGTTGGCGAAGGGTGAGGATGGGGTTAGATGGGGGTAGGGATGCCTAGCTCAGGGGAGGGGGAGGGGGATGGGGTAAGAGTGGGGGCTGGTGGTGCCTGGCTTTGGGGAAGAGCAGAGAAGGGGCTTGGGCAAGCGGCTCGCAGGGCTCATGGGGCTAGGGCAGCTGGCCCGGCATTGCAGGGGTTGGGCTGGCAGGCAGATGGCTACCCTGTGATTCGGGCGAACAGTTGGGGTAGCTGGTTGGTGGGAGGCTGGTCCTTGCAGCATGGGGCTCAGATGTTGGCAGGTGAGCAGCTGGCCACAGCTCACAGGGCTCGGGCAGCTGGCGGGCGGGTGGCTGGTGGGTGCGCAGGCAGGCAGCTGGCCATGGCAGCATAGGGCGCAGTCGGCTCAAGCGGACAGCTCTGGCAGTGCAGGGCTTGGGTGGCTGGTGTGGGCAGCTCTAGCAGCTGATACAGTGCTCAGGCATCTGGCCAGCTGGGGCTGCCCCAGGCACCCACAAGGGTACAAGAAAAATTATTTGTGCTTATTTTTAATTTCAAATAACATTTTTATATCAAGCTTTTGTGTTTATTTTAAATTACAAATTGAATTTTTTGTCAAGTGGGGGGTTGGATGATGGAAGAACAAGAGGTGGAGGGGCGTGAGGGTTTCTCAAAAATCAAAATGGGGGTGAGATGCTGAAAAGTTTGGGAACCATTGGTCTAGTGCTTAGAGGAAAGGATCTGGAGTCAGAAGACCTGGGTTTTATTCCTGCCACTTGACTTGTTGTGATTTTGGGCAAATCACTTCACCTTTTTGTGTCCCAATTTCCCATCTCTGAAATGAGGTAATAGGGTGTTAGTGCTTTAATAAAACATTCTATGTTTATCACATAAATGTTCCCACAGAAATTTGAACCAGTATTTTGTAAACAGAAATATTTTTCAGTCTTTTAATTCAGTGAAAACAAGTGGGTTTTTAAAAATTGAACATTTCTCTTCAACAACACTGTGCAACTGCATAAAAACCTTAAAAGTCAATCTCACCAGGCACCAAAAGTCAAATTCACAAGTCTGTCTTTGGTGTATGGCTAAAAGCACAGAAAAATGTAATCATGAGAAGAATGCATCAGTTTAAAAATAAAGAATGATATTAATAACAGAAACACAGAACTGAGGTAAGAAGAAAAGTGAGTCAAGGTTTTCATTGACTCTTTAATGTATGCCTTCCTGAAGATAGAAGGGGAGCTGGACATAGTACTCTGGCTGCCACAGAAACCACTCACTTTTCTATCTGCCAGAAAAGGGGGACAAACAAGTTGAGAGATGCAGCTCATGCTGCATGTTGGAAGATTATACTCATACTGCATTTTTCTAGGCACAGTCAGCAATTCTGGCTATGAAATCAGAAGAGTGGCTGAGAAAAAGAGAGTGTAGAAGGTGTAATGTACAGGAAAAGAGACACATCAGAGGGAGTCATGAGATGCTACGACATAAAGATGGGGCCTAATTCTAAGATTTTAGCTCTGGATGCAAATACTCTGTAAGTTCAGGGTGTGCAGCTTCAAGTGTTTAGCTCTGTCCATCACATAACGCAAGCCAGCCACATACTGATCAAAATCTAAACTCCACTGCCATTTACAATGGCTCAAATCCAGACCCTTACATATCTGAAAATCCTCCAATGGCGTAAATCTGTATAGCTGCCCTGACCTCCCTGAGGATCTGACTTAAAATTTTTATGCAGTGCGGTATTACTTTCTGCTTTTTATGTTTAACTAATTATTTGGGACATTTTAACAGCATTACAAAACGATTGCCATGTAAGCATCAAAAATAAAAAAGTTAATCTCTACAATACTGAGCTGATCAGTTTGTTTAGAGCAGGGATTCCCAACCTATGGGTTGGGACCCAAACATGGTCACAGTTAGATTTGTTAAGGGTCGCCTGCAGCTTGGAGCTGCACGTGGCTCTTAAAGAAGCCACTTGCAGCTCCTTATTGCTGCCACGTCCAGCAGCTCTCTCTATTGATACAGAAGTAATTACGCATAACGAAGACAGCTTCTCCGCCTTTGATACTCATAGCCATCCCAGGCAAGCCACTTAATAGACCCTTGCAGTCAGTAATTTTCGCCCTCCTATCCTTTTCCTGTTTTGCCCCCCCTTGTGTTCTATGTAGCTGATTTGTCAGCTTTCATTTTTTGTTTCTATCTCCCCCCAGCCTCTGTGTGGCTCTCCCAGGCCCCCCAGCTCGAATGTGACACCCCGCCAACCCGTAAGTGTGGGGTTTAAGTTGGGGAAGTGTGGGGGAGCAGTTTGGGGTGAGGGACTTTCCCCCACCACAACTCAGATCAACAATAAAATAATTAACTATAATACGCACAGCATTGTTTTTAATGTATTTTCCTTTTCTCTATGAAATAACTACTGCGCATATGTAAACGGGGCAGGGGGCACAATTTTATATTCTTGCCTCAGGCACAAAATTAGCTAGTTACAGCACTGCTTCCCCACCCGCCTCAAAAAATGTTTGAATTGCCTTGGGTCACCAAGTCTTCCTGAATTGTCAAAATGGGCCTCCATCTGGAAAAGGTTGAGAACCGGTGGTTTAGAGAAACATTGTGCAGTAATGTACAGTAACCATCAAATCTCTTGATTTATCAGGGTGTTACCATATTACTAGCTTACATCCCACCTGCCTCAGAACACGCTTCTAGTGACTTTAGGAAACTGAGGCCAGGTCTACGCCACAGATTTACACTACAAATTTAGAACTTCAGGTGACAATGCTTTAAGGAGATGCAAAAGACCGCCCCTGACACACCGCTGTCTATGCTAGCGCTTAGAGCAGCACAACTACATCATTCAGGGGTGTGGATTAGTCAGACCTCTGGGCAATACAGTTATACCAACTTAATATTGTAGTATACACAGAGGCTCAGTGCAAATACAGAGCACTTATTTCTAAGAACTCAACTGTTTCCTCTTCCAAAAATGAAAGGAGTTATCACTGCCAGCAGAATGACAGGTGATTTGCACAGTCATGTTACAATCAGAAAGAAAGGTGGTAGGCTTTCCTTCAGGCTGTACAATAATGTTCATTATTTGAACAGCGTCACAATGAGGCCAAATATATGGGGTTTTACATTCCTCTGAATGTACTGGGATTGGAAAAGGTACAAATCCATGGAGAAAATGTTTAAAGAACATTACAAAACAGAAACTGAGCTATCTAAACAGAGCGAAACTCAACCCCATGCAGCACAAGTTTGATGTACCATTCCAGCTGTCACTTCTAACCTTTACTTTTAGGGCTACATATTACCCCTTCAAACCTGCATAGACTTTGTCCCATGGTAAATAGTGAGCTAACAGTTTATAAGCAACAGATTGAAAAGTTGCAAGGACTTTTATGAGCTCAATGTCCAGCACCATCTGGTGGCAATGCTATTAATGAAACCAGTGCTCTTTGATTATATTGTCTTGTCACAAATATGTTTATTTGGATTTTGTATTTCTCCCGCTTGGTGAGAGCTAATCAGGGATTCCTTGTAATAAGCAGGTTTATCATTCTAATTCAGGTGACATCTCACAAAAAGGACTTGTTCATCAAAGCTTAAAATGCTCCCAGGCCACCCTTTGCCCCAAACAAGAAGATATCAACTGCTCGGCTGGCATTATTTCCAACCCAACGCATTGTGGGCAAGAGGATTAAAGTACCATATATTCAGGGCAGCAATCTTTTCTGCCCGTCTGTGGTCAGCATCTAGAAGGATGTTAATGATGCTATGTCTCCTTTTGCAATAGCAGAGGGAATAATTCTTCCACGGGTGACCTGGCCAATATTCCCTCGCTCAGGGAATGTAGCTCTAATATCTGTTTCTATGTGTTGGCTCATACAGTATGTAGAGAGGCTGCTGCATTTTACATACTTAAGGCAGTACCAGGACCTAATTCATTGCTTCTAAATCACTTTGAGAAATATGCTACTGTACATAAAACCACATTCTTGTCTAGTCTAAGTTCATAAAATACTTTCCACAGCTTCACAAAGTCAGCACAGATTCTAACTGGCCCAGAGAATGGAAGGATTCAGTTACTGGAAGTTTTCACTCTGGTCTAACACTCTGTATTCCAGCCAGTATACTACTAACTGAATTCCAAATGCGGTAGATTTCTTCACCAATTATTGCTGTGCTGGTAAATACTAACACTGATTGTAATCTGCCCTATAGGGGCTGAATTTCCATAATGACTAAAGTGAGGACATCAGGCTATATGATTACAATGGTCACTTCATACAGGGAGGGCACGTATCCCCCAATACCATGAGCAGGAGGAGAAAGGGACCAGCCAGAATACAGCAGAACCGGAGTCCACAAGCAGCCTGGGGGACTAGCAGAGGTATATGGTGCCCATAGCAAGGGTCAGCCCCCTGCACTCACCAGCAGCAGAGGGTGAAGCGATGCAGTGTGGCCCCTGCTTTCTCTTCTCTCCCAGCCATATTGCTTGGAGGAGGGACAAAGACGCTCCTACACACCCTAACAGAAAGCAGAGAGATGCAGCTGGGGAATCAGGCTGAGCTGGGACAATATTTTTCCACTTTCCGCACTGATGCTGCTGCGAGTGGGGTTGGAAGATGGATTCTCATTTCCAGGACTGGAGCTCCTAGTCCACTGGTCCCCTGGCGGAAGAGGTGGGGAGAGGGTGGAGCAGGGGCAGGCAGAGTCTGAGATGGGAGAGGGCTGTCCTGGCCTTTCTGCAGGTTGAGGACAGGGGGTCATGTGGCCGGTGGCCCTCCATGTGCCCCCTCCCCAGTCCCCTGTTCTTAAAGTCTATTAATTATCAGACAAAAGTTCTAAAAGAACTCACGTACAGATAGGGCATACACTATTTTGATTGCTCTAATCTGGATCAGGGCTGATGATTTCTGATCTAGGATTTAGGGCTTGATAAGGTGTCTCAGTAATATCTTTGTCCCCATCCTAACCAAACTTGAACTGCCTGCAGCTGCTCTGCAATATCTGAGCCTGTCAATGTAATTAATAAACAGAACATAGCAGTAGAGTTCTAAGTAAACTCTTCATTGTTTGGGCTTAAATTAATAATATAAAACGTTATTTTTCCCATTCAATAAAATGTATCATAGCACAAGTTAAACTAATATTACCACATAAACTAGAACATGTCAAGGTTCAGGAACAGCAGACTGCTTTTATTAAATGAATATCCATAAATAAAAGAAGTTGACAGGATTTAATTGTTTATAGATATCTTTGTACAAAAACAACATTTATCATATCTCCAATTTGAGTTTACTTGATGTTTAAATGAGGCAAGGCTGACAATTGCTAATAAATGTTATTATGTAGTTTTTATAACTATTCCACTGTATTTTTCAATAAATCAAAATAGGATTATATTTTGAATTAAAAAATGGGAGAGCAGACGCATAATGTGTGGTCAATGTCAGCATAAGAAAACTTAAAAACAGAGCAATTGTGAGAGGTCAGTTATCTGCAAACAGCAAATAAAGCTGGAAATATTTATTAACCAGAAAGATGCTAGCACATTTTCCTTGGGCTTTTATAAAAATTGCTTCAGTAGCAGATGCCTGATTTCTATCAAAAGGGATTAAGGAGTAAATAGCAGACTTGTCCCTCAAACTGCAGCTTAGTGAATTATCAGCAACATGTCAAACTTGACACAGTGCAATAAACCAATTTATAACCTAAGTTGTTTTTGCAAAATGTGTTTCCCAGCTTTCAGAATAAAAGCAGTTCAGTTATGCCAACTACATGTTCAGAATATTGTGAGTTGTACAATGCGTGAACTAATTGGGGTAAATTTTTTGGCATGTTCATCTAGTGAAGGAGACTAGTATGAATTCACCTAGGAAAGGACTGTGTTGTGTTAACCAGGCACCATGGTTTACATATAACAACAGTAAGAACATACAGTTAAATCCGTAAATGAACATATATCCTGCTTGTAAACTCACATAAAAGGAAGGAAACAACTATTTCAATATTAATCTATTAGCCAAAGTATAGGAATTTTTTAAAATATGGCAATATGTTTAAAAATACCACTAAATATTTTCAAGTTTTAAAAATCAAGCTTTCACTCTCTCATGCCTACCTGGATACCTGAGGAATGATATTCGGTTTCCCTCCCGTCCCTCCCCATTAGTTTGTTACTGTAGAGTGGCTGAGAACAAATTCATTTTGTTATCAAAAAAATCAATTAAGTGGCTGGAGACCTTTTCATTTAAAAGGAATACGTATGCATAATATGATATTGACTTTAAAAAAAATATTTGTGAAGCAACACCATCATCTTTATTCATCCTGGATTTTCCAGAGGCCAAAAAAAGGTAGGTCAGTTCTGGGACCTAGCAACAAAGTCAGATGTCATGCAACAACCTGCAAATGTACCATTTGCAGTGGACAATGAATTTCTTGTGATGTAAGTCGGAGCAATATTTAACCCATAGTACTTAACATTAATTTGTAACAACAATTAATTGTATTTATGTCTTTATGCTGTAAAAAAAAAAAAAAAGAAGCTGAGTTTAATACGTAACCTCACGCTCGCTGCTGGAGGAGGGCAGGGGGAGGAAATGGGGCAGTTGCCTTTGGGTACTGGCATTTCGCAGAGGCCCGGAGCTCCAGCCACTGCCACTGCTACTTTGACAGCAGTGGTGGTGTGAGCTGTGGATCGCATTGAAGAGCCAGCAGTGCCATTCCAAGTGGCTCTGAGGGAAAGTGGGGGGGAGCCAGCACCTTCCACCTTTAGCCCCGCTCCTTTTGAGGACATGGAGCTGGGCCCCCCTCCCACCTTCCTCTGGGGCTCACGGTGGCTGTTGGCCCCACTGCTTAACTTTCTCTGCCAACATCCTCAGCAATGATCTACAGGAGACATGCTAATAAGCACAGAGAGTAGCTACTCCGGGTATGTCTACAATATAGATACTACAGCAGCACAATTGTGCCACAGTGTAAAACTGTTCATGGCCCCAAGAGACATGACTTTTTTAAGTGTAGACCAGGCCTTAGTTTTGAATCCTTGCCAAATGGAGACAGTGAAATGTATCATATGCTAAATAAAGATGCTGATGACCAAAAAGCCCACCCACTGAACTTAAAATACATGAATTGAAAGCAATCAATAGCATTAGTCACTGAAGTGAGAGATCACTGTTGTAATCACTAGAAGCCCAACCCTGCTCCCATTGAAGTGACTCGCAAAGCTCTGAATCAGACCCAAGATAGTATGCAACCTTACAACTCAGCCTTAACGGAAAAGTAACACATTCAGTTCCTCTGACATTGAAAGGATTATCAACGGAGATTGAATTTAAACCCTCTATTAATCCACTGGACAAGTATAACATCACTAGAAGCTCTGAAGGCTTATTCATGATGGTACACTGACAGAGATAGCTGTGTTAGTCTGTATTCTATCAAAACAAAAAAGCAGTCATGTAGCACTTTAAAGACTAACAAAATAATTTATGTGATGAACTTTTGTGGGAGAGACCCACTTCTTCAGATCATAGCCTTACCAGAACAGACTCAATATATAAAGAACAGAGGTCCAAAAATTGTTATCAAGGTTGACAAATCAGAAAAACTGTTATCGTTGTGCCAACAATTCCCACACACCATGTATATAGAACAGACTGCAAACACCCTTCGACAAAGAATGAATGGACATAGAACAGACATCAAAAAAACTCCAAATACACAAACCTGTCAGCCAGCACTTTAATGGAGTGGGCCATTCTGTTAAAGATCTGAATCTTGTGTTCTACTGAAAAGGAACTTTAACAACCATCTACAGAGGGAACTAACAGTCAGAACTAACATTCATATTCAAATCTGATACATTAAAACATGGTTTCAACAGTGACAGCAATTACCTGACTCATTATAAGGACTCTTTTACATACTTAGATGTTTGACCTAACTCTTAACTTCACCCCACATACACCCCCGCCGTCCCTCTACTCTTCTGATTTGCCAAACTTGATAACAATTCTCCCTATATGTCAACCTTGATAGGCCTAATTGTTGCAATAACTGGGAAGTCCTAAGTTATAAGAAGTTATTTCCATTTTAACTCTCATGCTGTAGAGGAATCTTGGATTAAGATTTATTTTGTTCTGTGTTTAATTTAAATGTTTTCCAATTTTAGGCCAAGAAAATGTACCAATACCAAGTCACACTGGAATAAATCACAGACTTCAGATTTGGATCTGATGCTGGGTCCAAACCTTCCCACAATATTCAGCTCTGGGGCTTTGATTTACTGATAACAGAGGCAAGGGCCAGCTCTGAAGTTATTTTCTAGATCCAGCTCTGAACTTTTCCAAAGTCATAGGTGTTTTTTTTGGCACGGTGAGGGGGGTGTTGAGAAGGGGAGGCAGAGAGATGATTCAAGGGGAGGAGATTTGATTCAAGCTCCTCTTTCACAAAGGCCTAATTCCTTGTCTCTTTTTCAGTAGGATCCCAGAGCAAGATCAGCTACAGAACTCTGTCCAACCAAGTGCCACTTGCATGTACATCCATTGGATGTAGGAAAGGCCTGTTTGCTAGAAATTACTTATTCCTTTTGTCCAAAGAATTAGTGGGTTGACCTTCAATACTTTGCATGAGAGACTTTTCTCTACAATTTTTACCTGAAATGAGTGATTGTGGTGGGCTAATTCATGGCACGGGACTGTAGTTTCATTAACATTGCTAAATTACATCTTTTTCCTTAATACATTTGATACATTCCTTAATACATCAAGGTACTGTATAGTTGGGTAGAACATTAAAATTCTGGTGTACAGATACTAGACAAGGGGTGCATCAGAAAAAGGCAGACAAGGACTAGAAATTACTTCATCAATTCCCAAAGTTTAAGGTCAGAAGGGACCACCAGATCATCTAATCTGGCCTCCTGTGTACCACAGGGCCTTCCTTACTTTTGTATTATGCTCAGTAAGTGGTGTTGCACTAAAGCATAAGCTGTCTTTGGCTAAAACATCTCTTCCAGCAAGGCATCCATCCAGTCTTGATCTGAAGACATAAAGAGATAAAGGGCTAATTACCCTCACTTAAAAAAATTGTACCTTATTTCTAATTTGAATTTGTCTGGCTTCAGCTCCCAGCTATTGGTTCTTGGTCTGCCTTTTTTCACTTTGCTATAGAGCCCAATAGCATCATCTGATTTGTACCCCTGAGGCACTTATACACTGTATTCAAGATGACTGCTCAAGCTTCTTTTCTGATAAATTAAGCAAATAGAGCTGTTAAAGCCTTTTGCTGAAAATCCTTTTCTCCAGTCCTCGAATCATCCTGGGGGCTCTTGACAGCATCCTCTGTGATTTTTCAACATCCTTTTAAAAATGTGGAATCTAAAACAGGATGACGCATTCCAGCATCCATCACCAATGCTCTATACAGAGGGAAAATCACCTCCTACTCCCTTGTCCCCTATTCACCCATCCAATGATTACAGCAGCTCTCAGATGGGGTAAAGAAGCTGGAGTGATGGGGAGAGAGCTGACTTGCTAAACCAGGGGTGAGGATCCCCCAGCCCAGATCTGGATTGCAGCTTATCTGGATCTGGACCCTGAGGTTCGGGACTCCCCCAGCCACCCCCATATCATCCAGGGAAGGGGAGAGGGAGCAGCAGTGGCCTTGGCAGTGCTGTCTGGAGGTTTCATACTGCTGCTCTGATTGACAGGAATTCTGGCCAATCAGGGCAGTGGAAGGCAGTGTCTGGGAAGGGGAGCAGAGCTATGTGCATCCAGGGGTAGGCAGGAAAGTGCACTCCTGTCATCCAGACCCTGTGGCCCTCAACTGCTCCTGCACCCCTTCCCATCCAGACTCCCCCACTCCAACCTTCTGCTTGCCCCCTCCCTCCCATCTGACTCCCCACCACACTCTGCTCCTGCCTGCTCCATCCCACACCTCTCACCCTCACCTTGCCTGCTCTGTCCCAGACCCCACACACCTCCTGCACCCTCCACCCAGATTCCCCATGCTCTCTCTGCCCTCTCTTCCAGACCCCACACCCCAAACTCTCCTGCACCTTTCCTCCCACCTAGATCCACACCCCCAGCCTGCTCCTGCACCCGCTCCTCCCCAGATCCCCCACCCATTCCTGTATCCCCACCCACCCAGATCCCTGCCCCTGCCTCAGCCTGCTCTTGCAGCCCACTCTGGCACAGACCATGCATCCACAGCCTGCTTCTTCACCCTCCCTCGTGCCCAGCTCCCATAGCCCTGGCCCCCCTACAGTTGGGGACCACATCAGTAAGGGTTTCTGGCTCCCAACTGATTTGTTGATGGGTCAGTGGCCCCCAACCCAAAAAAGGTTTGCCACCCCTGTGCTAGACAAACTGTCAGCCATCCAGAGAGAGTTCAGGGCAGGGGAGTCCTCTATCAAACCCCTATATATTTTATATCCACTAGGGCTAGATGGAAATGAATGGACTACAGCTTTCTTAGAGGTGATAGAAATCACAGAAATAACTAGAGGTAAACCAGGGTTTGGGATAACTTTTCAATTAATAACATGGGGGTAATTCACCTAATCAGTGTTAAAGTGGGAAGGATCTGCACTCAGGTCTCGTCAGTGTTAGCATGTCTCACCTTGAGAGGCTTCTTTTATGTAGGCCATCCACACAACAGTTTATTTCATCCACATAGCAGTAAAGTCACATCTTTACTGTTGCTTTGACAAACCTAAGCAGCGTTTTGGGTCCCTACTGGTACAGTTTTCAGTGGATTGATGTGTCTCCTGTAGTGAGTTGTGCCCCTCCCTGTGAGATCTATGTCATCTTCCAACATGTTTTTCTCCTTTGGTATTGTATATCTAATGGTGGTGATTAAATCTGCTTTTTAAACAGCAGTGCTAGGATATAGGATGATATTTGCAGTGCTCACACTTCATGGCATCCAGCTTTCTTGTTGTTGGAAACACAGGAAAAATCTGTGGTCACAGCAGTTGGATTGTTTTTTCATGGAATTCTTTATGCAGAAAGAAGATGAGACCTTTTGATCGAATGACTTTGATCAACCTTACATGTTTTAGTAATGGGTTTCCAGGAGAAACAGTCTGAAACTAGACAAGGATTGAAGTTCTCCTCCCTGACACAATCCACTAATTGGTTGTATAGACTAAGCCTATTAAATATTTTCTCCAAAGCAACTACAGTCCCTGAAGTGCAAAATCTCAGGTCTATCCAGTACAGAGGAGACACTTCTATATTTTAAGTGCTTTCCTTGAAATATTCCCCTACACATCAAAACATGTACATTTGCACTCAAGAAACTGATAAGAAAGCAGAGTTTGTACAAGTTAAAAGATTCAGTTCTGCAGAAAAAAAGTTCTGATCTTTGTTGCACACGTGCAAATCTAGAGTAACACATGAAGTCGATGATTCAGATTCTGGTCCCCTAATCCAGGCCTTTTGCACTGCTTGCACTGTACAAAGAATCTGGAAAGCTCATTCAGCAAGCTACTGGGAGCTTCTGCTACACAGGGGGAATACTAAGCTGGCACTAAGCTGGTGTGGCATCTCTAGCATTACCCCCTGCATAGTATCTCTATGCCAGCCTCCTGGTCTTAGAAGTGGGGAGGGTAATTGCTAGGGAACAGGGGCATGGCTGGAGCATGGAGGGCCTCATTATTCCCAGCTGCTTAATAATAGTACTGTGAGACATTGATGAACTAGCATTGCTGTAACTTGTCAGGATCTGATCAAATGTGGTGAATCTACATCAGCCCAAGCATACGCAATACACTAAGGACATTGTTCAGAATCTGGGCCAAAGGACGTATAAAAATTAATGAAATTGCTGATATAAGTCAATGTAACTGAGGTAAAAATGTGGCCATAGTCTCTTTGACATTGTTCACTGTAGAAAAATCATCAGACATGTAGGTCACTGCAGCTAAGCTGTGCTGGCAATCACAATAATGGAAGCTGTAGTGAAGACAGGGATCTGGCATTTTATCACTGTGTTGTGTACATCTAGTCATCTGTAGCAGGGCCACTTGCTCAGTTCACCATCATGCTAGGAGCCTCATCTGCTGCCTCAGTTTCCTATTGGCCTAGACAGTCATTTTGTGATTGGTGCTTTGGCTGTTTGAGAAAAGCAAGAGAAGTCCTTTCCTTCCAAGGTAAAACAAGGCAGTCCAAACAAAACAATCCTTCAGCTGTTCCACAAGTCAGTAATTCCTTCATCAGCTATACCCCCGTCTCGGCCATTTCTTTCTTCTTAATGCCCAGGTTTTTTGCGCTTTCGGCAGGTAACACCATAAGGAAACTTTTCTATCAGTACAGCCCTGCAAATTCACAGATATCCACTATATATCTGCAAGTATCCATATTTACGCATCATTTTTGCAGATGTGGAGATGAATGCCAATTTTGTTTCCACACAGGGCACTATCTACAGGTGCTAACTTTGAGAACCTATTTTGTGAGCACTGCACTGTTCTAAACATATAACTGCCCTCTCCATGGTTTCCATGAGTGACTTTGTAATAGCACTTGTTCCAGATGAAGTCTTCTTCTCTGGCGTTCCCAGAATTCAAATCCCTCCCCCACCACCTACCTGTGTGTAGGACTCTATTTAGCCATTCTTATCTTTTTCCACACACCCTTCCTGGACTCCTTCACCAGCTTTTTCTCTGGTCATCCTCTTCTCCCAACATACTGATACCTCTGACAGGTCACTTTCCAACTCACAACAGGTGGATCTTATACTTTCCAGGGGGCCTGCTCTGTCACATGATCAGGAGGTAGGACAGATGTAAATCAAAATTGAGCTATGACCTCTTAAAATCCAACTCAAGGTGCCAGAATCAGAAGTGATGTAAGCAATGGTATATACTAGTCAGAAATGTAAAAGTGGCAGATAACACAGATTTACTGTAACAAATCCTTGGTGCTACTAACATAACAAAGAGTTATTACGATTATAATACTGAGCAGTTTAATGAGATAAGGATTTTTGGATATGTTTCAAATTTGACCCAGTTATTGTTTCAAACATTAATAATTATATTAGTTATTTTGTGAGAAATTTAAACAGGGATTGCTACTATATTCCCACCCGAAACAAGTCTGTGACCTAGAGCAGAGGAGAGCACCTGGGCATTTGCACATAAGAAAGTGAAGGGCTGTCTACCTAACTGGTAGAGCTGCACAAGTGTGGCTCTGTTAATTAGGCACCAGGACCCTGAAGAAGATGTACATGTAAAGTGAGATGAAGGCCTAGGGGAAAATAGGAGTAGGGGGCAGTGGGAAGAGGTCAAGCAGTTAGATGGGACTGTGGCTGCTGGGGAGGTGGAAAGATACCCCCCAGGCTCCTCCCTATCCACAGCGCCACAGCTGACTGACAACTGGGATGGATGGGGAGGGAGACTGAGAGCTCCCCCTTACTCCTGGCCCAGCTCTGTGGTTGCCACAGCAGAAAGACATCTCTCCCTGACACTACTGCTTAAACTTAATGGAAATCATTTGTTCAGACCAGTTTATTTTTAAATATAGCACTTTTGCACAACAGTTAGTTAATGGTACAATAAATATTTGGAAAGATCTTTAAGTGGTCTGCCAAAACCCTCAAAATAGTTCAAGTGGTCCATGAAAAAAAGAAGTTTAAGAACCACTGACCTACGGGAATGCAGAGTAATTTTCAGAGATTTTGAAGGTCTACAATTTTTTTAAGTCATCCCTGTAATTCCACACCTATTTCCATACCCAGTTTCAATTTTTTGCTCAAATCATGCATCCATGAGAAATGTTTGACAAAATGGTTGGAAAAAAAGAACAAAAATATTTTTAATATTGGTAGAACTATCAAATTTTATATGCTTGCTTTGACTGAAGTGGATGCACCACTATTGTTAAACCTTCAGAAAAACTTGAAGATATAAGGCATAGAAAAAGTCAGCTTGCACAATTAACATCCTGCAATTTTAAGTAACTGAAAAATAGGGTACAACAAGAAGTCTTGTGGCACCTTATAGACTAACAGATATTTTGGAGCATAAGCTTTTGTGGGCAAAGACCCACTTCATCAGATGCATAAATGGGTCTCTGCCAACGAAAGCTTATGCTCCAAAATATCTGTTAGTCTATAAGGTGCCACAAGACCTGCATCTGACGAAGTGGGTCTTTGCCCACGAAAGCTTATGCTCATACATTTCTGTCAGTCTATAAGGTGCCACAGGACCCCTCGTTGCTTTTACAAGACTTCTTGTTGTTCTCGAAGCTACAGACTAACACAGCTACCTCTCTGAAAAATAGGGTGTTGATGGGGATATTAGGCAAAACATGCTTCACCCAAATGTAATATTTCCCACTGAATAGTGAAAGATGAGCACTGTGAAACACAGATGTTTTGGAGCATAAGCTTTTGTGGGCAAAGATGCGCTTCATCAGATGAATGAATGTGGGGTGGGGTGATTTCAGAGGGGTATTTAAAGAGTGGGAGCCCAGTAAAAGGGAGGGCCAGAGCTGACAAGGTATATTCAGACAGGGTGGAAAAGGCCCATTATCAGTGGTATGTATGAAGAGAGGAAAAAACAGGTCAGATAAAGGCAGGTGGGGGAAGAGATGATATGGCCCATTGTCAGTCTAATGTGGAGATGTTAACACCTAGGGCAGAGAAGCTCCCCACTCATGCACCTGATGAAGTGGGTCTGGGCCCACGAAAGCTTATGCTCCAAAATATCTGTTAGTCTATAAGGTGTCACAGGACTTCTTGTTCACAAAGATACAGACTAACACGGCTACCCCTCTGATACTGGGAAACACAGGTCACGTAATTGCCCAAATCCCGTCTCATGATATCTGCTGCCCTGTAACAGCCATAAGGGAGAACAACATATGCTTGCTCACTAAAATAAACTTACTAGAATGACATAAACACAAATCCTGCTCTCAAACAGCTATACATACATCTGTTTTACTCTGTTGAGTTCACTGGCATTTCTGTTCGCATTAATACAAATGTAAATCCAGAATATCTGGCCAACAGTATATTTGATTAAGAACAGATTACTGTTAGTGAAAATAAAAATAGGCAATATGACAGAATAGCAGCTTGTAGTTCTGGGCAATAGTGAGGATGATAAGGTATTATCAATTTAATTGTTCTAAATTGTTAGGAATCCAAAAGGAACCATAATCCTGGTTCAATTTCCAGTCTCCTACATATGGACTTAACCTAAAAAAAGGCACTTGGGCAACAGAACTTTTGATTTTATTTTTATTTTGTCCATAACTTAAGCATAGGTTTTTCACTCCAGTCATAAGCGATGACCAATATACAAAGCTTATTTAAATCACAGCTGCAGTGCAATAGTTAAAAAAAAATTCAAAAGGGACTTACCCACTCCAGAATCAGTGGCATATTTTAAAGAAAAATTACATGGTGGCTTCCACTCTGCAGAACTAAGATCATGCTTCCCTCTGGAACCATTCATATAAGTATTCATAAAAGATAATTAAAATTGCTGAAGTTACGTTGGAAATACTTTTTTGCACTAGTTACCCACTTTGCTTCCACTTCAGATGATATATACATATATTGTTGTGCTAGGTTCCTGGAAGGATCTTATGGTACACAAGGTCTGATAAGCACTATTGGCAGCAGCATGCATCGTCTAAAGCATGTGTGCTACACTGAAAAGTGAGCTATATCGATCCTCCAGTGTGCAGCTACATATACCAGTGAAAGGCTCAAGCAGCAAGAGGCAGTGGGTCACTACACTGCTAAAAATATTATGGAGATGGGGAGTAGCATTGCTTGTGCATGCAGAGAGTGGTATGGAGTAATAACTTAGGGATTCAGGCATGTCTTTACGCTTCTCAGCTGAATAACGCCTTAACGTCAGCACTGCTATTTATACTCATGATAGTGTACATATGCTAAGGCTGCCATGTGGAGTGTAAGCACACCCAAAGAATGCAGAAAACCAACTCCACCTCTTCCTTCTCGTCTTAAACATATCACATGAAACAGGGATTACGCATTTCAAAGAACAGATCAGTGACATAGTAATACCTATCTATTGAAGCCATCACCCATCAGCAACAGAGATCTTGAGCCATTTATGAAAGATTCAGTCTCATCCACTGTGTACATTTGGGTACCTTCAACTCTTTGTTGTTAAGGATATGTGCACACACTGACCTGAAAGTGAACAGGGAACTTTTTCCCTTCCCAACCTAATTTATTCAAAAAGTTTACATCTTATAGTAAAGCTCATATTACCTAGGACTTCAAGCCTGTGGAAGAGTGCTATAAAGCTGAATATGACATACTAACATTTCAATTCTGTTTTAGAAACTAAAGGACTAATAGCTACTATCTCACTGGAACACTTACAAGTGTGTGAAACAGCCCAATTTAATCAAAACCACTATAAAGTGAAATACATTCAGAAGCTTAAATTTGACAATTGGTTTGCTTCTTTCCTATGCAGATGTGGCTCTTTTCTCCCAGTAAGTGCACATCAAGCAATTTCTATTCTGCTATACCTGTACCTAGTCTTTAAATCTATAATCCAGATCACCAATATGCAGCTATTCCCTCTGGGCAGGCAATATGCCTGGAAGCATCAAGATATGTTCCCTTTCTTTTTCTGCCAAAGCTCACTTTTGTCTTCAAAACCTCCTCTCTATTCCTCAATATTTATATTTAGGCATAGGAAACTGATGAAATTCTATTGTATTTACAACACGGATGAATTTCATCTGTTACTTTAATAGAAGTGTGTCCTTCATGTATATATAGAGACTCATCCATTATTCACAGTTCTAATCATATTCTGATATGCAGTCCAGACTAGTGAGGGCTGTGACCATCCCACTCTACAATCATGAGTTATTAGTTTTCAAATAATACCTCCTAAGGCTTATTCTGTACACATTATTACAATAGTGTGTAGGGTACGAATATTGGGATGTATTCAGTCACCGTTCTTAACTCATTAACTAACAAATAACTTGTATTATATCATCTTGGGAGAATGCATAGGAGATCTCAGTTCATCTTCTATTTCTATGTCAGACTGGTGAAGCGGCAAAGATGAAAAAAACCCATAAAGGAGGTTGGTAAACATTTTATTGTTTAAAAAAATAAGACTGGCGGGGTCTGTGAAGATGTTGATAGACTGCATGTTTTTAACCACTTTATGCTTCTTGGAAAAAGGTCTTTACTATACATCTAATTAACTAGTAGAAAGAGAAATTATTCAGAGTCAGTAAGTTCAAATGAATATTTTCTCTACTTGTTGCACTTCAACAACTTAGTAACAAGGAAGTGATTTGTACAGTAATTTACACAAATCAATCCCTGTGCTCCACCTCACAGAGGAGGTAGTACTACCGTGCAGGGTATCAGAGAGGTAGTTGTGTTAGTCTGTAGCTTCAAGAACAACAAGAAGTCTCGTGGCACCTTATAGGCTAACATATTTTGGAGCATAAGCTTTCGTGGGCAAAGATCCACTTCATTAGAACAGTGCAGGGGTGGCCACCCAGTTAAGAGACTAAAGCCAAAATAGCTATGGATAGAGTGTGAACAGCAATGCATTATATATTTTTTTCTCTCTCTCTCCGTATAGATAGTAGCATCCTTCAGTCTACATAGACTTCGTAGTTCCATTTGGCGTCCTCATTTGCAGCATCGGCTGTGACTGTGAAGACCCACACAACAGTGACAGTCCTTGCTGCATCTGTTGCATATGTAATGGGTGTCTGGCAGGTCCTTGCTGTGCTTTCTGTGGGCTCGCTTCTCCTTTGCTAGCTGTCTGATCCTCAGCTCACCCTTCTGAAGGCCCTTGTATAGTTCCTGCCTTCATCTGCTGCGATTGTCTGCCAGTTCCTCCCACCTGTCTGGTTTGATGTCTACTTCCCTGAGGTCTCTCTTGCAAACATCTCTGAAGCGCAGCTGGGGGCGTCCGGGAAGTCTTTTGCCAGAGGCTAGCTCGCCATACAGGATGTCTTTTGGGATCCTTCCATCATTCATCCTGTGGACGTTGCCAAGCCAGTGGAGCCGTCGCTGCCTGAGGAGGGTGTGCATAGTTGGGATTCCAGCTTGCTCAAGACAGTAGTGTTGGACACTCTGTCCTTCCACGATATTCCAAGGATGTGCCTGAGGCAGCATAAGCGGAAGACGTTCAGCCTCTTTTCCTGGCGGGCGTACAGGGTCCAAGTCTCGCTGCCGTAAAGGAGGGTGCTGAGGATGCAGGCTCTGTAGACTTGCATTTTGGTGTGAGTGTATAGTTTGTTGTTATTCCACATTCTCTCACTGAGTCTGGACAGAGTTGTCGCTGCTTTACCGATCCTCCTATTTAGCACAGTCTCCAAGGACAGGGTGTCAGTGATGGTGGACTTGAGGTAAACAAACTCGTGGATTATCTCTAAAGTATAGTTGTCAATGCTGATTGATGGAAAAACAGCAACATCCTGAGCAAGTACATTTGTCTTCTTTAGGCTGATGGAGAGCCCAAAGTCCTTGCATCCTTTGGAGAACCAATCCAGCAGCTTCTGAAGCTGGTCTTCTGTGTTTGACACGACAGCAGCGTCATCCGCGAACAGCATATCTCTGATGAGGACTTCCCGCACCTTAGATTTAGCTTTCAGCCTTGCAAGATTGAACAGTTTCCCGTCAGATCTTGTGTGCAAAAAGATGCCCTCTGTTGAAGATCCAAAGGCGTGTTTAAGGAGGAGTGCGAAGAAGATCCCGAACAGTGTTGGAGCAAGGACGCATCCTTGTTCGATGCCACTCCTGATGCTGAAAGCATCCGATAATGTGCCATCGTATTGGACGGTTCCTCTCATGTCTTCGTGGAAAGACTGGATCATCTTTCGTAACCGTGGCGGACATCCTATCTTGTGGAGCAGTTTGAACAGTCCATCCCTGCTGACCAAGTCGAAGGCCTTGGTTAGGTCGATGAAGGCAATATAGAGTGGCTTCCTCTGCTCCCTGCATTTCTCCTGCAGCTGACTCAGAGAGAAGACCATGTCGATGGTAGATCTCTCTGCGCAGAATCTGCACTGTGATTCAGGATACACCCTCTCAGCAATCTTCTGGAGTCTGCCAAGGATGCCGCGAGTGAACAGTTTACCAGTGATGCTTAGGAGGGAGATTCCACGGTAATTGTTGCAGTCGCTTCTGTCTCCTTTGTTCTTATACAAGGTTATGATGTTAGCGTCACGCATGTCCTGTGGAACGTCTCCCTCTCACCAGCACAGGCACAGTAGCTCATGTAGGGGTTCCAGGAGAGTGTCCGTGGCACACTTGATTACCTCTGGTGGTATACCATCCTGGCCCAGGGCCTTTCCTATGGCAATGTTGTCGATGGCTTTCTTCACTTCATCCACAGCTGGTTCCTGGTCCAGTTCGTCCATTACTGGTAAGAGTTCGATGGCATCGAGGGCTGAGTTGACCACAATGTTCTCGCGTGAGTACAGCTCGGAGTAGTGCTGGACCCAGCGCTCCATCTGTTTGGCTTTGTCAGTGATGACTTCACCAGATATGGATTTCAGAGGTGCCATCTTGTTCTGGGTGGGTCCTAATGCCTTCTTGATGCTCTCGTACATTCCCCTGAGGTTACCAAAGTCAGCACTGGTCTGGATGCTGCTGCATAGCTCGAGCCAGTAGTTGCTGGCACAGTGCCTGGCCGTCTGCTGTACTGTTTTTCTGGCTGCTCTGAGCGCTTGCCAGGTATTCTGGCTTGGCAAACGTTTGTACTCCAGGAGCACAGCGCGCTTTTTTTTGATGGCTGGAATCATCTCATCGGAGTTAGCTTCGAACCAGTCATTTGTGTTTCTAGCTCTTCTTCCAAACACCAACAAGGCCGTGTTGTACATTGTATCCCTCAGATGCTGCCATCTGGATGTCACATCGGCATCCCCAGGGTTGCTGCGCAGATTCTCCTCGAGGGTCGCTCTGAACTTTTCAGCTCTCTCTGAGTTAGCCGTCTTTCTGGCATCGATGAGGGGCCAGTCAGTTTAGAGCAGTCAGTTTAGAGCAGTGCAGCTTCTTGGGAATCACCTTGAGTTTGGAGCAAACTAATGAGTGATCTGTATCGCAGTCAGCACTATGACAGCTGCATGTCAGAAGGACATTTTTGTGGTTATCATGTCTAGCGATGACCACGTCTAGTTGATGCCAGTGTTTTGAGCGTGGGTGTCTCCACGACACTCTGTCCTGTAGCTTGGTTTGGAAAAATGTGTTTGTGATGCACAGATTGTGGCACGTGCAAAGTTCGAGAAGACGCTGACCATTTTCATTCATTTTTCCCACAACAAAGTGGCCTAAGCAGGAAGGCCATGAGTCACAATTGGCTCCAACTCTCGCATTGAAATCACCCAGAATGTACAGTTGTTCACAAGCAGGTATTTGCGCTATGGCAGCACTAAGCACATCATAAAACTTGTCTTTTAGTTCCAGTGTGGCGTACAGGGTTGGGGCGTAAGCGCTGATCAGGTGGACAGGACTGGCACGAGTTTGAATTATGACCTGAAGGAGTCTTTGTGATCCACCCATGACTAATTCCACCATTTGTAGAAGGGTGTTTCTGATGGTGAAGCCAACACCATGCTCCCTGGGTTCTTCTCGGGCTTTACCCTGCCAGAAAAAGTTGTAGTCCTTTTCCTTTAGAGATCCCGAATCTACGAGACGTGTCTCTTGCAGAGCAGCAATGTCAACTTGGAGCCTCTTCAGTTCCTCATCGAAGACAGCGGTCTTTCGGGTGTCGCTGATGTCCTGAAGATCTTCAGTCAGACCTGTCAGCATGGTCCACACATTCCAGCAAGCAAGCTTAAAACTTTGATGGTTTCCTTTTCTTGTTGATTTTCTTATTGGTTTGCCTGGTGCTCAGCTTTCAGGTCACTTGTCAGGTTTGGGAACCTTAAGCCTCACGCACCCAGTGAGGCACGTGAACTGTGGCGGGACTGTACCCTATTGGCTGGGGGCTGCCCAGCTTGAGGCAGGCGGTGACTGTCCAGTGAGATGCGACGATCTCTCCCACCGTCAGAGGCACACCCTGGCGCTCGTTCTCTACGCCAATCGAGCAAGAGCTTATAACTGGTATCTGTTACTTCCCATGTTGGTTCAATGCTGTTAGCGATGCTGCAGTACCTCTCCAGGAGAGAGCTTGGGCAATTATTGGGCCCCTGGGCTGCCCAGACACCAGTGTTCCCCTCTCGGCTTTACTGATATAGTCCAAAGGAGAGGAAAACCTCTACGTCTGGTACCAGCTCAGCTGCAGGAGTTGCTGGGTCAATGCCAGAAGTTGGCACAGAACCGCCTTAGGACTCCCCTCCGGATTTTCTGTCAGGGTTTACTCCCTTAGCCTTGCTCCTTTCTGGGATAACCCACAAGGCAGTGGGGCATGGAGAACGTGGGTACGGTCCCACTACCTCTTGCACCTCCCTGGCGCCACATGTCCCCAAAGCTCCCCGTGACGACCACCTTGCCTCCCCAGGACCCTCCTCCCCATCCCTCCGCCTCTCATGGGCTACCATCACCCCCCAGATCCTTCCTCCCTGTCCCCTTTTCCCCCATCCAATCCCATGTCTCCTGACTGCACCACACTGCCCCCTATCAGTTCTCGTTGTCCCCAGGTCCCCCTTCCCCGGCCTCTCCGCACCTGGCCACATGCTGCTGCAGCCCCACATCCTCCAGGAAGGCGCCGATCTTGCAGCCCAGCTGCACCTGGGTCCCAGCCAAAGCTACCAACTCTTCATCTGGCTACGGCTGTCCCTGGAGCCCCACAGATCTGGTGTGGCACTTGCATGCAGGGAGCGCAGGACTGGGCCTGGAAGCCATGCAATCTGAGCCAGCACGGCGCAAGCAGCCTCTGTGGGTGGCGCAAGCTGCCATCCTCACAGCCATACCAGACGCCCCCAAACCACTTGCCCACCACAGACATCCCTCGATCTCACCCCCGCCACCCCCGGTCCTCATGCTGCAGCGGGTCCCTCAGCTCCAGCCAGCAGTTGGGGATGATGCTGCCTCTTACACCTGAAGTAGTAACTAGCTCCCTCTAAGCTCCCCCTCTAAACTCCTCTCAAAACTCCCTCCTGTTAGCAACCACCCTATTTGCATGCACCTGGTCGCATGCTCCCTGGTTGCTTGCCAGCAGGGCTTTAGAGCTCTGGCCTACCTGAGAGAGCCCCTTCCTCTGACTACCGCTCAGCAAATCGGCACGCAGCCTGAGCACATGGCCTTTCAAACAAACAAACAGACAGCACAGCACTCCAAACACCAAACAAACAGACAAACCCAGGCCCAGAACCCCCAAACCCAGGCACCCACACACTCCAGAGAGCCACTTACCCGAAGGTGCTGTAGTTTGCCCCCTCCTTCCCCAGGAGAGCCCCTCTCAAAACTCCCTCCTGTTAGCAACCACCCTGTTCGCATGCACCTGGTTCCATGCTCCCCCCCCGTATAGATGGAGATTAGATATGTATAATAAACAGAGCCTTTTCTGTATTTAAAAAAAAAGGAGCTGGTACTTAGCCTGTTCCCCACCTCCCATCTCCAGCCAATCCCATAGCTGGGGCTGCTGAGGTGCCAGTACTCAGTACCAGCAAGTATCACCACAATATCTAGATATGTAAAAATAAATATGTAATTTATGGTTCAATGCTCTCCCCATGAGCCAGGCACTCCCACCAACCCAATGCTGGCAACTCACTGGAGCCATCACCGCATTCTTCTCCCTCCAAGCAAGGGGGCACATGCACAGAGTGGAGGCAAGTACTCCCAGCACGTGACTCCATGCAGGAGCCACATTTCTTTCCTCAAAGCGCTGCATGCAGCTCAAGAACCACAGGTTGGCCACTCCTACTATAGTGGCTTTAATTCACCTTCATGGACTGGACTGCTCCAGAAGCTGAAGAGACTCAAAGCATAGCCCTGTTAGCCTACTTAGAGCTAGGGGTGTGATTGACAGTTCAAGCAAGCATACCCATGCCAGGTTTCATCAAGCTAGTATGTAAAAAATAGTAGTGTAACTGCAGCAGCGTACACAGCAACAATTGCTAGCTGCCGAGAGCACAAATACAGCTGTGGGTAAGTGCTGGGGCAGCTAGCCAACGCTACTGCTTGTAATACCATAGTTATACTACTGTACTAGTTTTAGCATGCTAGCTCAAGGGCAGTGCAAATATGTCCACATGAGCTACACCTTATCTCCAGCTCCAGGTGTAGACATAGCCTTAAAGCAGCCTCCAGAAACTACCCTGTGGGCCACAGTGCTTTTCCCCTCACACAAACTTGTAAGGAGGCAGGCAGGTGGCTATCTTTTGCAGTGTCTGTGCTGAGAGAATCCCCTCTCAGCTGGAACAGAGGCTTGTGGAACCCCTTTACATCTCTGCAGCAGCCAGTGAAAGTTTAACAACCTTGTGGATATTCCATGTATCTCTCTGGTACAGTTTTGTTTACTTATAGACAATGTATAAAGTCCTCTCTCTCCAAATATTGAGGGAATCAAGTAGCAGGAAATAAGTGATTTTGCTTACAACACAAAGTGCACACTTCTTGGCCTGCAAACTTGACCTCAAAAATCTTTTCATGGGTTTATTCTGTGGCTGGCCCTTTAAGGCTGTCACTCATACCCAGTCTGATCTCATTTTCTGAGTGTTCTCTGTTGCCTCCACACACACCTGGTCACATACACCCTGAACCCTTCACCCAACCCTCCTGCATTTTATTACATTTACTTGTAAACCATTGTTTAAAGCTTGAATGGCTTTTCAGTTTGACTATCCTGGCATCACTATTCATAAACATTTGTACAAACAACTTTTTGTACACAAAAACATTTAGGGTATAATTTCCTAAACCTTGGAAAGCTCAGTTCCTTGGTCAGGAAAATGAAACTTGTTGCCCTGTCCTTCCTTCTATATCCATATTAGTATCTTTTCATTGTCCCTCTCCAACTAGTGCTCCATACTCACTCCTCCATGCATATTTTGGAAAATGCTTACTTGAGGAATGGTAACAGAGAGGTAGCTGTGTCAGTCTGTACTCCAACAAAACAAAGCAGCAGAAATGTAGCACTTTAAAGACTAACAAACTGATTTATTCGGTGATGAGCTTTCATGGGACAGACCCCCGTCTTCAGATCTGTCCCACAGAAGCTCATCACCGAATAAATCATTTTGTTCGTACTTAGGGAATGGTTATTCCACATCCCTTAGACATATCTGCAAATGAATACGGACACTGTGTGTGATCAAGATTTATTGACCTTTGTTAGTCTTCATTTATATTTTCTTCAGATGTTTTAGTCATCCAACCAGAAAACAAAAGCAGTACTGTGGGAGGGAAATGACCAATCACACACCTTAAACAGACACTACTGCAATGAATGGTTTGTAAACATGTAGGCTGAAAATTGCTCATCCACCCTACTCTAGAAATACTAAGAAAAATAGAATACCTTATTTGTGCCAATCAGGATGGGCTCATCCATGGGGGGAAAAAAAACTGGGTCAAATCTGCAGGATAATTTATTTACAAAGCATTCAACCAGATGTACATAGACTATACGTGCCAATATGGACATTATAGGTTAAGTACCTCACCCAGATTGTCTACATTGACTCCCCCCAGAAGAAAGTCTGAACTCATCCTCAGAAACAGTTAAATTTGCTTAACTGACATTCAGATTTTCTCTCATTAAAGATCAAGAGTAGGCATCTTCCCCCCCGCCCCGATGTTTATATCTCCTGATCATATCTGAGAGTGCTCTCAGATGTATGACATCAAAGTCTGACTCTAAGGAACACAGATATTGAAAAGATGTACTTCAAAGACAGCAAGTGATTATTTTTACTTGTTTGTTGGCACCTTAGGTACTTAGTAATAGCACAGCATCTATGGATGTGTCAAAGCTGCTCTTAATGAGGATATACCAGGCAGAAAAGATAAGCAAAACTTTAAAATATATCTCAGAATTCCAAGACAGATATGCTGCAAACCCACCTATTACTACTGAGATAGATCAAATTATTTGAACAAGTGTTGCCAGGTCTTCCACTATGGACACTGCTAACAAGTCATGGGGAAAATGTGCCCCCCCAGTCCCAAACACCAATGGATCAGTGAGCAGACCCTGGACATCATGACATGACTCACTTAAATGGGAACAACAATATCAATGTCTCATTGTTTAAGTAACACAGCTTTACAGTGGAACTGTGAAATTTTCTGGGATAAAGAAGGCACTGAACCTGCTTTGTTTACAGGGGGCAACCAACCTCTGTTCCCTTGCCCTCTTCTTCCACTATCTAAACCCCATTAGGCACATCTCTAGTTCTTCTACTTCCTTCCAAGCAGCTTCAAATGCAAATTTAAGGCCTCAATCCTAATTTTCAAAGCAGCTATCAGGTCAACCCCCAGGTACGTGCCAGGAATGGCAGAGACAGGTATGATCCCCTGAGGGCAACACATTTAATAGACCAATATGGAAGAACCTCAGATCTGAGAGCAAAATATTCTCAGCTATGGAGCAGTCCCATGACAGTTTAGAGATTCACAAACTCATTAGGTCATAAGCATTCATGGTTAAAACCCACTTGAGAGCTCATGACCTAATACAGTTGTTAGTCTCTAAGGTGCCACAGGACTGACTGTGGTTTCTGAAGTTACAGATGGACCCAGCTCCCCCCTAAAATTTTCAGAGCAGATCACGGCAACCTAGGGCCTGACTGGACTGAAGAAATGAGGAACATTCTTCTAACAGAGAGGCCCCTCCCTGCTCCCTTCATTTTGCCACTGCTCCATCACCGCTCTGCCTCTCGCGCCCACTTCACCGCCCACCCCCATGATCACTGGTCCCCTCCCCTGCGGACGAAGAGCGGGGTCCCGCCCGAGCGGGGCTCTCCTTCGGGGAGCGCCTGGCAGATGCTCCACACCCCGGGCTGGGTGCGAAGGATGGGGCGGGGCGGGGCGGGGCGGGGACCGCAGGCGGCCCAGCTCAGAGCGATCCCCAATGGGCTGAAACGCGCTCACCCGGGGCGCCCCCAGCGCTCCTCGGAAGCGCCCGGCCACAGTGAGCGGCAGTGAATCGACTGTTACCGCGGTCCGTTACCCCTACGGGATCTCTTCCCCAGCTCGCCCAGGAGCCTTCCTGTGCTCCCCCCTAAGGCCGTTTGGCCCGGGGGTGGGGCCCACGATGAGCACGTGACGCGTTCCTCGTCCCGCCCTCTTCCCACGCATGCGCAGCGCACAGGCCTGCTCCAGCTGGTGGGCAAGTGGCCGAGCATTTCCGGGCTGGGCCGGGTCGGGCGGTGGGCATTGCGGCCGGTACCATGTCCTGCGCGCTGCTGCCCTTTTGCCACTTCCAGGACCTGGACGCGGCCAGGGACTTCCTGTGCCCGCATCTCCGCCAGGCCGGCGCCGCGGCGTGCAAGGAGAGCGGTGAGTGGTTGCGCCTGCACCCCTCAACTCAGCCGGGGCGGGCACAGACCTTCCCCGTCCCCGTCCCCTCCCCGCGGCCTGCCCCGGCTGGTGTGCGCACCTGTGCGGGGGGGGTGCGGTCTCCAGCGCGGGGTAGGACATCGCCTGCCCCCTGGCCGTGGGGGCCGGGCCTGTCCTCGCTGAGTGCGGGGCGCTGGGTTTTACTGAAACGGGAGGAAGCTGTGGAGGGTTTGCCGTCTCGGGGTTTGCTAACAGATCTATGGTATAATGCAACGTTTCCCCTTTGCTTCCTGTTATTTCCACTGGTTAAAAATCTGACGGCTTGGTGGCGCCTATGGAAAGCCTGAAGGAAAGGCGATGAGTGCAGCGGGGGAGCTCAACCGTACACGTCTACAGTGCGGCAGCAGGGCTTGGCTTAGCTTTGCTTCACTTACACACAGAGCCCAGCGAAATAGCCAGCGTCATCTTCAAACGCCCTCCTCATTTAATGAGTACTAAACATGAAGGGGAAAAGCAGAAACCCATGTTGGGAGATTTGGGGCAGTTCAGTTCTGCCATTATGGCAGTTCAGTTTGTTAGCCCTCCTTGCAAATATTGTTTCTGCTTGAGCCACTGCTGAAGAATAGGTCACTTGTGCTTTAGATGTAATTTTATTCTTTGATATGCTCTTAAGCATGCTTTTTTGTACAGAATCCCATATGCCTGCCAATTTACACGGAAAGAAATAAACGTAACCGAGTGTAAGAAGTAATAGTTTGCTACTGTGAAAAGTGAACTACTGTAATTGAGTTAAAATTATAGTACAAATTACAATCTTAGATTTTTTCCCCCCCACTTCTCTCAAATTACTAAAACTTTCTTTCCAGGGAGCTTTAATTTTACATTCATCTAATTTAGATCCTGATCCTGCAATTCTTTATGCATGGATGGAGTGCTGTGTCCACATAGAACTTTCAGGTTCAGAGTGATCACAATAGTTTCTACATGTGACAAATTCTAGGTTCAGTTTCTTAACATTTAGTTTGTTTCTCAAGGAATAAGCTCCTATTAAAGTCAATGGGAGTCTTTCACACTTAGTGCTTAGAGCAGGAGTGGCCAATTTTTTCTCATCGGGAGTCACATGACAATTCTTTTATATGTTCTGGGGGGCCAAGCACAAAATAGCCCCAAACCTGCCCCCACCCCAACCCTCAGATTATCCCCTCTCAGCCCCATTCCCATTGCCAGTCTTAACTCCTCTCAGCCCCAAACCCAGGATTAATTTACCTCAGACATGAGCTCTGCACACTGCTGCTGACCCCGGCTGCTCCTTTGCCATGGCCACCTCCTCAGAGTATCTGTGTGGCTCCTTGAGCTCTCCTATTCCCTTTCCCCACCTGCAGTGTGGGTGGCTCCCTGCCCTGTCTCACTGAAATAATGGAACTCAATTTAATGGGTTTGACAGGTGGATCCCTTCAGCTCCCTGTTAAACCAATTTAATTGAGTTCCATTGTTTCAGCATGGCAGGGCAGGGAGCCAGAGGTGGAGTCACCAGCAACTTCCAGAGCCGTAAATGGCTCCTTGAAGAGCCATGTGCCTCCAGAGCTGCAGGTTTCTGCCCCACACCTCACAGCCAGCTATCAAAATGGTACTGATGCCAGCTTTGCAGGCCAGATGAAAAGGCTTTGTGGGCTGGATTCTGGCCCCAGGGCCACGTGTTGGCCACCCCTGTGCTGTACAAAAAACTAAAAGACGGTCACTGACCCAAACAGGTTACAGACAATGTAGAAGATGAATCAAAAGATGGCTACAGACAGGCATGGATTGCATGGAAACAACAAGGCAATATTGGTCAGCGTAGTAGGTAGTGGCCTTAGTGAAGCAGTGGTCTAACTGTTGTCAAGTTTTTAGTAATCATCCTGGCAAAGGAAAATTTAAAGGATACTGAGATAGCTTTACAGACATTTATGGAGAGCTTCCCTTAAGTATAAAGGTAGCATGGGAAAGAGCACATGGATGCTTTTTTAAAGACTGAACAAGTGGTTGATAGAGGCTTATCTCATTGGCCTGTTGGCAGTGGAAGTCAATATCTCACCAGAGAATAAGGAAAAGTAGGTCAGGGCCTTGAGAGCAAAGACAATTAGGTTTTATCTGATGTGTTAGAAAAGTCACCAGTGGAGGGACGCAAAGAGAAAGGGGTGATGTGGTCAAAGTGAGGGGCTAGGAAAAGGATTTTGTAGCTGATTTTGAATGGGTATGTAGGGGGCAAAATAGCATTTGTTAGGACTAGAGAAAAGGATGTTGAAGTAATTGAGATGGTGAAATCATGGATGAGATCTTGTGCTGTGTGGATGGATAGGAAATGTCTTATTTTATAGGTGTTTTGCAGAAAGACTCCACAAGACTTAAAATAACCTGTGTATGAGAACCTAGAGAAAAGTCTGAGCAATTGTGCCTAGGGTATGGACCTGAGTGACAGACAAGTAGGATGTTGGTGTGGTCTGTAGTGACTACAAAGGAGATGAAGGAGAAGGTATATGTGGGTAAGAAGAGGAGGTTTGTTTTTATCATATTGAATCTGAGCTCCGTCCCAGCACAAACATTGCATCTCATAGAAGTAGAAGGGACCTCACGAGATCATTGAGTCTAGTCCCTCTTGGCAGGACCAAACACCCCGCCCCCACTTTTTTTTTGCCCCACATTCCTAAATGGCCCCTGAAGACTGAACTCACAACCCTGGGTTTTAGCAGTGGCTGTCCTGTGGATGGAATGGTCCCCAGTATTGATGGAGGCTCACGGGGCCTAGGATGGCCCCAAGGGATAGCCTGGGGAGTGGGGAAGCATAAAGAAGCAGAAGAGGTTTCTTCTGCACTCACTGCACAACAAGAGCTCAGAAAGCAGAATGACACATGCAGCAGCCTGCATCGCTCTCCTCCCAGCTGGGTTGCTCCACTTCACTGTGGTGGCAGGAAGCAGAGTGCCCCTGCCCCAGCCCACTGCACTCCACTCCCTTGAGCAATGCAGGGCTTGGGAAAGCACAGTGACTGGTCTGGGAGATAGTGGTGGAGCGAAGAGTCTGCCAGGTTGCTCAGCTTCCTGGGCTCCTGCTGCCATGGTGAGTGTGTGTGTGTGGGGTGGGGGAGGGCACTCTTACTGCTGCCCTGTGTCAGATCCTCTGCCACCAGCTCATCCCTTGAGTCACATAGTTCCAGGGAGGGAACTTCAGGGAAGGGTTGGAGTGGGCAGAAAGAGGTAGGATGGGGGTGAAGTGGGAGTGGCCATGGAGCAGAGGTGTGGCCGCAGAAGGGGGGTTGCCATGGGCCCTGCACCCTCCTAGGGATGGCCCTGGGTATAGAAGTGGCTGAAGAATAGAGCCCAGGTGGTAAATGAGCAACTAGAGAGGAAAATCTGGGGAGGATAAAGACGGCTATAAGCAAGGGGTAAAGTATGGTGACTAGCCTTTTGTCAAAGGTGGAAGATGGATGGCAGGAGGTAAATTGCTTGATCATTGTCTTCAGTTCACCTCCCCTGGGGCACCTGGCATTGGCTACTGTCGGCAGACAGGATACTGGGCTGGATGGACCTTTGGTCTGACCCGGTATGGCTGTTCTTCTGTTCTAAGAAAGGGAATATGGGTAGCTGACAGGTCAAGGAGCATGAGGATAGGGCACTCATTCTGAGCTTTAGCTTTGATGGGATAGTTAGAGAATGGAGAGAGTCATATCACTGGAGTTTAAGTGATTGAAAACTGGATTGAAGCTAGTCTAGAATGGAACTGGAGGAGAGGACCTGGAACCAGTAATTGTGAACAATGAGTTTAGAGATGAAAAGAAGGAGGCGGGTAGTTGGAGGGGAAAGGATGGTAAAGCGTGGAGCTTTTAAGATGCGAGAGATGAACGCTTGCCCTTGTTTCAAGGGACCGAGCCAGGGGATCAGCAGATAAAGAGGGCTGAAAACTGTGGCTTGGCCAGTGCTTGCTAATTTTATTTTATAAAGGTTATGTAGAAAGCAGTTCAGATGAGAGATTAAACCTGAAGACTTTTGGGGCGGGGGGGAAATCAGGAAGCTTACATCTGTAATAGGGAAAACATTAAATCTAAAATACAGGAATTGAGAAAAGGATGCAAAGTACACTTTGGACTAGCATCACTCAAGAAGGCGTGTAGGGGCATGTCTTTTTGAGTCACAAGAGCAGGAATGGTGTTCCTATCCTCTGTTAGAAGCTGGGAATGGGCAACAGTGGGTGGATCACTTGATGATTGCCTGTTCTGTTCATTCCTTCAGGAGCATCTGGCACTGGCCACTGTTGGAAAACAGGTTACTAGACTAGATGGACCTTTGGTCTGACCCAGTATGTCAGTTCTTATGTTCTCCTGGCTATTAACCAAGATCCCCCTGCAGCTGCCACTGAGAAACCCATACCAAGAGTAGCAACTGATTGACTATATAATGGAAACTGATCATATATGAAATACTGTCAGGTGTACAACTTAACGAGTGAGAAGTATTTTGTCTGATCTCTTTTTGTAAATATATATGTAAAGACAAAAATATGAAGAGGTGTATGTTGCCTATCTTTAACAATTAGGAGGCCAGGCTCTTCTCAGTCAGCTCCTGAATGACTTAGGAAAAAAAGTTGAATTGATAAATGATGGAGAAAAAGCTGGCAGCTGATGGCATGGTGAATTGATACAGCTTTTCATTCTTTCCTTTATTACACCTTTCACTTCCCCCCCCTCCCCAGCTTTATCCTCCTTCATTTCTTTTACTGGTAAATAAAGTGGTTTGTCACATAGTGGTCACATAGTTACTCATTTTTATCTTTGATCAAATGGTAGCTTGCCTGTAAGCTTTGGATCTTTATTACTCTCAATGGGAAAAACTCCTAGACGGCAAGTTGGAAGAACTACTGTTGTGCCATTTTTCTTTTACTCCCTCCAAGCCTTTATATCTGGTAGGGTTATTTTTGTACAAAATGGTAATATTCAAAAAGGGCATGAGTAAAGAGGCATAGAATAGATTCTTGTTTGCCGTGCTTTCAATTCAGGGAAGTGTTTAAGTGAGTGCTTGCATCAAATTCTTCATAAATTTAACATATATGTAAGTACTTTTAAGTTAGTGTCTCCACATGATAAATGAAGGTGTGATCTCTGCTGCGGACCTTCAGGATGCATCAGGCCTTCACTCAAATGAGTGTTTGAAATAGGAACAAAAGAAGAGAAATGCAAAATATCCCACAAGGAGGAATGGAATGATATAAACCAGTGTTTCCCAAACTAATTTGACCATGGAATACTTTTGGCTTGGAATATATTGATGGAACACATACATGCAGGCCGCGGTGGGTGGGCGGGCGGGCGGGCGGAGGGTCTAATTCCAAAAAATTGCTGCACGTTATGCTCAAAAGTAGATTTAAAAGAGTTAGGGTTTTTTAGATGACTTTTATTTTACAAAGAACAAAAACCAACAGGAGAAAATCATCTCAAAGAACAACTAATGTCCTTCTGATAGGATGGTTAGCAAACCCTATAATTAAGTACAAAAATTAAGTAAAAACCCCAAACAAAACATCAGTGTAACAGGCAAAATAAGGATGATTAGTATCATTCTTTCACACAAAAATAGATATAAAATTGTTCAAAAAAAGGACAGTCCTTTCTTAAAGCTAAAAAAAAAATTATGAAGAAATGCAAAACAAATGAGGTTTGGAAAATATTCTTAAACTGCATTTTTACAGATGTTATTTTCTACAGAAAATTACTGGAAAATGAAAAATAAGACAGTTTTTTAAATGGATGGTGTTCTTTCATCTTTTGATCACAAATCCACCTAATATGCTAGAGAGTTGAATCCTCATATCAGGTGCAGCATCACGTGCTTCTGAACATGACTTGTGCTGAAACAATCTGAATTGACTCCAGTTAATTTGGCGCTAGTTGCATAATGACAACTATACATAGTATGAATGTGTTTATAAATATTAATATACTTACAATCGAAATACTATTTAAATACCTTTGTATTTTGATACACATACAATTTCATATTTAATATTTTAGAAGAAAAAATATCTCAAGCATCAAAATATTTTCATTGAACACCTATTGATATCACATGGAACACCAGTGTTCCACGGAACGCGGTTTGGGAAACACTGATCTAAACACACATTTGTGTAATGGTCTTTCTGAAGCCCTGACAAAACTGCCCGCAGAAGAAAAAACAAAGGGGGAAGCGGGGCTCCAAAATGAAGATTGTATTATTTAATCATAGTCCAGTGCTTACTAGTTCTTAACTAGACATAGAGTACAGCATGTTTTAAAATAGACACTGACAACCTGTTACGGTTCTGAAGCTTGTTTTCATTTTATAAAAGCGAAGCCTTTGCAGGATCCTAGGAGTGTACTGTGTAATACAGTAAATTCTTTCATATCTGGCAGCCCCGGGACCAGGAGGCTGCTGGATATTCAAATATTCTGGATAATAGAGAGGTATACCTAGCAATGCATAACACTAAAGAAAAACAAGGTTAGCTATTAAGAAACAAAATATGTATGCAGAGTAATTTATTGACCAACAACAGTAATACTGTACACTGTAAACTTGTATTTGCTGTATTTATTTTTATTTACTTTCACTATACTAATAGTAAAGTTAACTAAACTTTACTTACGGTTAAAATGCCAGTTATTTGTGAGTTCTGGATGATAGCATGTCAGCTATGAAAGAGTTTACTCTAGGTGCATTCACAAATGCAAAAAACTCACTAGACACTTTAACAGTGCATTACAAAATAATTTCAGTTGTCAACCCAGATTATGTATGAACTTATTATAGGCTCAGGAAGCTATCTATTGCATTGAATGTATCCTCCTTTACCGTAAAGTTTTGGGTCTATGTGGATTAATGGCGTTACTTACATGTAAGTATTCAGTTAGCCTAATAGGCAAAAAGATGCACATCTGCAGTAGAAGTTTTTCATTCTTTTCTGTGTGGACTCTGGATGTTTAGCTTGCTGAGTAGTAGGCAGACTGCTTATTAGTCTTGATTGATTTAGCTGGTTGGCTGCTACCACCCCCCGCCTTTTTTTTTTTTTGCAAGAATCTTTACTCTGATTTCCAAGTTTCAATACTTTCATATATCTGAAACCCTTTCCTCTTCTCTCTTCCATTGCGGTTCTTACCAGCTAGCAGAAAAAAATGCTTGCTGTTACAGCATTAAACACATGAACAGTCAACAATAACTTTTTGAAGCATTACAAGACAAATTCTGTGCAGCACCACCAACGTGCCCCCCCGCCCTTTTTCCTTAAACTTAATCCGCATGAGGATAAGTGCCAAGAAAGTACTATAAAATATAGGAAAAGTCCTACTGCTTACTAACTCAAAATTGTGGGTTTTCCTGTCTGTTTTCTTTTCTCTCAGGATTTATTTTTCTCATCCCATTGTTTACACCTTTCTATTCTAATTCTCTTTTTATTTAAATTCATGCTGTTACTCGGCTCCTTCCCCTTCTACACTAGAACTGGAGTTATGCCTTGTCTCTTATTTTTAATCTGTTCCTAATTTTTTCCTCACTCATGGTGCAGATTGGGAACGCTGCGAGTAGTAGCAGCATATGCATTAGAAGGGTTTGCATGTTTGTGTTTGTGGGGGAGGGCAAGAGGAGACCTCATGAGTAGGAACCTGGAGCAAAAACAATTTAAAAACAGATTAGGGTGAGACATTTGTGAATTGGAATTCATATTCAAATTCAACACATTAACACATGGTATGAACAGAGACATCAACTACCTCATACGTTACAAAGACTGCTCGTAATTATCTCAGGTAGGACCCCTCCACCCCTCATCCCACTCTTACGTATTTGATTTCTCAGGGGTTTTTTTTGTGTGTGTGGAGGGGGGGCAGGTCCTCTGTACTTATAAATGACAGTCTGTATTGGAAATGAGATTGATCTGATGAAGTGGGTCTGTCCCATGAAACCTCATCACCAAATAAATTATTTTGTTAGACTTCAAGCCGCTACATTTCTTCTGTTTTGTTTTGTCTCGCAATATGTTTCTTTCCTGACATGAAGAACTCTTAAATTAGTTTGGTTGCTTTGAGATCATGTCCATGGGTACTGATTCGATAATCGTCCTTGCTATGTGGATGTCTGTGTGTTAAGAATTGTTTTGAGATGGTCTCGCTTAGGGCAGTGGACCGCTTTTAGTAATGACTTCTGATTGCTGCTAACTTTGCCAGTATTTGAACTAGTGACTTAAAGGTGAATGTTTTCGTATTCCCCCTTTAACCAGTCACTTGAGAAGCTGCCCCTAAGTTTTGTTTGCACATATGTTACTCTGAAATCAGGGTTTTTATTTCTATTACATTTTGCATTTCATTGGCACTTCAACATAGCCTAAGGTCACAAAGAACTTTACAAGTACAGGCTGAACCTCTCTTGTAAAGCACCCCAGGGACCTGACCAATGGCAAATGAGAGAATTTGCTGGACCACAGGAAGCTGATATTGTCTAACACGTTATCAACACTTCCACTGCTTACTGGGCTCTTAGAAGACAAGTAGGAGTAAATTACAGCCAAGTAAACAGCAAGGAATACTGAAAAACATGGGAAACTTGGCCACACCCATGATAAGCAGTTGTCTGGCTAACTAAAATCATGCTGGATGAAGAATGTTGCTGGAGGAGAGAGTCGCAGATTAGAGAGGTTCAACCTTTACTAATTAACTCTTATAATAGACTGAACGATAGGAGAGAAATATTTGTGTCCCCATTTTTTAGATGGGTAAAATGAAGTAGACAGAGTGACTTTCCCAAGTCACACTTAATAAATGACAGAGCTTATGACTGACTTCAGGAGTCATAAATTGCAGGTCCCTGCTCTAACTACTGGATGGCTGCCTTCTAAGCACTTCCCCATGAGAAACTCTAAAATTGTAGGTAGGAGCTGGTTTTATGAATTTCTTTCAGTTACCAGCAACGAAGGGTCCTGTGGCACCTTATAGACTAACAGAAAAGTTTTGAGCGTGAGCTTTCGTGAGCGCAGACTCACTTCATCAGATGCTGGTCTTGGAAATCTGCAGGGCCAGGTATAAATAAGCCAGAGCAAGGGTGGGGATAACAAGGTTAGCTCAGTCAGCAAGGGTGCGGCTTACTACCAGCAGTTGATCTAGAGGTGTGAACACCAAGGGAGGGGAAGCTGCTTCTGTATTTAGCCAGCCATTCGCAGTCTTTGAGCCAGAGCTGAGGGCGTCAAATTTGCAGATGAATTGTAGCTCAGAAATTTCTCTTTGGAGTCTGGTCCTGAAATTTCTTTGCTGTAGGATAGCTACTTTTAAGTCTGCTACTGTGTGGCCTGGGAGATTGAAGTGCTCTCCTACGGGTTTTTGTATATTGCCATTTCTGATATCTGATTTGTGTGCGTTTATTCTTTTACGTAGAGACTGTCCAGTTTGTCCGATGTATATAGCAGAGGGGCATTGCTGGCACATGATGGCATAAATGATATTAGTAGATGTGCAGCTGACTGAACCCACGATGGTGTGGCTGATCTGGTTAGGTCCTGTAATGGTGTTGCTGGTGTAGATATGTGGGCAGAGTTGGCAAAGAGGTTTGTTGCATGGATGGGTCCCTGAGTTAGAGTGACTGTGGTCCGGTGTATAGTTGCTGGTTAGGATTAGCTTCAGGTTGGCAGGCTGTCTGTGGGCAAGGACTGGTCTGCCTCCCAAGGCCTGTGAAAGTGGGGGATCATTGTCCAGGATGGGTTGTAAATCCCTGATGATGCACTGTAGAGGTTTTAGCTGAGGACTGCAGGTGGTGGCTAGTGGTGTTCTGTTGGTTTCTCTCTTCGGCTTGTCCTGTAGTAAGAGGCTTCGTGGCACACCGGACCATAGTCACTCTAACTCAGGGACCCATCCATGCAATAAACCTCGTTGCCAGCTCTGCCCCCATATCTACACCAGCAACACCATTACAGGACCTAACCAGATCAGCCACACCATCGTGGGTTCATTCAGCTGCACATCTACTAATATCATTTATGCCATCATGTGCCAGCAATGCCCCTCTGCTATATACATCGGACAAACTGGACAGTCTCTACGTAAAAGAATAAATGCACACAAATCAGATATCAGAAATGGCAATATACAAAAACCCGTAGGAGAGCACTTCAATCTCCCAGGCCACACAGTAGCAGACTTAAAAGTAGCTATCCTACAGCAAAGAAATTTCAGGACCAGACTCCAAAGAGAAATTTCTGAGCTACAATTCATCTGCAAATTCGATGTCCTCAGCTCTGGCTTAAACAAAGACTGCGAATGGCTGGCTAAATACAGAAGCAGCTTCCCCTCCCTTGGTGTTCACACCTCCAGATCAACTGCTGGTAGTATACCTCACCCTTGCTGACAGAGCTAACCTTGTTATCCCCACCCTTGCTCTGGCTTATTTATACCTGGCCCTGCAGATTTCCAAGACCAGCATCTGATGAAGTGAGTCTGTGCTCACGAAAGCTCACGCTCAAAACTTTTCTGTTAGTCTATAAGGTGCCACAGGACCCTTCGTTGTTGTTACAGATCCAGACTAACACGGCTACCCCTCCGATACTTTCAGTTACCAGTCATCCTTTGTACATCTTCTCTACCAAACTAAAATTAAGAAATTAACTTTACTTCCCATCTTCTCTGATCTTCCCTTTTCTACCAGGGTCCAAATGTATAGGAATAACACAGTAGGCCCTACTGATGGGAAAGTGGTAATTTAGAATCAAATATTGTAAAACAAAACAACAACTTAACTGAATTAAACTGCACCATAGAGTCTCTGTAGATATTATTCAAGCTTGCAAATTCTAAGAATAAAGTAATAGTGATATATGGACCAGGGTGGTGACTATGAAATGCTCTGGGAGATCAGAGAGAGAACTCAATAAGAGTGATAATAAATAATTAATAAAGAGGGAATTTCAACTATCCCCATAGTGACTGAGTATATAGAACTTCAGGATGAAATGTAGAAATAGTTTGATACCATGAATGCCTGCTAGTCCTGGGATCACAGATGGAAGAGGTAATTCCTGTATTCCACGTCGGGCTAACTCAAGATCTGGTTCAAGAGGTGAATATAGCTAGAGCATTTGCTAACCATAATCTCATAATGTAGTTACACTTAAATTCTTTGGGGTGAGGAGTGGCAAAGAAGCACACAACAGTAGTATTTAACTTCGGAAAGGGATACTGCACAGAAATGAGAAAGCTAGTTAAAGGCAAATTAAAAGGTAGTCCCAAAACTCAAATGCCTGTAAAAATGGGAAATATTTATGAACAGCTTAGTGGAGGCTCAAATTAAATGTATACCTCAAACACAAAAAATGAGGATCAAAAAGTGCCGCCATAGCACCTAAACAGGATAAAAGAAGCCATTAAGGAAAAAAGGACATCTTTTTAAAATTTGGAAGTTAAATTCTCCTGAGGAAAACAGAAAGATGCATGAACTCTAGCAAGTGAAGCGTAAAAATATAACTAGACAGGCCAAGAAAGCATTTGTAGAAAAACTAGTTAGATTAACAAACTAATATTGAAATTTTGCAAAGAATGTTAGAAGCAAGAAACCGGCCAAACAATCACAGCTCAATCTATGGGAGCAATTTAAAAAAAAAAACTATAACAATATGTTAAGAACCCATTGGGATGGAGTTGGTAGAGAATATAATAGCTCTGTCTAAATCCACGGCACTCTTGACACGTTGAATACTGTGTGCAGTTTTGGTCACCCCCTTTCAGAAAATACGTATATGACTTGGAAAAGGTACAGAGAGGCTAAAAAAATTTGGCTTTTTCAGCTTGGAAAAAGAGACAACTTAGGTTACATCCACAATGCACTTTCATTGTTAAAACTTCTGTTGCCCATGGATGAGAAAATGGAGATGTTTTAGTGGTAAAAAGTGCCATTGTGTACAGTGTTTTGTCAGCAGAAGATGGTCTTATGGCAACAAAGCTACCATGCCTTTCTCACAATGGTTTTATTTTGTCACCAGGGTCTCTCTCCCAGCGACAAAGAGCGGCTACGCTGTGCACCTTACGGTGGCGCAGTTACGCTGTTGTAAGGTGTGCAGCACAGACATAGCTGAAGAGAGGATATGTCAGCTCTGTAAAATCATGAATGGTGTAGAGAATGTGAAGAAGAAGGTGTTACTTACTCTTTCCCATAATACAAGAACGATGAGTCACCCAATGAAAGCAATCGGCAGCAGGTTTAAAACAAACAAAAGGAAGTATTTCTTCACACAACATGACCACGTCTACACTACCGTGATCTTTTGAAAGATAATCTTCTGGAAGATCTTCTTTTGAAACAGCGCATCCATACTCAAAAAAGCAGATAAAAAGATTGTTCCACTCTTTTGATAGAGAGCATCCACACTGGTCTCGTTCTTTTGAAAGATGGGGTAGTGATCAGAATATCTGGTGCCATGAGGACTGCTCTTCCGAAAAAAGGGCCCATGGTGCATCTACATACACTTTTTTTTTTGTTTGTTTTTAAAAAAAAAAAAAAAAGCTTTTGAAAGAAGGTGCTCTTCCTGATCCGGGAGCAGAAGAGGGCATCTGGAAGAAGAACCCCATCCTTTTGATTTCTGCTTGAAAGAGTGCATTTTGTGTGGGGATGCTCTGTATGTTCTTTAGAAAAAGGGCCTGATTTTCTTAAAGAACTTGCTAGTGTAGATGTGGCTCACATGATCTGCCTGTGGAGCTCTTCCAGTGGATGTTATGAAGGCCAAAGCTATACTGAAGATCAAAATAGAACAAGATAAGTTCATGGAGCATAGGTCCATCAGTGGCTACCCTGTTAATGTCCCTGACCTCTGACTACCAGAAATTTGGAGTGGACAGTTATGGATGGCCCCTTCAGTGTCACATTCAACTTGTCTGATACAGTGTCCTCATTTAGTGAAGGCAGTTTTAGGTGTGTTTAGCTTTAACCTGGATTTTTTTGTTTTTCTCAGAGTAAATTCTGCGGTATCTGAGTGCCTGACTTGGTGTGTCTTGGGTATTTGGTTCTGTGGTAGTGTGGTGATCTATTTTTGTGTAGAGTTGATGTATGTATTGTAGGCTTCCATTGTTGAAGCTGACGGTAATTATCTGGGTGTGGTGTTTTTCTTGCATCTGCTTAGGCAGTAAATGTTGCTGTTCCATCTGGGTTCCTCTTTATGTTAGAGTTGCCATTTTAAATGGCAAAAATGAGGTATCTTTCACTGTTTGCAGTGTTGGTCCAAGTATATGAGAAGAGCGAAAGCCTTCCCATTGGACTGCACATGCCTACTTGTCACCAGTCACCCTACTCTAGAGCCTATATGGGGTATCATCAAAAAATCTTCATCGGGCCCAAATCCTGAAAATAGTTTTTTTTCTGAACCCTCTTTTCTGGCCTTCAGATAACTCCCCAGTCTTGCCAAACTCATAATCAGAAGCAAGCACCCCACATACCAGGACACCAAAGCAGAATTAGATTGTTCCGGAAAAAACAAATGTAAAGCTACAGACACATCTCTCCTGTTCCAAATCCTGTGTTTAGAGCACATTTTTAATCTTGCATTTAGAAATATTATTTATGAAATGTTAAAAGTAAATACAAATACTACTTTCATTAAAAATACAATATGGTACATTTTACATTTCAGGATCCATGTATTGGTTGCCTTTAGTCTTAGTTGTACCTAGCCAATGATAGGTCTGATACAAAGTGTGATGCATAAGAAGAAAACAACTTTATTATTTTTTCCTTTGTCTGTGCTGTAGTTCATGATTTTTAATTGTTTTATTTAAAGTAGATAAATCACAAAACTGGGAAGATGATGGCTGGGGAGCCTGGGATGAAGCAGAAATACAAGAACCTGTAAGTCTGTATGCATTCTCTTTTTATCATCGAGGCTTTTGTCTTTTCTCAGTGAATCTTTTCTCTTGGTTTTAATTTAAATAGCTTTCATGTAGCCAAGAAGGCTCTTGTCTGATGAGACTGTAAATACTATTTGTATGTTTATAACTTTCCTTTATAACTGAGTTTTTAAAATTAATTAGTCACTACGTAGTTATAGAGGCATGAGCCTCAGGTAATTTGGTCCTCTTATGCCCAAAAGTACTTTTGTTGCACTGCTCAGGGAGCTGTAATTATTTTTTTCTTCAAATTAGACAATTCTTCAAAGAGAACTCTGCTAGAAGCGTACCTTTTAGTGTTTCTGGCCAAACAATTAAACAAAACTTTCTGAATTTTTATTTACATTTGTTTTGATTTGCTTGTGATTCCAGATTATGCTCTTCCAAAAGGAAGTTCCATTAACAAACAATCTGGTCAGTTTGCCTTATGCGATTAATTCTTACCTATGGGCTGCAGTTACATCAGTTAGCTCAGTTATTACTGAGGGCCAGAGGAGGGCAGTGTGTACAGAGACTTCGTGGTAGGGGTGGCTTCTGGAAGAACTCTGGAGCTGGGAGGAGATGGATGTTACTTCCTAGGAAATTAAATTCCAGTGAAATCTCCAAAGGGCAAGTGACTGGCAGTAGAAGAAGAAGGGAATTGAGCTGATCATGGCCAGAGATGACTGGATGGAGTGCATGCCCATCCTTTTCCTCCCTTGGCTGCCTTCTTGAAATCTTCCTCTCTTCACTCACCAGCTTGCCCTCCTGACTTCAGTGCTCTACTTGTAACTTGTGCTTGAATACTACCTGGCACTCCTTGATAATTGGGGGCTGCTCATGCCAATATTAATCCTCCTTCTGTAGGCCTCATCCCTCTTCTCCATAACTTCCGAGTGGTTCACCTGTTTTGTCAGTTTTTGATCTTCTTCATTATAGAAAGTGTAATCAGGTATCAGATTCTTGTCAGCTGCTCTTTATCACAACTGTAGGTACTCGACCCAACTTCCCAGTAATATCTTATACCTGAGTGTATCTACAGTGCAAAGAAAAAACACAACACTCAGTCTCAGAGCCTGGGTCGGTTGGAGTTGAAATCATACGGCTTTAGGGTGAAAAGCTGCATGGCACTTATGGTTGTAGAATTAAATTATTTTTCTTCTACTGTGCCTGTACAGCATTTCCACAGTAGAGAGAGTTCATAAATCATCCCATTCTTGTCGCTATTTAACTCCTCTAACAAAGGTCCCAGTTTTCTGGTCAGTTGAGTCTGTATGTCAGGAGATCTGGGGTTTTTTTCCCTTCCCCTCCTCCCCCCACACCCAAACATTTTGAAACAATGTGTTTTCTACTGGCTACATTAGAAAGTAATAAAAACCAGGGCTGTTGGTTAATAACGCTGCTAAACACTACACTACCAATGGAAATTTATTAAATATTTTGGATGCTTTTCTACATTTTCATTTACAACACAGAATATAAAATGTCCACTGCTCACTTTATATTATTTTTATTACAAATGTTTGAACTGTAGAAATGATAAAAGGAGTAACATTTTTCAGTTCACTTCAGATGAGTGGTGTGGAGTGATTTCTGTGTGTGAAAGTGCAACTTATAAATGTAGATTGCTACATAACTGCACTCAAAAACAAAATGCAAAACTGTAGAGCCCGTGAGTCCACTCAGTCCTACTTCTTCAACCATCTGCAAAGATAAAAAAGTTTGTTTACATTTGCTGCAGATAATGCTGCCTGCTTCTTTAGGGTGTTACCTGAAAATGAGAACAGGTGCTCTCACATGACGTTTTTGTAGCAGGCATCACATAATAGTCACCTGACATATATGCTAAACTTTCACATGCTCTGTTGTGCTTCAGCCAGCATCTCAGAGGACATGTTTCCACACTGATGATACTCATGTAACAAAACAAAAAAAAAATTAATTTAATTTGTGACTCAAGCCTTGGAGAAGAATTGTATGTTTTCCATTGTCATTTCACATTACAGCAGTCTGAGGTGGTGGTAACCAAGCACAAGTTCATTTTAACAACATGTTCGAGAAAATGCAAAGAAAGCACCAATGTGAGATTTCTAAAGATAGCTACAGGACTTTACCCAAAGTTTGAGAATCTGAAACGCCTTCTAAAAGCTGAGGGAGAAGGTATATAACATGCTTTCAGAAGTCTTAAAAGAGTAATACTTTCATGTGGAAACTACAGAACCTGTACCTTCTTCTGGTGACATCTGACTCAGATGATAATGAATACATGTTGGTATGCACTGCTTTGGATGGTTATTGAGTAGAACTCATTAGCAGCATGGATGCATGTCCTTTGGAATGGAGGTTGAAGTATTAAAGGGACGCATGACTTGTTAGCACACCTGGCATGTAAATATGTGATGTTGTCTACAACAATGCCATGCATGTGCCTGTTTTCACTTTCAGGTGACCTTATAAACAAAACTGGGCAGCATTATTTCCTGCAAATATGAACAATTTGGTTTTCTGAGTGGACAAGAAGTAGGATAGTGTAGACTTGTAGGTTCTAGTGGTTTACATTGCTTTATTTTTGAAATGTAGGTTTTCTAATACATAAGTTTATATTTGTAAGTTCAACTTTCATGTTAGAGATTGTACTGCAGTACTCGTATTAAATGATTTGAAAAATACTGTTTCTTTTATTTTGACAGTTAAAATATTTGTAATTAAAAATATGCCGTGAGCACACTTTACACTTTGTAGTCTGTGTTGTAATTTGAAATCAGTATATTTGAAAATGGAAAAACAACCAAATATTTCAATATTTTATTATGCTTAACAGTGAGATTGTGTGATTGTTTTTAATCTTTTGATAGCCGTGATAAAGCAAATGCCTTCTGTGAACTCTGAACATCCTAAGTAGATGTAAGTTCAGTAAGTGGGTGTGATTAAAAGAAATTGGACAATTCTTAACATATGAAGATTGATATTACAAAACTTTGGGGAAAATCTGAGATCTCGTTCTAGACTGATATTTTTTCAGTTTGACGGAGCTGTCTTACTTGGGGTGAGGAGGAAGTTTTTCATGCAAATGTGAAACTTAATACATTCAAAAACATGTTTCAGCTGCTCAAAAGTATATGAACAACTTCAGTTACAGTGTGCACTATTGTTTACACTGATTTGTATTTTTTTTGCAGATGAACAGTTTCTAGGTGGCTTTATCCATATCTGTATATAGCTATTTGCATTCCATCCCTTTGTTCTCACCCATTTCCTTCCCAGCAACTCAAAAAATCTTATGTAAGAACAGTAACTACGATGTGAAGCTTAAGCTTGACAGAACAGGTCTACATGGCAGCCCTAGGTCAAAGACTTATTTTGAAGTAGAAATGTGAGGAATAGAGCTGGAGAGTGTATGTTGGACCTGTTATGTTTCTGGGAAGTAAGATGCGAAAGGAATTCCTAGTAATCAGTTATAAAAGAGCATTGTAACAAGAGAATTACATACTCAGTTTCTTCTGTAGTTCAAGCTCAGTGCACACACTGGAAGACTCTGTGTGTTCCTTTGTTTGCTCCGATCCAATTCCTTTTGTTACATTCTCCCCATCACTTTCTAATTCAAGAGCTTCCTGTGACCCCTCTACTTCCCCCTCTGATGCTAAGGGACTCTGTGTATACGATCAGACTCCCTCAGTGCAATGGAGTCTTTGCACACTCCCATTCTCTCTCTCTCTCTGAATGCCAGGGCTGCTTGCATGTGCCCCTTTCCCTGCCTTTATTTTCTCTCTCTTAGTGTCGGCATTTAAAAGCTTTATTGGGAGCGTGGGTACAGCTAAAATCACCCACCCCGGGAAGCATTACTTACGTAATTTCCTTTCATACTTTTTGCAGGGTCGTGGCTTGGGAATTGTTCTTCAGCTGTAATATTTTTGAGTACCTTGAGGGCGGGGGACACTTTTTGGTGTTTCTTATATTTGAGTTTGGTTTCTGAAGCCTCATAGTCTGTGAAAGCAGAAGGGTTATTGAGTAGCGATAATCTAAAGGGCAGCAGAATTCATTTCTTTGTAAGTAAATATATTTTTCAAATTGTGGTGGTTTTTTGTGGGGTGGGGAACAAACTTAGGGAAACTGTTCATGTTGAGAACTGACTACTTTATCCTCTTCTTTCTCTTCTACTCTCTCTCACTTTCTAGTCCACAGAAGACTAGAACTCTCATCTCATAACTGTTAAGTTCCTTAGTTGCCTTTGGTGAGATACAAGGCTTTGAGAATCCAAATAGCCAACTAATTGTCCTTTGTGTGCTATTTTGTTAGCATGCTAAAAGAATTATTGTAACATAGGTAAACCTGACTTGGTCTACTGTAGTTGAACAGGCGGCTGAGCGTTGAGCACTAGCTTAGTTCTGAGGGAGAACAAGCAAGGTATCTGATTTTTATAAACTATCAACCAATGCCTACTAACTAAAGCTTTGTACACAGGAAGAAGAATCTACTTGCAAGACGCAGACAAGTTATTGGCTTCAGGACTGTGTGCTATCCTTGTCACCAGCAAATGATCTGATGGTAATTGCTCATGAACAGAGAGCTGTTTTTTTAGTGCGTAAGTATGTAATACACATTTTTTTATGACCCAGTACTACAATTAGTGGACAATTGTAAGTTTTACAAATCCCTACTTTCAGGAATTTGAGTAGGGTGGTCTTATTTATTAAATATATGTGGTTTATTAATTAGGCACAAGGAGATATGGCAAATATCAAGTTTCAGCCTTTTCAATTCCTTTGTATTCTGCAAGTCTGAGATAACATACATTATATATGTATGTATGTTATAACTAGCTTGTTATCTCTAGTTCTGCTTGCAGATGTTACCAATAATTATGCTTTCTAGACAAAATGACTGCATTAATTTTTTGTTAAATTTGTGTTTTGTGTTTAGTGTTTCTTTTTGTTTTGTGGTAAAGCTTTTTCTCTGGGAAAAATTAAACTAAACTGAGCTGAACTCTTGATGTTTTTTAAGAAGGCTTTTTGCTTTGACTTAAATATTATACCCATGCAGCAGAATGTGTGTCATTGTCAGTGTGATAGGATAATAACTTTTAACAAAATCCTGCAGAAACTGAGATAATCTGAAATTCAAAATTTTGAGGAACAAGGGGCTTCCAGAAGGAGGGATTCCTTCTAGAAGATCCCCATGGGCTTCACGTCTGCACGTGTACTTTGGAGTTTGGAAGAGCTTCTTTCAGACTCTGAATCATGTGGTTGTATGCTAATGAGGCACAAGAAATTTACATCCATGCCTCATTAGCATCTTCTGGGCTGCTTATTACCATGCCCCCGGGGCACATCTAGAAGCAGCCCTGGTGAATAGGTAGCTGCTGCCTCTGAACCATTGGGTTGTAATTGTTTTAGTTTGTCAGCTTTTAGGTGGCAAAGAGATAGCACATGATGTACTGTACTGTATTGTATCAAGTGCTGTGATTTTTACTCTTGGTTAATTCTATTTGGATTAGGTGGCAAAGAGAGAGCACATGATGTACTGTATTATATCAAGCGCTGTGATTTTTACTCTTGGTTAATTCTATTTGGAAAATGCTTCTACAGGTTGAAACAATCTAATGTTAGAGAACAGTGAAGTCCCTTTCTATGGTGAGAAGTTTTTTTACACTGGTGACAGACCTAAATGTAGCTCTTTTTTTTTTTTTTTTTTTTTTTAAATGTCAGCAAAATGGAAATACAGTGACAAAGGGAAGGAAGAAATGCAATATGCTGTTGGTTGGAGTGGCTCTCTGAATGTTGAAGAAGGGTAGGTATTGAATTCTAAGTTTATATGATTATATGCCACTTTTTAAACTATTAATTAGTACTTTGCTCTTTTTATTGTAAATGCACTTTACAAATCGTTTGGAGAGAGGAAACTGACTAAATAATTTAATCACTGTTGGTTATTCATACATTCCAACTTTAAGAATTCTGGGCAGGAATAAGTTACGTTGCTAAGAATAGCATCCAAACACAAAAGGAACTTATTGGGAGTGAGATTCTTACATGACATTTATATGGAAATTTTTAGGTGTACATCTAATTATTGTAAAAGTAAATGTTTACAGATCTGGACTGTTGGGAAATCTTCCTAACTGCTTAACCTAGCAAAAAACAGAACTGAACATATACTGAGTAGAATTTAATTTTTCTTTGGGAAAAACTTTATCCTGATGTGCTGGGGCTCTGGACAGCAGTTGTCTGTAGGGATCCCCTCCCCATTTTCATACTGTCACACTAGAACTTCTGCACTACAAGTCACAGTCATAGAGCATCACTCATGATACAGTGCCTTCATCTTCTGAAGATATGGTGTGGTGTTCTCACATCTCTTGGCCTCCTAATTCTGACTTTAAAGGTCCATGGTAAGTGACCTGGCTGCCTAATTCAGTTTTGAAAATATCTGGCATCTTACGTTACGTAAGTACTTTTGAAAATTTTACTTCAGGCATAGCTTTTGGCTTTGACTGCCATATATATCTTGGTTTTGATTTTAATTAGTCATCTTAACCAAACTAGCCAGAGAGAATACAGACTTTCTGTATGCTTTTTCTACATCCAAAACTACTTCTGTTGCCTGCATTTCTCATTTAGTAAACCATTTTAAGTTCATCTTTTTGAGTTGCTATTTTTTCCTTTCACCGCTCCTTCTAACTCCTGCAGCTGTGTGTCATAAGAGTACGTGTGGTACTGTGGTTCAGCAGGGAGCTGGAGCTGTTGCTCTTTTATCAACCCATGTTAAATTTTGGTAGTATGCAAGACCTGTGTTTAAAAACTTGCTACTACCATGCATGTGAACTAAGTTAGCTTTTATTAATATCCCTGTATGTATCTGGTTTCCTTTTTCTTTCCTGCTATTCAAATATCCTGGCCTGGTTCACAGAAGCTATTCCATTTTACATGAGTAGAATAATCCATTTCAGTATATTAGGCTGCATCTACACTAGGCAAAGTAAATCTACCACAGATAGGCAATTACAGCTGTGGCAACTGCATAGCTAAAATCAATGTATCTGTGCTTGGCTAGCTTGGCTGCCTATACAAGGGAATGTTGATGGGAGAGTTCAAGAGGCTGATTTCATGCGCCCATACCAGATGCACAAAATCAAACACTGGAAGATTGACCCTGAGCGAGTTAATCTTCCAGTGTAGTGTTAGACATACCTCCCTCAGGAACCTGAAGCTATTTCTTTAGATGAGACATGATCACTACATTTGCTGTTCTAATTAAGGGTTTCCATGTGTTATAAATAGGAGAGATTTCAAATTCTACAGCAACATAACCGTTAACTCTCTTATTGCAGCTACATACAGTGCTTGAATTTTTTCCCAGTATTTTCCTCAACTGGCAATATCCTCTGTTCCCCAAGCTTTGCTTCTACCTATGTGTTTTCATTGAGTTCCTTAATGTTGAAAGAGTCAGTTTACATCCGATGTCAAATTTGTATTTAGCAGTATTTTAGCCTTTTTTAATTGCAAGCCTTGGCCGCTTCCTTGTTCTCATGGAAATAGAGATGTTATGCCTGCAGAAACTGTTGTTTCAGTTGGAATTTCTTCCTTGAGTGTCATTAGAAAAGTCACCTAGGGCTGATTATGTTGTCCATTTCATAGAACCTTTTCACTTGTACTAAATATTTTCATAATAAATTTAAACTTTATCCCTTGGTGGAAATAAAATCTGTATCCATATATTGGAAATTGAGTAATCAAATGTATTTCTTGCCACCTCAGATTTCTGTTTGCTACAAGGAAACCTTGACTATTTTCTGCTTTCCCCCCGCGCAAATAGTGTGCTCATGTCTTGGAAAACTCTCTCCTCTCTGTGGTGCTCTTTATTCTTATACAGTAAATGTTTGATAATTACATGGCTGGTGAGACCCATTGCAGCCTAAGGAATTTTTGCAAATTACTAAATGAACAACACCATGAAAACTGAGAATTCTGCTGCAGAGTTAGGTTCTTAAATTGTTTTGACTCTCTCTCTCTCTCTCTCTCTTTATTATATATATAAAAAACATTACTAAAACTACGCTCATCGTTTTTCAAACATAGTGAAGCCTTGGCCCCTATAGACTGCTGTTTAGGTTGCACCTCCTAAAAGCAGCACGCTGTCATCCTGGATGGCTTTGGACCAGAGACCTTGGGCAGGAGGGCCAGCCAGAGCCATAGGCAACAGCCTCAGCAGCCCACTTGGGGGCAGAGCCAGGGCCAGAGCTGGCATCCCTGGCAGCGCCATGGTGTCCACTGCTGGGTCCAGTGCAAGGGCTGGGACCAGAGCTGGCATCTCAGCAGCTGGGTGAGCAGCCCAGGGAGTATGGGACGAGGCAGGGTGCCTGCTATAGGCCTGGGGTCCATGGTAAAAGACCTCCCCTGGTCCAGCAATTTCCCGTGTTTGCGACCAGTCAGATCCTGACCATGGTGGTGGTGCAACCTGTACTATTAAATCTTTGCTAAGGAATGAGATTCAGTGGTTCTTGGTCAGATGGATCAGTCCTATGCACGATCAGGGTGAAAACTAGCAAGGTTCTCCTGTATTTATGTAACCACTACCGACGTTAGCAGTAGAAAGCCTATGTGTTTTTATAATTGTGTATTCCTCTTGGACATTTTGTTAGTTATTCCATCAGTATTCTTTAGGAGCATTTCATTTTTCTTTAAAATGGTAAACACAGTATATGAGCGTATCAACTTGCTGTTGTATTCTGCAATAATTTCTTCTGATAGTCCAGTTACTCTTCAAAAACCTATTTTTGTAACCTCAATCTGCTTTTCTCAAGAGATCATTCTTATTCAAAACCTTTGTCATAGCACTCAAGCAATATAGATATAAAGATGTAATTTATTTATCGTAAAAACAGGTTAGCTCCTGATCCTGTTGCTTACTATGAAAACTGTATAATACAGTTCTGTGCCACTTCTTCAGCAGTGACAGTTAGATCCTATCTCTCGTTTTACTCTAAAATCTTAGATTCTTAACTTATTTCTAGTGATCAGCTGAAAACTAAAGATTGCATGTCCTGGCCTTCAGTTTTCAGTGAACAAGGTCAGACTTCTCCTGTGGTGTTCATGCTCATTTGAACAATATTACATGGATTTCCTGTATTCTGCACTTAATGGTCTGGTCTGTCTTTTATGCAGTGTACATCATTGTTACCTTGGCTGCAAATTGACTTGTTAGTCTTTGCCTTTTAGTAGTGATGCATAGAGAGCGTTTACTTAATTAAATTATAGCCATTTTTTCCCTTTCAAATTTTGATCCTATTGCCTCCCCCAACGCTGTGGCTCTTACCTATATTAAAATGTACAGATTAATAGTTCTGTTCCGGTGGCATGCTATGTTTCTGTTATGTTGTTACATAGATTATTCTTTCTGCAGCAATTGTATGTTGATCTTTTAAAAAAAAAAAAAAAAAAGAAATCTTCCTGTAAACTGCTATATAGCATAAATATGTAATTTTTTTAAAATAGTATTTTTTTTCTTCAGGATCTTTTTGAACAGAAAATATATGATTTATAGAAAACCCCAGCAAAACTGAGTCTGTCTCTGTCTCTAATCCACAGCATGCATTGTGTATAATTCTACAAATATGGTTGTATTAGCATTTTGCATAGTTGTATTTTATTACATAATCAATTTTGAGTCTTAATATTTTTAAATATTAAAATATATTAATAAAACTGACAAGATCTCCTGGCTAGCATAGAACTATAGTCATATATAATTTTAAATAGTTTGTCATGAAATGTTTAATACTTTTTCTTTTGCTTCCAGAGAATGTGTAAGTAGTGCTTTGTGCATTCCTCTGGCAAGCCAAAAGAGGTAAGAATTGACCGACTTTTTGGCAAAGCTCCAGCTCCTCAGATAAATGCATGATAATTATTTTAAAGTCAATTAAATGTGTATATTTGAGAGCAAAATTTTGTATTTTCACTCTTATCTCTTTATGGGACAGGAGCTCCACAGGCCGTCCTGATTGGACTTGCATTGTGGTAGGTTTTACCTCTGGCTACGTCCGGTTCTACACTGAGGTGAGTTTTTTTCAGCACATTGTAGCTGCAAAGTAGTGATTATTGCTATGACTTGTAAACTTGTATTTCTGCAGACCAGACTTGTCCTGAGCAAAGATGAATTAGTGAATAAATATTGACGTTGCTTATGCATTCTTTCTTAGAATGGAGTCCTACTTCTTGCACAGCTTTTAAATGAAGATCCTGTCCTGCAGCTTAAATGCAGAACCTATGAGGTTCCAAGGCATCCTGGAGTCACAGAACAGGTGGTGTAGCAAACTGTTTCAAAAGTGAAATAGTGTTGTATGATGTGGCATGTTTCTTTAATATGGGAAATCACTAGTGTGCATTTAGCGTTTTTTGATAGAAGATTCACCTGAGCAAGAGATTAAGGATATGTCATTTTAATCCAGCTAGATCATAAGGACGTAAACATAAAAGTAGTATTTATTTCCACTTACTTTTAAAGTGTATATTTAGCCCCAGATCTGATAAATACAATGAATTATTTTATCGTTTGTGTAAAATAAGGCCTCATATGTTGCCTGTGTTTTCCTTTTATGTGTGGAAAATGTAGTAGTATGTTTATGGATTTTCAGGTGGAAGATATAGGCTGTGTCTACACTAGCCCAAAACTTTGAAATGGCCATGCAAATGGCCATTTCGAAGTTTACTAATGAAGCGCTGAAATACATATTCAGTGCCTCATTAGTATGCGGGCGGCAGCAGCACTTCGAAATTGATGCGGCTCGCCACCGTGCGGCTCATCCAGATGGGGCTCCTTTTCGAAAGGACCCCGGCTACTTCAAAGTCCCCTTATTCCTATCTGCTTATAGGAATAAGGGGAGTTCGAAGTAGGCGGGGTCCTTTCGAAAAGGAGCCCCGTCTGAGCAAGCTGCACGGCGGCAAGCCACATCAATTTTGAAGTGCCGCGGCCGCCCGCATGCTAATGAGGCACTGAATATGTATTTCAGCGCTTCATTAGTAAACTTCGAAATGGCCATTTGCATGGCCATTTCGACGTTTTGGGCTAGTGTAGACGTAGCCACAGCGTGATAGGTTCTAAGAATTGCGCAGTGCTTTAGCCAGATGACTTAATATTCTTTTATCTCCTAGTAAGATTATTTGGAGGCAGCTGAAAAGTTAAAAAAGAAAAAAAAGAAAGAGAGAGAGCCTCCAAGGAAAAGGAGTTGAGACTATTTTGAAGATAGTCATAGGAATCTGCGATTCTTTACTCTATTTATGTACAGGGGTGTTTGTGAAACTTTATTCAGCTTTGTGGAAAAGCTCACAAGTATTAGAAAATTTATCTTCATACAAGTGTTCATCTCTGATGACAATTTATCGTGACATTGTGGACCCAGTTTTAAAATTTTGAGGTTTAAACAACATTTAAATCTTGCAGATGGACAGTTGGGTGTATAAAACATGCCATTTAGGTCTAAATCCTTTATCTGGCTTCGGGTCTAAATTGGCACTTGGGCCTGTTTTTATACACCCTAATTCAGATACAGATTTGGGCCATAAATCCTTTTGATGTTTGCACTCTAGATAAACACATAACAAAAGCAACTTTACAAGTTGCTGTGGCTTGTACGTCCTCTGTTTTAGCCATTAACATATAAATAGATGGGGTGTGAAGATCAGTGAAAGCAGATGACGTAGATAGTGAGTGGACAGTGAGTCTACACTAATTGTATGGTGAAATGTTCGGTAGTTCTTTAAACAACTTTTCTTTCTGACTGCATGATATTCCATTGGGCAGTGTGTTAGAAATTAGCTATTCAAACATAACACTTGTTACCTTGCATTCTTTACAAAGCTTTCTTTCAGAGAGAAGATCTAAATTTGCATAATGATGATGAAAATGATTGTCTCCTTTATCTCTTTGTTTTAATGAAGAATGAAGAATTGAGTATCCTGTATCCAGCCGCAGTTGTGACTATTGATGGCTTCAGTCTCTTTCAGTCTCTTCGTGCCTGTCGTAATCAGGTAGCAAGAGGTATGTCTCTGGGAGAAGCTGTCTATTGCTGTGACCTACAATAGTGCTTACAGAAGCTATTGTTGCACTGGATGGTAATGCAAATTCATTTTAAATTCATGTTAATTGCATAAGATTGAGGGTAAAGCCTGTAAGGTTTTGTCAGTTTTCTATGGTATATAGCTATTGCAGGAGAATATTTTTGAGAAATGCATTTCCTCAGAACACAGCTTTGATTGGAGAAGGTTTGACTTGCTAGTACACAGCCATCTTAGGTGCACTTTATGGATATCTGGGTGGGGGGTCAGCACATTGATCACATATTGATTTTTGTTTTAGTTCAGGCTTGTCCTTTTAGGGTAGGTTCTGTGAAATGCTGCTGTCATAACAGTGATGCTGCTGGAGGCGGAGGTTCTTCACATTTTAATGATTGAAGTTCTTACACTTTGGCTGTGTCTACACTTGGCCAAAATTTCAAAAGGGCCATGCTAATGGCCAAATTGGAGAATACTAATGAGGTGCTGAAATGAATATTCAGCACCTCATTATCATGCTGCCGGCCCCGGCACTTCGAAAGTGCTGTGTTTCAGTTGCGCATGGCTTGTTTACATTGGACCCTTTTTGAAGGGACCTTTTTTGAAAGGACCCCGAAAACGTCGAAATCCCCATATTCCTATCAGCTGAATTTTGGGGTTAGCTGGTAGGAATTAAGGGGATTTCGACATTTGCGGGGTTCTTTCGGAAAGGGTCCCGTGTAGATGAGCCACATGCATTCGAAATGCAGCACGTTGGAAGTGCCATGGCTGGCACATGCTAATGAGGCACTGAATATTCATTTCAGCGCCTCATTAGTATTCTCCAATTTGTCCGTTAGCATGGCCCTTTTGAAATTTTGGCCAAATGTAGACACAGCCTTTAAGATATAAAAAATCCAGAAGGCTGTTCTGGGAAGAAAATATGTTTATTCCTTGCTTTCTTTTTGATACCCTGACCTAATGCTTATCTTGACTTTTCTTTTTTTATTTTTTGACTTTTAATCCTGAGAACGCTGGCTAACCAAGCGTGCTGCACCTTGGGAACTGGTCAGTTTCCTGGCATAAGAGAGAAGCATCAATTTAATGGTGTGTAGGGTTAGAAGGAGGGTTTTTCACTGTTAGGAGATGGGCTTGCTCAAAGCTTACAGTGAGTCCTGATTTTACCTCTTACTGCCTTTGTCTATACTAGCCCAAAACTTCAAAATGGCCATGCAAATGGCCATTTCGAAGTTTACTAATGAAGCGCTGAAATATATATTCAGTGCCTCATTAGCATGCCGGCAGCTGCGGCACTTCGAAATTGACGCGGCAAGGTGCCGCGCTGCTCGTCCAGACGGGGTTCCTTTTCGAAAAGACCCTGGCAACTTCGAAATCTGATGTTAGGAATAAGGGGATTTTGATTTTGGGCTAGTGTAGACACAGCCACTGTGTCTGTTCTAAGTCTCTCCCTCGTACCAGGAACCGGTGACAGGGAATGGGCACATTTCTAGGCCAGGAGGAGAGAGGAAGTGTAATGGAGTTGCCTGCATGTGAGCTTCAGGAACTGTGGGGCAGCTGTTAGCTTAAGGCACTGTGCTGAAAGAGGACTGGTTCCTCTAGGTCTAGAGAATCACTGAACAAAGTCAGGTGCCAGTTCAGGCAGTCACCCTAATTGCTCCACAGACAACCCTTGAGATCTAGGTGCAGAACTACACTCAGAACTAGCATTCCTTTTTTATATTGTGTCCCAACATAGGGCAAAGACAGAGGCCCTAATTCTGACCACTCCCTACAAATGAGTGCAATTAGCTCTAGCTACACTTGAGTGTTTGCTGTAAAAACTCTCCAGTATCTTTCACATACGAATCCCTTGTTTATGCATTGTCTTAATTTTTCAGAGAGATTGAGATAAGAGCATTGTTAGGAACTCAAGTATGATTAAAGCATGCAGTCACATATCCTGTGAATGTGAGTCTTTGTAGGACCTGCTTACTTGTGTTTGGCACAGGACTGTTTCCTATAATGACACTCTATGTGAGGAGAAAGACCGATTATTGTTCTGGAATTGGTACAGAAACTTTCTTATTAAACAATAAATAACTAATAAGACAAGCAAATTATCTCCATGAATTTATTTTGGATTTTACAAATATAACTGGATGTTATGAACAAAAGTTTTTCCCAGATAAAAGTTATGAAGTGTCTTAATTTTAGTAAAATGGATAAAATTTTCATATTCTAACTTTTTACAGCACATCCTTTATTGTGCAAAATAGTCACAGTATTTCTGTGAAAATGTATAAATAAAGTTATTGTTTATAACATCAATCACAATATTAAATTATTTTCCACTGGCATTTCTCTGTGTTTGCTGTGGTGTAGCTAATCCTACAAAACATTACACCATGAGCTGACATGACACAATATTCACATGTAAGCATTCTAATGAACTAATAGTTTTTACTTAATGTCTCAATTTGTATTACAAAATGGCAGCTACAGCATCAGGCAATGAGAACATACAACCCCCACCATTAACCTATAAGAAGTGGGGTTTGCAGGATGTGGACACCATAGTTGACCATGCCAGTGTGGGTAAGCATTATCATTTATCTTCAAACATTCAACAGGATGAGGCCTTTTTGTCAGTGCTGTAAAACTAAGGGCTTACCGTGTATGTTGAAGTATTGCTCTGTGGTAGCATTTGGATGGGAAAGTGTAGAACTTAGCTGAAGAAGGCTTAAGGATGAGCTTAAGAGTACCAGATGACTTTTTGATTCTCTCACAAGAAGGGACGAAGAAAGAGTGGCTGTGTATGTTCTCTGGTCTTCCTTTCCCTTTGGAAAGCGGGGAAGCCTAATACTTATTTGAGTGAAATTGGTTTAGGTGCACTCCCCTTCTTTGTGGTTAGTTTAAATGACTGATTGGTAGGAAGGATAAAGACCAGCACAGACTTTTTGTATTCAGCACACAAAAGTAAAGGTTCAGATGACTTATTTCCAGAGGTGACATAGCAGCCTCTGTTCTCTTTCAGCAGTATGAGTTTGTGGGGATATGGGGATGTTTACTTGTCCCCAGGCCTCCATCATAGACTGGCTGATAGTTAAGGGAGACAGAACTGTTCATGGAGAAAGGAAGGAGAGAGGTGGGCTGTGAGTGCCTGTGCGGAAAAAGGGCATCTAGATATCTGATGAGACACAAGCCTCTAGCCCTCTTTCTACTGATAAGTTCGGAGTATGGAGGTACCTTAGACTAGGCTTCACCCTGCAGCCCTTACAGTCTGTGGGGTGTACTATGGAGATCTGGTTGGCCAAGTAACTTGTCAAGTGGTGCCCTCTTTAATATTTTAACTTCCTGCTGTTGCCATTGGGACGGGTCTCGCTCCTCTGATTAGGAACAGGAAATGGTCCCCACCATCCCTTGTCCTCTTAAAGGCAAAAGATTAAAACAGAAACCTTGAAAATTAAAATAAATTACAAGCAGTTTTTTGTTGCGGTTGTTGCATCCGCTGAGCTAGTTTGACTGAAAAATGGTGAGTGGATTCCAAATCCCAGTGTGTCTTAAAATGTATAATATACAAAAGCCATACGTAAATGAAGTCGGGCCTCGTATTTTTCTAGACTTATGAATGGTCAGCCAAGGCTGCATGAGAACTTGGCATTTCAGGTTCTTGAATTCTCATTTGCATTGTGTTTACCTGGATTAATTTATTTTCTATATTAGGTATCATGACTCTGTCACCTTTTGATCAAATGAAGACTGCCTCCAATATAGGTGGCTATAATGCAGCTATAAAGAATAGTCCACCTACTATGTCTCAGTACGTTACTGTAGGCTCCAATCCTTTCACTGGTTTCTTTTATGCTCTGGAGGTATGTATGTATTATGAAATGGAAGTGATAAAATAATCAGTTTGTTCCAGGTAGCAGATGAAAGAATAGTATCCCTTTCTTTTCTATGTTTTCACAAGGCTGTTTTTGGGGAATACTTCATATATTCCGGTTTGTGCAGGTTTTTTTTCCTTTGAACTTCAGAATTTACTGATTATTAACTGAAATTACTGATTATTAACTAAAATCCCTTTCGGTTGGAATTTTTAATGAAATGTGCTAGTTTTCTGACATCCAATATTTCTGACTTTTAAAATCTTACTTAAAAATATAGAAACTGTTTAAAAAAGATTAATTGAGACTTTGTCTTCCCCTAGCTACTCTTCCATGGCTGAAGGAAATTAGCTTAACATGGAATTTTAGATCACACATCATAATCCAGTTGGTCAAATTCTTTTGAATTCTGGAGGCAGTTGGCCTTTGGCCCGGTTACACCAAGACACTGGGAGTACTCTGTAGCTTGATGGCTTCTCTCCCCAGTTAATTTTTTGCTCTATTTGTAACTATAGAATTAAAATAATTTTGTTTTGGCCTGACACTTTCACACAATATTCAAGTATTCTTTATGTATTGATTTTAAAGAAAGCATGGCTATATTCATGTTCCTGTTTATCTTATGTATATTTGAACCAAACATGACAGTGTGATATCATTATCTAGGTCAACAACGTGACAAAAAGAAGGCCACATCAGAGTTGTGCGGCTAAGATTTTTGCAAAACATTTTTGAGGAAATGTCATTATTTTGTTGTCCGTAAGGAACTTGACACCATAGGATGGTGGTGGGCAACGTGCAGCTTCTGGGGGTCTGTGTGGCTCGCCAGACATTTTGTTTATTGTTGCCCCCCATGCAGTGTTTCTAGTTTCACTGGTTTCCACTCAGATAGGTTTTTTCCTACCAGTATTACTAAAGTGACACACATGTAAAGTAAGGGCACATGAGGCAAGGTACATGCTGATCGCAACTAAAATGATTAGAGGTTTGGAGTGGGTACCCTATGAAGAGAGACTAAAGAGGCGAGGACTTTTCATCTTAGCAAAGAGGAGACTTAAAGAGGGATCTGAGCGAGATACGTAAACATCATGAGTGATGTTGAGAGAGTGAACAGGGAAAAATTATGTACTTGTTCCCATAATATAAGAACTAGGGGACACCAAATGAAATTAATTGGCAGCAGGTTTAAAACAAATAAAAGGAAATTCTTTTTCACACAGTGCACAGTCAACTTGTGGAACTCCTTGCCAGAGGAGACTGTAAAGGCTAGGACTATAACTGGGTTTAAAAAAGAGCTAGATAAATTCATGGAGGTTAGGTCCATTGATGGCTATTAGCTAGGATAGAAAAGGAATTTTTTTCCTAGCCTCGGGTTATCAGAGGCTGGAGATGGATGGCAGGAGAGAGATTGTTACCTGTTTGGTCCACTCCCTCTGGGGCACCTGGTATTGGCCACTGTCAGCAGACAGGATACTGGGTTAGATGGACCTTTGGTCTGACTCAGTGTTGCCATTCTTATGTTCTGTTAAAAGCCCTGTGCTCCCTCTGCATCCAGTCAGTGCGGTGGATTTAGCACACCACGTAAATTCTAGGTACGCATATGCAGTTAGCAAATCCACTCTGTTTTGGGAACCGTCTTTTTTATGACAGTCTTGTGGCCTGCTGAGAGGAAGGAGGGATCAATCACTCACTAGCCTAGGTTGCCTGCCTGTGCAGTAGAACCATCTAGCTCTCTATGAAACACCATGGGGTTGCTGTAGCACCACACCGCTACTAGGCTAGCAGAGGTTCTGAAAGAGCAAATTGTAACTTGAAGATGTGGAACAACATCCTTTCAGGGACCTTGAATTGAGATCTGGCTGAATCTCCAACTCTTTTCCTAATACCAGATCTATGGGTCCTACATATTTGAGATCTTCTGCAGTTTTTCACTGAGAAACTCATTTGCTTTTATTGAAAATTAAGTGTGGATGATGTCAACTTTGGCAACATCATTTGACTGTAGTGCATTTTTTTTTTTAATTGATGGAGGTAAATGATTTCTGTGTAATATGTTTCAGCATTTGAGTTTTCATGTAGTGATAAGAGAAATTAAGTAATTATTTTGGTGCTTTCTAACACTGTTTCCCCCCCTTTTAGGGTAGCACACAGCCATTGTTGTCGCATGTTGCATTAGCAGTCGCTAGTAAACTGACTTCAGCATTCTTTAATGCTGCCAGGTAACAAAATGCAAAATAAAGTGTAGTTTTGATTTAGCTTTAACTTTTGTGTGTCTTAAGTGTTGCATTTCTTGGCATTTCTTGGCATTCTGCTGATTACTTTTTCTATTGCAAGTGGCTGGCTTGGTTGGAAGAGTAAACATGAAGAAGAAGCTGTCCAAAAGCAGAAACCAAAAGTTGAACCTGCTACCCCTTTAGCTGTGAGGCAAGTGTGACGCCTACTCCTCCATTGCTTTGAAGCTCTGTTCCTTCGTTGTCTTGAGTAGTTTTTGAAAGTGGTAATCTTGTGCTTGGATTATTTTTAATTTGAGTTCCGTTTCGGTTGATGTAGTTTAATAAATTGAATGAATGATCTCTATATAGCTCTCAGCATGCATTTGTTCAGCCCTTCCTCCAAAACAAAAGAGAACAAAAACCTGCTTCATTAGCAGCATGGAAATCACTGCTGAAGAGGTTAACTACTGGAACAACTGGTCTAAAGTTTACTATACAGATGACTCAACAGATACGCATAATCAATTTTGTAAATACTCAACTGAACAAAATGCTTCGCATGCAAGGATGCAAAAGTTCCTTAAAGCAATTAGTGGACATTATCTTCGTCTTACAGTTTTGAAAACTGAAATATGGAGTTGGTGTTACTTGCCTAGTGGTTCAGAAAAAGCCAGAAGCAAGTGGAGAAACTTAAGTCCAGTTCTAATTTGTAGCCCCTGTTCTAACCACCGGTGCTATGTTGTGGCTGTACGTATGAACAGCAATAGGAAAGAATCGACAAGACCAACTCCTGTTGCAGAGATTTCTTTCACGGCAAGGCAGTAGGGGACATTAAACATTCTTAGCCTGCTCTTGGAACTTTTACAGGGCCTTTCACGTTTTATTAGTTTGTTATTAGTGCTGTCAGGGGATTAAAACAATTAGTCTTGAAATTAAAAAAATAATGGCACATAATAATACTCTTAATAGAATGCCATTTATTTTAATATTTTTGGATGTCTTCTACATTTTCAACTGTTCATAGTAATTACAACACAGAATGCAATCAGTACGATGCTTGCTTTATTTTTATTTTCCATCACAAATATTTGCATTGTAAAAACAAACACTTTTATATTCCCCTAATGCAAGTATTGTAGTGTACTCTCTCTATCATGAAAGTTGAACTAACAAATGTAGAATTAGGTACAAAAAATAACAGCACTCAAAGAGAAACAACGTAAAACTTTAGAGCCTGCAAGTCCAGTCACTCTTACTTCTTTCTTCTTCAACCAATCACTTAGGCAAGCTAGTTTGTTACTTCTGCAGAAGATAATGCTGCCCACTTCTTGTTTACAATGTCACCTTAAAATGAAAACTGGCATGGCGCTTTTGTAACCAGAATAGCAAGCTATTTACATGCCAAATGTGCTAAAAATTCATGGTGTCAACCTCCATTGTAAAGGACATGTGTCTGTGCTAATTACAAGTTCTGCTCAAAACACTGTGGACAGACATGTTCATTTTCATTCTGTGAGTGAAGATACTTCCAGCAGATGGTTGATTTTCTCTTTTGGTGATTCGGTTCTGTAGTTTCCCTATCGGAGTGTTGCTCTTTTAACACTTTGGTAAGGATGCTGCACACCTCATTCTGCTTAAAGCTGGGGTTGACTGCTGTAGCTGTTTTTAGAAATCTCTCATTGGTACCTTTGTTGCGTTTTGTCAAATCTGCAGTGAAAATATTCCTGAAATGAACATGTGCTGGGTCATCATCTGAGACTGCTGTAACATGAAATAGATGGTAGAATCAGAGCCATCCTGTCCATAAGACGAAGTGGGGCAGCCACGCCAGACCTTGGGGTTTTGGGAGCCCTGCAGTGGCCACCTCACACATCCAGTGGACAAGAAATGGGAGGATTAACGTGGGGAGGGTAGACAGTTAACATTGTGATTAAGTTTTTTGAGTTAATCACATGAGCTAATTGTGATTGATTAACAGCGTTACTTACAGTATAGTTTTAGTGAGACTCTCAAAATTTTAGGGTTCCAAAGTAAATAAAAGCGCAAAATTTCGTAATAGCAAAATGCTCCTTATGTTTTTATTAACAGAAACAAAACACCTACCCTTTTGGCTTCCTAGAGAAAGTATTTCTCTAATCTTTCAAAAGGCACTGTTCAGAATTCTGAAGTACAGTATGTCCCCAGCTTATACTGTTAATTCATTCCGAGGGTCACCGTGTAAGCTGAAAGCTATATATGTTGGGGTGGTTGGGGCCCTGAGAGGGGCAGGGAGGTTAAGCCTTGAGTGGGTTAGGGCTGCAGTGGGGTGGTGGGAGGGTGCAGTTGAGCCAGGTCCTGCAGGGGTTGAATACAGACAGTAGGGGATTGGGGCAGGATTTGGAGCCAGGGACACAGGGGTGGTGGGTAGGGGGGTTGGAGCTGAAGGCCTGCGTGTGTGTGCTGGGGGTTGGGAGCCCTGGGTGCAGGTTGAAGCTGGAGCCCTGTGTGCTGGGGGGTGTGAGCTGGAACCATGGAGGATTGAGGGAAGGTTGAACCAGGGCAGGGAGAGTTAGCTGGGGTGGGGGTAGAGCTTCATGTGTGCACTGGCGGCTGACAGTACAGTGCGTGTGGGGAGTGAGCTTGGGGGCAAAAGGGGGATTGAACAGGGGTGAACTGGGGCCATGTGGGAGGGGAAGTTGCGGGGGGGTTGAGCCGATGGGGGGTTTTAATGGGGTAAACCAGTGTGGCTATCAAGGGGCATTGCTCTGGGAAAGCAGGAGGAATGGGCTCTTAGCCTGCCTGGCTGCCTGCAGCTGCACGAAGCTAGACAGGCTAATAGCCCAGCAGCTTCATGTTGTGCAAAACGCACGTTAAAGCGAGTTTTGTGCAACGTGAAGCCATATGAAACGAGGGATTACTGTATGAATCGGGGGTCAGCCATGTAAGAGTGGGCTCACGTACTCTGGATTCGGATACTCTGAGACCTAACTGTGTCGGTATATCTGCAGATCGTGTAAGTCGGGGACTTACTGTAATGAATGTAGTATCTTTTGATGCTCATTAAATGAGGGTTTGATTTTTAGGTTTGGACTTCCCGATTCTCGGCGTCACGGTGAAAGTATATGTTTGTCTCCATGTAACACATTGGCAGCTGTAACTGATGATTTTGGAAGAGTTCTTTTATTGGATGTTACACGAGGACTTGCCGTTCGCATGTGGAAAGGTACATTTACAGCAGTTAGTTGGCTTGGATACGATGGGGGGGGCGGTGTTCGGTTTGCCATAGAATTCTGACTACTTTTGCCCTTTGTTACTCTGATTTCTCAAACAGATTTAATACACACTTAAGGGCGGCAGAACTGGACCTTAAACTATTGTTGTTGGGATCTACAGTGAAAGTTTAATCCACAGCCTCAGATACTGAGTTATTCATCTGGTGAATGCATCTGACAAAGCAGGTCTTTGCCCATGAAAGCGTATTCGCCCAAATATCTGTTAGTCTATAAGGTGCCACAGGACTTCTCGTTGTTTTTGCAGATACAGACTAACACGTCTCCCGATGAGTTATATTCAGTGTTCCCTTAAGCTGAGTGCGTGGGTAGCTTTCCAAGAAAGGTTCAGGTGCTGTCCAGCTGATTGGCAGAGTACCCACAGCTGCCCATGGCCAGCAGCATGTGTGTCTATTGATGGCGCATATCTGCACATGCCTCAGTGCATACAACACAATTGATTCCACACTGGATGGAAAAAAATAGAGGGAACATTGGTCATGTTGCCCGGACTTCACTTTGTAGACCTTATGGCAGCATGCAGCAGCTGACCCAATCATTCTGTTGAAGCATTTTGAGCTCTTTGATCCAAGATGTTGTGCAGCTCCTATTTATTTTTCTTCTTCAATGGAGAGAAGCGGCAACATTAATTTCCCCCTATTACATGCACCACAAAAAAGCAGAGGAAAGCACTAGGATGGGCAGACCATCCCAAATGCTTCCTGCTTTGCTGGGACAATTAGCTTCTCTTGCTAGTGTTCTGGCTGTTCCGAGAGAGAGTGATCAGTTTTACCTTTGAGTCCCAGCTGTTGTGTGCCATGACTCCAACAGCAATCGCAACCAAAAGTGCAACCTGGATAGGAGTTAAACACATTTTCTTCCTTAATACTGGACCTGGTTTCCACAAAGCTACTTATATCTCCAGTAGTGTCCCCCAACAGCCCTGACAGGAGTTTGGAAGGCCCTTAGAGCTAGTAGACTGTATTCCATGAATGCCACGCTTTTTCCCACTCCATGTTAGTTTGGCCCAGAGATAGCAGTTTTCCTGTATCAAATCTACCGGGAAAGCATAGTGGAGGCCTGTTTCTCTCCAGACAGCCATTGTACTTGGTCCCATGCCATGGAGAGGTCTAAGCAAGAAACCCAAAAAAGAAGTCGGGAATGATAGAAATCAAATTTGCAATTCTTGTTGCTGAATTGAGCATGTACGTGGGCTGTGCTAAGGGGTCTCTATTAGAAGTGTTGGAGGATGAGAGAACCATTATTTCAAACACTCCTCCAGGCTGCTTAGCTTCTTTGTTTCAGCTACCATACATAATGGTTGCAGTCACCTTGTGTCTCTGGTACATTGCTCTCCCCCAGCATTTGGTTTGATCAGGTGCTTCTCTATGAGCTCAGATTTACATAGTCATCATTATTTTCTTCTGTGTTACTGTTATGTAACTTTTAACACCCTCCTGTGATCGTATGTTTTCGGGCTTTTTTTCATTATTTTCTCAGTTGAACAAGCATTTACTAAAATGGTTTGGTCTGCCAAATTTGCTGGCATTTACAGCAAGTTGCTTAAACCTGTATATAAGAAAGGGTGATACGAACCACAAGGGCGCTTGCCTTTTCTTTCTCTGTCTGTGTCACTCTAGGTACAAAGCATAAAGCTGTTGAATATTTTGTTACTATTTTGCATGTGTTTTCTCTTGCAATAAGCGCCTCTTATGGAGATACTTTACTTTTCACTATCTTTTCAGTTGACTTCTTCCACTAACACTTTAGAAGTTTCGAAATTAAATTATACTTCAGTTTTAAGACTTGTTTTGTATGAGAATTGTAGTGTGGCTTGAGTGAGTCTGTTGGTTTCACTTGTGTGTGCTGAATCCAACATATTATCCCAGTGACCTGATGATGTTCAAGGTCTGTTCTAGAAGGCATCTTGTTTTCTGTGTTGGAAGAGCTTGCATGGGGTGGAGGGGTGAGGGAGAGGGCAATTGGCCCAATTGAAGTAAATGTGAGTAAAGTACCTAGGTTGGAGAAGGATGCTTATGTTACTGGTAAACAGTATTTAGGTGGCCACAATACAATATTTTGGACAGGCACAATAGCCTTCAGTCCCGTACTCAAATGATATAAACCCTCTTCCAGGAGCAGACAATTATGAAATATCTCTGTGTGTGTCTAAACTTGTTGACATAATTCCTGTCCTTTCTTACAAAGGCTATCGTGACGCACAGATTGGTTGGATTCAGACTGTAGAAGACCTCCATGAAAGAGAAGCGGAAAAGATGGATTTTTCTCCTTTTGGGAGTACTCGAGGTCCAAGCAGGGTGGCTCAATTTCTTGTGATCTATGCTCCAAGAAGAGGAATCCTGGAAGTATGGAGCACTCAGCAAGGACCCCGGGTTGGTGCCTTCAATGTGGGAAAACACTGTAGGTAAGGCATGCTTAGCATCTTCAAATATTCTCACATATGCTGTACTAGTGGAGTGATATGCACATAGTAAACATATTCTGAGGCAATCTTACACCAAAGGTTACAGTGGCAAGTGCTAGTAAAGTGTAAGTTGTGGACAGTGCACCCAATACTTGTTTGAATGCTCTTATTTATGAATGAGGATGTTTTCTTTTCCTTCTCCTCTGCTAACACCGTTTGCTAAACTATTCTAGCACAGATCACTGATCAGATGTTCTGATGTTTTGAATTAGTTCTGCTGGGCCCTAGCTGCAAGAAATTCTACCTTGTGTCTTATACAAAAAATACCTGTTGGTAATTTCACTCTTCACCGGCCATACCTGTATGTGTTTCAGGCTGCTGTATCCTGGCTACAAAATAATGGGTTTAAACAATATGACCAGTCAAGGTTGGCAGTCTCAGACTTACCAGATCTGTCTTGTTGACCCAGTGTCTGGAAGCATAAAAACGGTTCACGTACCTTTCCATTTAGCGCTAAGGTAAAGTTAGCTAAGTTTTATATCCTAATTACCTGAACTGTCTTTTCTTATTGGAACTCTTAAGATAAGTGTGTGAAATTGGTTTTAGTTCCAAAGGGTCAAATTCTGCTGTTTCTCATAGTGAGTAGTGCATTATTCCAGGAGTAGTCTGACACAGTAGCATGGAATAAGTGGCTCTGTGTGGGCAATAAAGGTGAAATCTGGCCTTAGGAAAATGTAATTGATGATTTTGTCTGACTCAGTGCTTGAGTTTTAGAATTATTAGTAACTGGTTTAATTTCATGCCAGAATGAACAAAAAATGCTCTCTCCAGTAATGTAATTCAAAAGTAACGAACAACATTTTCAGACAGAACTTTTCACTGAATATTTCACTGTATGCTTATATGAGATATTTGAAAATCTTTTTCAGTGATAAAAAGAGTGAACGAGCAAAGGATATGCATCTAGTGAAGAAGTTAAGTGCTTTACTTAAAGCTAAAACCTCAAACCAGGGTAGGTTTCTTTGAAATGTTTGTGATTTCTTAATGTTTTATTAACTGAATCACACGATGTGCTCTCTGTATCCCCAGTGTACATGTATATCATACATGTATACCCATAGATTTTGCCAAATTTATGTTCATTAGACGTAATTGACTGTGAAAAAACATCTGCAAATTTTAGGTTACATTGTGCTGAGCGTGCCAAAAAACTAGATTCAGAAGTGTTCAGTTGATGTTGGTTTCTTTAGACAGATCTGCAAAATTTGGATAAGTCTCAAATTGTCTGCTGTGTATGTTGTATTCATTTATTGAGCTCCAGTGTTGTCTAAGCATGGGGTGACAATGAGCCTTGTTTTTTAACTGTATTCCATAGAATTAGGAATTTCTTAATACTATTAAAAACAACAGCAACAAAAACCAACACTTTTGGTGATGTGCTGTGTCTGGCTAGTGTTAGGGGGTAGTGTCTCCAGAAAGGATTAGGAAGGTGTGTGTGATGGGAAGCAGCAGCAGTCGGCTAGTTCAGTGGATCTGGGTTGTACAGAACTGCAAAATCACATAAAAATGCAAACTCTCATTGTGCTGTATGTTCTCTTCAGCTTGGTTATTTGGTGATGTTCAGCATATATTTCTAAAGTTTAATGTTAGAGCAATTGTTCTCAGGAGTAAAGGCAAATGAAGACTCCTGAAATGAAATGAAAATATAGTAATTTTAATGTCTTCTATTGAGCAGTCTCTGTCCTGATAATAGTGTCTTTAAGTTAGTTGTTCTTGAGCTTCTGTACTAGCATTGACCTCCTTCTCCTGGTATGGCACAGTTCATTTGTATTGCAAATGAGGTTCTCCCACAGGGCAGGGTAAAATAGTCTGCCAGGCAGTGCATATTGTCATGAATTATACCATGACTTTTGTAAACAATTCAAAAGGCTCTTTTGGTGAAATCCACCCTTGGACAAAGTCAGCATGAGCCCTGGCCGCTGCTTAAATCCTAATTGAGTTCTGATTTGAGTGCTGAAGTAGTGCATATCCTCCACGCTGGCCATATGCATGGGGTAGGGAGGAACTTCATCCTTTTGAGCATATACACCCTTGTTCCTATATATAATTTTTTTTCTTATGAAAGAGACAAATCTGGAACGATATTTGACTCTGTTTCTGGAACAAGGTGGTAGAGGTATAGTCTATTATTGGGCCAAGTTCTTTTGTTCCTGGTATTACCTCACCCATCTTGTCTCTAATGAACTGGGACCAGTGCAGCTACAGTAGCACTGTAAACAGTAACAGAGAGGAAGCCATGCTAGTCTATACACTATCAAAACAAAAAGCAGTCAAGCAGCACTTTAGAGACTAGCAAAATAGTTTATTAGGTGAGCTTTCGTGGGACAAACCCACTTCTTCAGACCATAGCCAGACCAGAACAGACTCAATATTTAAGGCACAGAGAACCAAAAACAGTAAGCAAGGAGGACAAATCAGAAAAAGATAATCAAGATGAGCAAATCGGGGGGGGCGGGGGAGAGGTCAAGAATTAGATTCTTGGCTTAATCTAATTCTTGACCTCCCCCTCCCCCCCCCCCCGACCCCTCCACACTCTGATTTGGTCACCTTGATTGTCTTTTTCTGATTTGTCCTCCTTGCTTACTGTTTTTGGTTCTCTGTGTCTTACATATTGAGTCTGTTCTGGTCTGGCTATGGTCTGAAGAAGTGGGTCTGTCCCACGAAAGCTCACCTAATAAACTATTTTGCTAGTCTTTAAAGTGCTACTTGACTGCTTTTTGTTTTGATTGTAAACAGTGAGAGTCTTTTCCAAATTAATGGTGGTAGCTCCTCCCAGCTTGTCAATCTAAACAATTAAAATGTAAATAAGTGTACATCTTCACTAGGATACAGAATGACTTGCTTTTCAAAACCCGTGTTGAAAATATGAATTAATGATTTGACTGTCTTTGTTTCAGACTTGGTTGAAGCTGAAGCTAAGGAATTAATTCTTGATATTAAATACCCTGCTACAAAAAAACAGGTGACTATTGTGAGAAGGAATTTCAATCTGGGAAAGAATTTTACATGATCACACTTGGAGATAAAGCCTTTCACAATTTTCTTAACAATTCTTTCCATGCTTTCTACTTGATGAAGCTGATGGACTTGCTTTATAGAATTGCTCTTTCTTTTTAATCCCTGCAGCACAGTACATAGAGTTCATGCTGATTTGTGACTTAGCTGCAGGATCCATTTGTGCTGTAAGGGTAAAACCTTTACGGCGCAAATACATGTAGCGGAAATAGTACCTAAAAACACTCTGACTTGTATTGTTGCATGTGCTTCCTTAAGTATTTAAACAGCAACATGAAGCGAAATGAATGGAAATATTTCATTTTGTGAAATTTCTGCTAACAGGCTTTGGAAAGTATTTTGACAAGTGAACGTTTGACACTCTCCGCTCTCTCGAACATCACTCAGACATTGGTGGACACCTTAAAAACCCAGGGTAAGTGAAAGCTGCTTTTGTAATCATGTAGACACATGCACTTGATTCCCTGGTGTTGCTTGAAGCAAACCTGGTGGTGTGAGGTAGGGGCAATATGTATTGTGTGACCCCATTGCTGCTTCAAGCTTGGACTGCTGGCTTTTCTGCTGGGTACAGCAAGAAGTTTCTTTTGTAGAGGTTTTTTTCCCTGCCTGCATCAGTTTGCTAGTGAGCAGTACCCTCTTCCACATTTGTCCTGTATCTGTTATACTGAATTAATTCTTGCATATTCTCAACATCTGTGACTGGTTAATGAATCCATACATTATGTATATTTTGTAAATGCAAGAAAAATAAACTGCTTTTATATAAATACAAATATAGTTTAACATATAGATACACAAGTCCACACGTTTCACGTTTTATAGGTTTGCGTAGATTGACTTGCAAATAATTCTTTTGTATGTTTCACCTTACGGCACTCCCTCTTGAGTCTTCACCCTTCCTTCGGACAGAAATAAGGAGTCTGGTCCATTTAACTCCTAAACTTTTGGATTCACTGGAGTGTGTGTAACTTCAGGACTGTGGAATGCCATAGTAGTTTTTCTCTTGACTTTAACGGGACTAAGGTTTCATCCTTTGAGTTTTCTATCTAATATCAGGGCAGGTTCTGGCTTTCCATAGCTAATATATCCACTCAGATGTGAAGTCCTAAAAATGCAGATTCTTAAGAGAAACTATTTTCACAGTGAATTGGAAAATGTACAGATCCATTTTCATTCTGTATTAAGTCCTCTTTGTTAGCTTGTCTGTGCTTTATGCGCTGCTCTTAATGTTTCCATTGCACTGTATTACTGTACTCCCTGCCAGTAACAGAAAAGAACAAATATGGTTGAAGTCCCTGTTTCCTGGTTTGGCTATGTATCTGCAGGTAGTTCTGTGGATAAATGGGTATTTTGAAACAAGAGCTGGTCTGTGTGAATGCTGTATTGTGTGGGAAAGGTCAGCTGATTAGCTGTTCCAAGCTGTGCAGGTTTCCTTTTTTTTTTCCCAAGGATTTTTAGTAGCCGAATATTTGTGAAGTGGTTGCACTTCATAGAGAGACATTTGTGCACTGGGAATTCATTTGAGCACACAAATGGTTTGTTCAGAGACGAATCGTTATACAGAAAAATGAATTTACAATCTTTGTTTTATGTCCTGTTAATGTCAGGTAAATTAACGTAATTAAATACGAGACCAGATCTGTAGCAGGTAGTGCTTATCCACTTCTGTTCTTTAGAATGGGTTTCCGACATATCCAGATTTAGAAAGTAGAGACACAAGGTGAGTGAGGCAATGTCTTTTATTGGACTAACTTCTGAGTGAAAGCTTGTCTCTCATCAGCAGGTCTTCTAAAGTCTGGGAAATGTACACTGTATGTCACAGCTACACAAGATGGAAGAGATTGCTTAGCATAAATAGTTAATTTATTTCAAGCAAACATTAAAGGTGACATAAGAAAGTAGACATACATCAAATGACATGCTGGGTTTTTTGTTACCAGTCTCATTGCTTACAATCAGTCACTTCACCTTATATCTTAGTAGGCAGAAGACAAAAGTGAATGGGCTTGTCTACACTACCTCTCTACTTGGAAGGGAGGACTGTAAGTGGGGTGTTGCGAGTTTATTCTTGAAGTGCTGTGGTACATATACAGCACTTCATTAAGCAAATTCTCCCCCACGGCAACTTTGAAGTGCTGACTTGCGTGTAGCCACGGTTCACTCGCCAGTACTTTGAAGTGCCTGGGCAACTTCGAAGTCCCTTTATTCCTCAAAATATTGAGGAGTAAAGGCACTTCGAAGTACTGGTAGGTTAGCCGTGGCTAGACGCAAGCCAGCACTTTGAAGTTTAAAACTTTGATGTTGCCGTTGGGGGAAATTTGCTTAATGAAGTATTGCATATGCACCGCAGCACTTCATTAATAAACTCCCAATATCCTACTTGCCATGCTCTCTTTAAAGTAGGGAGGTAGTGTAGACACAGCCAGTGAGTACTCATTCTGACTAATAACTCAGCAATCTAGAGCAGTGGTCCTCACGATCGCTTTTGGAATTTTATGCCCAAGATTTGGAGACTCTGGTGCCAAAGGAGAGCTGCCGACACAGGGTGCCTTTCAGCTTTCAAGAAGCTGAGCTTGAATATATGCTCTATTTAGTCTGATATCAAAGAAAGAGAAAGCACTTAGTATTTCAGTCAAAGTATTACTGTATTGAGATATTAGTGCTTTTTTTAATTCTAAACTCTGGGTCAATATCAATTGCATATGTGTTGTCTGGCTGCCATGCTTAATCTAATTGTTTTTCTAAGCACTGAAGAATTACAAATACTCAACTTAATTTTGTTAATAAGGTTTCTGTTTTGTCACTGAAAGACAGTAAGGCCCATTGTGGTTTCTCAGTTTTATTCTGTGAAATTTTATTTTTCGCTTTTTATTACAAGATTTATCATAGTCACTTTTTGGCAGTATGACAAAAGAGAGGCTATAGTTCAAGCAGCATTGTAGTTTTCAAGGCACATGCCACTTGTGTTTATTTTTAAAGGAATAATTTCTTGAGCATTGCACTATAGTATCTAGCATTTCCCTGATTTTTATATGTTGGGGCACAAGAGATCCTCTATCGTAACTTATTACTCAGCATCACGTTGCAGCCCTTTTCTTGTTAAAAAATAATCATGATGTCCTTTTTGCTTTTGGATAAAAAAACATCCTCCCTTTAACTTGCCGTCATACTGTGAGCAAAAGTGCATCAAAAACATGGTACTGGAGCGTATTCATCTAGCTCGTTTATAAGAGTTTAATGATGGAACAAAGAACATTTCACAGCTTCGGTACAGACGTTAATTCAGACTAATGTGCATCTTTATTTCTCTCTTCAGAGCTCGAGTGTGTTGATGAAGGGTTGCTCCAATTCTGTGCAAATAAGTTAAAGCTGCTGCATCTTTATGAGTCTGTCAGCAAACTGAATTCTTTGAACGTGCAGCCAAGCACTCCTCTCTCTCATAATGTAAGTAATGTAAAAATGTTGTTTTCTGAAGGAATTAAGCGTTTGCCAGTAGATTAAGTGGAAATTGATTTAAGGCTCTAAAGCAATAAAAAAAAATTCTGGTTAGTTGCATGACTGAGTCATCAAACTGTGACAGAGTATCATTTTTTAAATATTTTTTGTTTTCCACATTTTCAAATATATTAAGACAGACTAAAAGGTGTATGGCGTTCACAGAATATTATTTTTGGTTACTAATATTTTCACTGTGCAAAAGAAATGGTATTTCAGTTCAGTTAACACAGGAACTGTTATGCAAAAAAACCTGCACTCAAAAATAAAACAGTGTAAAATTTTAATGCCTACACATCCACTCAGTCCTTCCTCTTGTTCAGTCAATCATTGAGACAAAGTTTGTTTACATTTGTGGGAGATAATGCTGTCTGCATCTTGTTAAACATCACCTAAAAGTAAGAACAGGAATTTGCATGATACTATTGTAGCAGACATCACAAATATTTACATGCGAGATATATGAACCTTCAATACATCCCTTCATGCTTCAACCACCATTCGAGAGATCATGTATCCCACACTGATGATGGGTTCTGTTCAATCCAAAGAGCTCTGACACATGTTCGTTTTCATCATTTGAGTCATGCCACGAGCCCAAAGCAGATTTTCTTTTTTTGTTGTTCAGATTCTGTAGTCACCTCACATCAGTGTGGTGTTCTTTTTAGACCTCCGAAAGCAGGTTCCATACCTCGTCCCACTGAAATTTTTTTGAAGGCACTTTAGAGTCTTAAACCTTTGTCTGAATACTTTAGCTGTCTTTTGAAATCTCATGTTGGTATTTTCTTTGTGTTTTGTCAGTGAAAGGTTCTTAAAACGAACAAAATATACTGGGTCAACAAATAATAAGCAGTCCTGTAGCACCTTAGAGACTAACAAATTTATGCTGGGTCATCATCTGAGACTGCCATAATATGAAATGTGTGGCAGATTGCAAGTAAAACGTAGAGCTGAAGACACACAGTTCTCCCACATGGAATTCAGTCACATTTTTAATTAATGCATAATTCTTTTAACAAGCATCATCAGCATGGAAGCTAGTTCTCTGGAATGGTAGCTGAAGCTAGAAGGCACATACACATATTTAGCATGTATGGATTGTAAATACTACTCTACTTTGGGTACAAAAGTACTACTTGAACGCCTGTTCTCACTTCAATTAGAAGCAGACAGCATTATCTCCTGGAAATGTAACAAAACTTGTTTGGATAAGCTATTGGCTGAAAAAGAAGTAGGATGGAATGAACTTGTAGGCACCGAAGTTTTACATTGTTTTGTTTTTGAATGCAGTCATATAACATAACCTCAAAATCTGTAAATTGCTCTTTCATCGTAGAGATTGGACTACGTAACTTGTATGAGAGAAGTTGAAAAATCCTGCAATTTTTGTTTATAATTTTTCGGCTGTGGCCACACTAGCCCCTCCTTTTGGAAGGGCTATGGTAATGTGGCACTTTGGAATCTGCTAATGAGGCGCTGCCATGAATGTGCAGCGCCTCATTAGCATAATGGCAGTCACATGCGCTTTGAAACTCTTGGTTTCAAAACACATGCCTCCTGTGTGGCTGGGGGCCTTTCGAAATGGCCCCCTGATTTTGAAAGCCCCTTTTTCCCCATCTGGTTTTGGGAAGAAGGGGCTTTCAAAAACAGGGGGGCCATTTTGAAAGGTCCCCTGGCTACACGGGTGGCATGTTTCAAAACCAAGAGTTTCGAAGCGCACATGGCTGCCATTTTGCTAATGAGGCGCAGCGCTGCATTAGCATATTCCAAAGTGCCACATTACCATAACCCTTCCAAAAGGAGGGACTAGTGTGGCCACAGACTTACAGTGCAAATATTTATAATAAAAATATACAGTAAGCACTGTATGCTTTGTATTGTGTTGTAAGTGAAATTGATAAATTAGTACATGTAGAAAAACACCCAAAACATTTTAATAAATTCCAATAGGGATTCTATTATTGTTTAACAGTGTGATCAAAATCGATTAACCATGATTGATTTTCTGAGTTATTTGCATGAGTTAACGACAATTAAATTTATAACACTAAAAAACTGCACAATTTGGGGGATTGGAGATGAAGACTATAGGATGGCAGAATTGGGGTAAAAACTCTTAATGAAATACCTGGCTGCAGCGCCTTTATTTCAGTGATCTCATGAGTTAAGCAAACACAGTAGGGTCTCGATATTCACCAGGGCCACATTCGCAAATTCAATTATTCGCAAGCGGCCTAGCTTCCCCAGAGCTCTATGGCGGGGATCGCCCCCAGCTGCCACTTCCTGGGCTCTGAGCCCCCGACACATTCGCGAAAATCAACATTTGCAAGGGTTCTGAACAAAGAATGTTAAGACCCTAGTGTACTACTTATTTGAGCCTTCTGACAACGTTGTGTTAGTCACGATGTAAGACTTAACTGTATATAGATGTGGTCACCTCATCTCAAAAAAGGTTCAGAAATGGGCAACTGAAATGATCAGGGGTTTGGAACAGGTCCCACGTGCAGAGAGCTTAAAGAGATCAGGACTTTTCATCTTAGAAAAGAGGGGACTAAGGGGGCATATGATAGAGGCATGTAAAATGAGAGGTATGGAGAAAATGAAAAAAGGAAAAATTATTTATTGTTCCCATAATATAAAAACTAGGGGACACCAAATGAAATTAATTGGCAGCAGGTTTAAAACAAATAAAAGGAAGTTCTTTTTCACACATCACACAGTCAACCTGTGGAACTCTTGCCAGAGGAGGCTGTGAAGGCTAGGACTATACCAGGGTTTAAAAAAGAGCTAGATAAATTCATGGAGGGTAGGTACATTAATGGCTATTAGCCAGGGTGGGTAGGGAGTGGTGTCCCTAGCCTCTGGCTGTCAGAGGCTGGAGACGGATGGCAGGAGCCACTGTACCCCGCCATGGTTTGGTTACCTCTTTGGTTCACTCCCTCTGATGCATCTAGTATTGGCCACTGTGGGGAGACAGGATACTGGGTTAGATGTACCTCTGGTCTGACCCAGTATGGCCATTCTTATGAGACAGCGCCAGGAATAAAATTCATGTCTCCTGACTTTAATCATTTGTCCTAAGGGCAGAAAGCTTTCCTTTATCCTTTTTGGGGAGAAGGAGTTAGTTCTGTGACCAAATCTGCCCAGTGTTTAGTACTTTAAAAAGATATACAAAATGTTGTTGTTCATATTTTGGGTTACTTTTAGTATCATTACAGAAGCTTCTGTATGTATGTGGAATTTAGGCATTACAGCACATTATTATATAGCTTCCCAATTTGCAGGATGGCTGCTTTCTCAAGGATATCTGACTGATTAAAAAGACTCCTTCAGTCACATGCAGCAGAGAGAAATTGGGTGTGGGGAAGAAGTATATTATATTATATCTCCAATTACCGAGTTCTGTGAGGTCCATTATTTAATGTAGTTTTTGTCTTTCTGCTTTAAGGATTTGGCTAATCTACTCAGGCTGGATGAAAAAGAGTTTGCTAGACTCCATATGTTGTTGGAAAACTACAAGCAAGAGAACACCCAAGCCACTGTTCGATTTGCTGAGGATAAAGATGGTGTATTGCCTGTGAAACTGTTCTTGGAGTATTTAGAATATGAAAAGGACACGATTGTGGTAAAGAATCTAGATGAAGGAGAATATGTGGCGTTAGGTAAGAGCCACTGATCGACTAGTGTTTATCAGATTAATAGTTCATTCTGTTTGTCTAACTTTAAAATCTGTGTGAGACTGTGCTCAGGACATTCATTGGTTGTACAGTTATTAGCCTGATCCATTCATTAATTAGTCACTGAAAGTAAAGAAGACAGAGACTCTCCAGTTTGATGAAGGGGTATTACAAGAGTGGGAAACTCAGGCTTTCGCCTTAGCTTCAGGAAACAATGTGCTGGAATTCCCATCAGTGTATTGCCTCTCAATCTCCCATATCCTTACCAAGCTGCCCCCTTTAAGTGAGGAGGAAAATATTTCTCAGTTGCTCACCTATCTCACTCCCCCACATCACTCCCAACCTGCAAAAGGCACCTCGTGTTAGCAGATGTTAATTTAGGCCCCTCTGCCGCACTATTTAACAACTATTGAACTATTGTACTTATGAGGCAAATGGCTCCTTGTCCCAGCTTCAACTAACCCTCCTCATGAGAGGAGCTGAAGCTGAAGAATTCTATGCCTTTATGGCTGTGTGAATGCCAAGGGCCCTTTCTAGGATAGCCTATTGTCTACTTCAGTTTTCTTCTCCATCCACTGCTCCAAAATACGGTATTTGGGTTTTAAAACCAGCACAGGCACCAGGTCTCTTGCTGACCAGAACAACCAGAACTGCCTCAATAACTGAACTGCTGTAATCTAGTGGTATAAATAATGATAACAAAAGATAAACCATAATGTAAACCTTTCCATGACTTGAGCTGCATTTCCGAGAAGAGTGTCTCTGTGCCCTACTTCCCTCTACTTCAGACACACACGCTCCTGGGTTGGCGCTAATAGGACACATGATCTGATACCAGAGAAGGTCAGCAAAAATAGCTCTGGGTCTCTCCGCCATATCCTAACACATGCCACCATGCATATACACATGGATTGGTGGGCAACTAAATCCATGTGCTGCGCCAGTCATGTCCATGCTGGGTGTTAGATCATGATACATAAAGTTCCTTTGTTTGTTGTAGGTGGCTTTTTTTTCTGGAAGTGTTTGTGTGGAGAGAGTTCCACAGAGGAAATGTGTCATACGCTGGAGTCTGCAGGATTTAGTCCTCAATTATTATTAGTAAGTACTGATTTAACTGTCACCTGCTTTCTACTTGAAATATTAATGGATGTCCAAGTGAGAGAAAATTCCCAATATACAGTATCGACCATTAAGCGCTCAGCACAACCATGTACGCTTCGAATTCTAGTGTTTAACGTCCCTTTTTCAGGTCCATAAATCCCTCAGGTCTTAACGAGCTGTTTGAGAGCATAAAGCCACGTTATGTAACTCAGTGTAAAACAGAGGGGCGTTAGGTTCTAGACTAAAATGTCTGCAACCTAATTACCACTTAATGTGTATATTCAGTTTTCTTCATGGCTCTTCTGCAATGAAAATAGTCTTTCCGTACCAGCAGATATGTGTAATCGAGTACGCCTTCCGTTTAACGGACTAGTCAGGCATGGGGAGGGTTGTCTATCATTACTGAAAGTCGGTTTAATATGAGGGCTTACTGCTGCCCTAACACCCTCCCCCCCGCCCCAAACAGAAAGCCCAAAACAAAACGAAAAAATACACCTGCCACTGGAGGAGCCACTGTACCCTGCCATGGCTGGAGCGTCTCATAGCTAGAGCTACCCTTCTGCACACAGCTAGAGGCACCCCTGCTTCTGCCCCACATAGCTGGAGGGATCACCTCGCAGCCTGGAGGAGCCACAGCCACCGCTGGAGCTGCCACACGCTCCTCCCACTAAGCGGTGGGGCATGTATGTGATTGCCGTCTGCCTGCGTACACGCCCCACCTCTGGTAGGAGGAATGTTTTGCAGCTCCTCCAGGCCACAGCAGCAGTAAGTCCCTTTTTTGGTTGGGAGGGAGGGGGAATTTCAGATTTTTGAAATGACAGGAAACATTTTTATTTCAAACATGGGTGGTATAAACTTACCTTAAAATAACCCTTTTAATTTTAGAAAATTATTTATTATTTGATCAGTGAATCAGCTGATCTCAGCCCAGTTTGGTTTCTATACTATACGTGCACTTATAACTTCAACTTCATGTGCTCATTTCTTTCAGCCTACATTCATTCTCTTTTGTATTTCATCTTCTCTCAACACTGGCACTCTCCTGCCCCAGACTTGTGAATGAAGCGCTGACCTTAATCCTTTTCTGGTTTTAAGAAACTTCTGCTCCCTGCCTTTATTTTGCAGTCAGTGTAACAACATGATACTAATTTTGTCCAGGTTGAGACTGGCTGGCTGACCGCAATTGTCTGTCAGGTTCACATGAGCAGTTTGTACCAAAGGATCTTTTTTTGTAATCGAAAGGTTACTGAAGTGTGGTACTGTTGTATATAAAAGCAGTGCTATGAGACTTATCTGCAGCACACTAATAAACTGTGTGTTGATGTACTGTAACTTGGTTCCAGGAACAATAGTTTCACCAAATCCTAAGGAGTTACGGGGGAGAAAATACAACCTTTGATGTAATTAATGTACCAAGGTTTTAGAGGATTCCCCCACCCCCAAATCTTTTAAAATATTCCACTTCTATTTTCCAGACTCTGCTTCTGAATGTGTGGCTTTCCAAGGAAAAAGATATTCTAGATGAACCCCAGTCTATCTGCTGTCTTCATACTATGCTGTCTCTTCTGAGCAAAATGAGAGGTGAAATACACATTCATAATCTTAAAATACCACTGTTAAGTAAAACCTAGTATTAATGGGTGTCAGAAACATGCCATTCTGACAATCTGTACTGCTTTGTGTAAAATTGTAAAGAAAGCAAACCCAGCTGAATATTGCTTGAGTGCATTTTACGATCAACTCATAGAGATATTTACAGTTATAATTCAAGATGGTGTGACTATTTTCCCTTATAGTGACTGGAAGGTTTGAAATATTGCCTTGGATCCATAAAAGCCCTGAGATGTAAGGACTTGGGTCCCAGTGTCAGTCAGAAGTGACTGATGTCTCTGGAGGGATTTCTTTTTTTAAAAATATATAGACGTGCACACTTTTTTTCTTCTCTTAGCCATGTGGCCATTTCCAAACTGTGTCCCATTTACTCTATAGCTACCACCTTCGTTTCTGAGTGTATTTGGGCTTGTTCCCCAAAAAGAGTTGACAGGCCAGATGTGTACGCTGGTGCTTTTTATCCATACTTTTTAATTATGTCCATACCACTTTCACTTTTCAGAATGGTTTGTTCTTCTTTGAGTAGTCTCCCTGTGGATGCTCCATTGTGGGTATTGGTGCATCTTTGTGCTCGCAATCAGAGATTCTTCTATAGCTGTGGTTTAATGCGCATGTGCAGTAGTGCTTCCTTATGCTGTCTGGTGTGCGTGCAGCACGGGCCCCTCTAGTTCTTTCTCTGCCATCCTTGGCTGCAGATGGAGCTTCTCTCCCTCCCTCTCTCTCTCTCTCTGAAAGACAGAGAAGAGCTTAGTTGGTTAGATAGTTCAGTGTTTATTCTGTCCTTCTCCAATTTCTCTCCTGTTTGAAGTTCAAATAACCAAAAAAAGTTAGTGTTAGAGTCAGTTGCTGCATCATTGCTATGCAGGGCTCCCCAGGCGTCAACTGATGTGCAATGCGCAGGTATGCTAAGATGGCCTCTGACGTCCGTGGCTCCTGCATCAAGTGTCTGCGTGAGGGCCACCAAACCCAATCCTGCACCCATAGCTCCAGCTTCACAGCGAGGGCCAGGGGGGACTGAGCCAACAGGCTCAAGACTTACCTATATGAAAAATCCATCCAACCACAGGCCCTGGAGCAGCTCTCTGCCAAGAAACTGGCACAGAAGATCAGGGATATGGACTCTGCGCATACCTCTACCTTGTTCGGCACCCCATCAGTGAAGGCTGGCCCTTTTCCAGCACATTGCTAGCCTCCAGCCTATGTGAGATCTAATTGTGGGGTGAAAATGTTGAGAGAAAGGGAGAGAGAGAACTTGGTGATTATTACAAATTAACTGAACTAGTTCAGTTACAGATGCTGTATTGAACCAACTTATATTGTAATGGTTAAAGGAAATTCAGCTTCCAAAGTCAGGTTGTTACTTTGCTAGTTTATCTCTTAGCACACCCGTGGATATTTCCCCCCTTTGTTTCTACAGTTGCGATAGATGAGTCATGGGATTCTCAGTCAGTTTCCCCCTGGTGGCAGCAAATGCGCACAGCTTGTATTCAGTCTGAAAATAATGGTGCTGCCTTGTTATCTGCACATGTTGGGCATTCAGTGACAGCACAGATCACTGACACTGTGGCAGAGAAAAAAGTAAGTAAATCTGAGATTTCTGCTCCCTCCAGCAATAATTGTATCAGGTATGCAAATGTCCTGCCCTTACGAGGAAGGAACATGTTGTCAGTCACTAAAACTCAGAAACCAGCACAAAACATGCAGTGCTCTGAAAGAGGAGTCAGAGGAACAAGAGCCTGGGAACTTGTGTTTGAACTTGGAGATTTATCTGAATTACATATTGTAATGGCTCCAAGAGCCTATCCGGAGACCTAGCCAGGAAATTTGACAGTGTGAATGGAAGAATGTCTCTTACACTGAACAAGTCAAAGTTTTCCAGGATCAGGAGACACTTAGCTGGACACCAGCTGGAAGCCTAGTTGATTTCCAAAACTGAACTTTCAGGTTGTTATGGATTTTCACTCAGCCTGCATAAGTGCCAGTTTCTGAGTGTGACTACTTTTAAAAATGTTAAATGTATTTTTAGATAATTTTTAAAAGGTGTAATTAAAAAAATCTGTTTTTAAAAAAGCTCCTGATTTAGCTCAATTGCCTTCCATAATAATTTTCCAATTGTTTAAGTATTATAAAAATTGCCCTTCTTGTTTGCAAGAAGGGTCTTTTCAGCAAGAGAAAACACTGAGTATACAGGAGAAACTCCTGAAATGGACTGAAAACAAACTGCTGTCAAATGTCTAAAGGCTGAAATTCACTCCTACACAAAGGTCCAGCAGGAGATTCATGTATCACTGAAGCCATAGTGAATTCCACCGAAAGGTCTACTGGAGAGTTGGGAGGGGGAAATAACTAGAAGAAAAAAATCTTTTGTAGAAGTAGTTGTATTTGTTAATTGAAAGAGTGGGCTAAAAATATTAAACAGAAGCATGATTGTTTGGTGTGTCCCATTAATGTTGCTGTAAATCACCAATTGAAGCTGATGGATTGTATTTATCATGAACCTGTTTTTAATGACACACGTGTTCTGCCCCCAATCCACCTTTGCCAATATTTAGACTAATATTTCAAATCCATCCCATCTTTCACACAGCCCTAATGTAACAATAACACTTCAATAACCACAAAAGTTTTCTTCCTTTTCCCCAAAGTGGAATTTCCTCTCAAAAATATACCAATCTGAGGCCAAGTTGATATTTAGAACTGGCCAACTGACAGCTTTACACTCTGATATCCATATGACTCCGCAGAGGTAGAAACTGGAACTTTGTACCATTGATTGCAGAAGGGTTTTGCAGGTTCCCAGGGAAAACAAAGCATTGCTTATATGCATGAAGGGCACAAAGATACCACATTCTAAATCATGATGTTCTAAAAGGTAATAGAGGAAAAGTATTTGATCGGTACTTATGGGAACATGATATGAAATATTTGGATTTATGGATATAGTGGGAAGTCGAAGTGGTGGAAGGTTAAATCTGTCTAAAGAGTGATGTGTAAGATACCAGTATCAGTGGTCACATCCATATGAGCTGCTTGAAGAGGGCCACATCCTCCCTGACTGAACTGACCTCATCAACCCTGGCTTTCCTCTTGATTGGGACTCCTCCTTTTCATGAACCTGTATGATTAGAACTGCTTCTGGAATCTCCCCTACATTGCATCTGACAAAGTGGGTCTTTGCCCATGAAAGCTTATGCTCCAAAATATCTGTTAGTCTGTAAGGTGCCATAGGACTTCTCGTTATTTTTTGGTATCAGTGGAACGCACAGATTGGAATTTCCTGGTCTGGCACCCTCAAGATCTGACCAGTTCCAAATGAGGGAGTTTGCTGGGCCAGGAGAGAGCAATGCCCACCCCCTTGCTGCTGGCCTGGCCCAGACAAAGGTTTTTGGAATTGCACATTTTATTGGATACTTTTACACGTGTACATTTATTTAAGAAAATGTAAGACCTGTGAGTGAATTTGAATACTGATTTACTTCTGTGTAACTATTCATTCTCTATCTACAACAAACTGGTCTGCAAAAAGCTCACAAATAACCTGCCTTGTTAGTTTTCCCGAACGTTTGTAGGTGCTGACACAGATTCCTGGGAAGCACTTTCTCTTGATACTGAATATTGGAAACTTCTACTGAAACAATTAGAGGATTGTCTGATACTTCAGACCCTATTGCACAGTAAAGTGAGAACGAGGACAACCAGAGTGTCATCTCTACAAGCTGAGCCACTGTGCAGACTCTCTGTGAAGAAGTTACTCGAAGGAGGGAAAGGTATATACTCTTTCAAAGCAGGTTTTATTAATGCCTCACCTAACAGCTTCTATCACCCTTATTCCAGTGAATTGCACCTTATTTTGGGAGCAGTCCCGCTATCGGTATGCTAATTGTATGTAGCTTAATTTTTGTTTTCATTCCTTTTCTGGACTTTTATTCTACCCTGTAAAGTTGTAGCCACTTAGTTGGTTGAGATCTTCTAATTGACATACAAATTACACCATTAATGGTTTCTCTTAACTGACAGGAGTCTCTTCCCTTTGTGTATGTTTCAGATCTGAGTTTGCCAGGTACTTTTCAGCAGAATTAAATGTTGACTGTATCTTATACTTTCCTTTTGTGTCTTAGGAGGGATTGCTGACAGTGTAGCAAAATGGATTTTCAAACAAGATTTCAGTCCCATGATACTGAAGCTGGCGCAAGGGAAGAAAGAGGCAGAAAGCACAGCGGCACCTGTAGAAATTGATGGGAATGTGCCCCTTGAGAAACCAGGAGCAGAGCCAGGCATGGAAACAGTCTTAGGTAGATACAAACAACCCCTTTCAAACTTAAACTTTTTCACAGGGGACTGAGTTGGCTGAATTGTTTTTAATTAGTAGAAGGTTGTCTCTGACTTCTTCAATTGTGTTTTAGAGTTGCTGCAGTTAGCATATCAGCAGTTTCCTTGTAGTCTTCAACTGGACATACTACACACACATTGTTGCTGGGAATATGTAGTGCAATGGAATAAAGATCCAGAGGTAATGCAAATCTAATTTTTTGGTGTACTTAGGAGTGCCTTACTTGTGTTTTAATTTACTAATTGATGCTAAACTTTTTAAAAGGAAATTAATCAACACTGCTTAAATTTGTGCTCCCCATTTATCAGTGTAAAGAAATAAAAAAAACTTAGATGCTAGGACCTGTGGGATGCCATCCACAAGACAGACAGACAGGTATTTGTGCAAGACAAAGACAAATTGTCACTTATTTGGTAAAGGGGAAGTTCTTCAGCTTTCATATTTCTGATTTGAAATATTGGACAGGTCACAAATACACAACACTGGTTGTGTTACTTTACTGCACCATCTTTCTCTGCTTTCAGTGTATGTTAAAGGAGACTGCCATGTATAGTCTTATCTCTCACAGATTCTACCCCCAATCTAAGGCTATATCTATACTTACCGTAAAAGATTGATCACTTTGGTTTGATCTTTGGGGGTCCTGAGATTTAAGGAAGGTCGACGGGAGGAGCACTCCCATTGACCCTCTATCATGAAGACAGGCATGGAAGTAGGTGCCTGCAGAGTTGATTTTTGGTAGGCAATAGGCATATCAAAAAATGCGTAGCAGCTGTTGACCTTCAAGGTAAGTGTAGACCTAGCCTGTTTCATAAACAGGGAACGGAACTGGGCCTTCCTTTTTGTGAGTGAACAATGTGCACAATGAATGGTTTTAAAAGGCTATAGTTTTATTTTTTAGTTTGTTTTAAGATTTTTCAAGCAGCTATTAAGAATTCTGGAGTCTGGAAATTGGTAGCCAAATTTGTTTTTATTATCCCCTTTTGAATTCACTAATACTTGTAACTGCTCACTTTTAATTCTGATCATGATGCATTCTGAACATCCAGCGTTCATAGCTGAATGCAGCATCTCCCAGGCTCAGTAAATGTGTGCTATAGGGCACATCACTGCATAGTAAAGGTTCACCTTGTTTGGGATTTAGTAGAGCTGTACCAAAAAGAAGTTAGACAATGGTGTAGTTTTTTTTTTAAAAAAACAGGATTTTATCTTTATCTGAAGGATAAATGATGAATGGTTAAAAATGTCATTAGTGTATAAACTAAAACGCTGGAAAATTACACTAGGATAGCGAAGTGTTCAGTTAGACTAGCTTAGATGGCATTGACGTGTATGTGCATTTGCTTGATGATAAGAGGAAATTGTAATAACAAATCACTTTTAAGAAAAGAAACCCTAAAATATTCTTTAACTGGAAAATGAGTATCTTGAAAATAAACTGTGTTTAACTCTTTTTAAAGAATTTCCAGTCTGTATTTAAACTGCCATTGAACAATTGAATAATGTATTTGGCTTTTTTTTTATTCTTCTTTCCCCTTTATATAAGGAAGCACGTTTTCTGATTAGATCTATAGATCACCTCAGATGCATTGTTAATGCCCACGTACAGCATGGTAAGTACTATTGCCGAAGAGCATCATTGATACGTTTCTGGAGAGCAAGATAAATCAGTGTACATAGAAATTAATATAAATCTGTCTAGTTTGTTATGCTGGCCACGCATCTCTACCTAATGAGGACCCTGATGCCGACATTCAAGCTCCCCCAAGTTTTCCCACCATAAGTAGTTGGACTCTTTTCCACAAAGATTGAGATGTTTTTTAGATTTGGGCAAGCCAGGTTGTTGTGGGGTTTTTTTGTTTTTGTTTTTGTTTTTTTTTTTAATTCCTTCCTTGGTATAACACGATTTGGTTGCACCCACACATACTTCCTAGATTGCTTACAACCAATTTAGTTGGAAGCATGGTCAAACACGTTTCTGTAAAATTGGGCTAACTTTTAAAATCTTGGTGGATTAGAATGAGAGAACTATATGCTCTAGCAACCTAGTCCAGTTCCATTCATTACACAGGGCCTGTCCTTCAGTATTATCTATAATTTACTGTGTATCATAGAGCAGAAGCCTGTTCTAGGCCACTTTACTGCTTGTAACCACAATACAGTGCATGACTAAGGCACTAGCAATAAACTATTATACTCTCTTCAGCCCCAGACTTGCTACATGTCAAACAAGTCCATGAACCACAGTGACATTATGACGTTTTTAAAGGATTAGCCATAAATGCATTAAATCTCTCTGGTCACTAAAGCAGTCCTGTACTTTTGAAATGGAAACTAGGATCTTGTCCTGGTTGCTTTATAATTGGACTGACTTGACACTTGCCTTCCTCTGCAGTCTTCTCTTCTGATTCCCTGCTACTAAAGGAACTCTGGGCCCATGCATCTCAGTTTTTTGAACTGTTTATGTCAGCAGCCAATGCCTGAACACAACGAAATGTAAATCCAGTGCTTTTTTGTGCGTGTATTGAGTACTGGCACCTCGGCAGCCCCAGCCGCTGGGCTGGCTGGGGATGGGGCAGGGCGCAGAGCTGGCTCAGTACCGGCTCCACCCCCCGCCCCCCTCCACCGCCACAAAGAGCAAAACAAAACACCACCGTGCAAATCTCTATAGTAAGGTCTGGCTTATCCTTTTGTTGGAAGCAGATTAAACTATGTCTCCTAGTACTGTTTCATCTGCAGTGCATTGTATCATTAATTTTTAAATAGCTCTCTCTCTTCTGGAATAACTTTCAGTGTATGAGTTTACATTTAACTTCTTCTGATGTTCCATTCAGATGTAGCTTACATTTTTTTTCTGTAATTATTTTAGGTATTGCTCTAATGATGTGGAATACATTTTTAGTAAAAAGGCTCTCAGCTGCTACATACCTAATGGACAAGGTAAACATGCTATTGTGGCTGTTAGTTTTAAGCTCTGTTCTTACCGTTTTGTTTGTGGAGAAATTAAGCTATCAAATACTTAAAACATTGCTCTTTTGTGTGACCATCTTTAATTTGATTATAGAGGTAAACTGTGCTCCATGGGTGGTTTCATTATTTTGGCTAATAGTGGTTACTTTTGAAAAGCATATAGTGGGAAATAGCTATTTTTTTTAAAAATCCAATTTGTTCATTGTTTTGGAGTGAGCAAATATTGGAAAAATCTTTTATTGTAAGTTATAGTAAGCAGCTGAAGTTGGCAGATGTTTCCACACTTAATCCTTTTCCTGACCTGTCACTAGTCTAAAAATTTATTGAATTACAAGAAGCTCTCCTTTGCAATTACATACAAATCTTAAAAACCTTTACCAGTCATTTTATTTTAAGGAACACAAACTTGCCACTCCTGCATTATCTGTCCTATGTATTTTTATTGACCTGGTAACCAATAAATTAGCTTAATGGATAATAACTCAATGCTATGCATTATTTTACATCACTTGGTTTTCACTATGAAGCCGTATTAAGACCATGCAGGTGAAGATGCTTTTTGGCTTGTGTACCATATTCCTTCCGTATTCTTTATAGGTTTTGTGAAGAAAGATGCAAGAATATGTCTTAGATGGTGCTGAGCACCTTTAACTCCCTGGGGTAGCTGAATCAGTCTTGTGTTATAGGACTTGTTTGCCACGAGTTCTGCCAGGCTTTGACCTTCCTGAATATGTCTGGTTTCATGCATGTAGTACTGAACTAACTGGCTTACTGAGAACGAAAATGGTGATTCCAAACTAGGTTTAAGAGCTGCTATCAAATAATGGGCCCAGCTAAACTGAAGGAATTTATATCAAGTGTATCAATTTGCAAGACGCACAGGGGAACTAATTGATTACTAGAATACTCCATACAGAGAAGGCCAGACTTTTTTGGGGGTGTGTTTTGGGCAAAAAAGGAGAGTACCAAAATAACATGGTGGTATTGAGGTTAGAGGTGCGTGGTTATTATTTTCGTCACCTCTTCCTTTCTGTGCCGCCTTTTTTGTATAATTTATTAGATGGCCATGTACACTTCTACAAGTAAGCTTATAGCTGCAGAAGAATTCAGTTAGTTCCATCTCCTAGGCAAAAGTTTTTTGATTAATGGTACTGCTTACATTTTTAGAACCCACGCTTCTGTATTGCCTTGATGCATTAATATCTAAATAAGTAAGGGTAAAGATTTGCTGCCTTATTTATTCAGTCATTTGAACACGTTTTCTGAGTACACATTTGAATATATCTTAATGCCCTTCATTGGAATTGTTGTAGGAATTCAGAGGCCACATATTTTCTTTTAGCTGTTGATCAGAGAGTGCTGTGGTAGCCAAATCAGAAGAGGTTAGATCAGTGAGCTCTTTACATGGTGGGGATGAAAAGCTTCCATCTACCCATGCTTTTCGTCATCTGTAGAAGGTGCACTGAGCTGTGGAAGTGGGAGCTTAGCAGCTCTATTTAACAGGCAACAAGAGATCTGGCTCTTGCTTAGAATTCAGACACCAAAGTGCCTCGTGATTTACACTGTGTAACTACCTTATTGCAGATTCCCTGTCTCAACCGATATTCTGGAATATCCATTTTTCCATGCTGCTTTTTCATATTTGTCATGTATTTCTTTCTGCTTTCATTCTTGATACTGTTGCGCAAGTCCTGCACCACTGAAATCTTTGGGAGTCTCTGAGTTGCTGTCAGAAGGTTTTGGTTCAGGTTTTGTGTGCCTTTTAGTCCTTTCACTTTGATTTTTCTCATCAACATAACTCCACTTGTTTCAGTGGAATTTGTCCCTCACTCACCCTGATATAAATTAGATCAGAATTGGGCCCAGTGTGATTGAACCAGCTAGTAGTGAAGAAAACAGTGAAACTTCAACTTAAAATTTCACTTTTTTTTTCAAAATGGAACCTATGCCAAATGTGTAAGGAAAGTCTAATTGTCTTAAAAACACATCTTCAGAGCAAACTGAAGAGATTGACATCCAGACTTAGCTATTGGCTCTATGTTTAATTTTTTTTCTTTGACCCAATATTCAAATTATTCAATAAACAGTGAAGTGGTTTTAGAGCTTCAGGTTTCTGAATGATTGTTCTGAGAATTTATTAACCTATATTTAGTGTTCTTATATATGAAGATTACCATAATTTAGTGGTACATCTTGTGAAAAATCAGTTTAAACATGGGTTTGATTCCAGCTGTCGCAACAGTTAACAATGAATTGGAGGGTACCCAAGAGGGTAGTTCTGTCTTGCAATAACACAGATTTTCTCCTAGCTGAAGGTAACCTATTTGGAGAGTCAAGCCTTTGGCTAGGATGGGTAGTCTTCTTTTAACCTTGCATCTCATCAGCTTCCAATCTTGAAAGTCACTGATTTGCATAATTCATTCATCACTGAATCCTTTACATTACTAATTTTCAAATTACTATACCAGTAGGAAAACCAGCCAAAATAAACAACATGAATAAAGATGGAAAGCTAGGAGGGGTTATTGTTATTCCACAAGATTTTTTTAGTAGTGTCCACCATGGGCAAATATTTGTAAATACTGAACATAATACATTCTATTCAGATGAAGATCATAAGAGGCTTCTTAGGAAAGGTAACATTCTTCAACTATTTATTTCATAAGGAAGACTACAGAATGTTGAAACAACATCTTTAAAATGGCTGTTGTATATTCAGTCTCTTTTCGTTCTGCAGATGGAAGATAAATAAATCAAACAGGTGATATATAGTATGGAAAACGTCAGCATACAAGGAAGATTTTTGCCAAAAGCTTTGCCCATTGAAATTATTCAATGTAGAAACTGCATCTCAGCTCTTACTTTGTACTATAGCCTTTATCCAGTCAGTTTTTAAAATTAAGATGTTTTATCTTGTTTTGTAGTACAATAGGAAAAAAAATGTATAAGGAAATTAAGTTACTAATGTTAAATTGATACTTCAACAAATAGATTGCTTATGCTGAAAATTTGTTCTATAATAGGTTGGAAAAGTGCCGAAGGACAGATTATGCAGAAGGGCAAGTAGTATTTTATTTGTCTACATTTTGTTTCAGTGGTTATTGAATCTATTTTTCATGGTTTTAATGCGACAGTGCATAAGGAGATGTAGATAGGAAAGATTAAAATAAAAAATAAATATTGAGGAATTTTAGCCAGTCTTAAATTTCCAGTTTGACAAATCAAGTTGAAAGGTCAAAAACTAGTATAAATATTATAGAATATGAACTTGAGTTTAAAGTGTGCCGAACATTTTGTCTGTGATTTTATCATCTTCTGGAAGAATTAATTGAAACTACATGGTAGTGGGTTTGTTGGGTCTGATAAAATTCTTCGAGGAATATAGTTAATAGAACTGTGCAGCAAGTAGATAGAATAAGCAACTTTTATTACCAACACTTTTTCCAGATGTTGCAAAGCTTTTTTGAAAATTCTCAAATTCTATTTTATTCTGTTATCTGAATCTTTGGGTGTGTCTACACGGGCACAAATCTTCAAAATAGCCATGCTAATGGCCATTTTGAAGATTACTAATAAGGCATTAAGACGCTTCCAGCTGTGGTGCTTCAAAAGCTCTGCTTTCGAAAGCGCGCGGCTACACGGAGGTCCTTTTCAAAAGGACCCCACACCTTTCAAAATCCCCTTATCCTTCTCACTGATCGGAATAAGGGGATTTCGAAAGGTGCAGGTTCTTTCAAAAAGGACCCCCGTGTAGCTGCGTCGAGCTGCGCGCTTTCAAAAGCGGCACTTCCGAAGCGCCATGGCTGGAAGTGTCTTAATGCTAATGAGGTGCTGAATATTCAATTCAGCACCTCATTAGTAATCTTCGAAATATGGCTGTTCCGAAGATTTGTGCCTGTGTAGACACAGCCTTTATGTTACAACTATTTGGTCTTAACTATAAAGACATAAAGGTACTGAAATAAGTGCTAGTACTTGTTTTATATTCTCTAGCAAATCGTGCCCTCTCAGAAATGTGAATAGTGCTGATAAAGAGCCTCAGTCTTGTCTGCAACTAATACATTTTGAAATGCATCCAAGTAAAATCACTCTGGCTGTGTCTACACTTGCATTCCTCTTTTGAAAGAGGTATGCAAATGAGGGGATCTGAAAATGCAAATGACACACATTTGCATATCTGGCACCTCATTTGCATATTCATATTTCAAAATAGCTTCTTTTGAAAGAAGAAAACCCTTTTTTATGGGAAGAAGGATTCTTTCAAAGATGGGGTTTACTTTTGAAAGAGCAGTGTCTACACTGGTTTTCTTTTAAAAGAAGCTATTTTGAAATAAGAATATGCAAATGAGGTGCCAACTATGCAAATTTGCACCTCATTTGCATACCTATTTCAAAAGAGGAATGCAGGTGTAGACACAGCCTCTGTGGGTATTTAACTCTATCTTTGTTTGATAGGATGTCGGTATGGGTGATACTGCAATGACATCTTTTCTTGGCTCTTGCACAGATCATCTTCAAATCTTAATGGAGGTAAAATATTTTTATTAGAAAATATGTAAGAACATGCATGGTTTTAGTAGTAAGTTTCAGGCAAAAAAAACCACACACCTCCAAACCATATTGTAAGTTGAAACTGCTGAGCTGGAATTAATTAATGTGCAAATTTGACATCATGAACCCAGGACTAAACAGACACCTGGTGTGGTATTCACATTACGATAGATAATTTCTCATCCAGACTCTCCCACTTTCTCATCTCCAGCAGACATGAGCTACATCTATTCTGATTCTGTGAGTACTGATGTCACACTCTCACCTCTGGTTTGTCTTTAGCCTCTGATGAAGTGAGTTGTATCTCACAAAAGTGTATGCCCTAACACCCTCATAAATTTGTTAGTCTTCAGAGTGCCAGTACTCTCCAACATTTTTTTTGCTGAAACAGAGTAACCCGGGTACTTCCTCTGAGACCTGTCAATATAGATACAAGTATCAGAGGGATAGCTGTGTTAGTCTATGTCTGCAAAAAACAATGAGAAGTCCTGTGGCACCTCATAGACTAACAGATGGGGTTTTTTTGGTGCACAAGCTTTCGTGGGTGAAGACCCATTCCATGTCATATGCATCTGACAAAGTGGGTCTTTGTCAATGAAAGTGTATGCGCCAAAAACTTTGTTAGTCTGTAAGGTGCCAGGACTTTTTGTTCACAACTTCATTTAACCAACATTTGCTTTTTTTCTTTTTAGTGAATATGGAGTATTTGTTGTTTTTAAAATATTTTTGCAGGAGAAATGGTGGTTTGTAATGGAGTTCTTGTTTCTTTTTAATATAGAGATTCTCATTGTTTTTCTAAGTAGGAGCTTAAAATTTTGGAATTGGTGCTTTTGGGATTGCTGACTGCTCATCATTGCTATTCTAGGCAGAGGTTAATAGTGATGAAATGCAAGCTCCAGTTTTGGACACAGAAGATGCCTGGGTGTCAGCTGAAGGACCAGTCTCAATAGTAGAGCTAGCTCTGGAGCAGAAACACATCCACTACCCACTTGTTGAACACCAATCAGTATTGTGTACTATATTATATGGAATCATGAGGTTTTCTCTGAAGAGTATGAAGCCTCTCTCACTATTTGATAGTAAGGTAGGTCTTTTAAAAGTATTATGAGTACATCTTTTATAATCTGCTGTCTTTGCTGCAGCTAGTTAACAAGCACACGTTTTATCATTTTATAAACAATTCTTTAAATGAATATAGATTGATATGCAAAAGATAATTGGTGCACTCTGTACAGCTAAGGATTGCTTCCAGAACCTGTTACAGCAGTTGTCAAATGTGGTAGGTTTTCTTCTGAGTAAGGTGTCTTTAGGGTCATTGAGAGGTGTCAATATCAGGTCCTGCATTTAGTTCGTATGACTGTCACTGCATGGTGAGAACACAGGATGCATTCTGATTTGGTCATACTTTTGTTAGTTTGGGAGTCATAAGATCAGAGAGTTTACAAATAGTCTATGATAATAAGATTTGTCACTCCCTTGGCATCAGTTATTCCTGATACTTCATGCCCTACTTCTTTCTCAGGAAGGAACAATAGCTAGTTTCCTTGAGAGCAAAAGCAAACTAATTAAAATAAATAATAGCTATATTTAAAAGGGAATCTGTTGTTGCATCTACTCAAGTCCTAAAGCTGATGTAAAGAAAATGGTATGTATTGAGCTGCTGTCCTCGCAGCTGTGGTGTGCACGCTGAGTGAATTTTAGAATTACAAAGCTGATGTAGGTTAGTATAAACTGATCCTACAGGAAATAATCAGTTCTGTGCAAAAGTATCATACTACAGATGTCTCCTTAAAGCTGTATTTATAAAAATATCTCAATACAAAATACCCCTTTTTTGTATTTTGCTCTGTGTATTTCCTTCCATGTAGCACTCTGTACCTAGTTAGCAAAGCACTTGCTTGCACACCCACTTACTATGCCAGTAAAGGATGTTACCTGTGTTATATACAAACCCTACTTTCTCTACAAAAGAAGTTGCAACCCTGCAAATCAAATTACTTTCCCAGAGAACAATGTGAAAAAAGGTGCTGCTTTGCCTTTGTGTATGGCTGTTGCATGTTCTTTGCCTCAGTTGCTCAAGATTCCCCGATGTTCTGCAAGCTGCCTTGCAGAACTTCTTCCTGACGGATCTTCAGGGAATCTTGGCTGATAGCTGGTGATATGTAATACAGCTTGAACCTCGCAAAATGAGAATTCTGTTGTACCGTAACATCTGTCGTCCGTCAGGACCACAGATGTTACTGGACCAGGGACCCCGGTTGGGAGGTTAGTGGTGGGGGAGCCTGGTTTCCTTGGACAAGGGAGCCCAGTGGGACTTGCGTCCCTGGTCAGAGGCAACAGCCTGTTGGAGCTGGCCTCTCCAGGGCTGGGGCTGTACTTTGCACCCTCTGGGCCAGGACATGTCGGCAGCCTGTCTAGGGCTACACCTGGCACCCTCGGAGGTGGGAGCCATGCCAGCAGCCTGACTGTTCCAGAGCCAGCCTCTGGGCTTGGACCAGTACTGGCACCTTTGGGGCTAGGGCAGTGTCCAGCACCCCAGCCAGGGCTGGAGCTGGCCTTTGCAGGGCCGCCACCATGCCTGCAGCTCTGGGGACAAGCCAGAGCCCAGTTGGGGCGGAACTGGCTCCCACGTCAGGGGCTAGAATCAGTCTCTGCAGCTGATAGCCGGAGTGACCAGGCTGGTGTTGGCCCAGCAGGGGCCAAGTTCTGGGCAGGAAGTAAGGGGCCCCGGTGTGGGGGGTGGAGAGAAGAGGTGCAGGCAGGGTGACTGGAGCAGGGGAGTTCCCTTCGTCCAGCAAATTCCCTCATCAGGGACCACTCAGGTCCATAGGGTGTAGGACAAAGGAGGTGTGTGCAACCTGTAGTGTGTACATTTTGAAAGGCCATCTCATCTCATTCTAACAAGGCGAGTCTTTATCCAGGCCAGCATTCAGCACTTGAAATGAAGTAGTCTGGGATTACATGGCTACTCTGCAATCACTTTATGTATTTCTTCTTGTTGGAGCACACCTCAAGTGCTAGTATTTTAGTATTGAATATGGTCCTTTTTACATCAGCTTCTACTTCTAATATTTGAGTGCAGCAGGACAACGCCACATCTCATGTTGAATGCCACCCTGCCAATACTGGATGATGAAGGAAGGCAACCTTCAATACCATGTTATTCCATGTACATGGATGCCGTTACTTCCTTTAGCAAGACTGTGCCATTTCTTGTCTGCATCCACTGTGAAAGTAGGCAGGGATAATGGTTACTGTCACCTATTGTATTACTCTGCATGCAGTTCAAGGGCCAATCAGTGAGCCTTGAAACTTAGAGAAACACACGCACACACGGATGCGCGCGCACACACAAATTCTTCTTCTGTTTTTAAGAGACTGTGGTAGGATGTATTTCATGCGATGCAATATTGGCACATCAGGCTTCAAAGTCTGAAACCTATGCTAATAGCTTAAATTCTTTCCTTATGTAATTATAGCTCTATTGGCCAGATAACTCTGGCAGATTGAGAAGCCCTGCCCTTGAAGTTAGCCTGACTTTTAAGTCCTGATGCCAGGTGAACTATCTTTAAAAACAAAAACAAAAAAAACCTTGTTTAAGCAAATGTTTATTTTGTTTCATAGCTGTTCTGTAATTTAAAATACTGCATTTCTCTTTGACTGGAGACTAACACTATATCTAGACTGCAGGCTTCTGTTGACAGATCATAAGTTTTGTTGACAGAGAACATGTCCAGACTGCAGATCTCTTGGAAGAGTTCCTGCCATGTGGGAGTGTTCTGTCAACCTCCCTGTACCCCTCGTTCCCTGAGAAAGAAGGGATGTCTCCACAGAGATGGTTTTTCTGGCATTTAGCCCCCTATGGACAGGCCAAATGTGGGAAACGCCTCTCCCGACAGACCTGTCGGCAAGATGTGCAATTGCGCATCTTTTGCCGACAGTTCCCTGCAGTCTAGACACAGCCTAAGATGCAATAGCACTTAAGTGGGGGAAAAAAATCTCTCTTCAAGTGCTTCCTTAGAATGGATCTGCTTTTCCCCATCTTTCTCGCTCAGATGAATATGGTTTTTTTTCTCAATTTAGGGTAAAAATGCATTTTTCAAGGACCTGACTTCAATTCAGTTGCTACCCAGTGGGGATATGGATCCAAATATATTATCCATACGCCAACAAGTGAGTTTACATTCTTTCCACTGACACAAACTATAAACCAGGGGTGAGCAAACTTTTTAGGTCGCGTCCCCCTTTTTGGCCCTGTGATTAGCTGGGGTTCCCCAACCTGTGGAGGACCACAGGAAAGATTTGGGGGAGGTAGTGCTCCAAAAGGGGTGGAACGCTTGGGAAGGGGGTGGTGGGAGGATCCAGGGCGTGCTCCAAAGCGGGGGAAGACCCCAGGCAGGACCCCAGTGGACTACCCCATCAAGCTGGGAAGTCTCTGGCTGTCCATGGGGGCTCAGGTGCTGGGTGAGCGGCAGCTCCTCCCAGGGGAGGGAGGAAGCACTATTGGGCCAGGCTGGCCTCAGTGCCAAGGGACACCTCCACCCCCAGCCAGCCTAGCCCCTGCTGCTGGGAGCCAGCTGCCCCAGCCCAGCAGTGGGCAGACAGCACACATGCACCTGCCCCTCCTTCTCCCTGATTGACCCAGTGGTGGTGGCGGTGATGCAGTAGAAGCTGAGGGGAGGGGGAAACCCCATCATGCTGCGCCCTCTCCTGCTTGCGCACCCCTGCTATAAACCATTAGAGGAATTTCAGGTAAAATTAAACGGCTGCTAATTCACGTTAGTGTTTTGTTTCCAAGTTCTTAATGAAAGTTGTGAGTGCAGTGGTACAAGCACAGCGCTCAGCACAGAAAGCCCGAAGTGTCTCAGGAGAGGCACCACCACTTCCTTCTGAAAAAGACAAGGATTGGCCAGCTTTGGCCATCGATTTGGCCCAGCACCTTCAGGTCAATGAAGATGTGATTAGAAGGCATTATGTATGTGAGCTGTATAATTATGGAATGGATCATCTTGGAGAAGAGGTAATGACTGAAGTGCATTTGGCTCGAGTATAGTGAAAATCATGAGGAACAGCCAAATTATTCAGATCCATAACTGGGCATTTTCTGATTGATATTCTCTCTTTCACAAACAATTTCGGTAGGGATTGTGCTTCATAGCAACAGAACATACCACAATCTGATGCACACAGTTCTCTGGAAAAACAACGAAGAGTCTGTAACACCTTAAAGACTAAAATTTAGGCATACAATTTTGTGGGTAAAGCCTACTTAAGCATATGCTCAAATAAGTCTGTTAGCTGTTCAGGTGCCACAAACATGGCTACCCCCGACAGTTATCTGAGACAGCTCTGTTAATTTATCCTATATTTTCCTTGTTTGCATCTGATCAAATTGTTGGAAGGGTCATGTGGGAGGTGGAGTTCATACCTTTCTATGATGGGATTCTACAAATGATTGCAGAATCAAACTAAACTTACTGCCCAGTGTCTAGCTGAGCTAAGCCCTGAGGCCTGGGATAAGAATTAACTTTGGTACAGAAAATGTTAAATTCATCAAATCTTTGTGCTGTGTTCAGAATGCATTTTTTTTCTGTTTTGTGACCCCAGTAGTTTGAGGGGTATTGGAAAGTCTATTGCCTTTTAAACAGTCAGTCTAGCATCTTAAAGTATAAATGTAGCCTTTGACTTGTCAATAGCTGGAATTACCAGACTGTTACTTTGTTTTTGCTTTCATTAGAGGGAAATCACAAATCTGCAAAGAGATGACCCTAAAAGTAAATGATTTTGAAGAGCTTGGAAAATAAGCAAAATTTATTTTTCTGTAATAACATGCCTGTGCATAAACCATTACAGCTCTAATCAGATGACTTATGAGCAGTGGCCAGGCTTGGGACAGAAAAAGGCTCTGTTTTCTTAATCTGTCATCTTCGTCGGGCAGTTATTTAGGGAGAGGGGACGTGAACTCATGTTTCAAGAATCATGAGCTGGAGCCTTAAGACTCGTGGCCACTCTGAGTTCCATCCTGCACTGAAGGACCTGCCCAAAGCTGGGGCTTTGTTCCACAATTTTCAGTAAGTCAGTGGTCCAACAAGAGCAGCCCCATCACTTGCCAATTCCTTCATTTGTTGGGTCATTTGTCCTTGAATTAGTTGAAGCCTGGAGCTGAAGCCCGATAAAATCGTTTCTGCATGGGTAAGTGCTAATCTTTTCCTATGATTTTTGTTGCTGTATTCCTGTTCTCAGGCCATTCTTCAAGTGCATGACAAAGAAGTGCTTGCATCACAGTTGCTTGTGCTGACAGGACAGAGACTGGCCTATGCTTTACTACATACACAGACGAAAGAAGGCATGGAGCTGCTGGCCAGACTGCCTCCAACACTATGTACCTGGCTTAAAGCTATGGTAAGTTCATCCTGAGAGAACAAGTTTTCCGAAAGCTTCCTCTTGACCAAGGATTTTAATTACTATAAAAATTAGCATCATTAATAATGCTCTGGTGTAAAGTATGAGTCCAGTCTTCAGTTCTTGTTAATAGGAACACACCAGCCCAGCATGTTGATCTGCTTAGCTCTACTTCCATATCAGTTTTCCAAAAAGCCCTGCAATTTCAGAGTTACTGGCAGCCTTTATCCAGTCATTTTAGTGGAGTAAATATTCCAAGTAAATGTTAGAAAATTGCACATTTGCTTCTTTTGAAGACAAAATGTGTAGAGGCCAGGCATGTTTGCTTATCTGCCCTTAAATGGCTGTGCACCTCTCCCTCCCTGAAACCATCGTATTATACAGGTACCATGAAGCTTCTTTTAGAACAAATGTGCTTTTCTACTGTACACTAGTGTCATTGCCAGAGTGGGATCTAATAAGCATATAAGTGCAACAGTGTGTTGTATGTAAGACTTGTGTCCTGCTGAATAGTGTTCCTGTAAGTTTAAAGAGTCTAGTGAGGGTTGAGTGTATCCTAATGGAAGTTAGTCCTCTGTATGAAAGTCTTCAACTTCCACTGAAGATCAAGTCATAGCAGTGGCACAGGAGTTCACTGAAGTTTTGAATTCCCTGACTGTACAGTTCAAAGGAGTGTAATGATACAAGAATAACTTCAGTCCCGTACTAGATTTACAGTACCCCATTTAGAATGATAGAACTGGAAGAGGCCTCAAGAGGTTCAGTTCCCTGCCCTCATGGCAGGACCAAGCACTGTCTAGATTGTTCCTGATTGGAGATTAACAGGTTAGACAAATACCTATGATAGAGATTCCACAACCTCCATAGGCAATTTATTCCAATGCTTAATCATCCTGACAGGATGCTTTTCCATGGCTTGTGTCTAAATTGCCAAGAACTGTCAGCAGGAGATACACAAATTGTGCAAGGCATTTGCGTATCTCCTGCTGACAATTGTGGTAGGAGAGGCTTTCCCCCCATTTTGCCTGACCACATGGGGCCAAATGTCAGAAAAACCCCCTCTGCTGAGACATCCCTTCTTTGTGGAATGAGGAAGACAAGGATGTCAGCAGAATGCTCCCAACACAGACTGCTGCTGCTACCTCTGTTCTCCTGACAGAAGCCTGCAGTTTAGACATAGCCCTAATGTCCAACCTAAATTTCCCTTGCTGCAATTTAAGCCCATGTCCCATCCTCAGAGGTTAAGGAGAGTGACTTCTCCCTCCACTTTGTAACAACCTTTTAGACACATGGAAATTTAGGCTTCCCTGTACTGGACTCAAATTGCTCAGCCCTTAGTTAATTTTGCTGTGTTCTAGAGAGCGGCTTACGTATGCATTTGCAATTACAAGCAAGCTTCATTGTAGCAAAGAGAGTACCAAAGGGTCTTCTTTAGACATTCCTGCTACTACGGTTCTAACTTTTAAAAATCCTTTTGCAGGATCCCCACGACCTTCAAAACCTAGAAGTGCCAATTGCAGCAACAGCAAAACTGGTAAACAAAGTAATAGAGCATTTGCCAGAAAACCATGGGCAATATAGCCTTGCTCTGAATCTGATAGAGGCTGTCGAAGCAATCTCTTCTTGACAATTTAGTTACTAGTTTTGAACACTTCTGCTGTAAAATGAGGTAGTGCATGATTTTACACACTGTGGCTCACCTTTATAAAAGGAAATGTTCATGTGGCTTTTGTAAAAAAACAAAAAAAACCACTTTATTGAAAAGCATTTGTTTTTTAAATTGAGTCCAGCTAAATCCCATGGTATTGTGCATAATATACTAGGAGCTAGTAATCTTTGTACATTTGTCAATAACTGAAGTGTTCCATTATTTATTTCTAATTCAAGCACTTGTGCTCTATGGTTACAGGTAACAGCAGTTTTATTCCATATTTACAGATTATATTCTTATCCTACTATGAGATTCTATATTTCATACTCTGAAAAAGTTACATGTATTTTCGGTTATTGAATAAGTGGCAGTTGCATAAATCAATCAAGTGAAGGAGAATTTCTAGCTACCACATTTCTCTGAAATAAGTACCCTGTTTTCCTTCCATCAAAGAGAGCTACATTTTTTCAGAGCCCCTAGCAAGTACTTAATCTTCAAAGGAGACAAAGCTGATGTAGGAACATGCTTCCTGTAACAGCAGTGTAATGAGTGAAGTTGCAGTAGGACAAAATGCCTTGCACCCTGCCACAAAAAGGAACCCACCCGTCAAAGTTCACCTGTTGGGGAAGATACTCTTAAGACCATCACTGCTGAAATAAACCTCGCTTTACAACGAAAGTCTCACCCACACAAGATTGGAGCATAAATTTTCTAGTGCAGCTGTTATGGGAACCCTGCCAAAGTTAGGACTGCGGGATCTTTTTCTGTTTTGTGATCCCAGTAGTTTGAGGGGTATTGCAGGAAATAGACTTTCCAGTACCCCTGCAGGATCAAGCTTCTGGTCATAATACAAAAGTTCCTTAAATGATCTTGTTCTGCTAAGAGTAGAGCTTCCCTCTGGGATAATGCATTCACAGGGGCTGCAATTTCTGAAGTCTTCTACATTAAACTGCTACTGTGCTAGGTGCACTAGCGGATCTACGCAGACCAATTAATGTACAAGAGGTTAGAACACTTACTCCTCTAGTGTGCATTATTATTGTCCGTTGTTGAAGTGAAGATTGGCAGTACAGATTACCAGAATGTTACAAAATTGTGTGTGCCACAGGATTTCTCAATAATGCAGCCAGAATCTCATGTTTTGGGGTGGGTGGAGGGGAGGGTGTTTAAGCCAACAGAAGCAGACGGTTGTTCTAACAAGAGCTGAGTATTCACAGTGTACTCTGATTTACACATTTCCTGTGAAAAATCAAGACGGGAAGAATGATTCTCCCCTATTCCATTCTTGTCTTTCGCTGGTATTAGTTACAGGAGTTAGCTAGCTGTTTCCAGTGTAACTGTGCCTGTCTGCTATTGTTAACTACACCCAGAATGCTCATAAATCTACCTTTTTAGATAAAAGACTTTGGTGATAGTAGGATATAGGACTCATCAATACTACAAGTAACCCACTTAGTAATGATTGCCTTCTGAGAGTTCGGCTGCTGATGTTATCAGGGAACAACAGGTAAAATTCACAGGAACAAGAACAGTTCTGAGAGAGAGGAATTGGCATCCGGTAGCATGCCAAGTTCCAGGACGGGTTCATTTGAAAGTCAGTCTGAGATTTGCTTATTCAGCATTCCTGGCTTGTAGCTTACAGAAATAAGTTTGCAATGCTACATCATTGGACAACATGGAGGGGTTTTGTTTTTTTTTTGAAAAACATGGAATTGTTTTGTATTTTAAAAAATGTAGCTAAAATTCATTCAACTGCTGTGGTAGGAGAGCATGAGAGGTACTGTGCTCATGAAGGCAAATGACTAGCACTTGCCACTGTTATAGACTGATTCAATATTATTTTTTACCATACTGACAAGTTCAAATACAGACAGACACATGCTAGCTCTGCTGAGGTTATTTCAGGCCTTAGTAGCGGGTGCCTTGTCTAGACAACACTTCAAGCTTTTGGAGGAAGTAATGGATGTTTGAGAACCTGGGTTTGCTCTAAAACCTGTTTTAGCTAAAATTTATGGGCTGCTTCGTGTTTACAATAAATCCCTTTACACTACTTCAGCAGCATAAAGAAACTTAATGTATTGAGAATCAAGACCTATGTGGTTATGTGAAACATTTACACCAAACTTGTAATGTACTGTAAGTAATAAGATTATGTATATACTGCTATTTTCTGTGTCACTTGCTGTGGGTATGTGTAGATCAAATAAACTTGGGATTTGATTCTAGTTTTTTTTCATTGGCATGTAGACCTGAGTTGTGTAAACAAACAACAACAAAAATACACCTTTCTTATAGAGCTGGACGGGACCTTGAGAGGTCATCAAGTCCAGTCCTTTGCACAGGGCAGCAGGATCTATCATCCCCAACAGATTGTTTTTAAATCTATTTGCCCCACATTCCTAAATGGCCCCCCTTAAGGATTGAGCTCATAATCCTAGGTTTACAAGGCCAATGCTCTAACCATTGAGCTTTCTCTCCACCCTATATAAAGTTTTTCTCAGTAGTTTATTCTGTCTACAGAAATGATTTAGCTGAAAAACAACTTCAATATCAGTTTACACTGCATTATCTGCAACAATTAACATAATACTAAGCAATGTCTTACTATCTCAGTAGTCAATTTCCTTTATTACAAAAGGCATAAAATAAGTTGCATTCCTTTTCAGAGAAGGGACTCTACTTACCTTAGACTATGTCAAATCCAGACACATACTTGTGGTACGAAGGCTGTTCAAGGAACAAGACACTGCGTTGAAGAACACCCTTTATTGAGTTAAGCGCTGATATAAACAAGCATTTTTAATGGTTTTTCCACTCGTGTAATTCTGCTCAGATTAAGGCATAAACTGCACTGCCCATGAACCTGAGCAAACAGCTTGCTTCAGCATACACTGAGTTTTCTTTAACTCTGCAGTTATTTCATAGTTCAGTTTGGTTAATAAAGCCTGGCATTTAACTCTGTAAAGATGGCAAATATTTTATAGTCCAAGTGGAAATATATCTACATATTTGTCCAGTTCATCTCATTTTTTTTAACCTTTAACACTCAATTTTCCAGCTATGACTTCTGTGCAGCGGGGACAGAGTGAGAGCTGAGAATCAGCAGTGTACTTCCTACAACGGAGGCATTTTGCTTTAGCAGCTGGTAGGACCACAACTTTGTAAGATGACTCTTCACGAATATCACCACCTGTTAAAAGAAAATATTACTGTATGGAGTACTCAGCACTGAAAACTCAGCTAACGCTGCAGCCTTCCTCAATGTATTTAGGGCTTTATAGAAAGCAACAGAGACAGTATAAAGTAAAGCTGAAGTCTAAAGATTAAACTAACCAAACTCCTAAATGCAGGCAAGACAGACCAAGAAAAACTCTGTATGGCACAGAAAGGGGCTGGTGCAGCTCAGTCAGTTCTTGGTGATGGTTGTATTTGCTGTGTAGAAACAGGCATTGATTAGTTCTGTTTAGTCCTCTTTTCTTACCTTCCAAGTTGATCAAAAATGTCCCTTTAATGATTTTTTCATCTGTGGCCATTTCTATAGGTAGTTCAGACAGTAAAGTTGTTTGTGAAGCCATCATAATTTCATTTAGCTGTGATACACTGGAAGACGCCTCAGCCTGCAGGGCCTGGTAAGAACAGTTTGCTTTCTGAGATTAAAGAGCTTAAACTTTTGCAACAAATACACATTACAGTGCAGCCTGGGGTTTGCACACATTCTTAATGGGGCAGGTGAGCAGTCTGCAAGCCTCCTGATTCATTGTCCAGCCCACTGGCTGACAAAGGCAAGAGTTGAGCAGTTGGCTACACTATTTTTGACAGATGTTGACAGCAAGGTTTCTAAAGAGGTGATCTTACATTTTAATACCAGCTCAGTAAGCCTGGAACTGTCTCTCACCAGTATAATGCCAAACTTGAGCATGCACCTTCCTTAAATGCTGTGGGCCCTAGCATGTCAGAGTTTCTTTCAGGAACACATTCATTAGTAACTACCAATTTGTTTTTCTAGGCTTGGCATTGATGTCAGTCATTCAGGGGACCAAGGAACTGAAAGGTCCAAATTCCCTTACTACTCCTCCTGTCTCAGTCCCACAGCCAGTATTGAACTGGAACCCACTAGCGAAGCCAGCATCAAAGTCCCATTCATTTCAGATATAAGGAAGCCTGGACCCTGTGTCCATTTTCAGAATAGAAAATAGCCTTTTCACATTCCAACAAGTGTGCTGATTCTGGCAAAAATTGTGTGGGTTAGCTAAGCAGAACATAAGTGTTGGTAGCAGTCACCTGAAAAGTGCTGGAAATTTAGGCACCTAAAGCCCCAGTTGGTTTCCACCTGAACTTGGCAATGGCATGTACAATGCTGCTTATGTCCTGGTACTGCAGAGCTGCTTGATCTTGAGGCCAGGAGCTGTCCCCCACCTAACAGCTGCAGGGCCCCATTCAGAAGGAACCCTGAGGCTACTTACCAGGTCAAGCCCTGTACAAAACAGCCAAAGTAATGGAGTGCTAACCTTCCCCACCCACCTTTTACCCAATAGCCAGTGCTATGAGCACTCATCTGGGACAGGAGGTCACCTGCGTGCCAGGAAAAGTGCCTTCACCAGTTAGAGGGGAACAGGAGTTGGCCCTCAAGTCACATCTGTTGAAGCTGTTCTTCTGTGTGAAATACCCAAATAGTCACTGGATGAGAAAATGATGCTGTAGCTTAGCTCTTAAGAATGCATATGGAAAGATGGCATCACGCTGCTGCTCCAAGGCAGAGGGAAGACTTGGATCTAGGTGTACCCAGTGACTGCACAAACAAGGGAGGGAGACAGGCACCAGACTCCACTTTTTACAACAAATGGCTGGCTGACCTGACACAAGTGCCAAACTCGAAAAGAGGGCTGTGGATTCCACTCAACCTCAGGACATCTCCTTGCCGAGCACTGTAACCCTGACACCAAGCCCCCTAGAGAGATCTAGCCCTCAGTATTCTAGCAGATTAGAAGTTATTTCTAGAACACTAACTTGTGAAGCAGGTAGAGTGCTGGTTGGTTTGTTTTTCTTACCTCCATCAGCTCAAAGAGCAGCCCAGGCTCAATAACAATGATGACTTCATGCGCCAAAGCATTCTTGCCAGCAATGGATCCAAGGAAGGAGTCTCTCATTGCACATGCAGCCTCTACTGCTTCCACTAAGCCAGGTTTCTTCCACACTGAGCTTGTGTTAATCCAGCCAGAATGGAAAACACTCTCGGACTCTTGAAATAAAAATAAACCTGTTAAATGCACTGGTGTTTGTGGGGTCTACTGCTCCCTTTCCATAATATTGCTTTGCATCTGATTTCTGGTTTTTATTTTATATAAAAAAAGGATGACTAGGAACTTCTAACGGAAAGGTTAAAAAAATTGTCAATGGTTACTGTTCTAGTACAAGTTCTCTGAAATGTTAGTGGCAGGTTTTTGTGCCAGTTGTACATGCCTTACCTTTCTTGTATGGGAGGTGCTGGAAAACCTCCTCTGCCAGATGAGGAAGGATTGGTGCAAATGATCGCACCACTGTGTCTAAAGCTGCTGCTAAGGCTGTTTGGCATGAACGACGTTTAGGGTCTTTTTCTTCTTCACAATAAAGCCTGTGATTCACAAGAGGCGAGAGTTTGTGAGACTGCTTTCAGGAAGGAGAGAAAGTTCAGCCAGAGTCAAGGGTGTGGCATTTTAAACAATAAGGTGGCAGATTTTCACAAGAGCTGAATAGGATGGGTGCGTGGCACCACTGAAAATCTGACCGTTTATTTAGAGACAACCGGGAGATGAGCTTTTTTTATTGACAAGTTTGGCTCCAATAATTTTTCCATAAGAAAAAAAAATCAGTAATTACATTAAGCAGACATAAATCCCTATCAATACTGGAGATACTAAACTTACTTTCCTCTCAAACCACAAGGTTGCATTTGAGTCAAGGGGAAGGAGATTTTGCATTACATGTAAAGCACTTGTGTATCTATTACTATGGAGTACACAAAATGAAAGGAGATTGCGCTAGCTTCATTTAAGGGGGACTCGGCTGTGAATCTTAAACTAAGTGGTTATCTTTAGTGCCTCTCCTTTTAAACATAACACAACTGGCTTTTACTTTCCATAATTTAGAAAACACATTGGTGTAGCCAAATATGCAATTTCATCATTATGAAAATTGATGTACATTATTTCATTATACATCAAAGAACCAGATACCCTCGGAGAATTCAGCAGGTTTCATATCAGCTTGGCTAAATCTGCTGACTACAGACATCAATATGCTGGAATTGTCCCACATTCATTTTTAAGAAACTAATGGGGACAATGACTGCTTCCCTAGCACTTGTGCTAAATTGGTCTTATTTAGGTGTTTCAGTATAGACTTAAGGCCCTAACTCAAGGTTGGTGACAAAATAGCAAGGAGAGACTTTGCTTTTACTTCAGTAAAAAACTCCACTCAAGAGCTGCAATGCACATGAATATGAGACAGTCCTTAATAAATATCAAACCATACCTTTTGTAACCCCTTTTTTAAGAACAGTGGGCACACAATGATTTGTAATGTAATACATGTTTACTGCAGGACCTTCACTGTTTGTTGAAAACAATATGAATTTGTTTGTTTTTCTTTAAAATGCAATTAAAGCATAAGGAGCCACAGGTCACAGACCATGCCTAACTGTAAGCCATCATTTATTTTTAAAAATTAAATACATAGGTTACACTGTTCTGTTGCTACAAAAGTTATGGGTTTCAAGTTATTGTTTAGAGAGTCATGTCATACCTTTGCACTTTTAACTGGCTTTAGTAAGCCAACAATTCTTTGTGCAGGAGCAATGATACTTCACAAAAAGCTTCAGTGTTTTGGGTCTCCGGTAGATAGGCTCTACACCCAGCCTCTAAGAAGCATGGAAGGTCTTGAAGAAAAAACCCCACACTTAAAGAAGAATTTCTCCAAGAGAAATTTGAGATTAAGGATGAGTATACGTGAAACTCTTCTGGAAAACTTGGGAGAAGTATAGCAAAAGTGCCTACTGGAAAATCTGGGGCCTTCCATTTCTTGCATAATATCAGTTTGTACCCCATCAGCTTGTTAAGTCTGATTCTGAAGCCTGTAGGTTCTCCACTTAGCAAGAGAGTATTAGCAGAGAATGAGATGTGAATCCCCTCTAGGAAAAAAAACTAAACAATTAAGAGCCAGTAACGCAAAAGGCCTATTGAAGTTAAATCTATACAATCTGATATCCCTCCCACTGAAGTTTGGAAGAAAACAAAGGCTGAAATACACATCTTGAGAAGATGGGCTCAGTACCACTGGATCCTCAAATAATCCTCTAGCTGTTAACTGAGATTAATTAAAAAAATCAGTTCTATTTTGCCACAAGTATTCATTTTTAGGCTAGCGTGGGATAGAGAAATAAAGGAGATGATATAGAGACTGAAATATGAGAGTTGCACAGCCAGTCTCAAACCCGGTTACTTAATACATAATAAAAAGCAAAAAGTTGTCTTGGTAAAGGCAGGAATTAATACCTACCTGTCTTTGATGATACTGAAGTAAAAGTTGGATAAATCTCTAGTGTGGAATGCTTGCAGCAAACGAGTAACTTTGCTATAATCGTATTCCTTGTATGCGTCTGTAACCTGGGGAACAGCGCAAGGAGAGAGTGACAGCAGCACATCCACATAAAATCACAAAGGATAGAAACATGAGGCAGGATCAGCCTGGGAACGTCTTAAGAAACTAGAGGAGGAGGAGTGCTGACAATGAGAAAAGTCAGGCATCCCAGAGAAGCATCTTCTGGGCTCTCCTGGGGAACAGAACTCACTCATCGTTCACATGAATTAAGTCTTGAGTTTGTAACAACAGGAATTGAGAAACCCTTTGAAGATACAGAATCAAACATCCTCTCTTAGGGATGGCAAGGAGAAATAAGATCTAAAAGAAATCCCAACTTCACACTAGTATACCTGGTTAAAAAAAAGACTGAGGGAAGAGACTTCCAAAAAGCATGCTCATGATAGCAACTACCATTCCACAAGGTATTTACAGTTCTCCCTCTCTGCTTAGCAGCATTTAGGAGACAGGCTTCTGAGTTCTTTCGTGAATAAACAGAATGCATTTTTTACTTAGATGTGTTTGATATGTTAGGTCCTGAACTTACTGAAATTCAGTTTAGCTAACCAGCTCTGAGAAGCCTTGTTTACCCTCTCACTGCTTAATCATTGTTGAAGCATCATTGCTAATCACAATAAAAAGCATCTAACCAATTTGTCTCCACTTTTTCTTTCACAATCTTATTTGATTCATATTTATAAAGGGAACATTTCATAACCTGCAAATTTCTTAGGTGATTGAAAGCCAAGTGATTGTGCTATAGCTATTCTGATCAAATGTAAACATTGCAACTGGAGTGTCAAGAGGAATGTGTTAGCTACACAAATCATATACACCAAAAGTGCTCTGAATTGCATTCAAATACACTGGGGAAAAAAAGCATTAGATGTAGCTGGATACTCTCCTCTAATGGACTAATAGACAAGCTTGGATCAAATAAAACAAAATTTAACATGAGCACTTAGACTCGTATTGAAGTTTCTTAAACCTTTCAGAAAGCCATAATTTGCCTAAAAGAGCAGCAGGCCATACTAGGGATCACCTCAAGGGTCCTCTATTTCATGTGACTTTAGTGGAAGTTGCATGCACATGTCAGAAAGCACATTTAGACTCTAGTTTTTCAAAACAGCCTATATCTGAATGGCAACATGAATATTAAATGTTCTTCTACATTCCTAAAACATTATTACAAGCTATCTCCATGTATGATATAATAAAGATGCATGCCAAATTAGCCTAAAGTGACCTTTTGCTTGTCCAAAGTTGGCATTTATAATGGAAAGGATTCAACTTTAAATACAGCATGTGACAGTTATTTCCTTATCACAAATGTAAGGGAGATCTTCATTTTGCTCCATTATTGGACAAGTTCCTATTTAAATTTTCTTCTTCAAAATAACCCAAGATACGCTTATCAATATTTTCCCCAGAGACATATTCCCAATTTAAATTAATCACCAACAACCCACCTTGTCTAATAAAATACACAGTATAGAAACATTATTCACGCTCACCTTATTAGCATAATCTTGTAGTAAGTGTAGCATGTATTGGTCTATTACATACATCTCTGAACTCGGGATGGAGTCAGTATCTGGATTGAAGTCAGCCATGTTTCCCAACAGGAAGCATAGTGTATTCCGGAGCTAGCAATAAACCAGAGTTGTTAAATGAAACCTTTTCAACTGAATGAAGAGCAAACAAGACACACAAGAGATTTCCATTCTCTCAGTTAAAATTTAAATACAATAAAAAGCTCAGCCATTTTTCTAACTGATGCATCCAAATAATTACAAAATACAGTGCCTGTACCAAAGGATGATAACAGAAGAACTGTGAAAAAACAGGGTTACATACATTGTACAGTAGACAAAGGGAGGCAAGCAAAAGAACACAGTTCCATAAAATACATTGCTATTTGGCGAGCACATCACAAAAGGCAGCAACAGTAATTACATGCCTGGGAAAAAATACTCTTCATTTCCAGCTAACAGAAAAGCTTTGATGCACTCCATTGCAACAAATTTCAAAGCTAGCAGTTATTGGTTTCAATATGGATTCTACTCGTAAACATAAAAACTGAACGTGAAGAGGATGGGTTCTCTTAAAATCATCTGCATCCTATTCACTTCTCACCTTGTTTATATCATCTTTTGCAGCAGTAAGTACAGCTGGTCCAATCAGCACCTCCGTAAAAACATTTGATTCTGCCACCCACCAGCGAAGGACGTCAGCACCATAGGGAGGCTCCTTGCTGTGGTCCTGCTCATTGACCAAAAGACAAAGCTCTTTTCACTGCTGCTTATTTGCAATTTAAGACAACGCAACAATGTTTTAAAACCAGTCCAGTAAAACTCCAGGTCAGCAACAGCAGGTTTGTATTTGTGCCCAAAAGATCTGTCTGTGGACAATTCTAATTGACATGTACACTGCGCAATTTAGGTACCCTCCCTTGGTTTTTACTATCTCTGTTACAGCAGCACCGTCAGATGAGCCCACAGCAATTACTGCCTCCCCAAAAATTGGGAGCAAGGACACTTCAGAGTTGCCTGGGAACTTCAAAGTTGCCATGGCAAGAATTAGCCCAATGAGGTGCTGAATATGCATCGCAGCACCTCATTGCTATTCCCCACTTGGGCTGATTACCGTGCCCCCTTTGAAGAAGGGAGCTAGTGTAGATATAGCCTAAGATTCATATGTCCCTTCAGGCTTCAACCACCATTCCAGAGGACACAAGTCTATGCTGCTGGTGGGTTCTGCTCAATGACAATCCAAAGCAGAATGGACTGACTCATATTCATTTTTCATCATCTGAGTCAGATACCACCTGCAGACGGCTAATTTTCTTGTTTGTTAGTTCAGGTTCTGTAATTTCCGCATCAGAGGCTACGTCTACACTTACAAAAAACTTTGAAATGGCTATGCTAATGGCCAAATCAAAGAATACTAATGAGACGCTGAAATGAATATTCAGCACCTTATTAGCATGCTGACAGCTGCGGCACCTCAAAAGTGCGCGGTTCGTCTACATGGGGATCCTTTTCGAAAGGACCCTGCCAACATTGAAATCCCCTTATTACTATCAGCTGATATTTTCCTTAGGACTATCAGCTGATGGGAATAAGGGGATGTTGATGTTGGCAGGGTCCTTCTGAAAAGGAACCCCATGTAGACAAGTTGTGGGTGAGTGAACTGCAGCACTTTCGAAGTGCTGTGGCTGGCACCACGCTAATGAGGTGTTGAATATTCATTTCAGTGCTTCATTAGTATTCTTTGATTTGGCCAATAGCATGGTCATTTTGGAGTTTTTTTCATAAGTGTAGACACAGCCAGAATGTTACATTTTTAAGAATCATGCTCCATACTTCATCGCTCTTAGACTCTGGAAGGAACTTTAGATTCTTCAACATTGGGTTGAGTGCTCTGGCTAGCTTTAGAAATTTCACATTGCATATTGCCTAGAATGGCTGAAGTATGAAGGCACATACCAATGTTCAGCATATATAGTATATAAATACCTTGCAAAACTGGGTAAAAAAGTACTACAGGAATGCCTGTTTACACTTTCAGATACTATTGTAAATAAGTAGTGAGCACAATTATCTCCCATAAATGTAAACAAACTTGTTTGTCTTAGCAATGGGCTGAACAAAAAGTAGGACCAAGTGCAATGGTAGGCTCTAAAGTTATACATTGCTTTGGCTTTGAGAGCAATTATCTAACAAAAATATCTACATTTGTAATTTATGCTTTCACAATGAAGAGATTGTACTGCAGTACTTGTCTGAGGTGAACTGAAAAATCCTCTGTTTTATCTATCATTTTATTGTGCAAATATTTGTAATAATATAACATAAGCATTGCACACTTTGTATTCTGTATCGTAAAAATCAATATCTGAAACTATAGAAAATAGCCACAAGTATTTAATGAATTTCAACTGGTAGGCTACTGATTAATGATGTGATTAAAACTCTGGTTAATCACAATTTTCGAATTAATTACATGAGTTAACTGTAATTGACAGAACCTAATAAATATTATGGTCTTTAAATAATTGTTTGCTTCATAGTATTTCACATTACCTTTAAAGTTGGAAGGTCATTACCCCCCTTTTCTGACACAAAAAGAGAAAATATGTTCTTTTTATCAAATCACGTAAGTAAACCCTACAAGAAGAATTAGTCCTGGGGGCCAATCTGGGGCTGAGGTGAGCTAATCCTGGGGATGAGGGAGGGGGCGGGTTTGGGGATGAGAGGGATTAATCCTGGGGTTGGGGGCAGTGAGTTTGTGGGATGGGGGCTGAGGGCTGAAGCGGGTAAAGCCTGGAGATGGGGGGTGGGTTGGGGGGCCAAGGGCGGTGGAGCCTGGGAATGGAGTTCTGCCCAATTCTTCCGAGTTTAAAAGGATTCTGTGGCCAAATAAAATTGGGAAACTCTGGTGTAATGACTTACTTGGCCTCCATTTATTACTACGTCAGGATCAACCACATTGCCAATAGATTTAGACATCTTCTCTCCTTTTTCACCAAGAGTAAATCCATGAACCACTAGAGTCCTAAGGAAAAAGAAACAAAAACCAAAAACATGTCAATATTACAGAAAAATAAATTAAGCCTTAAGATTTGTATCTGTTAGGCTGTGCCTACACCAGCACAAATGTTCGAAATGTCCACACAAATGGCCATTTCGAAGATTACTAATGAGGCGCTGAAATGCATATTCAGTGCCTCATTAGCATGCTGCCAGCTGCGGCTCTTTGAAATTGCCGCGTTTTGCTGCTGCGCGGCTCGTCCAGACGGGGGTCCTTTTTGAAATGACCCCTGGAACTTCGAAATCCCCTTATTCCATAAGGGGACTTTGAAGTTGGCGGGATCCTTTCAAAAAGGACTCCCGTTTGGACGAGCTGCACAGCAGCGAAAAGCAGCAATTTCAAAGAGCCGCAGCCGGCAGCATGCTAATGAGGCACTGAATATGCATTTCAGCGCCTCATTAGTAATCTCTGAAATGGCCATTTGCATGGCCATTTCAAAGATTTGTGCTAGTGTAGACACAGCCTCAGTGTTTATTAAAATCCAAGTATTATGTTTCCTTTCTTTCTTAAACAGTAACGAATTCAATACACTGCATATTCCCCAATGCAATCGATTCAATAACCCAAATTACTGCATCTGTTCACTGGTTTCTGTGCAACCAGAGGAGCTAAAAACTTTCTTTAAAATAAAATCTTAAATTATTTGCTTGTTTTTACTAGGACTGAATTAATTACAGTTAACTCCAGTGATTAACTCAAAAAATAATTAAAATTAATCACAATTAACTGCAGCTTTAATTATAACTCTGTTAAACAATAAGGCTGTGTCTACAGATGCCCCTTCCTTTCAGAGGGGGCATGTGTAGACACACTAACAGAATACCAATTTAAATTTATTATACATATTTTGGGTACTTTTCTCCATAGTCATATAAAACTGAAATCAATATAACACAGAATATGAAGTGTACAGTGCTCCCTTTGATTATGAATATTTGGACTGTAAAAAAACAACCTTAATCTGCAATCTCTGTCAAGAAAATGCCACTTACAAATGTAGAATTACTTTTATCATAACTGCACTCAAAAATAAAACAATGTAAAACTCTAGAGCCTACAAGTCCACTGAGTCTCTCCTCTTGTTCAATAAATTATTCAAACAAGCTTGCTTACAATTATGAGGGTAATTGAGAAATACCATTTATTTTCTTTTTGCAGTCCGTATATTTGTAATCAAACATATACAGATGAACACTGTACAGTTTATGTTCTGTGTTGTAACTGAAATCAATATATCGTTACAAATAATCTTGGATGTTTAAAATGGTGCTCTATTATTGTTTAACAGTGTGGTTTAAAATGCGATTAGTTTTTTTTTAATCACTGGACAGCCCTACATTTTACCCTTAGGTGACAGCTTTGCCACTCATGTTAGGTTCAAGGTTCAAAAACACGAGGACACACTACTTAGTCACCACTCCCTGTTGTTCAATTTACAATCAGAGTGAGTTGCCATAATATATGTCCCATATTAAGGTAAGACTCTGATCTGGGCAGTGCGATAGGGAGGCAAGAATAGGCGATACCAATGGTAACTGGCAAAACCTGAACATACAATGAAGTGTAACCTGAGTGAATGAGATAAACAAACACAATAAACTGTGGAAATAATGACAGAAAGCATTTATTCAGAATGAGAAAAACAAGTTCAGCAGAAGATAAATGTACTGTGATAATAAACCTTTGAGGAAACCTTAAACAAAATGTATGGATACCGCCTTAAGATTTTGTGATGATTTTTGTGGGGAAAAGTTTCTTCATATTCTCTGTTCAGATAACTATACTCCCATTATATAAATGCTCACTCAATGACCATGTTGTGGACCAAACACTTACTTATAAGGTGCTTTTTTTCTTGTTGCCACACTTGTTAAGAGAGAGGACTGAAACCAGCCTCCCAACTGGTCTTTTCCTTCTAAATATAAATCTGCCCTTTGATCTGCACCTGAAAAGAAAAAAATATGTTGTCAACTGATTTAAAAAAAAAAAAATCCACACATCAGTTCATATTAGATTCCAAAACACTTGTAGGATCGTGGTAAAAAAAAACAAAACATATCAGTAAGTGGTTATAGAACACTAAGCTTCTGTTCTTTTAACAAAAAAGTAGTTTACTCACTATTGTAAAAAACATACATTGCTTTCAACAATTCCTTGTGTAAGTTATCAGGCTAACGTTTCAAACTACTTAAGCCGGTAACATTAAATGCTGAGACTTGTTACTCTATGAGAATTTATATGCAACCAAAATGGTTACTTTCCCAAATGGGCCTCTGACAAAGTATTACAGAATTATGAAAATATGGGGTATAACAATGCAGCCTGTTTTTTACTAACATTTCATATCAGGAACTCAGGGATCTTTCCATGCATTAATTAATGAGAAACCGGCAGGTTTCAAATAAACAATGAAATTAACAGCTTGGTATGCAACTGTGGTACAAACAGTACAAGTCCTGGGAACCCAAAAGTCTCTGAAGTCACACGGGTAGTCAAAAGGGATGGAGGTGGGTGTGAATTGGCGGTTAGTACACAGTCTTGCCTAAGGAAAATTTTTCCTCATTTTAGCAAAAAATCTTCCTCTAATCAGAAGAAAAAAAAAAACACAGTCCTATATCACTTTAAAGACTAACAAAATGATTTATTAGGCAAACAGCTTTCATGGGACAGACCCAGTTCTTCAGATCTGGAAAACTGAGAAGTGGGTCTGTCCCATGAAAGCTCATTACCTAATAGATCATTTTGTTAGTCTTTAAAGTGCTAAAACACTGATTTTTTATTTTGTGAAGATACAAACTAACAGGGCTACCTCTATGAGACGATTCCTGTAATCAAGTTCATTCAATAGCTCCTTTCATCTTCCCCCGGAACCACCTGAGACAATACCTCTCTTTCTACCTTGTGTTTACAACCTTTATCTATTTATTTAGCTTACTAGAAGTTTCGATATTCAGATCCATCCTGTAATAAAAAAGTTCAACATTACAAAGGTCAAAGATGTTCAGTCACTGCTAACTAAGATGCGTGGGTGGAATTTGGTTTTTTCTTTTTTTTCCTATAACATTAATTTATTTCTTCAAGAAAATCCAAAAAGACCTCGTTAGAAAGCACAATAAACATATTAATTTTTGCAGCAAGAGACTGCAAAATACATGTAAAGACAAAATAAGCCCAATAATTGTAATGAATAAGTAGGCCATAAAAAAAAAAAGATGCAGTTTTATAAAGCAAGAACAGCAATAACTTTGGTATCTACTACCGATTTACCATACATAGACTATTTTTCTCTGGCATGTCAATTGCTAGAAAATTTTAATTCTTACAGAGTAGGGCAAATAAAGAAAAGACATTATCTTTTAATAAAGGTATTCAAATTTAGATGGCTGAAGAAGCTAAACAATCTACAAATATTCAATTTGTATCTGTGGAAGTGGGTTTTATCCACCAAAGCTGATGACCTAATAAAATTGTGTCTCAATGTGCCACAGTACTACTTATAATTTGTGGAGCTACAGATTAACATGGCTACCCTTCTGAGTCAAATTACATCTTTTAGAGCTGGTCTTTGTTGACTGACAGAAAGTAGATATAATGGTAAGTTTGCAAAGACAGCACGATCTGGTGAGTAGCCTTTACATTTTTTAATCAATTCTTGATTATGTGTCCCTAGAAATAGTATTACTCAGTCTGTATTTAAAGCTAATTAATTAATTTACAATCCATTGTGTAAATCTACCAGGTAGTTCTCATCCCAATTGTAATGAAAAACAGTAAGATAGTACTGACTTTCTGTCAACTTTATTTTAGAACAGAGTATAAATTCCTTAACTATGTGCAAAACTGTGTGAAAGTTCTGAAGTTTTCAGTTGTTTTTTTTAAAATTAATCAGCTATAGGTTACAGGTGATTAAGGAGTACATTGTACTTTATGATCCCTTTTGGTAGGGATTTCAAGATTCTATATCTTTGATCTTACAGACTTTAGCCTGTAGATTAAAACATATTGTACTTTATAATGCCAACAACAACTACCCAAGTTTTATTTTAAATCTTTTGGTCAGCACAAAAAGTTAAAAAGTACACTTAGGCACACTGTAAACTAATCACATTCATTCAGTTAAACGTTAACAAGGGAGATAGAGAAATAATTATGGCTCTGAAAGTTAAATTCTTCCCTTACACTGGGAGTGAGACAGTTTTCCATTGACTTCACCAGGCTTTGGATATGGGCCCTAGTCCATGATACCACAAAAACCTACACATGCTAAAATAACACAACTGAATTCAACAGTTTTAAATAAATTATTCACTTCATCTGAAACAGAGGTGCAAAGAGTCATTTTGTTGTCAGAGAAAAAAATTTGAATGAAATATAAGCAAGTAAGTTAGCCAATGTATGCTATCTTTGCAAATGTATCACTAGCCATCATTTTTCTGCTCAGTGGGGTTAAACATAAGTTTGCATGTCTTTGTGGAAATAGGACCTTAGGATGTAAATGATATATGATGTTCTTATATCAAAAGTCTATTCTACAGTAAAATATCAGTGATACCAAGTCCTTTTTTCAACACTATGATCACAGAGGTTTATATATGACTGGAAAATAGTCCTACATTAGAATTATAAAAATGAAATGTTAATTTCAGGATCAATGAAAGTGCTTCATTAGGAGTACCAAAAGAGACCCAAGTATGATCAGACAGCTAACAAATAAGACCTTGAAATAGAACATCGCAGCAGAAAAAGAAATGTAGTTCACGTATGCATGTGTTGAAGCATCACATCCCAAACCAAGAGGACAACAGTTTGGATTTAACACTGGTGGAATTGGATCCAAAATGCCACATAACTTTGGGCATATTTTTATACGATGTAGATTTTTTTCCTTCTCTTCTGTCTTGAATTTATAGGAGTTGAATGGTAAGAAAAGATTAAGTCAAATTAGATGTTCATGTCTTAACTATGTGACCCCCTAGAATGCGTGTAGGAGAAACACATAACACAACACATTCAGCATCTAAAATATGAAACTCGAAGACTAGAGCTTAATTAGTCCAGGAAACTCAAATGGAATATAGCTAGGTAATAAGATGGATGAACTTGGGGAAAAAATTATGCTATGAGATAGCGGGGTTGGGGAAAGCAAAACAAAAAAATCCAGTGAAGTCTACTCAAGCCAAATAAAGCTAGATTGGGCAAAACACTTGATAAATTGATTAAATATGCGGAGAGTCCGTAAACAAACCTTGTAGACAGAGAAAAATGTTCTGCTTTAAGCCATTTATCAACAAATAACAAATATATTAAATACAACTATTTAATTCCAAGCTGTACATTATTTGTAATAAAATATTAATTATCCTGTAAAGAGTTTGGTATCTAATTTTATGAGAAAACTGCCTCTCTCTCCAGAAATAAGAGTTACAGTGGTAGTCAGCTGAGATGTCTGAGCCAACAACCTCCTTAAATAGAAGTGGAGGAATTGTAAGGTGCTTTCCATCAAGAGATCCTTGGATTTCATAATCTGATGCTCTTAGCTTGCCTGATACAGCTGTTCATCTTTTTTTCCCTGTCACTCATATGGAAGAGGCTCAGATCAATATGGTGATCCGTTTAATACAAATTTCCATTGTGGAGGATTTTATTTTTTCAACTGAATGCTTAAGTTACCGTAAAGCAGAAAACCAGGACAGCCACTTGATGCTGAAAAATAAATTCTTTGATTGCTGTAAATAAAATATGACCTTCCCATTCAGCAATTTCCAGACCGATAGGCATAGACACTCTTTTGTTGGTTGGAAAAGAGTGGTGGCTTTGGCTACTCTTGGGTTGGAAGATAAAACAAATTTGTATTTGCTCCAAGTGGCAGAAGTAATAAACTCTCCATGGGTCGGATGCAAATGACCATGATTGGAAATGTGGGAGACCCACCTCTGAAAACATAGCATCCCCTAAGAATAGTCATACTGGGTTAGAGCAAAGGTCCATCTATCTCAGTATCCCGTCTTCCAGGATTGGCCAATGCCAGTTGCCCCAGAAGGAATGAACAGAACAGATAACCATCAAATGGGCCATCTTCCATTTCTATCTTCTAACAAACAGAGGTTTGACAACACAAATCCTGGCCATCCTGGCTAACAACTACTGATGGACTTATCCCCCGTGAATTTATCTAGATCTTTTTTTGAGCCATGTTCAAGACTTGGCCTTCATAACAGCCTCCGGCAAGGAGTTCCACAGGTTGACTGTGCACTGTGTGAAGAAGTAATTTCTTTTGTTTGTTCTGAATCTGCTACCTATTAATTTCTAGTCTTGCATTATGGGAAGTAGTAAATAACTCTTTATTCATTTTTTCCACACCAGTCATGATTTTACAGACCACCACCATATCTCCCCTTAGTCCTCTCTTTTCCAAGCTGAGAAGTCCCTATCTTATTAATCACTCCTATGGCAACTGTTTTGCTGCCCTTTTCTACACTTTTTCCAATGCCAACGTATCTTTTTTAAGATGAGGTGACCACATCTATACACAGTATTCAAGATGTTGATGTACTATGGATTTACAGAGAAGCAATAAGATATATTCTGTCTTATTCTCTAGCCCAGGTGTGGCCAACACGTGGCCCATGGACCAGAATTGGGCCTGTAAAGCCAGCGTGCAGCTCCAAGCTGCATGTGTCTCTTTAAGGAGCCATTTGCAGCACCCACTGCTGCTGCCACTCTCTCATCCTCTGGCTCCCTGCCCTGCCACACTGAAAAAGCAGAACGCAATTTAATTAGTTTAACAGCCACAGGGAGGGATCCAGCCATTAAACCAATTAAATTGAGCCCCGTTATTTCAGCACGGCAGAGCTGGGACCTGTGCCTGCTATGCTGTATGTGGGGGAAGGGAGTAGGAGAGCTGGGGGGTGCCAAGCAGCTGCAGACGGAACAGTGGGGAGCAGCAGCATGCAGAGCTCTTGCATAAGGTAAGTTAATTCTGGGTTTAGGGCTGCGAGGGGTTAACCCTCGGGGTGGGGCGAGGCAGTGGTTTGGGGCTGTGAGGGGCTAGGACGGGGGCGGGATTGGGGCTATTTTGTGTCCGGTCCCTGGAACATATAAAATATTTCCATGTGGCCCCCAACGAAGAAAGGTCGGATACACACACCCCACCCTGCTCTAGCCCTTTCTTAATTATTCCTATCATTCTCTTTGCTTTTTATGACTCGTGCTGTATGTTGAGTGGATATTTTCAGAGAATATTCAAAATGACTCCAAAATCTGTCAAGTGGTAACAGCTAATTTAGTCCCCATCATTTCAGATGTGTAGTTGGGAGTATGTTTTCCAATATGCATTACTTATGCATTTATCAACATTAAAACTCATCTGCCATTTTGTTGCCCAGTCACTTAATTCTGAGAGAGCTTTTGAAATTATTCAGTCTGCTTTAGACTTAACTATATTGGGCAGTTTTGTATCATCTGCAAATTTTGCCACCTCACTGCTTACCCATTACTCCTGATCACTTACGAATACTTTGAATAGCATTTATGCAGCTTGCTAAGGACTACAGTCACTGAACAATTAGTTCAAGAAAATAAAACAAAGCATCCTGTAACAACTGTTTCTTTAGGTGTTTAGGAACTTAAACAGCTCTGGTACATTCACTTTTTACAAATTCAACTAATTTTACAAATATGAACTTTGATGTATGCAAGTGTCCTTTGGAAAATATACTGTTTGTTGATGACACCATTGCCTTATGCGTTGCTAGGAAATAAAAACTCTAAGGCCAACATGTTTTACAATTCAGCAAGATTGCTATCACACAACTATATACTCCTGGTTTAAAGGTCAACAGACTATGTGCTGCAGTAGCTTCTTACCCAGAAATGGCACCTGACTTTCGAGTCACCTGTAGATATATCAAGTACTTCTAAAATTTTTAAAAATTCTCTCTCCTTTGTTCTCTTCAGGTTGCTTCCTTTGTTTTCTTTAGGTTGCTAACATAATTACAACTTTATGGTACCACAGAAACTAAACATCTTTGCTTTTGTAATGTGAAAAAGTAAAGAAAACAGAGATAGGTCTACTCAACAGTAAGGGTTTGCATCAGAAAATGCAATACAAAGGCACAGCAAATTACACTTGCTATAGAAAATGATCAGAAATAAGACTAGAATTACCACTGACGTACAGCACTGTACAGCAATGCAGAAACTGTCACTTCTGAATAAATTCTGAAAGACAAAGTCAGCACGCAACACCACAACTTTTAAAAATATGTCAATTCAAAATAAATTGAGGTCTGTCCTCCAGTTATGAACATGAACTACTTTTTTTATTTTAAAAAATGATATGGTACTTCACATGCCAGAATGACCAATGGTAACCATGAACTTTCACAATACTGAAAATGAGTTTGCAAATATCATATCCTCTTCTTAAAAAGCTTTGCAATCAATGACATGATCCCAAATTTTACACTGTCATATACCCACTTGATTCCATTGACTTCAGTGGTGCTGTGCACAAAAGTAGTACTTCTGGCCAACCAAATACCTAAGAAGAATATTCAATATGTATCAGCTGATACCTTCCAAAACATAAGCCCAGGAAGTTCCACTGTCAAACCAGATATCCAGGACATCTTGTCCCTGTACGTAATCCAGTACATCGCGACTGCCAACCTAATGAAATAACAGTTAAACAGTATTCATAAGAGTAAATATAAACAGAATGTTTTATACCTTTAGCTGGAAGAAGGTGAGTGTTTCCGAAGTAAAAACAACAACTACAGCAGATTTTGGTTTTGGTCCATGAATTTTGCAGATGTCAGGAAACATGCACATTTTGCAAGAGATTAAATACAAAATTACGTGCAATGATCACTTTTCAGAAGACTGATCGCCCTCTTTCCTCCCTTCCCTTCTTCCTTCCCCCCAAAAAGTCAGAAGCCACTGTGAACTACGTACTGGACACATACTTTGTATGTGCGCGCTGGCTGATGATTTGGGCCCTGAAAACAACACAAACAGGAGCAAATACTACAGAAAAATTAGCCTTAGCCATCAGGAACCATCAATGACATTGTAAGCCCCTGTATTAATTGTGCCCTCAGTCACCTGCTGAGTGAGAGGCCAGTGGAACTGCATTCCAAATTTCTGTCACCAGTCTGACGTACAACACAGATATTGCGCAGTACAATACGCAATCTGGATGTGCTGTCATTTGACACCTTATAACAAATGAAAAGTCTTAGGGATCACAGAAATGGCTGAAGGTTTAATACTGCTACCCAAGTGCCTTCCATGTGAAATCAACAGCATTAGCTATACTGCACTTCCTGTATTAACAGAAAGGTTGGCCCTCTCCACATTCCCCTTCACCCCTCAATTTTCACCCTCTACATTTACATTCAGTTACCTTTGCTGCAACCTTTTTTGGCAGAAGCTGTTCAATAGGAAGAGTCCACCAAGCGTCACTTCCATGCAGCTCCACTATTTTAATGACATGATCAATGATTTCACTGTATAAGAAGGGAAGAGATTAATATGACTCAATTAAGGTGTTGTTCCTTAAAATAACTGACACTCAAAATAATGATGTATATTGAGACACAATCCAATCCAAACCAACCAATGGACCCAGTTTTCAAGCTGGACTATGAACCACCAGTCATCTGCACAGCCTTTTCTGGTAGTCCACAAAATGCAATACAGGTTCACATGCCCTTATCTGGCAACATCCCTCGTCAAGCAGGGCAACGAATGTTGCTGGACCAGAGAGAAGCCCCCATGGCTGGAACCTGGCTGGGGCGTGGAGCTCTGCCAGCAGCACCGTGGCTGGGAGCCAGCTTGGGTGCAGAGCCCTCCAGCAGCCCTGAAGACATGGGGACCCCAGCTGCAGGAACCCTGGCAGCCCCGTGGCTGTGAGCTGGCTGCCACAGGAATCCTGGTGGGAGTTTGGGGGGCGGCTGGAGTTGGGGGGGGGAAGACAGCCAGCAGCTGCAGCCATGGGTACCCTGGTTGGGGATGGCTTCTCCCACAATCCTGAGGCTGGGAACCCAATAGGTGCAGAGTCCCACTGGCAGCCGCAGCCATGGGAATTCTGGCCGGGGGCCTGGGGAACTCCAGCAGCCCCATAGCTGCTAGTTGGCTGAGGCACAGAGCCCTGCCAGCAGCCCCAGCCACAGGAACCCCAGTGGGGGGGCCCCAGCAGTCCCACCGCTGGAAGCTAGCTGGGGCAGGGAGCCCTGCCGACAGCCCCAACCGCAGTGACTCCTGCCAGACAGGTGTGCTCCCCTACTCCAGGCAGCTGGCCTAACCTCACCTCATCCAACATATCCCCTCGTCCAGGACCATGCAGGTCCCCAGGGTGCTGGACGAGGGAGGTAGAACCTGTATGAGAAACAGGCAGTGAAGGATTGTTGGGTTGGAAAGGAAAGGGAGGGTCTCTTTCTCAAGAGGTTGCCGGAAGAAAGTACTAAATGAATGTGCATATTTTACCTTTATAGACGCTAAGAATTATGAACTGCTGACTCACTGATATTGTAATTAAAAGTGCCTCAAATCAGGACTATTTTGAGCTCTTCCCTCCCCCCACTCCTTCCCATCATGCTGTCATATTAGTCTTGATTTTCCCTAAGGAATCAGCTGCTTATCATTGTGCATAATAATTAGTTTACAAAAAGGAATGTTCTAAGAAGGAAAAAATCCTTTGAAGCACATTACTTTAAATGATCTAACATCTTCTGAAATGAAAAAGACCCCATCCTTCCCCACACGATCCTGTTTCATGTCCAATTTCTAAAATAACACTAATGTGTACCATTTATTCCAACAAAGATATTTCAGCCTATGGAATGATTTCACACATGAAAGCAGCAATGCCATGCTCCTTCTGGCATTTTAATAAAGATCTTCTATTTTATGCCTGCCAAGTCAAGTTTAAGATTTTCAGTGAAATTCTAGTTCTACTGATGTTCATGGGCGTTTTGTCATTAATGTTACTGGACCCAGGTTTTCACCCTTTGTATTTTTCCTGCAATAAAGTAAGGCAATCTTTAGCAGCCTGAGCACACAACTACATGGGATCTTCAAACACTCAAGTTCTACTGCCAGTTTCACCAGTGACTTTCTGATAGCACTGGGAGAGTCACTTATCCACTTTGTTTGAGTTTCTCAATTTTCTACACAGCTTTGGCCTCATCCACGCTGAAGTTTTTTTCCCCTATAATTGTTCACTGTTAGTAAACGTGGCTACTTGTGCATAGCCAAGACACTGGCAAATACCAGCAGTTCACCTTGTGTCTTGTTGTAACACTTGGCCAAAAAGAGTAAAGCAATTAGCAAGCTACATGATCCATATTCAACCTTTAAAGGCACATCAGAAAAATATATAAATGGTACTTAGAGCCTTTAGTTATAAATAGCTAACAAACCTTGTCAAACAGACTAGTGCTTCGAAATATAAACCTGTATTAGAGAACTGGAAGAAGATAGAGATTGTATTGACCCATATCTTGTCAGAGGTTAACAATGTAACCAAATCGCTCGTCTGTTATGATAGGCTCTTGATTCGGAGATCAAAAGGGGTTATCTGTGGACCACTAAACTACCTTACCCTGATGAATGCAACTAATTATCTGTGTGAATATAGGAAATAGGAAGTTTTACTTCAAAGCCACTATTCTTCACTCAAGGAACACCTGCTGTCAAGATAGCCTCGCAGAGATCTATAAAGGAACTCTAGGGCCTCAATCCTGTAAGAGGTTTGTTTAAGCTTGGTCAGAGGAAGTTTGACTCCCAAGGCTGATGTCTCCAGCTCCAGTCTGGATTACCCTGCTAATTCTCATGGAAGAATCAGAACAAACTCTCCATGTGGAGTGCCTGTTTTGGACTATAACCGGATGAACTGATTCTGAAAAGAACTTTTTTGCAAATCAACAGCTCACCATCTCAACTAGGAAACTGACCTAAGAACTTTATTCATATCTCTATGTACAATGATCTTTTAACCAACACTCACTCTCTTTTCTAATCATTCTTTAAGCTTAGTTAATTAGAACTGGCTGTAAGTCTGTACTTGGATAAAATCTGATGGTGGATAACATGCTTGAGAACTTTATATACAACGAACAAGACTTTCAGTAACCCTAATACTTTTAACTTGGCTGTCTGAGTGAGAGGCCAAGGCTGAATTGCAACCGGGGAATTTTTTTTTTTTGAACAAGGCAATTGCTCTGAATACTTGCCAGTTACTACCACGACCCAGAACACTGAACGAAACTGTACTTCTTGCACTGAATTGAAGTTCACTGACGAGTAATGTCAGCAGCTCTGCCCTACACCCAGAGTGAAATGCACCACAATCAACACAGCACAGTGCCTTCACAGACACAAGAGCATTCCAAATATCAAAGGTTTTGGTCCAGAACTGAAGCAGACAACTCATCAGTTTTGGACTGGATTCTTCTACATTAGGGGAGGTACCCATGCATCCTCCATCACGCTATTTCCTGATCTCTGAAAAAATTAAACAAGACACTGTCAAGCTCATTCTGGTGTTGGTGGCCTTATCTGAAGAGTTTGGATTTACCATCTCAGGTTGCATTTTCATCATGTGATGACGTCGATCATAAGATGGACAGCTCTAGAACTGTCTTTTTAAAAGAAAAAAAATACAGGAGAATCTATTAAATTTCCATCAGGCAGTCAACTCGCCTTGTTGTTGTAAGTGGAAAAGACTTTTTCTGCTTGTCGCGAACAACTGCATAAAACCAGCTTCAGCGTCTGTTCAGTCCACTCTGGAGCACTTCAACTTGCTTCATTTGAAACCCTTGGTACTCTCCACTGCTGCTACCCTGAGCTCCCCTATAACCCCTGAGGCCTTGTCCCTGGGAGACAGGCTGACACTGGGGGGATAGTGGGGTAGTGGCAAAAAGGGGCAGGGTTTGGAGTACAGGAATGGACAGCCTCCCCCACTCCGTACTCCCAGACCGGATTGTGCAACTGCTCTGGCCGCAGATGATCCCAAGGCCATGAGTTCGAGACCCCTGCTGTGCTTACTCCTCTCAGTCCTTACAGTCAAATCAGCTGTCTCTAATGAGCAGTGCTGGAAGATCTTCCTGTAGAACTGGGAATACAGACAGAGAAGGCTCACTTCTGTTACTTGCCCTAAGATCACTCACTGCCATCAGTACTATTTCTGTGCCTTGTCTGCACTGTGTGCTTTGTTTAGTCTAATGGACTACAACAGCAATTTGCAGGGACTTGGGGTCATTAGTAGGCAATCAAACGAGAGCCACAAAGTAGGCCAAAATTCTACTTTGTCAACAAGCAGTGTGTTTTGTAATCTCCAGCACAGACCAGTTCTACCAAAAATGACAGATACATAAAAGATCTGTTTCGCTCAATCAATAGGAAATAAATAACTATTAGAAGGCACCATTGCCATTTTGTACCAAAAAGCTATTTGTTCCTAATTTAAGGGGCTTTTTAAGTTAACAGATAGACTCCTAGTCTGCATCTTATATTTAAAGCACATAAGAACTGGGGACAGTCTTGAAGAATGACAGAGAATGCTCTATTAAATTTGCAGTAAGCTACTTCCTACCTATATTCTGAATGAACAATGTTTGCTCCAGAATACTTTGCCAGACAGAAAGCCTCAATGGAATTAGGGGCAAAAACAGCCTACCAAATTTCTACATGATAACCATAAGCAAAAAGAGGAAAATTCAGACACATGTATGGAAGGCAAACTGTGTTATCTGTAATAATGAATGTTGTTTACTTGCAGCTCCCTGTAAATCTCCAGAAGAACTTACTGTTCTCTGTATATCGTCAAAAGAAAATGCAACCTTGAGATAATATTTTATGTTAGAAAAATGTCCCAGACACAAGGTTTCTCCACTCCCGCTTAGCAGTAGTTTTCTCTACTACCTCTCCCTGTGTCTACACGAGCCCCTTCCTTTTGGAAGGGGCATGTTAATGAGCAGGTTCAAAAGATGCTAATGAGGCACTTACATGAATATGCAGCACCTCATTAGCATAATGGCAAATGCAGAGATTCAAAATTGCGGCTTTTCGAATCACACGGTGCCCGTGGAGACGGGGATCTTCTGAAAGGACCCCCCAGTTTTCGAAAGCCCCCTCTTCCTATCTGGTGTTAGGAAGAAGGCGCTTTCGAAAACTGGGGGGTCCCTTCAGAAGTCCCCGTCTCCACAGGTAGCACGTGATTCAAAAAGCTGCACTTTTGAATCGCCATGGCCACCATTATGCTAATGAGGCACTGCATATTCATAACAGCGCCTCTTGAGCATCTTTCAAACCCACTCATTAACATGCCACTTCCAACAGAAAGGGGCTCGTGTAGACCCAGACTCTAGGAATACTTTTGTGGAGACAGCTTAGGTTTGCCTATTTTTTATCAATCATAATGTTATGCAAAATAAAGCCATATGGTTAATTTATAATCGGCAATCGGAATTTATTTTAGAGCGTAAATTCTCCTGAAGCTGATGTGAATTAACAGATAATTTTTCTTCTGCAATATAATAGCATTAGATAATTTCTCAGATTCTCCTGGTTACATTATGCAATTAATTAAATAAAATAAAAGTAATCAAATATTGACAGGTTAACTAATCATTAACCAGTATTCTCAGGTTTTTATAGTAGTCTGAAGTGAACTAAATTTGCAAAGGTTCAGCAATTTAAAATTAGGTACATCTCATCCAATAATGTATTTTAAAGAAATTGTCATATATAACATGTAAGATTCCAAGAATGTAGCTTCTGCCTTCCTGAAAGATTTTGAAAGCCACTCCTCTGACCTCTCCCCAAGAGTCAAATGAATAATCATGCTCTCCCCATTACCTTTGTACTTACAATACACATATGGCATCCGTATTTTAAAAGGTAAGGTAAAATTCTCTCTATATAGTATATTTATGTAAAGTGCCCGTGAAAAATATAGCTCTCACATAATTTCTTATCACTCTACAATCTACGTGCTTCCATGCAAGCACAATAATTCATAGAGTAAGCAATAAACCCATTGTAAAACTTTGTCTTACAGTCATAGATCATATCTAAAAGAACTTATATTACGTGTCACTTGCTAGGTCTCCAACAGTGAAACCCCATGAGGTAATTCATGCTGCCATGACACCAGCCAATCATTTTGAACTCTGATATTGCTTGTATTGACTGCTTATTTAGGATGGTATCGGAAATTAAGCAGCATTAAGACAATTCCCAGCAGAACTAAAAATCAGTTGCTAGTGTTCTCTAGTCCTTTTTCTATAATAATGAGTGAAGATAGAGTCTCTTTTTTCATACATGTCAGTATTTTGCCACAGAGTACTTCAGAAGAGAAGGGGTAAGTTGCTAATGTTTGGAACTTACTGAAATATATCTTAAATCAAGTTAAATTTTATGAAATTATTTTCTTACAATAGTCAATCCATTTATGCAAGAAACATGCAACTTCATTTTCTATGTAAAATTTTAAGTGATTACATTCCTAATTAATAATAAAAATCACAGAAAATGGGGAGAACACTTCTCAGAAGTTTTATTAGTCCAATATAATGATTAATACCAATATTCAGATAACGAATTAGTAAAACTAAGTAGCAGTTATCTATAAAAAGTGCTTACTTCAGATTTGTTACTTTAGGTGAGCTACTATTTTAACTCTTAGCTTTTAATTTACTTTTTTAAAAAGAAGTCATTTAGTCCCCAGGATATTGTTAATTTTCCAATAAATTTAGGAAAATGTCATTAAAATATTTAAAGTTGGAGAGTGGCTAATGCCTGAGTCTGACTGTTTAGTTTGTTAAGTTGTTTTGTGCACTTTTTAGAATTTTATATACATATATATGTACACACGCACAGAGTGCATATTCTCATTATCAGTATTCGAAAACTGCAATATTTAACGTATGACTTCTTTTTATCTCATACAGAAAGAAAATATTTGCCATTTTACTGGAACTTGTGAATTTACAGCTTAAGTGCACTGAAGAGGTTGAGGGGTTTTTTTTTGTTTTGTTTTTGTATGTGTGCGCGCGCGTGTGTGATTTAATATTTATCAGTGTTAGAACATCACTTTTAATGCCGGACAACTATGTTGCTCTATGCCCAAAATGTTTGCAATGGCACATGTGGATGCCGGTAAGCAAGCAGATTCTTAGAGAGATGAAGCACTAGAAGTCATTTAAGATTAGAATCTAGTCTGTGTTTTCAAAATTGAAAGTAACAACAGAACTGAAAACTTTTTAAAAGCTTACTGTCTTCGCGTACATAACGTGTAGTCTTCAAAATAAGAATAATGCTGACTTTAACGGAGCAAGTTCATGGGCATACCCATATTTGCACAGGCTTATTTTAACAGAGTTACTATTCTAAGATAAGTATGGGGAATCATTCAAGATTAACCAGCAGTGTTATCAGATGTAACAGCAACTCCATGTGGACTACACTGACTTCCAGTGGAGATGCTGTTACTTTTGATTTCTACTGATCCAATGTGGAGCATCCACACACATTAATACAGCACTGGAGTTAAAAATATAAGGGTAATTTTAGATCAATTTTAGATCTTTAGAATATTTTATTATTATTTTGAACCACTCATTTCTAGATGTCTGATTTTAGAAACTTCATGTATCATCATATCATGCTATATACAGTGATGTATGACAATCAACTACAATAAAATGCATAGGACTGTTTTACATTTTATTGAGAAATGGTGTACAGGACAATGACCTATGAATTGACAGACTGTCATCTAAATTTGTCTGTCACTTCTGTAGGCCAATATTCTGCATGCCTTAACTGCTTCAGTACCAGAAGTCTGCTACGGCTAGCTAAGAGAAAATTTACCTCTGGATGTACTGTGAAATATTTGGAAGTGTACAATGCTTATTTTTACATTACTGCTCATTATTTATATTTGAAAGAGCAATAGATGTGTGGCAGCCAAAAAGAATAAATCTAACTTTGAATCATGCAGTGTACAAGTCTTTTCTGAATTTCACTCTTTTATCTCAGGTGCTATGCTGACGCTTACCTGTCTCCACATGTCACTTTTTGGCATTCATAAATAGGATGACATCAACACACACTAAGATTTCCAATCTTCTGCAATGACTTCTCTAAAAATGCCACTGTTCATATAACTTCCAGAATGTGTCACAGCTCAAATGTTTACAAAAGCACTCCTTTTGGCATATGTTCTTTTCCTTTAAGACAGAGATTACTAAGGGAGAATTCCTACCCTTTACTATCTTCAAACATGCTCTCTGTTTCCCAGTAAATGTTTGCAATCAGTCCTATTTGGGTATTTATCCATAATTTCAGAGAGAAATATTGCTTAAGGCACATTTTCATAGCTTGATGACCGAATGCCGAAGTTTTTGTTTCTAACATAACATTAAACTGTCTTTGTTTTTCAGACAATTCTTGAATACTGAAATGCAAACACTCTTTCTTCAAAAGGCTGCTTTCCCAATGGACTGTAAACGGCTCCTGCACACGAGTCATACTTTATTGTGGAAAGATACATTAAGTCTTTTAGCAAATCCTTTTTTAACTGGATGACTTGCACATGTAAGAGATTATCTTAACCCAGTATTTAAAGCCTTTACACATTTCCCTCAAAGAGCACCTTAGCACTATTTACATGTGGATAACAAAGACGGAAGAAGTGAACAAAGAGAATTCTGTGCATGCACCACACACACAGACTAGATTTACAAAGGATCGTAGAACTGCAAGAGACCTGAAGAGGTCACCTAGTCCAGTCCCTGCACATGGCAGGACAAGTATTACTGAGACATCCCTGACAGGTATCTGTCTAACCTGCTCTTAAATATCTCCAGTTACAGAGAATCCACAACCTCCCCAGGCAATTTATTCCAGTGCTTAATCACCCAGACAGCTAGGAAGGTTTTCCTAATGTCAAACCTAAATATCCTTCACTGCAATTTAAAGCAATTGCTTCTTGTCTTATCTTCGAAGGTGAAGAACAATAGTTTTTCTCCTTTTAACGACCTTTTATATACTTGAAAACTGGTTTCATATCCTCTCTCAGTCTTCTCTTCTCCAGGTTTTTTTCAATCTTCCCTCATAGGTCATGTTTTCTAGAACTTTTAAGAATTTTTGTTTTTGACCAAACTCTTCCTAATTCATCTACATTTTTCTTGAAATGTGGCATCCAAAAGTGGACACAAGTCTAGTGGAGTAGAAGAATTATTTTGGGTCTTACTGACAACACTCCTGCTAATGTATCCCAGAATGATATTTGGTTTTTTTGCAACTCTCACGTAGCCTATACCCATTATGAACTCCAGATCCCTTTTGATAACACTCCTTTTCTACGCAGCCATTTCCCATTTTGAGTATGTGCAATTTATTGTACCTTCCTAAGTAGAGTATTTTGTATTTGTCTTTATTGGATTTCAACCAATTTATTTCAGATCATTTCTCCAGTTTGTCCAGATAATTTTGAATGTTATCCCTACCCTCCTATGCACTTGCAACCCTTCTCAGCTTCGTATCATCCAAAACATTTAAAACTGTACTCTCTATGCCATTATCTAAGCAATTGATTACGATACTGAACAGACCCAGAACTCATCCTGCGGGACCCCACTTCACATGCAATTCTGGCTTGACTCTGTCCATTGAACACAACTCTCTGGGAATGGTTTTCCAAGCTGTTATATATCAACCTTATAGTAACTCCATTTAGGTTGTATTTTGTTACTTCGTGAGAAGTATCAGGCAAGACAGTATCAAAAGCCTTTCTAAATTCAAGACATACCACATCTACTACTTTCTATCTGCCAGGTTTGCATATTAAATGTAAAGGGCATTCCACCTTTAGATCCAAATTTGTAGAAATAGCATTATGAGGTTCCATACCATTTGGGCCAGATTGATTTCTATATCAAATTAGTTTATTCCTCAAAACTCGCCTTGTATTTGAAAGTCAAGCTGGATTCTTTAGTGTTACTCACCATCCACAAGAGGCTCTGCAATCAATTTCTACTCCCCCTCATCTATGTAATCTATTATCCTTAAGAAGGTTTACACAGGGGTCAGTGGGGGACATAACCTGAATACAACTTTGGTACAGTCATGTCTCTGAAGGCAAAAAGTGACTCACTCAAATATGGGGGAAAGCAATGAGACTGAATATGAAATGCCAAAATGCCATTTTTACAAAATCATCTTAGAAAACAGACTTAACACTTTCAAAATCTGTTCCCCTTCAAAAAAGCAGCTAAGGATAGTATCCTCATTATAAAAAGAAAGAGTTCAACAAAAGTTTCAATTTAAAAATTAAAAAGCAGTTTAGCTGCAAGTGTGGCACAATGAAAAGAAAAAACAATTTTGAAAATTTTAATAAAATTCTTTGGGGGATTTTGTTGGTGCACAATTTGTTTTCAAGCATCAGTGCAGTAGGCTGAAATGTACTACTTATTTTAAAACTCAGTTAAGATTTCTTTTTTTTCCTTGTGAACTCCTGAAAAGCAGAGTTTGCAACAGATGATTGTCATATCTCAAAGACAAGAAGAAACTGTCCTGTTCTGCTCAGCACTCATGAGGCCTCAGTTGGAGTATTAGTCAGCTTTGAACTATACTTTAAGGCTGCGTCTACATTATGAAATAAAATTGAATTTATTAATATCGATTTTGTAACTCTGGAATTTATAAAATTTGATGTTGATTATCTTCACCTCCCAACATGCTCCTCACAAAGTTGACTTACTGCTGCCACCCTCAACTGTTAAACATCGACTGTTGCAGTGGTGCACTGTGGGAACCTCTCTCACATTTCCCTCATCTCCATAGCATTCTGGGTACACTCGCTAGTCGTTGACATCATTTCCTCACATTGAATTTTCCTCATTCCCCTGCCATGTTCAGCAAATGTCCACGTTTCCCGTTGGAAGGAAGGAAAGAAAAATAGGGCATCCTCAGAGATGGCAAAAAAGTTAACAGAAATCTTTGTCTTCTGTAACTGAATTCTCAGCTGGCCATCCACTGACTGTTCCCCCCTCCTGTGATAGCATATCATCCCTGAAAATAACACAGGGACAGACTGTATTCTTAAAGTTGAAAGAAAGAGGATAGGAAAGTCTACGAAAAAAGATCTTTGTCTTCCCTCTTCACTACACAGACACTGCCAACCTGGGGGGCAGGTGGCAGTGAAATCTCATACATTGAGCTTAAAATGAAAACAGAAATCTCAACTGGCCTGCCCCTCCTGTGTTTTTTGGGGGGAAGCGGTTGTCAAAGCATGAAGACAGATAGGAAATGTTAGGAAAGTGATTTTATAATAAAAGTATCAAAGCACCAGGTGTCTGCAATGGACAGGAAGCCCCTGAAAACATTTTTGGCAGGGGGGGCTGTGGTCTGCACCTGCAAAGCCAGTTGAAATGTTGAAGTAATTGAAATAGTCCCCCTGAATATCTTACCTGCTGGGGGAGACCTCCCCCTGTTGGCAGCAAGGCCCAGTGGTCTCTTGCTAGGGGCATGCGGCAATTTCAGTGGGATGCGGGCAGTTGAATTAGTCACCCCGAATATCTTAGCCACTGGGGGAAACTTCCCCCCTGGTGGCAGCAAGCCCCACTGGTCCCTTGCTAGGGGCTTGGCAGCATTTCAGTAGGGGGCCAGATGAATTAGTCCCCCTGAATATCTTAGCTGCCAGGGTAGACTTGCCCCCATGGGCAGCAAGCCCCCAAAAATCTTTCCTGCTCTTGGAGCCCTAACTGCACGCAAGCCAGGGCATGGTGCTGCCTGGCAGCATCGTCAGCACTGAACAGCAGGCACATCCTTTTATTGAGTCAGGGACTACCCACGTGATGTGGCTGAGCATGGGAAAGGCCCCGACTGTACAGCACCTGGGAGGGGGGGCGGGGCGGAATGTAAACTGCTGAGAAGAAATTGCTCAGCCTCATATGCAAGCATGACCCCCTCAACAGCCTATCTGCATGTGGTGTGGTGGGGCAGCAGCTGGCACCAGGCAGCACAGAAAAAACAAGTGTATAGACAGAACCACAAACTCTGTGCTGGAGCTATTTGTAATGGGTAGATGTGCTATCAGCACTATTTGCAAAGAGAGACAGACATTTCTCAGGCTTCCATACAAACATAAGCCCACAGCCACAGACTTCCTGGTCCCAATTTGAAATTCACAGACTTCCTGTTACCTAATTCCAGCGCATCTGGAGAGCAGTGGCCAGAGTGGAGCAGTGAGGGGCATTGTGGGTTACATACAGGACACCTCTGGAGGCTAATAAATTCGATTTTAAGATGTGGCGCTTCCACACGCTGGCCTTTAATCGAACTTTTGAATTTGCACTTGATGCTATGCCCATCAGGTACTGACGATATTATAATATCGATATTAGTGCTCCCTAAATTGAGCTAATGGTATTTGCAGTGAAGACAGTCATGTAATATTAAGGTAACTGCCTTAAATTCAAATTTAGCTTGTTGTGTAGACGTGGCCTAAGATGTGGGGAAAATGAAGACAGTCCAGAGGAGAGCAACAAAAGTGATAAAGCACACAGAGCAACCTGGTCTATAAGGAAAAGTTTAAAAACTTGGCATGTTTAGTCTAGTGAAAAGATGATTGGGATAGGACCTCGTAACAAACTGAAATATTTTAATGTCTATTTTAAAGAGGATAGTGATAAATTGTTCTTCATGTTCATGAAGGTAACACAAGTAGTAACGGGTTTAATCTGCAACAAGGAAGATCTAGATTACATATTAGGAAAAAAATTCTACTTATAAGGATAGCTAAGCACTAGAATAGGCATCCAACAAAGGTTGTGGAATGCCCGCTTTTAAGAATGGGTTAGGCATACACCTGTAAGGATGGCGTCTAGCTGGTGCTGCCTTAGCATGGCATGCATGGACTACATGTCCTCTCCCGGTCCCTACTAGCTCAATATTTCTAAGTTTATCATAAACAGACTTCCTTAACTCTAACTCTACTAGATGAGGCTGGAAACAAAAGTTTACCTGTGAAAGTCTGATATATACAGTCATCTAACTTTAACAAAGACCAAAAACAGGAAATAAGGGGTCTCTAAAAGAGATTTAAATGGCCACTAACTTAACTCTGAAATCGGACGCTGGTTTTTTGTTTTTTTTTTATTCAGCACCTGATCTGGCAACCCATTTTAGTCTTCTCATTTCATGGCCATCAACTTTTCAATTTCAAAAATTATTTGTAACAAATAATTGCATAGTTGAGTTAATAATAATGAGATTATAGTCATAATCTATTCTACCCGCAAGATGCTTTTGCTGTTCTTTATACTTAATACTGATATTTAATGTCAGCTCTCCTGGACAGCCTATTAAATCACAGATGACTGTCACAGGAGGTACATCAGCTGACTGTTGGTTAATGGTAGGAGACAGATCTAGACTATTATCATTAAATCACATTCTGTAATAAGACACAGTTTTCTCTTTTTCCATTTAAAACAACTAAACAATATAAAATTAGCTACATCAAAACCACAACTTCTGCGCAGTCAGAACCCAAAGAGATTTGCTGGCTCTTCAGCTGTTTCTAATTTTAATATTTTCTATATCAGTGCAAGACAGGTCTCTTATTTTTTGTTTGAATAAAACAGGTACCTGTTTATCAGGGATTCTCCTGTTGTCTTATGATAGAACACTGGAATTGGAACACCCCAACTCCTCTGTCTTGAGATGCACCAATATGTCCTTCTGTCCAGCATCTCTAGCATTCTATTCATGGCCGATGCAGGAATAAATTTCACTTTTTTAAGCAATTCCTATTAAATAACCACAACCAGTATTATTTAGGGTTGGAGTGCATTCCAAATTTAACAAAAGGATACTATTTATTTTCTCAGGACATGAAGTGCTACAGGCATACATCCTCACATATTGATATAATACACTCTAAGGTGATAGCTAATGGATAGCATCACCACTCACTTTATTTTCTGCTTAGATCAATCTCTCTGAACTACTCACACAACCCATGCTACCAAGCACTTCACAATCTTTAATGTCCAGTAAGGTCTCGACATTTGCGAGTGCAACATTCACAAACTCAATTATTCGTGAATGCTGCTTCCTTGGGGCTCTGGGGCTGGAGTGCTGGCAGCCACCACTTCCCTGGGGCTCTGGGTGGGGAGCGCTGGCAGTCACTGCTTCCCTGGGGGCTCCAGGGCCCCCATATTTGCAAAAGCCAACATTCGTGGGAGTTCTGAAAGTAGAACACTCGCAAATGTTGTGAACCTACTGCATTTATCCTCACAAGTCCTCTATTGTCCCAATTTTACAAATGGGGATTTAAGGCACAAAAAAGTTAAGTAACTGCAAAGGTCATGCAGGAAGTCTGGGCTTGACAGGGGTATCGAACCCAACTCTCCCAACCACTGGAACCTTCCTTCTTCAGAGTCAAAAAAAGGGCATAAGTGCACAAGGAATCTAAAATTGGTGGCAAATAAAAATTCAACTGTTCATAACTTGTAAACGAATTGTTACTGTGATTGCTATCAGTTGTCAAGTGTTGTAAACACAGAGAGGAAAGCAGACACATATAGTGGAATGAACATATTATGCAAAGATCTCATATGGTAACAGTGTCCTTTACAGATCTCTAAATAGCAAACTGTGTAACGAAGTCTAGTACCTGAGCTGTAGGCTTGATATTTGCTGTGTTTACAAACCACTGTTTACTTGCACGAATAATCACTGGTTTCTTAGTCCTCCAATCATATGGATAGCTATGTACACATTTCTCCTCTTTTAATAAACTCTTTGCCGCTTGAAGCATCTGAATGACTATTGGGACAATTAAGAATTAGATGATAATATGAAATCAGATTATCACAACGCTACTGCTGATAATAACCCCACTTCTTTCTTTTCCCCACTGTACAAGTCCCATCCTCTTGATAATAGGAAATAACAATATCTTATCCACTGTAAGAATTATTTGGTATGCATGAACCTTCAAAATATTTGACAAAATAAGCATCACAGAATACTGACCAACTGAACACAAGACACTAACCAGCTTCATTTCCTTCTTCCAATACAAACTTGTTTTGAAGCTCAGGACCTGCAGCTTCAGTAAAAAGTCCACCTTCATCCACCAGGCAATCCTGAAAATAAAATTATTGTAAGTGATGTCAAAGCATATTTTAAGTGATATGAAAATATCAAGGGACTATTGTATTATTATTTCATTAAAAATGAAATTATGAACTAAGACTGTAGTATAATAATCATACATCTCAGGCAGGCTGAGAAATAGGTGTCATTTTTTCATATTCAAAGGAGATTATGGTATAATAACCCTGAAATTTGCCAACATGCCATTGAGCCTGAATCTTCCCACAGGAAAAACTCCACCGAGTTTGTTAGGATACGGCATGCGTGTTTTTGACTTGGTATAATAAGTACTATTTTGTGGTGTAATAAGTACTATTTCACTTAATGCTTAACAGATAGAATACTGATAGGCAGAACAGAAGTGCGGTTAGCCTAACAGAAATAGTGCCAAGGGGAAAAAATTTTAAGTATAAGTTTTATCCTATCAGGCTTCACTTTTAAAATGCTATAATGGTCCTTTTTATCACAGATCCTAGAGCACACAAACATTGCAAAATTATTATACATATTGGGATTATCCATCACTGAAACAATCAGTTCTGAGGAGGAAAGGTGAGCTTTTATACAGAGCAGAGCACTAGCTCAATACAGAAGGCAAAAAACCAACTTTATTCACTTGAAGCTACAGCAGAAGGCAGATAATTTCCCACTTTGGAAATTTAGCCCTAGTGTAGCAAGAAGTGAGGTGAGACCTTTTTGGCAACAAGCTCCAAAAATATCTCACTCTTATATTTAGTCCAAATTATCTCACTTTCCACAGAACAGTCTTCCATAACATCATGCAGAAGCATTATTTTTGCACTGATTCAAAGTGAACAGAACCACCTGATCAACTATCAACACTACTACAGTCCATATGATGCCGTGGATAGGGACTTAAACTGTAAAAGACAAGCTCAGTTCTAGTCCCAGTGCTGCAACTAGTTCAATGCAAGAGCAACAGTAAAAGTTAGTCATTCTTTACCTCAGTTTCCCTTCTGTAAAACGTAAAGCATTTTGAGATGCTTAAGCAAATATTGTTACCATCTTCTAGATTTTCCTGGGACATCTCTCCTCCAATTACTAATTCATGTATTCACACAAATGCCTTTATTCAAGAGCTGATCAAATTACACTCTGATGATGTGACAGCATAGAAAAAAAAAGATAAAGCTACAGAAATCTAGACTATTACAAGGAAAAAATTACATATTATAGAACTGTTAATTATTGGCTGGTAAACTTTTTCTTTTAAGCAAATCCTATTGAAAAGGATTAATTTGTTTACTAACATTTTTCCATTTACATAGCATCTTTGCTTCTCCCCAAGGCCTCAGAGCTCCTTAAAAGATACTAAAAACAATAATTATCTTCTGATGGCTTGACAGACACAAAAAGTTGCAATCTGCAACTATTCTCTCTGTATTCATAATTCTATCGTCTCCAAAAAATAGTATTCCATTCCACTGCTACACTGCCAAGTTCATTCAACAACTGGGTCTAAAGCAGAATCATTTTTGCTACATATGTTTTCAGAATCCAAACCTTTGCTCTTCCAAGGCCAATGCTGTTTAGAGCAGGTCTTCACGGTGAATCCACGGCATTCACATCATTACTTATAGGTATCAAAACAATTGTATGTTATGCAAAATGCACAAGTTATGCAACACAACAGTTTAGTGGTGTGTGAGCAAAAACATACAGATTAAAAACAAGGGAAAATAAACAAATGAAAATACCATGGGCAGCTGATGGTGGGAAGCTACACTGTAATCCTCCATACCATGAGCAGGGGCTGTGTGAACTAAACCTGTTCCTTTTGACATCGTCACATGATTTGCTGGCAAGAAAGGGGACTCTCTGCCAGGAATCGTGGGATGAGCACAAGAACCATTTTCCAGATCAACACCTGAAGCAAAGAGAAATGGAACATTCCATAATTTAAGAGTCCAGCTTGTGTTTTTTAAAATTTATCATACATCAAAAATTACAATTCATGAACAAAATACACAAATATCCATGCTCTGACAGAGCTTTTCCGATCTGCCCCCCAGAGTACTGGGTTTCTCTGTCTCCCATTTCTAAAACACTTGTACATATACACAAATGCACCCCATCCATCCAAGAAAATATGGGTTTTGTTTTTTTTTTGTTTTCAACTTCTCCAGAAGTAGAGCAGGTATATGAGGCGCTCCTAACCTACAGGAACTAAGCGCATTCCTATCTGTTGCTGTCCTGGGTCTCCATGTACCAGGATTCAACATTTAAACTCTAGTACTGAAGATGGCAATAAAATATATTCTAATCTAGTGGTATGAAGACAAGACTGGAGACAGTAGATCCCAACTCTATCCCAGGCTTTGCTTCTAACTTCCCATTTGACCAGGAGCAAATGACTATTTACATACTATATGTTTAAGAAGTTACAAAACAAAGATTCTCATTTCAAGCATTAGGCAACTAAACATTTTAAAGTACAGCAACTCCTTGCGTAAGGCTGCATTTATGTTCTTGAAAAATACAGCTACATAAAATCATGTTAAGTGAATCCAACTTCTCCATAAAAATCAATGTAAATAGGAGAGGTTAGGTTCCAGCAATTTTTTCCCAGACAAAAGATACTATATACGTGTTAGGGATGTAAAATCCCCTGTAAGTAGTTAAACCAGTTAAACGGTGGGTGCGCGTGTGTGGCAGGCAGCTGGGCTGGAGTAGCAGGGAGCAGGGCTGCTCCGGCCTAGCCGGGGCATCCCTGCCCATGGTGCAGCCACGGGTGGAGGCTCCTCCAGCATGTGGAGCAGTCCCCATCTGCAGCAACACAGCCCAGGAGCACTGCAGACAGCGGTGCTCCACCTGGGCCGGACCAACCTCAGTCTCAGGGGCCCCAGCTGGGGGCACTCCAGCCCAGCCAGAGCAGCTCCTTCCCCCAGCATGCTGAAGTCTGGGGTGTTCCAGCCCGGCCGAAGCAGCCCCTGTCCACTACTCCAGCCCAGCTGAGCTGGAGCAACTTTCCTAGCCAACCCCTTCTCCTCCCTAATGCCGCCGTGGATGGGTGCTACTCTGGCCTGGCTGGAATACCCCTGCCTGGGGCAGCTTTGTGGGGCTGGAATAATCCCCTGCCTGCTCCTGTCCCTACTAGTTAACCATAGCTGGTAAGCCTCACCCATTTAGAGTGAGGCTTACCGGTTAACCAGTTAAACATTACCATCCCAATGCACATACAGGATGAGTTTTAAACAATTGCTAACCAGAGGATCTTCTGGAGCCTGCTCATGAGCTCCCTGAGCTTCTTCTAAAGCATTTCTCAAACAACCCCATTTTCATAGGGTCACAAGGATTGGTGATAGATTTACTGGGGCTCAGGGTGGAAGCCCAAACCCCACCAACCAGGACACAAGCCTGAGCTTCACTTCCCAGGGCCAAACCTGAAGTCCAAGGGGGCAGAGGCAGCCCTAGGAAGCAGGCCTCAGATTACAAGCCCCTTCCCCAGGAGATAAAGACCTCAGGCTTTGGTGTTCCCCCCTCATGGTGGTGGCGCTCGGGTGGGCTCAGGCTTTGACCTTCAGCTCCATTCATGCAGCCTCCCTCCACCCCATGCACCTCCCACCTAAAGCTATCAGCTGTTCTGGGACGTTTAGGAGGCTCTTGGAATGGAGAGTGCACACTTTGCCCAGAGCCTCCTGAACCCTGCAAAACAGCTCACTGCTGCAGGCAGGAGGCACAGGGAGGGAGGGAGTTGCTGATCCGCAGGCCCTACCAGCAAACAGCAGGCACTGGGGAAGATGGAGGGGAGCTAATGGGGGGTTGCCAGTGCATCCTGGTTCCAATCCCCCACCTCCTGGCATGTGCCCAACTTACGTTATAAGCAAGTACTGTGCAACTTTGGAAAACTATGTTCTCAAATAGATCAGGGATATAACAATGAAACAATGTTCACTAGGATGATGTTAAGTGAGGAGTTACTGTACAAAGACATTAAATAGCTAATGTCTTCCCCCAGACCAGGCAATAAATCATATATCAAAACACTACTTCAGCATTCCACCCACCAAATGAAAGACTTTCCTGCCTCTCCCCTGCCCATAAGCCTACATAAACCAATACACGACCAAGATGGACAACAATAGGTCTTGAAGGTAAACAAATTTGGACTATTTCAGACTGTGGCGAAAGGAGGGAGAAATAAGTTTCAACATTGGGATTTTCTTAACAGTGCTTCATTTCACATTTCAGTTGCTGCAGGACACCTGAAAAATCACAGTGACTTGAGCAGATAAAACCAGAGAAGAAAACATCTAGGATCACTTTGTTGATACCTAAGAATGAGATTATAAAGTCCTACCATACCATTGTTCCTGTTGCAGGAATAGATAATCAAGCTGGTCGGGGTTGCAACTGCTTTGGAAGACAGGGTCATAATTCAAAATGATCTGGATAAATTGGAGAAATGGACTGAGGTAAACAGGATGAAGTTTAATAAAGACAAATGGAAAGTGCTCCACTTGGGAAGGAACAATCAGTGTCACATATACAGAATGGGAAGAGACTGTCTAGGAATGACTACGGCAAAAAGGGATCTAAGGGTTATAGTGGACCACAAGCTAAATATGAGTCAACAGTGTGATGCTGTTGCAAAAAAAGCAAACATGATTCTGGGATGCATTAACAGGTGTGCTGTGAACAAGACACGAGAAGTCATTCTTCTGCTCTACTCTGCGCTGGTTAGGCCTCAGCTGGAGTATTGTGTCCAGTTCTGGGCACCGCAATTCAAGAAAGATGTGGAGAAATTAGAGAGGGTCCAGAAAAGACCAACAAGAATGATTAAAGGTCTAGAGAATGTGACCTATGAAGAAATGCTGAAAGAATTGGGCTTGTTTAGTTTGGAAAAGAGAAGATTGAGGGGAGACACGATAGCGGTTTTCAAGTATCTAAAAGGGTGTCATAAGGAGAAGGGAGCAAACTTGTTCTTCTTGGCCTCTGAGGATAGAACAAGATGCAATGGACTTAAACTGCAGCAACGGAGGCTTAGGTTGGACATTAGGAAAAAGTTCCTAACTGTCAGGGTGATCAAACAGTGGAATAAATTGCCAAGGGAGGTTGTGGAATCTCCATCACTGCAGATGTTTAAGAACAGGTTAGATAGATGTCTATCAGGGATGGTTTAGACAATACTTGGTCCTGCCATGAGGGCAGGGGGCTGGACTGGATCGCCTCCTGAGGTCCCTTCCAGCCCTAGTATTCTATGATTCTAAGTCTTCCAGGAAATTATCAGATATTATCAATCAATGAGACAAGGATAAATTCTTCACTCAGCAAATATGCCATTTGTCATAAACCCAAAGATATCATAGTCCTATCAATCACTGAGACAAAAATTATTCACTCCTTCAGGAAAAATGTTTCCTCAGCACTAATCACAGGCAGTAAGGATAGGTCCATGAGCAGGTAAAATTCATAGCTGAGACCTCCAATCCCAACTCATACTCCAAAAGTGTAGAAAATGTCACAGCCAGCAATCATCTAGGATTGTTCAACATTCCTCACAGTGATCACGAATTCCTGAGCTAACTTCTTACAGTCACTCATTTAGTGCTCTGTGTTGTGACATCCATCAGCCTAGGTGACTCCAATGCCTCCAGTGAGAAATTTTAACAGCTCACTTGAGGAGGATTTTGCAGTCAAGCAAACAATTTATACACCAATACCAAATCCATGCTAACTCCATTTGGGACACTGACAAGATAGACCAGTGGTGGGAAACCTGTGGCCCAGCAGGGTTCTGTGTGTGATCATTTTGTTTACTGTTGCCTACATGCAAGGCTGCCAGATTCAATTGGTTTGTGTCCATGTAGATTTCTTTTTCCTACTGGTATTATTAAGGAGACATGCATGTATAGCAAGGGCACGTTAAGTGAGGTGCTTGCTGATTGCACACAATGTTCACTGTGACAATCAGATGCACCTGCTTCATCCAGTCAAAGCACTAGTACAGTTCAATTGGCACACCCCGCAAATTCTAGGTATGCAAGCACAGTTAGCATAACTACCCTGTCCTGGAGACCTCTTCATTATGGCAAACTTGCAGTCCACAGAGATGAAGAAGGGCCAGTCATGTGACCCACTTACTTGCCTAGGTTGCCCATCTCTGAGATAGCACAGTACATTTGAACCAGTTCTGGGTCAAGAATCCACTTCAACTTTAGGACAGATGCAAACAGCACCTCTGTGGTGAACTATATGGAATCTCCATCACTGGAGATATTTAAGAACAGGTTAGATAGATGTCTATCAGGGATGGTTTAGATAGTACTTGGTCCTGCCATTGGGGCAGGGGGCTGGACTCGATGGACTCTCGAGGTCCCTTCCAGTCCTAGTGTTCTAGGATTCTACACTCCTCATGTGCTATGCCATATAGTTGACACACAATTATCTTCCAACTTTCTACTTACATTTTGCAAATGGGATACCTTCTGTTAAGCAATTTGAAGTGCATAGTTTAAAAGTTACTACCACTTTGGTCCTCCATACTTATAAATGTCAGTCTGTATTGGAAATGAAATTCATCTGAAGAAGTGGGTCATCTGTCTCACGAAAACTCATCACTGAATAAATCATTTTGTTAGTCTTTAAAGTGATACATTTCTGCTGCTTTGTTTTACCACCACCAAAGTCACTGCTCGATCTTTGATTTATTTTAATTACTGCTCTTTACGCTATTTTTAGCTAAAATTATTATAAATAAATGTGCAACGTGTAGCTACGGAAGCTAAGACACTCTGCTTTCACAACAATATTTAACATTACCCCAGAAATTAACATTCAAAGTATACTTAAGCTCTTGCCTTTACATGTTGAAATAACTTCAAACTGTGTGTCCAATATGGCAGCTGTAGACTCAACTCTATTTGTAGCCAGAATGTAACATTCACCTGTATTTGCACATTTTACAAAGGAATAACTGCGAAGCCAAAAAACAATATTAGCAAACATGTTGAGCACTAAACTTTATTTTTATGTTTTAGACATTTGCTGTTTTCAAACCACCTGAAATTACACATTTTCCTATACCTGTTTTGTACTAAAGCAGCAAATTATTTCAACACAATGAATGCAAAAGCAGGCCCTAAAGTGGCCACAATATTAGAAAACTAAAAGTACTAAAGATTAGCTTTTTTTTTTTTTAAAAGGAGATAGAAAAGTCTGAAATTGAGTTACATAAAATATTAACAAAACAAAAAAGCAGTAAAGTAGCACTTTAAAGACGAACAAAGTAATTTATTAGGTGAACTTCTGTGGGACAGACCCACTTCTTCAGACCATAGCCATACCAGAACTGACTTAATATTTACGGCACAGAGAACCAAAAATAGTAATCAAGGTCGACAAATCAGAAAAAAATTTTCAAAGTGAGCAAATCAGAGAGCAGAGGGGCAGAAGGGTGGGGAGGCGGAGTCAAGAATTAGATTAAGCCAACTATGCAAAAGAGCCCCTATAATGACCCAGAAAATTCACATCCCAATTCAAACCACGTGTTAATGTGTCAAATTTGAATATAAAAGAGAGTTCAGCAGTCTCTCTTTCAAGACTGTTGTGAAAATTCCTCTTCAGTAAGACGCAGACATATATGCATATATGATGTTAGTTGAGGAACATGAGAATGTGCCCATGATTCTGTGAATAACTTGGTTAGGTCCAGTGATGGTATCTCCAGAATAGACATGCATCATATCTGGAATCACGTGCCAACAATGCCCAGATGCTTTGTATATTGGACAGATTTCAAACTCTCTTAGACAAACAGTTAATGGGCACAACACAGACATCATAACACTCCTGATCCACAAACCGGTCAGCCAACATTTTAATGGAGTGGGCCATTCTGTTAATGACTAAAAAGTCTGCATCTTACTGAAGAGGAAATTTCACAACAGTCTTGAAAGAGAGGGTGCTGAACTCTCTTTTAGATTCACATTCGACACATTAACACGTGGTTTGAACTGGGATGTGAATTTTCTGGGCCATTATAGGGGCTCTTTTGCATAGTTGGCTTATTCTAATTCTTGACACCCCCCCGACCCTTCACTCTCTGATTTGCTCACCTTGATATTTTTTTTCTGATTTGTCAACCTTGATTACTATTTTTGGTTCTCTGTGCCTTAAATGTTGAGTCAGTTCTGGTCTGGCTATGGTCTGAAGAAGTGGGTCTGTCCCACGAAAGCTCACCTAATAAATTATTTTGTTAGTCTTTAAAGTGCTACTTTACTGTTTTTTCTGTTTTGATAGTATATAGACTAGCACGGCTTTCTCTCTGTTGCTATAAAATATTAAGAAGGCCATTAAATAAATGGAGATGTTTACTACATCAGACTTGTTATTAAAAGCACTGCACTGCAACTCTGATAATAGATATTGATGCTGGTGGAAGCATATTCATAAACTTAAAGAAGCTAAATACATACTCTGAATCTGGCATATAACAAATAGCTTGATTGGCAGGAATTGTCCATGGCTGTGTAGTCCAGATTAGCAAACTAACAGGTGAGGAGCCATCTACAGAAGCAAATTAACAAATATGCCATTTGTTATAAATCCAAAGATATCATAGTCTTAACAAGAGCTAAATATTACAAATCTTACCTATCACAGAGGCCAGTTTAGGAGGTGATTTCAACAGGGGAAATTTGATATATACAGAATGACTGACATGCTGTTGATTGTATTCAAGTTCAGCTTCAGCTAAGGCTGTACTGTGTGAAGATCAAATATGGGTTAAACCACATTAACATGATAATGTATTGCTCTTGCTTCTTACATTTTATAGATAAAATGGTAAGTTGATTCTTACTTTGCTGAAGGAGACCAAAATACTGGTTTGTAGTCCTGATAAATGTAACCCTAAAAGGGAAAAACACAGAGTTAACGGGATCAAAACGACACTGTAATTTAAATAATCTAAGGATTGTGTTAAACGACACACGAGCATACCTTGTCATAAATTTTGTGGAAGACACTCAGTTGTTTTGCCTCATACTTCCTGTCAAATGTGTGATAACAATTAGTCCAATCTGCCATTATACCCCAGCGAAGGAAGGCTGATTTCTGTTTCTCAATTGCCCGTTCTGCAAATTCTTTTGCTACAAAGGAAGAATAACTTTTAAAAATATATCTTTAAAAGCTTACTTGCTAGACAAAGACTAACCTCAGCCGAGAATAAAATAATTATAAAACTAGACTAACCAATTTACATCACAGCAACTTGTGCAACAAGCCTCAGACTGCTTTACCCACATGAGTAGTCCCATCAAAAGGAACAGCAGGTCTGAGACAGCCAGCCCACCCCCGAAGTTTTTTTCAAGTAAGTCATTCATTTTTACAGAATGTACACTAATTTTGAAAGGAAAAGTCCATAACCCTAATGGTGATGAAGACAACCTAGAGCTGGTTAGACATTTCATAGCAAATAGTTATTCAAATTAATTTTGATTTTTTTCCTTTGCATAAGATTTCACAGTTCCTCCCCACTCTCATTATTTCAAAAGCTCTACTCAAAACTCTGAAGGCTTTAGTGATGTGGACTGAATCATGGCTGTGAATCGCCACTCTACTGGGAGATGTTATGAACTGTAGAAAATGGCGCATGGGCAGTGGGAGAGGAAGCGATACATGCATACAGAAATAATAATAAAAAATAGGAGGCTGGGGCAGAGAGCTGCTCCCTGGAAGCAATCAGGAAGGTCTGAAAAGGACAAATTATCCTGTTTGCCAGAAGCTACAATGGGACAAAGTTTAAAATATATCAGCCATCTAATCAGAGGTTAATAAGAAAGATACAGGCTCCAATATATTTCTGGGTGAGGAGTCACTGCATTAATAGTTGGCTAAGGTTCCCACAAGAACACTACTTCTGAACATCACTGGAGTTCCATCTACTATCATCTACTAACCAAAATTAGACATGAAAGGTGTAACATAAGGGGGTTTGTGTTCTCTTCAGTGTGAATCATCATAAACGAGAATTGTAGATTCTCAGGGATGAGCAATAAGTGACTCATAGGCCAGACACTGTTTCCTGCAGCTCCCCTTGGCTGGGAACAGCAATCCATGACCAATAGGAGCTGCAAGCAGCCATATTTGGAGATGTGCAGGTAAATAAAACATATGACTGACAGTCAGGGTCTAACCAGGCAAACTGCATCCAACCTGCAAGCCACTTTATTGCCCACCCCTGCTCTACATGCACATACAGGAATTTTATTCAACCCTACAATACAGCTCCACCTGGAGTAAACATAGGGTAGCTAATTGAGATACAACTCAAGCGTGTAACAGCACCCTACAAATGCAGAGAAAACCTATCTACTTTTCTAATTCCAAAACCATCACCCCATACACTCAGCAGTAACTAAAAAAATGTTACTGGAGGGAGTGAAGAATGAAGCTGAAAGCAAGTGAATGAGACATCATGTTTTCCATAACTGCTTTGCCAATGCATATAAACTGTAATTTTCAAGAGATGTGAACTTATATCAGCACATAAGCTGCATAAACTAAAAGGCACAGGTACTATAATTGCAAGTCATTCCACTGCATGACAAAACAGTCACCAATAAAGCAAACACAATACATTAATCAGACCACTTTCCATCTAATCCATAATAAACTCTCATAAGGCACCACCTACCAGTTTTCCAATATTATATATGGTGTTCAGGTTAAAAAAAGTGTTTTCATAGATTCCAGAGCCAGAATGGACCACTGTGATTTAGTCTAACCTTCTATGCAACCAAGGCTATAGACTATCCCCAAAATAGAGCATATTTTAATTTGAAAAACGTCAAATATTGATTTAAAATTGCCAGTACTGTAAACTCCACTGCAATCCTTGGCAAACAGTTCCAATGGTTAATTACTGTCATTGTTAAAAATGTATGCCTTAGTTACAGTCTGAATTTGTCTAACTTCAACCTCCAGCTACTGGAGCATATCATTCCTTTCCCTGATAAAGAGAAAAGCCGATGACTAAATACTTGTTTCCCACGCAAATACTGATAGATTATAAATCAAGTCATCCTTTAACTTATTCTTTATTAAACAAAATCAATTAACAGTGAGTGTCTATTACTAAAGGTTTTTTCCTCCTAATCATATAATCCCTCTCATGGCTCTTCTCTGACCACTCTCCAAATTATCAACATTCTTCTTGAATTGTGGGCATCAGAACAGGGTAGCAGCAATCACTCCAGTGCCAAATAGAAAGGTAAAATAATCTCTCTACTCCTACTGAAGATTCAGCCATTTATACATGTAACAAAGTAGAAATTTTTTGTAACATTTTTATAAAGTCTATATGCACCTTGGTTTCCCCTGTACGCTGCACTGTCACCTAGAGAATGAAAAAGACTGTTCTTAGGACAGGCTAAAACACAGGCATTAATTATGCCTACCAGTGTGCAGCCTGACAACCTATCTCAATGGAGTTCTTGAAAATGCAACAGAAGATCCAGACTGGCTAAGAACACATAGCAACCAAGTACCCAAAGAGAGACAGGCATCTCTGCCTCTCCACACTGTGCAGAGCTGCATCTCCCCAACCTAGAAACCAAGACCTGTGGCAGGAGGCAGGGCTGAAAGTGACCATGAGGACTTACCAGTGCAGTCCTGGGCAAAAGAAGCACTGTCATGGCAACACTGCTGGACACTACCGGCAGGGCCACCAACCGAGGGGAGTAAAAGGGGCAACACTTTAATGTTGGCTGTGTGCAGGCTGGTACCGGCAGATGGTTTTTACCTGTACAATGTACCCGCCTGCACTGGCCCACTTTCAGCGTGGATGGGGAGTACCAAGAAGGAGTTAAATGGGAGCTGTGGGAAGCAATTATGAGTACACCTCAGAGTCTGACAAAAGGAGACTGGATAGAGAGACAGACCTGGAATAACATGGGTTCACTATAGCTTAACTGGTCTCTGGCTACCTGGATTGGACTACACTTTAGGTTAGCATAGAGAAGTGAAAGTTAAAGATCTCCCATGCAGTGTTCCAAGTGACTAGTAAACCTTTCTGTTTTGACAACGCTATGAATGGTGCTGCAAGTGCTTGAAGAGATGTACTGATCCACGGAGAACGCACAAATCTCTTTGGGAGTCTGCCTCAGTGGGACTCAGTGAGCAGAGCTCAGTTGGAAGCAGGAGTGTTGATGGCTCAAAGGCACAGCTTAGGAGCTGGTGAAGCTGTGGGACTTACCCTGCAGGAAGACTGAGCTCTCAAGAGACCCCAGACTCCTAGAGACTGTTCCAAAACTGAGGTATTCCAGGATCACATTAGATCTTTTGACCACAGCACTGCAATGGAAGCTCCTGGGTAACTGATTATCTGTCACAATCCCCCAAGTCTTTTCTGGAGTCACTGCTTCCCAATGAGAATCCCCCATCTTCTAGGTACAGCCTACATTCTTTGTTCCTAGATGTCCAGATTTACCAGTAATCAAATGAACATTATTTGCTTGTGCCCAGTTTACCAAACAATCCAGATTTCTTTGAATCAATGACCTGGCCTCTTCATTGTTTAACATTTCCTCAATTTGTGACAGAGAAATAGCCATGTTAGTCTGTATTCTATCAAAACAAAAAAGCAGTCATGTAGCACTTTAAAAACTAACAAAATAATTTATTAGGCGATGAGCTTTTGTGGGACAGACCCACTTGTTCAGATCATAGCCATACCAGAACAGACACAATAACAAAAGCTCATTGTCTAACAAATAATTTTGTTAATCTTTAAAGTGCTACATGACTGCTTTTTTATTTGCTCAATTTGTGTGTCACCTGCAAACTATCAGCGATGATTTTTGTATCTTCTTCTAGGTTATTACCAAAAATGTTAAGGCCAAGAATCAATCTGTACAACCCCACTGAAAACACCCACTCCATGACAATTACCTATGATCCTGATTTTCATGACAACCCACATTACTTCCAAAACATTAGGGAGAAAAACAAAGTGTTTTTTTTTTTTAAAAAAAAAGGTTCAGCAACTCAGCATACCACCACTGGGTATCATTTCATGTTACAGAACTGAACTACATTAGAATCCAGATGTACATGTCCTTTACTTCCCTCTTTCCATTTCTGGTTATTACAAGTTACAGTGGGTTCATACAGACTTGGACTTTGATGAACCCACTTTACAAAGGTGATCCTCCTTCTAAACTTAGATTTTGCAGATCAAGTATCACCTTAAAACCAAGATTGTCCTTGCAAATTTCAATGTCCTGAAACTAAAATACACACACAAAAAGAGACAGCAAAACAGTATTCCATTAAAGGCTCAAAAAACAACTCACAACATATTTAAGTCACAAATGTTTCTTGTAAAATTTTCAAGTGTTTACCTCTCTGTCTCATCTCCATCGGTGAAAGGTTTTCAGCTTCTTTGAGTTCTGACAATGCTTTCAATTCAATGGGCAACCCATGACAATCCCAGCCTGGCATATAATGCACCTTATAACCTCTCATCATATGGAACCGATTAGTGATGTCTTTCAAAATCTGCAAAAACATTAGGCCAAATGTTATTTTTGATATAATTGTTATGACCATACTCATTCCCCTATATATCAGCATGATACAGCTGTATGTCACTTTACATCTTATTGATTTGGGTGAACTTTTCAAAACCCCAAGCAGAATCAGGCGTGTTAAAGATTAAGTTTCAGCCTTCACATTTATGTTTCTCGTTGCATGTTATTGTGCTGTCTGATAGCACATCATAAGAACCTCTTTATCAATGGCAACCAAATTTTGCACAGCTGAAGGCCACACTTCGCAACTATGCCGGGTCTTGAGGGTTCCATCTTGCCATAACGAAGTGGAATGATATTTTATTATGGGAAAACACTTCTGAAGTCACTATGCACATAATACTAAAGCTATGCATTGGGCAATTTGCAGGGTTGAAATAGGAACTGGATTTAGTTTGACAGAATGACAGTAAGTTTATCATCTGATCACCAATGTAAAACTAAGCACCACACAAGAGTCATTTGTCATTTTCATTGTTAATGTGCGTGCTTACCCATTAAACAGGAATGAAGGCCCTTATTCTATAAAGTAGCGGACATCCTCAACTTCCATTTACTTCAATGTCAACTGAGAGTACACAGCACCTTATAGAGGCATAGAACACTTTATGTGTACTACCCTTATACTGACCTTATTTAAAGCGTGACCAACATGAGGGTCTCCATTGGCATACGGTGGACCATCATGAAGGCAAAATTCATTCTTTGTTTTCCTTTGTCTTTGCCACGAATATAGTTCTGAAAAACCACACTTCTGTGCAGACAATAGGACAAAACTTAATTAGCTATAGGTCTGTGTTAAAAACAAGTTTTCGTTTTAACATAGGTCCAGCTGTCAAAACACTCATTTGCTTCAATTCTTTAAGTGAAGATTTTCCTCTCTGAGGTTGTAATACCTTGGAAATAACTTGTCAACCTCCACTACAAAGCTAATATTATTATCCCTGTTTTCTTACATTAAACAAACAACTAATTTGGCCAGATTTGTTCTTGGTATAACTCCATTGAAGTAACAATAGCACCTGAGTCTAGGGCTGTCAAGTGAGTAAAAAAATTCTGATTCACTATTCTCTTAAGAAATAATGGAATCTACTTATATAAATATTTTGGATGTTTTTTACATTTTAAAATTTATTTATTTCAATTACAATACAAACTGTACAGTAATCACTTTAAACTTTATTACAGATGTGTGCACTGTAAAAATAGTACAGGTTGAAACTCTGAAATCCAGGACTCTCTGGTCCAGTAACATCTGCGGTTCAACAGGACCAGAGAGGCACAGTGTCTTGGGGGAGGGGTGGGGCAAGCAGAGTTCCCTCTAATTTTTTCCAACAAAATTTGTTATGAATACCAAGGAATGTGCTGATGCGCAATACCAATATAAATACATTCAGCTCACTGTGGGTGGCTGTGAGCTGTCTGCTAACCAGCTGGGTGGCATCTGACTCTCTCCTGGGTGGTTGCTCAAATGCTCAGCTTACAGGAAGCACTGGAGGACAAGCTGAAAGACAAGCAGCCAAGAGCCCCAGACAGTGCAGCCATAGCTGGGCAGGTGACTAGGCACAGTGGGTGAGGTTGGGACTGGGAAGCCATGGACAGTGGCTGGGAGACAACCCCAGGAGCAAGGGGAGGAAGCCAGCAGGGGAGCACTGACCTCCTCTGGTCCAACAAAATATCTGGTCTGGGACCACTGAGGTCCTGAAGGTGCCAGACCAGGGGGGTCAAACCTGTATTTTTTTCAATTCAATTAATATAAAAACTGTAGTGCAATTGTAATCATGAAAGTTGAACATATAAAAGTAAAATTGTGTACAAAAGTAACCGCATTCAAAAATAAAAATGTAAAAGCCTTCAAAAGTCCACTCAGCCCTACTTCTTGTCTAGCCAACAGCTCACCCAGGCAAGTTTGTTTATATTTCCAGGCAATAATGTAGCCTGCTCCTTGTTTACAACATCACCTGAAAGTCAGAACAAGCATTCACAAGATATGTAAGCACCAGATGCGCTAGAGATTCATATGTCCATTCCTGCTTCAACCACCATTCCAGAAAACATGTGCCTATGCCAGGCCCACCGACATGCCCCTGGGCCCTTTGGCCCCTTTGAAATGCTGCTGTTGTGTGCTCCACAGCTCAGCATGGCTGAGGGTGGTGAAGTGGGGGAGATTAAGGGTTGACTATTCTTCTCCCCTCCCCTTCTGTGGGTGCAGACTTGGTTCCCACGCCCACTTTGCCCCTAGGCTTGTGGTGGCTGTCAGCCCTCCAGCCTGTGCTGATGATGGGTTCTGCTCAATAATGATCCTAAGTTGCAAAGACCAACATATGCTCAGTTTCATTATCTGAGTCAGACGCCACCACTGGAAGGCTGATTTTCTTTTTTGGTCATTCCATTTCAGTAGTGTATGCATTGGAGTGTTGCTCTTTTAAGACTTCTGAAAGCATGCACCACACCCATCCCTCTCAGATTCTGGAAGGCACTTCAGAGTCTTAAACCCTGCTTGATTGCTGTAGCTATTTTTAAAATACCACATTGGTACCTACCTTGCATTTTACCAAAGTGAGAAAGTGTTCTTAAAAGGAACGTGTGCTAGGTGATCATCTGAAACCGCTGTAACATGAAATATATGGCAGACTGCAAGAGAAACCCAGAGCAGGATATATACAATTCTCACCCAAGGAGTTGAGTCACAAATTTAATTAATGCATTTTTTAAAAGCATCAGCAGCATGGAACATATGTTCGTCCAGAAGGTGGCCAAAGCGTGGAGGAAAATATCGGTCAATGCTGTGCTCAGTTCATAGTGTTGGATGCAATCAGGTGGTTGAGGTACATCAACAAATCATTATACATTGTCAGTACCAGGAGCGATGAGCTGAGTGCTGATGAGAAGCAGTGTAACTCAAATACTCTAGTGTTGGTTTGTACTTTTTAACAAACTACCCTAAATTCTGAATTACTGAGGGCAATTTTTACTCATTGTATACGTCTACACTGTTCACAGAGAGCAGCTGGACTGCCCAGGCACACTCTCAAGAAAAGAGACAACTGTAAGTACAGCAGACAGGGCTTCCTGGTGTCCTGGAAGGCCTGTGTGTCAACAGAGGGCCACCCCAGAACGTTGAGACCAGCTTTCTGTCGACACAATCTGTTGACAGGCATTCTGCCTCATGGGGGAGCGGCAGAATGCTGTGGACAGAAGTGCTGTGTTCTGTCAATTTACTGACAGCAGAATGCCTTGGGCATGTGGATGCTCTGCGGGGTTTGTCAACACTGGTGACAAAACTCTCTAGTGTGGACACAGGCGTTCATAGATTTGCCTTCCACAGTCAACTCTCTGCATAAGGTTTCCCGAGCGACTCACCCAAATACATTTACATTTATTCACCTAAATTTGGGCTATTGCTGATCATTTACCATATGTATCTGATGATTTCTAAAACAAACTCTGTATTAGTGGATAATCTAGGCCCTGTATACATAGATATGCAGACACTCTTTTCTTACCCTTTATATTACATAATTTAACGTTACTTTTAATACAGTTTTTATAGGTGGCATGTAAATACCTTGCAATTCTGGCTACCAAAGTGCCACGCAAACCCCTGTTCTCACTTTTAAGTGTTATTATAAATAAGAAGGGGGCAGCACTGCTTCACGTAAATGTAAACGAACTTGTTTCTCTTATGCTATGTCTATGCAATGATTGTTATTTTGGGATACAAATGTATCCTGAAATAGTAATGCCATGTTTTTTCCCTATGCTCAAAATAGCACTGTCTTATCGAGCATGGTATTCTGGTTCCATTACCCCTCACCGTATGAGGGGGTAACGGAACTTTCAGAACAGCCACCTATTTCAAACTTTGGTGGCACCAAGTTCGGAATAAGGGATTTTGAAATGATTTATGCGATAAGCGTAACACAAATTGCATAAATTATTTCTAAGTCAACTTGCCATGTAGACACGGCCTTAGTGGCTTCCTGAACAAGAAGTAGGACTGAAGGGACTTGTAAGCCCTAAAGTTTTATGTTGTTTCGTTCGAGTGCAGTTGTGCAACAAAATATATATCTACATTTGTAAGTTGTGCTTTCACAACTGCACTACAATACTTGTAAAAGGTTAATGGAAAAATAGTACCATATTTACAGCGCAAATATTTATTTATAAAAATATAAAGTGAGCACTAAAAGCAGCAGATTCTGTGTAACTGAGAACACCATATTTTAAAATGTAGAAAAACATCCAAAATGTTTAATACATTTCAATTGGTATTCTACTGTGTCATATGTGATTAAAGCTGAAATTAATAGTGATTGGCTTTTTGTATTAATTACATGATTTAACTAAGATTAATCGACAGCCCTACCTGCGACACATATGGCTCATATTTAACAGTGAGCCAACCTCACAAATCAAAATCTACTGTCTTCCTCGACCACTGACTCAAGATGGACTAAACTGATGGAGGCAGGTTTGTGGGAAGTTCTTGTAAATGCACATTTTGAGAACAGAGCATCTTAAAAGAGTGTTATAAGGAGGAGGAAGAAAAAGTGTTTTTTTTAGCCTCTGGATAGAACAAAGAGCAATGGGCTTGAACTACAAGAAGGGAGGTTTAGGTTGGACATTAGGAAAACCTTTCTAACTGTCAAGGTGGTTAAACACGGGAAGGAATTGTCTGGGAAGGTTGTGGAATCTCCATCACTGGAGGTATTGAAGAGCAGGTTAGATACCCATCTACCAGAGATGGTCTAGGAGGTTGGACCCTCTGACCTCTCGAGATCCCTTCCAGTTCTAGTGTTCTATGACTGCTTAATTCTATCAATGGGGACACTCAACCTTTTATTTTTAGCTCCACCCTCCCCCATGCTATTAAAAAGTCCTAGCACACCAGTGCCACAATGACTGTTTTTCTGCACATAAAAGGCAGAACTAGTGTCCGAGGGTACCAGGAAGGGCAGTTATTAGGGACCCACAATATAAAACGGTCCTGCTAAGCTGTTTAGGCTTTGGCTTCAGTGGGGTTTGGTGCTTTGACTTCCTGCCCTTGACATCACTTAGAGTATGTCTACACTTATGGGCGGGGGGCTGTTGCACCACAATTGATCTTCCACGGATCAATTTTGTCATTTGTGTGAAGATGCAGCAAAAACACTCTCTCTGGTCTCGGTTGACTAAGGGACGCTGGTGTGAGCCTGAAGATTCCCAATCTACACTAGGGAAGAAAAGTCGATCCTGATATGTCAATTCTAACCACACAAATGATATGGCTAGAATCATGTATCTGGGATCAACTTTGATCCCTTGTGTAGACCAGGTCTAAGTATAATACAGCCATGTCAAACTAGTGGGTCACAATGATTGACAAAACAAACCCTGTACAATGGAAATGTTTCAACTTAAGTACACCCTTAGCAACATAATATTGGGGCGTTCCACCCACATGCAGCACGAGCGATTTTTTTTTTTGCAGCCCATGACTAGATGTTAATAAAACATCTAAGTGCGGCCCACCCAGTCACACACCCTTCTCTGGCACACACAAGCAGCAGGGGGTAGGACAAACTCCAATCCGGCTTCTTGGGCTGTTTAATCCACTGCATACATATTAAAGGCCCCTGCCACTTATGCATGCCAGGGAAGGACATGCAACCGATCTAAGGAGAGGGACAGTGAACCCCACATTGGCTGAGGCAGAGTGGGGCACATACATGGGGTAGCAGCAGATAGGAAGCCACGGGGCAGAGCAAGGGGCAACTGGGGAGCGCGAGGCAGAGTAATATGGGGAAGAGATTACAGGGAGGTGCACTGCAAGCCTCAAGGAGCCTGGGGACAGTGAAAACCTCAAGGAGCCCTGGGGGTAGTGCATGGGGGTTGGGCTGTGCAAACCACAAGGAGCCTGAGGGGGCTGTGAAATGAGGGCTGCACTGCAGTGTCTCTCTCTCCCTGCTTCCTCTATGCAAGAACATAAGTTTGGGTTGTGATGTGTTCTATAGCCCCCTGAAATGGGGAGAGGCTGCTCCTTAGGCAGAGGAGGGATTTCATTCTGTTGTACCCATCCTGTACAAAGCTGAGAGGGAAATACTTAAAATCAGGCAAAGCACTGTTCAAACCTGGTCATAATGACTGACAAAACGAACCTGCACAATGGAAACGTTCTGACTGAAGTATCCTTAACCACACAACATCAGGGGCCTTCCACCAGCAAGCTGGTGCTGCTCAGTTCTCAGCCCTAACCTTCATTCTTGAGTCTGTACAGCTTCACTCCCTTCAGATACAGCTTCACTAAATTAACTTTTGCTGTTGTTCCTTCCAACCACATATCTCAAAGCACACCCATTCGTTCATGTTGGTAATTCATGACTCTTTTGTATGTGAGGTTATTCTCATTTTTTGAGACGATGAAACTGTGAAATCCTCAGTCGGTTTTGAGTTGGACATGCCTGGTCTAAAATGTCCTACTGGGCAGATTCTCCCCCCTACCCGCAGTCCCTGGCTGGGAACTGCCGCCTTAAACAACTGCAGTTTGGCATCGCCTTGTTTTACTCTTGATTCCACAAGCGAAGAGGTGCAGGAGTGGGCGATCATACTCATCTGGCAGAGATTACTGCGCCCCGTTATTGACCGGTTTAAGCGCGCGTTAGATTTGCGGCGGGCGGGAGCCGGTTGTGGCACAGGTCAGCCCCACTCAGGGCTCAGCCAGACTCACTGAAAACCGCGGCGAGACGAGAGTGCAATATTAACTCGCCCCTCCCGCCGCCAAAGTCCAGTGAGTGGGGGAAGGTGGGGGGGGGGGGAGTTGCAGGCCACGCGGAGGGAGGTGCCGAGTAGGAGAGCTGCCCCGCGCCCCGCCTTCCGCGTGCGGTACCTGCTGTATCTCCACCTCGGTCTCTGGCTGCAGCCGGCCCGGCAGCTGGGCAGGGAAGCGGCTGCGGGGCAGCAGCACGGTCTCTCGGTACTTGGAGTCCGCGCGGCTCTCCGAGCTCAGCTGCCCGCTGTTGACCCCGGAGACTACCGAGCGTGCCCAACGCCACGCGGCTCCCGTAGGGACCCCGGGCCTGACTAACAAGGGCACCCTCCGCACCCACAACATTCTCACAGCCACCCGGCTCTCTCGCCGGCGGTACTTCCGGTTCGGCTACGGAGCGCGGCGAGGGCGTGACGGGAAGCTAGAAGGGACATGCCGCTTTGAAAGGCGTGTGTCTCCCTCCGGGCTAGGGAGAGATGGAATGTTGGGCGTCCCAGGGGCGACACGGAACGTTGTCGACGTGCATCATCCATGCTTGCGTGTTCTCTGGACTGGGGAGGCCTTTGCATGCGGCTGCGTTACCGCCAGTGCATACAAAATACAGCGCCCAGTAAGCAACTTACAGAGGTCCTGAAACCCCTCCCGTTTTGTCCCCTCAAAACACACGCCCTAGGACCGTTTAGCTGCCCCATGCGTCCATGCAGTGCGCTAGCCAGAAGTGGGCACTGTGCCCAGCCCAGAAGCAATGTGCGTCAGTGAGCTCCTTACACATCTGCCCTTAGTGATTTTTAGAAGAATGGGATGAACTCAGTGTTTTGTCGGCCTGGAAGGCAGGCTGTGGGGACGGAGTTGGGTTTGAGGCATAGGTGCTGAAACTACGGGTATGGGGCGTGCTGCAGTACGCCCTGGATTGAAATGATTGCCTTTATGAGTTTAAGAGATAGCACTCTCACTAAGTGTTCCAGCACCCTTGGTTTGGGGTGAGATTTAGCAGCCTGTGCAGGGCGGAGGAGGCAGTGCACTTTTATGTGATGACGTCCGACATTTGCAGGAGTTTGCTCTCAGAAAAACGTTTTCTGCTAAACCTATTTGCATGCAAAGTTTCCTGTCCCGTAAATGGATTCCGTGTAAACATTTCATTTTCAAAAATAATCACAAGAAATCCCTTTGCAAAGTGCTTATACTGTTAGACTCATGTGGCTTGATCAACTCTGTAGCCTAAAACAGTAACATCAGACCTTCAGACATAACGATATGTGCAGCCTATAACCAGGGGTACTGGAAAAATTTTTATAGTGGTATTGTGGGGCGTGATTCTAATGGAATCCATGGTATTTTTTACAACGGCTTCCCCAACATCCCTAGTTCCAGCACCACTGCCAACAGTCTATAACTGAACTACTGTGTTTTGAATTATTGTAAAACAAACCCGCAGTCATGTAGCATCTTAAAGACTAATGAAATAATTTGTTGGGTGATGAGCTCTCCTGGGGCAGACCCACTTCTTCAGGTCCCTGAAGGTCTGTCCCATGAAAACTCATCACCTAATAAATTATTTTGTTAGTCTTTAAAGTGTTACATGAGTGCTGGTTTGTTTTGTTAGAACACAGATTAACACAACTACCTCTCTGTTACTATTGAATTATTATGGTTAATGAGTTGCAAAGGGTGAGCTTTAGGACCCAGAAGGTTTTGGAGGAGTAGGCGGGTTATTGGCGAAGAGGAAGGAGCAGAACAGTAGGAAACAGTCTGCTTGAATTCCTGCTCCTTCGTTGCTGACAGTTGAGCCGTAGGTATGTTATTCCTTATCCGGGGTTTGTGTTTCATATATGACGGTTACATTTTCCTCATCATGTGCAAGTTATAAAGCTGGAGGAAAATGGTCAGTGGGTTTGAGCCTCCACTGAAATTCCTAGAACTAGGAGGGATTTCTGAAGGGAGGAACATTTTTGCTGAACAGAAATGTTCTTGTTTGCTAAGATAATCAAAGTTAAAAAAGTCGATGCCCGTACTGCCGTGTCTACACTTGCCCCCTCCTTTCGGAAGGGGCATGTCAATGAGGCAGTTCGAAGATACTAACAAGGCACTGATATGAATATATAGGACTTTATTATCATAATGGCAGACGTACGATTCGAAAGTGCCGCTTTCGGAATGCTGCCGTCTGTGTAGCTGGGGGCCTTTCGAAAGGACCCCCTGATTTCGAAAGCCCCATCTTCCTAAAACCTAAACCCCACCTCCAAAAGGAGGGGGCATGTGTAGATACAGGTCTTGAATCAAAGATCCCACCTGGAAAAGCACAAGACAGAAATAATTTGATTGTTAATTTTAATTGCCTTATTCCCATTAGTGCCTGGGGGAGGGGTTATGTAAGGCGAGTTATTTATTGTTTTAAAATAAAGACAAAACTTTGATAGATCAATTAAAATGATTAAAAAACTAAAATATTATTTTAAAAAGTTAAACTTTAAGATATTTTTCCTCTGTCATCTTTTCACACTGACCTGTTATAGAACTGCTCGTGAGTGGAGGATTTTTCTTTTTTTAAAAAATCACTTTAAATGAGATCAGGTAAAACTAAGGAATTTATTTTGGTAGAGGAGGAGCAAACCATCTCTACTTTACATACATTTTGGTACCATAAAAGGAAAAAAAATACTTTGTTACAGGCATACTACCTTTTGCAAGTCTCCTTGCACAAGGGCAGCTTATTGCATAATTGGAGCAAAGCTGAAACGGGTATTTCTGAGAACAAGGAAGAAGGTAAGAAGGCAAACCAGACACGCCAAATAAAAAAGTAGGGATTTTGTCCTCTCTTTTATGATACTCCTACTTACTTTAACAAGTAAAACAAGAATGAGGTATTTGAGCAGTATGGTGTTACAAAATTAGGTCCTGATCCTGCAAACACACCATTAGTAGTCCAAAGGGCCTACTCACAGGAGTAAAGTGAAGCATGTGTTTACATGTATCCAGATTTGGTGGTTTATGCAAACATGTGCCTTCACCTGTTCAGCTGAAGTGACATTAACACAATGAGAGCCTTTAGCCTGGTCTGCACAGGCAAATACACACACTTATTTAAAAGTGTATTTTTTTACATCAGTTCAGTTAAACCAGTGCAAAACACTGGCCTGGCATATGTCAATAAATTCATGGGTGCACATTAAACTGATACAAATGGTTCTGTTGTTGTCTAAGCAGTATGGGTCCCAGAATATGAGAGACGAGGTAGGTAAAATAATAATCTTTACTGGACCAATTTTTTTTCCCTTCCGTTAACAACTTTCAGGCTTCACAGAGCTTGTCCTCAGACCTGGAAAAGGAAACTCAGCTGTCATAGCTAAATACAAGGTTGTTAAGCACAAGACGTTAACAGGTGTTATGAGAGAACAATTAAAATGAAGTGGGCAATTAACTCCCTAACAGTTGAAGGACAAAATTGGGTTAGTAAGTTACAAAGGTCTAGTCTACTGTAGAAGCACTACAGTGACACAGATGCACCAATGTAGTATGCCTGGTGAAGAGACGTTATGCCTATCTGCAACACAAAACCATCTCCATGAGAAATAGTAGCTATGATGATAAGATAAGCTATCCTGCCAACACAGTGCTGTCCACACTGGGACTTACATCACTGAGGGAGATGACATATATGTACCTCAGATAGACTCAGTTGGCAGTGTGTATGAGCTTAGTGTTGAAATGGCCATAAAACTACGGCTTTTCTGAAAACCATGGTTTTTAGTGGCTAGCAGAGTTATGAATTTTAGTTCCCAGGCTTGTCTTTTGAGAGTGTTTTGAAAGTTTTGTTTGCAAATGAGGGCTGAGAGTTGATATATGTAGTGATCATTTTGTGAAAAGTGTCTGCTTACCAGGGATGGTGTTTTTGTCTTTTATAATTTTTCTGTGTGATAATTTGAGAGCACATTGATTGTCTGGTTTCACTCAGTTGTTGCTGCACCACTACAACAACATAAGCACATCTCAAAAATACGCCTTTCAGGATCCCTGGGTCCTATGCCTATAACAACATGCGGTGTTACTCATTGAACACCGCAAGTGTCCCAACAATTATGTGGGTAAAAAAATAATTCATACCCACAGTTCATGATGCACTTAAGTCCTTAGGTTCTGATGAACCTAACTAAGAACATAAGAACAGCCATACTGGGTCAGACCAAAGGTCCATCCAGCCCAGTATCCTGTCTGCCGACAGTGGCCAATGTCAGGTGCCCCAGCGGGGGTGGAGCAAAGACAATGATCAAGCGATTTGTCTCCTACCATCCATCTCCAGCCTCTGACAATCAGAGGCCAGGGACACCAGTCCTACCCTTGACTAATAGCCTCTTGTGGACCTAACCTCCATGAATTTATCTAGCTCTTTCTTAAATTCTGTTATAGTCCTAGTCTTCACAGTCTCCTCTGGCAAGGAGTTCCACAGGTTAACTATGCGCTAAGTGAAGAAGAACTTTCTTTTATTAGTTTTAAACCTGCTACTCATTAATTTAATTTGGCGTCCTCTAGTTCTTGTATTATGGGCACAAGTAAATAACTTCTCCTTATTCACCTTCTCCACAGCTGTCATAATTTTATATTCCTCTGTTATGTCCCCCGTCAGTCTCCTCTTTTCTAAACTGAAAAGTCACAGTCTTTTTAGCCTCTCCTCATACGGGACCTGTTCCAAGCCCCTAATCACTTTAGTTAATAAGACTAGTGTCATGGGGCAAAATTATTGTGGTGAGGCACAGAATTATTAGGACAGAACATGTTGTGCTGGGGGTAGCTGCAATATAGAATCTTTATGGATAGTAATTCCATGCTCTGATGATATGAACATAGTGTTCAGGGTATATTACTGACCACTTAAGCAGGACAGAGATAGAGACTGCCAAATGATAATGGAGATTAGAGAGGCTATAAATATAAAATACCTCAGTAATAATGGGGGATTCCAACTATTCCCACAGTGACTGGGTACACATTGCCTCATCAGGACAGGATGCAGAGATAAAGCTTTGGATGCCTTAAATGTCTGCTTCTTGGAGCAGTTTGTTGTGGAACCCACAAAGGGAGAGGCAAGTCTGGATTTAGTTGCAAGTCGAGCACTGGATCTGGTCCATGAGGCGACGATAGCTAGACCACTTGGAAATAGTGACCATAATATAAATTAAATTTAACATCCCTTTGGGAGGGAAAATATCACAGCAGCCCAACGCTGTAGCATTTAATTTCAGAAAGGTAAACTACACAAAATGAGGAGGTTAGTTAAACAGAAATTAAAAGGTACAGTAACAGAAGAAAAATCCCTGCAAGCTGCGTGGAAACTATAATAGAGGTTCAACTTAAATGTATATCCCAAGTTAAAAAACTCGTTGAAAGCTGGGTTAGCAATTCAACAGACTCTGGTTTCAAGTTTATAGCCAGTGGCATCCACTAGTTCAGTGGTTTGACTTTTAAAGAATTGGCAGCAAATCCTGTATTAATTAATAATTTTATTTATTTTAAGTTATTGTAAAAATTATAAGAGTGGGCTTTATCACATTGTACAAATTTAATTGCATTTTTAAATTTGAACAAATGCATTTTAATTTAAATTAAAAATCTGATTAAAATTGATTATCTGCTCTCTCTGACAAAACAATGCAATTATTATAAATGTGTTTTCAGTCAAAGAATTGCAAAGCACTTTGTTGATTGATTAAACCTCAGAACACCCATATAACACAGGTAAGTATTTTTATTCACATGATACAGATAAGGAAAGTGATGCATAGACAAATGATTTAATCAAGTGCATACAGAAAATCAAAAGTGATCCAGGAATAGAACTTGGGAACTCTTAATTCCCACTCTTCCTGTGCTTTAACCACAAATGCACGCTGATAGCATTGGAGAGAGAAGAAAAGGACTAAATGCAAATTGGGCCTTAGTCAGGGTAATTTATAACTCTAGGGCTATGTCTACACTTGCCAAAAACTTCGAAATTGCCATGCAAATGGCCATTTCAAAGTTTACCAATGAAGCGCTGAAATACATATTCAGCACCTCATTAGCATGCGGGTGGCCACGGCTCTTCAAAATTGACGTGGCTAGGTGCTGCGCGGTTCATCCCAACGGGGCTCCTTTTCGAAAGGACCCTGGCTACTTTGAAGTCCCCTTATTCCCATCTGCTCATAGGAATAAGGGGACTTCGAAGTAGGCGGGGTCCTTTTGAAAGGAGCCCCATCTGGACGAGCTGCACGGCAGCGAGCCGCATCAATTTCGAAGCGCCGCGGCTGCCCGCATGCTAATGAGGCGCTGGATATGTATTTCAGCGCTTCATTAGTAAACTTCGAAATGGCCATTTGCATGGCCGTTTCGAAGTTTTTGGCTAGTGTAGACATGGCCTAGATTTCAAAACAAGAATTGCTGGCTTAGTGTTATAAGTAAAGTTATCAGACTATAGGGAGTTGTTGGAGTTTTCTTTTTCATTTCTACATGGTATTCTGTTGACCTCCATAAAAATCCATTCATGAGAAACCTGCCATTACTGGCAGTTTGTACTCAGAATACAGCAAGAAAGCCAGTCCAGAAATTGAGAAGTTCCTTTTAATTGAGGGAGGAGATAGGATTGTGCATGTGGTGTGAGAGATGGAGAGGAAAAGAGATTATGGGAGAGATGTGGAGAACATGGATGGAGAATAAGGAGCAGGGAAATAGGGGGTTGTAGAAGCTGAGGGCAAAGAGGGTGATTGGCAGTAAGAGAAATAAGAAAGAGACTGCGGAATGGTAACTGGAGAGGCAAGAAGAGAGAATGTGAAGGGAAATAGAGGTTGCTAGAACACGGAGGGAGGATAGAGAAACAATGCTGGTTCCTGCAAGTAAGAGGCTAGCGGAGGATAAGTTTGCTTAGGGGAGTCATATAGTGATTTTCATCTGATGTGCCGTTGAGAACTGTCCATGTGTGCTGTGAAGTTTCATTAATTTCACCACTGTGCAGTTTTTGCAGAACAACCAGGGTGTGAGAGAGGAAGGGGAAACTGACAGTCCCATGCCAGCTGGGGCTCAAGCAGCAAGGCTGCCTGAGTCCCAGCTGGTGCTGGGTTGGTCAATTTCCCCCTGAGGTGGCTCTTTGCAGAGCTGCTGTGAGGGAAATCTTGACCCTGCAGGAGACCATTCTCGCCAGGAGGCAGCTGAAATGCAGCTTCCTGGCCTGAACGTGCTGGCGGGGAGGTTCCCTCCTGTGCCGTGGCAAGCAGGGAGGAAGGGCAGGAGCCTGCTGGAGCTGGGACAGTTTGAATGCTGCATCCTGGCTCCAACAGGCTGGTGGTGGCAGCACCTGCTCTCTGGAGCTGCCTCTCCCCCTGCCCCCGCCCTCGAATAATTGAGTAACTGCTGAAATTTTCAGTGGCTACTCAGTTACTCAACATCCCCAAGCATTGTGTGCATTCATTTGCCCTCTTTTTTTCGACGTGTGGAAGATGGTGTTTTCTGTGGTGGATTTGAAACATTAATGCTTTTGATCCCTATTTAGCTTGTCATATGCACTACTGTGTTGCAAATCTCTTTAGTAAGACCTTAACCATAGTAAATGTAAGTAAATACGACGCTTATGAGCAATTGATTCAGATGGAAAAAGTGGGTGTGCTGTGGACTTGTGTGTCTCATTTAAAAGTGAGTCATGTTATTGAAAAGGTTGGGAACCACTGATCTAGTGAAGGCCTATTGTCTCTGCTTCATGATGCAGTACCTCTCAATGTGCATACCTGTCACATTGTGAACAACAAAAATGACTTCCTTCCACTCTAAGACAGCATTACAGTAAGGCCTTGATTTTTCAAAGTTTTATTATCTGAAATGCTGTCTTATCCCCAAACATAATAATTTAATTGAAAAATCTCCCACCTACTCAGATTAATTAAGTATCCTATTTCTAGTCAGGTACAAAAGGATTTACTCTTTTTGCATAAGTGGCACTCCAAATTCTATTACCAGCATAATTTAATCTTCCATGAGATTCTTGTTCTTCTCTTGAATGTTAACATATGAAATTCGTGAATTCACATGATTGGCTTTTGATTCTCTTCAGCACTCGCTATGGCTTCTTCTCCGACTGTTTTGATGCGTCTTGTGGCCTCTGCCTATTCTGTTGCGCACAGAGCTGGAAAAATAGTGAGACATGTAATGGCTGGCGGAGACCTGGGCATAGTGGAGAAGGTACTGGTTTTGCTTTCTACTGATTTCATGTCTGTTATGGCCACTGAATTAGAAACAGTATCAGGAGTTCTTTCTGAAGATGATACAGCTACAGCGCAATGGGGTCAGGGGCGCTGCAACTGACTGACAATATCCTGACTTACTTTACTGAACTGGGTTTAATACGTTTGGGGATTATTGTATTCCAAATGCAGTTGAGTATGTATTATTGTTGAATTGTATGTAAATCCTCTAGGAGGAAGTTGTTGCTAATGGCCAGCCTCTGTTATCAGTCTGTTGAAGCCATCACCTGGAGATGTTGGCACACATGAGTTCATACTGGATTCTTCAAGGACCAAGTCTTAGAGTAGGATTGGGAGGACACAAGGCCCCATAAAATTGCATGCTTGTTCTGAGATGAATCTATGAGTAAGGTGAAATTAGAGAAAACTCCTCTGATGGAGTTTTGAAGGATTGCTCCTGCCAGAGCACATGTTATGGTGCGGTGAGCTCTGGTAAGCTTGTTAGCATATGTGTAGGGTCCTTTCATTATTACTAACATGTTGTTTTTAGAGTTTTATCATCAAAATAAAATAGACATACACCGGAAGTACTGAACAGCACCTTATAATGGAGGGCAATTGCTTTATTAGTCTCTGAAAAGAAAGTAAGCAGGCCTGCTTAGACAAAGTCACTTGCTGAGAGTAACACAGTGAAGGCAGGGAACTGTTCAATGTGAAGTCACCCCAGCCATAAGAGACCTTGGCTGTTACCCAGAAAGGCAATTGCCATGCATAATTTCCATGTCTTTTGCTGACAGTTCCTCACAATCTAGATACAGTCCTGGATTGTTACCCAACTGACAGAGCAGCCCGGCAACTGCAGTCTTCTTGCAGTAATTTCACTAAATGTTAGAACTGTTTCCTTTTCTGCTTCTCCTGTCCCCTCAGAGGCAATAGAGTATCCCCATTATAAAATATTGACACCTTTTTATTTGAGTGATTTGTTTTTTGATTAAATGATTAACTTTTCTATGCTTTGTTTATGCTTTTTCCATTTGAAGGAGACAATATATCCTATTCAATTCTAATTGCAAGTTCTTTCTGTGTTCTAGTAATATACTTATTTATGCTAACCACAACAAATTAGTTATCCAGAGCTTGCTCATGCTGTCACAATTTTCTTACTCCTAATATGATAAGTTTTTGTATTTTAATTCAGTTACTATGATTCCATGTATATTTTGCATTTTAAGTTGAGGAAATAGAATTATCCACTAGAAATAGGCCCTTGTTTACAGACTTTTCTCTTTTGATCTTTTTATATCATTGCCTCCCTTCTTGCTACTCATGTATCTTACTTCTTCTTTTTGTTAACATATAAGCTATGTCCACACTAAAGAGTTTTGTTGCCAAAACCCCAGTTTTGACAAAACTCATGGAGCATCCACACTAAAAATGCATTCTGTCAACAGAACTCGGCCCTTTTATTGACAGAACACCTTGCTCAACAGAATCTGTTGACAAAAAAGCCATGTGGATGCTCTGACAGACAGGGCTATAAGGTCACCAGGCAGCCCTGTCTGCTGTGCTTCCAGTTGGCTGTTCTGTTGAGAGAGAGCAACCAGACAGTCGAGCTTCTGTCAACAAAAGGGGGTCGACAGAGCGATCCGCTTTCATGTGTGTCCGCGATCTGTCAACAGAAGTTTTGTCAGAAGGTATCCTCCAACAGTATGACATTGGTATTGTGTAGATGTAGCCATAATGTTTAACTTGATCCTTCCCTCTTCTCTCACTCCTTTTGCGTATGACTTTACAAACAATCCTATTTGGCTCATTTTGTTGAGAACGAAATATTTACTAGACATCTCCTAGTGAGAGGAATAAATCCATTAGCTAGAGGTCAGTTTGAAAAAAAAAAAAGGATCTACCAGTGAGAACCAGGGATAATGCAATAGAAAGAAGTCCAGTTTCCCCATCCCTACCTCTTCCTAGGTGGGTTTCCTATCAGTTTGCTGAGGCTCCAATGTTCATATCTGCTCTGGTCACCAAGCCTATGTCTAGACGGTGCCATAACCTTCAAATAAGCTGTGCAACTTGCATACATTATTTTAAGTAGATTTTGAAATAGCCTATTTTGGCATGTGGTGCTGTGTAAGTGGCACCACATGCCAAAATGAAGCCCTATTTCAAGGGATTCTTGTAGTCCTCATGTGATGAGGTGTACAGGGATGCTGGAATGGTGCGCCCATTATCTCAAAAACTGTTTCAAGGCAATGGGCACATTGCATAGACGTGGACAGCTATTTCAGGATATCTTTGTATCCCAAAATAACACCCAGAGTCTCGGCATAGTCCAAGGGTCCCATAAATTTAAATTGGGGTTTTCTCCCTCCACCTTCTTTATCCCAGAATCCTCCTGCCTGCTGTGATGGGCTGGGGATCTTTGCTATTCTACCCTTCTCCCAACCTCTGATTGGGACATTCATACATAAGCTCACCTCTGGAATAACAGCCCTCTTCTCGACAGCTCCTGCCTCTTCAGCTCTGTCTTTTCAGTAGTATGTTAAAACATTTTTTCTTCCTTATGTCTCTTAATTTCTTTCTCCTTCTATTCTTATTTATATTTTACTTGATATATACAATACTTGGCTCTGTGAAGCATGAGATACTCATATGAATGTCAGCATACAAAATAAGATTGTTTGGTGCTGAATCCACTGAGAAGGTACATGTGAAGCATTGGAAAAAGGTTGCTCATGCTGCTCCACCAAAATATTTCACTGCTGAGACACATGAGAAGAGAGACCTCAGTCTTGGTGACCTATTCAGTCCTTGGCCTCTTTCTTGAAATAGTTAATTGATGTTTTATGGAACTAGGTATCAGTGATCAATGGTAGATAGGCCACTGTGTTATTTTAAATTTCTTTCCATCCTTTGCAGTGTGGACCCAATGACTTGCAGACCAAAGCTGACCGATTGGTACAAATGAGCATTTACTCTTCACTGATACGGAAATTCCCCCGAGTGACAATCATAGGAGAAGAGGTGAGAAGTTGGTTTATCTAATATCCTGACACTGTAATTTGCCACTTAAGAATCAACATTTGTTATTTGAAGCCTTCAGAGAACCACGTATGCTCTTTAATTTGTGTCATCCCCTAAATTCCCCTTCTCCCAGCGTTAGCCTCATCAGGTGACTTGCCAGCAAATCCAGTGATTGGAAGGCAAATCACATTCCCACTCCAGCAACCAGGCCAAGTTAACCATATTTGGAAGCTGCAAAGGCTTGCACAGGGCTGTTGTGTGTTGTCGTTAGCGTCTTTTTGTCCTTTTGTCAGGACCTGCCCTCTCATGATGTAGATGAAGAGTTGATTGAGGATGGCCAGTGTGAGGAAATACTGAAGAAAGCTTTTCCACCAGAATACAGTTCCATTAAAGAGGAAGAGGTAATACAAACATTACACTTACTCTTTTATATCCCCTTGTAGCTTATAAATCTTATTAAGGAAGAGCCAAGTAATTTTGATGTTGTCAGCTTATCTTTTGGTTTAAGTGAAAATACTTCCATTTTTCAGTTGAAGGTGCCAAAGTGACAGCCCTAAATATGAAGTCTTCTAATTATCTACAGAATGAGTGTGGCATGGGCGGCCAAATGGCAGGATCTTTGTAATATTCCATGAATGTGTATCAGATCTATGCTAAAGGGACCACATTTAGGAATGACGTGACAGTTTAGTTTCCATGTCCCTTGAATCCTTGTATGCAGTGTCACTGTATCCATATTGGTCCCACGATATTACAGAGACAAGATGAGTAAGGTAGTGTCTCTTATTGGAGAACTCTCTTGGAGAGAGAGAGACTGTCATTCAGTCTTTTGCCATTTCTACTGATATTACAAGCAGCGTTGTTAATTAGTGCAAGTTGTGGTGGGCTGATGTTAGGTTTTTAATGTGGTCATCTTTCTGTACAAAATGGACTGAGCTCACCAAATCCACTTCACATGACCAGCTGAATAGCTGGTGAAAAAGTCTAATATCTAATATATGTTTACCTCTCGGGTTTCCATGTAATTTTTTTATGTATCCTTTTTGCACAATCATAATTATGATGGCAAGTTTATTGCTTGTAGGCAATTTCTGCCAACTAACCACTTATGATTAAGTTGTTTAAACAAATGTGTTGCAATGGTAGAGGAAAATTGTGTGTCTGAAAATTGTAGGTACTGGGGGTACTTCTAAGATTGCTTTTATTTTTTCTTTTTTTAAGGGGTACTTTACAAAAAAAAAAGTTGAGAAACACTTCTATATATAACTAACATTTATGAACATTCGCTTTTTGCACCCTTAAGTGGAAGATTTCCTAGCAACTGTGAGGTTTATATTTCTTTCATTACTATTAAGTAATACAACTATACCACTAATTCAGTTTCTGTGGTCTGTGTTTCCTCTTGTGTTGCATGCTTTTTTTTTTTTAGCTGGTTGTGTGGGTTGATCCTTTGGACGGAACCAAAGAATACACAGAAGGTTAGCTTCTCTTTTGCTAATACGTAGTGATTTAAAAATTGTTTAATAAAAGTAACATGAAAATTACTCGAACATTCTAGAAGCCTATCAAGCTGTAGTGTGCAGACGCCTTCAGGATAGACAATGTTGGCAGTTAAGACGAAAGGGATTTTTTGTGGTTTTTTAATGCTAGACTGGTCATAGCTCTAGAAATACTGTAAGGAACCATCTATACTGGCAGGAGAGGGACTGGGGATATAATAGTTTATTTCTGTTTCTAATTCTTGTAATGCAGTGATTTCCCAATTTATAAAGTTATCTTTGGAACATGAGGCCTGGAGAACCCCTAAGCTCGAAAAGAATGGGCACTAAAATCATGGAGAAGGGTCGGACTCAGTCAGAATTTTTTGGCTAGATGGGGAATTTAAGCAGAATCCAACTATATGTATTACAAGTCAGGAATGCTTTATATCTGAAAAAGAAAATGTCACTTAGTTTTCTTGGGCAAAGAAGAATTTGTGACTAGGGGGTTTTCCCAGCACTATCTTTGGGTTGCCCATGTCCACATAAACAACTTGAGCTCTGCTGTTTTGACTCATGACATTTGCATAAGCCCTCACTGGAATTATGCCGTTTGTTCCACAGAACATATTTCCTACCAAATGCAGTCTGCTTGCCTGCAGACTCCCATATGCTGTGCCACCTAGAGTTACTTAGGTTTCCACTATGATCACGTAGGCTCTGGAACTGTCTTCCCTGTCAAGAAGTTTATATAAGATTTTTTTAAACAGTTACAATACCTGTAATCCCATTTGATAACTATGTATGAGATTGTAGTCATGTCAGACCCCAGCTCAAATATCTCAGATATCTCAAATATTGAGTGCCTTCCACTATCATGGATCTCCACTGGACCTGAAGGTTATTTGATGCTTCATAGGATTGGAGCCTCTAGGCTTTTTTCCCTCTGGGGCACCTGGCACTGGCCACTGCTGGCAGGCAGGATGCTGGGCTAGATGGACCTTTGCTCTGACCCAGATATGGCCATTCTTATGTTCTTACCTTTTACGTATGTTTGCTTGGGATTTGTCCTAAAGACTATCAGTAATAGTAATCTTTTAATATCTGATACAATCTCTCTCCAGCTTTTATCTGCTAGGGAAGTGTCAATGACCTAGAGATGGGAAAAAAATCTCAATTTCTTCGATCCAGCAATATTTGTATCTCTATCATTTAAAATACACAGATGTTACTTACTGTACTTAAAGCAGTCTTTCAAACCATCAATACTGTTATCATGGAAGTAAACTTATTTTTGTAGGCTATTGGGGCCCAATCCTGCAAGCACTTTTTAGGGTTCTCTGAAAAAAATATCTGTAAAGCGACTACGTTATCTTCCTTTTGGATCGTGTCATAAACTAGATTGAATTATTTGGGGCAGAGAATTTTTATTTCTCACTGTGGTCCTGTAGAACTCCTGGCGCAATTGGCACTACTGCTTACTACCAAGTGTTTGCCAATTCAGCCCTGTGATTTATCTGGGTGTCATTTACATAAGTACTCTGTAGTGGTAAGATTTTTTTTTTTCTCCCTCTGACCAGAGACTTCCTAATGTTAAATGTTCACATTGACTCAGGTTGTCAACTGTAACTAATGATTTTTGGAAGTCTCAAGCTTTGGACATCCAATCTGAGACATCTTAACAGTGTCTTCTTATTTAGAATACAGATGCTCAGAGTACCAAATTTGCCTCAAGTTGGGCAACTGAAAATTAAGGTATTCACAGTACCTTGACAATCTTGGCTATTACTAATATTTTCAAGTAATTGAACAAAGATAGAGGATTGTGAGTTTACATAAGGGTTGGGGGTGTTGTGGGGAGGTTTTCTCACTCCCATTTTCAAGCATAACTGAATATTTATTATCTCTTCACAGGTCTTCTTGATCATGTAACTGTTCTTATTGGAATTGCTTATGAAGGTAAAGCAATAGCAGGAGTTATTAACCAGCCCTTCTACAACTATGAGGTAATAAATGCATTGATTTTGCTTGAGAAGACTAAACAATACATAACTATCATTTCTAGGACACGTTTCTAGTTCACAGTTTCTGCTTAATGGTATTTTACCTGCTATACATACCACATTTCACTAGCTAGAGTGTAATGTAAGGAACTTTTGATCTGTGTGCTTCTTGGTGATAGTTTCCTGGAACTGAATTCCAAGGTCATGCAAATAATTGCAACAGCTCTCCACTATTTTTATGGTAACATGGCATTACACATACTGTATACTTTCACATGAATGTAAAACCATGTCTTGCACCAGGATGGCAGCTCTGTGGTTGCATTGCAGAGGTGACCAGTTTAAATTCATAAGGTGATGCCAACCACTCTGTTAGTGCAACTTGACGCCTGAATCCTGGGACATTACTAAGCAGGGCCTTAGAAGTCATGAGGCGTTTTTCTGTCTACAACTACATTATGAGCACTGGGTGTGATTTCCATTACCCTGTGCTTCAGTTACTAGAACTTGCTTCTTTTCCATTGCCTCAATTCTCACTCTTACCTAAACAGTGGGATTTGATTCTCTAAAATATTTTTAAAAAATCTAATAATGAAATGCCTCCAATTATTCATCTGAGTTTATAAAGTTACCACAGCATGGAACATTTATTTTTAAATGTCAGACTTGGATTTTGCACCTTCTGTATAGACAGGAGCAGATTCCATGCTGGGTAGGACAATCTGGGGTGTCCTAGGCTTGGGCGCCTTTGGATTTCAGCTGAAAGAAGTGCCAGATGGGAAGCACATCATCACTACTACCCGTTCGCACAGCAGTAAGATGGTAAATGACTGCATTAGTGCAATGAACCCTGATAGCGTTGTGAGAGTTGGAGGTGCGGGAAATAAGGTATGACAATCCACTGTATTTCTTTGCTTTTGACACCATTGTAAACAGAATTTAGAGACAAATGCCATCCTTGTCTCTATGGGGGTGAAGGGATCCTTGACAGTGGCACTGGTGCCCAAGGAGGTGGAGCATTATTTGGTGGCTGTACATATTATATATACAAGTTGTACATCCCTCACCCGGCACCCTCAGGACCTGAGTGGTCCCAGATTAGGGAACTTGCCAAATCAGGAGAGGTAAGGCTGGCTGCCTGCCTGCAGGGGGAGTCCCCACTCCTGCAGGGCTCCCTCCAAGCAGGGTCCCTGTGGCTGTGGAGCTGCCACCAGGACTCTGTGCCCCAGCTGGCTTCCTGCAGTGGGGTGCTGGTGTTCCCCTGGCTGCAGTCCCGCAACTGCTCTTTGGTCCAGCAACATCTGTTGTGCTGCTGGATGATGAATGTTGCCAGTCAAGAGAGTTCCAGATAAGGGAGTTTCAACCTGTATTAGGGAATGCTGCCCCTCTCTATAATGTGGAGTACTTCTGGGGCTCCTTGCCTGACAACATGCAGGGGTTGTTTGCAGGAGAGGGAAGGGATGGAATATCTGTAACTGCCTGGAGCCTCTGGTCCTCTTACCCAACCCATGTGGAATGGTCCCCTAGGGCTAGAAAGGCCTCACTGGCATGTGAGAATGGTTTCCTCTCCCTTTTCCTCAGCACCTAGCCAAGGTACAAGAATTGGATGCCAAGGACTACATTTGCTTCCTATACATTATATTTGAGACAATGAAAAATTGATCACTTTAGATGGTAACAGACAGCTATGTTTTGTTTAGACTTTTTAGATTATTGAATTTTTAAAATAGGAAGATGGGAGTTTGAGACTCCTCTTTCTGGTGAGGATGTCAGAGTCCATGCAGTACCAAACTGACCCAGTCTGATTCCCATAATACTTGTGTTCTGTCTTTTGCATGCCTGAGTAATGAGAAATCACTTGTTCATATGTAATAGATCATTCAACTTATAGAAGGCAAGGCTTCTGCTTATGTGTTTGCTAGTCCTGGATGTAAGAAGTGGGATACGTGTGCTCCTGAGGCTATCTTACATGCTGTGGGGGGTGAGTTGTGTTCATTTATTGTCTATAAATGTTCCCTGTGTGTCTGGAGGGCATCTACAATTCTTCAAAAACAACAAAACAGTTGGCCATATCCTATAGTCCATCCTCACAGCTGCAGGATTTGGCTCAAAATTTGAATCAATCCAGAAGGTAACCCAGTAAAATTATTGTCCTCCAAATAGCACAAAGCCACTCTGCCTTGGTGAAAATATAAGTTATGAAAAGGCTTGATTGAATAAATATAAATTAATTTTAGATCAGTGTTATCTGCTGTCCTGAATGTGTAAGAGGTGTCTGTAAGATCAAATATAGTACTGTTGTAATAATATATCATGAGCTTGTATCTTGCCATTTCAAGTATAAAAGGCTTGATTTTTCTATATTTCGAATAACTGTGATTCAAAAAGAGGAGAGAACCAATAGAAGTTCTATTTCAGCAGAAATTCAACTGCTGTACTTAAGTGAACTGCGATCAGTAAACACATTCATACATATTTCTTGTAGGCAAGCTGACTGATATCCATGGGAACCGTTTTCATTATAACAAGGAGGTAAAACACATGAATTCAGCAGGAGTCCTTGCCACATTGAGAAATTTTGACTACTATGCCAGCCGTGTTCCCGAGAGTGTTAAACAAGCCCTTGCACCTTAAAGGAGGAAACCAGCTTCTTTGTGATTGTGAGAAAATGTTAACATAATCTTTCAGGGTGACAAATTTGCTTGAAAATCTGTTTTATGAAATCTGAGCCTACATTCAGTCTGATATTGTAAGGTTTCTTTTAGAAGTGTGTGTACAAAATGTCTTGATGCACCCCTAAATCTAATTGTTTTGGGGGGTTGTGTACCCACAGTTTTACCAGCTAACAGATTAATTTTTTCAACATGTGCAATAGATGTTTTTTTTCTTCCCTTTTAAAGTGAGGAATCCAAGAAATGTTCTGTTCATGTGAACAGATTACATGTAGTTATATTGTGTACATTTGTGTCACATCACAATGTCACTGTCCAAATCTGTTTGCTTAATTTAATTCAGGGCACAAAACCATAGCCTGAATTTGCTTAACATCTTTTCTTGTAATTATTGCTGCATATGTACTTAGCTTTATACACTGACAATAAGTAATTTGCTTTGATGGGTCCAAATGCTTATAATAAAGTTACTATCATTGATTCTTCAGCACGGAATGCTTTCTTTTGTTAGTAAGATATTTTTAAGCATATGGAAATCCTCTCAGTGCTCATTTTTATCTGGTTTCAAATGAGGGTTTGTAATGGATTAGGTTTGTGGTGGATAGTACTGAAGCAGTTTCTTTGCTGCAGAAGTTAACTCTTCACACTTGAGTGCAATTGAATTTCAATCATATATTTAACAGTTCTAAGCTTTTGCAGATGTTTCTATGGTTAGAAGAGCTAAGGTCTAAGAACCAGTATTTCATCCTAACTCATATGTATATTTATTCCTAGCCATAATTCTGTATGCAGCTTTTTAAACTGAAGTAGCTACTGAGTCAGTGCCAGCCCCTGTCTCTGGCAAAGACCTAAGCACATCAACAGCCAGGTGCCCGAGCAGTGCTTCCACAAAATACTGATGCACAGGATGTCTCCCAGTCTATGCAACATGAGCATCACATTTCCTGCACCAGAATCTACATCCTGCTTTCATTTTACCCAATACATTTTTCCTCTTAACTTGACTACGTTTTTTTTTTTCCCCAACCCCAAAACGTCCAGCAGTTTTCAAGCTGACATAACCCCAGAACCTCCTTTTTCAGTGTATCTGGGTACAACCAGCTGATATTAATTCCTATCACCAATTGCTTTTCCCCATTTCTTATAGAATATTAATCCTTTAAGCTGATAAAAGCAGAATATTTAATATTTTAAATTTCTAATTACTGAAATATGCTTCTTAAAACCTTATATTTAAGGGGTGTTAAAAAGTCATTTCTTTGAGACTTGCTCTTAAAAATACCTAATCCACATATAATTTTCAGTTTGGTATATAAATGAAACGGAGACATTGGCACTTAAGAGATATGCAAAAAACATACTGCGCTCTATAAATGGTGGCAATGTAACTTTGGTATTTCTAACCCTCCAGTCAGTATTCCTTCATAACTAAGGGCTTTTTTACATTTAATGCAGATTAACTAAAAAAGTGAATTAGTTAAACTGCATTAAACCCCTGTGTGAACATTCTCATTTAAAATTAAAGCTGCCTTAATTCATATTAGTTTGATTCACTGAACGGATTTCAGGACACTTTAATTCTGAATGAGACTATCCATACAAATGTAACTAATTTGACTTTAAAATTAAAAATGTAAATTAATTTGTATTAATTTTCTTGAGTGTCCCCCAGTACACAAATCCTAAAATACTCCATTAGGCTACTGTGTAAGGACCCTTAATAGAACTTTCTGCCATTGACCAACATTTTTTTTTCCAATTACTGGGATGCCTACTAAGTTGCAACTAATGCAGGAAAAGTCAGAAGCCTGAAAAGGAAGAGGTTGGAGGAAACAAGGCCTGGGTTTGGGAAAAGAACTGAGGAGCTAAAGAAGCTGAAGGAATTGCAGAGTTTGGGATGAGTTTGTTTTGATTAAAATGACATTTATACATTGAATGCTGTCTTCATTAAAAAAAAAAAAAGAGGAAGGTATTGTCTGTATTTAGAAGAGTCTGGATAAAGCTTTTTGAGAAAGGAGTAGGCATGTCAGATATTGGATTGGGTACGAACCTGTTACCCATCTTTAGACAAATAGGGCCAGACATTGATCACTGTTACACAAGGTATAAATCAAGTGATGAAGTTGTTCCAGATTTATTCTGGTATAACTGGAATCAGTGTGTGTCTGACTCTGAGAAACATTATATACAACTCCCATCTCTTGAGAATAAGTACGAAGTTTTTGATAACCTAAAAGTTTTGCTTTCATCTTTTGCTCCCAGGAAACTCAGACTACAGAGCCTACCATTGCACAGTCTGCATGTTCAATAGACAGTAGCAAACCTACTGACAGCTCAGTCTATCATCTGGATTTGTAGCACCACAAGTTAAGAGTAGAGATGCAAGGGGGAATCAGGCAATAAGTTACTTCTCCTTGGTCCTACTCTCTAAGCAAGAGAGAGGGTGGCTCTGAAAGCTAGATTTACAGGTGAACGTAAGATGAGCGTTATAAAATTCACAACCATAACTCAGGTTCCCTATGCACTACATAAGGAGAGCTATTGCCTATGAAAGGATTCACAGAAGCCAGCAGGGCAAAGGGAGAGCCATCTAATAGGAAATCCTAAGGAGAAGGGAGGGGCCTAAGCCTCATGGTCAAAGACTGGTGGTGCCTTACTATAAGCCAAAAGAAGGTTCCCTCCTTCCAGCTGAACTTCCCAACAAGGCACCCTTTCCTTCATGCATAATCCTTTGAGGGAAACTGTCAAGTTGCTGAAGAGGTTTGGGCTATGAACAGTTGTGTGGGGAGCTGCAACAACAGCTCATGAACCCCACCCCCAAACGTATAACATTACATCAGTGCAGGCTACACTACTGCTTAAGTCAATGCAAAGTACATCAGCAGTGAAAACACCACCCCCCAAGTGACATGACTTTCATGGACTTAAAGGAGTGTCTGTGCCAGGCTATGCTGGCAGAAGATGCTTTCCTGACAGCAGTTTCTGCCTCTCATTTAGGTGGCATCATTATGTCATTGGGAGAGTAGTCTGTCAACATAGCGTATCTTTACCAGACATGATAAATCAATGCTGCTTCACTGATGCAGCAGTGCCAATTTAGCATGGTAGTTAAGACAAGCTCTGAGAGGAAAAAGAGAAATGCCCTATATCACGGCACTCAGAGGTATGTAGGAAACAGCTGAAAGAAAACCAAGTAACAACTGCTAGAGGATCTCTTGCAGTTCTTTGAGGGCTACTCAGGTCCAGCTTCTCAAAATTCCCAAGGGAATTAAAAACCTGAATATGTGGTTCCCCAAGTCCTCTGAGAGGCTTGACTGAGGCAGAACAGTACAGGAATTTGTGCCTTGAGCTGCTTATTGTTAGCTTGAATTTGCTAATAATACAGTTTATAAATAGAATATTGATTACATGCTGGAGTATGACAAGGCATACCGCATACACTGAAATTACATTATGAACAGAAAGACAAAACTTTGTATTTCAACTGAATAACAATAATTCAACAGTATAAGCACTTATCTGATCATTTTACCCATGTGCTTGATGCATGCGTTACTTCCATTTCACATTACCCAGAAGTCCTTTTCAATGCCAAAAGCCCCCTGCTCAAAAATATTTGAGGCACCACAGTGAACATAAGAGTTCACTACCGACCTGCCAGGGAAACCACTGCTGATTTTTTCTTTGAAATAAGCATATTGGTCCATTGAAATTCTTACTAGAAGATAGCTACATAAAACTTAAGTAGTGATACAGACCTATATCTTCCTAAATGGCAATACAGCTCGAGACAGATGGCTTTAAATGTGGGGGGGGGGGAGTGAGTGGAGAACCATTGGAAGCCCAAAGCACAAAATTAATAAGTATTAAGTTTAGGCTGTTTTATCCTTACCACAGTCAATGGCATACTCACTGCAGAAGGAATCATTGGAAAAATTAGCTTGAAGCCACTAAAAATCTCTACTGAGCATGTGGGAACTAAAATTTTTCAGAGACTCATCATTTAGCCAAATGTGAGCAGATTTTCACAGGAATAGCTAGAGTGCCTTCCCCACATCACACTGGTCAAAGTTCAAACTCCAAAGCACAGGCCTAGATTTTTCCAATTAGAGCTGTAAGAATTTTTAACATGGACAAAGGAACATATTTTCACCTACATAACAGACAAGAAAATGATACAGAACATTTCAGCCTAGTCATTTAAAATCTGGCAATGTTATAAGCAACTGAAAACAGGCTTTTATAAGAGAAAGTATAAGGTAACATTAACCAAAGGTTTGCAGCTGCTGCCTTTAATTATTAAAGAGATCTTAGTTCCTGACCCATTATGGTCACACTACAAATGCTATGGCAACATAGCTGCTTTTAATCTGTTGTAGGTCAGTGGAAGAATTCTTTTATCAGCCAAGTGGCCTCTACAGAAGGAGCAGGTTGATCTGAGTGTTGTCTTATGGTACACTGACACTATAGCGAAGGTCAACCCTGCCATGGTCCATCTTACATGGTTTGGTTCAGTGCAGCTCGTGAGGAGGGGCTAAATTGAATTGAAAGGGCGTCCCCGTCCACCGCCCCGTTAGGAGTAAGGGAAGTCACTTGGAGCACAGACTCCCCTCAATCTCCCTTAATGGAGACAGTACGGAAGCCGAGATTAAGGTATGTAGACTTTACGCTGTGTAACTAACATAGCGGGAATCGCACATCTTAATTTAACTTGACCCTGTAGTCTGGGCCCGCCATAAGGATTAGAGGGGATCAGAACGTAAGCAGGGCTGGCAACACCTGCTCTGGTAGCGGACGCTGCTCCCGCATAAGTCTACTACCAGCACCGGCGCTTGCTCACCCCTCCCTGCAACCACCGACTGGTTGGAGATCAGCGGAAGCGCTGTAGGGGCTTCAGCACCCGGCGCAGGAGGGAGGAAAACGGTGCCTTCCTCTTCCTGTTCGAACCCACGGCAGCTACTCCGCCCCGCGGGGGAGGCAAACTCCGGGCGACAAAGCCGCGTTGGCGGCGCGCTGGCCCGCACCGATGACAACAGGCTCTGCCTGCCCAGATAGGCTCAAAAACGCGCCTCCCTCCGCCCCAACGGTTCCTTGGGGTCGGATGCCGGGAGCAGACAGCGACCGCTCGAACCGGGCCAGGTCACAGCTGTGCGGGGTGAGAGGAGCGCCCCCCCCGGGGAGCAGGGTCTCGGCCTGCTCCCTGGGAACCCACATCCCCATAGCGATGGCTCTCAGGCGGCGGGGGGGGAAGGGTGTAAGCGTAGCTGTGGCAGCCGAAGCGCTTAGCCATTGCCTCGGGGAGCCGTTGGGGAGCGCAGAACCTCTCCCGCCCTATCAGCCCGTTTCTGGGGGAGCCTTCTGGATGCAACACCAAACGGGACTCGTGGGGGCTGACGGTCTCCGGAAGTGACGAAGGAGGGCGGGACCCAACCCCGTGGCAGCGGTCACGGCGGGTATAGGGCAGCCCTGGCAGGGGGAGGAGTTAGTTCAGCCTCTCTGAGTAGCCTCGAGTCTCACTCCCCCTATACACACTTCCTTTCGGGGAGCCCGGGGAGCCGGTCCCGGTCCCGGTCCCGGTGGCAGCGCAGCCATGGAGGCGCTGAGCCTCACGGTGAACTCGGAGCTTCCGCCGCTCGGTAAGCCCGGCCCGGCCCGGCCCGGCCCGGCTCTCCTCTCCCGGCACCGGGGCGGATTGCTGCCATGTTGCATCATGCGGTGCGGGGCGCCGGCGCCTCCGTTCATCCCTGCTGCTGTGCGCCCCTCCCGTCCCTTCGGGGCGGGGAGGAAGACAGAGGGAGAGATGGACGGGCTGACTGATGGGTGGGGGCTGGGCTGACCCTTTGCGGGTCTGCGGAGCGAGGCGGTTCCCGGGGCTCAGCCTCTCTCCCTCTCCCGGGCTGATTCATCCTGTCCGGGCAGAGTCCCGTTGCGGGCTCCCCCGCCTCACGGTGCCTGGCTGCCTCGGCCGGACCGGGGCCTGAGAAAGGGAAGCGCCGAGCTGGGTTGGTGATGTCTCCTTAGTGCACAGAGCCGCATCCCCGGCCAAAGTTGCCCGCAGGGACCCCTGCGTCCCGGGGTTCGTCCCTGCTGCGTGCGGGGTATTGCGGTGGAGAGGTTTGTGCTCTGTCACTGGGGGCTCACCCCCGAAGTGGGTCTTGTTACCTGCCTGTGGGAAAAGTGACTGAAATAGTAACTACTGCTGCCAGCTTTCTGAAACGACACGTCACCCGCGTGGCTTGCAGGGACTAGCCTTGTAGTAGGGGAAAGTGGGATATAATAGTAACCAGCGGTAGTAAACTGAGAGCAAATTAGAGGCTGGATGTGTGCTCACTTTCAAATGTGCTGTTTTATTGGTAAATGGAGAAAGAGCCTAAATACCTGCACAGCCATAATGAGCAATGGAGAGGCTCCCCCCACTTTTGCTGATGTATTTTACCTCTGACTTGCAACAACCTGGTTAGTGCAGTGCTGAACCTCTTTTCATGTGGCTTCTCTCCAATAGACTGCTGGCTCTGTAGCTCTTTTTAATATTTAATGGAGATGGTGGAACATTTTAGTGACTCAGTTAAAGGTTATATTTATACTTGGGTTTAAGTTATTTAACATGTTTTACATTCAAATGTAGACATGACTTCAATCAATTTCTCTCTTATTGGGTCAATTTCTGTTGGTGAGAGAGAAGTTTTTTGATTTTACACAGAGCTGTTCTTCAGGTCTGGTAAATACAAAAAGAAGTCCTGTGGCACCTTATAGACTAATGGATATTTTGGAGCATAAGATTTCGTGGGCGAAGACCTGCTTCAGAAGCACTCAGCAAGCTGTTCCACCCTGTTTTAGCTTGAAAGCTTGTCTGTCTTACCAACAGATGTTGGTCCAGTAAAAGATAACATCTTATTCATCTTGCCTCTATAGTGGCTTTCTGCTTCAATATCTAGTTCAACATTGCATGGCACATTCTATTTGCTCTATTTCCTGCTTCAGTTACTGTCTAGCTAGGGCTTCTTTATCGCTATATGCTATATACATTGTGATGGAAGAACCTTCTCCGCAACTCTTGCTGTCTGGAAATAGCCTTTCGCTTTTCTATCTCATTGCAAATAACTGCTGAAGATGAACATTCTTGCTTTTCCTCTGATCCTTAATTCTTTATACTTTTGTAAATTGTATTATTCAACTCTGGAAAGCATTATGGGATGCATTTTGTGTTTCAGATGGTTTAAAATATACATAGCTGTATATTTAACCAAATTCTGCCAAGTAAAATTTAAAGTTCAGAAATTTTTCACTCTACTAAATATCTTCTAATAACGTCTGATCGGAAAGTGCGATTGATGTAGTAGACAGCTCATTGGTAGAGGAGGGCTCAAGTATATTCCTGGCTCTGCCCCAGGCCTGCAGGGTGATGTTGGGCATGTCTCATCTTCTCTCTGAGCCTAAGTTTCCAAATATGCAAAATGGGGATAATAATACTGATCTTGTTTATAAAGCACATTGAGATGAGCTGATGAAAATTGCTTTAAAGCAGTAGTTTTCAGTACATGTTTGTGGCTCCTGAGGGGTCTGTTGCTATGCCTGAGATTTCCAAAGGAGCCCACGCTGCTACTTGAAATATTTCAGTGACCCCTAAATATAAAAGGTTGAAAACCACTGCTTTGAAGCATTAGGTGGTAGTGCTATTATTATAGAACACATCATACAAAATTGAAATTAGTTGAGGTCTTATTTTGTATTTGACAGCTGCTACTGAGTTGTACTTAAGAGTCCAGACTTGGATGTTAGATTAAAAGATTCTCAGGCCTGGTCTATAGTAGGAAATTAGATCAGTATAACTATACTGCTCAGGTCTGTGAAAAATCCATTACCTAGAGTGATGATGTTAAATTAGGGGTGGGGAACCTTTTTCAGATCAGGGGCCACTGACCTGAAGATAGATCTGTCAGGGGCTACACTAGTGAGATGGTGGGGTGGGGGGGAAGCTCACTGATGTGATTCATGACAGTGTGGTGGGGGCCTGGGCTATGTGTTGTTGGGCAGGAGGGAAAGTGCAGGAGCAGGCTGGGAATTGGTGGGGGGAGGAGTATATCTGGGAGTCCTCAGTTCAGGTGAGGACGGGAGAAAGGGTGCAAGAATGGGGTAGGATTGGGGTGCCTTGATGGGAGGGGGTGCAGGAGTGATGAAGGGGTAGGGGGTCTGGGCATTGACCTGCTCCCACCACCCAGGCAATTCCAGCCAATCAAAACAGTGGTATGAAGCCTCCAGGCAAGCTGCTGTTCCTCCTTCCTTCTCCCGACTGGGGGAGCATCCAAGAGTAGCAGTGGAGCCTGAAGCCGCTTCCTGCCCCATAGCTGCTGGCAGAGACTGCAGTTTGGATCTGGCCGTGGCTTGCCAGATCCAGCCTTTGAGGCTTGGGACTCCAAACCCTCCACCCACTGCGGGCCAGATGCTATGTAGGGGAGCCTCAGGGTCCAGATCCATCTGGACCATGGGTCTGGGATTTCCCCACCCTTGAGCTAAACTGACCTAACCCCTTGTGCAGACAGTGGTAGGTACTAGGTCTCAGGGAAGTGAATTACCTGTGCTGATGGGAGAAACCCAGTATTGCATATGCTGGTGTGGTATAGTACCGCTGCAGCTTTTTAAATATAGACAAGTTCTTATGGTATGGATACCTTATGAAACATAGTGAACATTACAAATATAACAATTATCTAAGGCAAAATAATTGTTTTTAAAACCTTTATTGTAACTGTTTCCTAGTTCATGTTAATAGTTCTTATGAACTATGAAAATATGTACTATGAATGCAATTTAATTACACAGTTCAGCACGTCGTGTTTTTCGTCTACAAAGCATTGTGCAAACGTTAATTAATTCCTGCCTCTCACAAAGGTGCTACGAGTAATATTACCTCACTTTTACGCATGGGGAACTGAGATGAGGGTCATTAGGTGTCAGACTTAATGGCACAGAAGAAGTCTGGCAACTGGAATCAGAGGTTGGGAGTTTCTTGCTCTTAATGCTGTTGTAAGGCCAATTTATTAATATCACCCTTTAACTTAAAATACAGAGTACAGATAGCCTTTTATCTTCAGAAATCTGATGTGAAAAAGTTAAGTGCATAACCTGAAAGCTGTAATAGATTTTACAGTGTACGTGTCTGATCCTGTAATTGTATCTGTGCAGGTAGACCCTTATGTATTTGTGGAGGTCTGTTGACTTCATCAAAGGGTATCTTTGTCAGAGAGGAGAGGCCAAGGGCCTGGTCTCTGGAGAATCAGGTCTCAAGTACAGTATGTTATGTGGAAGTTTTCTATATTCTTTCTGATAAAAAGTTGAGAATTCAGTCTCTGGGGCAGTTAATCCTTTTATAAGCATTAACTCTGCTTAAAAATCACCCTTGTCTTCTGTCTCTCTTCTTGCCCCTGTGCCCCCAACAGTGGAGGTATACTAACTAAAATGTTGGTCAGTTCCAGCCTTACTGTGTGAAAGCATTTCTCCAGCATGGATTTTTGTTGGTGACATTTGGATACATGACTATTGTTAAGTGATGTGTTTAGATTCTGCTGCTGCTGCTGCTTTAGGTCTCTTACTGAGATCATATAGCAGGCCTGTGTTGAGAAGTAGATGACGGTGCTTTTCATGTTAAGCTATTTGAGTGGGTCTCTTTAGCTTGGTGTGGGATGGGATGAATTTTCACAGTACCTTTGGGAAGCAAAATAACGTTAAAACAAGCCCATTCTGAGACGAGAGTAGATTACTCTGTGCTGTGTTTTATCCCTTCCTCCTAGACCATGAGGGCTGCCTTAAAAAAAGAAGCTACTTATTTAAATATTAGAACATCAGTCCCACACCCTACACCTTTCAAAATGTAACCTAACATATGCCCTTTATTTAGGAGCACAAACAGCCATATTTCCTTTTTTTTTTTTTTTTTAGGAGCTTTGCTGACTGTAGAGCACCTGAAAAACGATGTCAAAATTTCAGTTGAAGAAGGCAGAGAGAACATTCTGCGTGTATCTGAGTAAGTGACTTTGCATCTTTGCCCTCAGCATTGGGTCAGCACTTTTTGAAATTGATTTAATAATGATAATCTTTTTCAGGGTGAGAAAAGGACGAGTGCTGAATTTACCATTGCTTTGTATATTTTTTGCAGCAGTTGCAATTCTTACATTTTAAAAATAGTTTTAATCTTCTGATAGAAAAATAAGAGGGTGAGGAAAACATTTAAAGAGCAGTTGAGAGACCTCTGCTGCTTTAAGTATTTGGCCTATATACTCCCGCTCCTCATATAGTGCCCATCCCTATATTATCTGAGCATTCACCCCCTCCATGTGTGATGAATTCTCATAGTGCTAAGTATCTTCTGATAAGTGTCCATATAAATGTATAAAATAGTAAGCAGTCCCATAACACCTTTAGAGCAGCGGTTCCCAGGCTTTTTGAGATGGCGACCCATTTTAACAATTCAGTAAGACTTTGACTCAAAGTAATTCAGCCCCAAACCCCTTCCCAGCCCCCAGGCTTAAACCCTTCACAGCCCGAAACCACCTGCCGCCCCCCTGAGCATCAGTGCTGTCCCGTTGCTGCTCCTTCACCGGGATGCCGCCACTGCCTCCTCTACATGTCTTCCCCCAACCTTCCTACTCTCTTCCCTCACCTTCAGTGCAGGCAGTTCCCTGCCCTGCTGCACTGAAATGGGACTCAATTTAATTGGTTTAAGAGCCTGATCCCTTCTGCCAGCTGTTAAACCAATTAAGTTGAGTTCCATTTCAGTGCCGCAGGGCAGAGACTGGGGGTCAGAGGAGTGAGCAGCTGCAGCGGTGGGAGCTGCACATGGCTCCTTAGGGAGCCACATGTGACTTGGAGCCGCACAGCTGGAGAGCCTTAGAAAATCTAATGGGAAGACATGTTTGGGTTGGGAATCCTTGCCTTAGAGCTTAACAAATTTATTAGGACATGAGCTTCCATGGGTAAAACATGCTTCATCAGATGGATTATAGCTATACATGTATAAATATATACACAATATGAGTGTATGTATGTGCATGTAATGTTATGTAAAGGATTTTATTGGTATTCATTTCAGTTGACCACATCACTCGTGAGAAGGGCAGTCACTGAGTCATCTCAGAAAAGAGCCAATTAACTCAATAGTATGTCATTTCATCTCTTATTTATGCCACAGCTTCTAGAAAGAAGCTATCTTAGGAAACATAATTTTGTATTGAGGTTGACTTTGCCCCTTAAATGTTGTTTTCTTGGGTTTAACAGAAATAATAACACCAAATAAGTTCTAAATATTTTCAGATTGATGTGCTTTAAATCATACAGGCCTGTGTCTCGGTATCAACCTCTGCAAAGAACTGAGAACAAATAGGAGTGAAACAGTCTTCAGTTACCATGAGCACATAGTGTTTGTCGTATGGTTTTGTGTTTAAAGAGCTGGTCTTGGACCTCAGAGGAGTGGGATCATTCTGTACCTCTGGCTTTCTATGTCATATTGACCAAGTAGTTTAAAGCTGAGGCTTTAACAGTGGCCACTGATTAAGGTTTCAGTGCAAGTTACAATAAACAATCTTAATATACTGAATTGTCTTCTAAAAATCAACTGTAAACTAAAATTATAGATAATTACAGAATACACGTCATTTTGACTGTTATACCATTGATGAAATCGAGTGGCATTTTTTTCCTTCCTTTGCTATGCATTTTTGAAGTTCTTTACATACATGTAAGGATTTAGAGGCTGATCTTTTTGACCTCCTATAATATTTCCTCCAACTATGAGAAAATATTTTTTTCTCATCAGTACATGTAAACTTGGTTCCAAGGTTGTCGTGCCGAGGGCGGTTGTGGGGATAAGCTCCCATAGCCTATAAAACTCCCTCAATGGCGCGCATCTCAAAAAGCCTCTGACAACCATGTCCAGCTCCTGGCCTTCTCGTGTGGCTTCGTTTTTAAGCCTGGCGGAACCATTTCTACTGACAGGAGAAGGGGCAAAAGGCGGCACACTGGCGCTTTAAAACCGGTTGCTTTGGGCAGGTGAGGCTCGTTAGCCTTGGTCGGTCGCTCACCGAGGAGAAGGTAAACTCTGATTTCAAACCCCCACTGCCTTGGGGTCACACCCATTCTAGCGAAGGGCTTCGGGAGTTAACCCTGAGGAAAAATCTGGAGTTGGAGACCCGAAGGCAGCCTGTTGTTACTTTTGGCATCTTCCTGGCAACTCCTGCGATGCTGCTGTTGCCAAACTGTACCGGCTTGCCGTTCCTTTGGATTCATCAGCAACGTGGAGAGGGGGGATCTGCTACATGGGCAACAGCTCATCCTCCATACAAAATTTGCCCAGGCATGCGCCCTGGAGAGGGCACTCCAGCGTTGCCTCACAGCGTCGGCATAACACGGGAAGCAACAGTATACCGGATATAAGTCATAGCTTGTTGGCGAAGAGCTTGATGCCAGGGGTTGCTTCTGACGGTGGGAGGAGTCGTTATAGCCTCATTGGACAGCTACCGCCTGCCTCAAATTGGGCAGCCCCCAGCCAATAAGGTGCTGTGTTGCCACAGTCCATTTGCTTCACTGGGTGCGTGGAGCTTACAGATCAATCCCAACAGGTGGTCTGAAATCTGTGCACCAAACAAAAAGAAAAAAATACAAAAGCGCCTGGTTCTTAGACTGGGCACCTGGAATGTTAGAACCATGATAACTGGACTTTCAGACAACCTTGAAGACATAGATGATATCCGCAAGACAGTGGTTATTAACAATGAACTGAGAAGGTTAAAAATGGACATTGTCGCCCTTCAGGAGACAAGACTCTCATCTTCCAGCAGTCTAAACTAGAAAGATTTCACTTTTTTCTGGATGGGAAAACCCCCTAGTGAGACCAAAGAGCATGGTGTGGGTTTCGCAATCAAGAATAGTCTGATTGGCTCCATCACACCACCCACAGGGCGCTCGGAAAGGCTTATACAACTCCAGGTGCAAACATCTGCAGGCCTGACCAACGTCATCAGTGCCTATGCTCCAACACTGACCTCTTCCCAAGAAGCTAAGGCCAAGTTTTATGATGAGCTCAGCATTGCAATCGAAGAAATTCCAACTCGCGAGCCACTGATCATTCTTGGGGATTTTAACGCAAGAGTTGGTGCTGACCATTCCAGCTGGCCCACATGCTTAGGGCAATTTGGAGTTGGGAATTTAAATGAGAATGGGCTGTGACTGCTGGAGCTTTGCTGCCAGCACAGTCTCTGTGTTACCAACACCTTTTTTCAAGACCAAGCCCCAGCACAGTGTGTCATAGCGTCATCCCAGGTCCAAACACTGGCACCAGCTGGACTTGATCCTTGTAAGGAGCGCCTGCATAGGCAGCGTCAAGCTGACTTGCAGCTATCATAGTGCAGACTGCGACTCTGACCATTCTCTCGTTGCCAGCAAGATCAGGCTTCAACCTCGGAGGCTGTATCGAACAAAGAATGCAGGTAGGCCAGGAATCAACATCTGCATGACCAAAGACCCCGAGAAAGTTGCATAGTTTACCCATGCCCTCGATGCGGCCCTTCCTGGACCAACCAGCACAGATGCCAGCAGAAGGTGGGCATACCTTAAGGACACCATCTACAACACAGCAATGTCGACTTTTGGTAAGAAGCAGACGAAGTCAGCTGACTGGTTTGAAGCACACTCAGAAGAGCTGCTGTCCATCGTTGAGGAGAAGCGGCTCGCAGCGACAACATGCAAGACATCACCTAGCGAGAGGAACTTGCAGATACTCAGGGCTGCTCGTGGTAAAGTCCAAAGGACAGCCAGGCGCTGTGCTAACGACTACTGGCTTCAGCTCTGCTCCAGAATCCACACCTGTGCAGACAATGGCAACATAAAGGGCATGCATGATGGAATCAGGGAAGCCATTGGACCAATTCAAAATAAGATTGCTTCCCTGAAGGCACTCAATGGAGAGATCCTTAAGGACCGCTCCAAACAGATAGAAAGGTGGGTGGAGCATTACTCAGAGTTGTATGCTTTGGAGAACACTGTCGCAGAAGCAGCACTGAATGCCATTAGGTGCCTTCCAACTTTGTCAGAGCTCGACAATGTACCAACAGCGCTGGAGGTCAGCCAGGCACTTGATGCACTGGCAGTTGGGAAAGCCCCAGGTAAAGACGGCATTCCATCACAAATTCTCAAGTGTGCTAAGAGCAGCCTGATTTCAGAACTGCATGGGCTTCTGTGTCAGTGTTGGAAGGAGCGGAAAGTACCATAAGACATGAGGGATACCAACATCGTCACTCTTTACAAGAACAAGGGTGACAGGAGCGACTGTTAACAACTATCGTGGTATATCCCTCTTTAGTATCGTTGGAAAGCTCTTTGCCTGGGTAGTATTAAAGAGGCTCCAAGTCCTTGCAGAATGAATCTATCCTGAGTCACAGTGCGGGTTTAGAGCTAAAAGATGTACCATTGATATGATATTTTCCCTTAGGCAGCTGCAGGAAGAGTGCAGGGAACAACAAAGGCCACTATGCATTGCATTCATCAACCTAACCAAGGCTTTTGACCTTGTTAGCAGAAATGGTCTTTTTCAAATTCTGGAAAAGATTGGCTGTACCCCCGCACCCTGCTCAATATTATCAGGTCTTTCCACAAGGACATGAGGGGAGTCATTGTCTGTGATGGATCCACCTTTGAACCTTTCAGTATCCACAGTGGAGTGAAGCAGGGTTGCGTTCTGGCCCCTACGCTTTTTGGAATTTTTTTTTCCGTCCTGCTCAAATATGCCTTTGGTTCAGCCACAACAGGCATTTACCTTCACATGAGATCTGATGGCAAGCTCTTCCAGCTGTCTAGGCTAAAAGCAAGGACCAAAGTGCAAACAAGGTGCTTGCGAGACTCCCTCTTTGTGGATGATGCAGCTATTACAACTCATGCACAGGAGGAACTACAGCACCTCATGAATCACTTTGCGGATGCCTGCAAAGAGTTCAGGCTTATCGTCAATATCAAGAAAACACAAGTGATGAGTCAGGACACTCACCATCCGTTTGCCATAAGCATCAACGATCACCAGCTGGAAGTCGTCCACGAGTTCGTTTACCTGGGCTCCACAATATCCGACAACCTCTCCCTTGAAAGTGAGATTAACAAACGTATCGCAATGGCTGCCACCACGCTATCCAGGCTAACAAAAAGAGTATGGTCCAACAGGAAACTCAGAGAGCACACCAAAGCACAAGTCTATAGAGCCTGCATACTGAGTACCCTCCTGTACTGCTGTGAAACTTGGACGCTGAGCTCCAAGTATGAAAAGAGGCTCAACTCATTTCCTATGCGTTCCCTGAGGTGCATCCTGGGAATCTCCTGGCAGAACAAGGTGACCAATAACGTGGTGCTCGAACGAGCAGGGACTGCCACCATGCACACTTTGATCGAGCAGAAACGCCTGTGATGGCTAGGTCACATCTCCTGCATGTAGGACGGTTGCATACCTAAGGATTTGCTCTGTGGTGAACTGGCGACAGGGACCAGGCCAGTTGGAAGACCTCATCTCTGCTACAAAGATGTGTGCAAGCGTGACTTGAAGGCTGCTAATGTCAGCACTGCCACCTGGGAGACACTCGCCACCGATCGAAGCCTGTGGAAGCAATGGGTGAAAAAGGACTGTCCCAGTATGAAGACAACCTCAGGCAACAAGCAGAAGAGACGAGAACCCTGAGGAAGTCCCGCCCCCAGTCCATCAACCAGGGCTCCTTGTTCTTCTGTACCCTGTGCGGAAAAGACTGTCACTCAAGAATTGGACTTTACAGCCACACTAGATGCTGCTGTCGATCCAACTGTGGGTGCAACAACACACCATAGTCCCCCGGGACTGACGGATGCCTACTCTACATGTAAACTTATTTATTTTGTAATCTTGACTTTCTGCATGTATCTTTCTTCAGAATTAATCTCTTACGTGTAGTAAACATAACAGAGTCTTTTGGTTGGGAACAAGTGTAGTACCTTCTGTACAAGTCTAAAGAACAACCCTTATTTGGATATATCTTTTGTCCTAGACATTTGTATATATGGATTTTCTTTTGATGCTACCATAACCAGCTGTTAACTAACTTGTGGATTGTATTTACACACACTTGAGAATAATAAATCTGGAATTGCCTGAATTTATTTCTGCACCCATGTAGCAAACTTCTTTATTTTTGGTTTTATGTATTAAAAAAAAGTAGTTTTTCTATTCTCCTGTCCCTGCCCAGCATGACCCTGCATTGCAGCAGTCTGTGCTTCAGAGGGGAAGGACTGGCTTGAGTGTGAAGCAAGGGGCTTTTCCCTTTCCCCTTCTGCACTCCTGACAAAAATCAGGATTCAAACTCAAATTTCTACACCCTCTACTTCCCCCTGCCAATTCCTCAGTGAGTTGGGCTACTGCACAAATACGGGTTATGATTAGTTTTGAAAGGGTTAGATTTTTATTGGTAAAGGCTGCTTTCACTGTTCATACACAGTGAAAAATTATTTCTATTAGTAATCAAAGTGTATGATCTGGCAAAATAAGAAAAACGCTCCTTGAGAACTTCACAACAGTGAATATTTAAATTAATACAAATTTTAAATATTAAAATGAAGATCAGTGTCAAAATCATGCAAACACACGTTTTGCTATGGTGGTTGTTCCTATTATTCTTGTTTGACGAGTCATTTCCTTGGTCAAGATTACATTAACCTTTATCTCTGTCCATCTGTATAATCTTTAAAATTTGTTTCCGGTAACAGCGGCTTCTTAAAAATGGTAATTGTAATTTGAGAAGCATCAGCTAAACCAGTCTTTTGGCTAGTGCTCTTGGTAAATGGATTCCATTAGGTTGAGAGCAGGAACCTCTTTCTCTCAGTACAACTTGAAATTCACCTGGGACATCTCACACTTTGATTTTCAGGAAATCATTTGTAGTAGCAGCTTTCTTTAAGAACATGGAGCACTTTAATCTTTTTCCATAAGAGGAATGTTTTGAATTGTGGTTAAAATCTGATAAGGAGCAGTTTTTAAACCAGTAAGATGAAATGTTGTAATTTTAAGATGTAAAATAGTGTTTTGATGGGTAAAGTTACTGAAATTATTTTATCAGACCTTATTGACTCTGTATAATGTTTTAAAAATATCAGATTTTTCTCCCAGGTAACAAATGTAGTCAGTGTAGCATGTGAATTTCTGTTTGGTAATATTCTTTGAGATGGAGAGATGGGTATTTTTTGCATTCCTCAGCACTGAATGGTTTTGCAACTTTCTGTACAAATGATCTGGAATTCTTTGTAAAATCCTGTTCTCCCCTTCAGCTCCCAGGATTTTTGGCTATATTGCTGTGTCAGTTCATGTCACTTTCCATAGACTCATTCCTATTGCTTTTGCTAATAACATCAGCATGGGTATGGTCTTCTCTATCCTATTTATAGGCTCACTCTTCCAGAGTTACCTGTAACCCAGTTTGAAAGAACAATCTAAATTCATGGTTTTCTCTCTTAAAAGAAGGGAAACAGAAGAGGACTGGATCTGAAATGCGGAATAAATATTAATTGTTTTCTAAATTAACTAAAACAACTGGAAAATTTTGCAATCATAATCAGGAAGCTGCTCACCATAACTGTCAGGATTCTTTCACTGTATGTGTTCAGAATTCTGTTCACTAGTCTTAATGGAAAAAAGTAGACTTAATACAAACTGTTGAAAGTCATAAATGTGTTTTTTGCATTTCAGGCAGACACGTTGTTGGAGAAAGCATATTATGAATGCATATGTGCTTGTCAATCTCAGTTGAAAAGTTCTGTTTTAAGAAACTGACCCCAGCATGATATAGCAACAGGATTTATTGCACTTTTATAAATGTTTTTGCTTTTGATCATACACCTGTTGATCTTCTATATCCAGGAATTTAGAACTTTTGGAGTTACCAGACCTTGAATTCAGATATTTTCATTTTCAGTTTTAATATTATAAATCTCATGAGACTAAACGGCGGTGTAATCTGTTTTAAAGGCTGGTCACCATAGTTAATAAATCAAGATGATCTCCAGATCATATGTTTAGTTCTGCTTTGTAAGTGACTGTTAGCAGCAGTCAGATTGATGAGCTAGTGTATATGTTTTCCTTATAAATTATATAAATAGCCTTGGTCCAATCTATAGTTCAGACAGCAGGAAGATGTAAAATTACATTGCTCTGAAGCTGAAACCATAATATCAAATCAGTAGTACTTTGTACGTGCTCTACAAACTTCTGTCATAGTAGGATGTGTAAAACTGCTTCTCTGTGATCAATCCCTGTTTGCACATACCTACAGAAATACAAAAAAGTCCGAGACACACTTCTTCTCTCTTGGTATTTATTAGTCACTGTGGGTTCAGTCATATTTTCTCTGGGCACTCAAAACTGTCACTGAAGTGAGTGGGAGTTTGGAGTGTGCAAGGAATGAGGGCTGAGCTCATCAAATAAAGCCCGGTGAATGCTACAGAATCAGGTCAACGTAAGGCAGTTAACACTGACTTCTAATTATGTCAGTGTCTATGCTACAGTCTTGTTCCCACTGATGCAGGCACTATACTACATGGATATCATAACTCTATCACCATGAGAGGCTTGTGTTGGTGTAGTTAGGGTGACTCCATGTAAACAATGAGTTACTTACTTGGGCTGGTAGCTGTCATTCTTGTCAAGTTTGTGCTTCTATTGTTGAGCTGTGAAACTGGCAAGAAAGACATTCTCACAGCTCGGGCTGTCGCTCTAGGATAGATGAAGGGCTCCTGCTGGAACTTGCTTGTTCTCTGGTTTTGCAGTCAAAGCTGCAGAAGCATCTGGGCAGCAATCCAGCATATATTGTGTGAAAGTCTTCATATATAGTAAATGTTACTGAGTCAGTAGCATGCACACCAATAGGTGATGAAAATACTAGTAACCAATAAAAGAAAAAGTTTCCTTATACAGTTTTCACCATCAAATATGTGTTAAAGGACGGTGGACTATAGGAAAAGATTAACTATTATGCTTTTATGGGGAGAATAATAACTCGCCGAGTTGCTCTGTGAATATTAACAAAAATATTCTTTACAGTTAAAACCTAGATGTGTTAGTTTTGAAGTTAAAAGTTCTAAAAATAGACAGTGGGCAAAATCCAATGACTTGTGAGTGGAGAGGATAAACCACTGAAACAAGTATATTGGAGTTTCACAGTAGTCCTATCAGCAGGGGAGAGGAGTATTACCTATATTGAGATCTCAAATGAGCTAGTGCCAATTGTTTGAAAGCAACCACAAAGATACTGCATGATCTTGGGCAATTCACATCAGCCTTCTGTTTCTCTTTGGTATTTAGATTGTAATTGCGTGAAGGACTTTGTCAGTCTGTGCTATGGTGCTGCAATTCAATTAGGACCTTTAGGCTCTGTTGTAATAGAAATAAAACATTAATATGCTAGCTTATACAATTCTACTCCCATTGTGGACAGCATGTAACTAATGTCAGACGGGCAGAATATTGAGAAGTGCATTTTGTTGGAGTTCAATGTAAGCTGATGGGAAAACCAAGGTGAAACAGAAATACAGTCTTAGACGGTAAAGGGTGCTCAGCCAGAGAGAATCTTTATAAATGTAGCAATGTAACAGAAGCAAAATGAGTAATAGACAAGCCTAGGCAGGGACTGTTGCATAGCTCTGCATGCTCTTCCTTGTCTCTCCAGCAGCCATTTTTTTTTTTTTTTGCACAGGTGTTCAAGGAAGAGACTTGGGAAAGTAAAACTTGGTTTAGCCCCTTGAGTCCTGGAGACTAGGCAGTACATGTGTACTCTGATATTTTTTTGGGAGGGGCAGGGCGGGGCAGGAGGGAGGAATGTTACCTAGTATTTCATTGTGAGTTGGAGTAAATTGTTTCCCCTTCTCTCCCTTTGCTGCCCAATGAAATGTTTGATTGGTGTTGATGGTTTCTTTCATCGTTTTCTAGTCTGACCAGCTGGAAGGGGAGGATGAACCTTTCCATTGATAGGTGTCTTGTTCTGATAGCTTTATGCACATGTCTTCATCTAGAAATGTGTTGGAGTTTAGTCTATTTAGAACAATTTTATGTGTAACTACATTCAAACTTCTAGTAATAAGTTAATTTCATCTTTAATTTTCTGTTTTTCTTAGCGAAGTCGTATTCACTGATGTGAATTCCATAGTTCGCTATCTGGGTAGAGTTGCCACTTCTGCAGGGCTATATGGGTCTAATCTTCTGGAACACACTGAGGTGAGAAACAGCCATTCATATTTTGTTCATCATGTGATTGCATTTTTGCTCATTTTGGGGATTTACCTGTGTAGCCCTTGAAGGATGTACCATTCTAGATGAGGATCCACCTTCCTATGGTGCTAAAGATATCAAAACAAAAAAGCAGCCCAGGAGCACTTTACAGACTAGCAGAATAATTTGTTAGGTGATGAGCTTTCGTGGGACAGACCCACTTCTTCAGATCATAGCCATACCAGAACAGACTCAATATTTAAGGCACAGAGAACCAAAAATAGTAATCAAGGTTGACAAATCAGAAAAATATTCCCAACCTTATGAGGATTCTCACCCACGACCACAGTTTATACCGCAGGCACACCAGTCTGGAACTTTTCCTTGCAACAAAGCCCGTTGCCAGCTTTCTCCACATACCTATTTTGGAGATACCATCAGTGGACCTAACCAGGTTATTCGCAGAATCACGGGCACATTCTTGTGTTCCTCAACTAACATCATATATGCCATCATGTGCCAACAATGCCCAGGTGCTTTGTATATTGGACAGACTTCAGACTCTCTTAGACAAAGAATTAATGGGCACAAAACACACACAAAAACACTCCTAATCCACAAACCAGTTAGCCAGCATTTTAATGGAGTGGGCATTCTGTTAATGACCTGAAGGTTTGCATCTTACTGAAGAGAAATTTTCACACTACTTTGGAAAGAGCAGCTGCTGAACACTCTGTTATATTCAAATTTGACACATTGACAGGCGGTTTGAACCGGGATGGGAATTTTTTAGGTCATTATATGGGTTCTTTTGCATACTTGGCTTAATCTAATTCTTGACCCCTTCCCCCCCCTCCTTCTGCCCCTCTACTCTCTGATTTGCTCACCTTGATAATATTTTTTTGATTTGTCAACCTTGAATACTATTTTTGGTTCTCTGTGCCTTAAATATTGAGTCTGTTCTGTTATGGCTATGATGTGAAGAAGTGGGTCTGTCCCATGAAAGCTCATCACCTAATAAGTTATTCTGTTAGTCTTTAAAGTGCTACTGGACTGCTTTCTTGTTTTGATAGTATATAGGCTAGCATGGCTTTCTCTCTAGTAAAATATGTTTTTGTGAACCTGCCTCTGACTATACACCCATGCATCTGAACCTGAGACTGTTTGTTCACAAGTGCTCCTTCTTGTGCCGATCTCTGCTAGATTGAACATTTCTTTTCTCCATTTCTTGAGTTCTTGGTACTGTCACTTCCTCTGTACAATTTGTTTTTCTATTAGAGCTGTTTCTGTGGCCTCCATCGGAGCTGCTGGTGGAATTATGAGCAAATAAAATATATTCCCAAGTAGATATCTAAAAGTCTTACCATTGCCAACCACCACATTTTTTCTGTTTTGTCTTGTGGAGTTCTAGGGTAAATCTTTGATTCCTAGTCTACACATTGTAGCCAGACAGGCTGTATTCTGACTTGGGAATCTGAATATACCTTTACAGGTTGGAAGTTCTCTCCCATGGAGTTGTACATATTCCAAAATTTCTTCAAAATTAAAGCTAGAGGTAACCTTAAAGCTTTCATAACCCAAAGGGACCCTGATTAGTTACGTTCCCCATTTTTTATGAACAAAATGGAGTTATTACAATTATCAGGACTTGGTATGAGGTAGAATGAGCAAGACTGTTTCCAGTTTCAGCCCAGAATAGTCTGAGGTTGAATTTTGTACTAGGTGCTTGAGATTGGTGGTGGTGGTAGTAACAAAATCATTTTGACTCAGGTTAGTGTAGGGCAGGAGTTGGCAACCAAAATAACTAGAAGGGCCATTTTTTCCAGTTCGGTAAAAAACTCAGTAATTCAAGAGATGTAATGCATTTGAATACAAGACAGTCCTTAACAAATAACATCAAACCATATTTTTTGTATCCCTTATTTTAAGAACAACGTGCACACACAATGATTTGCAGTGTGGTACATGTTTGCTGCAGGACGTTCAGAAACTTTTTACATATTCTATTTCCTCACACTTTTTGTGTGTGTTTGTACCACTGCCTTTCTGACTTTCACCCCGCGCCCCTCTTTCTCTCTGTAGGAAGCTAGAGGGCGTTATCCAACGATTCGAGATCGCACATTGTTTGCTGTTTAGATATGAGTTGTTCATTTTGGGGCTTTTAGACATTCACCATTAATCGAAAATAATAGGGAGGTATTTATACTTTGCATTGGGAGCCACAAAAAAGTTCTTAAAGAGCTGCAAGTGGCTCCAGAGGCAGAGGTTGCAGACTCCTGGTGTAGGGTAATAAGGGGTTTCACCCCATGCTACCCATACAATATTATTGTAAGTCAGTGGAGATTCACTTCAACCCTGACAATTGCCTGCTTTTTTTGTGTAAGAGAGAAGTGCAGCTTCATTATGTTACCTATAACTTTTGTAATGGATTATAGCTCTTTGTGGTTAAATAAATTAACTTTGTAATACAATTAAGTACTTGAACTAAGGAATAATGCGTAAGATGCAATTGTTGAAAATCAAGGCCAGAATCTTTGGGGACTAAATTTATTGCATCAGCTATTGCTTTTTTTCAAACGTAGGATTGGGCTTTGAGAAATGTTAAGACAGCTGCCTGTGTAGTGAGAATACTTTGGAATGTAACTGTAAATGCAAGAGTTGGGTTTTTTATAGTGCTCTGACATCTGTGCCTGCCACGTTGGCTTGGCTGTTGGAAGAATTCCTACTGCAGTGTACACATGGAATAGATTAGGGGGATTTTAAGAGATGTTTTACAACTGAGATGTTGTTTGTATATTAGAGACAGATCCTCAGCTGGAGTAAATAGGCCAGGCTCCACTGACTTCAGTGGAGTTGTCCACTTACACCAATTGAGGATCTGCTCCTTACTGCTTGAAATATGCACAGTAAAAGTTGGACATCTTTATTTCCTTCTCAGAGTAAACTTTGTATGGGTTTGGGAGAGGAGGAGGGGGTTAGGAATACAGTGGAAAACCTTTTTTTAAGTGAAAAATGGGAGAATATGGTGCATAATGTCACTGTTAGTATATACAGACAGGAAGAAAGAATGAACTTAAATGGAACAAGAATACTGTCCCTTAACATTTAAGTAATAACTAGGTTCACCAGTTTCATTGTATACACACAAAGTTTGAATTCTCTTTGTTAATCTTTTAAATAGCAGCAGCCTTTGAACTCAATTAAAAATGGCCTTTTTGTAACATGCAATCTAAAAGTACAGTAAAAAAATGGAAGTCATTGCATGTTTTAGACCAGTGCAAAAAATCTCAGACTGCTGAACATCACGGGCCACATTTTATCCAACACCTGATTCTATCCATTGTCCTTATGTAGTATTTGATGGAGTAACATCAGCCTGATGGCAGGAATTGTCTTTAAGCATATAATACACACAGAAAAGCGTATTAGTATTGTTGAAATTGTGAATAATCACTGAACCAGCCTGCCATAGACGAGCTGTTGTGACCATGTGGGATTGCCCCTGCCCACAGCATTCCCAGGCAGGACCCACCACGGAAGAGGGATGTTCTGGCATGCTACCGCCCACAACAGGCCCCATGGTGTTGGAGCGGCCCCCTCCCTGTGGCAGCGGGGTGCTACTCCAGCTTCCACTAGCTAATAACTGGTAAGCTTCATCCTAAACACATGAGACTTATCAGTTAACCTTTAATATCCCCAATCCAGAGCCACATATTTAATAGCATTTAATAGCACTTTCTCATGAAGGATAGATTTGAATGTAATTTTTGACCAGTAAGAATTTCTCTAACTTTAAATTTTTTGTGTGTATTAAACATGATGACCTCTTTGTTCCTTAAAATTTAGATTGACCATTGGTTGGAATTCAGTGCGACAAAGCTATGTAGCCCTGCCCAGTTTGCATCAGCAGTCCTTGAGCTTAATCACTGTCTGTCTCTGAGGACCTATCTGGTTGGAAACTCCTTGAGTCTGGCAGATTTGTGTGTCTGGGCCGTACTAAAAGGTATTACTTAGTTACCACATTGGCAAACCTGTGAGAACAATGTTAAAATATTTTTCCTTTTAGTCTTTAATGTTTGCATCTATTTTAATAGAAGTTTGTTAGGAGTAAGATCTCGTAGTCATGAGGCTTTGTGGTTTTGTTAACATAACTGATGTTTAAGACACACAAAATTGTGCTGTGATTTATAATTGTCATTCGATTTCTATTAAAATATCAGCTTTCCATTGTTTTCCCACCTCAAATGTGAAAATACATTTTATGCTAAAATTTTGCATCTGTTGTTCTAACCAGGGTATGAGTTACTTCACAATTCTTGTACAAAAATTTTTAATTAGACTACTTTATTTTTAAAGGAAGCAATCTAATTTTGCTTGGTTTCGGCTGTTAAAATGTGTAAATGTAATTTTGCCATCTTTGTTTCATATTATAAAACAAGACACAGGGGCATCTACCTTTTTCATTTTAAATCTTCATTACCCTTGAAAATAGTATGTTAGGTATCTAAAACTTAATATGTTATAACTGAAAGACTTGTATTCGTGCTGAAGTCTGCATGAAATTTAAAAAATAAATTAATTTTCAAGATATTGCAAGATGGCAGCCTCTCTTTGTAAAGCTGCACCTCTTTGATCTGAGGTATGAAAATAACCTTTTTCCTTTTATTTTTCCCCTTTTGATAACAATCAAAAATGCCCATTTCTCCTCAGATAGATGCTGTGTCTTGGGTCATAACACAATTAAATGGTTTATTTAAACATCCTACAAAAAGTGAATAACCTGAATAATTGTAGCAACATAATGCCAATGATGCCAGTGTTTTAAAACCTATTTTCTAAACATATCAACCAAATTAACTCATGCTTCCACTGCCTAATTTCAACATCATGTTGAAGAATAAAAGGTGCATTGGTGTTTTGTTTTGTTTTGGACCTTCTAATAGATCTGGCTGAGGTGTGAATATAGCGTAGTGTATTTTTAATCCACACTGTTACCTCAGAGTGAATGCCACTAGAAGTCTATCTATTCTTGTTATGAGGTCACAATTTTAAACAAAATGTGTTTCCCTCCAGACAGTAGTGCATGGCAAGAACAGTTGCAGCAAAACAAGGCTCCAGTCCATGCAAAGCGCTGGTATGACTTTCTTGAGGCACAGTGTACCTTTCAATCAGTGGGTACCAGGTGGGCTGCAGCTTCACCAAAGACCAAAGTGGTAAGCTTTGTTCTGATTATAAGTGAGTCTGCCTGTTTTGTTTCTGAACATACTACAGTAAAAGTTGGTGTCTTCTGATAGCTCAATTTAGACATTATCCTAAAGGGTATCTAAAAAACCCTATTTTATGTGGATTTTTAAAAAAAAATATTTTAGTAATTTCATCCCCAAATATTTAGGAACACAGTGTCAGTCAGCTGTGGAAAAATGATTTGTATAAAAATGACATCTGTTACTGATGCGTACTACCTATTTGTATTCAGATTTGAATCTGCTGCTTTAGTAACAAATGTTTTTACAATTTCTGTTGGTACTGCAAAGCCAGATCTAGTAGAATGAAATCAACAGAGTTCTTAACCACATTCCATTTGGTGGCAGGGGGAGTCTGACAGAGCACAAAATTGGCCTGCAGAAATTTTGTTACTTGCAGTGAGGAGCAGAAACAGAAAACCTATCTAGACTTTCCAACCCCACATGAAATGTGCAGGTCTCACCTTCTGACTTTGAAACTGAATAATCATGATCTGAAAGTCATCTGAGCCAGGGACCCCATATTGCCATTTTTGAGTTTTATTTCAGAGAAGAAACCTGCTGTAAGTGTTTGTATTGTAAATTTTGTGTAATGTCATTTATTTTTAAGGCAATAGAAAAGAAACAAGATGTTGGAAAGTTTGTGGAACTCCCTGGTGCAGAGATGGGGAAGGTCATTGTTCGGTTTCCTCCTGAGGCCAGTGGGTAAGAAGAGCTGTTTTTAGAACTGGTTTGTGTTTCTAACCATGTTTCTTTAGAAAACTGTAAGTCAGAAGAGAGATTGTATTTTGTCTTGAAAATAGTTACTGGATTACTGTGTTTCAACAGTTGGGTTGAAGACCCTCTCTTGCCCTGCTGTTGGTCATGTATAGTTGGTTTAGTCAGGGATGAACAATGTCTTAGAAGTGATTTCCATAGCAAAAGAGAATTTTCAAAGTCATTTGAGATCATCCTGTAAAATGTTTTCCTGAGCAAAGGTTGACACTTGCTAAAGCCTTCCTTTACTTAAATCTCATAACATAAATAACAGTAAAAAGAGCACTAAAAGTACCATCACCAACTCCATAAAATCTTTTCAAAAGAGAAGGATATGATAAAGTTTAAAATGGTTGTTTGTTTTTAATACATTTTTTTTCTCCACCAACCTCTTATAACTTGTTTGTCTTTGGAATTCTGTTATTCAGATATGTTATCTGACTACTACTACTACTATATTGTGTACATAATTTTATATGTGTTTTGCATGAGAACAATAACACAAAATCGTTTGGCATTTGGAGTCTATGCAACATTCCAAGAGGGAGAGAGTCTCCATGGCCAGGTGTAAACTTATGGAAAAAAGGAAATATTTTGTAGAAGTAACCATTTATACAGTTTTGTGGATCTTGGTTTATCCAAGTTTTGGATATCATCTGCATGATGGAATTCACTAACTTATCTGAATTCTCCTGTGTTCTGCCAGTTGCTCAGTGAAGTTATTCAAAATATTGTAAACTCGTTAAAATGCCAAAAATTTTAATAAGATTAGTTTTTATTCAAGTTACTATCAAATTTGTAGACTGATAAAACACAGTTTATAATGTTGCAAAGAGTGAATTTGGATGAATTATGAAATCATAGCTATGAGAGAGAGAATATGATTCATATTAAATTGCTTTATGTTCAGTTTTTCAAGAAGTATAAAATAGCTTTTGGTGGTTGGTTTATTTTAAGTCTTAAACTATTCTCCATTTTCCCTTTATCCCCAACCAGACTATCTCCTACAAAAGAAATGTAAATAAATCTCCTGCTGTGTTTACCTTGTTTTCTGAAATGTATTTGTTTTTAGATACTTACATATTGGTCATGCAAAAGCTGCTCTGCTAAATCAGCATTACCAGGTTAACTTTAAAGGAAAACTCATCATGCGGTTTGATGATACAAATCCTGAAAAAGAAAAAGAAGACTTTGAGAAGGTATAGTAAGTGAATAGTGGAATCCATTCATTGGAGAGATCAATTCAAAATTAGAACAGTAGGCAGGCTTACAACTTCAGGGATGTCTCTCTAGAACAGTAGTGTTTAAAGTAGCATGAAAACTCTTCTGAGCCATTCCCTGTTTGCTTTAAAAAAACCAAAGTGTTTTTGGTTGTGTAGGCTATTTAGTCTATGACTTCCCCATTCTTTCTTGTGCCTCCCCTAGTATTTGTAATCTGCCGTAAATAGAAAAGTCTCCATAAATCTGTTTGGTATTTACTTTATAGACTCTGTTACGTTACTTGACCTAATTGCAAATTGCAACCATGCTACTACTTTAAAAACTTACATACAGCTGGCTTCAGTGGCCATAATTTTTAGGTTTAAAAAAAAAAAAGACAAATCCACACTAGGAAACTTAGAAGGTGTCCAATACAGGTGAAGTGCAGTTATAAACCTTTTTAATAATTTTATTCTTGCTGCCATCTTTTCACTATTTGTGGCATCCATGAGGTATAAGAAAGGGAGGCAGCTGTGTGATTTCTTGCCACTTTCAGAGTCAGAATTCATCACCCTCCAGGAGGGTTTTGAGGCTCTCACTATTCTCATTCTATTAGATGTGCAACAAGAAGAACTTATTGCCAGTTTTTGCCTCACTTTCTTGTCTGGGCCTCTCTTGGAGCTGATTTCATTCTCCTGCCCTATAGCAATCACTGCCTATGTCTCCCTTTGGTAACATTAGTACTGTAAATTAATGCTGAATGGATCTAGTTGATTTTTCTTGTATCTTTATGGGTTCTTACTGCTGCTTTTTGCAAGTGGAGACTTCTAAAATTCAGAAGAAGGTTGGCATAAGGTTAGAAAGCTTCTCCGTGTATGAATATTACAGTTTAGCTCTTTGCAGGTAATTCTGGAAGACGTTGCGATGCTGCACATCAAGCCAGATCAATTTACATATACGTCAGATCACTTTGAAACTATAATGAAATATGCTGAGAAGCTTATTCAAGAAGGGAAAGCATATGTAGACAATACTCCTGCAGAACAAATGAAAATGGAGCGTGAACAAAGAATAGAATCCAAACACAGAAGTAACTGTAAGATGCTCTATGCCTCTTCTCCTGGCCCTGTTATCTTTTTCATTGAACTGTAATCTTATTTCATCCTGTTGTTAATCATCTTGCCTATGTTTAGTTTTAGTTGTGTACTGTGAATGAGCAAACCAATAGGGACACTGAGGTCCTCAGTGCCCTGCCATACAAGACCAGAAGACTCAATAAGCTTATTTTTACACAGATGTAATAATGAAGTATGTATGTTCACACTTCCTAGATACTGTATAATTTTATTCTCACCTTTCAAGTGTGAGAGGGAATGCTGGATTGCTTGATCTAAACAGATCTGGCAATAACTTTGAATGTTTAATTAGTCCTGTAATAAAATATTATAATGGAGCCTGGTTAGAAATATTTTAGGTCAGCTAAAGGTGGTGGTATTATTATTTATTATTATTTATTTTTGGTAGCTGTTGAGAAGAATCTACAGATGTGGGAAGAAATGAAAAAGGGAACAGAATGTGGACAAACATATTGTCTACGAGCAAAAATAGACATGAATAGTAACAATGGGTGTATGAGGGATCCAACCATTTATCGTTGCAAAAAACAGCCACACCCACGTACTGGAAGTAAATACAAGTATGTGCTTTTTGTAATATTGATCTTTGTATACTTGTCTGTTCTTTACCCTGTCTCTTTAATTACCTGGGACTTGCTTGCATCTTTTCAGCCAGTGTGTGTAGCTGATCTCCTTGTAGAAACTAACACTTCTTCAGGTTTTTACAACTTGAGCTCTGGCCAGTATTTTATAACAGTACCCAATGATGGCAAAACATGACATGTCGTCGCTATTCTCATCATCTCTGTAAACAGGGCTATTTTAAAAAAAAAATTCTTTCCACATGTGATGAGCACCATATTCCTTAAGAAATCTCGACAAACCATTTTGACTGCCTGCACTACAGGCATCCAAATAATTGGAGTTTGTTTATACATCATCTCTCAACATAAATTACTTTTTAAGGTAAAACTAGTGTGAAGTGGTGTCCTTGACCTGATTATATGAGTAACAACTGTGTAGTCACAATTGTTTTCATGCACTGTGAAGAGTTACTGCATGTGCATTGAACTAAGGCTATTAGCAGAACACTATAGTTTATCCTTTGTGTGAAATACCTCTTTTCACCCACTCTTCCCATTGTTACAGATTCAACAGTTGGGAAATGGTGACTTTAATTTGGATGTTGACCTAAAATTGCAGCTTTGGCTCTTGTTAGAAATTCACTTTAAAAAGGCATGATGTGTACACTTGCAGTTCACTGCCTCTCTTGTAATTTCTGGCTGCTGAATCTTAAACTAAGGTCTGAAAATGAATTTTTATGATACATATTGCTACAAGATGTGGGGAAAAGTGTAGGTGTGTTTAAAATTTTTTTCTTTATTTTTGAAATACTGAGGGGGTTGAACTATTTTATAGTTTTGTGTTTGTTTTTAAAATGTCATTCATATGGTTTTTAATTTGGGTCTTTTAAAAAGAAATGCTGAATAACAGGTGTGATGATTTATTTCATTCTTGGTGGAGGTCTGGTGACCATATTTACAGATTTTTTGAGTGATTATAACATATGGGCTGCAGCCACACTAGCCCCCTCCTTTCAGAAGGGGCATGTTAATGAGGGATTTCAGAAGATGCTAATTAGTTGCTGACATAAATATGCAGTGCCTCATTAGCATAATAGCTGCCACGCATGATTCAAAAGTGTCAGTTTTGGAATGCCACCACCCTTGTAGATGGGTGCCTTTCGAAAGGATCCCCCTGACTTTAAAAGATTCTTCTTCCAAAAACAAAATAGGAAGAAGGGGCTTTCAAATCACTTTCAAATCACATGTGGCCATCATTATGCTATTGAGGCACTGCATATTCATGCCACCGCCTCACTAACATCTTCCAAAATCCATCATTACCATGCCCCTTCTGAAAAGAGGGGGCTAGTGTGGCCACAGCCATGGAGAAGTATTTAGTGTTATAAATATTTGTTTCCAAAGGTAGGCAAACTATGTATATTCCCCTGATTTACTAATTTAAGATCTTCTTTCATTTTAGTGTTTATCCTACATATGATTTTGCCTGCCCCATTGTTGACAGTATTGAAGGTGTCACACATGCATTAAGAACAACAGAATATCATGACAGAGACGAACAGTTCTACTGGATCATTGAAGCCTTGGGCATAAGGAAGCCATACGTCTGGGAGTACAGCCGGCTAAACCTCAACAACACTGTGCTATCTAAAAGAAAGCTCACCTGGTTCGTCAATGAAGGGCTGGTAGATGGATGGTATGTTTGTGGATTTCTGCTGTTGGCAGCTATTTTATGTAATCACACCTGTATTCTGCTCATAAGAGAAATCATAGAATGCGTACATCCATTTTTCTTTGGTTAAAGAATTACTTTTTTTCACCAGTGGCCTGAAAGTTCTCCTCATGGTTTTCTTACACACTTGGCATTTTGTGTGCCAAATGTCTTATAAATGTCTATAGCATATTCCCCCTCCGCCCCCCCCCTTTTTTTTTCCCCCCTAGTCTTCTATGAAGCAAGCCAAGTGGTGGGAGGAGGGGAATTAGGATTTACAAATTATCCATCATGTTTGTGTTTCCAGGACAAGACAAAATGTTTTCTTCCTATTTCTCCAAAAACACTGGGGCTTGCATTACTCTGTTTCATTTTATTCTGCTATAAAATGGGAACACTTTTTTTCTTTCTACCCCGTAAAGTCATTCAGGTGAAAATTTTCAAAAATAAATACGTGAAGTTAGACTTCTCAGTCAGCTGAGCCAACAGCCACTGCATGCAAGTTCTGAATGGCCCTGGCTTAAAGTCAGGTCGAAGGGGTGATGCCAATGGCAGTTAGCCCATAGTGCTGTGCAGAGCATGGTGACCTTCCCACCCCTTACTCCCTCCCAGCCCTCAGAGGACACCAATTTACACTACAATCTCATTTCAAAGGGGCCCAGAGCTCCCAATCGCCACCACTGCTACTGTGGTAGCTGGGAGCACCAGGCCCCTATACAGTTGCCCTGTCTCTTCACCCCCATCAGCAGGCCTGCTTTCAGTAGAGGCATGGGATAAAAGGGAAGGTCCTCTCTTGGATTGGTAACTGGTTAAAAGATCAGAAACAAAGGGTAGGAATACATGGTCAGCTCTCAGAACAGAGAGAGGTAAATAGTGGTGTTCCTCAGGGGTCTGTACTGGGCCTAGTCCTGCTCGACTATTTATAAATGATCTAGAAAAAAAGATAAATAGTGAGGTGGCAACATTTGCAGATGACACAGAAGTACTCCACATAGTTAAGTGCCAAGCAGACTGTGAACAGCTACAAAAAGATCATAATAAATTGAGTGATTGGACAGCAAAATGACAGATAAAATTCAATGTTGATAAATGCAAAGTAATGCACTGGGGAAATATAATCCCAACTATACGTACAAAATGATGAGGTCTGATTTAGCTGTTACCACTCAAGAAAGAGATCTTGGAGTCATTGTGGATAGTTCTCTGAAAACATCCACTCATTGTGCAGTGGCAGTGAAAAAAGCAAACAAAATGATGGGAGTAATTTAGAAAGGAATAGATAATAAGACAGAAAATGTCATAGTACCTTTATATAAATTCATGGTACGTCCACATCTGGAATACTGTGTACAGATGTGATCGCCCCATCTCAAAAAAGATATATTGGAATTGGAAAAGGTTCAGAAAAGGGCAACAAAAATGATAAAGGGTATGGAATGTCTTCCATGTGAGGAGAGATTAATAAGACTGGGACTTTTTAGCTTGGGGGGGAAAAAAAGACGAGTAAGTGGGGGATATGGTAGAGGTATATAAAATCATGACTGGCATGGAGAAAATAAATAAGGAACTGTTATTTACTCCTCCTCACAACACAAGAAATAGGGAGTTACCAAATGAAATTAATAGGCGGCAGGTTTAAAACAATAATAGGAAATGTTTTATAACACAATGCACGGTTAACCTGTGGAACTCCTTGCCGAAGAATGTAACTATAATCGAGTTTAAAAATGAACTAGATAAATTCATGGGGGGATAGGTCCATCACTGGCTGTTAGCCAGGATGGGCACGGACAGCGTCCCTAGCCTCTGTTCGCAAAAGGCTGGAAATGGGCAACAGGGAATTGATCACTTCATGATTACCTGTTTGGTTCGTTCCCTCTGGGGTACCTGGAATTGGCCACTATTGGAAGGCAGGATACTGGGCTTGATGGACCTATGGTCTGACCCAGTATGGCTGTCCTTATGAAACTCTGATATTAAAATTCTTTCACTCAGAGAATGTTCAGCACCTTTGACTTCAGTGGGAGCTGCTGAATTTTTCAAACATGTTTATTTTAGAGAAGAAACTAATAAGAGTGGGATATAATAAATCCATAATGAATAGCTCAATAAAAGTAGAATGGGAGCTTTTATTCCCCTTCTTCCATAGAAGTACAGGTGAGCATTCAGTGGTCTGGAAAAATAGCAAAATTCAAAACTTCAAAGCAAGTATTTTCAGACAGCATGCGATTAGACTGCATCTTGTTGCTAGAAGGCATCTTTGAGCCTCAGAGGATAGCATGGTTGAAAATGGGAGTAAGTATTTAAATGGATAATAAGTATATTTCATCATAAATATTTAAAAAAACAAAACAAAACAAAAAACACAAATCCTAGATTTAGAAGGAATACACCCTGTGCTTTAGTGCATAAACTGTTAGGATTTAACTTACCTCCTAATGATTGAAGGAGGATTTTTTTTCCTGGGGTGTGAGTGAAGGGAGGTCAGGTTATCCCATAAATGCCTGCTGGAGGGTTTTGTCCTCTGAAGCATATGTTGCTAGCCACTACCGAAAACCATAGAGTGGACTTGAGTGCTCAAGCTTGATAATTTTTGGGTTTGTATTAACTTACATTTGCAAAGTGACATAGGAATGTAAATTAGTAATGTACTACAGTGTTAATAGTTATTTAATATCAGTAGGGTTGGTTCCATTGTTTCTCATGCCCTTCCATGCCTAGTTCTCTTCAGACCTACATGTTTCCACTTAGAAAAGTGGGTGATAACAAGAAAAGTATGTTAAATAAATCAGGGCTCAGACTGAGCTAGTGCATTCTGATATATTAGCACCTCTCTGAAGCTGGTATCTTGTACCCCAAAATCTGTGAAGAAACAGCTAATGTTTTTGGTGTTAACCTGGTGCAGATATGTTTGAGTCTGCAGAGAGCCTGAGCAGTATCTGAGATTGGAACTGCCCTGTTCATCTTGATGAGGTGTTCACTTAGCTACCTCGGACGCATGTACACTAGCAAGTTCTTTCCAAATATTTTTCACCAGAAGGGGCTCTTCTGAAACATCCAGTGGAGCGTCTACACACACAAAACATACTTTTGAAAGTACTCTTCCACTCCTGTTTCAGGAAGAGTGCCTTCTTTTGAAAGCTTCTTTCACAAGAAAACATGCAGACCGCACACCCTTTTTTTGAAAGCAGTCCTTGTGGTGCCTGACTTTTTTCGATTCCTGGCCTGTTCTTTTGTAAGAGCGGGGGCTGTGTGGATGGTCTCTTTCAAAAGTGCAGATCACTCTTCTGATCCACTTTTTTGTGCATGGATGCACTCTTTTGAAAGCTCTTTCAGAAGAGATCTTATGGAAGGACTTCTTTAGAAAGATCGCTGTAATGTAGACATAGCCCTTGTGAGGCGGATTTTAAAACTTATTTCATTCCTCATGTAACAGTGGAGTTGTGGGGGAGGGAGAGAGAATCACAGATCTGCACAACTTAACACAAGTTAAGCTTACTTTTGATGCCACAAGTGGGTAACATTTAGGAGAGACTTTTTTTCCTCCCTCTCTCATCAAAGGAAGAGCCAAGTTCAAAAAATTTAATAGAGGCCATGTACATATTTAAGTCACATTGAGAGGGAGACACTCAAGGAAGCCAAGTGGAGCCTAAAGGGAGCTCAGAGTATTTTGAACATCTGCACAATATAGTGTGAGCAGCGTCTTATTTCAGCAACTCATATTGGCAGAACATACTTTATGGGTGGAGCTTAGAGTACATCCACCTGTTTTCCTGGTCTGAAACTTGAGAAAATATAGGAAGAAAGCTGGAAGTTCCAATCTTTGTCATAAGAGGGACTAAAGAATGGTTTTAGAGCAAAAGGGAAGAAGGCAGTATAGAACATCCTACTCCCCAATACAGAGTGCTGACTTGTGACGGGGGCGTGACACATTTTCAATTCTGGACAGATGCACCAAGAATTCAATAGATGTGGAAAATAGGTACTATCAGTAAGTTGTGGTTTCCCATCCCAAGTTAATGTTCAGGAATGCTGGTATGCAGTAAGGGAAAATCAGTATTACAGCTGTCCATAGTCTGAGAAGTTTAGTCTTGCGGGCTGTCAGGCTAGCCTCTTTGACCAAATGCTAAATCCACATAATTGAAATAATACAGAAGTTTATCTTCTTTAAACAGTGTTTTACCCAGATATTAAAAATTAGTGTGTTATCACCTCAAAACTATTTGATGTATGATAGTAGATATTGAACAAACCTCAACCTTTTTCCTCTTTCTGCCAGGGATGACCCAAGATTTCCCACTGTACGTGGTGTGCTGAGAAGAGGCATGACTGTTGAAGGACTAAAACAGTTTATTGCTGCACAGGTGAGTGCTGGCTTATTCTTTGAGTCTGACCGTAAACCTGAAATCTAAATATGGTGAGCTTTCAGTGGAAGCATTTATGCAACTCTGCAAAGGTTTTCTCCTTTGAAGACCCATTCCTGTCATGGTTTGGGTACCAGTCGTATTTACATTTACACTGGTATAAAATTGTATGGGTGTGCAAGATTTTGAAGATTTTTGCTGGGATGACTTAAATTAGGTTTGGCCCTGCTTTGGGCAGGGGGCTGAACTCAACCCCCTGAGGTCTCCTCTAGCCCTAGGATTCTATGACCCTGTAGTTTGTTTGAACTGCCGTTGATATCAATGGAGGTTTGCATTGAGATTGCGTCAACAGTAGGCCTTAAATGTTTGTTTTGATAGACATACTTAGCATTTATATTGTGGAGACTACAGAAGTATTCAGAATCATTTATTTCTTAATTTTGCCTTCCAGGGCTCCTCTCGATCAGTTGTGAACATGGAATGGGATAAAATTTGGTCATTTAACAAAAAGGTACATGGTAGTATTAGTTTGATGCCATTTCTTCTTGATATCTGCTACCCCAGATTATGTAGTGAATCCACTGTTCACTGGTGTGGTTATAGAGAGTAGCAGTTTTTTAAACGTATTGCATCATCTGGCACGTTTTCAGGAAAATGGAATGTCTCCTCTTTCTAACATGGGCTAGCACTAATCATATTGACTTGCCAAATCAATATTGAATTGTTTTATTTAGAGCTATGCAGAAAGGTAATGATACTTTTTGTGAATCTGATATGAAAACTCTGCATTTCATTTTTCTGCTTTCAAGCTGCGAGCTATCAAGAAGGTATTACTTAATGCTTCTTTTGCCTTAGCACATGGCTTGCAGTACTCTAAGCATACATAACATAAGGCAGTGTTATGTAGCTTCGCAGCACAGTCACATTTGCTTACATAATAAGAGCTGCACAAATCCATTTAAAATGCATTATTCCTTTTTAAAAAAAAATGCTGCCCAGTTCTGTTTTGAATGACTTGTCAAAGTAGTTGGAAACGCTATTCTAATGAATTCTTATGGTTCAGTTTTCCTTTCTGGTGCGAAGGTACTGTGGGCTTTTGTGCATTTCCCACATGTATGTGTGTATCTATATATTATAAATATAGCCCTTTTTGACGTTTCTTAACTGAGTACCAAATAAGGAATACTGCATCTTAGTATGGTTATTTGCTTCTTGGCAGTAAATGCTTGGACACTATAATAAGGCGAATCATTTGAACGCTAACCATATAACGTGTGTGAATGCCTGTAACTCTTGCACTGGGATTCCTGCTTGTTTTTGTTGAGCCTTTACTGCAGATGTGTTCATTTTAAGTAGCACTTGTTTATGTGGCATGTGTGTTGTATCCCTTCCTCCCTTTTGTATTTGGTTTATTTAGTATATAAAGGATTATCAATTGGCTCTTTCTGTTGCTGCATAAATACTGATTGCTTTTTTGGGGAGCAGATTTGAAAAAAATGGGGGAGTTCACACTTAATTTTAAAACAGTATTTCAAATCTGTTATCTGGAAGTTCCTTTTCCTAGGGTTTATTGGCCAAATGCTGTTGTCCTCTACCTGTAAAACTGTATTGGAGTTATGAGCAGAAATTATTGCTATACATTTTCCACTCTTACATAAAATCTCTCTGCAGGCTAAGAGCTCTTGTTATGATGTTACACTGTAGAGACTGTCACTTAGGGAAGTATTGTAAGGAATTATTAAAACAAAAGGCACAATAATTACGAAAACAAATCATAACCTTATTTGAAAAATTACATAGTTTAGTTATTAAATCGTAACAGTGTATAAGGTATCTAGATTTCAAGGTACCTCAAGTCATTTCCTGTTAGATCTGTCTGAAACACGCAAAGGTTTTGGTTTCCACTCACTGATATAAGTGTGTGGCTTCTGAATCCAACATACATTCATACTTATGTGTGCTGAGAAATTGGGGTATAAAATAGATTGACAAATTGCTTACTTGTCAAATTGCTATTTAATTATGCATTCCTCTTGCAATGAAAGAAATAATCAAAAGTATTTACTTGCACTCATTCAGATCAGCACCAAACTCACCTGACAGCTAATCTTCCACTTTCCTTTGCTAGCCCCCCACAGACCCTTGTGTGTACCATACTGTACCAAGTGTTTTACGAAAGTAAGTTGTAAGAGAATCAAGAGGCTCTGTGACAGGTGGTGCTGGGGCAGGGAGTGGGGTTTGAAAACAGACTTTATTTTGAAAAAAAAAAAAAAACAGGGAGAAGCTGTGGTGGTAACTAGTATGGCATGAAGACACTAAGGTGGAGAACTCATGAGTTCAATAATATGGTATTGCCTTATTATAGTGGTCTAATGCTGTTGTATTAAAATGGTGTATCTTAATATTACAGACCCAGCTGGTGCTCCTTATACAGGCAAAGCTATCTCTGAGCTCCTTAGAATTTTGCCAGTGAGAACTGAGCATAAGATCAGGGTCTGTGCTAACCAAAATATGGCATCCAATATGTTATTTTTCCAATGGATTTATTTAGAAAGGAAAATAGTTGAGGAGGCAGGTTTGGTACGTTCGCATACGAAGTATAACTGCACCAAAATAGCTTCGCTTTTCTTCCCAATGAAGCATTGATTTGAGATCTGGTTTATTTCTAGTATGATAGTATCAGACTTGCAGCTTCTGTTTGCTGTCAACAGCTTTGCCTGTTTAAATATAGACTTTTTGGTGGAAGGCCTGAAAAATTGCTTCACGATTGCTCACTTTTGACCATATGTTATCTTTTTTTGTCTTGCTTTTATAACTTTCAATGAAGTGCAGTAACATAAAGAATACCACTTAATAGTCCTATTTTTCACTTTACTTTGTTTCATGTAATCTTTTTTGCTCTCATACTGTTGAATAGTCACAATTATCTTGTTTTTATTTCCTGTAGGTCATAGACCCAGTGGCACCTCGGTATACTGCTTTGCTGAAGGATGAGGTGGTCACTGTGAATATTCCTGAGGCTGTAGAGGAGATGAAGGAAGTGGCCAAACATCCTAAGGTTGTAGATGTAGTTGTTGTCTTTTAATAACCACTGTATGGTACTGAGCATTAAGACTGGTGTTAGCTGTAGGTGAGAGCAACTGGGACCCTGAGGGAAATGTCTAGCGTTAATGTCTAGAGTTTTTCTGCTCTCCTGTATAAGTCTCTGAATTAACTTTTGTTTGAATTAGGTCATATTTTTAGGGAAAAATGTATCTTAATTTAAAAATTGCTAATTGTATGATCTAGTATCCACCAGAAGGTTGTCTAGACTCCTAAACCCATTTTGCTTGTGACTAGAGACAGAGCTGGGTCTCAGGAGGAGAGAAATAGTGCCTCACCACATTTTACCACCGCCTTCTCTCTTTCCTGCAGACTGCATGCCTTGGGAAAGGAATGAAGAAAAGGTCTTTTTGACAATAATGCAAAACCCAATCTCAGTGTGTGGCTTAAAAATCAAGTGTGGTTTTGTCTTTTTTTCCCCTCCTCTCTGTAGGACTATATTGCATTTGAGTTATGTTTGACTTCTGAGGTTTCAGCATTTGGGAGCAGGGGATAGGGTGGTCACGTTTTTTCAAGTTTTTTCTCTGCAACCCCAAAGGTTAGCAGCTCATCTTATTAATAAAAGCCAAGGGTCTCTTGCAGACATGTGATTTGGGAGCTGGAGATTTAAGAAAAATTTAAATATCATGATGTATAAAAATGGCAACACAGCCTCACTCAGCGTTATCCCACTTTCATGTTATGGAGAGAACTTTCCCTTTTCTAGTTATGATGATCCTCTAAGTAAACAATATGCATTATTCTTCTTGTTCTGTGAGCATTCATGTCGAATAATGTGTCAGGACTTAGCTCTGTTTAAGTAAGCCATTCAATATGTATGATAACCAACTTTTAATTTTTCTTAATACACAGAATGCTGATGTTGGCTTGAAGCCTGTGTGGTACAGCTCCAAAGTGCTTATTGAGGGTGCAGATGCAGAGACTCTGGCTGAGGGAGAGATGGTTACATTCATAAATTGGGGGAACATTATCATCACTAAAATACACAGGTAACCACAAGTGTAAAGTAATTCCAAGTTCGAGGTTTTTGCACCTCAGTTTCATTGACAAGAATAGGCTTCTTGCATCTTGAAATACTGAGATAGCAGGGATAATCATTTTAAATGGATCACAAAGCTGCCTGTTTAACATAGCACAGGGTCTGAAATCAGCTGTGGGTCCGGATATGGCATAAAAATTCTTCAGTGTACTGAAGCACTTCCATTAAACTTACTCTCTGTTTTTCCTAGTATGAATTTTTTAAAGAAAAACCTCATGCCATCTTTTAACAACCCGCAAATCTGCTCTGGGATTGATACTTGGTATAAGAGCTGTTATTCTAAAAGTGAACATATGCTCTTTCAGATTGAAAAACAAAATCTGTATTGCTATTTAAATTAGAATTGCCAAAAAAAAAAAAGTCTGAAGTGAGTGTGATGTAACTAAATTAAAAATCTTTGTGCTGAAAGCTTAGAACAAGGGGAAGTTTTTGGAAATGCGTACAACCTTTCTCTATTCCTTGTACAACATTTTGTTTTAGTGTTTTCATTGTTTCCTTATTAAAAATAATGAGGTGTCATTAGAGGTGATTGAAGTGTCCATAGAGAAGGTTTTGGAACTAGTTAACCAATTAAACAGTAATAAGTCACCTGGACCAGAGTATTCTGAAGTAACTCAAATATGAAATTGCAGAACTATGAAAAGTGGTCTGTAGTCTACCATTTTAATGAACTTCTGTACCAGATGACTGGAAGATAGCTAATGATGTGCCTGTTTTCAAAAAGGGTTTTGGAAGTAATCGTGGCAGTTACAGGCAAGCCTGTCTTCAATACTGGGCAAACTAGTCGGAAATGGTAGTAAAGAACAATATTGCTAGACACAGAGAAGAGCATAATTTGTTGGGGAAGTGTAGTCATGGATTTTTTTAAAGGGAATTCGTGACTCACCAATCAACCAGAGTTCTCTGAGAGGGGTCAACAAGCATGTGGACATGGGGGGAACCAGTGGATAATAGTGTACTCAGATTTTCAGAAGGCCTTTGACAAGGTCCCTCACCAGAGGTTCTAACGCAAAGTAAGCTGCCATGCAATCAGAGGAGAGGTCCTCTTGTAGATTGAGAGCTAAAAGATAGAAAGCAAAGGGTAGGTATAAATGTCAGTTTTCATTAATAGAGAAGTCAATGTGGGGGTGGTCCCTTGCGGGCCTGTTCTCTGAATAGCTGTAAAAGGATCTCAAACTGGGTGACTGGACAATAAAATGGCAAATGAAATTTAATTTTGATAAATGTAAGTAATGCACTTTGGAAAACCTAACCAAAACTATGCATAATAAATTAGTTGGGTCTAAATTAGCTGCTACCCCTCAAGAAAGATCTTTGAGGCATTGTGGGTAGTTCTCTGAAAACATCCATTCAGTGTATAGCAAGAGTCATAAAAGCTAACTGTGTTGGCAATCATTAAGAAAAAGATAGGTAAGACAGACAATATATTGCCTCTATATAAATTCATGGTACATCCACAGACCAGGCTTATGTGGCCCCAAAAGATATGCTGGAATTGGGAAAGATTCAGAAAAGAACAATAAAAATTAATTGGAATATAAAACTGATGCTGTATGAAGAGTGAGTGTTCACATTTTATATACACTTTTCAGCTTGAAAATGAGGTGGCTAAGGGGGATGTGATTGAGGTCTACAAAATCATGACAGTTGTGGAGAAAATATATAAGGAAGTGCTATTTCCTTCTCATAACTCAAGAGCAAGAGATCATCAAATGAAATTAATAGGCAGCAGGTTTAAAACCAACAAAAGGAAATATACCATAATTGCAGCGTAAAAGTATTTTTTCATCAAAAATTTTCTGTTTCCTCTGTAGAAATGCAAGCAAAAAAATTGTATCTATTGATGCCAAATTGAACATGGAAAACAAGGACTACAAAAAAACGACTAAGATCACTTGGCTTGCAGAGACTGTACATGCACCTCTCACTCCAGCTGTCTGTGTTAACTATGACCATCTGATCACCAAACCTGTTCTAGGTAAAGATGAAGATTTCAAGCAATATGTCAACCGAAGTAGTAAGGTAACTCATTTATTCCCCTTCTTCATTACAAAGCTTTTGCCAGGTTTTTTTCTTGCTATCAGCACTAGTTACCTTTTTTAAGGTGTTAGGTTCTGTTTTTCCAAATGGGCAGGTTGCATTTCAAAGCAGTTTGAGTAGTTCAAATGTAAGCTAAACTCCCTGAGGAGTTAAATATGCAGGTATACTGTTGTGGGCCATCAGTATGTCTGTAGAGTTAGATGTTCAATGAAGGTACATCCCTTTGTTTTCTGAGGGTCTGGGTTGGCATTTTCATACTGAAGAGCAGTCTTTACACAAAGTAGTGTTTTGAAATAGATAAGCTTTTTATAAAAACAACAAGTCCTGTGGCACCTTATAGACTAAAATAAATTTTGGAGCATAAGCCTTTGTGGGCAAAGACCCACATTGTCAGATACATGTGATGAAGCAGGTCTTTGCCCACAAAAGCTTATGCTCCAAAATATCTGTTAGTCTATAAGGTGCCACTGGACTTCTTGTGTGTGCAGGCACATACTAACACAGCTACCCCTCCTGATAATTGTCACTAAGCTTTTTATGTTGCACAGCAAATTGGAAGTTAATGAAAGCTGCAACTTGGTAGGAGAGCTGTGTGTTCTGCAGAGTCTCATTCTCTAATATAGGGGATTTCAACCTCTTTTTGTTTGCAGACCTCTAAAAATTTTTGAACAGACCCTTTAGAAATCTTAAACATAGTCTGCAGACCGCAGGTTGAAAAGCAGTGCTCTAGTAAATAGAATAAAACACTATACTTGAAGTTGTACAGTTTTTGGGAAGACTTTACTTCATTGGCTCTTTTGATAAAGCTCATTCTTTGATTTTTGCCGCAGAAAATCTTTATAGTTGTCACATTCACTGGATTTTGTGTCTTATTATCTCTGTACGGGACACTTAACCAGTGGTGGGCCAACCTGCAGTCTGAGGGCCTCATGCAGCCATCAAGAATGTGTGCGTCCCTGCGAGACGTTTTGTTTATCAAAGTGCATGCACAGGGTTGCCAGATTCTGCTGGCTTCCACCCATGTAGTGTTTTTCCTACTGATGCTATTAAAGTGACAGGCATGTAAAACAAGGGCAGGTGAAATGAGGTGTTTATTGATTGTACGCAACATTGTCTGTGAGAGCTGTGTGCTCCCTCTTCATTCAACCAAAGCACTGCTGTGGTTTAGATCAGCGCACACTGCCAATTCTAGGTGTGCAACTTGAGTTAGCAAAATAACCCTGTCCTGGGAGATAGTCTTGGTTGTGACAATATTGTGGCCCACTCACTAGGTAGGTTGCCTATCACTGCTTTACAGTATGAGGCACTGTTCTTTGGCATTTCTTCCAGTCATCTCGCTTTTTCTTCCAACCCTGTGCCCCCAAGTGATACTATGGGCTCTAAATTGAGTTTTTTCAGAAGAGTGAATGCATGGACAGTCTGAGCTGCATCTGTTGATGACAGTAGCAGAACAGTAATGTGAAAATGTTTTGGGACAGTATATATCTCATGTATTAGTAACAGAGAGTAAGCTGTGCTAGTCTATACACTATCAAAACAAAAAGCAGTCAAGTAGCACTTTAAAGACTAGCAAAATAGTTTATTAGGTGAGCTTTCGTGGGACAGACCCACTTCTTCAGACCATATCTGAAGAGAGAGAGAGAGTGCGCTTGTGTGTGTGTGTAATATATATACATATAGTGTATGTGCGTTACTGAAAAGAAATTATCACTCTTTTGTAGAAAGAGAAGCGGATGAATTGACATTTATATTCAAATTCAGAACATTAACACATGGTTTAAATCGGGATGTGAACTTTGAGTCACTATAGGGGCTCGTCTGCATACTTAACTCAATCTAATTCTTGATCTCCTTCCCCACCCCTCCACTCTCTCTGATTTGCTCACCTTGATTATCTTTTTCTGATTTGTCCTCCTTGCTTACTGTGTTTGGTTCTCTGTGTCTTAAATATTGAGTCTGTTCTGGTCTGGATATTATCTCATGTATTAGTTTGAGTTGCACATTCTTTATTGTTTTGAACTTTTCTGGAGTTCTCATGCTTCAGAGGTAAGAAAAATATTTAAGTATATTTCAGTAATTGTTCCTATTAGTTTTGCTACCTGAAGACTAGTTCTTGTGATTTTTTTAAAAAACAAAACAAAAAAACCTACAAGCTACAAAGCTCATAAGTATTAACTTTTCTCTGTATAACTTACACGGATTTCCCACCATGTATGTGACACTCTAGCCCTCTGCCACTGATAGTTTGGGAGCTTTCTTTCTCTCTTTCCATTCTACCATATTTTCATGCTAGCAAATAGCCTTGAGAGCATCGTATCCACTGGAGTTGGGATGAATTGACATTTCATCAGTTGCGAATTTGGAACATCTCTGCAATCCTTCAATACAGCTACAATAATTCATAACAGTATTTTAAGGACTACTCATAAGAAGTGGTCTTTAATTGGCTTTTTAACTCTTATAGCATGAAGAGCTGATGTTAGGTGATCCTTGCCTTAAGGAGTTGAAAAAAGGAGACATTATACAACTTCAGAGAAGAGGATTCTTTATATGTGATCAGCCCTATGAACCGTTTAGGTAAGCAGCACTTGCAATGGAGTATGTAATGAAGTGGGGAGGGAAAAGGGAAGAATATGTTATATATAGCTTTAGAATGGTAATCCTAAATCTGTAACATCTGTTTCAATGCATTTCTGTTATTAGTATATTGACACACACATACGGAAGTTTCACAGGAAGAAAAGTGGTGGTTTGTTTTTATTTTTTGTCCAACAAAAATAAAAACCATTGTACTAAATACATAAATATTGATGTCTTGCATTATGCTAGGTGTAATGATTGCAGTTAAACCATTTGCACACCTGTGGCTTCATAGGCAAATGTTAAATGCAGTTAAAAATCTTAATTTTATTTTATGCCTGTATTTTGTCTTCAGTAAAAATTCCCTCCTTTTTGTGATCTTTCTTTCCTTTTTTACACATAAGGCAGGTGATGGGCAGCCTTAGAGTAGTGAGTGGGCCACAAGTAGCCTTCATTCATCGTAACCAAGACAGTCTCTCAGGATAGGATAGATTTGCTAACCCCTGGCGTAGCTAGAATTTGTGGGGTGTGTCAGTTGAAGTGTAGTGGTACTTTGGTTGGATGTGGAGGAGGTGCATGGCGCTCACAGTCAGTGTTGTGTGAAGTCAGCATGTGTCTCGCTTTGTGCCCGATAAAGATATAAGCCAAGGGAATCTGGTAATCCTGCCCAGTAAACAAAATGTCTAATGAACCATTCATAAAAATCCAAGTGTGCTGCATGAGACCTGCAGGCAACAGATTGTCCACAGCTGATGTTTGTGGATTGTTTGTTAGCCTTCGTGTAGCTGTCCATCGTTTATCCAGGTAACATTTTCTATCCAGAAGGAATTTACTCTGTGCGTGCGTGCATGCACATGCAAGTTTTTTCCTATCTATAGAATAAGTAGGATGCAAAGCATAAAAGTCTTTAGCATGCACTGTAAAAAACCAGATGGTGAAGTCATCTGCATTTTTATCAGAAGAGATGGGAAAGCTGCATTTGGCTGCAGTTTCAACTAAATGAGATGAGATTAGATCACAGGAAGAAGAGAGGGGAACTGAGATGGAGAAGCTGTGTGACATAAACATTCACTACATTATAACAAACAATGCAGAATGCTTTTGCAATAGATTATGTAATGAAGGGGAAGAAGAAGTTTTGAATATGTATTTTTTTTCCTATTCAAGCAGGTGTTGCTGTTATTCTTTCCTATTGGTGCAATAGCCTGACAGTGATTGTGTATAAAACATTATTTTTTAATCTTTCTGTAGTCCATATAGCTGTAAAGAAGCCCCATGCATTTTGATTTATATCCCTGATGGACATACAAAGGAAATGCCAACATCTGGTTCAAAAGAGAAGACAAAGGCAGAAACTGCAAAGAAAGAGGTAACTAAAGCTTTTCAGAAAGTCTTTCATAAATAACATTACTGTTAAAAGTTAAAAAAATAAAAACTGAGAATCTTCTTTTTGTTTCCAAAGGTCGGCTCTGCTTCGAAAGGAACATCTGCTCCGCTTGTTGCCAATACTAGCAGTCCAGCCTCTGTTACATCTGAGGACCCCTTGGTCATTTACAACAGAGTGTCAGCTCAGGGTGATCTGGTTCGTGACTTGAAAGCTAAAAAGGCTGCAAAGGAAGATATTGATGCAGCTGTGAAACAGCTATTGGCTTTGAAGGTGGAATACAAGGAGAAGACAGGCCAGGAGTATAAACCTGGAAATCCTCCAGCAGCAGCTGTAGCAGTATCAAGTGTTTGTTCCATTCCTGAGACCTCCAGCATTCTGGAGAACAAAGCTCTTTATGATAAAGTAGCTGAGCAAGGGGAGGTGGTCAGAAAACTGAAAGCTGAGAAAGCAGCTAAAGTAAGTATTTTCAGAAACCAGTTAAGTGAACAGTAATTCACAAATACTTGGACGGTTTACTGTGCTCTCCCCCGACGTAAGGGAACTTGTGTCTTCCTCCCTTGCCTTTCATTAAGTTCTAACTGGTTCATTTTTATTGTGCGAGATAAATGAACTACAAAACATTGACATAAACCATGAAAAGCAAGCTGCTGCTTTAAAGCTAAAATAGAGAGGAGTGAGTCACAGAAATTTGTTAACTTTTGTTTACAGTTCCCATTTTAATATTTTACCTACTTGGGCCCCCAGGCTGGCAATATACTGAACTTGACTGGACTGCTGTGCCCCCCTGGGGCCAAGCTGAATTCATTGGGGAGCTATGAATGTGTGAATGTTGTATGATTTGGATCTTTTGGTGTTTGGCTTATTGTAGGTCTGGCAAACTATGTAAAATTACAAAGTGCTCATTTGTGGCCAAATCTTAATCTTACTTCCCTTGTTCGCTCCTGGGATCTGCTTGTGAGAGTAAGGTAAACAGGATCGGGCCCTAAGGTAGTGTACTACAGCAGCTGTTGCAGTGCTACTATAGTTAAGATTGTGGTATCTTTTTGACTGTACTCTTCTAACTGATGCAACTCTGTTTTGTTCCTACCATTATGTACATCTTTTACTCTTTTCTTGCTTCAGGATCAGGTAGATGCTGCTGTGAAAGTGCTTTTAACATTAAAGGCAGAATATAAACAAAAGACAGGTCAAGAATACAAACCTGGAAATCCACCTGCTGCTGCTCCTCTTATTTATTCTGCTGCTGCTACTCTTCCTTCTCCTGCACCCTGCAACAATTTGACATCTAGCTCAATAGACAGCAAACCTCTTTACGATAATGTAGCTGAACAAGGGGAGGTGGTTCGCAAACTCAAAGCAGAGAAAGCTCCAAAGGTATAATAGTGGTAAATATAGAGTTTCTTCAGTTTTAACCCTTCCACATTTTGCCATTGTGTAGAAGTCTTCCACAAAGTAATCCTGAAGTACTTCTCCTTAGTTATTCTGCCTCTGGCAGCTTAAACCACCAGTCCTGTATTCAATCCAGGTTTGGATTTGTGGCGCTTGAGAAATGCAGTTCTGAAGTTCTTCTCTTACCATTACAGTCCCGCCATGTGTGCAAAGTCACTGGCAGATAAAGAGAGGTATCTGTACAACCAAGATGGAATTTGAGTGCTGTAGAAACACTGTTAATTTTAACAGTGTAATGTTGTGTGATGTGGGAGAATGAAAGTGCCTGTTAGTCCCAACTAGCAAAATAATGATGCTTTCCCCAGCTGCAGAATGAATTTAAAAGGAAAATCTGTCCTTGAATTATAGCCCCAAATAGACACAGGAGAGAACTTCATCTGCTTTCAGACATCACTGGTCTCTCTGCCTTTCTTGAGCTTGTATTGAGCTCTGACCACTTCACATGCAACAGTATTCTGCTGTTGTTATCCTTGTTAATAAATTGCTGTTAAAAAGACTGTCAGAGGAGAGCTTCATTCTGTTTCAGTCCTGGTAGCACTCATCACTGTATGGTATCTGTTCCTTTAATTCTCTAACTACCACACATGGTGGGTGCGTCTACGCTACACTGATCTTTCGAAAGATGATCTTCCAGAAGATCATCTTTCAAAAGAGCGTGTCCACACACAAAAAAGTGGATCAAAAGATCCACTTTTTCAATAGAGAGCATCCATGCAACTCTCGCTCTTTTGAAAGAACGTGCCAGGGATCGAAAAATCTGGTGCCCTGAGGGAGTGCTCTTTTGAGGAAAGGGCCTGCGGGGTGTCTACATGTCTACAGATGCTTTTTTTGAAAGGAGGCGTTCTTCCTGAACCAGGAGTAGAAGAAGGCTTCCAGAAGAAGAGCCTCATTCTTTCACTTTCGAAGCAGAAGAGCACATTTTGTGTGCGCTTTCAAAAAAGACCTGATTTTTCCAAAAGATGTTGCTAGTGTAGGCAATGGCTAATTTTTTCTTGCCTTGTCTTAAGAGATTTTTCTTAACCTATTTTAGAATCCCCTATCCTGTTGTTTTATTTTATATATAAATTTTTTTGTCTTGCACATAGGATAAAATAGATGAAGCAGTGAAACTCCTCCTTTCCCTGAAAGCAACGTATAAAGAAAAGACTGGGCAAGACTACAAGCCAGGACGTCATCCAGCAACTCCAATATCTACATCACACCAAACAACAAGCACAGAAATCTGTGGGCCAGACTCACCTGAAGCTAAAGCTCTGTTTAACAAGGTGGCTTGTCAAGGAGAAGAAGTCCGTAAACTAAAAGCTGAAAAAGCAGAAAAGGTGAACTTTAAAAAACAAATTCCACAGTTTAGTTAAAAGGACATCTCAGTTGATGTTAGGGCAGGGCTAGTCTCGTGTGCGTGGGGAGGTACGGGGCTGGGAGGGTGAGCGAGTGACACTCAGTGTCTCTCACTTGCTGTGCAGCACACTGGCATGAAGGAGCAGGTCTTCGAGGTGTTCGTGAGCAGTAGGTGTTGGGCAAGCTTTGTCCCCTTGGGCAGAACAGAATGTAGTGGCCTGCCTGCTTAGTGGATTGTTCCCACTGTTCTCAGTGGATTTCTCCCAGAAGCATAAAACAGTAGTGAAAGTTTTTTGTCTCTTTTCCACTGACATAGTGGTATAAAGGAGCTTTATTGTAAATGTCATTCTGACCTTAAATACCTAGGGTGTTTTTGTGGTTAGTGCTCGGTCTAAATTATTGGACTGAAAAATTCTATCAAGATATACTTCATAAACTGTTTATTGGTGACAGTCAATTGCCAGTACAAACTGCATCTGACGAAGTGGATCTTTGCCCACTAAAGTCTCTATGCTTCAGTTTATCTGTTAGTATATAAGGTGCCACAGGACTTCACATTGTTTTAGTACAAATTGTGAGTTTCATTTCCCCATCCTCACTTATTCTTCATGTACTTCTGCTGTAATATTGAGTATATGGGTATATGTATTTGACTAATAACTAGAAACAAAGGGCCAAACCTAGTTACTTCACTAAAGGTTGAACCTGTCTAATTCAGCACACTCTCATCTGGTAGCATCTGTGGTCCAGCATGATTTTAGTTAGCTGGATGACCGCTTTTATAGGTGTGGCTAAGTTTCCTGTGATCTCATACAGTTTTTCAGGCATCAGCCCTGGCTCTGTGTTGTTGTTTAGCTGTAATTTACCCCTAAATTTTCTTCTTAGAGCTGAGTGAGCAATGGTGATAATGGTACTAGACAATATTGACCTCCTGTGGTTTGGCAAATTCTCTTGTTCAGCACCAGTCAGGTCCGGAGAGTGCTGGACTAGAGAGGTTCAACCTCTATTAGACAAAGGAGATTTGACAGGTTTTTTTTCCAGAGGTCTCCACTCTCATTCTCCATCCATTGTATTATAGCTTAAAAATTATCAATGTAATTGAAAGTGGTGAGACTTATATTGCTTTATTTTGACAAACTAAATGTGCAGCATTTTTAATCTTCTGGCTCGCAATTGCCCCAGGACTAGAAGATGTAGCATGTATGTGTAAATAGAGACTATCCATAGGTCTGTTTACTCCTGTGATTCATATTGCTTTCTCATTTGTGTTTTTTTTGTTTTTTTTTTTTTATTCATTTATTTTTCTTTTTCTTTCTCGGGAATGACTTCAAACCAAAGGATGAAATAGATGTAGCAGTGCAGGAATTACTTCAGCTGAAGGCCCAGTACAAGTCTCTTGCAGGAATAGACTATAAACCTCTCTCTACCACTGGTGCTGAGGATAAAGACAAGAGAAAAAAAGAGAAAGAGAACAAGTCTGAAAAGCAGAATAAACAGAAACAGAGTGATTCTCAGAAAAAGGATTATCAGAAAGATGCAGGTGGTAATGGCCTCTCCTCAGATGGTCCAGGAGATGGTCAAGGGCCAAAGAAACAGACCAGGTAAAGAAATAGTAATCCATCTGCATGCAGTTTAAAATGGGAGTGCTGAACAGATCTAAATCAAGAGCTATTCTTTTTTTTAAATAGTATCATTTGGTGGGAACATTCACAAGTGATAATGCCATGTTCCTTTAAGTTTTTTTATCGTGTTCATTTCCAATGCATAATTAATATAAGGGAGGGAGTAAAAATCTCTGTACCGTAAATTGCATACGATATGCATAATACACATGTTTTAATTGCAAATATTACATATCATAGGCACAGATGGTAGTGAATCAGAGAAATTATGCAAGAAGACTGGATTCTGCAGTCTTAAAGCCTGATCTTAAGAAGAGCTGAGTACCTCATACGTGATCTACTGTCACTGTCTTTGTTAGGACTTCTTGCAAGATCTTGCATTATTGCTAGTATGCTGTATTTTGGTTGAAGGTGGTAGGGTTAATCTTTCATTTGAAATAAAACTGATATTTTTTTCCTGAGGTGAAAAGCCTTCAGAAAGCAAGCCAGTATGTTGTCGTAACAGTTCACAAAACCCTCGAACCAAACACTGTTTCTGGAGATATGAAGCAGGTTTTTAAAAAAAGGAAACAAACTTTGGTGCCTGGGGCTTTTTTGTTAGGAAATCTTAATTTCACAGCTTGACACATTGAGGTGTGTAACTGTGGTGCAGCAAGGATCTAAACTGAAAAAGCCAAGAGATTTGTATGAATGCTCCTCTTGTCCTGTGCAGAGAAGGAGCAAGGTTTGGGTTGAAGGGCTAGGGGAAAAAGTGTTTGCAGATCCCTAAAGTAAATATGCTTTTAACATTTAACAAAAGATGTTTAATTACATTAAAGTTACCGTTTCCTCCCAAAACATTTGCATGCGGATTTAAGTCTACTTTAACTTGACAGTGACATAAACTACAAGGGTCTCTTTCTAAATTCCATAGGTTGGGTCTGGAAGCTAAAAAAGAAGAGAATCTTGCTGATTGGTTTTCTCAGGTAAGCGTGCATCACTTTAAGGGGTTCTTTCACTTCACATATGCCATAAAAATATGCATTTTTGGCCGCTCTTATTTTTTTCATTTGTTATTAGTAGAACTCTTTTCCTGAAGTTGCTACCAGCACTTTTCTTTAATTCCTGGATGTCTGTTTCCAAGTGCTGAGTAAACTTGTGGAGCTATATAAGTTATTAATGGTCACCTCCTTTAAAAATACTTTCTGGCAGTGAAACACTAAGGATCTTGGTAAAGATATAATTGATGTTAGTCAGCAGTCTGAGTTGAGCTTGAGATAGTCTATAATAAAAAAAATTAGCATATTTTTGAGTGATTAGCATAAAAAAAGTTTCACCTTAACGCAGGTGCCTCAGGTAGTCCTGGCAGGGCAGGTTGTGAGGGAAGGAATATGGTATGTAGGCAAGCTTCAATATCGGATTTCTGGATAGACTGTTCCTGCCACTGTCAAGCTGGTGCATTTCACCAACACTGACATTCGTTGTGATTTAAGAAATTATGTGTTTGGTGGATTTTTTGTAGTGAAATAAGAATGCTATGATAATTAAAATGGCCTGTGCTTGTTTTTTTCCTGGTGTGAGGGAGAAGAATAACTATCTGCATTCCCTCTTTGAGATCCCTTGCATTGCTCACTTATTATTCACCTTCAAGGTCCTGCATCCCCATTCTTTACCTTTTTGAATAAACCACCTATATCAACAGCCTTTCAGGACCAATTTCTGAGAAGTCATGATTGGTTATAGAGATGATCTGTAAGTGATGCCAGAAAACAGGCACTTACGGCTGTCGTATCTGAGCCTCTACCTTTTCTGCACAGTCCCCCCATTTCTTGGGAGGAAAGTATTAAATATAATTTCTTAAACCTGTGCTTACAAGCTGTCTTTTGGCTTTTTTGGTGTTAATTGCATCCAGTTGACAATAACTTAAATAGTGGCTTTTATGCATGTGAATAGAATTTAAAAATGCCTTCTTGACAGGTTATCACAAAATCAGAGATGATTGAATACTATGATGTGAGTGGATGCTACGTTCTTCGTCCGTGGTCTTACTTCATCTGGGAATCTATCAAGGATTTCTTCGATGGTGAAATCAAGAAGCTTGGTGTAGAAAACTGCTACTTTCCTATGTTTGTGTCCCAAGCTGCATTGGAGAAAGAGAAGACTCATATTGCTGACTTTGCCCCAGAGGTACATGTCAGAATTCTGTTAGCTGTAGTCCACAAGTGCAGTTAGCTTTAAAAAGAAATATTTGAGCTAGAAACTAAAGACAGTTCACACATAAATGAGGTGGGCATGTATTTTCATAAATAGAAGCTATGCAAACAATTTATGTTCCTATCCCTGTAGGCAGTGGTATCAGATATATAAAACAGTTACATTTGGAAACACTTCTTTGATCATGTGGCTTTTAGAGGGAGTGGGTGCCACGGGGGCGGGGCTTGAAGGTCTGCTTTCCATTATGAAGAAGGGGTGGAAAGGCATCTCTATAGGTGTCTGTCTGAATTCTTGTTGGAATGATTATTCAGTGCTGCTTTGATTTCATTATGATATGTAATTAATTAAAGCTGTTAGGACATCTAGAATCTTGATTTAAATAAAAATAAATCAAATTGAAGGAAACTTAATATTTTAAATGTTTAGGTTGCTTGGGTTACGAAATCTGGTAAAACAGAGCTGGCTGAACCAATTGCTGTACGTCCTACAAGTGAAACAGGTAAGATACTAACTTGAAAGTAATCAGCCGTTTCAGAATGAGTAACTGGTATGACAGAATGCTGTTGCAGTTTTGAGACCAGCTGGTCATCTAGGACATAGGATACTATTGAAAAAAATCTTCCAGGAAAACATTCTTTTTCATCACAACTTGAAATGTTTCTAAATTTTTCCCATAAACTAGCTCGAAGAAGTTTTATTTACACATAAATGGCAAATTATTTAAAATTATTAATACCTTAGAAAACTCATTGGCCATTTCTACACAGGCAGAAAGTGTCATGCTACTAAACAGCCCGAGATATGCTAAGGAGGTGTGGATGTAAATTCCCTGTGCCTCATTAGCATAAGGTCACATGATTTGGAGTCCGGAAGAATTTTGAGGGAAGAAGGGGCCTGAAGACCCCCCTGGGGGTCGCGCTTCTACACACTGTTTTGGAGTCCAGAAGAGCATCTTCCAGACTCCACATCATGTAACCTTACGCTAATGAGGTGTGGTGAATTTACATCTGCACCTTATTAGCATATCTCAGGCCGTTTATTTGCATGCCACTGTGTGTAGAAATGGCCATTGACTGGGTTTTCCTTTAGCATCTCAAAGTTTGAGGGATGGAGAAATGTTTTATTTAATTTTTGCTTTTAAGAAAAGTGTCACTTTCATTGTTCATGTTGTTTTTCTACCTTATGAAACTTATTTTTCGTTAGTATTCAGATTTTAAAGCAATTAAATATTACTAAAACACAAAGTATATGAGTGGAGGTGGCATGGTAATGAGGCAGTTCGAAACAGGCTAATGAGGTGCTAATGTGCATATTCAGCACCTGATTAGCATAACAGCAGCTGTGGGAATTTGAGTGCAAACTTCAAATTGCAGATTGACAATGTAGATGGGTGCAGCTTTGAAATCAGTGCCCCCCTTCAACATTCCCTTATTCCCACAAAACTAGATCGGGGTAAGGGAGTGTCGAAGTAGAGTGGTTATTTTGAAACTGTCCCCATCTACACTGTCAATCTGCAATTTGAAGTCTGCACTTTGAAGTTTCTGTGACTGCCGTTATGCTAATGAGGTGCTGCATATGCACGTTAGCATCTGATTAGCCGGCTTCGAATTTCCTCATTACCATGCCACCTGTGATGGGAGGTAGCATCTGTAGGAGCAGCCTAGGGGAACACTTTAACCTCCCTGGATGTTCAATAATGGATTTAAAAGTAGCCATTCTTCTACAAACTAATTTTACCACAAGATTACAGAGGGAGACATCTGAATTGGAATTAATTTGCAAATCTGACATATTAAAATTAGGCCATAGTTTAGATTTCTGTTATCTTGTGTATTGCCAAGGCAATTTTCCCACCTTGATAGTCTCAGGAATGGGGCACATCCTACTTAACTGAGTTTGCTTCATGTACTGACCCTACTAGTGACAGGTAACCTGCTTTTTTTAGTTCCCTCCTTCTCCCACCCCTCCTCTGCCATCCCCCTGCTATATCAACCCTGGATTCTAATTGTCTACTCTAAATAAGTGTTTCAGTCTTTTTAAGGTGCTACAGGACTGCTTGTTCAACAAGTGGAGCAACTCATTCTTAAATCAGAAACTGTATACTAAACTGTCATAATCATGAGCTATAATTAAACTTTCTGAATGGGCTGATTCTGAGAGAGTGAATGTAGATGCATATAAGTGTTCTAGTCTTGATGAAAGACAGTAATTTTAATAATACTAAAATTAACCACCTGTGTATAGTAGCCAGGCTTCCCTGTCATCTTCATGAAGGGTGTAACTGTGAAGCAGACATTTGAATTCTGAGTTCATTGTGAAGCCACTTTCCTCCACACCAGCAGTAAGCCACATACTACTTGGGGAGTTGGAGCAAAGCTAAAATACTTCTCTCATCATTGTCCTGTATCAACTGCAGAACTTCACTTGAGTGGAATAGAGGATGTGAAAGTGAATAGTGGACCACAGTGTCTCTTATGCTTAGGATAATTAACAAAAATGTGTATTGTGCTTTAGATGCATGTTTCATGGATCATAAAAAGGGGGGTTCTTTTCTTTTGCAGTAATGTATCCTGCCTTTGCAAAGTGGGTGCAGTCACACAGAGATCTTCCTATTAAGCTTAATCAGTGGTGCAATGTAGTGGTAGGTGAATTTTCTGATGAGTCTAACATGTATTTGGTTGTGCTTGGAGCAGGGGGTTGGACTTGATGACCTCCTGAGGTCTCTTCCAACCTCATGAGTCTGATTCTACTTTCTTTTTTAAAGCGAAGCACACATCACAAGGAATTTGGTACATTTAAAAACTGTTTTAAATGTATTAAGGTAATCATTCCATGAAAAATGGCACCATACCAATATTATTCAAAACATTTAAAAAAATTTCATAATGTGTTGTGGCATGTGGGCATAATTATATGTTTTTATTAATAACTGAAATATTAGTTTAAAAGGATTGCTTTGTTAAATTATGTTCAAATCCTTCATTTAAAAACAATCAAGTTTTTTTTAAAATCCCAAAATGGCTTTTGTGGGATTCACAGAGTGATGTAAAAGTGAAAAATCTGCATTTTGATCCGTGACAAAGAAATAGTTTTTTTTTTTAAAAACTTAATCTAAGTAGTTCATGGCTATAAAACTGAATTAGAATGTTTGTTTTTAATAAAAAGCTCTTTCTTTTGACAGCGTTGGGAGTTCAAACATCCTCAGCCTTTCCTGCGCACTCGTGAGTTCCTTTGGCAGGAAGGACACACAGCATTTGCTACTTATGAAGAAGCAGCAGAAGAGGTACAAACCACTAAAAGTTTTTTAACTGTTATAGATCCTCTTTTTCAGAAAGTGACCTAGCTTTGTAACAGTACAGTATTTATACTGATGAAAGAGAAACAAGATGGGTGTGGTAATATCTTTAGCTGACCATCAATCAGTATTTCCCAAAGTACTTGAACGAATTTGACACCGATTTTAACCCCCCCCCCCCCCCCCAAAAAAAAAACAAACAAAAAACACCAGTGTATCAAGAGTGGACATTGCTACAAGAGGAGAATTAGTATCCTATTTGTTTTTACACCACTAAGACTTCACTGGGAATTGAGTGGATTTCTTATGCCTTATATCCCAGATCTGTTCCTTCTGTAGAGTTCCCAAACAGCCCCCTTGGGCAGCTTTTCTACAGATGTCCTCCCAGGGTGACTTAGCAGCTTTATGATGATGCCATTATCCTTTAACATTAAGTCTCTGGCCCTTTCCTAGACAGAACTCACAGCAACTCCCTCTGTTTTTTTCAGAATGATGAAAGCAGGCTTTTTATACCCAGCATGGCTTGTTAGCCATCTACTTACTGTTCCCATGATTGGTAGCCTTAAATTCCAACTTTTTGTTAGTTTGAGCATAGGTAATGTCCATGTGAGCTGCACATTGACCTTAAGTTTGGATTTAAGCTCACCGTGTGACAATAATATAAACATTCAGTGTTCTATACTAATTTTTAGGGCCAGATTCATTGTGTTGTCAAGCTCTTGAGTAGCTCAAAGCAGCCAGGATTTCCTGGCCAGCGAAGTTGGTTTTACAGCTGCTTTGTATAGCTCAAATCATGCAGAAGGGCTCAAACACAGTGATTTGTGTAATTGATCAGTGAGGGAGAGCATAAAGAATCATGGATGCACATAGGCTTGGAGTGAAATCAGTGTATTTGGAGAAGGGGGATGGTGCTAGGTAGACGAACTGCGCTAAAAAGGATCTTGAGGAAGGGGTAGTCCCTGAATTGTAGCATTTTTTGTATTTGTCTAAGCACCCCTCTAGTCCTACTGCAGTGAACAGTGGCACCAGTGTACCACGGTTATAAGGAACCTTTCAAACAGTCATCAGAGAGGTAGCCGTGTTAGTCTGTATCTTCCGAAACAAGAAGAAGTCCTGTGGCACCTTATAGACTAACAGATGTTTTGGAGCATAAGCTTTCATGGGCAAAGACCCGCTTCATCAGATGCATCTAATGAATCAGGTCTTTGCCCACGACAGCTTATGCTCCAAAATATCTGTTAGTCTATCAGGTGCCAAAGGACTTCTTGTTGTCTTTCAAACAATGATGCCCAAGTGTGTCTGTACCCTGCAGAATCTTTGAAGAAAAATGATAGAAGGGCCAAATAACTGACCAAAAGGAATCTTGGCCCATTTGTCCACACCTTGATTCATTTTAGTTATAGCTAGTAGAATTGCAGCATGCAGTTTCTGTGTGGAGGATGAGGGAATAATTTTAGCAGCTCCAACTGTGTACAATTTAGCTGGATTTTAGGGGGGATAAAAAAAATTGGTGGGGTGTCTTAATTTAAAAAATACCTGTTTTAATTTGCCTTTATTTAAGCAGATTGCCATCTTAAAATTTAATAGAAGTAAGTTAAAGTCTAAACTTACAAAAGAATCTTAGTTACGACATAACCAGTTAACCACACACATAATTGGAATCGGATGTATATAATTAGGCATCAGCAGAGATGGCAGGGACAGGTAGCCAGTACAGCAGTACTCTTTAAAGGTGAATTAGTTCAAGACAGGATTGAAAAGCAACATTTTTTTTTTTTCTTTTTGGATAGTGAAGTTTCAAAGCGGTATTAAGTCAGAGTTCAGTTGTAAACTTTATGAGTACTTCAGAATTATGAACGACCTCAGTCCTAAGATGCTCATAACTCTGAAGTTCTGTTGTATTACAATTGATTATCATTTAAATTCCATGCATAATATAATATTAAGCTAATAGGAAATTACTGGCTAAGTACAAACCCAGCTTTTGACAGCAATAGCTTCTTCAGCTGTTGAATTGAAGAATTTGTTCACAGTTAAGAATTTGATTGTGAACTGCAAAATCACGAAAGGTTGTTTTTCCTCTTCCATTCAATGCATGAAAACTAGGTATGAGAGGCTTACATCAACTAGGTACAGAATCTTGAAGGACAGGTGACCAGAGAGAATACGTTTATGTCACTAACTGCAGATAACTTCCATATTTAAACAAAGATATTATAACTTGATAAGCCTTCTTATCTATCCAGCATATTTAAGATAATTGTATTTAGTTTAAAAAGTTAAAATGCTGTTTTTGTACATTTTTAATTGATTTTGAATTTCCATTCAGATTGGCCTTGAAAAAATGACAAAGGCAGTCTAATAAAAAGTTGGGCAATGTAATTACTTAAATATGTATTGTATAGCGTATGCTCCTAGTCAGCAAACAATTAGTGTAAAGGCAATGTATCGTTGTAAGTCAACATGTTTTAATAGTCTCAGAGGGTGGCCATGTTGGTCTGTAGCTTCACATATAACAAGCAGTCCTGTAGCAGCTTAACAAACATCCTCATACCTTTTTTTTTATAGCTCTTGTAGGATTTTTTTTTTTTTTTTTTTTTTTGACGAAAAACACAATCTTTATAAAGCATTTGTAAAACTTAATTACCCACCTGGGGAAGTAAAGAAACAAATTGACAAAGCAAGATGAGTGCCCAGAAGTCACCTACTTCATGATGGGCCTAGCAAGAAAAATAACAGCATACCATTTGTCATTACCTGTAGCTCTCAGCTTAAAACTCTCCAGCACATCATTGACATCCTACAACCTGTACTGGAACACAGTCCCTCACTCTCATGGGCCTGGGTGACAGGCCTGTCCTCTCCTATAGGCAGACACGCAACCTCAAGAAAATACTTACGAGTAGCCACACACCATACCATAGAAACACTAACACAGGAACATATCCCTGCAACAAACCTCATTGCCAACTCCATCCACATATCCTATACTAGTGACATCATCACTGGACCTAACCACACCATCTGAGGCTCATACACCTGCAGGTCCACTAATGTGATATATGCCATCATGTACCAACAATGCCTCACTGCCATGTACATTGGACAAACCAGACAGTCTTTGTTCCAAAAGACTGCTTGTTATCTATGTAACATGTTTTAATGGTTATCAACCTTTAGAAAAATAATTAAAATGTACAAAATCCAGAATAAATTGACTATTTTAATCTAGATTTCCTGCTTGATGGTTTAAGTAATGATTAAAATTGTCAATTTAAATCAACCCTTCCTGTCATAAATAATTTTGTTTCTTCAAGTTTATCACGTGCACGAACTCAGGAAATTTCAAGTACCTGAAAAATTGGAAGCGTCTATAAAGTTAATACATAAAGAAGAGTGACACAAAATGCTTAGTTTCATAAAGGACCAACTTCTAATTAATAATAACACAAACTAATAGATTCACTTGTCAAATTTCAACATACATTGCATTCTCAAAGAATAAGTGCTGCAGTTTTAGGGCTGAGATGATGTATCTTCACATATATTAACTGGTTTAAATCCCTGCTTTGATTTCTGTTTTGCACTTAATCACATACAGAATCTGACCCCTTTTTGTTTTGTTTAATGGTTTCTAGGCCGAAGTATTTCACAGAAAACATCTGCAAAACCTGAAAAATAGAATTGCTGAGTAGTTTTATTTGAAAAGACAAGTAGGATTTTAATATTTTGTGCAACTGTTGTCCAGTCATGCTGTTCAGCAGTATTTTGGAATTAAAAAATGTTTGAAGAGTAACTCAGTAAATCCAAATCAATGAAGTAACTTTAAGATTTTTAACCACAGGTATTGCAGATTCTTGATCTGTATGCTCAGGTGTATGAGGAACTCCTGGCAATACCTGTTGTGAAAGGTAGAAAGACTGAAAAAGAGAAGTTTGCGGGCGGAGACTATACAACCACTGTGGAGGCATTTGTATCTGCCAGTGGAAGAGCTATCCAGGTATAGGCATACATTTTTTACTATTTTTGAAAGAAAGGAATGTTGCTGTAAACTTCTATTAAACCAGAGACTTGTATGTTCTTGTGTTTCAGGGAGCAACATCGCATCATCTGGGGCAGAATTTTTCAAAAATGTTTGAGATTGTGTTTGAAGATCCCAAGATACCAGGAGAAAAACAGTTCGCCTATCAAAACTCTTGGGGCCTTTCAACTCGGACCATTGGTGTGATGACATTGATCCATGGAGATAATATGGGCTTGGTCCTACCACCTCGGGTAGCTTGTGTTCAGGTGTGTAGAGACAACTCCTATAATTAGTTCAGATGGCATAACTTTACTACTATCAAATTACCACTTTTCTTCTTTTTGGCTGTGGTTACGCTAGCAAGTTTTGCCAACAAAACTCGTCAAGCACGCATACACAAAATGGGACTTGTCGACAGTGCCACAGCACTTTTGTCAGCAGCATTCTGCCTCAAAGTTTTGAGGCATAACGTTGCTGTAGACTCTGTTGACAAAAAAAGCTGTGTGAACGCTCTGTGAGGGGCTTCTCTTGACAAATGGGCATCCATAACAATGGACAGCCCTGTTTGCTGTGCTTCCAGATGCCTGTTTTGTCGAGAAACTATCTGGGCAGTCTGGCCGCTCTGTCGACAGAGTGGAGCACTCTCCTAACTGGCCTTTGTGTGTGGCTGCACTCTGTCAACAGAAGTTTTATTAGGAAATCTCTTCCGACAGTGACTTCTGTTGACAGAGCACTGTAGTGTCACCATAGCCTCCCTGTCTTGCACTGGGATAAATCTGTATTTCCTACTGGGTGCCTAATGAAAAGAACTCTCTTTAACACATGAGTATTGAAAATAATACTTACTTATAGAGCATTTTGTATGTAGTCAGTAAGAGAGATCAAGTTGATTTTCAAGTTATGTTACTTGTGACAAACTAGCTGTATCTTCTAAATTTCCTATCCACCCAAAATTAGATTTGTAATACTTGGCAAAAATTTTCTTAAATGGGGTTTTGAAAGACTGTAACTGGATTTAGCATCACAACACTGTTTCCTTAAGCCTTCCACATCCTTGAACTCAGCACTTCAAAGTTTGTCTTTTGGCATTTTTTGCTATGGTACACTACAACAACTTGGAAGATTTTTTCCATTACTGTGTGTATTTTTTTTCTTTTTACTTGCATCGCATCGCATCACATCACATCACAGGTTGTAATTATTCCTTGTGGTATCACAACTACCCTTTCTGAAGAGGACAAAGAGGCACTGATGAAGAAATGTAATGAATATCTTAAAAGGCTGCTCCGTGTCAATGTCCGTGTGCGTGCCGACTTAAGAGACAACTATTCACCTGGTTGGAAGTTCAATCACTGGGAGCTTAAGGTAAATAACTTTCCAGTACATCTTAATGTATGTTCTCATGGGCTATTTTGTATTTTCTGCAGGCAAATATTTTCTAACCATAGTCTAGTGAAAAATGGTGACTTGTTGAAACGGCATGCATTACTGCAGCTGTGACTTGTTTTTATGAGGAAAAAGGCAGTTCTGAGACAGCAGAGTCTCACCCAGAAAAAATGACTCTCTTGGACAAAAGGTGTCTTGGAACTTCGTAATTTTTACTCTCTACACACAGAGAATGATTAATAAGTAATGTTAAGTGAGAAAGGTACATGTTCTGTGTCAATTAAAAAGAATATCTTTTGCGAAGCACATCTGTTGTGAGTGGAGCACACTGCACTCCTGAGGAAATTCTGCACAAAAAAAAAAATCTGCACACAATATTCTACCAATTTGATTTATAAAAATAACATTAATAATCATGCCAGTTGAAATTATTTTGATACCTGTTGACAGATATTTTGAAATAAATTATGTCCATAATAATACAGACATACAAAAAAATTTCCTCAGGAGTACCACTAAGTAGAGAACCTTTTCGTTTATCAGAAAAGCAACTACTTCATCACTGAAATACTATGACTGACAGTAGCTTCCCTCCTCCTTTCACAGGCAGAGAAACTGGATATAAAACAAACTATTTGGAAAACAAAGAGAATAAAACAGATCAAGTAGCTAGAATGGGATTAAATTGTATATTACATCATATAGAATGTGATAAATTACAGCAAGACAAAATAGGGCTCTTGGCATCAGAGTTGGAAGTTTGTGTAAATGTTCAAATGCCAAACTTCAATTATAAGATGAAGTAGCTAGCTCCTGCTCAGGCCAAAGGGACTTGAAAAAAATCTCCCATGGCAGGTAGAGTGAAAAATGTTGTACTGTATGCTAAAGCTCTCTTTCAGAGTAGTTTATTAAAGTTAATAGATTAAAGTTTTAATTAACAGAATAAACATGCTGATGTGCTTAAAAATCTGACTTTTCTGAAGGGTTTATGTAAATGAACCAAAAATGTTATGACAAATTCCAATCTAAAATTTTGACTTGAGAGCCATTTTAAGAAGTAGGAGATGGAGCACCAACATTCAATGATGCTACTAGTGTGGAATCCATTTTCCCCTCCTCTTACAGTTGCAGTAATGGAACAAGACTCAAAAATAGAATAATTTGTGTCTGGCTTTTTTTTCCTCCCAAAATTGAGGGGAATTTGTGCTGCCTTGAGCCTGGTGTGGAATGGGCAGGCACTGCATGAGCTTTCGCACACAACTTTATTTATAGACGTCCTTTGATTTCTACAAAACTCGTTCCATTCCATTCCATTCTGACACCTCTTAAACAGAGATTTGCTATTTATAGCAACTTGTGTGGTGGTTGTCTCTCATGCTTTTTGTTTGCAAAGTATGGTAGAATTTCAGCCATGGTTTTCAGAGAAGCCAGCCAAGTGCATTAACTTGCTATCCTTTCATTAAGTGAGACGCTCCATCTGATCTGATTGCTTTCATGCCTCTTTATTAATGAGGTGGAGCCCTGTGCATCAGTCTGTGTGTACAGCTATACTTAAAATTTACATCATCCCAGCTGCATTGCATCACGTGAAGGTATCCTAAGCCAATAGGAGAGAGCTGTCCATTTGGCTTAACTCCATGACCACAAGAGGCAGTAGCTACGTCTGTGGGAGAAGCTCTCCTACTGACCTAATGCTGTCTACAAATTAAGTTTTGTATAATTACGTCACTCAGAAGTACAGATTTTTTTCAACCCTGATCAATGTAGTAATATGGTAGTAAGTAGTGTAGACCAAGCCTGAGAACAAAGAGCTGGCCATTGAGTATTCTCCCCACAATCTCAGATTGCAGTGATGACCTTTTATAAATATTAAACAAGTAGTATTGTTAAAAGTTTATATGATGTCAGCTGTTGATAGAATAAAAATAAAGATACTGAAATTCTAAGCCAGATGTAAACATTACCTTCTTAAAAATAGGCCACCGTGTAGCCTTGAGGAGAAGACGTGGTGTTTGATCTACAGACTAGGTTTCACTAAGATCTAGAGATTCCAATGTGAGTAGCAGCTGGACAGCAGTGTTTTAAAAATGGTCAGGATCTAGACTTCTGGAATTTCAGCTACTAATTGGATTTCCAATGGGAACAAGAACCTGCAACTAGCCTATACTAAATGGAAGGACATGTATGGTGTGTTTCTATAATAAAATATCCAACTAGTGGAAGATGGAATTAGTAATGCACCAAACTCCAAATTCTAGCAGTAACAAGTAGACCTGTAAACTCACATAGGGGAACAAACAGTTGGGGATCTGCCTGTATGTCTGAGAGTAATCACATGAGTCTTTGTCATCAGATTTAAGAAGTAACAGAAACATTGCATAATGAAATTAACTTCTTTTAGGCTTCACATGTTCTAGCAATTAGTGGCACCGTTTCAGGTACCTCTTAAAAAAAGTGCACTGCTTGTGCTAATGCAGTTTAGACATGCTTTGCTAGGCAAAATTAGAATAGAATCATTTATCGAAGAGTTACATTATGTATAAATTATTAAAATTATATGTTTAATTGTAATTTAATTGCATGCCAATATGTAACAAACATTTAGGTCAACAGCCACTTGAAAAATAGTCATTAGGAGCAGTGTGCTGAACACACAAGTATACACAAATATTTTAAGTCCTGGAGACATACAAAAGATTGAGAGCTTTTCCATAGAACTCTGCATAGGTAGTCATCTTTTATTCACATATGTAGTGTCATTTGGGAAGGAAGCAAACACTATCACAGGAGGATAAAATTGGCATAATACAAGTTAATAAACACTTTGCAGTTGTATTTTGGTAAGGTAAAACTGAGAATGTGGCTTTAGGCTTGCCCCAAAGCAAGAATTTTTCAAGTATGAAGACAGCAAAATAGTTGTCTTTATTCTATGATTGTGTGAGTGAGGCAAAGGGAAATAAAAATAATACATAGCATGAATCCATATGGAGAAAAACATCTTATTAGATGAAACTATATAAAGTTGAGAATAACTGACTTGTTCTGCTGTTTTCACTCCTTATGTATTGCATTATTTTTGCTTGTAGGGTGTTCCCATTAGGCTTGAAGTGGGACCACGAGATATGAAGAACTGTCAGTTTGTAGCTGTCAGAAGAGACACAGGCGAGAAGTTGACATTTGCTGAACATGAGGCAGAGGATAAACTCAGACACGTTTTGGAGGAGATCCATGCTAACCTTTATAACAGGTTAGTCTAAAAGGAATCATGGCATCTGTTACTGGAATTTTATTTTAACGAGGCGTTAGTGTTTGATAATTTTGCCTCCTTATTGCCTGCAGTTTTATTTTCTGGTGAGGTGCTTCTTTTGTCAAAATTTCTGAAGTGCCTTCCAAATTACAACAGCATCAGCAGCGCAGCAGCAATTTCTCTGAAATTCAAGGCTATGACTGACCAGTTTCAGTATACTGAGCATATCCTCTACATTCCTGTTTAATCCAATGTTAGATAGTTTGGATGAGATGCATCCATCTATTTAACACTTACAGTAACCAACCTATTAAACAGTGACCATTTATTGTAGCTTTCACTGCCATTTCTGTTAAATATTCAGTTGTGTGGGCATTTCCTGATATACTTCTTTCTGAAAGATGATAGGCAACCCCATCTTCTTTTGTGTCACAGGCAAATATTACTAGATCATTGTGTACACTGATCCAGCCATCGAGGCTTAAACTGGCAGATTTCCCCTCAGTATTTCTTGCACACTGTTCAACTTCCTTCTCATACATTGTATCTGGCAATCTTCCATCAATGTAAGCTCTGCCAGGCAGCGTGCAGCCTGGTCATAAGGACTCAACCATGTCAATGAATGTGTTTTGTTGTTAACAATGTGAAAAGGAGAATTTGTGGTATAAATGAGCTGAGCAATCTTTTCATCTATGGTGTCTTGTTGGTATTTGCTTGTCCTTACAACAAACCCATCCATGGTGGTGGTTTTCACTGGATGAGTGAAATTTTTTGCTTGCTACTGATACTTTGTTGTCTGAAGTAATGTTTACTTGCAACATTGTTGCTAAAAGTATCAGTGGATGACTGAAGTTGTTGAAGATAGTCTAGGTCTCTTACATTTAAATGGCATCGTGAAACAAAATTCAAGTGTGTTTTTTTTTTTTTTTGAATAGTCATTCTCAATTCTTCTTACTGTTGTTCAGTTAATCATTTACATTTTTTTCAGAAAAGATGCAAATCCGATTCCAACTTACCAAAAAAGCTAAGACCGACTGCACTAAGGCTTATGTCTACCCAGCAGCGTTATGCCTGTTGTTTTAAATAGTGGAGGAATAAGGGGTTTTCCGGAAGGGGGGGGGGGTTCTTCCAAGGGAACCCTGTCTACACAACAAGATCACGTGAGAGTACGCAAATGAGGCACGAGATATGTAAATATGTGCCTCATTTGAATTTTCGCTCTTGCTCATTAGCATGACACTTCTGGAAGGTGGTGTAGTGTAGACATAGTCTTAGAGTGCACTTAATTTTGGAGTAAGCCCCATGGAACTTACCGTCAGTTCTGTTTTTAAGCAAACAAGTATAGGATGGAGTTCCTTAGGGAACACTGAATTATGCTGAAGTAAAACAAGGACTAGACTTAGCACCGTTATGATCTGTGACAATGCTCCCCCAAAATAAGGGGCACGTATTATGCAATCTAAAATAAGAAAATGACACTCAGTGGTAACTTGCATCTGTAGCTTTCTTGTACTGTCACTTTCTGCACTGCATACTTGGATGATGGATGCTAAACCTAGTTAACTAACTGAACAACCCATAAGGATTAGCTAGTGAAACTCTCCCCCACCCCACCACCAGCAACATCCAACATAGCAAACAGTTTGGGAATGATGATGCATTGCATAGTGAATTATTTAATAATGAGTTGATCCACGTTATTCTTCAGACATACTCAGATCTTCATCCATCTAATTTTCTCTTAATGTAATTTTCTCTCAATAAGCAGTTTTCCTTGTGATGTTTCATTCTTATGACTAGGCTCTGCATTTCCTTCTTGCACTTCTTGTGGGAGGTGATGAGAGTCTGCACTAGTGAAAAGGTTGGGAACCACTAGTTTAGACAGTACGTAGTCCTGCCATGAGTGCAAGGGATTGGACTGATGACCTCTTGAGGGCCCTTCCAGTCCCGATTCCGTGGTGTGCTTCCCTACCTGTTCTTCACTAGTATTTTGTTCTTTCCACTGCTCTTGCTGTACTCAGAGATGGTAATCTCAGTCCTGTTACAATCCAAGTCATAGTGCCATCTCCCAACCCATCTGGGCACGTCAAATAGTGTGATGGGATTACAAGAATCTGTAAAGAAATATTCCTTTAATTCATCAGAATTTTTTGGAAGAACTAAAGCTGTAGACTATAATTAAAAAGATTCTACTATCTCTGTGCTTCCTCTCTTGCAGTTTGGTGTTCTGTGACACTTCATAGTTGGTTCTGTTGATAAGTTCATTTAGAAGATGAATACTCATGTCTAAGTAAATTTCTTTTGTTGTCCTAGAGCTTTTGAGGACCTAAAAAATCGTATGGTGGTGGCCAATACAATGGAAGACTTTCAAAAAGAACTGGAATCTGGAAAGGTAGGGAGACACTGAATATACTATAGTCTGACTGACTGTCTTTCAACATTAAAACATTTTCCTGTTCATTACAGGCCCACTAAATGTCAGATGTTTTCAAAGCCTAAATAAGTGCATTATTGCTTGAAAGGATACTTAGTGCTTTAATCAAACTTGTTTGCACAGGGGAAACTTTCATTGTAGAGGATGGCAACAAATGAACTTTGTCAAGTATTAGAGGAATTGATGTAATCTCCTATACTAACGCACAGTTTTGATAACATTTTCCTACACTATTAGTCTTCAAAATATTATGTTCAGATGTTAGATGACAAGGCCACTGAGGCCTACTTTACATACCTGTTGTCAAACTGCATGATTTACTTAAAATGAGTGTACTACTTTTTCAGCAGAAAGTGACCAGAGCAAATACTAATGCAAATATATTTTATTCACATTAAGATAAGATGCTATAATTATTCTGTATAAAGAGTTCAAAAATGCAGACATAACTGCATCCTAAGTAAGAGGCCAAAGTACACACTACTTGTGTCAAAGAAAACAGGCTTTTCTAACTTCTATAGAAGCCATTGAGTGCTGGACATCAAGAAGTTAAGCCTATACTACCAGGGCACAAATTTCAAATTTGTATATCAAACATATAGGCTGTATCTACACTAAGAACTAACTTCAAAGTTAGGCACTACTTTGAAGTAGGCAGCAGAGAGTCTGCACACGTTTTTCCTCTGAAGTCCTTACCCCAGTCCCAGGAATGGAGTAGTACCCTACTTCGAAGTTATTTTTGTAGTGTAGACACAGCCATAAAGTAGTTGCAGTTTATGATATGGAAAATAAACAGTGTAGTGAACATATTTGATTTGCAAAGGTAAACACTCTACCTCTGAAGTGCTCAGGCTGTTACAATCTGTTTACCTGGACCTGAAGAATGAAAGTTTGCAGCATTTCATTGTGTGTGTGCGCACGTGTGTGGGGGCAGGGTGGGGAAGAAATCAATGTTTTTATGTGCGTTTGTGTAGTAAATTTTTGTGGAAACCTTATTAAAATCTCACAGCAAGGTTTTGTTTATATTGCACTGACCATACAAGAAAATTTCCCAAGCTAATTTCCCAGGTCCCATGCCTTCCTGTATTAAATTTATTTTAATCCCCTAAAATCATAAGCTCTTTGAGATGTGGACTTGTTTGCTTCTGTGCCTTAATAAATAATAATTATATGCAAAGTTTAATGAAAGCTGCATGAATAATATGCAACAGGACTTAAAGAAAAGCCAAGCCAGAAAGAGTAATTCATTTGAACCTCCTTAATCTGCATTTCTTTAATCTGCAAACACCCATGGTCTGGAGCCCTGCATGACTACCAGGCCATAATGATTAAAAAAAAGTTTAAATACAAACTACAGTGCAACAAATAGTGTGTGTGTTTGTACACACTCCCCTAACTAGTATAAATTTAACTTGTAAACATAAGAAAAAGCAGAACATTGTACTTTACTGTACCATTAGTGGTTTTCTGTTTAATTATGTATAATAAAAATAAAGTAACAGTTTAAATACCATAAAATAGATCCTTAATTTACTGTATTATATACATGTATAGTGTTCTATAATTGGTTTGAGTACAAAAGCTTTAGTTATAGACTTTGTTTACCCTTTATTATGGCGAACACAGACCCAGATAATGAAAGCTAATAATATTTTATATTAAAGGCATGTTCCTGGTTCCACCGAAGTCAAAATGAGAATTTTGTCCAAAGAAGAAAAAGTTTCTTATAGTGTAATATAGTAACAAAAATTGTGTTTAGGCTTCTGGTTCAGGAAAACAAAATAACAGGAGTATGTGGAGCAAATGTGCACTTAGAACTTTTTGATTATTTTCGCAACTGTCACTTTCACCTGAGTCTTTGTCTCAGTTTCCCAAAATCTTTTAAAAATTTGTTTTTCCTGGCTTTACAGTATAACACTTCCTAACTTCTATTATTAAATTACATGAAGTGAAGCAATTCAGTGAAACATCCCTAGAAAACTTAGAACAGTGACTCTTCTGAACAGAAATTTGCTGTCCTTTTAAGCTTAAAAGAACCAAACAATTTAATTGGATTGAAGTACTTGAAAATTACTTAACAGTATGTTTACTGTAACTTGTACTTCCCCAGTGTCTCATATCTGATGTTCTTTCTTACTACTCATGTGGGAAGAAAATATGCTGGTGACAGTTCCTTTACCTTAATGAAAATATTAAAATAATCCTATCATAACGTTCCTCAGAAAATACAAATGTATAGTACTGACCTTAAAATTACTATGGAAAATGTCATTGGAAAGCATTTCTGAAAAGTATGTAAATAGATGTCACTCAGTAATCCAATAGAGATATGGAAATTGAGATTTTTTTCCTTTAAATAAACAACTAGCACAGGGAAGTGTGTGTGTGGTTTTTTTGTTTTTTTTTTTAACCCCTTTTCATAAAATCTGGGGTGATGTTATTTTTACATCTGTTGTGAGTTTACATTAAGTTTCTACTGAATTTCACCATGAAGGGACAACTGCCATTGTGTATTTTCAGGATTAAAAACCAATAAAAAGCCTTTTGAGTTCTGGTAATTTTACTGTTAAGTGTGGTGATCACTAAGCTGAATCTCTCCTGTTTAGAATGGGGTAGGTAGATGAAGTAGATGGCCTCTTCAGAGCCTTTGTAGCCCTACATTTCTATGATTCTGGGAGCTAACTTTGTAAACTGAGCTTTCAGTCTGCAGGTAAACTATTCTACTATACCAAAAGAGGAAGTCAGACTTTCAGAAGAACTTTCCGCCTACTAGCTCTCTCTTAGTCATGATTATATATCCAGATTTTGCTCATCATTCAACTGTTCCCACTGAACTCTTCTGAAAATCTGATTCCTGTTGCCGTGTGCTGAATATTGTCAGAAACGTGGTCTTTAATGTCAAGTAATAGAATGTCTGTTTGCTTTCACGGCCTAAAATCTGCATTTATTTTATTTTTTTTTATTTTATTTTATTTTAGATTGTGCAGATTCCTTTCTGTGGGGAAATGGAGTGTGAAGACTGGATCAAGAAAACTACTGCCAGGTAAATGATGTAATTGTTTGAACTGAAGAGCCATCACCAGACTTCTAAGTTAAATATATCTGAGTGTCAAACAGTATGAAAGTGATGTTTCTTTAGAGCAGTGGTACCAGGTCTCATTGGTTTCAGGAGCCAAATTAGTGATCAACATTCCTCAAAAGAGCCACAGAAATGTGAATGCATAGTTTCATTTACTATATTACTAAATATAAACAGTATGGCCTGGAATATATTTAGTGTTTATTCACACAGCAAAATGGCTGACCAAGTATTGTTTTATCAACTGCAATTAGTTAAAATGAAGAGTGGCTATACTGGGCTAGGTAGAATGTCCATCTTGGCCCCAGTGTCCTATCCTCTGACAATAGCCATTGCCAAGTGCTTTAGAGGAAGTAAACAGAACAGGTAATCATCACTGATCCATCCCCTCTTGCCTATTCCCAGCTTCTGGCAAACAGGCTAGAGACAGCCTGGTTAATAACATAGTAGAAGAATCTCTGTTGATATTATGTGCTGTAAAGAGCCATTTGTAGCTTTCAAGCCTTAGTCTGAGTATCGCTTTTTTAGAGAGACCCTCTCTATAGGATTATCATTTTTGGGTTTGGTCTTGTAAGTACAAAACAAGGGAGTAGTCCTTTAGCCTCACAGCTTTTAGCCCAGTGAAGTACTCATTGTGTTTGATTTCCTTCTTTCTTTTTCTTTTCTCTTTGTAAATCCTATGGGATTTAAGAATATTTAATTTTGTTTTCTATTTCAGGGATCAAGATCTTGAGCCTGGTGCCCCCTCCATGGGAGCAAAAAGTCTCTGCATCCCCTTCAAGCCTCTCTGCGAGCTGCAATATGGAGCAAAGTGTGTCTGCAGCAAGAACCCTGCCAAGTTCTACACCCTCTTTGGTCGTAGTTACTAAGTTACTAGCAAAAATATATTGTTCCTTATCTCTGAATTCAACTTTTTGTAATAAGACTGAAATCTCCCCAAATCTTATTAGTTTTGTGACTTTTTAAATAATTCAAAAAACAAAGCCATAAGAAAGTAATATGGAAGAAAAAACCCATTGTCAGTCTTAAACTAGCAGTAATGCACAGACTTTTCAGTAAACATCTCTAATAATAAATACATATTGTGAGCTATGACATGGTTCTGACTTTATATTTTGTGGTGGTTAATGGTAAGATTTTGGTTTTCTTTGCTTAGTTTTTCTTTTTGATTGCTGGAGGGGAGCGTGAGTGTGTGCTCTTTTATATAAAAAGATGCAGATTTTTGAGGCAAAACCTGAAGGCTACGTCTATGCTACAGAGATCTTTCGAAAGAAGTCCTTCCAGAGGATCTCCTCCAAAAAAACCTTCTTTTGAAAGAGTGCGTCCACGCAAAAAAGGGGATCAAAAGAATGATCTGCTCTTTTGAAAGAGACCATCCACATATCCCCCACGCTTTCGAAAGTTCGGGCCAGGGATTGAAAAATCAGGCCCCATGAGGACTGCCCTTTCTAAAAGAAGGGCCCGCTGAGTGTCTACACACGTTTTCTGTAAAAAGAAGCTTTTGAAAGGGGGCGCACTTTCTGAAATGGGAGTGGAAGAGTACTTTTGAAAAGAATGCTGTGTTCTTTCAGTTTAATTTCAAAAGAGCACTTTTTGTGTGGAGACACTCCACTGGGTATTTCAAACGAGTCCCTTCTTTCGAAAAATATTTCGAAAGAACTTGCTAGTGTAGATGCAACCAAAATGTTCTGGATGTAACTGAACCAAGGTAAACTGGTTCTGCACCTTATTGAGTTAAAAATACAAATAATTTTAAAGTGGTATGGTTTACTTATAGGGGAAGGACTTGGACATAGGAATTCTAAACAATGATTTAAACAAGACATTTAATTTCTGTTCTGCAGTCTCTAAGCTGTAGATTTTTACTTCTGTCCCATTGGTATTGCAAGGGTTAATGAAAGTTAACCCTCGTAAGTGCTTTGAAAATTCAATGGTCTTGTGAGCATTGAATGTTTTGTTAATATTTTGGCAAGTTCTTTTATAAAGTACTTTTTGCCTTCATTCTTCTATCCAAAATATAGTCCTTTGAATGAAGCAGAGAGGAAGTAAAATGGGTTAGAAAACTCTGCAGGTGAGTCTCGGTGAAGGGGGCGAAGTCTCGGTATGTTGCTGTGGGGATTATGAAAGTCCCATTTTGGCTGAAGTTCAGTTGTTTGCTGTAAGGAGTGGGAAGAGCCAGCAAAGATGCTCGGCTCTGACAGACTTCTGCGTGAAAATCCACTTGGCATCTACCACCTCTCGCTCCAGTTTTCCTGGACTGTAGGGCTCTGATGCCTCAGATGGAAAGGGGAATTAGCCAATGGCAAAGTGGCTCACAACAACCAGGGTGCAGAAGGTAGCTAGGCGTGCAGTTCAGATGGCACAGCCTAAGTGGGCTTGTCCATTGCATGACTGTGGATCTTTGGTTTCCAAACCCAACATTCTGCAGGAAGAATCAGACTCAACAAACTTAATCTTTGAGTTTTTATCCTCCCACAGGCTTGACTCTTGCATGTCTCCTGCGTTCCAAATTGACTGAGGTTATTTCACATGAATAAAAATGTGAACTCTGGCAATCTTCAATGCAAAGCACACTTAACGATTTATCCCCAAACTTGTATAGCCTCTCAGCCTTTCAAAAGGTAGTGTAATGCTGCTTTCACAGCCTACAGACCCATGATTTAGTCTCGTTCTAGTAAGGAGGCTTAAGTACAACAGTTTTTTTTATAGGAGACAAACCATGGTTTTTTCACTGTATTATTGAACCTTATAGAAGCACGTGTATGAAAAAAGCAGTAAGTGGTACATATTTCAAACAGTGGCAAAATTTTTCTTTTGATTACAACGGACATTTTCCCAGCTCAAGAGAAAATTTGTGCTGATAAAACTTTGAAATCACGACCTATGGCAGAAGTATAGCAATCAGATGGTGATGACTTGGATGATTTGTGCTGCTTCACACACTAGTGGGTTATAGGGGTACTGTTTGTATTTAAAGTTAAAAGTGGATTGGTTTGACATGCATATACCAGAAGTAGTCATCGAGGGAACTGAGTAATTAGAATGTCAGATAAAATCAGTCGTTCATCTAGTGTCATATTTGTCTTACAGGGGTGGGTGGGTGTGTGTGTAAAAGAGGGAAAGAAAGAGAACTTGGACAGTTGTAATCTCCTCAGAACCAAGCTTCTTCATAATCCCAGTTGGTCAGTGATTGCTTTATGCCTTGAAGTGTTTGTATCTGTCCCATTTCTAGAATCCCTCCTCCTCTATGTAAAACAAACAAAAAGCTCTATTTGACATAACTGTGGATGTTCTGTGTCAAATGAATTGTTTTGAAAGTAGCATTTGATTTTGCCATATGCCACAATCGATAGCTGTGTTGTCCTTGCAGGAATCTACCCAGTAAGATATTGTATTACTGTAGTGCCCAGAGGCTACACTTAGAATTGGAAGGTCCCTGCTGTTATGCATATGAGAACATGGTGCCTGTCACATTATAAAGGTCTAATTATATTTGTTCTAGAACTTGCTTTTCATTATGATACTGGACTCAAACTAACATATGGAAGTGGGGTCTTAGATCAAATGTAAAATACTGTTTTATATCTGTTAATGGTTTCTCTGGTTAGCAGTGTTCCTACTTTCAACTATCCTCCTCTGTGGTGGAGTTTAGAAGACAGGCTGAGGTTCTGCCAATTTTTTGCCTAGCATGTGTGGGAGTGGGGTGGGGGGCCAGAGGAAGAGATACTAGCTTTTCAAATATAAAAAATAAGAGGATAAGGGATCATATCAGACCCCAGTATATGACAGTAGTGTATTTCTTGGCAATTGAAGCCTACTCAAAGCACAGAACTTTTTAGCTGTATTCAAATCAATTTATCTTTTTTTGTGACCAGATCAATGTAGTATGGTAATACAGAAGACTCATCTCTGATAGTACTTCTTTATTACTCCTGGTACCTTAGATATTTTGGGCATAAATCTCTCTTTTTGTAGCCAATTTTTTCCGTTAAACAAGTTGTTTAACTTGTTAGAATGGTTGCTGTGGAGACACTAGTAATGAATCCACTGGTAAGGTTGACTTTGAGGGTTCTTTGCATGTTAGATAACCTGGCAAATGGACTTTTTAAATCCTCCCATTGACTTGGTATTGGGGTGAAATTATTGTCCCCACTTTTGTAATAACGGTAGAGCACCTTAAAAGGAGTGGCTCTAAAAATCCTGCAGAATCCCTTCAACAGAGGAGCTGTAGAAAAAGTTGTGGGTTGTCTTCCAAGGATTTTCAGAAATACTGGCATAGGGGGAGAGGGGTTGCCGGGGTGGAGGGTGGAGATCAGAAGGGCACGTGGCAGTGTAACCCAAGCTTCCAGAGATTGAGAAGCACTGCTGCCCATAGCCATCAGGTAACAGGTGAGAGAGAACAATACCAAGCTGATCAAGTATAGCAAGTTTGATTAGGAAAGGTGTGTACCAGCAAGTTGCTGAAATGTCCTATAGCACTGGTCCTAGAGATTGGTTCAAGCGTTGGTAGATGGTATTCAAGGTTGCCTTTCCTTGTTCTGCGCACCGCTTGAAAGTGATCTCATAGATGTGTCACAGTTTATCCTTTATTTTCATTAAAGGGGGTGAATGTGTTCAGTTATTTTGAGGAGAGAAAAATAAACAAAACACAATGAAGAAAAAAGTGAATAAGGAAAAGTTTATTTGTTCCCATAACATAAGAACGAGGGTGTCATCAAATGAAATTAATGGATAGCAGGTTTACAACTAACCAATGGAAGTTTTTCTTCATGTAGAGAGCATGGTAGACCTGTGCAGTTCCTTGTTAGAGGATGTTGTGAAGACAAGGGTTCAAAAAAGAACTAGATAATTTCATGGAGGTTAGGTCCATCAATGGCTATTAGCCAGGATGTATAGGAATGGTGTCCCTAGCCTTTGTTTGTCAGTGGCTGGAAATGGATGACAGGAGAGGGATCATTGAACAGAACAGGTAATCATCCATTCCCTCTGGGGCACCTGGCATTTGCCACTGTTGGAACACAGGATACTGGGCTCCATGGACATTTGGTCTGACCTAGTATGGCTGTTCTTAGTCATGAGCTGCTCTCAATCTCCTCTGGGTCTGTTATGAAAACCTAATGAAACGGGGAGCCACCCAGGCTTTTTCCCAAGAGTAGATTTTATGTGCACTTCTTCCTAATTATAGCGGTGTTTGAAGTGATGATGTATCTACAAAGCTCACTGCGCCTGTTGGCAAGGGAGAGAGTCTCTTCTTACCTCACAAACAAAACTATCCATCCAGAAATACCACTTCCGCTACTCTGTCAAAACAAAGGAGACAGACAGATTTTTTTCAATATGAAAAAAAGAGCGACCATCACAAATGTGCTGAATCTATTTTTCAGTACACCACCACCACCAACAAAAAAAAAAAAAAAAAGGTACAGCTGAAATATTTCACCTATGTCTACGTGATATACATCTGGAACTGAACATCTTAACTAACATGCTAGATCTCCCAGAACTTGCTTTAAATCTTATGGCTCTTAAAGTTAAACTTGATGCGAAAAGACAAGGGACATTTTAAAGAATACATCTCTTAAATTGACTGAAATATTTTTAGTGATTTCTCAAGAAATGCTTGTTTTTGAGTTCCATATGAACCTTTTGTCCTTTCCAGTGCTACTTGATTTTTCAGGCTTCATGGAGGACTATGAAGAAGACGCTTGTTGAACACAACAAAATTTGATTGGTTTTGAGTTTGCCAACTTTTTCTCACATAGGCCGTGTCTACGCTAGCCAAAAACTTCGAAATAGCCATGCAAACAGCCATTTCGAAGTTTACTAATGAAGCGCTGAAATACATATTCAGCGCCTCATTAGCATGCGGGCGGCCATGGCACTTCGAAATTGATGCGGCTCATCCAGACGGGGCTCCTTGTCAAAAGGACCCCGGCTACTTTGAAGTCCCCTTATTCCTATCTGCTCATAGGAATAAAGGGACTTAGAAGTAGCCAGAGTCCTTTTGAAAAGGAGCCCCATCTGGATGAGCCACGCGGCAGCGAGCCGTGTCGATTTTGAAGTGCCATGGCTGCCCACATGCTAATGAGGCTCTGAATATGTATTTCAGTGCTTCATTAGTAAACTCTGAAATGGCCATTTTGAAGTTTTTGGCTAGTGCAGACAAAGCCATATTGCTATATATTCTTTTCTTGCCCTAATAAGGAGGAGTTGTTTTTTTTTAACTTCATCTTGTTGAGACCACTTGTCATTGTAATTAGTGTTACACCTCCACTGTGAAAACAGCTTTGTAGTGGTCCTGTAGTGCTTTAAAGACTAACAAAATAATTTATTAGATGATGAGCTTTTGTGGGACAGACCCACTTCTTCAGATCTGGAAAATTCTGATAAATGTAAACTAACACAGAGAATTTAAATTAATTTTTTCCTAACTTTTTTCCTCTATCTTTCTGATAAATGTAAACTGACACAAAGATAATTTATTGGAATTTTCCCAATCTGAAGAAGCAGGTCTATCCCATGAATGCTCATCACCTAACAAATTATTTTGCTAGCCTTTAAAGTGCTACAGCACTACTTTTTCATATTGTGAAGATAAAGGCTAACACAACGACCTCTCTGTGACTATTCAGCTTTGTAGTGGGTTAAGTCAAGAGATCACTGAGTACAACTTGTCTTTCTGTAAAGAGGCTATCTAATAGCAAATGCTTCACAGAGCCTATTTTTATTTCATCATGTGGTTGTTAATAACATTTTGGCAGTGAGCATAATTGGGCTAACAATCCTTCCAGTTGTTTTGCTTATTTAGTCAAGTACCCTAAGAATCCAGCAGAGGGACCAAGCCACACAACCCTTCTTGAAGGCGTATTTTCTCAATGCACTAATTTTGCTGTGAGGGAGGATTTTATACATTCAATACTTTTGTCATAGATTCCCTCAGCAAAGGGAAAATATGGGTGGGTGTGTCTGAGGGAAGAGAAAAACCCAAAAAATATGGGTGGGTGTGTCTGAGGGAAGAGAAAGAACTCTCCTATTTAAGGACCTCCCGGTGGAGTTTAGGGATGATGGGCAAACTTATGAAAAAAACAGGAAGTTGTGAGGCACCTTAATAACTATTAGGCAATTAGCTTTCATGGGTCAGACCTACTTCAGATTATCATCTGAAAAATCTCAAGAAAGGGTTTTTATCCCCAAAAGCTACTATGGTAAACTCTTTCTTATCTGACATTCTATCTACAACTCCCCAATAATTGGCATTTTAACGATAAGCACATTTTAGCTATGTTTTCCATAAGTGAAAATAAATACAGCATAAGTTTACAGTGTGCAATACTACTGTTAAAGTACTCTGCATACATTTGTTTGTTTCTTAATCTCTAATCTTGTTTTTCTTCAGTGTTAGGCACTGCTAGGTATACCGCTCTATTATCCAGAATATTTGAATTTCCAGGAACCTCCTGGTTCTAGGGGCTGCGGAATAGGAAAGAGTTTCCTGTAAATGGATTTGTTCGTCTTCAAGGTGGTCCAGAACTACTTGTTTTCAGCAAGATCTTCATTTGCTTATTCTTAGCACCAGTTCTTCACGGGTTCCTTCAACTTCAGCCTCCCCACCCCCCGGCTCTGAAAACTTTCCCTCTCTAAGCAACGCTCTCCCCCAAGGGTACGACGGGTCGTCTCCTCTCTCTGTGGTACCCGATATGGGCACAGGGTAAGGGCTATCGCACTTGTTCTCTTCCAGTACCTCCAGGCTCTCCCTCCGCCCCTTCAGAGGGGCCCTTGTGTGCCTTTCCTGGGGCTGTCTCGGCTGTGAGCTGGAGCCACTAGGGGGCTCAGGTTGCGGGGAGCTTACAGGGGAGTGACTTCTGCTGATGCGCGAGACAAGGGAAAGCCCATTTCCCCCACCACACGCACCCCGCTGCTGCATCTCTACACCACACCCGTCCCCTCCCCCCCTCCCCCCACTATAAAACGCAGCACCGTGAGAAAGCACCGACCTGGGCCCGAGCCCCGCCGCTGCCCCGCTCTCCCCCGCCGGAGCGCGAGGACTGGACTCCCCAGAAGGAGGCGCCGCTCTCCTGCCCCTAGAGCGCCGCGCAGGCGGGAGGACGAGCCGCTGGCCCGGCAGAGGGGGGCGAGGCGCGGGTCCTCCGCTCGGGCAGGTGCCACCCTGTGAGGCGGGGGCGCGGGCGGGCTGCATATAAGCGAGGCGCGGCAGGGCCAGGGAGCGGCTCCCGGCAGCAGCTGCGGCGGAGCTAGCGGCCGGGCGCTGGCGCCGGAGCCAGAGGGAGGCGGGGCGCTCCCGCCGCAGGCCGGGGCCCGCCGGCGGCATGGGGCGCTACTCGGGCAAGACCTGCCGCCTGCTCTTCATGCTGCTGCTGACCGCCGGCTTCTTTGTGGCCGAGCTGGTCTCCGGCTACCTGGGCAACTCCATCGCGCTGGTGTCGGACGCGTTCAACATGCTCTCCGACCTCATCTCGCTGTGCGTGGGCCTCGGCACCGGGCGCATCGCCCGCCGCGCCCGCCGGGGCCCCAGCGCCACCTTCGGCTACGGCCGCGCCGAGGCGGTGGGAGCGCTGAGCAACGCCGTCTTCCTCACCGCCCTTAACTTCACCATCCTGATGGAGGCGGTGCTGCGCCTGGCCCGGCCCGAGCGCATCGACGGCCCGCAGCTGGTGCTCATCGTGGGGGCGCTGGGCCTGGCCGTCAACATCGTGGGGCTGCTCATCTTCCAGGACTGGAGCTGCGGCTGCCCCCGCGGCCCGCCGCAGACCCGCGCCGGCACCCCGGAGAAGCTGCGGGTGGTGCCCGGGCCCGGGCGCGAGGAGGTGGCCGTGGTGGAGTGTCAGGAGGCGGCTGAAGCAGGTGCCTTTCAGTTGCATCCTGGTTCGCGGCTGGCTCTTCTCCCGGCTGCTCCCCTCCCTCGTTCCCCTCGCCTATTCCGCCTTCCCTTTCTTGCTGTCTCCATTGCCCCAACCCTGCCCGCCGTCCTCACCTCCTTCCCTCCAGCATCTCCTCTTGCCTGTCCTCACCTCCTTCTCTTTGCACCTTCAAACACTGGCCCCAGGCTGGCTCCATCTACACTTGCATTCCTCTTTCCAAAGAGGAGTGCAAGTGAGGAAAATCAAAAATGCAAACGAGATACTGATTTGCATATCATGTGCTTCGTTTGCATAAGGTTTTTGCAGAAGGGATTCTTTCTTCAGAAAGCAGTGTAGACGAGGGTCCTTCAAAAATAAACCACATCTTCGAAAGAACCCTTCTTGTGCAAACAAAATAGCTGCTGCATCCACACTATAGTTCCCTTTCAACAGGGGAATGCAAATGAGGCAAATCAGAAATGCAAATTAAGTGCCAATTTACATCTCATGCTTCATTTGCATAACTGCATTTTCCAAAGAGAGTCTTTAGAAAGAAAAACAGCAGTGTTGATGGAGTTCTTTCAAAGTACCACCCTGTTTTTGAAAGCACCTTTCTTCTTATTTTTTTTTCTAAAAGAGCCTTGCTCTGTGATTATCCCAGGGCAGTTTTATGATCTGTGAGAGCCAGGAGATCAGATGAGATAACCACAGAGGTCTCTTCTGGCCTTGGAATCTATGAAGCTCCCCTTTTCTGTGTTCCTCTCCTTCCTCCCATTGTTTTTCTGGCCTATTTTGTATAGCTCTTTTTGGCTATTGTGTCGTCCTAATGGTTTAGTTATAGCTCTTCCTTGGTCGGTTGAGGGGGAGGGAGGCAGAGGGAAAGACAACTTTAAAATAAAAGGAAACATTCTCTTATTTACTGTTTGTGGTGGAATCTCCTCCAAAATCTGCTTGAATGGTAACCACAGAGTGAACAAACACCATGGAAACATTACATATTTCACTCTTATATGTATATTACCATGTATTTTTCGAAATAGACAGGTAGTAAAGGGTGGTTGGTTGACCTTTCTTGTTGGATTTATGTTTGTTTCTCTGTAAATTAAGTTGGTGTTGAAAAGATTGGTTTTTTTTTTCTTTTTATTTGTAGAATTTATACACAACACAGGGTTTCTTCTTTGAATGCAGGTGATTCCCTGAACACTCAGGAAAGTCCTGGAGATGAGACAGTACAGAAAAAACAGAAAAAGTTTGCAGCTTTGAACATCAGAGGTACAATTATTTTTAAAAAATTTTCAACTGGAGCAGGCCAAACTTTTCCAAATTTTATTTTTTTTAATTTGCTTTTATAATTGCAATGAAGATAAAAATGATAGTTTTCACAACTTACTACTAACTGTAGGGGGTTTTTTATAGATCTCGGTCAGGTCTGCAAATATTTCAAAATGACAACGATTGCCTCAATAAAATCAATAGAGCATTTGAGGGTCTGGCCCTTTGTGTGTGTTCACATTTGTAATTTTGATTCTACCTTTTTAAACAGCTTCATCTTCAAAGACGCTTCCATTTATTTAAATAGTGATTGTGGTCCCCGGGATCTTCTTTTCTGTCTTAGATGTTAGGTATTTCTAGAGGGTCACCACAATAATATTTCAATAGTGTTAGTTGAAGTGCTGGAGCACAGTTTCCTTAAAGACTGATATCAATGATGCCCCATAGTCAGTTGCAAAAGGAGCACGGAAGTTTAGTGGTCCTGCAGCTCTGTTGTTCCATGGACTGCTTTATGGCAGAGACCTCTTATGGATCACCTCTTCTCCAAGCAACCCTGTCCTCACATTTGCTTTTCAAAATACTTTCTGCCCAACGCTAGAAAGGACGCCATGGAGCTCTGGCTATCTGCTGAATGAAATTTGCAAATCACACTATTCTCATCGGTAACCTTCATGCACATAAAAATAAACAAAACTAAATATGTGCATATATATCCTGAATGCCCCAACTGCATCCCGAGTATGTGATTTTTAAATGCACTTTCTATTTAAAAACAAAATTTCCCACCAGTAATACTTAGTATTTTATTTCATCAAAACGCTGCTAAAATGTTAGATGTTTTGCTTGATTTACTTGATCACAGGTCACCATCTCTTGCACCATTATGATGTTCTCACATCCATTTTGTGGATCATATCAAGTAAATCCAGCTAAGAGGTTGGTCATGTCAGGAGAATGACTGACTCTTCTTAGTATATGGTAACAGTCTGCAAAGTATTTTCATCATTATACTAATGCAAAAAAGTATTTTGCAAAACTGCACCGTGTCCTAAAACACTGGTATTTGAACATCTAGAGGTCAGCTTCAGCCGACCTGCATAGTGCATGTGACATCCTCAGAATACAACATACTGGTACCTGGAACGCTCCAGTGTTCATTTTAAACCCTGTATCCAGGGCTGCTGACAGGAGGCAGAAGGGGTAAAGCAGGCAATTGCACCAGGGCTCAGAAATGTAGAATGGCCTGGAGTTTCCAGCTGCCACTGCTGTAGCAGTGGTGGCAGCAGCGCCCCAAGACCCTTTTGAATTGCCACCTGAATGGCACCCCACACAGCTCTGAGGGCTGGGGAGGTCAGGGGGGATGATGGGACGTGCTGCAGTCTGGGCGGCACTAAGGGCTGACTGCTCTTGGCCTCACCCCTTCCGCTCAAGGTTCCACCCCTTCTGGCAGTGTGGATCCCGGATCCCACACACCTTGCCCTGCAGCCTGCAGTGGCTGTCAGCCCCATTGACTATCGTCTGACTTTGCTCAGAGTAGCTCTAATTCATTCAGTGCTCAGAATATGAGCTATGCTGAGCAGCCCATTCCTCTTAAGGTTCCCAATATCTCTCACAGCAGTGGAACTGGATCAGTATTAGCAACAGGGAGGCATTTTTAGAAGATTTCCCTAATGTAGACATCCACTGTTAGCATCCTAAAAGTATAGGGAAATTGCAGCTTGCCTATACTTCTTATTAGGGCAGAAGTAAACTCAGCAGGACACATTCAAATCTACTTTAATTTTAAATGGGAAGCAATGATACTGTCACCAGTTCTACAGCTAAAACTACATTGAGGACTCTTAAGACCTTTAAATAGTGTTACCATATTTGAACTTTCAAAAAAGGAGACACCTGTGAGAAGGAGCGTACCTTTACCAGAATCTACCAATTCATGGGTCGTGGCCACACTAGCCCCTCCTTTCGGAAGAGCTATGGTAATGTGGCACTTCAGAATATACTAATGAGATGCTGCCTTGATAAGCAGCACCTCATTAGCACGATGGCAGCTACACGTGCTTTGAAACTGCTGGTTTCAAAATGCACGCTGCCCATGTAGCTGGGGGCCTTTCAAAACGACCCCCCTGATTTTGAAAGCCTTTTGTTCCCAAAACCAAATGGGAAGAAGGGGCTTTCGAAATTAGGGGGCCATTTCAAAAGGCCTAAGGCTACATGGGCAGCACATGTTTGAAAACTGACAGTTTCAAAGCGCGTGTGCCACCATTATGCTAAATCGGTGCTGCATATTCATGGCAGCACCTCATTAGCGTAATCTGAAGTGCCACATTACCATAGCCCTTCTGAAAGGAGAGGCTAGTGTGGCCACGGCCATGTTGTACTAGTTATACTAGAGTGAGCTAGTAGACACTGATGCAGGTACACTCCCTTTCGGGGTGTCCTTGTTTTTTGAAAGTTCAAATATGGTAACCCTACCTTTAAGTACCTGGTTGCTCTGGAAAACTGAAAGACTACGTCGACACATGCCCCTCCTTTTCGGAAGGGGCATGTAAATGAAGTGGGTTGAAAACGTCACTGAGGCGTTGATCTGAACGTTCAGCGCCTCGTGCATAATGGCAGCCACCCAGAGTGTCAAAAGGGCTGCTTTCGAATTGCAAACTAGTCGTGTAGGTGGGGTTCCTTTGAAAGGAAGCCCCGATTTTGAAAGCACCTTTCTTCCCAATTTTTTGGGGGAAGAAAGATGCTTTAGAAATCAGGGTCTCCTTTTGAAGGAACCCTGTCTATGTGGCTAGTTTGCAATTCTAAAGCAGCAGTTCTGATGCTCTGGGTGGCAGCCATTATGCAAATGAGGCACTGAATATTGGTATCAGCAGCTCATTAGCATTTCACCCTCTTCATTTACGTGTCCCTTCCGAAAGGGAGGGGCATGGGTAGAGGTAGCCAAAGGGAGAGTTCTCTTTACCTTACCATGAAGAAATGTATTTCATCTGAAAGTTAAGGCTTAATGAGTACAAGCTGATCCTCTTTCATCCAGCATCCTTGGGACCTGACCAGTGCCAGACATGAGAATTTGACAGACAATGGCTACGTCTACACGTGCCCCAAACTTCGAAATGGCCATTTGCATGGCCATTTCGAAGTTTACTAATGTAGCGCTGAAATGCATATTCAGCGCTTCATTAACATGCGGGCGGCAGCAGCGCTTTGAAATTGACGCGCCTCGCCGCCGCGCGGCGCGTCCAGACGGGGCTCCTTTTCGAAAGGGCCCCGCCTATTTCGAAGTCCCCTTATTCCCATGAGCTCATGGGAATAAGGGGACTTCGAAGTAGGTGGCTTCCTTTCGAAAAGGAGCCCCGTCTGGACGCGCCACGCGGCGGCGAGGCGCGTCAATTTCGAAGCGCTGCTGCCGCCCGCATGCTAATGAAGCGCTGAATATGCATTTCAGCGCTTCATTAGTAAACTTCGAAATGGCCATGCAAATGGCCATTTCGAAGTTTGGGGCACGTGTAGACACGGCCAATGGCAGGTTAATATTTTCTAGCACTTTGCCAACATTTACACTGCTTACTGGGCTCTTAGAAGACACTGAGGGGGTAAATTACAGCTGTTCTGGAGTTCTGGATTAGAGAGGTTCAGCCTGTACCTTGCCTTGAATTGAGACTCATCTAGCAGTATTACCTCCCTTTCCCAGGTAAGGGGTCAGCATTTGACCCAAAACTGGCAAGGAGTGATAGCAAAGGCACTGTTCTCAGCATGAGGAATTTTCATGTACACAGCACTGCAAAGTGAAAACTCTCAGCTGAGCACTAGTGGGTGCAAGAGGGAGCTACATGCAGCCATCCTAATTGAGAAAGAGATTATGTAGAAGCGTAATTTTAACAGTGAATGTAAATGGAAGTTTTCAAAAGAGGCAGCTCTGCTATCTCCCTGACACCCCAAAATAAAAAGTTAGAGCATTACCATCTAACATCAGTTGTATTAAAATGCAGGCATAGCTGAGGGAGATTGTTAGAAAGCACATCAGGAGAAAAATGCTTAAATTTGCTAAAAGGAAACAAGATCCTAAGATTACTATGAATGTGTAGCACGCACATGCTTTTACTTAATATAACAAACAGGGTTGGCCTAGAGATGTATTACTGACTGCCTTTAAAATTCATACACTTTTTTCCTTCTGTGCCCATGGAAGTAAGTGGAAGAACTGTATGTGGTGGTCTCTGAACTTGTAGTAGTACAAATACTTATACTAAAAGAGATGAAATGAAGTGGCAAAATTTGGACCCAAACTGAGTTATTTTCCAAGTCTGAGGGCAGATGAGTTGAGATGTTTTTGTTAATTTGTCAGTTAATAGAGCTAAGTGAGTTATGAAGCTCAGATCAGGATCCAAACTTGTCCAGTGTTTGGATTTGTACACCTGGTTCAGGCCCACCTCTATATCACGTGCATTCAGAAGTTTTCCCCTCCTTTGAAAGTGGCTGTTTAGCTATATTGCTGCTACTGTTTCAGAACTCAGCAAGGTCATAGAACAGCTATCAAAGGAGAATAATTAATAGAGCTACTTGGAAGTGGACTACATTCCCCTTAGCAACATGTTATTGGATTAATCATGATCACCATCTTTTACAGGCCCAGCTCTTAGCTAAAATAGTTTGATCAGAAGCCTTGTGTGTTGGAATAGTGTTCCGTGCTAACTTCTGTGGATCTGTTACGGAGCCTAAACATTTAATAACCAAGTGTATTTATACAGCTGTGTAGTTTTTGAAGTTCAGTCCCACACCTGAATCCATCCATTTTTTTCATTCTCAAAGATGATCTTGCGAGTTTTATAGCTGATCATGGTTCTGATTTCCTAACGCTGCAGTTCTGTCAAACAGTCAGTTCAAAAGTCTTTTATCGGTTCATTTGGATTCCCCCACCCCACCCCCAAATGAAAGTTAATGCAAATACTGTATTGTCATTTGTTTCAGGTGTTCTTTTACATGTCATGGGAGATGCACTTGGCTCTGTGGTTGTAGTGGTTGCTGCTGCGATATTCTATGCACTTCCCCTGGATGCCAATGCTCCATGCAACTGGCAGTGTTACATTGATCCAAGCCTGACGATAGTTATGGTGGTCATCATTTTGTCCTCTGCCTTCCCACTTATCAAAGAGACAGCAACCATTTTGCTGCAGATAGCTCCCAAAGGTGTTGATATACAAGCACTGAGTAAGTCAAATTTGTTACTGAGTTTTTAGTAATTACAATGGCATATTTTAGTGCTGGTGTTTATTTCTGGAATGACATGTTTGGATTATATACTCATAGCAGCTGTAAATTCTCAAGAACTGTGAGAAATGGAATCACATGTTTGTGTCCTAGCAACATGTCTCAAATCCCTGTGGATTAGTTAAAGCATGCAGTCTGAGACTGTGGTATTCCAACAGTACATAAAAATACCAGACCTTGAGCTGTAAAACAATCCACACAAAATATATCAGATGAAAAACACTGAATTATAATACCTCCTGTCCAAGGATCCCAAAGTGCTTTAGTCAATTGACAGTAGCATGATTTCTTAATTTTAACTTTTTAAATACGCACACAGGGTTCTATTTGAATTCCCTATTCTGCTCAGCTCAGAGCATGGTGTAAGACGTGGTCTCTGTCCCCAGGAGATTAAAGTCTAGCATTGATCCTACAATATGCTCAGTTCTGGCAGTGATGGACTGAGTACCCTCAATTTGTTTTGAAGCCAGTAAGTATTAAAGGCATGTCCAAAGGACTGGTTCCAAAGTTAAACTTAGGGCAGACCCTGGAGGACTAGGAGAAAGTGAAGTTTGCAGGAGGGTTTAACTACTTTTTAAAAAGCCATACATTTATATCTCAGATGGAAGAGCATTGATATCTTTCCTGATCACTGTGGCTTTTAAACACCATTCCTCATAATAAATAGAAATTTGCAACTGACCCTCACCAACCATTTCTCTTTTAAATTATTTTCTCTTATGTTTTCTAGTGGAGAAACTAGCTGATGTGCCAGGAGTTAGAAGCCTTCATGAGGTGCATGTCTGGGAATTGGCAGGAGGGAAAAATATTGCAACCCTTCATGTCAAGTGTCAAACCGCTTCTGATTATGAAGATGCCTCTTATAAAATGAGGGAGGTTTTCCATGAAGCAGGAATCCATTCTGTGACCATCCAACCAGAGTATATTGACCACAAGGCCTCTGACCTAACGTGCAGCTCACCCTGTATCTCTAAAGCTTGTGCTTCTCAGCTGTGTTGCCCTCAGCAGGAAGTTGCAGTTACTCATATTAATGGTTATCCTGGGAAAAATATCCTTCCCTCAACTCTGTGTCAAGACAATAGTTTAAATAAAAATGGCATTGAAATCCCTATTGAGCATACGTTGACAGGCGATGGAATTCAAAATACAGATGACAAACCATATCTGCACAGTACACAATTTTAAAACCATTAATCTTGCATTTCATAATTTCTGTATGAAACAAAGCCCAGTGGCCAAAAAGTCAAAGGCCATTTGTTGGAACTGAAGTGCATGTTGGAAAAGCCATCTGTGTTGTAGCTATAACCAAAACATGTAAAAACCTGTTAACTGAAATAAGGGTTATCATCTTTTTTGCATCCTCCTAAATAGCTGTAATGCATGTTAACACTAATTTCTTGAGTTAACTAAATGGGAACTTTTATTTTTAGAGTGTAGGAGGTATATGGCAGCATAGACTGATGCTCGCAGTTTGTGGCCAATGGCTCTGGGAAATAAACTCTGGTCTTCTTACTGGAAGGGGCTGCTTAATGGAAGCCCTGTAGCACATTGATTCTACTGGAGTGAAGTATTTTATCATAAAGGTATTTAGTTGATAGGGTTGTTTTAACTAATCGTTACTTTCAGTTTACATAGGAGTTTTCAGTTATAACCATAATTCTTGTACTGTGAACTGTGAGACCATGAATGAAGTCAGTCTGATAGTGGAAAACACACTCAGGAATGTTTTACTTTCATTATTTTCCGGACTGCCTCTTGTTTTGAGGGGATGGAGCAGAAGCCACTTTCTGTCTTCTCTTATGATAGTGGTTTTTTTTAACCTTAGTATCTTTATTTGTGATTGGTCAGCAAGTGTATTCTTTGGACATTAAAGCATAAGAAGATTTGATAATTAATGTAGTATGAGGATTGCATCTGCTCCAGTAAAGGGAAATGCAGATGCTCACCCACTTAATGCTATGCTTGTTTTCCATTTTAATTGGTCAGCAAAACAAACTGGCTGTGCCTACATGGCCCTTTAGCAGAGCACTGGTGCTGGCAGTGCTGTGCTAATGATAGTTCAAGGAATTGGAAATGGAGGACCATTTGCAAACTCCTGTGGCTAATTAGCGTAGCCGTGTGAGATTTTTCTGTTGGCACGAGGGTGCCAGCAATACAGAGGCCATGTGGATGTGCCTCTGCCAGATAAGCCCCCCTCTGTCGCCAGTCCCTTATGCCACTGAGTTTTAGAAAGTAGATATTACCACAGTGGGTTTAATTCATCAAGGTAGATAGGAATTACTGTGATTTTTAACATACAATATCTTAGTTGTCATTCATAACGAACAAATAATTAGCGTTACCTATTTATGAAGAGTTTTCACTCTGCAATTCCATTATTTTAATGACTCAGTTCAATCTTTCATTTATTAAGAAAGTCCCTTAAATTTGATACACAATCTTTATACTTAGAGTGCTTTTTAAAAACTATTGGGAGTTCATTGCCTTGATTTTATCATAGTAGCTTCTTTGGGTTCATTTTAAATGTTTTAAGCTTCCCACCCTCCCCCACAGTGTTATGTTATGTGCACAAATGCAATTACCACTCGGAAACGCACCCTCTTAGGTATAAGTATCAGAAAGGTAGCCATGTTAGTCTGTATCTTCAAGAACAACAAGAAGTCCCGTGGCACCTTATCTGTTAGTCTGTAAGGTACCACAGGAGTTCTTGTTGTCCTCTTATTTATGTTTTTAGAATCCTTTCTCCAGCATTTTGAGGAAAAACAAGGTGCCTCACCCTTGCACCAAGATGGGGATTAGGCCTGGGCTGAGTCTTCCTTTCCAAGAGGGAACACTACAACCTACCTATGCTGGCTGAGGATGCCATTTGACCTCATCGTGTTAGACAGTTCAGTTCAACCAGTGCTCAAAATCAGAGCATTCAAAATGGGTTCATTTTCATTATCCTACTTACACAAGATAAACTGCCTATTTATTTGGTGTCCCGTAATTCAGAATCACCTTGGAAGTGTGGGAAAAGAGATTCTGTTCCTGAGCTAATACATTTCCGGTACCTATTGGTTAGACTAATTTGAAAGTATCACACCCATATAGTTACATTCTCTTAAAATAATATTAAAGTAAGACAATAAAGCACACAGCCTGATTTCTCATTTTCTGAGGGAGGCATTGTAATACCCATTTAAGATCTATATTTATTCTTTGTAAGCTGCTTTTTATCTCTTGGGTAAATAGATATATTTTTAATAAATTTTATGTTGACCTTGCTGTCTTTTTGACCTAATCATTCCATTGATGTTAGTTGCAAGTTTGGGTATAAGGACAGCAGTCATGCTATAAAGGCTATTGCACAAAATGACAAGTGAGGAAACTGTCTTTTTATACTGCTCTGCCTTTTGAAAGAAGATGGCACAAGCTTCATTTGGGTTTTATATGGTGTTTGAAATTTATTTTCCTTTTTATCTAACTTATTTATATTTCCTTTTGAGAATTAAAGAAATGGCAAAATCTTTTACCCAAAAATATAAGTAATGTAGTGGAACTTTAAAACCCCCACACCTTCATACTTGTGTAAATATATCTTAAATAAGGTTACTAGGTTTTGTATTAAGTTTGAAAGATTTCTTTTTGGTATTGTTTGTTACTCTGGAATTACAGATTCTAATAAATGAGCACTGTCTTGATGTTTGCTTATGTACCATCTTCTTTCTCTTCTTGCTTCCAATGTTTGTTAAAAACGTTGATTACCTACTTCTGTTTTTTTATACTGTAACCTGAATATCAAGTGAAGTAATTCTCTTCTATTTATGTGCTTACCTGTTAATACACTTTATCTGTGACCTTTGAAGAGATAAGCCAATATCACGGAGTATAGAAATCTTCAGATGCAAAAGTAAAATGGCTTCAGACTTTGCTTTATTGAACTAAATCTGTTTAAATTACTTAAGTACATTTAATCCACCATGTATGGTGGATGCACCTGCAAGTGATAAAAGTTTTGAAAGTGATAAATGTGGTGCCTTATATGAAGGCTTCTCTGTAAGCATTTGTTGCAAACACTGAGTTACGTTGCTTAAAAATGTGCCTTTTCTGCCTTTGTACAATATATGCTTTGAATAATATACAATTACTTTGATCATTGAAGTCCCTGAATTGTGAACTTCTCATTTATTAACTGTTGAATTTTTTTCAATGTGTTAGATGCACTTTTCTATTTTCAGAGAAAAGAAAGGACAGAGGTGCTGTAAATAAAATGTTTTTAAAGAAATTTGCAGTCCCGTAGTTGATATTTATTAAAAACTGGAGCCCTAAAGTCAATATATGAAATTTAAATGTGTTCATGATTGTTAAGGACCAATCTTGAGCCAAGGACTTGTTGATACTTGACTTCATTGTGAATCTTGCCTGGGAAAGAACAATAGGTTTGAGCTGAAACAACTATTTTTCAAACGTGTTCAGCATCCAACAGCTCTCTTTAAGAAACATGGAAACTACTGGATGTTGAAAGTATGGGCTCCCACTGTTCATCTTCAGGCAGCCAATTTTGGAGTGTATTTAGAGCTCTTGATACTGAGCAGGGAAGCCTAAAAAGGGGTACTGGCTACAGCCAGGCATAGTGCATAGGGAATGCAAGTGCTGGGTTCAGTGTTATTGAATAGTCACATTTACTGTTCCTGTACTGGCTTCTGAGCAACTTGTGACCTTTGATGTAGTTTCTGAGTGTGAATCAGAGTCAGCTAAGAGGCTGAACAGAGCACACTCAACATATTCTGGGCCTCAAAACTAGACAGGATTTAAATCTAGGTCTCCACTTGTGAAAGTTACCCTTGGACTCTTAATCCACTGTGTTAATTGCTCCCATGATGAAGCTGTTGCTGTTTACCATCTGGGAAAATGCTAACAAAGAGTCAAATATGTGTAACAGTGGCACTAGTGAGAAAATGAGGGCAAGAGGCACCTGTGTCCTGCGAACCTCATCTCGTGCCCTGGCACAGGAGCAAGGCAGGATACCCTTCTAGTTCTGAGCACCAACGTATGCATTAGCGGGCCAGATCTTCAAAGCAGGCCTCTAATCCTCGGAGTGCACTGCAGCTTGTAGAGAGGGTATATACAACAGATGCCTTTTGAGCTAACTGCAAGGTATGCCCAATCATACAACCTCTTCTCCTACCTCCAATCAGCCAACCTGAACCAGGTACCCCCAATAATTGCCTATCATATTCATTCTGCTTCTCTCCTTGCCCATGTGGCTACAAGCACCAAGGGAATATTTGCATGAACCTGCATTAACAATGCTCAGCAAGATCACTATGAACCGTGCATGGTTAATATTACTGTGTTATAGAGATTATGCAAATATTCTATACTAAATGAAGGTCCACTTTAATATTGATTGCTGTATGTAACAACAAAATATTTCATTACTTTCCCCTTGTTCATATCAAAACTGTGTAGGGGCAATCAGTGTTTTCTCTGAGGGAAGGATAGAAACCTGGAGCTAGTCACAGCTTTAGTGCTGACCTGTTTAACTTAGCAAATTTGAGGGGCTGACGGTAGTCTTCCAACAGCACATACCAGCATGCTTACAGGTTAATGTCAACCATTTGAAGGCCTTTGTGACCTGGAGGCCATTGTTTAGCTTTATGCTTCATTGCATAGTGCAGGAGAATGCTTTTCATTACTACAAAAGTTGTCACTATCCAGGTATTTTCCTATTTCCAAGAAGCCACAGAAGAATTGGAAGGAATTTAGTATTAAGTTTGAAAGGTCAGATCACTTTTTAAAAATAGCTTCAAAAAACAAAAAAAGCCCAACCCCAAAAAAGCATCCACAAAACCTCCAAGTTTATGCAAGCAAAACTAATCAGGATTTCAAGTTTTAATTTGCATCTGCAGATAGAGGTACTTGTGTTTACATATGTGAGATTTTTTTACAAGTAACTTTCAGGAGGTGCTTATGAAACTTCATCCCAGAATAACAGTGTATTGATGAGACATTATTTGTCAGCTGTTGATCTTGTTTGTCTCCAAGGATTGCGATGGGGTACGGGACTAGAAGTCAGAAGCTGTGTCTACACATGCACGCTACTTCGAAGTAGCGGCACTAACTTCGAAATAGCGCCTGTCGCGGCTACACGCGTCGGGCACTATTTTGAAGTTAACTTTGACGTTAGGTGGTGAGACGTCGAAGTCGCTAACCTCATGAGGGGATCGGAATAGCGCCCTACTTCGACGTGCAACGTCGAAGTAGGAACCGTGTAGACGATCCGCGTCCCGCAACGTCGAAATTGCCGGGTCCTCCATGGCGGCCATCAGCTGGGGGGTTGAGAGATGCTCTCTCTCCAGCCCCTGCGGGGCTCTATGGTCACCGTGGGCAGCAGCCCTTAGCCCAGGGCTTCTGGCTGGTGCTGCGGCAGCTGGGGATCCATGCTGCAGGCACAGGGTCTGCAACCAGTTGTAGGCTCTGTGTATCTTGTGTTGTTTAGTGCAACTGTGTCTGGGAGGGGGCCCTTTAAGGGAGTGGCTTGCTGTTGAGTCCGCCCTGTGACCCTGTCTGCAGCTGTGCCTGGCACCCTTATTTCGATGTGTGCTACTTTGGCGTGTAGACGTACCCTCGCAGCGCCTATTTCGATGTGGTGCCACGCAACGTCGAAGTTGAACATTGACGTTGCCAGCCCTGGAGGACGTGTAGACGTTGCTACATCGAAATAAGCTATTTCGATGTTGGCTTCACGTGTAGACGTAGCCAGAGTGACCAAGGGTAGCATCTGAAGGACCAAATGGAAAACAACAGTAAAGCAGTGTTATAGTGCTCTAAAGACTAACAATTTGATTTATTAAGATTGAGCTTTTGTGGGGCAGACCCACTTCCTCATATCTGGAAATTCTGTGCAGAAGAGGGTCTGTCCCACAAAAGGTCATCACCTAATAAATTATTTTATTAGATCTTAAAGTGCTACAGGACTGCTTTTTTGGTTTGTGAAGATACAGACTAACATGGCTACCTCTCTGTGACTGTTCACAATATTATATCACCACCACATTTGACAGACCCACTTCTTCATACCTGGAGAATCCTGGTGAAGAAGGGGGGGGGCTGTCCCACAAAAACTCATCACCTAAGAAATTATACTGTTTGTCTTTAAGGTGCTACAGTACTGCTTTTTGGTTTATTTGTTTTGTGATACAGACTAACATGGCTACTTCTCTGGAACAAACAGTAATGCTATCCCATGCAGCTACCTCGGTCTTTGTCTCCACTACCACAAAGGTGGAATTTGTGTTTTGTTTTGTTTTTTTTAATATTTTTTTAAACAGTGAGGTAACAAGCATGCAATCGTTATATCTTGTAAAATGCTAAGTCAAGACAAAGCACTTGTGGTGATTACTGCCGAGTAGCTAGGCCAGATCAGCATTATCACTCCACAGCCTTGCCTGACCTCACCCTATTTATCTCACACCAAAACTACAGGGCTTCATCTCCATCATGCTTTTGCAGCAAAATAACTAGCATGAGTCAGCTATTTCACTGTAAAAAACACAACCTTCTTTGTCAGTGAAGATCTAGCTAGTCACCCCTGCCCTTCAACTAAAAGACGAGCATCCTCAACTGTCAAATTCATGGATAGGGCCTATTCTGTTAAGATTGTATTCCAGAGCAGGCAGCAGGGTAAACTCTCAGTCAAATTAATTACAAATGAATGCTCAGCAGTTATCTGCATGAAGGGATTTGTCCTGTGATTCCTCCTTGTTTCCTGTTACCTCCCTTCAGAAGGCAAGGTTAAGTAGGAGCATATGTGGGCACTGCTCTCTGCTGGATGAAACATCATCTACTTACTTTGTTTACATCTTATAAATACAGCAGTTGAAGGGACCTGGACTGCTCATGGAGTCCAGCCCCCTGCACTGAGGCAGGGCTAAGCTGACCATCCCTGATGGGTGTTTGTCTGACCTGTTTTTAAAAATTTCCAGTGATGGAGATTCAACAGCCTCTCTAAGAAATCTGTCCAGTGCTTATTGACCCTGGTAGTTAGGCAGCTTTTCTTAATACACAGCTTAAGCCTCCCTTGCTGCAGTTTAAGCTTATTCTTGTCCAGTCCTTATTGGTTAAAGATAACAATTTATCACCTTCCTCTTTATTACAACCTTTTACATACTTGAAAGTTATTATTTGCCCCTCTGTCTTCTTTTTCCCAGTCTAAACAAATACAACTGTTCCTTGGGGATCATGTTTTGTAGACTTTTGATAGGCTTTTTTTATTTATTTAGGGGGGTGGGGGGGAGGGGAAGCAGGGGATTGGACTTTTTCTAAATTTGTCCACATCGTCCCCAAAGTACAGTGGCCTGATCTGGACATAGTACTCCAACTGAGGCCTCAGCTGTGCTGAGCGGAATAATCCCTCTTCATGTCTGACCTACAACACTCCTGCTAATACATTTCAAAACGATGCTAGCTTCCCCCCGCCCCAATGTCATTCCTCTCAACTCATCTGTAATTTATGATCCACTATAATGCCCATATCTTTTTCTTACAGTAAGCCATCCATTTCCCATTTTTTCCTATTGCCTGTTCCTTCCTAACTGTAGCACTTTTACATTTGTCCTTATTTGTTCAAAGTGCTTGTAACCCACTCACAACTTGGTAGCTTCACCCTTTATAAAATGTATGCCCTATGCCATTTTCCACAAAATTTATGACACTAGTGAATAGAACCAGATCCCGCATAGATCCCTCTATGGCCCTACTCAATACCATAATCTTCCAGCTTGAGTGTGGATCATTGATAATTACTCTGCAGATGGGTTTCTAACCAGTTGTGCACCCATGTTACAGTATGTTCACTGAGCCTATAATTTTCCTGATTTGAGGTCATAGAGGACAATATCAAAAACCTTACAAAAGAGATCACACCTAATGCTTCCCCTATCCACACCTTGTTACCTTGTGGAGAAGGACTATTAGGATGTTGAGACTTTAGCACCAGGGACTGGGGTTTTCGGGTAGAAAGCCTTAACGTTATCTTCCTATTAACAACTGTGAAGTCATGTGTAGCCATAGAACGAACATCCCATTTCCCTGATCATAAAGGCAAGATACTCTTCTTCCAAAGCTTGTCCATTAAAATGTTAGGTTAGCTGCAGAGGAATCACTGTCATGGAGGTTTCTTGGCTAATTCTCAAGAAACTAAACATGCAGTTTCTTCAGTTCTGTCAGCATTTCTTGCCCAGGAGGGAAGAAATTCAGGTTCTGAGTGCAAGAATTTAGGACTGAATGCTCTGCTGGTGGAAATGTGTTATTATGGATTGACTTTCAAGTGACTTTTGTCCATTTTCACCTGCAGGGAATTTGGCTCTTTGTTCTGATCTCCTCTGTGTCAGAGAATGGGGCTGCCAGAAAAGGCAGTTACCCAACACTGCTGTGGAGGCGGTGGAGTAGTTCATCACTCACAAGTGAAAGTGTGTTGTTCTGGGCACAATGAGGGAGATTGTAGGGCATTAAACCAAAATTCTGGCCCCCACAGACAGTATTCAATGGTTGTAGCCCTCAGGGTATGTTTGCAGCCCCACATAGAGCACTGCGTTATATTTATTTTTGATAGGCAACTATTAGAGCCGTCAGGCACAATGTACTGGCTAAAAATAATCACATGAGACAGTAGCAGCAGGGGAGCAAGAGAAACAAAGAGGATTCTGTCAGACAGAACACTTTCGCAGTAGTAGATCACTTTTCTGTGGTTTCTTCCAAGCCAGCTTCTCTTGCACGTTTCCATGTCTAATGCTGCATGGCCAGAGGGAGCCTTCTTTGTATGCAATGCATATGCAAGGCAAAGAATAGGCAAGCCAAACATGGCCCCTACACAACAAGCCCTAAGAAAGGAAGCATGCTCCTTTTGCAAAACAGAAGTTGTTTCCACCGTTGTTGCCAACAGTAACTCCATTGATGAAAAGAGAGGCAACAGAAGGCTGCAAGGAAGAAATTCCTTATGTTGCATTTAGCTACTGAGAGTGGTTACTCCATTCTCAGTGAAAAATACAAATATGAGTCACTTTTCACTGTGGTGTCACATCCAGGTGCACCTTCCCCATCTCATACACTCCTAACTTGTTTCTTGAAAAGGTAGGGTGGTGTATCATAGGTAAGCAATATCCCTTTAAATAGTTTGTAGGCTTCCTGGGGTTCTGTTACACAAGCCAGAGGAATACTACCAGGGAAGTGTACAAAACAGATGTATGTTTATACCTAATTAATCAACATAATTATCTGGAGTGCAGTTGTGTCAATATAATTCTCTCCTACTCAACGCAGAGGCAGCAAGGACACTGTAAGTGATACACCTATCAGACCCGCAAGACTCTGCTGCATAGCCATTTTCACTTGTCTGACTGAGCTGGGCAGAAGAGTGTTGGAGTGAAAGCCATATATTTCTATGGAGGCTATAACACATACTCCATTATTTCTGAACCAATGTTGCTTGTAACTGTGAAGGACTCAGAACATGAAATACAACATTTACAATGAGCACTACCACTTACCTTGTAGTCTATCAGTACAGAATAAGAATTTCACAATTCAATCATCTCGGAGGTCTGCTTTACACAGATATCTAAGCTCCAGTCCCATTAACTTGGATGGCAGGCACAGATCACCTTTGATGTGTGGGAAGACAGAACGTGGTCACCATCTTTGATGGCTTTAGCCCCTCCATGCTCATTTCACTTACATCCTACTAAATTTGTTCTGAACCCAGGTCTCCCCTGGGGAAGATTACAGAAATAACCCACTGTGGAATCAGCACTCCCCTTTTCTGTATTTTAACAGCTATCCAGACATATTCTAGGGGAAAAAGAAAATACCATTTTGAACAACATAGTTACTGCACTTTTGGCAAAATACTCGCACAAAGTAGCTACTAATCCTTTTGGAAAGCTGCTTAACTGCTGTTGAATTCAGTGGGTAGGTGCTGTGATGTATTTTCTTCTGCAGTCTCAAAGCAAATGTGATCTGCAAGTCTCGTATCTACCCTTTGCAACCATGTTAAGGCTGCTGCCCATCCCCAAGTGCTCTGAGCCTCCAGCAGATTTGCTTCTTTTTACTTGGTCACTGCTCTATGCTTGCTGATCTCCAGTAACCTCCTGTCTCTAGGCTGCCAATCTGCTCTCTGCAAACACTTCAGAGCAGGCCTGAATTCCTTTCCTGGGGGCCTCCTATCTCCCCTCTTCTGGTATCATGGGTCTTGTAGGACTCTTGCGTCGTATAATCTAAAAAGTAGCAGAGGAACACACATGAACAGGGAGGGAGTGGAAGAGGCTAGGAGAAACCAACAGGAAAGCTCACTGACTCGACAAAATTGTTCTTCTGTAGCTTCTGATCTCATGTGTCTTTACTTAATCTAGAAGAGGAAAATACATAGCCTGCCAAGTCCTGGTTTCTATCTTTTTTACTGGAAGCTGATGAAATCAAGTATTATTGTACAATAACCATATTGTAACAGAGGCTTGCATGGAAGAGGACATTGTGGCCTGTTGGTAATTAAGCATTATTTGGTTACATATGAAAGAAAACCACCACCCCAGGATTCCTTTGAAAGTAGTCCTTAGAAGTGGATCCCTGAAAAGTAGGCCATTTGGCTAGCAGGTATTTGAAGACTCTGCATATATTAATGGAGCATTAGATTAATGGTGGGGTCTAGTCAGAGTTCTTCTGGACACTTCCCCACCAACCTCATTCAGAGCCATTTACTTCTCCCACCTTTCCACACAGTATCCCCAGTTTTCTCTTCTGCTGCTGAATACTCTCACTGGTTAGACTGGCAACGCCTACCATCCTCTCAAGGGCGTGCAGAACATTTTCCTATTAAAACAGATAAATACAGGAAATCAGTGACATAGAAATGCAACTTTCTTCCTTAACTGCACACCACCCCGACCCCCACATGAGAACAAACTTAATGTATCATGCCTGGACAGGAGGAGAGCTGAGACAGACCCTGAATCTGGATCACCGACATTCTGGAGGCTTGCTCTGCCACATTGCTTTAGACAGTAGACCTGGACAGGGCTGAAATCGAAACAGCCTGGGATTCCAGGCAAATCCCCACTGGGGACCCAATCCTATGTTTTGGCCACTTCCTCATGCCCTGGCCATACTCCCACAGTGTCTGACTCCCCTCCTTGAGGTGGTAGGAGCCACCCCATAAACATTCAGGTGGGGGTTCGTGGGGAGCATTCTCCTTTTGGGCAGGCTGGGGTCTCACGAGAACCTCTGTTGTAGGTGGTACAGTCAGCACCCTTTCCAACACCACCCCACCGTGGTGCAGCAAGGGCCATCGCTACATAGAGTTCCTTGCTAGAGAGATGCCAGTAAGCTGCCAGAGCAATGGGTGTCTGCTTAAGATGCAGAAAGCCACAGTGCTCACACTTTGCAGAATCCGGCAAGTGCCACTGTGTCGATCTGTGCTCCAATCACATTTTGAAGGTTCTCTTTGCAGCCATGATGGCTGGAAACAAATTTATTTTAAAATAAAAGTGAGATCGTTCTCATGTGACTCCAGGAGCTGGGGCTCAGACCATATGCCCATAGTATCTCCATCTTACTCTAGGTGAAAAATGAAGATACTACATCAGCATGTGAGCAGCAAAATAGAGGTAAGTGCCACTGTTTTATTTCCATTTACAGCTGCCTTTTACAGCATGATTTATACGGCCATCTGTGTCCAGGGCATAAGTTTCTAAAGGCAGGAGACTTGGTTCCTGTAGCATCTTGATCATTATCAATACCTTAATAATGAGAAGCCTTTAAAATCATTGAACAAATAATGGCTTCTTCATGTGACTCATCCTTTTGAATTGCTGTATAAAGTGCCTTCTAGCTGAGGGCTTAAAAAAAAAAAAGATTTAAAGCCCCACAACACATAATGATTCAATGGTGTCCTAGTTTGCAGCAGAGTAAACAGACTCAGAAAAGTTAAGTAACTTTCCCAGTGTGACACAGCAAGTTAGAGACACAGTTCTGTTAGTGGGGTGAGGCTCTGCACATCACCAGTTCTAGCCTTCAAACTGTACCACCCAGTCAAAGTGCAGAAAAATTGTAAGAAACAAAAGTTAGCAAATTGTCCTCCTAATTTGTATACTTCAGAGACATTTTAGTGAGCCTGTGATTAATATAAAACCAAAGACAGCCTATGTTTAGGTGTCACTTTTACCAGTGGCTGGGGCATGAATACAGGTTTTTCAGATTCAGGTACAGTAGTGCTTGATACAGACTCTTTGGTACGTGCCATTTCTAAGGTACACATCACAGCTTTGGCACACAAACTTTGTGAACTCATGAGAAGTGCAAACAGGCATCATAAGTTAATGCTCATGACAACATTTCATATGGTGAAAGACTTCCAAGTTTTACAACTTTGAACCCATTAGGCTATAGTATACAATTGTCTCAAGGTTACTTAGCAAAGTTATTGCAAGATCATGTGTGTGAAGATAGGAAACTTTTCTTTTATGAATGATTAAGCCACCATGACTAATTCAATTGCCTCTGTATTTCTCAAAAAAGGAACACAGCTGAGCTTCCATACTATTAACTTACTCTAACATTTTGCTGATTTGAAAATTGGGTGCATCTCAGAGGAGAGAGTGAGATTAGCACCACCCAGCAGGATGCTCTGTGTCATTCTTATTAACACTGCCGGCAGTTGCACTGCACACCTGCCAGGACTGTGTCATTCTCATGACATGTTAGATCCCGAATATTGAAAGGCTGAATTTGGTTTTGCTAAACAGAGTAGTTTAGGAAAAGTCTTTACATTGATACCCATATTCTAAACAAAGAGAGGATGAGTGAGACAGTCACACTTAAAATGCTAACAAACATTTTTAATTCCTACTTCTCTATTTACAGTATTGTTTATTGCAGGGATGCCTATGGACCAGCTAAAATAAACTCTTAATAGTGCAGATATTCTTATCCTAAAGAACTTAAATATGGACAAAAATGATGGGAAACAGATACAGAACAATGTTTGCAACCCTCATGATTGGTGCACGATTTTTTGATTTTCAACAATGTTGGGTAGGCTTGTCTTGGGAGCAGATTGCTTTTAACATTACCTAGGATGAAAGGCCCTGATGAATCTTCCTAAGCTACTGTGTTCACAAGCTAACAGACTTCTGTCACAAGGAATTTTTGCCCTTTGATAATGGTTCAGCAGTATAGGAATTGGCAGGAATTTGTTTGGTAAGTATCTCCCTCTCACCAAAAGAGTGGATGAAATAGCAGACCCATCTAGTTCAGTGGGACTTGTGCCATCGACTTCAGTGCAAACAAGTCACTCTTGCCTTTAATTAATACCTCAGCAAAAACATTGAACATTGCATGGGTCATGGAACTACCCTCCAAATCTAATGCAGGGTAGAGATAAATTGCTGGGGCCCAGGCCACCATCCATAAAGCATTCTTGTCTCAAAGCGCAACAGGGACTTGATCCAAAAGCCTATTGAAGTGAATGGACCAACTTGAGTGGGCTTTGGATCTGCCCCTGCATACCATATATATTGACTATGACACTTGATATATCTTATATAATCTTATCAAAAATATCATATTGGCTGCAATCACTACCTCTTATGGAGGTCAGGCTGAATTTGCATGTGCAAGAACAGATTCCAAATGGTAAGAGGCTATGGAAATAAAAACTGTTTCTGTAGTACTTCATTACACTGTGTAGCCAGAAATCTGCTAGGTGTTCCTGGTACACTAATTTTGTAGTCAGATGTCTGTCCTAACCTTCCATTTTGAGTCTATTATAGGAAGCACCAATGTCCTTTTTTAAAACATTCAGTGAATTTACTGTTAGTAACTAGTCCAAGATTGAGGAGAATAGGGAAAGAATCTCCTCTTACCACAGACCTGAGTGGATCTCTGTCCAATCGGCCAGTAAATCCTTCTGCCAGCAATATGGTATCTGTGATATAGGTCCTTGTATGCCCTCACCCCACAATCTGTCTACAGCCATGTGCTGTCTCTTGTCATCTTCTTAGATTTCCCAAACCTTGGGGTCAAGAGTCTTTTTTTTTTTGTTCTGTATTGCTCCCATGTCTATCACAAGAGGACTGTGACGAGGGTTACTTTAATTAACCATCAAGTTTTTGCACAAAGAGCTGCTTGGCATCCTAAGGTGGGAACAGTGTTGGAACACTACATTCCTGGGTAGATGTCACTGACTGCATGTTCTACCCATTGCTGTATGGCACCTCCTCCTGGCCATTCTGGGTATTAGCTCTGTCAGGCCCAGAGCTAGCCTACAGTGGGTAGGCAGGGCCCAATGCAGCACACTGACAGCAGGGCCTGGCTAGTGGATGCTAGCCTCAATTGTCACAGGGGTCCCTGAACGTGTGGGGCCTAAAGCAACTACCTTCCTTCAAGGCTGTGCCTGTTTAGGCCCTTCTCTTGCTCCAGGAGTTGCAACTTCTTTGTGCTTTAGCCCAGTCACTCAACTATTTCTCCTTTCTTCCAAGGCATGGTCTTTCAGGGTCTTTCTCCACAACCAGCATCCAGCAGTCCTGGTTCCCGCTAGATCATTTCAGCACTGACTCTGGCCATCTTCACTCCACTGCCCTTCAGCTGTTATTGTTATTCAGGTTTTATCAAGATAGTCCAATTTTTAGCTTCTGTGTCCAGGAGCTATTTAGGGTTGTCAGGAGCCCAGCTTCCCACCAGAAAGTCAAGTCCAAAAGGGGACCTGCTTCCTTTAAAGGGCACCTGAATAAAAAAACTCCGCCTGGTTACAGCCAGGTTGGGGAGATGCTGGATTACGCCCCTTCTCGCTCAAGGCTGTCTCCTGTCTCGAGGCAGGCCCCTTGACATGATCCAGTGAGCAATGGTGGGGTAGAGGGAAAAAGGAGACAGAGTGAACAGTGGGGGTGTAGTCTGGTTACTAGCAATTAGAAAGGTGACAACTCTATTTGCAGCACCACCCGGCAGGGATGCTGGAACAATTTTTAGCATGAGGGTGATAAGTGCCATTGAACAAAACTGAAAACCCTGGGTATAATGGAAACCAAATCTGGGGTTCTGGAATGGAAACCAATTCCCCTAGTTCTGGTTTCTATGGTGGGGGGGGGAACCCAAACATCTGCTATTCTGGTTTCTAAGTTCAGGGCTCTATATGAACAGTTAAGGCAGGGGTGGGCAAGAGTTTTCATACAAATTTTGTTGCTGGTTGTTGGCTGACTCTGCTTTCCCCCAACCCCTCATCCCCAAAGGGGCAGGACCTTGAACAGAAGGGTTGGGGCTGGAGGCCACAAAGTGTGTGAGTATGAAAGAGAAACACTGCGTGAGAGACAGACTTTTTGACACTGATTAAGTGTGTATGTGACAGGGTCCCTGTGTGCATGGCACAAACTGGGCATGTGTGACAGTGGCACAGAGTGTGTGTGGTGGCTGCTGCTGGGTGAGTTCCTGAGGAGCTACCATCTGTCTCACAGGAAAGTCTGCCCTGCTCTGTTGTCTCCCCACCCTCTGCTCACCTGAGTCTCTTACCAGCTGCACTTCAGACTGGAGCAACTCCACTGTGTGTTCTGCAGAGAAGTGGTACAGGGCTGGGGAACACCCTGACTTCAGCACTATCCTCTCTTCCCCCTCCCCCCACAGGGGGCAGGAGAATCCTAAGAGCAGCTCATCTGTGGATGGAACAAGATGGGGGAGGAAAACATACTGCAGGTTACAAACAGGCACACTCTGCTAATCAGCTACATAGGCCAACAGGAAACACTTGGCAAGCTGGATCCACCCCCCCCAGGGCTGATTTGGCCCACCTCTGAGTTAAGGGCTTCATTTACACAATCTTACTTCTCTCAGCTCTGGGCTCTTTACCCTGCTTTGCTGTTGCCATCTCCCCCTTCCCTCACGGCCTGGAACTGAACATTTCTTGCCTGTTGTCACCAGAGTGCTGCTGGCCTCCTGGCTTTGTAGAAGCCCTGCCTGTTCCCTCACAGGTAAGCTTCTTCCCAATTAACTCCCACCACATTTTCTAAATCTCTCCCCTTTGCAACTTATTTTGGGGATTGGGCTCAGTTGAGCTAATTAAGCTCTTGCAGAGCCTCTCTGGGGAGTATGCTTCATCACAGTGATCCAATAGCGAAAGCTTCTCATAGGCCTTGAGTCTTGTCATCTTACAAACAATTTAAAGGTAACAGTCTATGAACAGCGTAACTAGAACAACATTATAGCATCCGGGTGGAAAAAAAATAAGGAAGAAAAGAGAACACAATTCTTAGCCTTATTTTGACTGAACAAGTTAGAGTTCTACTCATTATGTGGCAGAGCTCATGCCTCGCTGGACTGGTGTTTCAAATATCTCAGAGTTTTACTCATAGTTTTCAGTCTGTTTCTCTTTTCTGCTCTCCTTACTTAGTGCCCAGCCACCGATAGCCTGGCTTAGCAGAACTCTGGACCTGTTGGCAAAAATCTCTGCCACAAAACCACTGCTTCAAAAAGGCAAAACATTCCACATCGTGAGACTGCACCAGTGTCTGTGGGATGCAGCAGGCTACCAGGATTTGTCTGCTCCAATTTAGCTCCTTTTCCTCATTGATCAGACCATGCAGCAGTTTCATGGCAAGAGAAATATAAATTTCTCATTAATTTCTGGCAATTTTGGGTTGTGTTAGGTGTTTTGGGATGGGGGAGGTTTTGTACTCAACTGCTATCTTGTGTACTGTCCTAGTTACAGCTGTGCCTACTTTCCCCTCCCCAAGGGCTTTCATCAGTTGGTTACACTTATAATTGAACCTATATAAAATTCTACATGCAAAATCCAAGTTGAATATTCCAGTTGCAAAATCAAGCACTCAAAAGTTAGGAAGTAGCAGAATTAAAGTTGTCTGAAGCAACCTTAATTTAGCCTTCGTGTATGCATGTATTAGGATACAGTCTTTATATACTGCACATTGCAGTTCAGATTCAAGTTGCACAGGCTGTGACCATTCCACCTTCTCATCAAGCACACATTCTGACAGAAAGACAAGATGCTGCATGCTGGCTAAGGATTCTCCTGCACTGGCAGTGCCTAATCAGCTGTTTAGGCCAGCTTTTCACCCGTTCTTTGTTGCTGGAGTATCTGAATGAGGGCAGCACCAGGGGCAACGATCTGACCCAGCATGTCAAATTATACACTAGAGGTAAATCACTGACTTCTGCACTTCGCTTGAATGATGTCGGTGGAATGACTTCACATTGAAACCCTTGTAGCTGAGCGCAGACTCTTCCCTGTCACACTTATTTCATTGTAATTTAAGTGTTATTTCTACTGTATCCACATTGGTGGGCACATATTTATGCTTTACATATCCATTACTTCACCTATGTTCCATTACTAATGAATTCCAATAGCCTGTGTAATGGAAACTTTATATTAGATGTCTTTACTGTGACCTGCAACTACCAGACCTGTATGTAGATTTAAAGCTTTTCCTCCTCAAAAACAAATATTTCTGTTCTCTCCTGTAGCTGAAGAGGCTGCCCGGTGAGCAACCTGGCATTTGGCAAGAGCGAGTTTGTTTAAATTTTGAATTCTGATTGCAGGTGATTTCAGTTTCAGACACTGTGGCAGTTGGGATTGTGTGCCTGGGAGGGTTGGAACCTTGTATGATCCCTTTTTCCCTTGATTACCTTTGATCAACCTCAGGATCAGCTTTACCCTGTGTGATTAATGAGGGAAAGGCCTGACTGAGGTTTGCAGGCTTCAAAAAAACAGAGTCAGAGTGACCAGGGGAGCAAAGTGGATGGAGAGCTGCAGACAGGGGAGTTTGATAGATGGAGTGTGATGGAGGGGTGTCCACTTTGGGTAGGAAGATCCCCAACACCTGTGCCAGCCCTGCTCTGTCTCCTCCACCTGTAGTCAGACAGACCTCCTGACCGGGGATGCCTCAACCCAGATCCTGGTGTGATTTTGCAGGGACTGTGACTTGCCATTTCCATTTTACAAAGCCCAGGCTGGGGGGACCATCCATTGCAGAAGGTGTCTTCTGGTGGAATCGCTCAGGAAGCAGGTGGGAGAACTACAGGAGGAGGTGGCTAGGCGAAGGAATATCAGTATCCACAAGCAACTCCTGGGCAGCACTCAAGTAGAGACAGCTGAGGTTAAGATGGCTGCCCCACCACAAAAGAGTGATGATGCCTCATCAGTGGAGGAAGAGATGGCTCGCAGGGAGATGCTGGCAGCTGGTCACTTCTGGCAGTAGGCAGTGTTCCACTCCTGCTCCCAACCCTCCCACCGTGGTACTAGGAAACTATTATGCCATCCTGGATACAGGAGATAAAGAATCACCCCCCACAGCAGAAGCAGAGAAGCCTTGTACCCCCAAGGCTGGGAGGTCTGCTGCCACTGCTATGAGGGAGAAATGTAGGGTAGTGGTGGTCAGAGACTCTCTTCTTTGGGGGACAGAGGCACCCATCTGTCACCCTGACATGTCATCCCAGGAGGTGTGGTGCCTACCAGGAGCCTGTATCAGAGACATTACAGAGGTGTTGTCAAGGATTATCCGGCCTGCTGAGTACTATGTCAGCACAAATGATACTGCAAAGTGTAACCTTGAGCAGATCAAGCATGACTACATGGCTCTGAGAAGGAGCTGGGAGTACAGGTGGTGGTCTCCTCAATCCTTCCTGTCTAAGGTAAGGGCCCAGGCAGAGACAGGTGCATCTGGAGGTGAGTGCCTGGCTCTGAGGATGATGTCACCAGGAGTGCTTTGGCTTCCTCATTCATGGAATGCTGTTCCATGAAGGACTGCTAAGCAGGGATGGAATTCACCTTTCAAGGAATGGGAACGATGTATTTGGATTGCGACTGGCTAACCTAGTGAGGAGGGCTTTAAACTAGGTTCAACAGGGACTGGTGGCTAAAGCCCACTGGTCAGTACAAAACCTGGAGACATGGGAGTTGGGTTGGAAACGAGGGATCATGGGCAATAATAGCAGAGAAGAAAAGAGGGACTAGGCAGAACTGGGAGGCAGAAGCAAATCAGTATCTTAGATGCCTATATACAAATGAAAGAAGTATGGGTAAAAAGCAGAAAGAACTTGAAACCCTAATAAACACAACTATGACATAACTGGTATGACAGAGACTTGGTGGGATAATACATGATTGGAATATTGGTATAGACAGCTACAACTTCCTCAGGAGGGATAGCCATGGTAAACAGGGAGGAGGTGTTGCCTTTATATATTAAAAATGTGCACACCTGGACTGAGGTGGAGATGGCTGCAGGAGACAAAGATGTTGAGAGTCTCTGGGTTAAGTTAAAAGGAGTAAAAAACAATACTGATGTCATTTGAGGTCTACTGTAGCCAGGTAGAAGAGGTGGATGAGGCTCTTCTAAACAACTAACAAAATCATCCAAAACACAGGATTTGGTGGTGATGGGGGACTTCAACTATCCTGATATATGTTGGGAAACTAACACTGCAAGGCACAGACTATCCAGAAAGTTCTTGGACTGCATGGATGACAATTTTTTATTTCAGAAGGTGGAAAAAGCTACTGGGGGGGAAGCAGTTCTAGATTTGATTGTAACAAATAGGGAGGAGCTCATTGAGAATTTGAAAGTGGAAGGTAGCTTGGGAGAAGCTGACCATGAAATCATAGAGTTCATGATTCCAAGAAATAGTGAAAGGGAGAACAGCAAAATAAAGACAACGGATTTCAGGAAAGCAAATTTTGTTAAACTCAGAGAGCTTGCAGGTAAGGTCTCATGGGAAGCAAGAACAAGAGAAAAAACAACTGAAGAGTTGGCAGTTTTTCAAGGAGACATTATCAAGGCCCCAATGGCAAGCTATACTGCTGCATGGGAAAGATAGAAAGTATGGTAAAAGACTGCCTAGGCTTGGCCAGGAGAACTTGCAGGATCTCAAAATCAAAAAGGAGTCTTATAAAGAGTGGAAATTAGGAGAAATTATGAAAGATGACTATAAGCAAACAATACATGTATGCGGAGGCAAGAGTAGAAAAGCCAAGGCACAAAATGAGTTTAAACTAAGCTAGAGACTTAAAGGGTAGGAACAAGTCATTGTATAAATATATTGGAAGCAAGAGAAAGAACAAGGACAGAGTAGGCCCACTACTCAGAGAGGACTGAGAAACAATAGCAAAAAACTTGAAAATGGCAGAGGCGCTTAATGATTTCTTATTTTGGTTGTCACCAAGAAGGCTGATGCAGAAATGCCTAACATAATGCATGCTAGTGGAAGAGGGTAGGTTTAGAAGATAAAATGAAAAAGAACAAGTTAAAAACTACTCAAAAATTAGATGTATGCAAGTCCCCAGGGCCTGATGAAATACATACTAGAATTCTTAAGGAGCTGATAGAGGAGGTCTCTGAGCCTTTAGCTATCATCTTTGAAAAATCCTGGAAGTTGGGCAGTATATTTGCCCTTTCCAGTTTTCTGGAATCTCTCCCAACTGTAAAAAGGTGGAAAAGAACAACCCAGGAAACTACAGACCAGTCAGTTTAACTTCTGTGTCAGGAAAGATAATGGAGCAAACAATTAAAGAATTAATCTGCAACCACCTGAAAGAAAATAAGGTGATAGGTAACATCCAGCATGGATTTGTAAAGAACAAATCAAGCCAGACCAATGTGATAGCTTTTTTGACAGGATAACAAGTCTTGTGGATAAGGGAGAAGTAGTGGCCCCATCTAAGTTGTATTTGCTTAGTTTATTGGTAAGATCATGAGGGACCTTGACTTTAGTAAGACATTTGACATGGTCCCTCATGATCTTATCAATAAACTAAGCAAATACAACTTAGATGGGGCCACTATTAGGTGGGTGCATAACTGGCTGGATAACTGTTTTCAGAGAGTAGTTATTAATGGGTCACAGTCATGCTGGAAGGGCATAACAAGTGGGGTTCTGCAGGGATCTGTTTTGGGACTGGTTCTATTCAATATCTTCACCAGTGATTTAGATATTGGCATGGAGAGTACGCTTATTAAGTTTGCAGATGATACCAAGATGGGAGGGGTTGCAACTGCTTTGGAGGATAGGGTCAGAATTCAAACTGATCTGGACGCATGAAAAATGGTCTGAGGTAAACAGGATGAAGTTTAATAAAGACAAATGCAAAGTACTCCACTTAGGAAGGAACCATCAGCTTCATACATATGGCATGGGAAATGACTGTCTCGGAAGGAGCACTGTGGAGAGGGATTTAGGGGGTCAGAGTGGGCCACAAGCTAAATATGAGTCAATAGTGTGATGCTGGGATGCATTAACAGGACTGTAGTGAGCAAGACATGAGGTCATTCTTTCACTCTACTCTGTGCCAATTAGGACTCATTTGGAGTACTGTGTTTAGTTCTGGGCACTACATTTCAAGAAAGATGTGGAGAAATTGGAGAAGGTCCAGAGAAGAGCAACAAGAATGACTGAAGGTCTAGAACACATGAGCTAAGAAGGAAGACTGAAAGAACTGGGCTTGTTTAGCTTAGAAAAGAGAAGTCTTAGAGGGGACATGACAGCAGCTTTCAAGGACCTCAAAGAGGTTTACAAGAGGGAGGGAGGAAATTTTGTTCTCATTGTCATCTGAGGATAGGATAAGGAGCAATGGGCTTAAACTGCAGCAAGGAAGGCTTAGATTAGACAGTAGGAAAAACTTTGTCAGGGTGGTTAAACACTGGAATAAGTTACCTAGGGAGGTTAAAAATCTGCAGTGATGGAGATTCCACAAGAGCAGGTTAGACAGACACCGATCAGGGATGGTCTAGAGACAATGCTCAGCTCTGCTGAGAGGCCAATGACCTCTCGAGGTCCCTTCCAGTGCTAGTGTTCTGAGTCTATACGCAAGAGGACTAATTCTGCTCTGAGTTGGAACTGTGCAATTTGTCAGAAGTTGCTTGCAGATAACTGAGGGTGTAATTTGACCAAGTGTTTTCATTTTAAAAATTCTTGTTGCCTTTTAAATGGATCTGTTTGCAATGGTCATGTTGAATCTGGGATTGTAACAGACATATTTCCCTTATTAATGTGGGCAGGAATATTTTTTGAGAACTGCAGATTCCAGTACAGACACAAGAATCCCCTGATTCTGTCTATCCCCATCAGGGGAAACCAAGTCACAATATCTTTCTTAGCATCTGTGTTTCTGATCGTAGTTAGCATGGGTCTGCTCCTCGCATGGACTAAGCCTATATTGCTATATAGCCTTCAGCTGTCTGTTACAGGTCTAAATGTGTCTGACATGACAACATTAGCAAGTTCTAATTCCTCACAGCAACCTAACTTGAGGGACTAAGGCCAATGAATCCAAACACATTCTCACCACAGGAGGAGGTAAGAAGCCAAATGAAGGGAGGAAGTCAAAGAGGCAGTCTGAGATATGCACACAAGTAGGGGAAACCCAAATCTGGAGCACAGGTACTGGAACTATGGGTGTGGAGACACTGCAGCACCAGCTGGTTTGAAGTGGTTTCCATTATATACTGTGACAAGTCCTTAGTTGCCCCCCTGCCCCAGGGTCCTGCACTTCCTGGCAGGTTCTAGTGTGCCTCAGAGATTTGGAGTGGCCCATTTTCTGCCTTGAGTTGTTCTGAAGGCAAGGGTCTCTGCTTACCGAGCCAGTCTCCTCACAGGTGACTCCCAAACAGGGGGAGGCAAACCCCCACTCAGCAGGTTGGGTACTCTTGTCCTTGCAGTGATGCAGCTATCCAGGGGAAGGGTGAGGGGAGCCCAGGCCCACCCTCTACTCTGGGCTCCAGCACAGGGACCCTAAATGAAGGCAGATGTAGGGGCTTTACCCCTACCCCAAACTCAGCAGCCTTTTCCCTGGGCCACCACTTCCCTCTAGCAGCTTCACCACTGTATCACCTTGCTCTTGTCAACCTCCAGCCTCTCTCCCTCACCCACCATTCAAATCCTTCCCTTCTCCTGCCTGGGGGAAGCCTTTTATAGGGAGCCAAGAGACCTTCACTAGCAACAGGTGCCTGATTAGCCTCTGTTGCCAGCTGACTCCTAATGAGTCCCAGCTGCTTGTCCAGTCTGCAAACCTATACTCTCCCTATGCCTACCAGGGGAAAAAAAGACATTTATCCAACTCCCAAAATGCTTGCCCTCTGTCAGGCTCTTGTCATATGCAGCTTGTGATCTGCCACAATACAATCTTTCCAGTTTGTTTCAACAGCTCTCAGCACTCCCACTATGAGGGAAATAATCAAAATTTCAGCAATCTTCTTTTCCCTTCTCCCACCAAAGATTTCCAGACCCACCCCAGAGGCTATTATGCAAAGTCCTGGTTCAGGTAGTTGCTTTCTTTCCTGATCTAGATCTCAGCCACACCTCTGAAGCCTGCTATACAAATGTTTTGAGCCCTCACAGGTCACATGGACCTCAGTGGTCTGTGTCTCACTTGTATCAGTTTTACTCTAATTTTACATTGGATTCATGGGTTTACCCCTGATTTATGATAGCGTAAGTCAGAGGCCAATCAGGCCCAACATATCTCTTGATATCCCAGTCAGGTCCTGATCGAAGCTCGATGAATTCATCTGAGAGACTCATTGATTGCAGTTGGGTTTGGATGATACCCCAGGGTTGGGCTCACAGTTATAGCCACCACCCTCACTTGCCTCTACTGTCTTTGAATGGTTCCATTAATTCATGAGCAATAGATAATAAAGTGGCCAGACAAGAAGTGTGGAAAATTAGTATGAGCTGGCATGGGTGGGGGGTAATAAAACAAAGTTGGTAGTAATCTGGATGATCCTGATACAATCGGGACATCTAGTCACCATAAGAGGGGATCAAAGGCCATATCTGCCCTAGCTGAATCACTTTATAAGATCATGTGGTATTTGCTGCCCAGTATCACCCCATGTCTTTGTAATCATTCTTACTTTGCTCTTCCTTTTCAAAGTATGATTGTTTGCAAAAGTGACTCTGAAAATGGTATAAACAGTTTCCATGTTCATTGCTTCCTGATACTTTATCTGCTAGCAGTGCTTCACTCAGATGTAAGAAAGGGATTTTTTTAATAGCTGGTCTAAAAAAACTTATTGAGGGCTCCTAGCTTTGCCTGTAATAAGGCAACAGTAGAACAGCATTTTCCAAACTGAGTTCCACAGAACAGTGAATAGGTAGGTGTTCCATGAAAAATTTTTGATGCTTGCAATATTTTTCATTCTAAAATATTAAATATGAAATTGTGTGTGTATCAAAAATACTAAGGCATTTGAATAGTATTTAGATTGTAGGTATATTTGTATTTATAAAGCATTCATAATACTATAGTTGTCATTATGTGATTCATGCCGAAAGCATCATCAATTCAAATTATTTTGGTACAAGTCACGTTCAGAGAAGTCCTGTGATGCTGCACCTGGCTCCAACTCTCCAACATCATTACTAATATTAAGCGAATTTATGATCAAAGGATGCAAAAAACACTCTTCCCATTTAAAAAAAAACTGTCAAATGTTACTTATTTTTATTTTCCAGTAGTTTTCTGTAAAAAATCATAATTTTTTAAAAAAACAAAATATAAAAATATTTTCCCTACCTAATTTTTTTGCATTCTTTTCCATAAAAATGTTTTTTTAACCTTTAAGGGACAGTCCTTTTTTGAACAATATTGTCCTTTCTATTTTTGTACAAAAGAACAATACGAATCATCCTTCTTTCAGCTCTTATATTGAAGTTTTGGGATTATATTTAATTTTTATACTTAATTATTGGGTTGCTGATCATCCTTCTTTCAGAAGGACATTGGTTGCTCATTAATATTATTTTCTCCTGTTATTTTTTGTTCTTTGGAAAATAAAAGACATCTAAGAAAACTAACTCTTTTAAATCAATATTTGAGCATTCCATGCTGCAATTTTTCGGTATGGAATCCTCCACCGTCTCCTTTTCCATCCCCAAACTGGCATGTATGTGTTCTGTTGATTTATTCCAAGCCCAGAAGTGTTCTGTGGCCAAATTAGTTTGAGAAATGCTGCACTAGAAAATTAGTGTTATCCACATGTTCCTCTCTCCTAATGGCTGCAGAGTGGGAGCATCAGTGTGGAAAAGAGTGATGAATTTTAATTCTATATCATCTAACCCTGCACCAGTAGTGCTCAGTTTGGGGACAGCCTGAAAGCAAAGATGATTTCTTTCCTCCTTGCTAGTCATGCTAATCTCCTTAGTGAAGGTTCTGCAGGCCAAACTTTCACCTCCATTGCATCATTGCCTGTGGTGGTTCAGCCAGGTCTTAGTCCATTGGATGGCCCCCCTTAGATTTGTTGTTAAAGGTCAGATGGATGCAGTACTGTATTCAAATGTAAAATCTGGAGACCTGATCCAAGCCCACTGAAACCTCACTTTGATTTTCATGGCCTTTGGATTAGATCTGAGTGTCTGAGCTTTTTGGCTGTGTTCTTCCTCCTACAACCATTTACATACTAATATTAAAACAAACACCTGTTCAAAGCATAGCAGCCTTTATGTAAACCTGAGAAGTTACGAGAGTGACAGAACTCAAATGCACGCAGTGTCAACATACCCATTGAACCAAATATCCCAAGGCAATAAGAGTCCTCACAGCTAGGTGGCTGCATCATGTCCAATAAACAGAAAAGTGAAACAAACTCTAGAATAAACCAAATGAACTTATAGCTGAAGGACATGGCAATGCTAAACTTCTGATTTGTACGTGATCTTACAATGGAAAATATCTTGCAAAGTCATGATCTTTCTTAATCCCTTCATTCCTTGAATCATTTTAATTATCTTTTAGGATTTCTTTTGGAGATAGTTCCGGTGTTGTTAAATACTAGCTATTTACCTAGAAGCATAAGCACAGACTAATTTATTAAATAGTAGGCTACCATGGTGATAAGCTGTAAACACTGAAAGCAGGTGATATTTAAAAGTCATCTAGATTTATTAGCGTAACATATAGTCAAAGGAGAACACAGTTGTTACTACATGAACCCAATGCACCAGGATCTAGCCCTGAAAGAGAATTATCTAGGTAGCTCAATCGCTACCAGAGAAGTGTGATGTAACCTTTTCTCTACTAGTCATATTTTCCTTGTGAGAGCCTGCTCACCACTGAACTCTTAGCAGAGGTGAGCTGAGGAACATTTTTACATTAAACTGCAGAAAGCAGTTTTTGATCCCTCTCAGTCAGGGCTCAGAGCTATTAGCTTTCAGGGGATGAGGCTAAAAATAAGGGGTCCAGCGTGCAGGAGGAGGCTGTAGATTGAGGCAGGAGGGTGGGTGAGCTCAAACTGGGGGCATGGACTGTGAATGAGGTGTTTGATGTGCAGGAGGGGGCTTGGAACCAAAGGGTTTGGAGTGTGGGAGTGCTTCAGTAAAGGAAAGGTGGAAGTTAGGGTGCAGGGTGGCTCAGGACTGTGGGGTCTGGACAGAAGTTAGGGTATGGGGTGAGGCTCAGTGCCTTGGAACAGGGTATTTGGGTGCCTGGGTCAGACAGAGTGAGGCTGAGCTAATGAGAGAGAGAAAGGGGCTTGAGCTGAGCTGAGGAGCAGAGCCGTATGGCCCCTGCCAGCCAGAGAGCAGATCCTGTGCTGAGGGCGGGGGCCAGAGAAGCAGCCCAGGGAGGCAGAAGCAGAGCACTGGAGGTGGAGATGGGACTGGAGCAGTACAGAGAGAGGGGCAGTGAGCAGCTGGGGCAAGCAAGGGGGTCTCTGGGCAGCAGCTCCGTGCTGAGAGACACCACCAGCCAAGATGTCTTGCAGGCCAGAGTTGGGAGGGGGATCATAACCCTGACAGGGGGCTGAGGCTTGGGTGAAGGGTCTTGTCACCTAGAATCTGAAAGCTTGTGGCTGCCACCCAGGTCTACTGATGGTGGGTGGGAGCCCAGGAGGGTAGTTACCCCCCAGGCCCAGCATTTCAAAGGGGCCTGGAGCTTTGGCCACCACCGCAGCTGCTACTTTGGCAGTGGTGGCGGCTGGAACTCTGGGCTCCTCTGAACTGCCATGGCAGTGCTGCTCCGGCGGTGCTCTGAGGGAGTGGGGTGGAGGGGCAGTGCCACAGTGTGGGCAGTACTGAGAGCTGACTGCTCTGGGTCCTTCCCCCTCCACTCTCGGCCAGGCCCTGTCTCCCACCTCCAACCACCTTACCCTAGTGGCGGTCGGTGCTGCTGCTTCCACCAGAGCAAATGTCTGACGTGCAACATCCCTGTCACACAGACAGGGCCTGAAAAGGAAACATACATGAAGCAGACTAAGAAGGCTGTTTCTGATGTCCTCATGCACCAGAAAAAGGCAGAAAAAGAGCTCCAGAGTTCCAGAATGGAGCGTGAAAGCTACCACCTAGGATTTCTTTCGGGTAACGCGAGAAAACACATACACAGGCAACACAATAACCTGACAGACTCTATCTGCTCAGCAGCTTTCAGGTTTCACTGACGTAAATCCCCAGCCCTTTATGCTGGTTATCAGAGCAGTTTGGTGACACTGAATTATGTTGCTCTGCTTTATCAGATTTTCCTAGCAGTTGTCAGGTTCACTCTATGGTTCGAGGTCAACATTTTGCAGCCCTTGTGAGCTGGATATACTCTCTGAAGTCTGCTCTTTATATGTAATGAAAGATCAAGCATTCTTACATTGTAAAGAGAAATTTATTACTCTGGACTTTTTAACCTTTGATCCACAAGTGCTTACACGTGGTCTCTGAACTCACTACACTTGCAAGCTAGGCTGTTCCTGCCATGAAAATGGGTTGAGCGTCAATATCTGGGCCAATTGTCAGTGTTTCTCTCCTCCCCACATATTCTTAAACCATCCAGCAATTTAGAACCCTTTCTGTTTCACATTTCAGCACCCACCTGTTGTGGGAAATCAATATTCACTTAACATTAGTATTACTTGTACCCTACTAGAGCTGAGCAAGTAATGGGCAATATTGGGAAAGAATGAGTTTGGGTGAATCCAAGGTGTAAATTTTTAGTATTTTCTTTCCAGAATGAAAAAAAATTGGTTTTTGGATGCTTTACAACTTTTTTTAAAGTTAAATATAGCTAAATTTTGAAACAGAGTGTTGTACCAAAACAACAAAAAATATTTAGACTTTCTATATTCCCCCCAACCCATTTTTAAGCGAAATTCAGGTTAAATTTGATTAATAATTTGTTAACCCAAACTACATTTTTTTTGGTGAATAGACTGTCCATTTTTTTTGCCCAGATCTATATTCCAGTAGTACCTAACAGCCCAAGCTGAGATCAAATCCCATTGTGTACATCGTACAAAAAGACAATCCCAGTCTCTCCAAAGGTTTAACGTGGCCGGTCACTGTAGTATGCGAGTACCTTTCACATAAGATTTGAAGTGATAGTTAAGTCCCAGTGGACTTCTCAGTGTCTGTAGCACTTGTCATTGCTTGGGAGAGGGGTGGGTTTTAAATTTGTAAATTTATTCTTTTGTGTGTTTTCAGTTGACTTATTTCCAGTTTTGATTTTTTGTTTGGGTTGGTTGGGGATATTTGGTCTGAAAGTGGCTTTTCAGTGTTGTGAGTGTGAGCTTATGGTGTAATTGCCTATAATCTATGTAAATAGAATGGAGAAAAGGGAGGGAGGAAGCAAGAGCACAATTTCAGATTTTTTTTTTTTGGTGGGGGGTGGGTTGGGGGCATACTTCAACTATGACTCCAGGGGCTACTTAAGTCTTAGGCACTTGAAAACTGTAATTTTCTGGCAGATAATTTAGCAGTTAGCTAACAGAAGCCTGTGTCTAGTTCCCATATAAAAGAGAGACAAATATTAGACCCACTCAGCTCTAATAATAACATGGTCTGACATCTAGTGGCACTGTTAGGTTTATAGATTTAATATGCATTCTTACTTTGTTACATTCTGCAGAAAGAAAGAAGGGCGGGCCCCATTGGAGCTCCTGGGCTTTATCTCAGCTGTGGGAAGGGAGTGGGATCTAGTGGGTTATGACAGGGGCAGATATATCTGAGTTCTATGTAAAAACATCAGAATGGCCATACTGGGTCAGACCAAAGGTCTATCCAGCCCAGCATCCTATCTTCTGACAGAAGCCAAAGCCAGATGCTTCAGAGGGTATGAACACAACAGGCAATGACTGAGTGATTCATCCTGTCACCCATTCGCAGCTTCTGGCAAATGGGGACAAGGAACATGCAGACCATAGTGCTGGATCTCTGCTCACACTGGCCAGTAGCCATTGAGGGACTTGTTCTCCATGAATTTATCTATAGGTTGAACCTCTCTAGTATGGAACTCTCTCATCTGGCAACATCTGTAAATTGACAGGATTTTATTATGGGTGTGACCAAGTTTTCCATGGTCCCATAAAGTTTGTTTACGGTGACTAGCCCTGGCTCTGTGTTCTGTGCTGTTATTTAGCTGAAATTTATTCCTGAATGTCTTCTAAGAGTCTAATAAGCAGTAGAATGCTGCTAGACAACATAGGCCTCCTGTGGTTCTGCAAATTTTCTTGTTTGGCACCGGTCAGGTCCTGAGGCTGGACTAGAGCTGTTCAACCTGTAGTTCTTTTTTGAACCTTGTTATAATCTTAGCCTCACAACATCCTTTGTTAAAGAATTCCACAGGCTGACTGTGAAGAAATGCATTCTTTTGTTTGTTTTAAATCTTCTGTCTATTAATTTCATTGAGTAACTCCTAATATCTCTATTATTTGAAGTTGTAAATAACTCTTCCTTACTCAATTTTTCTGCATAATTCATGATTTTATAGACCTCTGTCATATCTGTGCTTAAGCATCTCTTTTCCAAACTGAAAATTCCCAGCCTTTTAAATCTCCTCCCACATAGAATATGTTTGGTATGCCTAATAATGTTTGTTGCCCCTCTCTGAATAATTTCTGAAACCAAGATATCTTTTTTGAGATGGAGAGATCAAATCTGTACATATTATTCAATTTGTGGTCATACCATAGATTTATATAGCAGCAAGTTCCCTTTCTAATGCATCCAATAGCCTGTTAATTTTTTGATTGCTACTAAACATGGAGAAGATATTTTCGGACAACTATCTACAATGCCTCTTAAATCTCTTTGCTGATGGGCTCAGCTAATTTAGACCCCATCATTTTGTATGCATATCGGGGACTGTATTTTTCCATGTGCATTACTATGCATTTATCAACAATGATTTTCATCTGCCATTTTGAATAGTAACAGAGAGGTAGCTGTGTTAGCCTGCATGCTAACAAAGCAAAACGGCAGTCATGTCGCAATTTAGAGACTAACAAAATGATTTCTTAGGCGATGAGCTTTCATGGGACAAACCCACTTCTTCAGATCCATAGAATTTCCAGTCCAGACTCAGTTATATAGCCCAGAGGTCCAAAAAATTGCAATAAAACTGGAACTAATATAAAAGCATCTTTGGAGATACACCTCCCCTGGAGGAGAACCTGGGCAGACATTGAGTCTAGTCCCCTGCCCTCTAAGCAGGACCAAGCATCATCCCTGACAGATTTTTTGTTTTTAAACCTATTTGCCCCAGATGCCTAAATGGCCTCAGGGACTGAGTGCACAACCCTGGATTTAGCAGGCAAATGATCAAACCAGTGAACTATCCCAGCTTCAGCCCCTCCTGCTTCTTCAGTTCTATGTACATGATTTGTCAGTTTTTATTGCAGTTTCTTTTTGGACCTCTGTCCCATATAACTGGGTCTGGACTGGAAATTCTATAGATCTGAAGAAGTGGGTCTGTCCCACAAAATTTCATCACCTAATAAATTATTTTTGTTAGTCTTTAAAATGCTACAAGACTGCTGGTTTGTTTTATCTGCCATTTTGTTACCCAGCCACCCAGTTTTGTGAAATCCCTTTGTAAGTCTATGCAGCTTGCTTTGGACTTAGTTATCTTGAACAAATTTTGCATCATCTCCAAATTCTGCCAACTGACTGTTTACCCTTCTTTCCAGATCACGTATGAATATGTTGAGCAGTGCAGTGCAGACCCCTGGGAGATACCACTAATTGTTACTACCTTTTGGTTTCCCATCTGTTAATTGGAGTGCTTGACAATGCTTTCAGGATCATCTAATGATCCTTACTTTACTTTAAGGGCAAGGCTTTTGTTTTCTTATTACCTTGCCTCTGTTTATAAGCAAACTCCCTGTGGCAAAGGCTGTGCTGCTCTCACCTTCCCAGTTTGTCACATATAACACTCAGGCTGTGTTGCTGTTAAGAGAGGTAGAGTGAGCAGATCCCTTGTGCAAAATTCAGGGGCGAGAACTGGGCCCCTACACCCCCTTGCTAAATGTCACCCCTGGGAGGGAGGAAAGACGTGTTACTAGCCCCTTTGTACAGATGAATAAAGAGACACAGATAGACTATAACCTTGCCAAAGCAGGGGTGAAAGTAATTAAAATTTCTTACATGCACTGTCCACTGTTGTATTGCAACTCCTCTTCAGAGGGTGGGGGAAGGAGGGTGCTCAGGGCAGAGGGTTGGAGAGGGTTGCAATATGGCAGCATCTGTAAGAAATTGAAGCATGGATGGTCATGTTGGGGGCTCACAGAAGGGTGTTGGGAGGGGTGTGTGTGTGTGTATAGGGTGGCCTCTGGGCAGAAATGTGAGGTGTGCAAGAGTCAGAAGTTTGGATACATGTGTGTGGGGTCTCAGGGCAGGGGATTGGGGACTGTGGCCACCATGCTGCTGGATCCTAGGCGTGGCAAAGGTTGTGCTGCCTGAGCTTTGGAGCTGTAGCCTGGCTGCCACCCAGAAGGTGTGGGTTTTGGCTAAGGCCAACCAGGGTTGGGCCACCAAGTATGGTGGTGGTTTGGGCTCCTGCTGTTGCGGATGGAGACCTGCATGTAAGGGGTTTCCAGCACTGGCACAGGAACCTTACCTGTGTATGGTGGCTGGCAAGACTCAGAGCCCCTCCCCCAGTTAGCATCTCTCTTCTTGGTGCACCAACTTACTTTCGCCTCTGGCCCAAAGTTACATGGGTAGTCTGTGTCACAGCCCAGATTTAAACACAAGCTCCTGAATCCCAGCCAGGACATTATTAATAAGACCATCATTCTTCTAAACACACACAAGTAACACAGAGGAAAGGAGGCCTACCTATGCCTATCGATTGTAAGTGGAACTTTTGCAACTGACAACCATGAGAGCAGGTACGAGTCCATAAACAGGCTGGAATCCCCCACTGCAATATGGCTAGGAACCCAGAAGCATTAAAACCCCAAGCCTTGGAAAAAGAGCCAGGGAATTTCAATCAAGTGTGCAGGACCTTATGTTACAGCTCATGCAAAAGACAGACAACAAATTCTCAACTGGCGTGAATTAGTATTGTCCAATTGGACTCAGTGAAGTTAGGCTGACTACAGCTTGCCAATCCTCACCATTCAAAAAAAAAAAAATCAGACCCTCAAAAATCATGAGACTAGCTTAAAATCAGAAGATTTAAAAAAAATCTTTGTCTTCTATTTCTGAGCCTTTATGGTGCGCTTGCTTCATAACTCTGTTAGTTTCTAAGAAGCCACAGGACCCCTTGTGTTTGCAGATAAAGACTAACATGTCTAGCCCTCTGAGACAGGGTGCCATTTCAGATTTTGGTGAGGGGGGGGGCCCAACCTGTACATGGCATGTTACAGGGGCAGGAGGGGGGGAAATAAAAGCATGGAGAGGTTCACATGGAGGACAGAGGCTTCAGCTGTGTTATTGAGCGTGCTTAGTATAAGCCAAGGGGCAAACTGGTGGGAACTGATCCCATCCACCCTCCCGCTTCTCACATCACCTCTTTCTAGCATCAACTAAGGCACTGGAAAACGCTAGTTTTTTAAGGCAGATAACTTAGAAATTAGCTGAAAGGAGCACCGTATCTATCTAATTCCTGTATGACAGAAAATTTAAAAAATCAACCTACTTAGATCTAATACTAATGTATTCTGACATCTTGTGGCAATTCACTTAAGGGACACTGGCTAGCCTCAAAATTTTAATGTATATTCTTACTTTGTTACTAGCTTGGTGCTGGGAGGGGATCGGGGGGTGGAGGGGGAGGGAGAGAGAGAGAGACTCAGGACTCCTGGTTTCTATCTCAGGTCTGGAAGGGGGTATATGATCTAGTGGGCTACAGAAGGGGGCAGATACTTTTTGGCTCTATATAAGAACACGAGAATGGCCATAATGAGTCAGCCCAATGGTCCATCTAGCCCAGTATCTTGTCTTCTAACAGTGGTCAATGCCAGGTGCTTCAGCAGGAATGAACAGAAGAAGCAATCATGCAGTGATCTGTCTCCTGTTTCCAATTCTCAGCTTCTGGCACATAAAATATGGGTATCAGAGGGGTAGCCGTGTTAGTCTGTATCTTCAAAAAGAACAAGAAGTCCTGTGGCACCTTATAGACTAACAGATATGCTGGAGCATAAGCTTTTGTGGGCAAAGACCCCCTTCATCAGATGCAAGCTTATGCTCCAGCTTATCTGTTAGTCTATAAGGTGCCACAGGACTTCTTGTTGTGTATAAAAGATAGGGACACCATCCCAGTCCATTCTAGCTTGTAGCCACTGATGGTCCTATCCACCTTGAACTTATTGTTCTTATTGAAACCCCGTTTGGGCCTTTCCACCATCCCCTGGCAAAGAGTTCCCTAGGCTGACTGTGGAAAAATAGTTTGTTTTAAATCTGCTGCCTATACATTCATTAGGAGAGCTTCTTGTGTTGTGTTAGTGAAAGTATACATAAGATTTCCTTATTGTATTTTTCCACACCATTCATGATTTTCTAGGCATTCTAAAATATACCTCCACCCTCTAGTCATTTCTTTTCCAAACTGAAAAGTCCCAGTCTTGTTAATCTCTCTTCATATGGAAGCTGCGCCTTAGGTCTAATCATATTTGTTGCCCTTTCAGCACCTTTTCCAAATCCAATGCATCTTATTTTTCAGACATGGAGATCATATCTGCATGCAGAATTCAAGATGTGGGAATACCATGACTTTATATAGAGTCAATATTGATATTCGTGGCACTTTGAATTTACCAGGAGGGAGGAAATGAGGGGCTCCAGTGCCCCATGTGCCTCTTGCTCACTGGGGGAGGATGGCAGACAGGAGGTCTGTGGCTGCATTATAGAGGAACAGATATTTTGGAGCATAAGCTTTTGTGGGCAAAGACCCGCTTCGTCAGACGCATGACTCATGCATGACTTGAGTCTTTGCCACGAAAGCTTATGCTCCAAAATATCTGTTAGTCTGTAAGGTGCCACAGGACTTCTTGTTTTCTCGAAGATACAGACTAAAACAGCTACCTCTCTGATACTTGTGGTTGCATGTGGCACTCCAGAGGGTGGAGATTGTCCACCACTGCTGTATATCTCCCTATATATGGCTCTCTACTAGCTGTGGTTTACTGATGAATCGTTTCATAACCTAATCTTTTGCTGCATCTAAATTTCAAATGTAAATATAATATAATGTTCAAAATTCAGTTTATAATATAGACCTTAAAAACAGAAGTGATAAAGCTTAGGTTTCATCTGGTACTGCAGACATATAATTGTTGCTAAATATAATCAACCCTAAAGAGTCCTATGAGGGTGTAGCAGAGGGCATAATTCAATTCAGAGAGATTTGGAGGCTGATAAGAGACATCTGGCTTCTGGTCTAACAAGATCAACTATCATAGAAATGAGCCCTCTAGTGGATTATAATAAAAATTAGTCAATGCTTCTGTTTCACTGTGTATGTCAGGGGTTCTCAAACTTCATTGCACCTTGACTCCCTTTTGACAACAAAAATTACTACACAACACTGGAAAGGGAGGTTGAAGCTGAAGCCAGATGGGGAGGGTGCAAACCTCAGGGTAAAAGCTGTGGATGGGGACCTTAACCTGAGCCCTGCTGTCCAGGGCTTAAGCCAAAGCCTGAGTCATGCAGCCCAAACTTCTGCTTCTGTCCCGGGTAAGTGTGCTCTGTCTTCAGCCTCTGGCACCAATAAGTCTATCACCATCCTTGGCAACTGCATTAAAATGGGGTCCCAACCCACAGTTTGAGAATCACTGATATAGCTGAATACTTGAGAAGGGGAAGGGAAAAGTTGTCCTATGTAGATTATTGGCAAATAAAGCAGGTCAAAATTTTTCTTAGGTAATATTTATAATAAATGGTTCTATTCAAAATGATTTTTTGGTGAAAAACTAACATTGAAATATTTTGGATTTTTCACAAAACTTTCTGTATAATTTCTATTACTATGTTTAAATTAAAATCATGTTTGAAATAAATTTTGAACACAGTTTTAATAAAAGTTTGTTTAAATGTATCACTAGAATGTGGGTGGAACTTCATGAAAAAATTGGTCCATTTTGAATCCTACAAAACAGAAGCAGTTTAAAAATTGCCCGTGAAACTATATCAAAGGACAAATAAAATCTGCCTGTTTGTCAAAATGCTCCATATGTCTCCTGTTTACTCACCTCTTCCAACACCTCTTCAAGCCACCTGCAGCATAAGCTTTTCATTGCCAATAATTCTCTTTCTTTATGCTCCCATGTCCTCAGGTGCACAGTGGGTCCACTGGTTTCCATAATTTATTTATTTTTCTTGTGCTGGTGTGTGCAGGATTCTAAGTTTCACATTAATGGATCTGACTTCTTTTTCTATTGTTCTGCATAATGTTTTCGAGGTCACAGGGCGACGCTTTAACGGGCAGTAATTATTTGCAACGAAACGTTCTGAGAAACACTGTGACTAGTTACTAGTTGTTAAAACACCTTCGCCTCGTGTCTCTGATGAAGCAAAGATATGCACTGATTTACGTCGATCAGAAAAAGCAGGAATTTGTTGAAGTTACAATTTGTCATGGTGGTGCTGGGCAGCACGTGTGATATTTAAACTATGTCCGAGGCAGGGTTCAATATGACTTATTAATTACCATGAAATAATTTTCCAAAGCAAATATTTTACTGGTGCTGCTGTAATGTAGCTTACCTCTATTCTCTTCTACAGGCTCTGCAGCCATTTCTGATCTGTACTGTCAGGAAGCGTGGCACTGCAAAATGTCCTGCTGAATACTTAGCACACATTAGGTTCCTAGTAAGACTTAGCCCTTTTTAACTCACCTCTACTTAATCTTTAGTTAATCTAATTTATCGTTTCCAAGAAAATCTTCAAAAACCATGCTCATACTGAGTCACTGGAACACAGCGCTCTCTCTTCCTCTCTGTGATAGTGGGCAACAGACCAGTCAAAAGAGGGAAGATTTTGATCCCAGACATAATAGGCCTGTCTTTCATTTGTGACAGAGTGTACCATGTGTTTAGCCAGGGTGCTGCCTCAGTCCTGCGAGAGAAATTTTAGCACAGTAATTAGGGAACTCATCTGGGATGCCTGGCACTGTAGTTCAATTCTCTTCTCCTCCTGAGGAGAAAAAATTCCTCACCTCCAAAGTGAGTGCCTTTGGCATACAGCTATGAGAGAGTCTGAAACAAGACTTTCTTAGGCTATGTCTACACTAGGCAAAGTAAGTTGACCACATATATGCAATATTAGCTACAGCAATTGTATAGTTAAATCGACATCTCTGCGCTCATCTTACTTGTCTGTCCATACTGGGGAAGGTCAATAGGAGAGTTTCTCCCATTGACCTTATTTACTCCTCACAACGCGGGAGGAGTACGGGGTCAACTGCGACCCCTGAGAGGTCAATTTCATACATCCATACTAGATGTGTGAAAATGAACCCCAGCAGATTGACCCTGAGCGTGTCAATCTTCCAGGTAGTGTAGACATAGCCTTGGTCTCTTGTGTTGAAGTTCTTCCTCTGTGGCTGCGTCTACACGTGTACGCTACTTCGAAGTAGCGGCGCCAACTTTGAAATAGCGCCCGTCACAGCTACACGTGTTGGGCGCTATTTCGAAGTTGAAATCGACGTTAGGCGGCGAGACGTCGAAGTCGCTAACCCCATGAGGGGATGGGAATAGCGCCCTACTTCGAAGTTGAATGTTGAAGTAGGGCACGTGTAGATGATCCGCGTCCCGCAACATCGAAATAGTGGGGTCTGCCATGGCAGCCATCAGCTGAGGGGTTGAGAAACGCTCTCTCTCCAGCCCCTGCGGGGCTCTATGGTCACCGTGTGCAGCAGCCCTTAGTCCAGGGCTTCTGGCTGCTGCTGCGGCAGCTGGCGATCCATGCTGCATGCACAGGGTCTGCAACCAGTTGTCGGCTCTGTGGATCTTGTGCTGTTTAGTGCAAGTGTGTCTGGGAGGGGCCCTTTAAGGGAGCGGCTTGCTGTTGAGTCCGCCCTGTGACCCTGTCTGCAGCTGTTCCTGGCACCCTTATTTCGATGTGTGCTACTTTGGCGTGTAGACGTTCCCTCACAGCGCCTATTTTGATGTGGTGCTGCCCAATGTCGAAGTTGAACGTGGACGTTGCCAGCCCTGGAGGACGTGTAGACGTTATTTCGATGTCACTACATCAAAATAAGCTATTTTGATGTAGCGTGCACGTGTAGACGTAGCCTATGTGTGCATAATTAAATAGGTCCTGGCTCACAGAGCAAGTGAGAATGACTTTAAGGCCAGTGGGCGATGGGGTACTCAAGGGTGCGAAAACCATGCCTGTACCTCTTCTCGTTACTGAGAGCTTCGGGGGGGGGCGGGACTGAATCTAGGTCTCCCACAACCCAGTGAGTACACAAATTAAGAGAAGGAGAGCTCAGCAGGCCTGCAGGGCAGAGCAGAGCAGGCTGCCACTTGCACCACCCACATGGTGGTGTAGGGAAGTCTGAGGGGAAGTGACCCTCTGCTGCTCTTGCTGCTGCCACCGCCTGCTGCTGTTGCTCTCTGCCCCAGGTAATCCTCCCTGCTCCCATCCATAGGATGGCTGGGGTAGCTGTCATAGGGCTCCAAAAGCACAGGACATGGAGTGGTTGCCTTAGTTCATCCTGTGGACGGGATGGTTTTGCCTGTGAGTTAAGGTAACTCACCACATACCCCTGGCTAGTAGGGGTGAGGAATTGCTTAGTTCACTGGGGCTAGTCATATGCTAAAAAGGAGTATGGTACAGGTCTCCCTACTCATTACTAGAACAGCACTGCTTCCTGAGGGGTTAGCTCAGTCATGCCAATGCCCCTTCCAGAGGTTATGCTGATCGGTTTCTCCTCTGCAGCCCTTCTGTCACCCTACAGAGTACAGCCTTCTCTTTGTGACTCAGTCCTTCCACACAGAGGGTGGGAGCATAAGAAGCAGTCTTTTCCTTCACATTACCACTTGGGGAATTCAGGCCCACCCTCTGCTCTAACTTCCAGCTCAGGCACCCTCTACACAGCAGCCAAAGGCCATTCTCTGCACATTGTTGCCTTTCCCAACCTGCTTCTGTGACTTGTGACCTTCCCACTCATCTGGGTTAGCAGTCTCCACACTCCTGCCACATTCTAGGTAGTAAGTCTAGTCATCTCTACATACCCCGGCATCTAAATTCCTGTCTTTTCAAGAAGGTCCACTTGTCCTTCATAGGTGACTTTCTCTCCAATTAGCTGCCTCCAGCATAAAGCTCCCCCTTTTTCATCCTAATTAACTGAGTGGCCCACTTGGTCCAATTTAGTTCTTGATGGGCTATTGTAGGGAACGCTCCCTGTCACAGATGAATCTCAATAGAAGCTCTTTTACAGTTTGATAAATAGTTTGTGGTGCTAGAGGCAAAAACAGCAGTCTTATTTAGGAGTAAGATATTATACTAATATTATAATACTATATATATTATATATAATACTAATATATTATATTATATTAACTTTTGTTGTTATATATGGGGTGCAGATAAACCTCCAGGAATTCCCCCAGTCTGTGAGGATGAACTGCCACAGGCTGGATTTCCTGAGAATAGTTTTCAGCAAGTCTAGTTGAAAATTCTGGGAAAAGGATTTGGGGATAAGCTAGGAGGTAGGAGACCAGGGAGTGCCTTGTCAGTTAAGTTTAGGTACTTGAAAGGATGTAATGATTTTTGTTTTATATGCATCCATTTGTTCCCAATAGTTTAATTCTTTATACTTGACTCTCTGTTCTTTGATAACAACTATATCAAAAAAGGGATGGTGATCCTGAGTTGAATCTTATAACTTGTGATGTGGTATTTCTTTGAGAACAACCAATCTGCGAGTTTTGTGAATGTTCAGTTCAATGGGGGCTGAGCACTCAGGAAGGATGCTCCGAGGTCTCGAAGTTGGTGTTTTCTTGATGGCGATCCACACAGAGAGTGCACAGCCTGTGGAGGCTTTAGAAGGTAGCGTTTATATTGCCAGAGGCTGGTGATTTTTGGGGTCTGAGCCAAGCGGGTACAGACAAGAGTTACTCACACTAAGGGCAAGTGGTGGCTTGGGGACCCTCGGTGCCCCCTAGAAATCATTCCAGGCTGTGTCTATACTACGAGATAAAAGTGAATTTATAAATATTGATTTTGTAACTCTGGAATTTATAAATCTGATTTTTGACTATCCTGACCTCCCCATGTGCTCCTCACAAAGTCAATTTATTGCTGCCACACTCACTTGGGAAACATCAACTGTTGTTGTAGGGCACACGGTTCCCTTACCCCTGTAGCATTCTGGGTATGCTCACTGGTCTTCGACATTATCTTCCCACATTGCATTTTCCTCATTCCCCTCCTCTGTTAAGCAAACGTCCATTTTTCCTGTTGGAAGGGAGAAAAAATAGGGCATCCACAGAGATGGCAAAGTTAATGGAAATTTCTTTCTTCTGTAACTGAATTATCAAGCATTTCATAAAAATTAGTAAATGTGTGTCTTCTCAGCTGGCGGTCCACTGACTGTCCCCCCTCCTGTGATTGCATCCAGTCCCTGAAAATAACACAGGGACCCTGAAAAGCTTGAAAGAGTTGCTGAGGGGAGGGTGTTTGGCTTTCCAGTGCACTATTTGGCTTCTATGCACAGCCTCTGTTCTTAACAGGCCCTCCACTGACTGTATCCCCTGCTGGGATTGCATCCAATCCCTGAAAATAACACAGGGACAGACTGTGTTCTCAACTGGCCCTCCACCCACTCTTCCCTGCATGAAGGGGTACAAAATTAGAAGAAAGAGGATAGAAAAGTCTAGGAAAAAAGATTTTTGTCTTCCCTCTTCACTACACAGACATTGCCAATGTGGGGGATGGCGGCAAAATCTCATACGCTGAACTTAGAATGGAAACAGGAATCTCAATTGGTCCTGAACCCCATGTTTTTGGAGGGATCAAAGCATGAAGCAAGATAGGAAATGTTAGAAAAAGATATTATAACAGAAATATCAAAAACTTTGATATCAAAGACTTCCCCCGATTGGCAGAAAACCCCCAAGTATCTTAGCCACTGAGGGGAGACTTCCACCTGGCTGCAGAAAGACCCCAAAAATATTTTTGGTGAACGGCCGGTTGAAATAGTCCCACTCAAATATCTTAGCCGCTGGAGGAGACTTCACCCCGGCGGTAGCAAGCCTCCAAAATTCTTTCCTGCCCTTGGAGCCCGAACCACACGCAAGCCAGGACATGGTGTTGCCTGGCAGTACGTTCAGCTCTGAATGTCAGGCATGTCCTTTTGTTGGGTCGGGGCTGCCCGTGTGATGTGGCTGAGTGAAGAAAAGACCCTGGCTATGTGGTGCCTGTGGGGGATGGAGGGGGGATGCGCACAAATGTAAACCGCTGAGAAGAAGTTTCTTGGCCTCTTATGGAAGCACAACCCCCACCACAGCCTTGTTGCCAAGTGGAGTGGCAGTACAGTGGTTGGCACCAGGCAGCTCAGAAAAAAAATACCAAGTGTAGAGACAGACTCATGCGCTCCGTGCTGGGGCTATTTGTAATGGGTAGATGCGCTCACAGAGCTAATAGCAAAGAAAGAAAGACATTTCTCAGGCTCTCATACAAACATGACCTCACAGCCACAGGCTTCCTGGTCCCAATTTGAAATTCATGGTCTTCCTGTTAACTAATTCCCATGCACCTGGAGAGCAGCGGCCACAGCAGAGCACGAGGGGCATTGTGGGGTACATATGGGACAGCTCTGGAGGCTGATAAGTTCAATTTTAAGACGTGGCACTGCCACACTGGCCTTTAATTGAACTTTTTAATTTGAGCTTGATGCAACACCCAGCAGGTACTGACGATATTATGATATCGATATTGGTACTCCCTCAATTGAGCTAATGGTATTTGCAATGAAGACAGTCACAGGGTAATATTGCGCTAACTGTCTTAAATTTGAATTTTATCTTGTGTAGATGTAGCCCCAGAGGCTATCTCCAGCATTCTGCCTCATTTGAATCTCACTCTCAGGTGACTGTCTCACCTCAGGCATGGCATAGAGAACCTAGATGTCACTCTCAGGCCTTGTAGGTTGCATGGGGTTGGTAGGCTGAAAGTTAGATATTGCAATGCCTAAGTCTCTTAGAATTTGGGCCAAAGTTTGCTACGCAGCTATTTTTTGCCCCAGCATTTATCAATGACTAAGACAAGTCACTGAAACAGTATGAATTTCAGTATGGCTAAATGCATATATCTAGAAACAATGATTGTAAGCCATGCTTCCAGGATGGGGAACTATAATCTGGAAAGCTGCTACTGGAAAAAGATTTGGAGAATTGTAGTCAGTGTTCCCTCTATTTTTTTCCATCTGTGAATAGAATAAATTTTGTTATGTGCACCCAAGTATGTCCAAATGTGTACCACCAATAGAAACACATGCTGCAGGTGATCTGCTAATTAGCTGGGCAGCTGCGCAAGCACTCAGCTTATAGAGAATTCTGGTTATAGTGGATAATCACATGACCACAAATGCTGAGTGTAATGCTGTGTCCGAAAGGGCTAGTGCAATCCATGGATGCATGCACAGGGGAGTCTTGAATAGAGTAGAGAGGTTATTTTACCTCTGTATTGGCCCTGGTGCAAATGCAGCTGGAATAGTTTGCTTAGCTCTAATATCCACAAAATTCAAGAAGGATGTTGATAAATTGAAGGGGATTCAGAGAAGAGCCTTGAGAACAATTAAAGGATTAGAAAACACACCTTCTAGATAACAGATTGAGCTCCTTGGACTCTATGGCTTCACAAACAAGAAGGTTAAAGTGTTGACATGATTGCAGTCTATGGTGAACAATATTTAGTAATCAGCTCTTCAGTCTAGCAGCAGAAAAGTAATAACCTGATACAAGGGCACAAAGTTGAAGCTAGACAAATTCAGACAGGAAATGAATTGTAAATATTTAACAGAGAGGGTAATTAACCACTGGAACAATTTTATCAAGGCTTGTGGATTCTCCATCACTGATAATTTAAAAATCAAGGTTGGATGTACTTCCAAAAACTCAGCTGTAGGAATAACTTTAGGGAAGTTCTATGGCCTGTGCTATATAGGAGGTCCCATTAGATGATCATAATGGCTCCTTCTTGACTTGGAATCTATAAATTTGCTATCTCTTGGCTTAGTTATTCATTTAATGGAGTAGGCCGCATCTCTGGAATGTTGCAGATGTCATCTCTGCAAGGGGGCCTCGTGCAGCCCATGCACTGTGAGGTAGGTGCTAGAGCAGAATTAGTGAGTCTGTCATTGAGCACATTCATTAACTTTTGCTCTCCTTGCATCAGGGAAGCAGAAGAAGCAGGGCTTCTGAAGCCTCTGGCCTGCCAGCAGGGCTGTCCTTAGGATTTATGGGGCACTACACAGTACTACTCACTGGTGCCCCTGTGCCCAACAGCAGCTGAGGCAGGGACCATGGTTTTTTAGAGGTGTGATTTTTATATGTAATCTTCCGCAGCACACTAACGAAATATTTCTAAACCAAAATTTAAACTCAGGTCTTGTAGACCAACACTGTAAATTGAGAAACTGACAGGATATATCTAGGGCTAGCAAACACCTGTTAAATGACTTCATTAGCACTTGAATGGCTCTTTCACAGGTTCAGTGTCTGCTAATAGGTCTATCAGGCTCTTTTTACTTTTAGGTTAACTAGCTCCTCTCTGGAGGAAGCAGAGCCACAGAACAGGGTTAGGAAGAGGCAGGTGGATGGACATTAAGATCCAGTGGTGACCCAAATTTTCAGGTGCCCTATACAACTGTGTACTGTGCATATAAACAAGGATAGCCTTGCCTACAGGAGTCTGCGTCTACACTATAAAATTGAATTTAAAGGAGTTAGCTTGATATTAAAACATCATTGTCTTTGCCGTAAATACCATTAACTTGAATTAGTGAGCCCTCATGCTGATAACAAAATGTTGATATTACAGGATGGGTACAGCATCAATTTAAAATTTTGAATAAAGGCTAGTGTGGAAGTGCCATGTCTTTAATTAGAATTTATTAGCCTCTAGAAGTGTTCTGTATGTATCCCACAAAGCTATGCGGTGACCCTCCATGTATAGTCACTTCCTTCTCTGCTGCTCTCCGCCCAGGTGTGCAGGAAGGTCACAGGAAGCCTGTGCATTTTTGATTGAATTAGAATTTGAATTCTGCAGTGCCCAAGCTTGCAAACCTAAAGGTCCAGATGCACGGCTGACAGAACCGGGTGGGGATGGACACGGGTGACAGCACAGCTTTCCACTGTTACGCCTACATCTTCAGGGAATGCGTGGCACAGGGAATCCAGGCAAGTTTGGGGGAGCACTGAATTCTGCTACAGGGTGCTCTGAAGTCTGGGACAGTGCTTTGCATTCTGGGATTCTAACATGAAACCCACAAGCAACTGGGGCTAAGGCACTGTGGGATAGGTATCCACAATGCACTGCTCATGCTGTCAAACTTGCATAGGGCAATGGGGACATGGAACCACAATATGGAAAAATGGTGGGTTGAAGTTCAAGAAGGTTTGTGGACACTTAAATTCAAATTCATAAGAATGAGATTAAAAATTGAATTTATTAAAAATCAAATTTATCTTGTAGCATAGACTTAGCTGGAGAGCAACTGTCTCCCCATCCTAGACATCCACATAGTCTTCTGTGACTTGGGGCGGCTGCAAGATTCACACCTCTGGCTTTTGTAGCAAGAAGGCTAAATGCCTCTGAGCCTTTGTTTTCTGATAAGCGCCACAGATGTGTCCTTGAGTGTTAGTCTTCATTATTAGCTTTTAAAACTTATTATCAGAAATTTTTTCCCAGAGACAGGAAAGTAAACTTCCTGAAGGGGGGTTCTAAAGAGGACAGAGAGAGGCTGGAATGATTTAGCTAGGGCTGATCCTGCTTTAGGCGGGTAGCTGGACTCAATGACCTCCTGAAGTCCCCTTCCAGCCCTATGATTCTATAATGGATACTTTTGAAAAATTTGCCTATATTTTCAGTGTGTAAGAGAGAGACATTTAAAAATGGACCAGTTTCTGATCTCAGTATGAATCTGGAGTGACTCTTACCTTTAAGGGAGTAAATCCAGATGTTAACTGTTGTAATTGAAATCAGAATTGTATCAGTGGTATCAATGTGTCTTGCACTTTCATTTATATCAATTCCAGCATTTTTATTTTGTCTACAATGAGGTAAAAAAGAGAGAATGGAGTAACTGAAATGGTGACAACAGTAATTCTCCTGGAAATACAACACCACATTGTCATACTTTGGCATCTTATTTTGGAACTAAATCAGGATTGAACTGTAAGAGTTTGTCTGTCATATTCACATTTTTATTTGGTAAAAATGAAATAACACTGAAATGTAAGGAATTAGCTCATTCTGGGCACTCCCCACAGAAAAACTATTAGGTCATTTTATTCATGACAATCTTTATAACATCAAAGAGCCTGCTGTAACTTTGTTATTGCAATGAGCAATTAAAATATTCTATCAAATTTGATTTCTTCATCTCTTTAAATCTCAGGAGAGGGATTTCTGTGAGTATGAGTTAGTGATTTTCTAACTCATTCTTCCCTTGGGTGCAGGTGGCTTGTTCCTCCTACCCCATGGTAAAATAAGTTAGTATTCCACCCCCTTACTACATGGGTGTCCCCCCCAGATCCACACATAGCAAAGGGACATTCATGTAAATCTTTTATAAGCTGTCTGGTCCCACTTTACTCTGTAGGAGCCATAGTTCTGGGGTTTTTGCCTAACTGAGCCACTTACAGAAACATTAAAGGATACTACAGCGTGTCCATCTACAGCCTGGGTCCTTCAGATTCTCAGCTCCCAAACTGGCCCTCCCTTCTCTTCCAGGCCCATGGAATTCCAGTCTCCTAAAGAATTAGGGGAAAAGGACACAAAATAGAAGACCCTATTCTCTGGCTGCATCTACAGTACAAGATAAATTCAAATTTATTAAAATTGATTTTATAAGGCCGGTTTTTCTAAGTTCGATTTTGAGTATCCCTACACGCTCCCAACAAAGTCGACATATTGCTTCAACACTGACATCACCAAACACTGACTGTTGCAGCAGTGCATTGTGGGAACCTATCCCACAGTTCCCTCAGCTCCACATTCTGAGTCAGGAGCAGCAGCACTGTCAGTTTCCCAGGTCTAGCAGCTTGGCAGACCGGGAAACTGACAGCGGCAGCAGCCCTGGTCAATTTCCTGGCTCCCACTAGTGCAGTAAACCCTCCATTTATTGGATTAATAAGGCTAACCGTTCTTCCACATAGTGCTTGAATGTGAGGGTTTACTCCCCCTCTGCACAGGCTCCCCCAACCCCAGTCCCACCCTATCAAAACTTCCCAAAACCAGCCCCCCCAAAACCACTCCCTCCCCACAAAAGACCCTCTTAAAAAAAACTCCAAATCTCTGCCACTCACCGGCTCCAGTGGAAAAGCTGCTGGAGCCAGCTGCCTGGGGTGTCTGGTCTCAGGTAGCCAAGGTTGCCTGCGGGGTGGGTGCCTGCCCATGGGTGTCTGGCCCCTTGCATGCCTCAAACTGCTCGGCTGCGGGGTGCATGGCCTTGCACGTGGCTTGAGCTGCCTGGTCGTGGGGTGCCTGGCCTCGTGTGCGGCTTGAGCAGGTTGGCCTTGGAGTGCCTGGCCCCGGCCACAGGAGCAAAGCAGCCTGGTCAGTTTCCCAGCTCCCTCTAGTAGTGGTGATCTGGGAGCCAGGTGCAGCACGCACAGCTTTGTGGGATAGATAGGGGATACCTCTGGAGGCTAATAAATTTGATTTTAGGATGTGGCACTTCCACATGGGCCTTTAATCGGACTTCTGAATTTGAGCTTGATACTATACCTGTCAGGTAACTGCAATTTTGTCATCTCAAGATTAGTGCTTCCTAAATCGAGCTAATGATATTTTCAGTGAAGCCAGTCACATGGTAATATTGCGCTAGCTGCCTTAAATTCGAATTTATCTCATAGTGTAGATGCAGCCTCTGTCTGAACAGCAACTCCAGCTGTGTGAGGAGAGGACCAAAGGGCTTATAGTTTTGTTTGTATTTGACAATATGCAGTGCCTCTGATTTTAAGTGTTTTTAATGAGTGTCATATAATGGGAGTCTTTCCCTTATATTCACTGGTATTTGGATCAGTTCCTTACTGAATAAGGCTACGTCTACACGTGAAGCCAACATCGAAATAGCTTATTTCGATGTAGCAACATCGAAATAGGCTATTTCGATGAATAACGTCTACACGTCCTCCAGGGCTGGCAACGTCGATGTTCAACTTCGACGTTGCGCGGCACCACATCGAAATAGGCGCTGCGAGGGTACGTCTACACGCCAAAGTAGCACACATCGAAATAAGGGTTCCAGGCACAGCTGCAGACAGGGTCACAGGGCGGACTCAACAGCAAGCTGCTCCCTTAAAGGGCCCCTCCCAGACACAGTTGCACTAAACAACACAAGATCCACAGAGCCGACAACTGGTTGCAGACCCTGTACCTGCAGCATGGATCCCCAGCTGCCGCAGCAGCAGCCAGAAGCCCTGGGCTAAGGGCTGCTGCCCACGGTGACCATAGAGCCCCGCAGGGGCTGGAGAGAGAGCATCTCTCAACCCCCCAGCTGATGGCTGCCATGGAGGACCCGGCAATTTCGACGTTGCGGGATGCGGATCGTCTACACGGTCCCTACTTCGACGTTGCACGTCGAAGTAGGGCGCTATTCCGATCCCCTCATGAGGTTAGCGACTTTGACGTCTCGCCGCCTAACGTCAAAGTTAACTTCGAAATAGCGCCCGACGCGTGTAGCCACGACGGGCGCTATTTCGAAGTTAGTGCCGCTACTTCGAAGTAGCGTGCACGTGTAGACACAGCTTAAGAGGTTGATATTTTATGCAAATGTTGCCTGTAAATGGCTTCCCTTATTCGCTAGAGATTAACTGAAGCTGCAGTATTTGGATCCATTTTAAAATTTTCCCAGAGTTTTGGGAATATTCCAAACCAAAGGTTTGTTTTGGGACGTTGTAAACAAAGGGCCCAGAAGTCAGTCATAAGGTGACTTCTTCCTATTTCCATATTGCATTTTATTTGACTTCCTCCTCTTGAATCTATTTTTGAAAGCTCATGTTGTGACATAACTGCCTTGCTGAGTTACACTCCTAAGCAGACAAAAAATGTATGTATTACTATAATTACATGATTGCACCAAAGGATACATTAAATTGGCTAACAATGCCCAGTCCTGAGTTCTTTCAACTTTTGCCTTGTGTACATTCTGTAGGCCGTGAAAGCAATTTATGCAATTATGTAGATATTTTAAACAATCGGACCTGACAGGCAGTGGGCTTCAGGGGGAGCATTTTTTACATGCCTCAAGTGTGCTCTTGGACAGGAGGTTGACTTCAGCAGTCTGAGCCATTCAGTAATCCCCCAGAAATGCACCACCCACAGGGGCTTATTGCTATTGTGAAATTATAATTATTTTTGAAAAGGTATGATTTTTTTCTCCCATTGGGACATCGTTGGCAGCCAATCACAAAGCTACATCTGTCAATCACTCTAAAGGCATGTCACACTTTGAGTCATCACACAATAGGAAGGTTCTTACAAAGCGAGTCGTCTTGAAGCATATAGGAAGTACCTCATTTCTTCATGTTTTCCAACAGCCCTTTCTGGTGTGAGCATCACATTCCTTCTCAGTGGGAAATCCTTGTGTACTTGCCTGAGGGCTCTGCTGATTCATAGCATATCTTCTGCTTTAGGCATACAAAGCATGGCATCTATTCTTTTGGGGAACTATTGGCTGTTAATCAGTAGCTGTTTGCCAGTTGTAAAATTAAAAGGGCTTCAGTGTATGGGAGCAATGTCATGTCTTGACAGTGTCACAGCATCTGGGCATCCAGAACTGAAAATACTGCTCATTTCCATTCTCTCTCCAAGTCTGGACATACACTGCCTTCCTACAAAAACTACAGCAATTCTGCCTTTTGTCCTGCTCATACATGCCAAAAGTACAGGTCTCTGACAGCTTCGGATTGGGGTAAGGTTTGGTTCTTCTGCTGTGCCCACATTGTGCCTAGTAAGAGCCATATAGTGAGGGTTCTTTACCTGGGCCTTTGTGCTCATCAAGGTAAAGTGAGCTTAGAATCTTTTGGTCAGCAGAAGACGCTGTGAAAAATGGACCATGCTGCATTTACTAAGCCATATTGCTAAAATCAAATCTTTGCAATCAGTCAGCTCCCCTTAAAATGTCTCAATCACGAGACTGAAATAACCCGAGTGCATACTGGTTTGGTTTGAGTCTTTGTGGCTCAGTCAACGTGTTCAAGCTTTTCTCTACAATGTTCATGATCAGACTTCTAGTTTTTAAGAAAGGAAAGCATGATTCCTAGGCAATGACATGCTTCCAAAAACTGGTACTCTAAGAAATTCTCCAAATATTAACATACCATAAAATCTTGAGAGGTGGCAACATTGTTATATTTGATTGTATGATTCTTTTTAGATGTTTGGATATGTCTGGCATGAAGAAGTAGATTTGCATACAAGAAAAGTGAATTGTAGTTTTGTTGTAGAGTCTTGGTTTCCACTCACCGGCCGTGTCTACACTAGCCCCAGACTTCGAAGTCCCGTTATTCCCATCTCCTCATGGCCATTTGCATGGCCATTTCGAAGTAGGCGGGGTCCTTTCGAAAAGGAGCCCCGTCGGGACGAGCCACGAGGCGCGTCAATTTCGAAGTGCCGTGGCCGCCCGCATGCTAATGATATGCTGAATATGTATTTCAGCGCTTCATTAGTAAACTTCAAAATGGCCATTTGCATGGCCATTTCAAAGTTTGGAGCTAGTGTAGACACAGCCACTGTGTGACATATGTTTGAGGTGGACAGAAGTTCTAAGATGGATTTTTGGAAGGGTAATTTGTAAGCTTTCTTTCTCTTTTGACAGTTGATAAGTTCATTTATATTGCAGAAAATTTAAAGATCATCAATGAAGAGGCTTCTATCTATGAGGAAGAAGAAAAACAGAGCAAGATGGAATAGGAAACTACAATAAGCAAGAGATAACGATAGATTAAGTCAGTTAAAAAATCAAATTATTAACAGTGATGTATTAGGGCCATATTGAGTAGTAAAAAACAAAAGCATGCAGAAGAGAGAATAATACAATAGAAGAAATACTGCAGATTTCTGAGAGAGTTAAACAGCCATTTTGATGGGGGTGTAAATGTAACATTATTCCCTCCTGGGGTATGATGGAGGGTGTGTGTGTTTTTTTTTTTTTTTTTTGATGAGTGAGAGTAAAGTGTGAATAGAATTGTAAGTGGTGAGAGAGATTTTGAAGATGAGTGAGAAACAAATAGGGGTTAGAAATTAGACTGTTTCTTACAGCAAGTTAACGACAAATATTTGAACAGATGTGTTTTATATGGTGAAATGGAAAGTACGGTGGTTTTGGAAGTTTCTTTATCTTTGAGAAATTAGTCCAAGTAAATTCCTTGATAGTTAATTTTTGTGATTTTGTTTAATGGAAAGTGAAGTCATAATACATCTAAAGAGGCATTCTTTTGGAAGAGAGTTATTGTATAATCGCTGTCTCATGTCCTTCAGTAGATAAAAGTAGATGGTATTTCTTATTTGGTGAGAGAAATAGGTCGAGACTTCAGGCATGTTAATTCAGATGTTAGAGAAGGACAATATGGTGGTAGGATTTAGATTAAGTCAGGAGTGTTTATACAGCACAAGAGTGGTCTTAAACATTCAAGAGACCCTTATAATTAATAATAAACTGTATACTTAGGAGAAAATATCCTTTGAGGTACTTGCTAAGTTGTGAAAGGATTTGAGTTTTTCTGTGAAAAAAGTAGGGTTACTGCAAATGACAGGTGAAATATGAAGGAATAATAGTAATCTTTTGAAAGGCAGTGTAAGATCATTCTGGGTCTACCAGATCTATATATCTCACCTGTGTGCATGAATTAGTGAGAAATTTTTACAGCACATATTCCAGATAAGGATTTGGAGATTAGATATTGGCATAGAAAGTACGCTTATTAAGTTTGCAGATGATACCAAGTTGGGAGGGGTTGCAACTGGTTTGGAGGATAGGGTCATAATTCAAAATGATCTGGATAAATTGGAGAAATGGTCTGAGGTAAACAGGATGAAGTTTAATAAGGACAAATGCAAAGTGCTCCACTTGGGAAGGAACAATCAATTTCACACATACAGAATGGGGAGAGACTGTCTAGGAACGACTACAGCAGAAAGGGATCTAGGGATTATAGTGGACCACAAGTTAAATATGAGTCAACAGTGTGATGCTGTTGCAAAAAAAGCACACATGATTCTGGGATGCAATAACAGGTGTGTTGTGAACAAGACACGAGAAGTCATTCTTCTGCTCTACTCTGCGCTGGTTAGGGCTCAGCTGGAGTATTGTGTCCAGTTCTGGGCACCGCAGTTCAAAAAAGATGTGGAGAAACTGGAGAGGGTCCAGAAAAGAGTGACAAGAATGATTAAAGGTCTAGAGAATGTGACCTATGAAAAAAGGTTGAAAGAATTGGGCTTGTTTAGTTTGAAAAAGAGAAGATTGAGGGGAGACATGATAGCAGTTTTCAGGTATCTAAAAGGGAGTCATAAGGAGGAAGGAGAAAACTTGTTCTTCTTGGCCTCTGAGGATAGAACAAGAGGCAACGGGCTTAAACTGCAGCAAGGGAGGTTTAGGTTGGACATTAGAAAAAAATTCCTAACTGTCAGGGTGGTCAAACAGTGGAATAAATTGCCAAGGGAGGTTGTGGAATCTCCATCGCTGGAGATATTTAATAACAGGTTAGATAGATGTCTATCAGGGATGGTTTAGATAGTACTTGGTCCTGCCATTGGGGCAAGGGGCTGGACTCGATGGCCTCTCGAGGTCCCTTCCAGTCCTAGTGTTCTATGATTCTATGATTCAATTCATATTTGATAAACAGAAATCAAACTAAGATTTCAGATTGCTGACCTTCATTGCAGAGACGCGCTTTAGGGAAGTATAGATTTGGATACGCAGGTTTCTGAAGTGGTGAATGACCAGTATTGCTGCAATGAGGTTAATATGAAGGAGAAGTTTGGTTTAGAACAGACTGGGTTTTAAGATGCCAAACATGCAAAAGTTTGTGTTTCAGATTTGTTTTTGCTGTTAGATATGAGACTCATGGCAGACTTTCGGGTTGCTGAAGGAAATATGGCACTGTGTTAATTTTTGGTATATTGTATATTCAGAGCAGGAGTGGAGTTCAGAGTTTATTATTGTGCTTTCTTCTGGTAAAGAAGATTATTTCTAGAAATGCAATGAATGGAATATCAGTGGGTGAAGTAGCATGAAATGAGGCTGATTCAAACAATAAAACAACTTCAGACATAGTGCATTTGCAGACGAGGGGTAAGTTACTTACAAACAAGTTCGTGCATGAATCAAAGAATTATGAGGTATCTCTTAATGGTCTTTCTAATTAATAGAGTGCTAAAATGTGGACAATTGTACAGAAATTAGTTGATGGGCAGGAAAAAGCAGCAGAGGAGATTTTTTTAAAGGGAAATAATAATTTGCAAGCTGAGCTTGATGTGGAATCAAATGATACACTTCTTTCGTTTCTTGTGGATGTATATGGGGAAGGAGCATGCTAGAACCTGTATTTCCTACAAATATGGAGAATATTCATGAGCAGTATACTGTTTGTTTGAAGCATAGCAAAGATGCAGTTGGGGTGATGCTGGGCGATGTTCAATTATGTAAAATGCACCAAGTGAGAGATTCTTCAGTTAATGTATGGGCGGTGGGGCAAACTTTATAGTCTCCATGTTTCCCAGATACCTTCACTTTTGGAACTTGGGTTTGCAGGACGGTTGTGAATTTGACTTTGTGCTCAAACTTTGAAATTTCAAGAACTAATTCTTGGGAGTCTAACTTTTAATTTGCTATAGGAAAGAGCTTCATTGCTTAGGTAACTTACATTTTAATAACCATTATGATAACTTAAATGCCGTCTCTAATAAAATTATCAATCCCTTCTTATCTTCAAATTCATCTGTAATCTGAAAGGGTGCATATTTAGTAAACATTATGTCCACTCCTTTTTTTTTTTTTCCAGCCAAAGCAAAAAATCTGCTGAAGCCAATGATTGATTGTAATCATAATTTGCCCCTCTTGAAAATGAATGTATTGAAGTAGAATGATTGGTAGAGTTAGATTTGTTTAGTTTTTCCTAGACCTTTCCATTCTTTCTAATGACATTTAACACTTTGAAAGATCTTGCTTTAAACAGAGAGCATGTTTAACTATTTAGTTTATCAAAGAACTCAAAAGCTATGCTGTTTTTCACCATTCTTCAAAGACAACACCCAAGCTAACCTCCTCTGCTTTAATACCCAAGTCTTGTTTTGGAGAGACTGCCTTACTTCCTGAACCTTTGTGGCAAATAGTAACAAGGTCCCTCACTAATTACTATAATTGTTTGTAATCAATTGCCAAGCCATATCCAGTCACATTTGCTGTTTGTTAATTTCCAGAGCTATTGCCTTTAATCTTCCACTCCTATATCCTACTTCCTTTCATTCCAAATAGCTCATTATGCCTTGCTGAACTCTGTATGCTTCCCATGAACTCTTGGATTGCAAGTGAGGTACAGCCACCTCCTGTGGGATCACTACCCTCACTCTTTAGGGGTAAATTAACTAACATCTGGTCATTTGAACTGCCTGGGGACGACTTACCCAAATTCCTTAGGGTTCCTGCTCTTCCCCTTTCTATTCCCCAAACCTCCTCTGTCCCTGTGACCCCACTCGACCTTTAACATACTTCAATGTCTCTGATTCAGTACAGAACACAGACACAATAGAGAGATTCCCATCCCAATTAAATCAAACTTCATGCTATTTCCTTTGCACTGTTAGAATAATAACTGTTCTTGATTTCCAGTAAGTCCTTGCTAGTTATTTATCTGGTGTCTGAGCTCCCTTTTTCTGCTTCACTGCTGGCACTAAAGTATATGTTTAGTATCTTTCTTCTTACCCTCCTTTTCATGAGTTTCACAGTCTCGTGATTTGATCAGTAATTATCATTAACCTCTGCATCTGGAACATCTTCTTGCTCCTCTAAAGTATGGCTCTCTATATCTAATGTGTAATTCTCCTTTTTTAAAGCCTTCTATTGTGTGGCTACGTCTACACTAGCATTCCTCTTTCAAAAGAGGCATGCAAATGAGGGAAATAAAAAATGCAAATGAGGTGCAGATTTACTTATCTGGCCCCTCATTTGCATATTCTTCGAAAAGAAGAGAAGCAGTGTGGAAGCAGCTCTTTTGAAAGTAGTGTCCATCCTTGAAATAACCCTTCCTCCTATTTCTTTTTCTTGAGGAAGAAGGGTTCTTTTGAAGACTGGGGGTTACTTTTGAAAGAGCCATGTCTACACGGCTTTTCTTTCAAAAGAATCTCTTTTGAAAGAATATGCAAATGAGGTGCCAGATATGTAAATCTGCACCTCATTTGCATTTTTGATTTCCCTCATTTTCATGCCTCTTTCAAAAGAGGTACACGAGTGTAGACTTAGCCCGTGAGACTGGATTCTGGAAGCTGAATTTAAGTTTCAGTTCAAATTCCTCTTAGGTTGTGGATTACTGCCTGTGTGCTCTTGTAACTTTCCCCAGCTCTCTACTCCTTCCCCTCCTCAGTTTTTTTTTAAAATAAAGACAAAAAGGTCTTGGAAAAAATTGTGGATTGTGGCCTTTGAATATAACCTCTGGTGCTTTCTGGCTTTTTCATAATTAAATCTTCCTTTTGCTGCTAATGAAATTTCAAAATAAACTCTCTGGATCAGTTATTGATGCCCAGGTGCAGAGAACACTCTGTGTAATCAGTCCACTTTCAATTGTTGCATAATTTTGATCGGTGCCCTAGGTGCTACCTTAATATAAAAATGTAAATGCCAATATTGAGTAGATCTTGCTATAAAAGCTTGCAGCTTTAAATTCATAAAATCAAATGGCCACAGGAGGGCATTAGGACTTTAGGAATGAGGATACACTCCTTTCTCTTCAAAAGTAATTTTGCGAAAACCAGTTCTACTCCATTCAAATTTAGAAGGGGGTCAAGTGATAACATTGGGTGCTCCAAAGAACAAACATGACCCACAGCCATAATAACTAGATGGAATGAACTACCACTGTCTCTGCTCTTGCTTTCATGGGTCATTCTGTAATTGTTTGTATCGTGTCCATCCAGATTAGATTGTAAGTCCCTTGGGGTGGGGAACCTGTCTAAACAATATATTGCTATGCACACCTATGACACCGTGTTAATAATTAACAGTAATTAATGTGCCTATAAAGCAGCCTTCTTCGACATAGCTACTGGGTAATTGCCATCATACTCCACATTTTAAAGGGACACAGTCAGCTAATTTATACCCAAAATATAAAATGTGGGTTTGCTTCCCCTCCCCATGGACTATTATTTTTTTAAACTGTAATGAAACCGGGGCTTTAAATTTTAAATAGTTCCCTGCAGTGTTATGGCTCCAAACAGTGTGGGGATATGTACAACACTTGGCTGGAAATAGATGGAAAAGTGAAAGTGACTCCAGGTATTTCCATAGCCCAAGTTAAAATCAAATAAAAAACAGCATGAATAGTTGAAAAGGAAACTTCATTCCATTGTGTCTGAGGGTCATCCAGGTACTTGGCTCTATTTGAAACACAAAGAAAAATGAGTGGTTCTACTCTAAGGACTCAGTCCTGCTTCTATTTGTACTCTTAGGTAAAACTCCTATTGCTCTAAGGGCCCTAAATGAGACAGGCCTAGCTGAACAACAAGGCTACATCTACACTCCAGAGACCTTTTGAAAGAAGCCCTTCCAGAAGATCTCTTCTGAAAGAACTTCTTTCGAAAGAGTGCGTCCACACACAAAAAAGTGGATCAAAAGAGTGATAGGCTCTTTCAAAGGAGTATCCACGCCACCCCTGCTATTTTGAAAGAACAGGCTGGGGATAGAAAAATCAGACCCATGACGACTGCTCTTTCAAAGCAGGGGACTGCAGTGCATCTATACACATTTTCTTTTGAAAGAAGTTTTTGAAAAGGCATGCTCTTTCTGAAATGGGAAAGGAAGAGCAATTTCCAAAGGAGGGCCTCATTCTTTCGACTTACTTTCGAATGAATGCTGCTTATGTGTAAACGCTCCATGGGATCTTTCAAAAGAGCCCCCTTCTCTCCAAAAATCTTTTGAAAGAACTTGGTAGCGTAGACGCAGCCCCACTGTGCGTGATGGTCAAATTTCAAATAGCATGGATGTCATTTCTATCTACTGGCTGTATTCCCTACTGATACTTATTTGATTTTACTTAGTCTGGTAGCCTTTTAGCTTAAGCTGTGAAGGCATTGCTAAGTTCCAGAGCTGGTGGCCATAGCAGAAGCTCTAACCACATGGACCAGCCAACAGACACAGGCTTCCTAGAAAGGATAAAAACTCATGTAGGAGGTCAGTCACTGCTAGACTTAATAGAAGAAGCACATATTAGAGGAATTTGAATGCAGAAGGCAGCCATTAGGAGTACAAACAAGTTCCTTTTGGAAAAAGATGGTCATAGACAGTGTTCCCTCTATTTCTTTCCATTCATGGGTGGAATAAATTTTATGTGCATCAAGACATAGGTGGATGTGAACCTTCTATAGAAAAACTGTGGACACTCTGCTAGTTAGTATAGACTCCATGCCTTGCCTGCAGAATAAGACCCTGCAGGAGTACATTTGCATATGGCAACTTCCGTACTTCTCTGGGGCCATGGCTACACTGACACCCCACTTTCGAAAGAGGGATACTAATAAGCCACTTTGTCAGATGCTAGTGAGGCACTGCCATTCATATACAGTGCCTCGTTAGCATAACGACGTCTGCATGCATTTTGAAAGTGCCGCTTTTGAAATGCACACTGCCAGTGTAGACAGGGGCCTTTTGGAAGGACTCTTGGACTTCGAAAGCCCCTTCTTCCCATTTGGTTTTGGGAAGAAGGGGCTTTCGAAATCCGGAGGGTCCTTTCGAAAGGCCTCTGTCTACACCGGCGGCGTGCTTTTCAAAAGCAGCACTTTCGAAATGTTTGCAGCTGCCATTATGCTAATGAGGCACTGCATGTGCATGGCAGCGCCTCATTAGTATCTGCTGAAGTGGTTTATTAGCATCCCCCTTTCAAAAGGGGGGGTGCTAGTGTAGCCATGACCTGGGTGTATAAATTTTCCATTTGCTTAGCAAGGATCTGCCCCAGACCCAGCTACGTGTTGATCATTGGGAGGTGGGTATAATGTCAAAGCTGGAGTATGAAAGCTTTCTTATTGTAGTTTAGCAGACAAAAATTCATTGTATGTGTATGCTCATCCTTGCCTAGAAGTATCATTTATGAAAGTGACTGACTCGTGATGCTGTTGTGTGGCTCTAGAAAAGCCTGTTGAAACCAAAGAAATTATTCCAATATCAGTTAAAACTTCTTTTGAATTTATTATAGGTCTTTGCCTTAAACTCTCCTACATGTTGATTGACATTTAGAAAAAACAATTAATACTTCAGTTCAAAAATGTTGCTTAGCTATCTGACCTTTGGCTGAGGACCTGAAAGTTATACTCGTGAACTAAGTATGACAACACTCACATGAAAAGGTGCATATTACTATCACCCCGCGTCATTTTAGAGACACAGAAATTGCAGCACTAAAAGGAAGTCCTTACTCGATTCGTGGAAGTTTAACTTCAAAGTAGGGTGTGTGTAGATGCTCAACTTTGAGGTCTGTTACTGTAAAGTTGTACTCCGAAGTAAGCAACTTCGAAATTATTTTTGTAGTGTAGACATGGCCACTGTGTCCTCAGTTTTCATCTGCATGTTGGAGAATGGCAGATTTAAAAGTCTGACATTGCAAGCAGCAATGTTTTTCTCACAGCGTAAGTGCCTCAGCAGAAGGCATTTTCATATTCATTTCTGCAGAAACCTAGTGGTTAATCTTTCTAGTGCCAGATCTCATTAGTCACCTTGTGTTTACAGCCTGTTCTACTTATGAAATGGGGTCGAGCAATGCTTGATTAAAAAGGCCCATTAAGCAATTTGTTATGAATTCATACAAACAATTTTCATATTCCTGCCCAGCCTGTTCTATGTGTGAATGAATGTGATGCCTTAGCTTCCCAACAACCCTGTGAGTTAGTGTGGTGTTTATTCCCCGTTAAAAAATAAGGGTGAATTGACTTCCCAAAAGTACTGCCGAAGATCAGAGAGAGAGTTCAGGTCTCCTGAGTCCCACTCCAGTGCTGCATCCACTAGACTACAGCACCCCCATTCTAGACTACAGGGTAATGTGCATCCTATATATAAAGACCAAACCCTGGTCTCTCCGACATGTGTACAACTCTCTTGACCTCAGCAGGATGAGATATATAACTGCTCCTAACTGTGCAAAAGCTTTTAAATGAATGATTGAGACATAATGACAAGAGGGATTTCTGAAAAGCAACAAAGGTTGTGAAACTGCTAAGGGATTAAGCTGTTTGAATCATTGCTTTAGCTCTATTAAAGAAGGTATAAATTCATTTCAATTCTTAGTGGACTTCAAACTGCCAATTTCTGAACTTTCCTAGAGCTTTGATGTGATTCCAGCATTCTATGAGGTAAGTGGATTATTTTTTCCTTAACTCTGAAGAGGCCATTTCCCTCCCAGCCACCTCCCAAAACATTATAGCTATTAGACTGTAACCAAATACCAGTCTGGGCCCACTGTAGATTTTAACCCATGATGTGCTGTGGTCGATAATCTCTCAATTTTTGTAGAATGTTGCTGTGAGGATAATAAAGTGCTGTTTTATATAGCAAAGATCTGAAAGCTCTCATAGTGAACTGCATAGTTCTGCTACAAACTGTAAAGAACACTTGATTCATCACTTAAATGCAGTTACATCTGGGGTGGAACATGGAAGCTTTTTAAATAGCAAAGAACAACAAAGCTTAATGTCTTAGGACAAAGTGAAGAATAGTTTAGCCAACTGAAATGAAAGGGAGGCACGAAATTGAGCTAAGATACTTACACTAACTAGAGTAGGGGTGTAAAAATGCTACAGAAGCTTTAATGAAGCTCAAGTGGTCAAAATCTCAGGAGTCCATCTCCTCCAACAGAATGCACCTACCTCAGTAAAGTGCTCGTAACGTTATGGTGGGAAACAAGTTCATTACTGACTCAGATGAAGGGCGCCACCTACTGAATCACTGATCTTATTGCCCGCAGTTTCTAGTAGAAACTTGAAGGCCTTCCATCCAAGTGCTGATGGGACCTGATACTGCTAAGCACAGCTTTCCAGACTGGGTGGCAGATAATGAACTTGACTTTATGGATAGGGCCAAAGAACATACAACGGTGCTTATGAAGGGCACGTACAAGGGTTTGTTGTGGGCAGGTTGTGTGCCCATCCCATCTCTTCAGGAAATTTCACTGGCCACCAATGGTCCCAAGGGACTGATACAGCATTCAGGATCAGTGGGTCGCACAGCCCCCTAAGTGGACAGCAAGAGAGGGTTGCAAGAGCTATGTAGTCACAAGTTCTACCTACATTGGCGTGATCTTCTTGTGGTTGGCTGTGCTGCCTTTAGATCCAGAATGCCTCATGGACTCACTTCAGTGTACTTGTACCGTGATACAGGATTTGAACCATAATCTAGATTAGATCAAATCTATTTTTTACAAACAGAATAATCCTACAAATTTCCTGGGGATGGAACCATGTTTCCCTTTATATCTAGTGAAGCATTTGAGTGCATGGGACCAGTGCAGAGGTTCAGTGACTTCAGATGAGCATCCAGAATTTTGGTTTCTCACCCAAGGTGAACTTCCAGACTTCTGGAGGATCATCAAACACTAGATTTAACAAAATTGTTCTGAGGGGGTGCTGTACTTTTACTTTTTTGCCCTTTCAGAAAATGTATTAAAATATTTGATCTTGTGACAGAAATGTGTAAACCCATAATTTGTGAGGTGGGCTTGTGATTATTCCTATCTCAGGTGTGCTGCAGCACCCAGTCCGCAAACAAGGATTGTTTCAGATGACCTGCAGGGACAGCTATTTAATCCCACAGGAGAGCAGCAAGCTGATCTGTGCAAAGTTACCAGTAGGCTGGGAACTCGCTCTTTCGGTAGTCAAGCACCAGAAGGCATGCACCTAGACTGCTGGCTGGAAGTCTCTGCCACAGATTTCCAGCCAGCTGACCTTGCACCAAACCTACCTGCACCTACACAGCCTGGCTCCATCCACTGCAATGAGTCATGATTAGCAGTTGTGTTGTGTAGACACTAGCAAAGTTATTTCGAAATAAGGGCTGTTGTTATTATTCCTTTGCTGTGTAGACATATCCTGTGTCTCACAAGCCCTAGCCCGCTGACATAGGTCAGCTGTGGGTATCTTCTTGCAGAGTAGCTCCTCCCACAGTCCTATTATAAAATGCCCTTTTGTATAGGCACTTGTGTAGTCTGATATCCAGCACCCATGAGATGGCAGCATTTTATTGTACATACATAATGATCTGCATAAGAGCTGAGCTCACTGCACACAAGGAGACTTGCCACTCAAATAGTTGCTATGTTTAAAATACAGGAAAACATAATCCATACCTTACACAGTGTCTGCTTTGTCATTTGGTAATGTGGATGCTGACTCAAAGCCAAGCGCTGGATCTCAACCCACGTTTGGGGATTTTTGGCTCTAAGTTTAGATTCAAACTCTGACTCAGGCATTAACCAGATCAACAGATACAAAACCCACTAAAATTTGTGCAGTTTTGTCTCACTTGGTACTTTCACAATTTCCAGCCATAAAATGAGGATCATAATCTTTCCTTTCTCTCATCTCATTAGACTGTAGTGTCTTCAGTCAGGAGCTGTCTCTCATCTGACACAAGAACGTGTTCCCATCAGCTATATTTGTAGTGTGGGGCTAACCATGCGAGTGTGAATAGAAAGGACAGTGAGATTTAACATCCCCAGAATAAACTGTACCATTTGGCATATTGGATGTAAATATCAGTTGGGATTTTCCAGCCTTTCTCAGTCCTAGCATCCATCGTTATTGTTACAACCACGAATCTATTGCATGGAAAGGCTGTACTACAAGATAAACTACCTTTATAATACCGGTATTCATCTGAGTAGTTTTGTGATTCCCAGCTGAAGTAACGTGTAGTACATACCCAGTGAAACCGAGCCACTAAGTCATTGCATCCCCATCATTACAAGCAACAGACTCTGTTAGCTCTATGGCCAACTGTTTTCAAATGTGGGTGTCTAAAGTTAAATAGTTAAATCCATATTTATGCACCTAAGGTAAAGTGACCTCATTTTTCTATGTTGTTGAGCAGACACAACTTCCACTGAAGTCAATGGGAGGATTAGATGCTCTGCTACTCCACAAAGCAGGCCACTTCTGTTCAGGTGCTTTGTTCATCACCCAAGATTGAATATTAGTCTCCGTCACCCATTCAAACCTAGCCCAATTTGGTAAAAACTTCCTATTACCATCTGGTGGGGGTGGTTAGGTGGCCCATCTGGTGGTCTCAAGGCAGTTCACAGTGGACATATACCCACACTACAAAAATGACTCTATGTGCATGGGCCAGGCAGAAAGGACACAGAAGATGAACTATCCTGTAACCCCTAGAAGAGAGCCCTCCAGATTGGTGTTCGGTAGCTTGCGCTGTTACTATCTGTGCTACACTTTCTTCCTGTGGCTAATCAGAGAAAACTGGAGAATGAAGATATTACTCATTGTGCATCTGTCATCCAGCCTATGTATGCTAAACAAAACCCAAACAACTGTATTGTCTTTCTCCTTTGCTTTTGATGGCCTTCATAAACATCCGATAGTATTTGTTCTGAAGTCGGTTCTCCTTTAGGCACCCAATCTAATGTAATTTTGTAGTGGCTTCCAGTGGAACTGAATCAGGCTTGTCATGTTCATTGACTGTCGCAGAAGGATAAGCATCTGGTTCTGCAGCTCTGATGGCCAAGAACTATAACTCAGCATGCCACCCAGCCACTCTCAAAAACTTGCATTTTCTTCTAGGTTTCGGGAGAGAACTTTTTGCCTCCCTCTTCCAGAATATTTCATTCTGTTTTCATTCACTAGGTGGCAGAATTGCATAAGGAACCAATTTGGGAGAGCTTTCTCTGCCGTCTTTAGAGTTGACATTGTAAATTCACCAAGGATAATTCTGAATGCATTTCACTATGATCAGAGATCCAAAGCCCATTTTTGAAGCAAGCTGGCCATGTTTGTACACTCATTTGCAGACTAGCCACCACCCTGAACTTCCACTATCAAGGCCCAATTTTTTCTTTGTCCCACTAACCTGGTGCTCTGTAGCAGCCACACATGCCTCTTGCTACTGCCTCATCACTGGTGTGTGACACACTCCCCCCATCCCTACGTGTCTCATTATTCTTGATTGTTTTTGTCCCACGTGTCCAGGGAAAAGCCTTCTGTGTCACCAGACCAATATCAGCATGGTGTAGCTAATGCAGAGATCTATTAGCTGGACAAGGAGAACGTTTGGAAATAAATTTACACTAAATCGGATGTCAGCCCTAAAGTTTACACCTTACTTTTATTTAAATAAAGTAACAAATTAAATCATCCTGGTTGTTTGCCCGGGTACTCAGTTGTTAATTGCTTTCACCACTGAAGTCTGAGGAGTAGAACTGTGTGAAAAAATGGATTTTTTTCCACATGGAAAAAATGTTAATTATCTTCATTCCACAGGAAAAGGAGAAAATGTTTCATATGCTCAATTTTCTTGTGAAAATATTTCACTTTACTGTTTTTACTCCTCCTCCTCCTACCATCCTCTTCCCTTTTTTATTTTGCCAAGAGAAGAGAGGGGAAATGATAAATTGAAAACCCAAAAGACATTATTTTTCCCAGTCTTTCTGTAAAAACAGACTACATCAGAAAGCCAAATTTGTTCTGTGAAAAGTTCTAAATAAAAATGTAATTTTTGGATTGGAAGAATATTTTTTGTTTGAAAACTTTCAACTAGCTCTAGTCAGAAGGGAAAAAAGCTATGGGAAACTCCTGTCCTGCAGCAGGTGAAGTCTGAGCTGGATGATAGAAATAAGGCATGGGGGATGGTAAGAGAGAAGTCCTTTCATTCTTTAGCTGAAGACTGCTCTGGGAAATAAAACTCAAGGGAGGACAGATAAGCTGAGAATCTTTGTACTTCTGCGGTACAGGGTGAGCAGTGCAGATAGGTACTGGAGATGGAAGGTAAAATCACGCTTATGGACTGCAGAATAGATCTGAGCCAGAGTGCAAAGCTCAGAGGCTTTTAAGGTGGGATAGGAAGGGTCACAGTTGATCAGATTCCTATTCTTTCTTCATCTGCACAATTTAGTTTGGCTCTGACTGCCATTTGTTTGTTAGATCATTTTTGATATTCTGGAGAAGAGTTGATTTCCCCTTGCTAGCAAATGAGGGTTCCTGTAATCACATGGTCACTCTTCTTGTTGCTTACCTATGTGAAAAGAGAATTCAGCTGCTGGTGTAAACTTCAAATTTTCAGTACAGGTTAGACCTCCCTGTTCCAGCACTTTTGGGACCTCACCAATCCTGAACAAGAGAGTTTACCAGACTAGGAGAGGTCAGACTTCTGGGATCTCCCAGGGGCCAGGCCTGCTGGCTGGGCTCTACTGCTGCTGGAGCTTTCTGGTCTAGGAACCCTCTGGTCTGGCAACATCCATGGTTCTATTGGATCATAGATGTTGCTGGATCTGAGTGTCCTGTTCTAGAAAGATTCATCCCATACTCTGCCGCCCGTTTTTGGTTGTTAAATACTCTGGATTGGATACTTCTGTTTTAGGAACATCTATCTAACGCTCTTAAAGTTTGGTCTTTTTAACTCCCCTTTTCTAAGGATCTAATCTGTTCTTTGCCAACTACGATGTTGTTTTATATACAGTAGAGTCTCAACATTCACGAGGGTGCTGGGTGGTTCAGAACCCTCACGAATGTTCACTTATGTGAATGGGGAGGGGGGTGGGGCTCGGAGACCCAAGAAGCAGCAGTGCAGGTGTGCCCTGCCCCAGAGCCCTGGGAGGCAGTGGCTGCCTGTGTTCCCAGCCCGGGGCCCTGGGGAAGCGGCAGCTGCTGGCACTCCTGCCCTGGAGCCCCAGGGAAGTGAGGCCACTTGCAAATAATTGAAATTGTGAATGTGGCATTCGTGAACGGTGAGACCCTACTGTCTGTGTGTGTGTGTGTGTGTGTGTGTGTGTGTGTACACACACATATAACTTTTTTGATGTCGTACTTTGGTACATTTTTTATTTTGGGGGAAAATTAGACGGGGTTTGTTTCCCCAGCTCTGTCTGTCTAACTCTGGATGACAAAAGTCATGTGACCTCAAAGTCAAGGCTGAACGTGAGATCTGCCAACTCATGAGGTTGCACGTCTGTTAAGGAGGCAGCGGGTAATGGCAAAAAGCCAGTGCAGCCATTAAAATGCAAGTGGAACACCAAAGGTGGGGAGAGCTGAGACTCTAGGAGTGAGTAACCCAAGCGTTTTCCTTCCAAACATCTGCAAATTGTTAGCTCGATTTGTTTTGAATTAAAAAAAAATCTTTTAGCAGACTGACAGCTTTCTTTAAATTTCAGCCGTTAAACTTTTTCAGCCATTTGAGTTAAGGGCTGTGCCATTGCCTTTGATGTCAGAGGAATGCACCTTTTTTCTACTTGGGTACACCTGGGTCCTTTACCAATGCACAGTGGCTTTCTGCCACTTTCAAGAGGGCCTTTTAACAGCTTTATTGCCTTCTGTTTAAAGGCTTGAGGGTGTGCGGTTTCCCTGCTTGCAGTCAGACTCTTGGTTCTAGTAAAAAAGCAGAATGGGCTCTGTTCCTATTCCAGTCAGGCGAGGCAGTCCCAGTTCAAAGTACCATGGCTGAAAAGGATAAAAACTGGAATCTCTGCCTGTAGATGTTTTTTTAGCTTGAAATTGCAGCCACTGTAAGAAGTTCAGGACCTACCTAAAAATCCAGGCAGTTTCCCCTTCTGCCTTTTGGCATTTTGCTTTAGCCAGGTTGCTGAACAAAGAGGAACCAGAGTTTCCTCTGCTCAAACTCTCCATATGGGAAGCCCAGATGGAACTATCTGGCTACATAAATGTATCAAATTAGCACTGTTTGATCTGTAGAGCTCAGCACTTTACAAAAGAAAGTAAATATCTTTCCTTCTGTTTTACAGTTTGGGAAACTAAGGCCAGGAGGGCGAGACTCACAAGGGTACATAGGTGTTACAAGGGTGAATACTGCAGCACCTAGTGTTCCGGGACCTGCTGCTACTTGGAATTGAAACCTCTGGGACAATAGTTCCCAAACTTTTCAGCATCACAGTCCCTTTTGATTTTTTGAGACCCCCACGCCTCTTCTTTATCATCATCCAACCTCCCCTTTTAACAAAAAATTCAATTTGTAATTTAAAATAAACACACTAACTTGATATAAAATCGTTATTTGAAATTAAATATAAGCACAAATAGTTTTTCTTGGCCCCTTGTGAGTGCCTGGTGCAGCCCCAGCTGGCCAGCTGCCTGAGCTCCATGCCAGCCACCAGAGCTGCCTGCGTCAGCTGCCCACCTGCCTGAGCCCTGTGCTGCCAGAGTCACCTGTCCAAGCTGACAGAACCCCACAGTGCTGGGGCCAGCCACCTGCCCGAGCCCCACAAGCTGGCCACCCAAACCTCCCTGCCCAACCCCTCCCCTCTCCCAAAGCCAGGCACACCCAGTCCCCCACTCACTCCATCCCCCTCCTGTGAGCCAGATACCCCCAGCTCCATCTAACCCCATCCTTCTCCTTCTCTCTCACCCCACCCCAACCCACACTCCCTCCCCTTTGCAAGAGACAGATAGCTCCATTTGGGTCTTTGCCGGCTGCCTGCTTTTTATAGTGGCTGCACCAGGTTGCTCACATGAAATGGCAGGGGCTGAGAGCCGAAAGCAAAGGCCGGCTCTTCCTTTGTGGGGGGTGGGGAGGCTGACGAGGGGGGGCTGGGTTGCTTTGAGCCCCCCCCTGGAATTTCTTCACTACCCCCAGGGGCATGCTCCCTGTTTTGGGGAAACCATGCTGTAGGTTAAGCAACCATCCTCCCCACACAGTTTGTGGACAGAGTTAGGCATCTCAAAATGGAATTTACAGTGGAGAAGGGAGTTGTCTTAGTTAACCAATAATAAATGCTGGCCTCAGCCCTGTGTCTCAAAAGTGATTTTAATGCCTGAATGCAGGTACCGGTCTTTGCTCAGGATTCAGTCATAAAACGCTAGAAATGGAAGGACCTCAAGAAGTCATCAAGTCCAGTCCCCTGCCCTCATTGCAAGATGGGGTCACCCATGTTGCATGTTTACCTAACCTCCTCTTAAATATCTGCAGTGATTGGAGATTCCATGACCTCCCTATGCAGTTTATTCCAGATATAAATTATAGTTTCTGGCCATACAGGGAAGAAGCATATGGCCTTGGTGGTGTTAGCCCCATCCTCAAACAAACTGAGCTAACCTAAAACCTCATAGATGTGAAACCTCCAAAGACCAGACAGGGAGGAGAACAGCTAGTGTGTAAATCTTGCTCAAGTTGATGTGTGAGTTATAAGCCAACCAGCTAGGGGTCTAAGAGCCGAGCCTGTCCATATGCATGCCCAGCCTGGCAGACTTTAACACAAATTTAAGCACAATAGGACTTTATGGGCCAACAGAGTTAGTTGGTGGCTTAGTGTATGTTTTGTGGGTTTCAGTGGTGCGTACATGGTGGATTTAGTTGCCTGCATCCTTCTTGTTACTGCCACCCTGAGAGGTTATTCTTGTGCAGAGGGCTACCTGTCCAGATTCTGAGGCACGTCATTGGAAAAACACAGCACCAGTTCTGACTGGTGAGACTGGCTCATCATGGGGCAGTGGGACAACCAGCAGTGGCTCCAGAACTTCTGCATCTGGAAGGACACCTTCCTGGAGCTTTGCCTGGCTTGTCCCCGCCCTCCAGAGACAGCTGCAGGCTACCATTCCAGTGGAAATGTGAGCTGCCATTGCTGACAGGAACTAGTTCAGCATGGGGAAGTCCACCATTGGGACTTGGGGCTTGGAGTTGGGGGTGAGAAAGATGGGGTGGGGGGAAGCCCCATCCCCAGGGGACCAAGTCATCCCACCCTTACACAGCTGCTACCATGAAGGCAGCCTCATGGGGTGGGGGGCGCTCCTGGAGAGCTTGCAGGGCAGAGAATGGGAGGGGGCAGAGGATCCCTATGGGGCCCAGGGGTCCCATCCCTTAGTCCATGATGTTTGTGTTCAGTCCCCTCCACCCATTTGCAGGTTGTGAGAGGCATCAACATGCTCCTGTTGTGGAGGGTAATCCATCTGGCAGCTGCGAATGCAGTCATGGCTAGATTCGCTGCCCTGGGGTTCCCCAACTGCTTCAGGGCTATTGATAGGACACCCATCCCCATGCAGGCCCTGAACCACAGCATGGAAAAGTGCATCGACCACAAGGAACATTTCTTCATCTTTCTGTAGGCCCTGTTGACCACTGTGGACAGTTCCTTGATGTTTACATTGGGTGGTCAGGCCAGGCATACAATGCGTGAATGTTCTGTGCTGGAGGATGGAGGTGGGCACCTTCATACCCTGCCAGGAGCTGGCATTCAGGGATGTGCATGTGCCCCTGTGCATTGTGGGGGAAGCTGCCTGCCCCCTCATACTCTGGCTTGTGAAGCCCTATGCTGGACAGCTGGACCCAAGCCAAGAACCATTTAATGCCCAACTCACGTGGGCACAGATGCAGGCCAAGTGCTCCTTCAGCCACTTGAAGGCACGCTTCAGGTCCCCCCCTCACCTGTCTGGACGTGGGGGAGCACAATGTCTCCCAAGTAGTGGTGGTGTGTTGTGCCCTCCACAACATTGTGGAGGGGAAGGAGGAGGCTTTCCTCTCAGGGTTGGAAGCGGATGCCAGCTGCGGGTATGAGCAGCTGGAGCAGCTCTGATTTGCCAAGCCCATCGGGACGGGCTGCAGATCTGCAAGGCCCTAAGGGAGAGCTTCTCCTGTGGCCTGCAGTGACCCTCCCTAGGGCACCCCTACTGGTGGTCTCAGTCCTGCAGTCCTACCCCAGGCCCACCCACCATGACCCTCCCTTCACCTACTCCCTCCTCCCCATTAAAGAAGGATGCAGGGTGGTGGTCAAATATCTTTTTTACTTGAACAAAGATAAATGGTTTGGGAGGAGGGATTGCTCAGTGGTTTGAACATTGCCCTGCTAAACCCCGGGTTGTGAGTTCAATCATTGGGGAGGCCATTTAGGGACTGGGGCAAATAGATGTCAGGGATGGTGCTTGGTCCTGCCAAGAGGGTAGGGGACTGGACTAGATGACCTCCCAAGGTCTCTTCCAGCTCTAGGAGATGTGTGTGTTTTATAAACATTGTCATAAAACCTATTTACATACAGTGCAAAAACAGTGAACACCATACAGTGCAGAGGGCTTCAAGGGGGAGCGTCAGAACTTAATGGGAGGTGGGGGTGGGGGGCTGCAACCCCAGGGGGAGCAGGACCCTGAATGGCATCAGCCTTGGGATTTCCACCCCCCCCAACTGCAGGTTTAGGGTCCCTGTTGGGGCTGGGAGCATGAGGTGGTACAGGGGCAATGGGACACTGTCTTGATATAGATTTCATTTTCTGTCTCATATGATCACAACATCTTAAAAGCGCAGGTGACCATCTGTCCCATTTTAGCCAGAACTGACCTTTTCTTAGCTCCCTGGAGACCACCCCCACTTCTTTTTAAAAAAAAAACAAAACAGGCTAATTGTCCCCTATGTTGCAAAGCAGGGACCTGAATTTTAAAGAGACAGCTCCTTGAGCCTCAGGGGCTGTGTGTTTAAAAGGAGCTGTCTGCAGGAGGTAAGTGGGCTCTTTCAGCAGATTGTGTGAACACTCTGTTACCAGCAGCCCCCAGGGGGTGGGGGCGGGGGAGAGAGGGAGGGGGATGAGGATGTGGGGGAGGTGGAGGAGAGGTAGAATCAGGCTGTGTGGCTGTTGTGCACTCTGCTCACACTGCCTGAGAAGGACAGAGGAGGTTGTGTCTCAGATAGTTCTTCCCCCTCCACACACACACTGCTGGCAGGAACTGGGATAAGGCGGGGCAGCCACTCAGGGAAAACGGGGGACAGCTGCTAAGGGGTTGCGTTTAGCTTGGTAGCCCACAGGCAGATCAAAGAGGCAGGTCTCTGGAGTAAAGGGTAGCTGGGCCCAGGCCAGGAGTTCGATGTGGGGATCGTGGGTTTGGAGGAGTCCCATGAAGGGTGGGGGACACGACTCAGGAGGGAGCAGGGACAGGAAGAAGGAAGGTGAATTATGGAGGAGAGCTGGTAGGGCTGGATCTTAGATTTTGTGGGTCCCCCTAAGACTGGGGAGAGCACAAAAATCATGGGTTCAGAATGCTCTGGGCTGGGCCAGAAGGCTGCGCTGTGAGAGGGGGTGAGGGCACTCCCGCAAGGAGCGCATGCTCTGGGGTACAGCCTGGGATGAAGGGTTTGGAGTAGAGCAGGAGGGAGCTCCATGCTGGGGCCAAGGGTTTTGGTGTGTGGGAGGGGGCTCAGCCTGGTCACTGATGGATGGGGATGAAGAGGTAAGTGCTCATAATCCCAGGCTATTTAAAATGGCCTGGATGCCTCAGAACCTTTTAGATTGCTGAGACAGGTGTAGCAGGTGGAACCCCTGCCCTTTGCCAAGGCTAACCTCCCTCCACCCCCAGCTCCATTCCTCTGCTTGTGCCTTCCCTGGAAGACCAGAGCCAAAGCTTCTCCACCCTCCCAGAGGAGGTGGACAAAGGTGAGGTGACAGGAGGAACAGGCTGGAGGGTAGGGTGTTTGGCTGCCCCACTTTGCAAAGGTGTTAGTGGTTTAGAAGGGAAAGAATTCTTTTTACAACATAATTCTTTAGGAGTTTTCTAGCTATCTAAAAAATTATCAATATTTTTTTTTTAAATCCTGTGTTACTTTGCCATTTGGTGCACGATAAATTAAAAACTGGAGGACCTTTACCATAGACCCTGTTTATTTTGACTTTTCTATTAGAGTTGAATTTCCAGGTAAATGATTTCCATCAAGTTTTAGCATTTGTTGGGGGGGTGGATATTTGAACCATTAAGCTGCAGCCTTTTTCTTAATCTGGCCTTGCCTGAGGGAGTGAGCTAGGTCAGGACTGCAGAGCGGGAAGAGTCTCAGAGAGGGAACTGTGTTAGTCTGTATCATCACAAAACTAAAAAGAAGTCCTGTAGTACCTTAAAGACTAACAATATTACTTGTTAGATTGTGAGCTTCTGTGGCACAGACCCACTTCTTGGAAGGGGTGGCCCACAGACAGCAACTAGGAAACAGACAGGCACCATTTGGCCTGGGCATCCCTGGAGTGGAGAGGGGCAGCTGGGCCTAGAGGTCAGATGGGACATCAAGTCACTGTTTAGGAGTGAGAAACCCATGGTGGGGGATTTCAGTGGGAGATGGTGGGAGGCAGCATCAGGGCAAGGGGTGACGATTTCCAAGCCTTTCAGTGCTGTACCTCTCATGGGGGCTTGTAAGTTACAGGCTCTGAAAATCCTGTTAATAGAGTGGGGTATTAGAATGTGGGTCTGTTGTATACAGACTGGTGGTAGGTGGAAGGTTCGGCAAAGGGCTTGGCATAGTGTGTATGGCTATTAGCAGGTAGGCTGTGCTGTAGTGAGTACACTGAGGTATTGAAAGGCATCAAACAATCTATTGTTTTGCTTTGAAAGATAAGGGTTTATCTGTTGTAAAGCCACTGACTCCAGTGAAATTAAATGCTGGGGGGCGGGAGGGGGGAGTACGCAGGGAATAACTGGCCTAGTGGATTTCATTCTCTTTTTATACTGCTGCAAAAATATCCAATGGTGTACATTGTTCCAACCCCAGGGATCCTCCCTGCTCTCAGCCTCCTGCCCTGACTCCTGCCCTCCTACGCACGCACACACAGCCCTGATTTCCCATGGCTGATTCATGTATTCCAGCCTTCTGCACCTCTCTCACACTACTAGTCCACACTCTGAAGGACAGGAAGATTAGCACAAGGCAGGCACTTCTACAGAGCAATAACCACTCAGTTGTAGGTATACATTTTTAATTTTTAGCTGTTTTTGTTATAATAATGGAGGATATCTTTTAAATGGGAGCTCACTCAACTTAGTGCTATTTTGAATGTTTGTACTGCATCGTTCATGTGGCTTATCATTGAAATTGCTTAACTCCAAGCAATTTAGCAGGTGTCCCATATTTCCCTATGTGAAATATGGTCACCCTATTAAAATAGCTCAGCTGAAACAACTGAGTTTTCCCTGATTTCAGGTCAAAACAAAGAAATCGTGGTGTTTCATGCAGTTTGTCAGAACCCAAAAATGCTTCCTCACTACCTGAAAACCAGTCCGTTTTCACCAAAACGTTGAGTAGACAGGTGGAATTTTGGGTCACTGCATTGCCACTGACGTCAAGATAGGACTTCAATAGGTGAGGGCTTGGATTTTGTACTGTTTTTTTTTTCCAAGAAGTTCCTTAAAATTCCTGACTATTAGATTTCATTGCCAAAGGTAGAACTTCCTATTTTTGCTTTCACGAAGTGTTCTATTTTAGTGCCGTCTAGTGCTCCCTGATATCAGGCTAATATACTTCATTTGCTCCTATATACCCTATTTTAAAAGCCTATTCTAACTTCTTGCTACTTCTGAAAAGAGAAACCACTCGTACCCCAAATTCAGAAACTGAAAATAGTGAGTTCATCAGTGTAAATATTCAGTAGATATTCCTGTATGTAGATGACCTGGCTTCTGTGCATAGTTAGCCCCTGATTCTTCCGTAGTATTTCTAAATTTAGAACTCCTCCCCTTCCAACATCTTTTGATGTAGACTTTTCCCAAAAGCTCCTTCTTAAAGCTCCTTGGATGCTAAAAGAGAAATATGATGCCTGCTTGTGATATCAAATATATGCACCATTATACTGGTTTATGGTTGGTTGTGTTTGTAAATAGGGCATCCTGCCCTATCTTCCTTCCCCAACTTTATTCAAAAGAGGAGATGTGGGCTGAATAAACTCTTGGCAGAATATTGTCTGAGAAAGGCAGATCCAGCAAAACATTGAGCAGACATAATTCTCTTACAGCCCTTCACCACTCTTTAAGGCTGTTTCTACACATGCCACTTTGTCTGAAAGTGGCATGCTAAAAACAGCTCAAATATGCTAATGAGGCATGGATGCAAATTCCCTGTGCCTCATTAGCATAAGGTCATGTGATTTGGAGTTCAGAAGATGCTCTTTTGGACTCCAAAACAGCGTGTAGAAGCGTGGCCTCCGGGGGGGAGTCTTCCGGAAGGAAGTCCTCCTTCCGGAGGCCCCTTCTTCCTGAAAATTCTTGCATCCGTGCCTCGTTAGCATATTTTGGGCTGCTTATTAGCATGCCACTTGTGGAGAAAGTGGCATGTGTAGAAACAGCCTAACTGTTCAGCATGTAAACTGGGATGAATTAACAATCTAGTTTCAAGTATCTAAACATGTATATGATAACTACTAAAGTATATCTCAATAAAACAGAGGAAACGTTTGCATAGCCTCTCAGTGGCAAAAATACCCAAATTTAGGTGTGCAGATGTTAAATCCATCTCCACTCTTAATTCTGTAACTTTGTAAAGTGCTTTTGAAATCTTCAGATCTAAATCAATATGGCAGGGGAAGTTGATATAATGGGATGTTTAATTGCTGGTCACTCTCTAAGACCAAGCTGTTACCATTGCTGGTCCAGTGTCAAAAGATTAGCTTTGGATAAGCATCTAAAAAGTTGAGGTGTTACTTTGGAATGAAACTTGAAAGACTGCATGATTTTTTGATGTTGATAGTTGTTTTAAGAACTGAGTGAAATCTTTGGGCAAATTAACTTGATGAGAAGTGGTTTTGGCTGATCCAAAATATATGTGAATTTGATGCTAATACTTTTGACTAGCCACAAAGTGTCAAAAGGCTGGGGGGAGGAAGGAGGAAGAGATCGTAGTGCCATTCTTCTCTGGCCTGTTTTTATATCATGTAGTCAGAGCATTCCCTTTCCCGGGATGTAGAGGCCCCAGGTTCAAATACCTGCTCTGGAACTGACCACAAATTAACTTTTTTAATTGGTATTTTTAATAAAAAAAACCCCAGATTTGATTTGACCCAAGCCATATTTATTTTTGATTATTTTTTAACAACTGCCTGTGAACCCTCCCCTCTGCCAAAAAAAATTGGTTATTCACACTACTCTACTTGTATTTGGGCCAGTTTACATTAGCAGCATGTCTTTCTCATTGTGGTTTAACTTCTCTACTTCTCGTCTCAGGTGACAAGGAAGGAGAAATCAACTGATCCTTCTTCAACCTCAGAAAAGGGTTTGTGTATTTGGTTTAAATCCAGTTTCGGATGAAGTATAATAGGTATATATAGGTTCCAACCAACTGATCAACTCTATATGCTATTATACATCTTACAAAGTTCAACTGACAAGTTCTAGTTTTGCAGTGAACGATGAATGAAGAGTATCTCACAAAGTCACTGAAAATCCAAGAGAACTGGACTGGTTCTAAATGGTTTTTGACAACCAAAGTAGCTGGTTGTTCCTTTCTACCAGTCTCCCAGCAGCAATGTCAGGCATAGTAGTCTCACTGACCTCTGATATGGTGATAGGATAGTAAACTTAAGAGCTGGAAGAAACTCACCCCCTGTTGCTGTAATTTGTTCTTTCAGCTTAACTAATGACTTGTGAAGATGGAAATCTATGTTGTGAATGTGATTTTTCGTGGAAATTGGCCCTAGAGGATAATTCTTTTGAAAAAGTTTCTGGAGACCACATGTTAGGGGAAATCTATTTACAGCAAGACTCATCCTGATGTACAAGGGCAGAGAAGAGATGAGAGAGATTCCCTAGGTGATGAAATGCCTCACATATACTTTGTATGCACACAGTAATGCGGAGTGACTTTTTTTTCCCAAAGCTTTCTTCATTTTTTAAAAGCACATGTATCAGGCTTTGAGCTCTCTTTGCACACTGTGTCTTTCCCATGGCTGTAGGCCAACAAAGGAGAACCTGGGAATCCAGGAGGAAAAGGTCAGTCATTCTTATCCCACGAAAGGGAACTTATCTGTCAGTTGGCAAGCTGTGAAGCTGGAATGTCAAATGCTAAAGAATGTCTGAAATAGATCATCATAAACACCTCACTGCTTTGTGCGCGCGTGCATGTGCGTGTGTGTGTGTGAGAGAGAGAGAGAGAGAGATGGGGAGCGGGACTCTTGCTGGCTATTCCTTCAGCTCTAAAAGTTTCGTCTTTCAAAACTCCTTTTGATGACCCATCTTTCAGCTCCAGCAAAAAAACACAAAGATAACTGTCAGGAGTATGTTATCACCTTCTCATCCGCCATCTAGTTAAGAATTTCTGATGGGCAAGGAGGAGGGGTGGAGGGCAAGGAAAGCAGCTACAAGGATTTAGATGGGCTGTTTCAGTTTGGTCTGTGCTCTTAATTCAATTGTTTGGACAGCCTTAAAAAATACTTTCCCCAGTATGTATTAATATGGCTATTAGCATTACAGTAAACCCTCGATTTACGTGGAGGTTGTGTCCTGGGCAACTTTGGTGTAAATCAAATTTCATGTAAATTGTGTGTGTGTGTGTGTGTGTGTGTGTGCGCGGTGTCGGGGGGGTGGGCTGGGGAAATCCCTGGAATTTCCCTAGCTAGGGGAAGTGCACGGCTGGAGCAGAGGCTCCAGCTGCCAGCCATACGGAGCAGCCATGGTGCCCCTGCCACCCCTCAGCTGTGGAGTGGGTTGGCTCCAGGGTTGCACCGGTGGTGGTGGTGGCTCCAGCCACGGCACTGGAGACCCGGGCAGCTTCAGCCATGGTGTTGGTTAGTCCTGAGGTTGCTCCAGCAGTGACAGCTCCAGCCACGGCATTTGAGCCCTGGGCAGCTCCAGCCATGGCGTGGGAGTTGGGGAGCACAGGAGCTGCTCTGGCAGTGGCAGCTCCACCCATAGTGTGGGTTGGTTCTCAGGCTGCTCTGGTGGCAGCAGCTCCAGCTGTGGTGTGGTGTTAGTCGGTGGCTGGGTAATGTGCGGTGAGGTACCAACTATGCCCTTGTTACCATCCGAGTCTTTAACTGCTAGATCACTGGGCTCCTTCGCAGCAGGCAGCCTGGGCCAGGCTGACAGATGCCCCAGGGTCCTAAACACCCGAGTCTTTTACTGCCAGAGCAGGGAGCTCCTTCGCAGTGGGCAGCCAAGATTGGCTGACGGGTGCCCCAATGGTAGCACTAAGAGCCTTTCCATGTCCGAGACTTTAACTGCTAGGACACACTGTCCCGTCGCAGCGGGCAGCCAGGATTGACTGATGGGCGCCCTAGGAGTCTGCCCCGTGGAGGTAGCATGACTCTACACTAGGCTCTTAGCACTCTCACCTATGGCCAGGCTGTGGTAACCAAACGGTTAAAGTTCTTATTGTTGCGTTGGCTGTGTTGTAGTGACAGAGAGTAACAGCCGTCAGGCTTAGATCTTAACTAGTTGCAAGTTTATTAAGCTACAGTTACAAGCGTGCGGTTACAAAAGGCTATTGTCTACTTCTTATATGCTAGCAGAGTACAGGTGTTAACAGGTTACATTACAATTCAATACCACGACATCTTAATGCAACAGCATCTATCTATAGAGCTCTAATTCTTTAACTGTGTGCACCAAAAGGAGACCTTAATGTGGGTACATCTTACCCTCCTTGTGTCTCTCGATACCAGTGTAGCCAAGCCAGGATCGGTCACTCACTTCCGCAGAAAGACGAATACCAGGTTGGGTGTCCCCAGTTGCGGATCTCGGGAGGCAATCACCTAACCTGACCAGCAGGTAGTTGGTGGGAATGCACTCAGAGTCAGAGTGCTGCTGGGTCCATCTTTATACCCCTTGGGTCATGTATTCTCTTTCTTATCTATAGTGTCAGATCGTACTGGTCTGTCTTTTGTGACGCCAGTTTTTACAAGGGCAATTCTTACTTAATTTGCACTTGTAAGACAGGAGATAAAGAATTTGGGAGTACAGGACATTCTTTTGCAAGGGCGGAGATTTCTCTTCTGGAATGGCTGTGTGGGCGCATCACTCCATTAATGCCAGCCAAGGGCAGTTCTCTGAGGCCCTTCGTTAACCGTTAGCCTGCTAGCCCTCTGTCTGTGTTTTCTGTTTCTCAGGGTCACGATGAGCCAGCATATCTGGGCCCCTTTAGGAAGGCATCAAAGACTGTGCTGTTTAACTGCTGTTCAGTGCCCTGTGTGCTCTGAGGCACCTTAGAGGGGAGGCAAAAGCTGGTCTGTAGTGGGGAGATTTTGTCTGGCTACATGTGGGTTGGCCCCAAGGCTGCTCCAGCGATGGCAGCTCCAGCTGCAGCATTGGAGATCTGGACAGCTCCAGCTGCAGCGTGGGTTGGCCCTTGGCAGCTCCACCTGTGCTTGCCCCTCTCCGCCCCTGCTGTTGCAGTGCCAGGAAGCCACAAGACAGGAGCTGCCTCCTAATGTGCCCCTGAATTAGCTGGGTGTGCATGGGTAAGTGGAGAGGTGGGGTACAATAAAGGAGGGTCCCCTGGACTAGGCTCACATTAATATGAAAACGTGGAAGTGGAGTTTGTGCAAAGCAAGGGACTACTGTATTTGCAGGCTAAAAATAGAAAGCCTTGTCTCTGCCCCTGAAAGAAAGGCAGATGTCTCAAAGACAAAGATAACAGGGCAAACAACACCAGTGGCAGTCATTAACATGTCCTATGGATATTAGCACGCTAAACCACACCAAAGTAAGTGGGGTTTAGTAGAGACTGATCACAGATTCAGCTTTGGTTTCAGCCAATCTTTAACTCAGGGATGGTTCACATCTGCGTCTTTAATGTTGCAGGTGCCTCTCCATCTCCACAAGAGACTGACTCCTCAATTTAACCTGGGAAAATTCAGATCCAGTTGCAGATTTTGCTACTACAAGTGTTCTCAGATACAAGCTGCTCCAGGATGCTGAGGAAGATCTGGAGCAGGATCTGGACTTTTGTCATTTACAGTCCATTTATCTCTTTTGTGTAGAGCAGTGAGAAATGTTAAACTCTAGCCACAGCGAGATTTTGAAACTTGTCTTCAGGCAGTACTGCGAGCCCTGAGTTTTATTTGTGACCACAGACTGCCACTTGTGGGGTTTTGAGAGCTGCTTTGCTCTTTCTGGATTCCCAGGAATTTCTAAAGGCTGCTGCATTTAGAATGTGAGTGACACCTGGTAGGAAGTACTATAATAAGATGGGGTTTCCGGGCACAGCTAGAGAAATCAATCCAGTGTACCTTTGATTAAAATCTAGGCCACTGACAGCCCCAGGCTGGGATTTCCTTCTTCTTAGGCAAATCCACTCAGCCATGACAGTACCTCTGCCAGAAGCCACACAAGCAAACTCACAGACTTCTTAGCTGCTGTACCAGCTCAGGCCAACAACCCCCACAACTTAAAGTGAGAGGCTCTTAAGACTGTTTCACTGAACACCACACAGATTCTTCCAGACCCCAAAGGGCCCAGCCCCAGACCCCCAGTCAATATCTACTAGGAACTGATCCAAAACAACATGCTCACCAATTCTTTAGATCCCATGTCTAAAGATTTATTAAGCTAAAAGAAAGAACAAGGTTAGAGAGAAGAATTGGTAAAGTAATACTTTACATACATCAATCGTAACTGCTGATGTACACTAGCGATGTTATTTGCTGATTCTTGAAAGTCTCCAGAAGTACATTTCATGTTACATAGATTCCGTTATTGGAGCATTGTAGATCCAGGCCATTGGGGTCCACATTGTGGGACATGGACCCTTGGAGACCAAAAGACAAACGATCCAAGATGGACAGTAAGTCCACACCATGGTTCACACTTGTGTTGTCTCTTCTTTTCTCCTGTTCTGGGACAATGCCTCTTCTTCTTCCCGTAGTCCCTCGAGGATCTGCACCCACCTGACTCAGGTGGGCTGTTGTGGCAAACTGCTGCTGGATGAATCCCAGGAGACAGTCTCCAATTTCTGAAACGGACCTGTTCCTTTGTTTCAGTTCAGGTTGGTTGACCATTGGGCTCCATCCTATTGACAAGTACCAAGCATCTAGAATGCAGATTGGCTGTCTGAGCACCTGGGTTCCACCCTATTGTTCAGCCCAATGTCCTGGCTGGGGCTGAGTTCACACCTCCTATTGTGAAGTTAAGCACAGAAACACTTTCTAATACAGCTACATAGCTAAAATCTACAACTTTACCTACATACATGATACAGACACATAAGTAGCATGCACTGATTTAAGGCAAGATCAGCTTTCATTTGACACCTCACATGGCACCCCTAGCACAATATTTGGGGCCAATAGCCCCACTAGGCTTTAAAATGGCTTCCAGACCCAATATAAAAGTCCAGCCACATGACAAGTACCCTACATGGTATAGTCCTCTATTATCTTTGAGTTTTGACTACTAGTCCTAATTTTGGTCTTATAACCTGGTGAACCCACAAGAACCTGTATGAATGGTTCTTTAAAGAAGTTTGGGGTTTCTGAAATTAATATATTCATATCTTACATGAAATACAAGTAGTTTCCCTTTCTGTATTTTGAAACTTGTGTGTGGATACCTGCTGTAATCTATGGGCTTGATTCATACATGGATGTACATGTGTGTAAATTACTAGCAGAAAGTTGTTGGCTCTGATCTAAACTGGAGCGCTGACTGAAGAAAAAACAGATTCAAATCACCCTGGGATAGTTTCCAACTTCAGCACTTCCCTGAGAAGGAAAAAAAAAAAAAAAAGGGACTCCCATTCTGAGGTGCGCATGGGAGGGTTCACACGGCTTCAAGTTTCAGCAGATATGGGCAAATGGGAGATGTTGTGGTTTTTGTAACACCTTACTGGTTTTGATTTTGGCAGCCAAACCCCTGGATGACTCACAGTCCAGGTCCTATTTTGTTGAATCAGCCAGAGTTAGTCAGAGCAGAAGAGTTGGGGTTAATGCAAACATGAACTCGAGCTGCCAATTTCAGATTTCCACCCAGATTTCAAATACTCTCTTTGATTTCAAATACTACTCTATTCAGATGCAGTTGTGTTTGTCCCATTATAAATGGGCAGTCTTAGGCAAAACCAGAATGATTTAGCTCAACACAAGTCATTTGAAGCAAGACAGAGAAGGTGGTTGGGACATGAATACTTTTGCTACCCTCGCTGAAGATGATTTAATTCCTGGTTTAAAGAATATAAAACTAAGGAGCCATAAATAAACACAGGCATTCCAAGAGGAATGAATAAAGGGCAGATATTTTGATTTTTTTCCACTTCTATTCCCAGCTGCCAGTTCTTTAGTCACCACCCCGAATATAACGGTTACAGCCAAACTGCAGAACCATTGTATGCTTCTTCCAAACATTGCCAGAGCCGATAATAATTATGTTCAATAAACTAACACTGCTGAGCTACATCTCCCTCTCAAGCTACGGGTAAAGCATATTCATACAGTATCTCTCATGCTCTTAATGATGGGGTCCTCAGACTGGGGGTTGTGACCTCACAGGGGGTCATGCAGTGTCAGCCTCCCCCCAAACCCAGCTTTGCTACCAGCATTTATAATAGTGGTAAATGTAAAAATGTTTTAATTTATAAGGGGGTGGGTCACACTGACGGGCTGGCTGTATGAAAGGGGTCACCAATATGAAAATTTAAGAACTATTGTCTTAATGCATGAAGCAGCTACTGGGGCCTGGGAGTCTGAAACACACTGGTGTATGTGAACTCATCTGACAAAGGAAGGAAGTCACATGGAGTTGTGGTTTGCTGGACACACACCTAATTCTTGCTTGTGGTGAGGGTGTATGTGATCCAAACCCCTCTCCTGCAGTGTGTCGTAAGCCCTAGGCCATAGGTTCGCTGTGTGTGCTGTGATGTGCCTCCTGGCTGGCTTAGCTGCTGCTGTGGGAAAATCAGCCCCAGAGGACTCCTGCTTGAAGACTTGCAGGATGGATCCATTTAGCCCAACTGCTGAAATCACGCTGGCTGATTTTTACCAGCGTGTTTTGTAATGAGCCATTCAGCTTCACCCCACGAGAAGAAGTTTAGCTGCAGCTGAGACACTGATGGACTAAACTAAAAAGGGTGAAGTGTATGTGTGTGGAGGGGAACAAAACCCACAGAGCGTTCATAAGGGGTTTCTAAATGGTCTAAGGGTTTATGAGGCACTGTCAGTCTCTCTCTTGTGTGTATGTCTGCATGGGCGCATACGCATGTGTATCTCTAGCAAGGCTACAGGCCTGATTCACCACTCTGCTAATGAAGCGGGTACTTGCACCGAAAGCACAGACCTCCTCCACTCGGACTGTAGGGCAAGCTCCCTGACCTTTTAGCAGGACAGGGCTTATGACACACTGCTGTGTGCAGGAACGGGGTTTGGATCACATACATCCTCACCAAAAGCAAGAATTAGGTGTTACATCCTAAGTTATGTTTCAGTCATCTATGTGGAAAAGCAGCAGGATTAGTAAATTATTTCTTCCTCTTCAAATGCCATGAGGGGACACATAGTTGGTTTGCAAGAGCCTTAGAAAACATCCCATGAGTTTGAGGGAAGGATAATTCACAACAGACATCTCTCTGTCTCTCCTCAGTAGGATGGCTGTTATTCATAACAGGGACAGTTTCATTTCTCAGTTCAGTGATGTACTCCTGTTTCAGGATGTGCTCACCCATTTTCTTTAATTTTTATCTGATACTTTATGCATCTTATCCTGCTCTTCCTTGGAGAAAATGGAAAGCACATTGTCTCCTTGGCAGCAAAGAAAAACAAACATGCTGCACAGACTAGTTAGATGTGAAAAAGGTGGCAATCTGCCCTCATGCTGACCCATGTTACAGGAGTTCCAAGGAACAGCAGGCTAAATAAAAATGCTTCACCAATTAGTTGCACCCGAGAGCTGTATCTACACTAAGCCCTGCCTTTCGGAAGGGTCATGGTAATGAACAAGGTCAGAAGATGCTAATGAGGCGCTGCCATGAATATGAAAAATGAATATGAAATGAATATTCATGACAGCACCTCATTAGCATAATGGTGGCCGTGGCAATTCGAACGTGCCGCTTTCAAATCGTGCATCGTCCGTGGAGATGGGGCCTTTTGAAAGGATCCCCCCAAGTCTTCAAAAGCCCTTTCATCCTTTCTGGTGTTAGGAAGAAGGGGCTTTCGAAGACTGAGGGGCAGGTCCTTTTGAAAGTCCCCAGTCTACATGGGCTGCGCGTGATTAGAAAGTGGCACTTTTGAATTGCTGAAGCTGCCATTATGCTAATGAGGTGCACATATTCATGGCAGTGCCTCATTAGCATCTTCTGACCTCGCTCATTACCATGCCCCTTCTGAAAGGAAAGGGCTAGTGTAGACACAACTTAGATGTCCAAGAGTTCTCTTCAATGAATACCATTTTATTTTCTCCTTGTTGTCTTGCAGATCACCATCAGTAGAGCTGGCCAAATTTTTTTCATTGGAACATTTTTCCATCAGAAAGTGCTGATTGATCAAAATGTTTAACAGGACTTTTTTTTTTTTAAATGAAGTTTTGTTTTGAAGAAATCAGTTGAAATAAAGCATTTTAATAAGATCAGAATGTCTGGACTTCATTCCACTGGAACACTTTTTTTCATTTTAAAATTTATATTCAATCACAATTCAGGTTCATCAAAATGCAGTGTTTCAATGAACCTGAAACAGCATTGGTGGAAAATTTCTAAATTTTGGCATTTCATTTTGATGTGGAGGAAGAAAACTTCGAAAGGTGGGAATTTCTTGCAGCACAGAAATTCTGAATTTTGGGCAGTCCAATTGTGGAAGCATTTTTAAAAAATAGAATTACAAATATGTGACTGCAAGAGACTTAGAGATGCCTGGTCCAGTCCCTGCCCTGAGAGAGGACCAAGTATACCTAGAATATTGCTGATGGCCATTAAACCTCTTCTAAAATGCCTCTAACAATGGAGATCCCACAGATTCCCTTGGAAGCCTATTGTTGTGCTATCTTTATATAGGATGAACCTCTCTAATCCGACATTCACTTGTCCAGCAACATCCATAATTGGGCATGATTTTAGTTAGCCATATGACCATTTAACATGGGTGTGGCCAATTTTCCTGTGGTCCCATAAAGTTTGTTTATAGCCATCAGTCCTGTCTCTCAGCGTTTTAAGCTGTTATTTATCTGTAATTTACCCCTAAATGTCTTCTAAGAGCCCAGTAAGCAGTGGTATTTATTAGGTGATGAACTTTCATGGAACAGACCCACTTCTTCAGATCATAGCCTTATCAGGACAGACTCAATATATAAAGCACAGAGGTCCAAAAATTGTTATCAAGGTTGATAAATCAGAACAATTGTTATTAAGGTTGGCAAAGCAGAAGAGCAGAGGGGGTGTGTGGAGTGGGGAAGTTATGAGTTAGGTCAAACATCAAAGTATGTAAGAGTCCTTATAATGGGTCAGGCAATTGCTGCCCCTGTTCAAACCATGTGTTAATGTGTTGAATTTGAATATGAATGTTAGTTCTGGGCATTCCTTCCGTAGATGGTTGTTAAAGTCTCTTTACAGCAGACACAAACTCTCAGGTCTTTAAGAGAATGGCCCACTCCATTAGAGTGTTGGGCTGACAGTTTGTGTATCTGGAGATTTTTGATGTCTGTTCCATGTCCATTTATCCTCTGTCAAAGTGTTTGTAGTTTGTCCTATATAGATGGTGTGTGGGCATTGTTGGCACATGATGGCATTATGATGTTAGTTGAGGAACAGGAGAATGTGCCCGTGATTCTATAATTAACGTGGTTAGGTCCAGTGATGGTATCTCCAGAATAGATTTGTGGACAAAGTTGGCAACGGGACTTGTAGCAAGGAAAAGTTCCAGGATTGGTGTATTGTGGTATAGCCTGTGATTGCCAGTGAGAATCCTCATGAGGTTGTGAGGTTGTCTGTAGGAAAGAACAGGCCTATCACCTAGGGCCTTCTGGAGTGTGGCATCATGATTTAGGGTAGGTTGTAGGTCTTATGAGGATTCTCAGTAGCAACCACAGGGTACCCCCCCACCGCCCCTCTCTTCCTATTTGCCAACCTTGATAACAATTTTTCCGATCTGTCAACCTTGATAACAATTTTTGGAGCTCTGCGCTTTATATATTGAGTCTGTTCTGGTAAGGCTATGCTCTGAAGAAGTGGGTCTGTCCTAGGAAAGGTCATCACCCAATAAATTATTTTGTTAGTCTTTAAAGTGCTACATGACTTTTTTTGTTTTCATAGAATACAGACCTAACACGGCTCTCTCTCTGCCACAGTCCTACCCAGTTATTCGGTTGGGTCTTAACAAGTTATTTCAGATCTTTCCAAGTTATGGTGTATTTGTTAAGTTTGAGGGTTTTCTTGGAAGTCCCCTCTGCCATTAAAAATTACTTTATCCTACCACTATCTGTCTGGGTAAAAGGTCCCGAATACGGAAGCCAACTTTGCCTTAGCTCAATTTACAGGATATGACCTGTGGTTATCTTGTGTTATAGAAAAACTATTTCAATACAAACCAATTATAATGATCACATAATCAAACCAGAAGGAAATGAGAAATCTATATGAAAATATATCCACAGACAAGCACTATTTTCCAGTGCTTGGGGTGGAGGAGGATTATCGTAAAGATGATGCTCTTTATTCTGGTGCCATTTTGGGATGTATACTGTATATGTATTCTCTGCCATCAGTGTTTGGTGCCTGTCTATGCCTTTGCTTGTACACAGTGTAAATCTGACAGGTATAGCCTAGAATAACAAAAATAACCCCAATTTGATGGGTTATTGCCCATCCTCTTAATACGTCGTCTCTGTCAAGGATCATTAAAGACTAATCTTCCTTTATTAAATGGGAAATAGCTTGTTTGGCATTATCCTTATCATTAATAATTTATATACGGTAGAACTCTTTTTATGAGCTAACAATGACTCTAATTGTAATCCTAGCAGGGGATTATGAACCAGAAATATGGGTGTAGTTTGGACAGTTATATCCTGATAGTCTGGATCTGATTGGATAAAGGTGATGTTTTCAAAAGTGGGAATGGGGAAATTGCTTGGTACCCTACCATAGTGGGTTGCTTTGGAGTAAAATAGAAATTTGGGCTTGTGACAGGACACTCCAAAGGACTTTATTGGCACCTCTTCTGATTGGTTACTATGCAAATTTGGTCATTTCCAAAATAGGTTACCATCTTCATCAGTCTTCCGCTTGGTCAGCTTCACCAGGAATGATGACAATGATTATTTAGTCTATATCTTCTCTCCCAGTAGTCCCCACAGAACAGCGTCTGTCTCAGACGTGTTATATCTATAGAAATAGTTAACTGTTCTTTTTTGCTCCCCACACCCAAATTTGGGGTTTTCCATTGAGCTATTAATCTGCACATAGCTTATTTGTTTAGAGATTATAGGTCTCAATTTTTACATTAACTTGATGAGGTTAGTGTCTTAAAGGATACAAGCCTGTAGGTTACTTGCATTACTGCTGAACGTAATGCAAATCCAAATATAATGTATCAACAAATATAATGGAGCTGGGCTTCAGTAGCGCTAACTATAACAATGGCAAACTAGTCCACTGAGTACACAGTTGTTACAAATTACACCGATGTGATTTGAAAGAAGGTTCATCTCATAACAGGTACTATTTTGTATCCTGCCTGTCTATCTGAGAGCGACAGTTAGTTTTATGGAATTTGTACGTTTAGACAGCACAGCTAATAAATGAGCAGAGCCCCAGGTTATGTCTACACCAGGGGAAAACTTCAAAATGGCCATCCCTGCTAATGGACAAATTAGAGAATACTAATTAGGAGATGAGGAGCTGGCTCTTGAGGCAGGGCTGCAAGCTCATGGGAGTAGCATGCACCAAAGGCAAGGAGGGAACCTGCCTTAACCCTGGGCCCCTGCTGCGTTGCCCATGGGACTTTTAACAGCCTGGAGTAGACAAGGGTCCCTTTTTGACTGGACTTTCCAGTCAAAAACCAGACTCCTGGAAATCCCAACCATACTGACAACAGGTACCAGGGACCACATCCACCTAAGAGAGGATTATACTTCTGATTAGAACTAGTCAAAATTTTTCTCTCAACTATTTTTTGATTGTAAAATGGGATATTCAATCGAATGGCTTTTTTTTTGTTTAATCTGTTTTTTGTGGATATACAAGAACCTCTGATTATGAGCACTAGAGTGGCGAACTGACCAGTCAACCACATATCTCATTTGGATCATGAAGGAGAAGAAACAGACAAAAAAGGCTGTCTCTGACCCTACCAACCACATGTAAGTAGGTGTTGGACATGTCTGTAGCCAACTCTCAGCTACTACTACTAAGTACCAGGCAGTATTTCTAAGTTGAAATATTCTGAGTTTGTGTTAAAATATTTCAGTATTTGACTCTTTTGTCAAAACATTTAAAATGTTTCATGGGAAACAAGCCCCACAGTTTTTGAGCCACTCTACTTCTCAGCATGGAGGAGAGCCATCTTGTAGCCTTACATCATAGCTTCCTAGTACCTCAGTCTACGTACAACTGTAGGCTTTCCTCCTTGGGCCAGTCTGGTGACAGAACCTCCTTTCCTCAGCTCACTGTCTAGATCAGGGGTTGGCAACCAAAATAGCAATAATAGCTATTTTTTCCAATTTGGTAAAAAAACCTCAATAATTCAAGATCCAGAGTGTGTGTGAATACAAGACAGTCCTTAATAAATAACGTTAAAACATACTTTTTGTAATCCCTATTTTCAGAACCGTGCAGACACAATGATTTGTAATGTGATACGTGTTTACTGCAGGATGATCACAAACTTTTTACATACTCTATTTCCTCACACTTTACATGTGTATTTGTACGACTGACTTTCACTCCCAAACCTTCTCTGTCTCTGGAGGATGCTAGGGGGAGTTATTCAGCCTTTTGAGATCATGTACCATTTGCTATTTAGATCCGAGCTGTTCATTTTTGGATTTTTAGACATTCACCATTTAACTATAATGATCAGGACGGTTTTGTTTTTTCCTACTTTGCAATTATAGCATTGGGGGCCACGAAGAAGTCATTAAAGAGCTGCATGTGGCTCTGGAGCCACAGACTGCAGACCCCTGTCTACATCTTAACTGGCAGGAGGAAGCACATGACCAGTGCTTCGTTGGAATCTCTGCTGGGCCTGCTGAAAAATGTAAGGATAATTCTCTTTTTCAATGCACAGACTGAACTGAAACACTATAAGCCTTCACTAGTCTTCTCCTCTATTGCTGTCCTAAAACAAGAGAGAACCCCCTGTGGTGGAAGAGTGGTTGTGGTTTATATCAGCAAACAATGAAAAACTGTAGAGGTGAAAAATCTTTGGGTGACATAGCAAACTAAAGTTTTCTTGAGAGTTCTAGAAGTGCCTATCATGTGACTGCATATGGCACCTCCTTCATCCTCAGGGGGTGAGGGCTTTTGGGAAATGCAAGGAAATAGTAGGGTCAGAAACAGTCCTAGACCATGATCTGTACCACTCCAAGCTGGACAGACCTGGGAGACCATCAGTCAAACAGTAGATTCATCTCTATGCCAGGTACAGCTCTGACATCTGGCTGTGCCATCCCTCATCATGCTTCATCCCTGCCGGAAGTCTTTTCTGCCCTGTTTCCTTCCCAAGCATGTTTCCAGCACTTACCCAGAGACATCAGTGGGCCTAACCCCTCCATCTTTCCCCAGGCTTCAGACCTCTTTACCCTTCCTGTGTCAGCTCTCCGGCTTAGAGAGCCAGCAGGCAGCTTCCCCTGCTGATTTTGGTCTTCAGTTCTCTCCAGCCATGGTTTTCTGATCTGAAGATGCTTGTAGGGGCCTTCTCCATACAAACCAGCTTCTTGCCGTCAGCTACACATGCTGGTCCATAGCTCACCTGGGAATTCTCATTGATAACCCCTTCAGGGCCAATCCTTCCCTGAAACATTTGCTCTGCTTCTGATCTCCTTGTCCAGATTCCCAATGTTTCTTAGGCTTCTAAGCTCACATTTATAACCCAAGGCGTCTCACCCCCGCCTTACACTAAACAAGGGTGTATCTGAACTGGAACAGAAGCAATGGATCCAATTCCATTTAGCGAGTCAGCTACTTTGTTACACAGTGGGTTGAGGAATTAGAATAATGGTTCTTAACCAGGAGCTTGTGTACCATTGGGAGTACACAGAGGTCTTCCAGGGGGTACATCAACTCATGTAGACTTTCGCCTAGTTTTAAAACAGGCTACATAGAAAGCACTAACAAAGTTCGTACAAACTAAAATTAAATGCAGACAACGTAGATTTTATTTTTAAGCTAGTAGTTTTAAATGAAGTGAAACTTGAGGGCTGCAAGACAAATCTGACTCCTGAAAGGAGTACAGTCATCTGGAAAAATTGAAAACCACTTGTGTCCTGCTGTACAGGCACGGTTTACCCTTCTTCTTCCTACTGGTCACATTTATGATCGGTTCTGGACAGCTGGTAAGGGTCTCTGATGGAAAACAGTGAAGGGACATGCAATGGAGAAAGAATTAACAGCGAATTATGAGAGTTTCCAGCATTTAGGACGTTAGATGCTGTAACTATTAATGTTGTTTTACAGGGTAGTGGATTCTCAGTCTTAATTGCTGCTTTTGCATTTTTTCTAGGTACTTTAAATCAAACTCACAGAAACTTTTTTTAAAAAGTAGCCCCTACTGTTCCATACAGCCTTTACCTTCCTCCCAGTCTAAACCACAGCAATATATTCACACAGTTGCAGTTGGCACCTTGACACGTGAACACATCGTTTTCATATATTTCTTGGGGATGACTCCAAGGCCTGAGGTTTCTTTTGACACTATGAAAAGCCTCTGGCTTTGTGTGAGGCTGCATTCCTAAATAATGCACCAACATTGTGGTTCAGCCAATGTTTACTTAATTTGTGGGAGAACTTTTTAATATCAAAAGGAAAACATTTCTCCTCCATTCCATGTAGGTATATGTGGTTTGCAGTTGGGGATGGGGGAGAAATCTAGTTGCCATTTCAGGAGGAAAGTGTAAATTACAATAGACTGATCGGAGTGGGAGGATGAAAAGATAAACAGAAGTTGTCTTACAAAGTCAGAGGGATGATTAAGAATAGCTTTGCTTTCTTAGCCCTCTTTAAAACTAGACAAACATGATTGGTGGTGGGAAGCAACTTGCTTTTCATTCTTATCAGTCAATTACTAGTATGGCCGACAGTTGAAGGAGACATGCTTACCATTGGGTATGAAGGGCCAGATCATTGCTGGATTTACATCAGCTGAGCTCCATGGATTGTCTAGCTTTGCTGATTTATACATGCCAAGGATCTGGCCAGATATATCCAGCACCATAAACACGTATATAGAGGATTTATCTTCACAGGGAAATGTTAGCCAGACTTAGACTGGGCTCTTACTCCCATTGAAGTCAATGAAAAGGCTCACACTTCAGTGGATGCAAGATTGGATGATTATTGAGCAAATCTGGTGATAGTAGGGAGTAAATGCCTCCATCACTACCTGGGTGAGAAGAACTAGAAACTGTATAATACCATTGTGGTTTTCAGTGCTTTACAATTCAATGCATTGTGGCTACGTCTACAAGGAAACAAAACTTTGAAATGGCTGTGCAAATTGCCATTTCAAAGATTGCTAATGAGGCGCAGAAATGCATATTCAGTGCCTCACTAGCATGCCGCTGGCCATGGCAGATGGGAATAAACAGATATTGAAGTGGGTGGAGTCCTTTTAAAAAGGACCCCCATCTGGATGAGCCGTGCAGCAGCTGAAGAAACTGGGTACGCTCTGGCCTAGGGAAGACAGTAGCACAAGTAAAGGAGCTGGCCTAGCATTCAGTACATTGGACTCGGCCTGATTTAGAGGTTGGACTGAGCTGCTTACCAGTTAATGAGCCCAGTGTGGGTTAATGAGCCCAGTGTGGGGGCCACAGGCTAAGTTCTGAGGATAGGTTGAGGAATAGCCTCAGAGATGACAGGAGGATCCTCTTTGTGTTAGACATTCTGGGACTCTTAGTTTGGACAGCTGTGACCCTGGAAGGGGTGGACATGAAATGGTCACCTGACCAGAGGGCTGAGTCGGTGAAAGAAAAGCCACCACACAGCTGGAGTGCGTGCTGGCAGGGGGGGTGCTAGAAAAGTGAGACAAACATGTGCCATGCCTGCCCATACGGGGGCACCTAGCCATGGACAGATTCCTTCACACTTGGCAACCAATGAACTGGAAATAGAGAGACACATCTCATAGAACTGGAAGGAACCTCAGGAGGTCTAGAGTCCAGTCCTCTGCCCTCTTGGCAGGGCCAAACACCATACCCCTCCCCCTACCTTTTTTTTTTTAACCTATTTGCCTCATATCCCTAAATGGCGCCCTCAACAGTCACAACTCCGCAGAGTGCATTCAGAATCTGAAATGCCTGCATGTGTGCACATAACAAACCAGTGTGGTAGTGAGGTTTTGGCAGGCTTTCCCATGTGTGGAAGTTTCTGTCAGTTTAAAAAAAATAACCCTACTTGTCACGAGTGGGGTGATCTAACAGGAACAATGGTTGCTAGAAAAGGGAACTTATCACAGATGCATTGTGGTCCTGGATCTGAGATTCTGTTTTTTCTTAAGCTCAGGAATGCCCTTTGAATGCTCACATGCTTGGCCTGGAGGTAGTTCACTCTAGGTATGACCAAGCAGTCTATTCAAAGACAGATGGGAAGGAATAACAGTACATCTTATCACGATCTCTTACACAGGGTGAATAACTGACTCAACGGCACCCTGCTCTGTCATGCTGCTGCTTAACCTTTTCAGTGTGTCTCCTGCTCAGCAGCTTACTTATTTCTATAGTTAAGGTGACTATTTTCCAAAGGGCGAATGAGGCCGACTGGTGCTGGGCTGAGGCAGTGCTCCCTCCAGTTGCCATACGTGGGGATGGCAGGAATACATGCACTGGGAAGGGTACATTATTTCTAAAAGGCTGGGGCCGGTGTTGCTGCTCACCTGACCCCACCAGGCTTTTGGGCCCACAACCCATCCTCCAAGGTGAGGCAAAGGCTGGCATCACTGAGAGTCATTTTAGCCTTGTCTCCCCCTTGGCCAATTGCCCTCTTTTGCCAGAAGAGTCAGACTGTCCAAGACCAAAATGGGATGTATTGTCTCCCTATCCATAGTGGTTCAAAACAGATTGAAAAGGTGGGTGATCTATTTAATTGTTCACCTCACACAAGATGTTTGTAAATTACTTTATATTTTTTTGCAGATATGCTGCAATCCAGTCTCCTTAAAGCAGGGCGCTGACAACTGTGGTATATGAAAAAAGAGGGCTCTTCCTTGTTTTCCTGAATCATTTCACGATTCTCAGCCAAGCGCAACATTTTTTTATTTAGGTGCAGGGATTCTTTGTTGTTGCAACATTAGCTTCACCGGCAATTAAAAATAAAACATGCTAAAATTCTAAACTTTTATATCGATTCCGAATCGGCTACTGATCCCAATCGGGAGAGACCTCCGCAAAAGAGACATTTATTGCAGAGGCATCCAGCAGAGAGGAAAGAGGATCATGTGGCTAAGGTATGGGGTGGGGATTTAGAAAAACTAGACTCAGTTTTCAGCTCTGCTACACAATTTCTAGTCATTTAGTCTCAGACTTTTAACATATTCAGGCATTTCTGCATTCAGCATTGCAACACCTAACCAATTTAGGAGCCTAAATTTCATTTTCAGAGGGGAGGCAGGCTCCTAAATCATGTAGGTATTGCAATCCTGAGTTCAGCTGTACCTAATAGCTTTTAAAATTTTTGGCTTCTTCATATTATAAATGAGAACAATTCACTTTTTTTCCTCTCCCAAACATTGTCTCTTTGCCTCCTTTTATCATAAATTCTTTGGTAAAGACATTATTTTTGTTCAGCATCTAGTAGAATGCTACAGTCTGTAGAATATGCTTGTTTGTGTGCAATGTCATATTCCTTAATACTGTTAAGCAGCTCTTCATTTTCAAAGTTTCTACTATGGTGTTAAATTCTACACACTCCTTTGAGACAGGTGGGCAAGAATCACTTCCCTTTTTTGGAGCCAAAGCAGAGCAGTTTGGATCATAAGCCACTGGAAAAGTAATTTTTTAAAAATTGTAATAATGCATTGGATTGTGAATGAGACCTTGATAATCTGGTGTTTAGAGCATTCGTCATGTACTCAGTTTTTGGATGGGTATCTTTTTAACAAATCAACCCATACCGTAATATTATACGGGGAACTGACAGTGGTTAGGCTTGTTGTTTTGTGGTTTAGACAGTACAGGATGAATGTCTCTAACCTGAAACTCTCTCGTCTGGGAACATCCATAATCTGGCATGATTTCAGTTAGCCGGACAACCACCTATCTTGGGTGTGTGCCGTGTTTAGTTTGATGGACTACAGGTTGAACCTCTCTAATTTGGTACTCTCTCATCTGGCAGACTCCATATTCTGGCATTTTAGTTAGCTGGATGACCACTTATCATGGATGTGTCCAAGTTTCCCATGGTCCCACAAAATTTGTTCACAACCACCAGTCTTTGTTCTCAGTGTTCTGTGCTATTATTTAGCTGTAATTTACCCCTAAATGTCCTCTAATAGCCTAGTAAGCAGTGGAAGTGTTGGTAATGCTGCTACACAATATAGACGTTCCGCGATCTGGCAAATTCCCTTGTTCAGTACTGTTCAGGTCCTGAGGGTACTGGACTAGAGAGATTCAACCTATAGTTTTCCTTAGGGCCTTATACATAGGTAAGATTTCACCCCAGATGAATTTTTTTTATTCAGTGTAGAAAGTAGATTTCAGTTTTGTGAAACTTTTCAATTTCTTTTTCTAATGCTAATGTCCCTTTCACTTAGTCAATTCAAGGTGAAAATTATAAAAGTAAAGTTTTCTTCATACCAAGTTGCTCCATTTTTAATTTAAAAGCAAGACTGAAAATATATCAATTTGGTATTTAAATAACACTCTCTGATTGCCATATCTGTATTTTTTTTTCTTTCCATTGCAAGTCAACAAAGTACCATATAATGGCCTGTGGGGGAAAGGTGAGATGCTGATTGTATAACTGCCAACATTCAGACTCAAACCTAGGGATGTCTGGAGCTTAGTGCAGGAGACACTACTGTTTGCTCTGAAAGTCAGCTGGCTCTCAACTAAGGCTGTAGAGGAGGCTCATTCTTTCTCTGTGTAAGGCTATGTCTACACTAGAGCATAAGTCAATTTTAAGGCACTTAGCTCGACTTTACGTGACTCTCTTCACTGCAAATACCATTAGGTTGTTTTTAAGGGGCACTAAAGTTGAGTTTTTTGCCCCAACCCCTATGAGGTGGTGTAATGCCAACTTCGAATTTACAAGATTGAATTAATGCTAGTGTGGAAACATCATTGCTTTAAATCAATTTTATTGGCCTCCAGAGGTATCCCACAATGCCCCAATTATGTCTGTTCTGGCTGCTTCCACCTCTGCTGTTCTTCAAATGCACAGGAAGTAGGTAACAGGAAGCCCAGCAATTGGACTTCATTTTCTTTCTGGCTAGCATGGCAATTGCATCTAGCCATGACTTCTCAGGGTCACAAAATAACCCCAGCATGGAACCATCAGGAGAGCCAGGAGCTCACATCTGTGTGGGTGGATGAATCTGTGCTGAGTAAACACCAGAGATGCTCAGCAGTGCCAGGTGAAAGTCAAACCCCCTCCCTCATCACAACGCATGGCTGCTGGGCTGTGCAGATCATGGCTGCAGACAGCAGCATGCCCTGTCCTGTGTGGGTTTTCAGTGTGTGAGAGACTTTCTTCCCCACACAGGATTTAGCAGGAGAGGGCGAGAAACTTGTTTTCTGTGCTTCATATTTTTACACGACCACCTCCCACAAGGTGCCATGCAATTGTCAGACTTCCTCCCCCCCACCATGTGGCTTCCAGGCAGTGTGGACCATGCTTCGAGACAGTGGCATGTCCTGCCCTGCACAAGGTTTCAGCACTTGAGAGGGCAACATATTCATAAAGAGTTTTGCATCTCATCTTAAAAGCTTCAGCTTCGAGAATTTACAATGGCCACCCACAAACATTATACAGGGCTGCACCCCCACTCCCACACCACATGGGGGCTGGGCAGTGCATACCATGCCTGCAGACAGTACTATGTTATGTCCTGCATGCGACTTCACTTCTTGAGAGGGCTCACCTTCATTGGGCAGAAGCAGAATGTGCCTGGGGAACATATGGAGTATTGTCCGCAAATTGTGTGGCTTGTGGGAGGATTTCCTATGACGGAATGGAGATTGTGGGCTCCCTCTCTCCCTTCCCTCTCACACACAGGCAGTTGCTAGGGTTAGGGCTTCTTTACTAGAAGAGGCAAGAGAATCCCTTCATCCTTTCCTCAACTTTTCCGTCTTCTAATGCTTCCTTAGCTTTTCCTTCTCTTCTTGAGCCACTACTACTTCTGATGGGGTAATGGCTTCTTCCAGCAGCCACTAGACACCAATGCCCTCTAGTATTCTTTCCTTCTCTTCTATTTAGTCTTGGGGGTTCATAATGAGTCTGGAGCTACTACTTCTAACAGTCTTCTTGCCTCATGTTGGAGATGTCAGTGCAATGGCCTCCCTAGAGCATTCTTCACTTTTGTGTGGTGACGACCGACATATTTCTCTCTCTCTCTCTCTCTCTCTCCTCCCTTCAAAACTGGCTCCTTCAGCCAGATACACTACCACTTTTTATTTGTATCTTCTTTCTTAGTGAATAATATGAAGTTTCTTCCTAGTTGCATGGATTCTTTTTGGTGCATTTTCACTGGGGAAGAAATGCTAACCACCAGAAACCATGCCCTCTGTCTTTCCTTCTCTTCTTCTTTTGAGTAATGCTAACCAGTAGACACCAATGCCCTCTGGGATTTTCCATACTTTTTGTTCTTTCCTTGACAATACTATGAAGTCTTTCCCTAGTTACATCGATCCTGTTTGGTATATTTTCACTGCAGGAAGAGATGCTAACAACTAGGAACCAACACCCTCTGTCTTTTCTTTTCTTCTTCTTTTGAGTAACTCTAACCACTAGACACCAATGCCCTCTGGGATTCCATACTTTTTCTTCTTTCCTGGAGAATAATATGAAGGCTTTCACTGGTTGCATAGACCCACTTTGTTTCATTTGGGAATCATGAGCTTCAGCTTCTGAAGCCCACCTGTCTGGTGTATTTTCACTGGGGGAAGAGACTTCTGAAAAATGGCTATTCACTTTCCTGTGGTGGTGGCTCAGAAATCTTGTTCTCTCTCCCTGTGGTTCAAACCTGGCTCCTTCAGCTTCTCACTCTCTTCACTTATACTAAATGTCAATTTGAAGTCTCTTGAGAAAAGTCTTTTGTAAAAGCTGCCTCTTCCCGTAAAGATCATTTTACATGGAAAAGAAAAAAAGCTGCCTCTTTCCATAATGCAACCAATTTCTCTCATTTCTGAAAAATAGCCATTTATTTTCTATAGGAGGGGAATGAGGGCAATGCAGTCTGGGAAAATGACATCACACACCCTCAACGACTTGTGGGGCATTTTTTCTCCATAATGCACTGGCAAAAAAAAAACAGTTATAGGGCTGAGGGAACTGTGGGATAGATGCGCACAATGCACTGCTGCAACAGTTGAACTTTGGAGATTTAGTGGGGATGCACTAAGTTAACTTTGTGAGCAGATGTGGACACTCAACTTCGATTTTATAAAATCTAGTGTTACAAATTAATTTGACTTTATTTCATTGTGTAGATGTAGCCTAAGTGGTCTAGGTAAGGGTTGCCATATTTTAACAATCAATAAAGAGGATATCCCTAAGAGGGAACATATCTGTATCCGTATCTACCTACTCATGTTGTGCTCATGTACTATATATACTATAACACATTAATACAATGTGAGTGGGTAGAAACTGATACAGGTACACTCCCTCTCAGGGGGTCCTCTTTTTTGAAAGTTCAAATATGGTAATCCTAGTCCAGGTGCCACTACATGGGGCTACATTCTACTACATAGTCTGTTAGTCTATAAGGTGCCACAGGACCCTTCGTTGCTCTACAGATCCAGACTAACACGGCTACCCCTCTGATACATGGGACAGTGAGCCACACCCAGTAGGTGTGTGAGTTACGATTGCAATAACCAAAGTGGGGAACAAGGATAATCTGGGGTCTTTTCTGAATCTCTCAGGTCACGGTAAGGAGAGTGGATCCTACTTTATCTCACCTTTTAAAAATGCTAGTATCTCAGTGGCATGTGTCTCTGGGATTTTGCTGATCAGATGACTGCAGCATTTTAGTCACCCCAGCAATGCGTGTGGGTTTTTTTTTTCTTTAAGCAGAAAACCTGCCTAGAAATGTGAGTTTCAGTTTTCCACATAGTAGAAGAGATGGTAAAAACAATACCAACCTTTTGATATTTTGGGTAGAGGTGTCAACATTTGAAAAATGTCTACTAGCTCAATGTATTAGATTTTTCTTGCATTTTGAGATTTCTTTTTCTTAATCTCTTTCTTGAAGACAAACTAAAATGAAGGATAAGGATTTTTCTAAAGTCACCAGTGACATTCTTCTAAAGCTCCCAGTGACTTGCAACTTTTGAAAACTAGTGTGCAGGCTTCAAAGTAACTTTGGCACTCTTAAAATTTGTAATCCATTATAGCTCAGACCATTCCGAGCAGTACCTTACCTACGAAGTTAAAACTTTCAATAAGATTTCTTTAAAAATTAAAAAAACAATTATAAATATTCACATTCCTCGTCACTATCCTGACTGGCTGAAGTGGACATGCCAAGTACAAATTTACACGCATGAGATCTCTGATCTTGCTGAAATAAGAAAGTATCAGAAATTTTATAAAAGCCTCTAGTGAAATTTTCCTCTCATTTCCCAAGGAGGGAAAAGAGCAGCAATGGAAGATGATGGCAGGAAAAAGTATTCCTTTTCCAAAGCCTATTTAATTTTGAAGCCAATATATATGACTTATGCATTTCTCATGTTGAGAAGCAACTTGCTCTGCAGTTAGTCCCACTGAAATCAGTGAAACTAGTTGCTCACCAGGGTGCTTTCCTGCATGAGGGAGAGTGGGAGAAACTTGTACTCAAAGGAGAGAACATCATGTCAGCTATTAATTTGTTTTTCAGATTAGCTCAGTGTTGAGGACATTTCCTCATTTGTGTTTTGATCAGGCTACATGGAAAGATGATGGACCAATGAAGGACCTCTTTGCAACCTTGATAGAAGAGAACTGTACTCTCTTGAAGAATGTACACATTCCACTTTGTGGGAATTGATAAAGATGGAGCCCTTTTATACAAACTGATACTGTCTTTGTTTTGCGATTATATAGTTCGCAAGCCAAAGGTGTTAAAATAGGGTTTGGCTGAATTATGAAAATGATTTAAAGTTTACTCATGAGAGCTATGTGTACACTACAGAGCTCTTTTGAAAGAAGCCTTTCTGGAAGATCTCTTCCAAAAGAACTTATTTCAAAAGAGTGCGTCTATGCACAAAAAAGTGGATCAAAAGAGCGATCTGTTCTTTTGAAACAGAGTGTCCACACAGCCCCTGCTCTTTCAGAAAAATGGGCTGGGGACTGAAAAATCAGTCCCGATGAGGACTGCTCTTTTGAAAAAAAGGGCCTGCACAGTGTCTATATGGCCGTGGCTACGCTGGCCCTGCCTTTCAAAAGGGGGATGGTAATGAGCCACTTCAGCAGATGCTAATGAGGTGCTGCCACGAATCTGCAACACCTCATTAGCATAATGGTGGCCATGCACATTTTGAAAGTGCCACTTTTAAAATGCACTCTGCCAGTGCCGACAGGGACCTTTCAAAAGGACTTCCTTGGATTTCAAAAGCCTCTTCTTCCCATTGGGTTTTGGGAAGAAAGGGCTTTCAAAATCCAGGGGGTCCTTTCAAGAGGCCCCTGTCTATGCCAGCAGAGTGTGTTTTGAAAGTGGCACTTTCAAAACGCGTGTGGCTCCAATTATGCTAATGAAGTGCTTCATATTCATGTCAGCACCTCTTTAGCATCTGCTGAGTGGCTCATTAGCATCCCCCTTTTGAAAGGCAGGGGCTAGGGTAGCCACAACCTACATGTTTTCTTTCAAAAGAAGCTTTCAAAAGGGGGCGCACTTCCTGAAATGAGAAGGGAGGAACAATTTTGAAAGGAGCACCAGCAGTCTTTCCATTTACGTTCAAAAGAACACTTTTTGTGTGTAGATGCGCTTCAGGATCTTTCAAAAGAGCCCCCTCCTTTTGAAAAATCTTTTGAAAGAACTTGCTAGTGTAGATGCTATGAAGGAGTGCTATTGTGATCAAATGGAATGGATTAGGATTCTCTTCTATTGTTTTTTACATAGTTATGGTTTGATAACTTTTTTTTTCTGAGAGGTAACAGAGTAGCTCCAGGGAGTTGTAAGCCGTGTCTACACGTGCACGCTACTTCGAAGTAGCGGCACTAACTTCAAAATAGCGCCCGTCACGGCTGCACGTGTCGGGCGCTATTTCGAAGTTAACTTCGACGTTAGGCGGCGAGACGTCGAAGTCGCTATCCTCATCAGGAGATGGGGATAGCTCCCTACTTCGACGTTGAATGTCGAAGTAGGGACTGTGTAGTCATTGCACATCCCGCAACTTCGAAATAGCGGGGTCCGCCATGGCGGCCATCAGCTGAGGGGTTGAGAGACGCTCTCTCTTCAGCCCCTGTGGGGCTCTATGGTCACCGTGGGCAGCAGCCCTTAGCCCAGGGCTTCTGGCTGCTGCAGCTGGGGATCCAAGCTGCAGGCACAGGGTCTGCAACCAGTTGTTGGCTCTGTGGATCTTGTGTTGTTTAGTGCAACTGTGTCTGGGAGGGGCCCTTTAAGGGAGCGGCTTGCTGTTGACTCCACCCTGTGACCCTGTCTGCAGCTGTGCCTGGCACCCTTATTTCGATGTGTGCTACTTTGGCGTGTAGACGTACCCTCGCAGCACCTATTTCGATGTGGTGCTGCGCAACGTCGATGTTGAACATCGACGTTGCCAGCCCTGGAGGACGTGTAGACGTTATTCATCGAAATAGCCTCGAAATAAGCTACTTCGATGTAGGCTTCACGTGTAGACGTAGCCGTAGTGAGATGTACTTTCACCCTAAATCATAGGTTAGAAATTGAACTAAGTTGGTTGTGACTGACAGTTGTCACCACCTCACGAGTGTTCAGGGGCCTCTGTGCAATGAGTTTCACGAGTGTTCAGTGGCCTCTAGGAATTGAGTTTGATAGCTTCTTTTTGCTTCCCAGTAGCTGCTCTTTTTAGCAATACTGAGGGCAGACTGTGAATAATGAATTGTGCTGTGTCTTACAGGTGTTCCCTCAAAGTCCTCATCAAGCAGCTATAGCTGTGCAAGTTGGGGAAGACTGTGCTGCCCCAGCTGTAACAGCATTATGTGAATACAGAAAGCTTTTGACTCTCCTGGAACCTTTCACAAGCATCCTGTTTTTTTTTTTCTAAGGAGCTTAGAACTAGGTGCTCAACTCTCACTGTATTTCAATGGGATTTGAGTACCTAAATTCTTTGGAAATACAATCTGAAACATGTACACACGGTCTCCAGTTGTTGACAGAACTCAAAGACCAACTATGGCGTGAGTAAGTGAACTGAAGAAAACAAAAACAAGACATCAGATGCATTTTCTTCATGCATTTTCTTTTCTTTTCATTAGATCAGTGCATTAGTTACCAGTTGTGCTCTGTGGCTTCCAAAAAAAAAATGCAACATTTAATGTGGGTCATAGGATGAGGAGAAATGAACCTATTGGCACATGGTAGAAAAGGGAATTGGTTGCAAAGTAGGAATGCAGTGTTTGGATGAGAAATGTTGCTGTTTTGAGCCAAGGGAAAAAGCTCAAGATCAATCAGTCAGAAAACGAAACACTTTAAAGGCAGAAGAAATGCTAAAGTTAGCATGTGTGGTTTATTATAAATTGGGATAATCTGAAACAGATATTCTCTGAAGAATACTTCCAATGTTTCCTGGCCCTGCTCCAGTGACTTCAAAGCTCTGTTATCAGTGAATTGTGGTCCCAGTCTTAGGAAGGCTGGGTGATGTTCTGAGGAAATGTCAGTTTCAGATCACAGTTTCCTCTCATTTCTGTGAAAAAAGGTCAAATTAGCAAAAGTGCTGCCCACACACTACCTCTGTGACAGCCCCAAATGGCCTGTTTTGTTAATGCTTCAGCTAATCGTCAAGTTAAGGAACAAATTTGCTTTGAAACTGCAGGCTATTTGATTTAGGAAGCAGAGTTTAAAATAATAGCCCAGCTGCACATGTTGCAAAAAACCCATTTTGCTCTAATGTTCATGTTGGGGGTGTACAGAACAATTAAGGGAAACATTTACTGCCCTTCTGCCACCTCAGTTTCCTTCCCACCCTTTGCAGTTTCCTATTTGACTGAACAAATCATGACCTTTCTGATAAGGTACTGATTAGCACATCCAGAGCTTGAAATGTTGCTGGAATGGCAAGGAATACATTTTGTGCTGTGTCATCACCTCGAGGCTCAGGCATGAGAAATTTCTCTGATACTCGAGTTCTATCCCTGTGTCAACTCTCTGCTTGGCTCCACGTAACTTGAAGAACAGAGTCAGATTTGTTTGTGGTTCTCTCACTCCCCTGGTTTTATATAGCGTCTGTTGTACAAATCTGAAGGTGCCATTTACATTAGAAAACTTAAAATGCAAAGTCTGTTGAGACTCAGTAACCTCAGAAGAAGCCCTGATGGGAAATTGTACATAAAACAACCATGGACATTATATTTGCAATGAAGCATCTCTCAGCATAGGGGAGATCACTGAAGCTTGGTCTCCATTAGAATTTACAGTTGACTGCAGATATGCAATTCTAGCTACAGCAATTGCATAGCTAGAATCAACATATCTGCAGTTGACTGTAAGGTGTGTTCTCACTGAGGGAGAACCAAATAGGAAGAAGGGGCTTTCTGAGTTAAGGGGTCCTTTTGAAAGGCCCCTGTCTACATGGGTGGCTGTGTTCCCAAAGGAGCATTTTCGAATCGCACACGGCTGCCATTATGCTAATGAGGCACTGTATATTCATGTCAGTGCCTCAATAGCATCTTCCAAAGTGCCTCATTAACATGCCTCTTCTGAAAGAAAGGGGCTAGTGTAAACACAGCCAAAGAGGCCATAGATAACTCTAGCTGTTATTTTTCCCTTAGCTCCAAATACAGTGGAGTCTTGTGTAACTTCACATTTTCAAAATCCAAAACAGTTGATGCACCCAGAAGCCTAAACTGAGGTTGGTGACCATCAACGCTGTAGATACTGCACTATATACGCTCACTCTTGTCTTTCTGCCAGTATTTCCTCAAACTTAGGCCTGTATTGATTAATTTAAGAAAAGAGATGGATGAATATACTTCTGGGTGTCTTTAATCTTAAACTTTGCTAATCTTCTTTAAGTATCCTGCTGCCTATATTTTCCTATTGCAGCTTTTCAAGAACAGAGCCAGACTCCAAATAAAAGGAAATTATGTATATATAATATATATACACATTTAAACCTATGCAGGTCTTGATGAAAAGAAATCCAATGATGACAGTGCTTCTGAACGTACTTATTATCTGCTTGCTCTGGGCATAGCAACAGCTGACAGGCAGAATCATTTCCTTCACAGCTCACAGATGTGGTTCTAGTAAGACAGGTGGCCTTTACAACCAGTGAACATCTGCACACTTCTCCCATTTACATTCCAGACTAGGGCTATGTCTACATTAGAACAACCTGTTGATGGAAGTTTCTGTCAGAAGATATCTTCTGAAAAACTGTTGACAATTCGTGGCCAGACTGCCAAGTGGATCGAAAGAGCGATCCGCTCTGTCGATAGAGCAGTCAGACTTCCCGGTAACTGTCTTGACAAAAGGCCAACCAGAAGTGCAGAATATAGGCCTGCCCTATGTCCCAGAAGCTCTTTCTGTCAACAGAGGGCCCTCTAGAATGTCCAGACTGGCTTTCTGTTGGCAGAATCTGTCGACAGAAGTGTTCTGCCTCATGGAGGACTGGCAGAACACTGTTGACAGAAGTGCCATGTTCTGTTAATTTACTGTCGACAGAATGTCTTGGGAATGTGGACACTCCATGGGTTTTGTTCATAAAACTTTCTATTGTCGACATAGCTTAGCTGTATACATTCTCTTTCTGTGTACACAGACTCAGTGACCATGCCTAACATTCTGTAGCTTCAAAGTGCCTTGCAAACATTATGTAGTAAATCCTACCCATTCCTGTGAAATAGGTGTTAGATTTTGGGTCATTATTTCTTCTGTGATTGCCACTTAGTTTCAGACATGGTATGAAAGGAGTATGGGGGAAACAGTAAGATGACACATTTACTTACAAAAGCTGGTGCACAGCATCATAGATAATTGTGTGTGTAGTGAAGTGGTTTTGGTTTTCTTGCTCTGGGGAGAGAATGATAGAAAGAACTACACATGACACATGTTAACATTCAGGTACTGTTGTCACGAGGGCTGTGCAAGAACCTATAGAGAGTAGAAAAGAAAGACTTGTCAAGTCCCCCCAAAGAAAGAAGAGGTAGAATGTGAACTTAAGAGTTCCTAATTCCTAGTCTGGTTTTCGGACACCAAGAGCAACCTCTTTAGGTTATATCCTGATTAAATCTTTGCATTCTATCTCAGTGGTATTGGTTCTCCCTCATTTTACTTAGCTGTTTTTCAAACACCATGCATTAGGCCATCTTGCCTCTCTTTGGTGGATAGTTCTACCGAGCAACAGTCATTTGGATACAATGCTGGTATTTCACGCACATGCTTGAGACTCCTTTTTTTAAATACAATAATTGTTTATTTTTAAGGTATGCTTTGAACATTTTAATTAATTCTGTCAAGGCAATGATTAGATCAGGACTGACTCTTCATAGAAAATAACTTTACAAATGTTACCATTTTCTCATGTGGTCCCTAAATTACTTAGGAATAGACCTTAATTTTTTTTCCAATTGTTTGTAGTTGTTCATTTCAGATTGTGTTATTCCTGAACTCTCTGTATTCAGCTCTGTGGAGTCTGACTAATTTCTTATGTTCATGCTGGCTGTTCCTGTTCCCTGATTTACTGACTGGAATGTTAATGAATGGAGGAAAGGAATTCTAAAATATTTCAAGTGTCTTAATACTTCTAGGGTAAAACCCTTTGTAAAGACAAATCCATGTGAGTGTTCAAAGACTGTTTTTAGAATGTGAAAATCTAATAACCCCAGAATCACTTGTACATGATGAAAGAAAACTAATAAAATGGTTTCTGAATCCTTTAATTCATGGATGTTATTTAAATCTTCATAAATATTGTTAGAAGTTCTCTATTGATAAGAGTGAGCCATCATCACATTCCCTCAGTGACAGGAGATGCCCATTCTGTTTATTGTGGTGAGTTTGTGATCACCTGAATTTCTGATCCCTAAGGATTTGAGCGTCTCAGAAGCAAAATTTCCCCCAAATCCATGCTCTCCTATTCTCAGAAACTCATCCAAATAAGTAGAGCTCATATAATTGAATTAACAATTGTGTCTATGGAGCGGATTCATCCAAGGCCAGGTTTCAAATTTATCATAATATTCTGCCCCTGAGGTTGAGCAAAAAGGATATTCAGGACTCCACTGATGGAAACATTTTTCAGAGGAAAGGAATCCTGCTGCCATAAAGAGAGAGGGCAGACTAGTTATTGTATTTTAATCCTATGGACAGGGATAGCCTATTACTTTTTATTTCTTTCTGGGTCTTTTCCATTTAGCCTTCCACAACAGCATAACTATTAAGAAAACAGAGAGTGGACATAATATAGTACATTTTTCTGGGTCTGACACACAAATGAGTATGTCAGAAAGAAATAAAAATAACTACAGTAGTTTCAAGCTACAAACAGCTTTAGTTTCTTTGCAAAGCCTACACTTAGTTGAGTTACATGTGAGTTATTATCTACTAATTATTCAAGCCTTTTGAAAAGGTGACTTTCATGGGTCCTGTAGTAATTTAGATCCTGAGACTAGCAAAGTGCTATCACCTCACAGGTGATCACTGTTTTCGACTTGACCCTCTCCAGAGCAAGCCCTCTGAGGCCCTCTTCAAGGCTTCAAAATTTCCCTTTAAAAAAAAAAATCTGTCCCCAAACAAATTACTTCAATAGGATTTCACCTGGAGACATCTTAATTTGGAGGAAATTTGGGGGTCAGAGGGCAGTTTGTCCCTTAGACCCCTCAGATTTCGGCATCTCTTTTGGGACTGCTAATAGGTGTTGTGATAAATGCTAGTCGTGGTGGTGGCTTTCCGTGAAAGCCCATCCAGTGGTGTCAGCTGAGATTTCCAAGCACATATCACATACTGTGGGCTAATAATCAGCAGAAGGAAAGAGTTTTCAGCTCTGATCTGCCTGGGTTTGAATTGGTGACACCTAGAGATGGTTCTCCTTTTAGTATCTGAAACTGCTGAGTCTTCAAAACAGGCCAAAGATGAAAAGAAGCTTGGTAATAGGATCTCCATTTCTACTGTAGTTATTAATTGTGAATACTTGGCCCTCTACTAGCCAATAAGAAAAAATCCCACCCCCTACGTCAAGGAGCCAGTCAAAAGATGGGGAATGTTGTTTGTGAAAACTTGTCATTAAGATTTTACAAAAATCTTGACCAGTTTATAAATTGTCCAAAAAAGGTAACTTTTGTTAGGAAATATTTTGTTTGCAAACATTTTTGTTGAAATTTTTGAAGCTTTTCCATAGCTTTAGTTCAGAAGGAAATGGGATATGATTTGTTTGGTTATTTGGCTTGAAAGGGGTTATCTGAGACTCTAACAGGGGTCATTTTTGTAATGCTTATCAGAAAAAGACAGTGTGTACAATACAGAATGTTGTCAACAGAAGTTCCCTTCTGTTGACAAAACTCAGGGAGCTTCTACACACCTAAGCTGTGTCTACTCTACAGAGTTCTGTCAACAGAAGTTACTGTTGACAGATATTTCCTGACAGAACCTCTGTCTACAGAACATGTCCACACCTAATTCAGGGTCCACCGTCAGTGTCCTCTGTCGACAAAGAGCAGCCAGACTGCCCAGCCCTCTGTCGACAGACCAGCCAACCAAAAGCTGTGCAAACAGATTGCCTGGTGAACCAGAATACCTTTCTGTTGACAGAGGGCCTTCCAGAGTATCTACACTATTTTTTGTTGACAGAATCTGTTGACAGAGGTGCTATGCCTCATATGGTCAAGACAGAACTCTGTGAGGAAAACTGCTGCATTCTGTCAACAGATTCTCAACAGATGCTCGCATTTGTAGTGTAGATTTGTAGGCCTCTTCTGTCACCAGAACTCTGTAGTGTAGACCCAGCTATAAAGCAATATGTCGACAGAGTCTTGACAAAACCCAGCATATGCCTTGACAGTGTTATCCTCTCTGCTTTGAGGAATAACACTCTGTTGACAGAGTTCTGTTGACAAAAGTGCAGTGTCAACAGAGAGGTCTTCCAGTTTGCTGGGCAGCCCTGTTTGCAGAGCTTCTGGTTTGCCATTCTGTCGAGAAAGGACAGGGCAGTCTTCTCTCTGTTGACAGAGTGGATTGCTCTTTTGATCTTCTTTTTATGTGTAGACGCACTCTGTCGACATAGGTTTTTGTTGACACAACTCTGCCAACAGACGTTGCTGTTGACAGATGCTTCTCATGTAGACGTATCCAAGGTGTGTTTTTTTTTTGTTTGATACATAAGAAAAGAGTGACTTCTCTTTAGTATGGTATGGCATGCAAAGAGACATGAGTAAGAGAAGAATGAAAAAAGAACAGATAGAATGGAAGCTAAAGCTAAGCAAAGGGGGTAAAAGAAAGTTAGCATGAAATGAGCAAAGAATTTTAAAACACGGTAAAATTCTAAAAGACAGATAGCTGTGTTGTTTTGTTTTGATAGAATACAGACTAACAGTCATGTAGCACTTTAAAGACTAACAAAATAATTTATTAGGTGATGAGCTTTCATGGGACAGACCCACTTCTTCTCTACACAGTGAAGTGTACACATTGAAGTGGACAGGAATTTTTACCATTCATTTCAATGAGTCCATGACTTCACCTGGACTTTGTGCTTTTGATCAGTTTGGAAATTTTGTATGAACAACCTTTTTTCTTGGTATCTTGGCTTTTGGCTCAAGCTGGAAGTAAAAGACAAGAGCTCCCTAGAGGAAGAAATATGCAACATTGGGGTAAAACTGAGGGAGAGGGCAAATGATGTCCAGAATCACTATGGCTCAGATTTCATTCAAACATCTGGATGAATTTATTCTTGACTTCTCTTTTCCCCACCCTGATTCACATGTCCTTTGAGTCAGTCTTGAGCTGACAGTCGCTGGTTTTAAAAATAGGAAGTAGAGTTGGCTGCTGAAAGGGATGACTGGGGAATCCTATTGTGGCAAACAGGCATCTTTTTGAGGTGTCTAGACTAGCCCTGAACTTCAAAGGGGGCATGGTAATTAGGGTGTCGGGTGATTACTAATGAAGTGTTGTGGTGCATATGCAGCACTTCATTTGTCAAAATCTCCCCCACGGCAACTTTTAAGTGTGAAACTTCGAAGTGCCAGCTCATGTGTAGCCATGGGTCAGCAGGTACTTCCAAGTGCCTGTGGTACATGGAAGTCCCTTTACTCCTCCAAATGACCCACGGCGACACGCAAGCTGGCACTTCGAAGTTGCCGTGAGGAAGATTTTGACTAATGAAGTGCTGCATATGCACCCCAGCACTTCATTAGTTATCTCCCAACACCTTAATTACTGTGCCCCCTACAAAGTTGGGTGCTAATCTAGACACAGCCAAAGACAATTTAGACTTGTAGATGGTGTAAGCTATGTTATCTGTAAATAGTTCAGATGTGTAGAAAATAAGCAAATAATATATGATACAAATGCAACCTGTAACGTAGCCCACTGTTGACATTTAACTAACCCTGTGTATACAGTGGAATTTCACTCACAGCGTAGATCCATTTCTGTAGTCAAGTTTCGTAAAAGGATTTTCAACAACAGGCCATCTTCCTTGGCTTCTGGAGGTTAAGCAAGCATTGGCTGTCACTAGCAACAGTATGTGTTAAGCAGACGGAGCGTTTAAGCCAGAACGAAACACTCTCTTGTAAGAAGTTTCTGGCACCCACATGCAAACAAAAAAATTATAAATACGACTTTTATCAGATGCTTTCACAAGGGGAGTCAGAAGGATCTCCTTAAATATGCAGAAATGATAGAATAAAGCAGCACTTCTTGAGAGCTCTTCATAGTGTTTTCTGAAGAGTTCTATTCAGACACCAGGCTAGGAAAAAGGTTTACTGTAAACTTGATCATTTATAAGACCCCCAAAGCCACCTACTTCCTCTGAACCATAAAACCATATTTACAGTCAACAGGTACTTGGAAAAACAATGAGAAGTTCTGTGGCACCTTATAGACTAACAGACTTTTTGGAGCATAAGCTTTTGTGGGCAAAGACCCACTTCGTCAGATGCGTGTATATAAATGGGGACATGCTCTCTGTTACTATCCAAAAAATCTGTTAGTCTATAAGGTGCCACAGGACTTCTTGTTGTTTTTGCAGATACAGGCTAACACAGCTACCCCTCTGGTACTAGTTAATTGGAGTAAAGCTAGTATCACCATATGCATAAGGTCTTTTAAAAAAAAAGCACCAACAAATTTGATTCTGATACTTTTTGTTTTTACACTGGTCTGTGTAATTCCATTGACTTCTCTCTGAGGACCTTGCACAGGGTATCTAACCAATGTGTTTTTTCCTGTGATGCCTCAGGACTCAGATACAAACAGCTCTTAAGCAGAACTCTTTCATTAGCCATTGAAATAGACAATAGAAAGTCTTGATTTCATGGTAGTGAGCATGGAACTTAGAATCAGCAGCTTCTGAGCTGAGTCTTGCTTTCCCCACTGACTATCTCTGTAGTTCTGAGCAACATTTTCAAACCTGAGTGCCTAAAGTAGAGCACCTAAAATTCATATTTAGTCACTTTGTGATGGGGTGGACTCCCTGACACTAGCCCTGCAAAAACTTGAGTCCAGCTGGCCCAATTCAATCAGCTAATTAGGCCAAAGATGGCTAATTTAGGACAGGCAGTAACAGGCAGGGCCTGTATAAAACAGATGTGTCAGAAGACACTCAGGGAAACAGCAGCAAGAGGTAGGATTGTACAGTGATTGTGTGCTTATTGGGTTGCTGGATTAGAGCCAAGTATAAAAGATGGATCTGGCTTCTGCTGCCAGCTGCTGGGGAGTGGCAAGGGCACTGGAAGCACTGGCCATCAGATCTGGAAAGTATGTGAATTTCCAGGAAAGGGAGGAATTTAGTGTTTGGTTGGACTTCCAAGTCCCAGGGAAGAAGCTGCTGACCTGGGAGTGAGTGGAGTGGACAAGCCTGGCCACTGGAAAGAGAGCACATGCTGGCAGAGCTAATCCTGAGGATGGTCAGCAGAAGTTGCTGTAAGCGGTGAGTGAACTTCAAGATACTTTTATGGTAAACATTTTTGAAAATCAGGCCACTTACAGTTGATGCTCATGGATTTTTGTTTATCATTAGGTAAAGTGTGATCAGAGTTAGTGGTGCTCCTTTATTTTAAGTACAGGGAATGCTGTATTAATTTAGACTTCCTATAGGGGTCCCAAAAGTCAAAGGTCAAAGTCAAAAGTCTCAGTATCCAATAGCAAACATTGTTAAACAAAGTGTGGGGTTTGCTGTGTAGAGACGTCACCCTGCTTCATCCCACGGAAACCATACTGTTAAATAGTCTTGCATTTAAAGAAGGAAATGTAGTTACACCATTTGAAATGTGAAATGTTCTATAAGGTTTCCATGTTAACAACATCTATTCCCTTTTCCTTTTTAGAAGGGGCCCCAACTCATTTGTTGGACGGTCTTTGAGATGGTATTAAAGCTGGTAGAAACTTCTCTGGCAGTGGGGAGGGAGAAGAAAAGTTAGCTGAGGTGAGCTGGAGCTCTTGTCTAGAAGACAAAACAATCTCACATGAAAAAGGACACAAAACGTGCTTCCTGCATCTGGTGTTGACTCTCACTTGTAACCTTAGAGCTGGAAAAACCACTGGTACAGCACATGGGGTGAGCAGCCATGCCACGAGCTGGCAAACTTGTGCCAGTGGTGGGCTATTTAGGGTGTTGCTTTTAATTGTTCCTCTGCTTACTGGCTCCTTGTTGCAGAACATGTGGTCTTAGATACCTAAGCCAGACTCTCCTTGTACTGAAGGACATTAAGGTCATGTCTACACTAGCACAAATCTTCAAAATGGCCGTGTAAATGTCCATTTTGAAGATTACTAATGAGGCACTAAAATACATATTCAGTGCCTCGTTAGCATGCCACCAACCGTGGCTCTTCAAAATTGCTGCGTTTTGCTCCAGCGCGGCTCGTGCAGGTGGGGGTACTTTTTGAAAGGACCCTGTCAGCTTTGACATCCCCTTATTCCTATCTTCTGATAGGCTTAGGACAAAAGGCTTAGGACAAAAATTGGTTACAGGACGGACCAAGTTTCATCACCACGGCTGTCCCCTTTTGCCCTCCCCTGGGACCGCAGACTTCCTGCTTCCTAATCCAATAGTTGTCATAAATAGAGCAGGCCAGAGAGAGAAACCCAGAGAATGCTGCTGTCTCCCTGGGCTCCAGCTAAATGCCCAAGTCCACCTGAGATGTGAGACTTTCTCCGCAACTTGTCTACATAGGCCTTCTCTTTTCTACATTATTTCCTGTCAACAGATAGGAATAAGGGGATTTTGAAGTTGGGGGGGTCCTTTCGAAAAGGACCCCTGTCTGGACGAGCCTTGCGGGAGCGAAATGTGGTGATTTTGAAGAAAAGCCACAGCAGGTGGCATGCCGATGAGGCGCTGAATACGTATTGCAGTAGTGTAGACATAGCCTAACAGTAGGAAAAAGAGGAAATAATGTAGAAAAGAGAAGGCCTATGTGGACAGGTTGTGGAGAAAATGTCTCACATCTTAGGTGAAACTGGGTATTTAGCTAGAGCCCAGGGAGACAGCAGCATTCTCTGGGTTTCTCTCTCTGGCCTGCTCTACTTATGACGACTATTGGGATTAAGAAGCAGGAAGTCTGTGGTCCCAGGGGAGGGAAGAAGGGGACAGCCGTGGTGATGAAACTTGGTTCTATAACCAGTTTTTGTCCTAAGCTTTTCTTTAAGGACCTCAAAAAGAAGTGATGGATGGACTACTTCATCCTCTCATTATTCTGGTCTCCAATTAGGCCTTGCTTCTGACATACACATTTTGGTTCATTGATGTCTGTTCCTCTTGTTTTCGTCATCATTTTAGCACTTAAGGACTGTTCCAGTAAATCCCTTTTTGCTTAAGTTAATTTGATTTTTTTTGTTCTTGTTTCTTAAGCAACTTTATATAACAGCTGTTCATGACAACTTGTGAACTTTCACTCACTCTTACAGCTGAGCTTATAATTAGGTAAATGGGAAGGCCCCATAGTAGCAACACTGACTCAGAAAATATCACTTTTTGAAGTATTCTACATTGCAGCACGTTAGTGTAGATGTTCACTGAACTGATGGATTTCCCATTGCTGTAGTTATTGACACCTCTTTATGAATTCTTCCATCAGCCTAGGAGGACTATACCAGGGGCTGGTTGACATAGCTAGGTCTCTAAGTTATAGATTCTATTTTCCCACACCAGTGGGTTGACCTGCCCTACTTGTCGTTATTTGCTTTGAAAACCTAAACATTTGAGTTACACTATTCCTGGAAGCATTTTAGCAGCAAGAATTGATAAAGGAGGCTTCAGTTTAGTACAAAGCAATGATGAACTAGGCTTTTATAAAGTCCCCTTTTCCTAATCACCATATGGATGGACCACATGGAAGGAACAACTTTTCTGTTCCTGCCATGGTGAAGAACAAGATACAAAAACCTAAATAAGTAGATACTAGAATATAGATAATTTTATTGCAACAGCGTTCTACAAAATTGCATAGCTTTAAGAACTGCTACTGCAATATTTGTTGACTTCATCAATGCCATATGTTAGATCTCACCACGGTGATTGTTATATACAGTAAAGCAATAACTGCGTGCTTTAAAACACCCCTAAGAGACAGGAAGTTCTATATCTTGATTACATCCCCCAAATTCTGAAATACAACCCTGTCTGCTGCAAAATGAATCAGCAGCTTGAGAGAGACATGTTTCTTTTTAAACTGTCCATTTGAAGGTTAATTGGAAGGCAGAATTATATGGGCTGGAATTTGTAGGAGCTAGAATTAATACCCCATCACTTGTATGAAAACACTCTAGTACCTTAACTGAATGGTTACAGGAATATTTATTTTGCATCTCTTCTGAATCATCCTCCCCCCACATCCTCCTCTCTTGTATACAGTGCTCTTAACACTATGCCATTCCTGAGTCATTGGTTCAATACACACCCCTATGGATGAATGCCATGATGTAATTAAGCGTCCCTTGGCAGGGGTCTCATCCAAGTATAGAACTAGCCTGACCTGATCATTTTGTGAGATGTGGTGGGGAGGTCTCTGAAAAGTAAAAAATGAGATTCGTAACAGTATCTAGTGCCAAATCTGCACAAACAGCTGCGAAGATGCAGGAAAAGGAACTGCCCTATGATTACATTTTAGGGGGTGGCAGGAAATACATGCATTGATGCTGGCCCAATTTGATACTCATTTGGCTCGTAGCCTGCTTCTTGCTGTTTTAATGTGTAGCAAGGAAGTCCTGTAGGATAGCTAACACTTGTACTAGATAGTGTGAGATTCCCTGGGACCAAGTGACCGTCTTTGAATGGTATGAAACTTGGTTTAAGAGTCCAACAAGATTCCTTAAAGGAAGAAATTCAAACTGGATGTGATGAGGTCTACTTACCTTTCCATTGCATGTGGTAGTGTTGGTTAAACAGCTTTTTGTTATCAGTCGAGCTTGTCCAAACTTTTGTTAGCCACTGTTTGACTGTAAAGTTGTCTGAAAATCAGTGCCTCTATGCTTTGCAGCAGTTACGACATAAGCTTGACGTTGAGCCTGCAGTAAAGATTTCATACAGTTTAAGATTTTTCTTAGTCTAAAATTCTTTGTGCCTAGCTATCCTGTATCTTAAAGAACTGAAAGCTTCTATTTTGTTTGCTACCGTGTACTTAAGGTAACCACTCTGTTTGCTCCTGCTCTAATATTAATCTTGTGTACCATCATTATACTTCTTTGGACATGAAAGCTTTTGTTATATCCCAAGATAGGAATAGTTAGTAGGTATACTGTGAGTCAAATCCAGACTGCCACAACAGGCTGCAAAAAATCTTTGTATTTACTTTCTTATTTTGTACTTTCTCTGGAGTCTGGACTCTTGACCAATTAGATTTTTGTCCAGGTACAAATTTATTAGACTTGGCTAGCATAGTAACACTTTTAGATGGTCTGCCCTCACTTAGGGACATTGACAGGAGCATTTTCTCCCATCAACCACCCTTAATCCTCATGAGAGGAGGAGTAGAGGTGGCCAATGGCAGATCCCAGAGATCAACTTCACATGTCTTCAGAAGGTGAATTGAACTTGGGAAGATCAACCCTGAGCAATTTGATCTCTCGGTAAGTGTAGACACACCCTAAGCTAATGCTCTGTCTTCAGTTTTGTCTTTGGCCTTGTCTTCACTAGGGGAAAAGATGCCCCTACTACATGTTAACAGATGCCAGGTAATTAATATGGATGTGAAATGGTAATGAAGACAAGGCAAAGTAAGCTACCTGGCTGAGATAGCATCTAGCTGCCTCAGACTCTACTTTAATTGGTTAACATATATGAAAAATCATCTCTTTGACAACAAAGCATCTTATATGCCAAAGGAAGATGCAAGAAATTCCACACTGAACAGTTAAGGAATAACCAGCCCTTAGTATTAGCTTCTCCTTAATACCTGGCAGGTCATGGTTGATTTATGCTCTGGAACATATAGCTTTAGATTATTTGCGTTTTTATCTGTATTGTGCAACTGTATTTTCTCACTATATAGAGTAGCTCTAATTTAGATCTGGACAAATCTAGTGTTGGGTCAAATTTGCTGAGTTGAAAATTTCAGAACTGTCAGCTATACCTCAAAAAAAATATCCAATTGATCTTCTATCCTCAAAGCAACATGTGGATTTCTGTTGATCTGCAATCACACTGTGTGGAATTACCAGTGATGTCTGACTCCCACTATATATTGTACCTAAGAAATAATACAGCACACCACCCTTGGTATTTGGCTGGGGAGAGGGGGCTGACAGTTGGCTAACGGGCCCTGAGGCAAGGTGGGAGGGGGTCTGGCTCTGCACCCTAAAAGGAGCAGGGCCAAAGACAGAAGGGCATTCAGCCCTTAGTGCTGCCACGGTGCTGGGGGCCCGTCCCTCACTGCTATAAACAGTGATGCAACAATGCTGTGGCAGCAATTCAAAGAGGCCTGGCACTCCAGCTGCTGCTGGTGTAGCAGGGGTGGTGGCTGGAGCTCTGGGCCCCTTTGAAATACTGGGCCAGGGGGCATTGCCCCCTTTTGAAACTGCTCCCCCCACCTCCCATTGGCGGGCCTGCATATTATAATATATTCCCATACATGTCAATTTCTAAGCATCCACTTTCCTTTGATTTTCATCCCTTTTTAAAATATTGAAGATGCAAAAACATTCTTTGCCAAAGGACTTTTAAATTTGTTAAAATACTTATTTATCTATTTAAGTCTGTGGGGATTTTAATGTCCTTTTAAAAGTGGACTTTTTTTTTTTTAAAAAAGGTGCACAAAGTGAGTATGGTAGTAACTTATTAATAGAACAACTTCTGTTGTTGAGAGAGACAGGCTGCGAGTTCACACAGAGCTCTTGACTTAAAGTTACTTGGTTCTCATAAAGCAAGCTTTTTTTCTAGCTCTGTCCTCTAAATTTATGTAGTCCAGTTCTATGAATAGTGAAAGATGCATGTCAATACACAAGGTATAATTTAGCTGCCTTGATTTTGTTAATTCATTTCTTTCTAGTATATCACTGCAGCTGGTGTCCTTGCACTGGGTACACTATTCTGTTGAGACAATTTCTTAAGATCTTTCATCATGATTTCATGGAATCATGTCCTGCAGACATGCATCTGAGTTGTTATGATGTTTGCTGCTAACTCAAGCACTTTCCAAAAAGAAACTACTCTAAAGAGTTATCTGTTGGAAAGGTTTAGTCGAATCCGAAAACTATTCTAATGTTATACTTTAACTTTTTTTTTATAAGTTTTGTGTTCTACCATGACCAACCCACTTACCCTCCCATTCTGCCAATATATCAGGTTTAAAATGTGGATTATTTAATCACTTAAATGATGGACACCTCTCTTCCTGCCCCCAGTTTCAATAAGATTTAACTGACCTATAACAGTCACGCATTCTCCTGCTTCTCCATGTACCCTTTGGTGTAAGAGCCATGGTGGGGAAGACAAGAGTTTGAGAGGGTTACCCCATGCCACTTACAGCAGCTGGACACTGTCTGCACTATGGTCATTTCCCTCAGCTGATTGCAACACGTTCGTGAGTATGTTGAAAGGGTGTATTAGGACTGGAACAAGAGCCAAAACCAGTCCCTGGGGATTTATTTTGTTTGGAAGGGAGGAACTAGAAAAAACTGATTTAGGAATTCCAAGTGTATAGAAAGAACTGATTAATCATTCTCTTTAATTTGTTCCATAATTATAGCAATAAGAACAGGTTGTATTCAAAGGTCAATACATTTTGGATCTGGTATTTTGAGTAGTATATGCCAGAGTCCTTTTGTGGAGTTACAACCAAAGGAAGTCTCCATTTGAAAAAAAATATTGTCTGACTGGGTGGACTGACAAATCTGATTACCACAAACATTTGTCATGCAAGTTAAGATGGGGAAAAAAACTCATAGTCTAGAACATCAGACAACTGCCTATGGGAGTTGAAAAAGGAAATTCTCCACCATGTACAGCATTTCACAGTTGCTTCTTCTACTCATTGTTTTTGCAGATACAGACTAACACAGCTACCTCTCTGACCCTATAACTCCATAATTCTTCTCGGGTGTTCTACCACCTACCTATTCCCCATTTTGCAACTGAATTTTTTTGAGTGCAAAGTACAACACTTTTCTTTGAATTTCACTTGATTTCAGGCCAATTCTCCAACTTGAAAGTCTCTTTGTATTTTAATCCTGTTTTCCATAGTATTTACAATCCCTCAAGTTAGCACACTTATAAAATCTGCAGGAGACACTATCTTCATTCTTCAAGTCATCAATAAAAAAATTTAATAGTGCTGAAACTTTTGGCCCTAGGCAGATAGGTGCTTATCAATGCTTTGCTGTCAAATAATTGGTAACTCTTAAGAGTATGGCCTTTCAGCCAGTTGTGCCTTTTCATTATAGCAACTTCCTTTGAACCATATTTCCTTAGTTTGCATATGAGACTGCATGGAGAGAGGAATAGCTCAGTGACTAGCACATTGGTCTTGTAAACCCAGGGTTCTAAGCCCAATCCTTGAGGGGGGAGGGCGTCCATGAGTCTGGGGAAGGTGAGAGTTAACAAAAAGTCAGGGATGGTGATAGGTCCTGTTGTGAGTTCAGGGGACTGGACTAGATGAGCTCTCAAGGTCCCTTCTAGGTCTACAAGGGGAGTGTGTGTGTGTGCGCATGCACATGCATGCGCATCTATAAAAATATATATGTGGGACTGTGTCAAGAGCCTTACCAAAATCAAGATATAGTACAGCTACTGCTTTCTCTATCCACGAGGCTAATAAACTTGTAAAAGAAATTATGGTGGCTTGGTATGATTTCTTCTTGCCAAATTCATGCTGGGTATTTATTAAACCCTGCTATCCTATAGGTGCTTCAGATTTATTCTTCAGTTATCTTTCTAGGCATCAAAGGATGACTGGTCTATGATTCTTTCCCATTTGCAAGATGGGTACTATACTTTATTTGCCCTTCTACAATCTTCTGGGAACTCACCTGTCCTCAAGGAGATATCAAAGATTATTGTTAATTCCAAGGTTGCTTCAGCTACTTCCTTGAGTACCCTGGGGAGAACTACTGAGCTTATGCTTGTACCCCATAATGACTTGCATTTCTTCCCTGCGAATTCTGTTGAGTATGTGGTCATCACTAGCTTTTTTGTTTTAGTGAAGACTGTAGAAAAAGAGACCTTAAATACCCCTGCTTTATTGAGGTCATCTGTTATTTGCTACCCTTCCTGCTGAAAATTATATGTCAAACCAGAATAAGAGGGTCTATATGGAGGCATTACGCCAGTATAAATAAATCTGTTGAAATTCCTATTACAGGTCACACTGAAAGGCCTTGCCTGCAAGGCAAACTGTAAGTTAGGGCAGCCCAAGGAGTTGCAGTGTTGCTCAGAATTGCCATAGTGCTGTGTGACCTCCTCCTGCTCTATTGGCTGTTTGTAAAGTAGTTCATCCCCACAGCATTGGCTCTGCTGCTTTTTGGACAACAGGAAAGTTTTGGTTCTTCATGAACAGTAGCTGTCCTCCAGTTGTGCAGTCCTGCTTACTTCACACAAACATACTGGAGAACTGAGCTCTGTCTATTCTGAGGTCTTTGAAATGTGAATCACTTAAGCCAACCTCGCTCCCAGGCTAGTCTAGGAAAGCTTATTATCACTGATTTACTAGCCTTTTGTGATCAGAAGGGGCCAAACCAACATTTCCTCACTTCTTCTTTAAAACCACAATAGAGCCTCTGTCTGCTTCTGAAAGCAAAAATTCTTTCCATAATGATTTTACTCTTTTTTTTTTCTGCTTCTCCTGACAAATACTTTACTACCTTCCCTGCTGTGTTTTCAATGGCGCTTGAAACTAATATGAATTTTTAATTTTTTTAAACTTCCTTGTTTTAGGCAGCAGCATCTACAGTGGCTTCAAAGCGACTTTAATGAGCCTGATCCTACAGCCGTTCTGGGATACATCCACATGGTCAAGAGAAGAGCCTATTAGTACGTAAATCTCTCACCCAGAAGGAATTAAAACTGAACTATTAAATCCCCCTAAACACAAGCCTGCTCAGGGCAGAGTTATTGCAATAGAAAGTCTAATATCCCCTAGCCATTAGCGTATGAAATCACTCACTTGAATTCACAAGGCCAGAACATTACTACTATTCCTGTAAAATTCCCATTGAAGGTGGGGGGCAGGAGTATTCCACAAGGGAAAACATGGACCAGCTGCATCAAGCTAACTTTGGCTTCAGACACTGCAGAGGAAACACAAAACATTTCTTAGATTTGCACCAACACAGAAAAATAACAGACACTTTCAGCAGAGAGGTGACTGTTTGGGGAAAAATGCACATAATTAAAATTCTTAGAACTGCTGGGTTATAGTGGTTTTTCAGGTACATCACTTCACTTGATTGCTAAAAATATTTAGAATAAAAGTTGCTAGGATGTGAAGTTCTTGTAGGGGTATGTTTCTGCCCAGAGGCAGTTCTAAAAGTGGTGATGTCGTGCAGTAGCTACTGCACTGGACTAATACTACAAGTCAGTAATATTCACAGCTATGCCATTGTCATTTTGGGCAAATCACTTCAGCTCTTGTGATCACGTTCTTCCAGTGCTAATATGGAGGTGAGAATACTTGTCCTCTGAAGTGCATTGAGATTTTCAAATTATAACCCCAATATATGAGCTGATTGTTATAGATGGCTGAATTACAAACATCTCAATAGTTAATGCATGTAAATAGGAAGCGGGATGGGGGAAGAGGGCTTATAATATGAGTCCAGGACAGAAGTCACTTATAGCTAATAACATCTATGCAGTTTCTTACAACACTATTTTCTTTAAAACACTGAGGTTCTTAAAAGAACTCTCAAATGAAGTATGTTGTTTTTGAGATGCTGATGCCCCCAGTTCCCTGTGTAAGGTATGTAAACAGGTCAGGAGTCTGTGCAGTTTCTGTGCCTGCCCGGAGGCAGTAAATTATTTGATACTGTTAGGTCCTCCCTTTTACCAGTTCTGGGAGCAGCCATAATTCTCATCTAAAGCATGCTATCTTGGATTAGGCTTGTATATGGTAACAGCCCCTCTTGCTGTTAGCAATGTTTTGATGCATGTAATGCTAGAGAGAGTTCTGGCTGAGCACCTTTAAATCAGGATGTTGGGGTGTTTGGATTCAAATCCCTGCAGTCAAATGTGACCCTATAGTTTGGTTACAAAACAATTAAGGACATTATTTTCCAAATCTTTTTGGGGTATGTCTTAAAAGGGTGTGTGACTAATGGAAAGAGCTTTTCATTTTTGCTTTGGGCAGAAATCTCACTAGAACTGTTTGTGCATCTCAGTCTGGCAGACGATGATCTGGCCTCAGTTATTCATATATTTCATATCTTGGCTGGATTAGTGGAATGTGATATACCTGGGCATCAAGACTTCCTCACTTAAATTTCAATCAGTACAGAACACTTCAGAATATCCCTTTTCCCCCACCGATCAACATTGGGTAACACAAGTGCATCAGATGTGTGGCTCTGGTCAAGGTCTTGGTTCTTATCTTGAGAAGCACTCAATGCCATGGGACTACTCTGTCCAAAGGATCAACTAAAGCTCCAGGGTTGAGACTGGTTGATGCTTTTACTCTGGTGCAATGGAACTTTCTGCTGTAAGGGTAAAGCTTGCCCTTGCAGGAGAAGAATCTCTCTTGGGACCTAGACTACAGAATGAACTCCCATAGGAAATAAGACCCATGAAGTTCACTGTTTTCAGCTGTAAGTGAAAGGTGCATTTCTCTGTTCTGGTCTTCTCTAACAAACACATAAAAACATGGGAGAGAGTGGGACCACTAACAGGTGATGGGTATTAATCACACTGCTCAAATACAAGACTGAAGAGCGCTGCTTAAGAAGTTGTATGGAATTGATAACCTTTAGCAAAAGATTCTACTCAAGGTTTGGCTTTGAGCTCCAACTCCTGTTTAAAAGTAACCCTGATAGAAGTGAACCATGGCAGTGCCACTCATAATACTGTATGTACAATACATTTTCATTCTGCATATGCTGTATGTACATATGAACTCTTCTCTGGCCTGTTGTTGAGTTATTCTGGAGCATCGGAGTCCATTCTGGCATTCTTAACCATTCTTCCCCTCCTCCTAACCACATCAAGAGCATTCCTAGCATTTTCCCTAGGAGGTTACAATCATTTTAATCATAACTTGAACCAAAGAATGTTGGCATTTATCAACAGATTTATAATATCTTCACCTGGAATCTCTGTTCTCATTAATGAAAAGCACTTGACTTCAGAAAGCATTAATTGACATGAGTGCTGCTGGCAGTGGGGAGTGCAAAGAGCACCAAGTCTGCTTAGAACTTTCCCTACCTTGGGTTTTCCACTTCATCTTGCTCTCAACATTTTCCATTAGTGCTGCCCCCTTCACCAGTTGTGCTGGGGAAGGGAGAGGCCACACCACAGTAAATCATGCCAACATCACCCCATTGGGACTACAAGGAAGAAACAGAAGTGACTAAATGCCCAAGAGGGTCGGCATCATCTGTCCCACCCCCTGGCTTGCACATGTTAGTACCTCTGGCTACCTCTATGTGAAGAGAAGCCCATTTCCAAAGGGTCTATAAGTGATAGTTACCCCCTGCCCACCCCAGAGTTTTTGGCATTTCTTTAGGAACCCTGAAATGTCTCAGATTTTGACTTCACTAGTCAAAATCACCTTTCCCACATTCTCCATGTATATGTTCAAGATACCCTGCTAAGTCAGTATTTGTTCTGTTTGTCAGGAACAAATAATTCAGTAGAACAAGTGTCCAGAGCTGTGAGTAGTATCTGGATTTGAGAAAAAATTACATGGGTAGACACTATCACAGCTATTCTTCACACAGTGAAAGTTAATTATCAATATTTAATGACACATTAGAAATGCTAAATTACTGTAATCCTCCATGCCAATAAAAAATGTCACTGACCCAGAAGCTGACAGCCCTCTTTAAAAAAAATCTTTTGTGTTCATGATCCTAAAATGTCATCCTGTTCTTAACTGTTGAAGACCTATTGCTTCATTTCCCTCAACACAGGTTTAACCTCCCCTTTCCAGCACAGGTTAACCTTGGAGGAGGCATAATTAACCCTTTTATCTTAACAGTCATGCAGTTACAAACTGACTGCTTTGTTCCTGGGAAGCAAGTCTGTGAGTTAGTGGAGTGCTAACATGCCTCATTGTTACAAAACTTGTGTAAAATCTGCCTAAGGAGAGGTGCAGAGCTATTCTGCTGGCTCACATTAATAGCAAGTGATGGAGCTTACCTGATCCAGCCATCAGGCATGTATAAACTTAATGCTGAAATATTCAAAGCTGATGAGAAGGGTGAGCAAGTTCAGAATTCCCCTTAATTCCAATCTCCTGACATTTTCAACCATTCTCACAATCCAATGCATTTGAAGAGTTGTGAGGTGCAGGAAGTAACAACAGGGAGCAGACTAATATGTTTATGAATTTAAAGGAAACCCCCAGGTGGCACAGAGTTTTGGACAAAACCCTCTTGTGTTGAAAGCAGAATGGAGACCCTGGTCTATTCTTCCTCTCCTGACCAAACGCATTTCTCCCATCAAGAGGAGACAAATGAAAGCATTTTTCAAAAACATTTGCAGCAGTGAGTGCAATCTCTTGTGCACATTTAATTCCACTCAACCCAATCTCCTCCACCAGTATAGTTTCCAATTTGTAGAGAATCATTAGAGAATCCAACAGGGAGTTAAGGTTGAAAGAGGGAATGTAAATTGAGGATCTTAGTAGAAAGCAAGTTCTGTTAGGAAGCTTTGCAATGACAGTGGAGTCTGTTTCTTCCATGTACCACCCACTTCCTGAAAGGAGGAAAAAACCCAACATCAGGCGGGCCACTGGTACCTAGAGATACAAACACCTGTATGCCAGACCCAGCTGGATCTGTACCAGTGTGGTCTATATGCAGAGCCAGCCCCATGCTGATTGTTTGATCCCTCTCTGGGAAGAGAGAACATTAGAGAATAATTTATAGCAAAATTTAAGTAGCTGTATTTTTCCTGGCTGCCTTTATTTCCCCCACCCGTCTTCAAAATGCTCCCTGCTTTTTATGCCACTTGTGTTTGGCAAAGGATCATGGTGAACTTGGAAAATTCCTTCTGTTAAATGACAGGGTGTCCACCACTTACCATACAGACTTTTTTTCCCCCAAAACACCAAATTACACCTTGCTCATTCAGATATCCGTTCCCTCTTTGATAAAGAGGGAAGCCTGGAAAGTGAAGATGAATAGAGTGACTAAAAATAGCTGGAACTTGTTAGCTACGCACAACACCACTCCTCCTCCATCCAGTCACAAAAAGTCCATCAAGATACAAACAAGGATGTGCAAGGATGGGGTACAGGGAGATGGGAATGTAAGTGATGAAAGGTGAGCAAGAGGAAGAGCTGATGCAACAGAGAATGTAGTAAAGGTGAGGAAGAAGAGGCACTGGGGACAGAGAATCAGAGGCAACAGGATTCTGATTTCTGAAAGTGAGACTAACAAAGAGGAATAGTAAACTAAAATTATTAAAAAGAATGAGTCAGATGGGCAAATGGGAGAAGAGAGGTTTAGGACTGGGGAAACAAGGCAAGAAACAAGTTATAGGTTAGCAGATGTATTTATGCTATAAATAAAAATAAACTTGGTAGTGGCTAGATGCCTCACAAAGTGGTGACCTTATTTTGTTAGGCACTGCACTAACTGAGTGATATTGTTCTGCCTAAGTGAGACTCAGACTTTTTTATGTTATTATTTTGTACTGTCATAGCGGGCAGCCCTTTTCCAAGTTTGGATGAAAGGAATCAGGAGGCTAGTTTTGGCATTTATGTAATGTCATGGGCTTTCCTGGGTAAGTAAATAGTGAATGATGGATTAGAATCTAGAGTGGACTACCAAACACAGAAATCAGTCCTTCCTTGGCTTAGGAACCAGTAGACAATCTTTCAAAGGGTACTCGACACCCAGCCAGTCTGGTGACTTTTTTTTAAATGATTATGTAGGATCTAAGCTCTTCTGAAAATCTGTCCCTATTTTTTCCACAAGCCCTTTGCTTATTCAAAGAATTATCTCTTGGGGGCAAAAAAACCAAATGTTACCAAATATGTTCAGAGCACAGCATGACAGTCTGGGTTCTACTTCTTCCACAGCAGAAGAAATGTCTGGAAGCCTTCAACTCCTTCCATTTTATTTAACATGAGTCACTTATGTTGGATTACAACAAGAAATCCTGTGGTACCTTACGGACTAACAGATATTTTGGAGCATAAGCTTTCATGGGCAAAGACCTGCTTCATCAGATGCATGACCGCATCTGATGAAGTTGGTCTTTGCCCGTGAAAGCTTATGCTCCAAAATATCTTAGTCTAGAAGGTGCCACAGGACTTCTTATTGCTCTTGAAGATATAGACTAACACAGCTACCTCTCTCATACTTATGTAGGACTAGAGGATCTGTTGAGTGGTTACTTGGTAGTGTCTCACTACCATGTATTCTTGTGCTATGGAGATCTAAATTCTAAGTATCATCCTCAATATCCTCTCTGAACTGCCCCTAGTGTTATAGAGGTAGATCATCGGGTGATGGCAAATGATCCATTTAGAGATCCATTGGGTTCAGTGGAGCTATGATAAAACTTTACAGCAGCAGAGGATCTGCTTCTAACTCTCCACACATGGAAGCTTCTTCACACATCTAATTCATCTCAGTGCCTTTGAGATGGGGTGGTCAGAGATTCCTTAAATATATTTGCATTATACAGGATCAAACTTTATTGTAATTCTCACCCCTCATCAAAATCTGTTTTTGGAGGTGGTCATGACTCCACTCTCCTATAGGGCCCAGATGCACAAAAGGACTTGCATGTCCCTGTCCTGGTTGTAGGTGTCAGGGATTTTTATCTCCAGGACATTATCGCCCCCGTGTGTCAGGGAAGACAAGACTCTGGCTGTGTTAAAAACAATGCAGGTACATGGAAAATCTAAAGTCTTACAGGCTGCCATTTAGCAGCAGCACCAACGGTCACTTTTTGTCAGTCGGTTTCCCTGGTAACCTGAACTCATAAATAATTCATGATCATGGATTTGAAATCCAGGCTCCTGATTGGACATAGGTGGGAGTCTCTGGAAACTTCCACATGCCAGAGGACCTGGTTGAAAACAGGTGTTCAGAATTTTCAGTATGGTAATCGTGTAATAAATATTCATGAATCTGTTCTATAAATTCAGGTGCCACCCACCATTCGGTGGCCCTGGGAGCTCGTTATCATAATAGCTGCTGCAGCATAGGGGAGCGCTGGTTGCCGCGGCAACGTCTGCTGACCCTTAGGCCAGCTCGAGAAGAGAGCGAAGAGCTGAAATCACAGCGGCGTCTGCCCTTTAGGGGGCACCGCCTAGAGCTGAAATCACTGCAGCACCTGCCTCTGGGCAGCGCTGAAGCTGCGCTGAATCACTGGAGCTGCAGCTCGCCTTAGGGGCAGCTGAGCTCTGAAGCGGCACCGTTGTTCAAGTGCCTCCCCGAGCCCCAGCACCGCGCTTGCATCTAGGAGCGGCAAGTGGGCCTTCAGGCGTACTCACCAGGTGGCAAACTGGCCCGTGGCTTCTGCCACGGGTACAGCATACCCAGTGAGGAAACCGGAGGCCCACCAACACCATCTCATCGACGCCGCTCCTACGGCCACGTCATCACTTGTGTACTGCGGGTGTGCTGGGGACCATCGTTGTGACCACTTACCTGGATAAGACATCAAACCGGACTGGACCTCAGCTTACCTGATTGTGACTACTACTGGACAAGACATGTAAATTTATCTAGCCATACACACAATTCTTAATACATATCCACCTGGGACATCGGGACCCCCAGGCGGGTAGTAGGGGTCGCACCCCTACTGTGGGCTTCCCTGGCGGGGGAGGCACAGTACCCGAGGGCTTGACCCCCAAGGCAGGGCCTATAAGCCCAGGTTGGGTTCTTACATTTATATAAAACACATAGAAAGCACATTTAATTAATAATCTTCATTGTTAACATTGTTGTATATTTAAAGAACACTTAATATTGCTAGTAATAGATAAGTAAACAGGAAGGTTCAACCTCCCTTAACCTTGTTCCTTTAATACCCCTTTTCCAAATTACTGCAGGTGTAGGCAAAGCCTCCCTGCCTCCCGTCTCCGCTTACCTGACGTGACTCAGGAAAGAGCACACTGCCTCCTGGGATCACCTATGTAGATGGGCCACAAATGGAGTAACAGAAGGACTCCCAAAGAGAGGAACAGCCTTGACTGGCTCCAGGGTCCAACCATTAGGGGCAGGTTAGCACCCTGCCCCCGGTAAGGAGTGAAGCTAGCAACTTCACTCCACCCTTTTAATAGGAAGCGGAAGGGATTTGCATACCCTTACCTATTCCCACTTACCTGCATCAACTAACCTCTCCTACATTGATTTTTACCTTCTGGTTAAATAAAATTCAGTCCATTTAGCAGAAGACAACAAGGAAACAATGTTTACTGTAAGTTTATAAGTTAGTTGTCTAAGAGTTGATACATTTTAAACTTGATGGTGTTCCTCAAATAAAAATTTCAGTTACTTTGTTTTAACTTTAGCCCTTGTCCTGATCTCGTTGTCTCTGCCAGCCCCTTCTTTCCAGGAGGCCTTAGCGGGGACCAGAGCGTACCGGGGTGGCACTCTCCTGCCTTGGGGTTGCAGCAGGGTTCTGGTTCGGGTCCTGGGATCTGTGCATAGGAGGTTTACGCACCTCCTTGTTCAGGGACTCATTTAAATACCCATATTAATAACCTGTCCGTCAAGAGAGTCCCGTCAGTAGGCTCCACTGAGATCCACAAAAGCCTCGCCTGGCTGCTGCCTAACCCTGCAATTGCCTAAATTCACTCAGTGCCTGCATTTTTACAGTAAAAATAGCCTTGGTGCTTATTTTTCTGCCTCTAGACATGTACCTGCTGCCTCAGCCTAACCATGTTGGCCACTATTGCCCGCATAAGCCTTAGTATTGTCAACAAATGGGGTGGGAGTAGGGGGAAATAGGCATGAGAGGGCCTCCTTCTCATAGTGGGGCCTAAGTTTGGTATGATAGGTCATAGGCTACCTATGAGACTCAAGTCCCATTCAAAATGTGGCTGGAGGTGGCAGTGTTGATACCTCTCTTTTAGCCCAGGAGTTAGATCATTCACCTGGTATGTGGGCAAACCAAATGCAATCCACCCTTAACTTGAAGGGGGAGAAAGTGTTAGAAAATACATCTTTCCCACCTGTAAGAGAGCTCAGAGCTTTGCTCTACGGGATGTTCTGATTTGGACCTCCTCTGTTTCTCCTATTGAAGCTGTTCCACTTTGGATAACTTCATAAGGGTCATTGGGTCAGAGGGGGTGAGAACGCCTCTAACATGGGGGTAGGGCATCCTCTGCAAGCTGGGTCTAGTCCCTCTTGTCTATTGACTATATTAATCATATTTAGACAGTGGAACAGCTTCACTAAGAAAAGCTATGGAGCCCTGTATTAGAATACCCCTTAGTTCAATGGTTAGAGCACTCTTCTGAGAGCTGGGAGATCCCCCTCCAATGTTTATTTCCCCATTGGTCAGAGAAGGGAACTGAACCTGGGTGCTCTTAATCCAGGTGAATTTTCTAGCCAAGGAGCTACCAGTTAGCAGCATGTGATGGTGCTTGCCTTCTCCTCCTCTGGATCTTTGCTGTGGGAGGAGAGGCACGCACTTACCTTACTCTCACAAGGAATGACTGAGTCAAGTGCGGTTTCTGTCATCAAGAGGGATTCTCTGAGTTGTAGATTGCTGCTAAAATTCCTGCACAGACCCTGGATCACTGTGTAAGGAGTACGGCTTTGGGTGCATCCTTCTTGTTAGTATCTCCCATTTACTGACTAGTTTAGGCTCATCTCATTCTTCTTCTTTTTTTTAAAGCTGACTGGATATTGCAGAACATTCTTTGTTACCTTCCTTCCAGTGTTTTGTTGTAGAGGGATCCTAGGCATCTACCTCAGGCTTTGTGGATTGCATTGCTGTTTCTGGGCTTTTCAAAGTGCCTAAAAACTAGTTATTGAAATGCTGAGGAACACAGCACAGAGGTTCCTATGGGGACCTAGGTCTGATTCCCCAAAAATACACACTGACAAAGGACATCAGGAGCCTTGAATGGCTTAGGAGTCTAGCTTTTCCAGGGATCACAGACCATTATTGTGGTTTTATATCTACTTTTGAAGTAGTTGCCAAAAAATGAGTCTAAGCCTCAGTTTGGTCAAATCTCCTCCCAAAATATGGGGATAAATGGATCTTAGGTATTAGTTTAGCTTTTTCTGACACGATAGTAGCTTAAATAACCTAAGTTCTTGTTCTAGCACTTTCTCTGCATTGTAGTGTTACCAACTCTTTTTCTCTCTCACCTTGCCTCCCGCCGAACCCACCATGAAGCTTGTGATGTTTGGTGTTCTTCTTAGAATTCCAGTTGCTGGGTTGGAGTGATTATATGAGAATTTAAGCTTTCTTGCATTAATTTTTAAGAAGGAATTTTCTAGCTCTTATGACTGTGGAGAAAAGCTTCAAAATATGAACCAAGTGCACCTGAAAGTCTCAGAATCCAGAAGGCAAAAACTCAACACTTCTGTAAAATCCTTTTGCTTTTTAAAGATGGTCATGATTTTGCAGGGTTGTGTTTTTGGGTGTTGGCATATTGAATTCTAAAACTTCATTGGAACAAATCTCAGCTCTTTATGTTCTTTTTGCAAACCGCCTTAGTTCTCCATTCTTTTATGAGGTCTTGCTGCCCTGCCCCCATCACTCAGAGCTGTGATTTGGAGATTATTTTTGTTTGACTTCTTCCTTCTCTTCATTTTAAAATGATCTCCAAGCCATTGCACTGCTTCACTGCAGATCTAAAATCTATCCTTTTGCCTGAAGGAGAACTCTTGTTCAGACCCTTGTAACTTCTCCCTTCATTCATTGAGCCTTCCTGGCTTTTCCCACACTTTAACGGCTGCTGCACTCTAGTCCATATAAATTACTGCCACAAAAATAGTTTCCCAGGCCTTTTACTGGAATCCCTCTGGCGGGTTCTCCTCTTCTATGGTATTAAGTTCCAGCTTCTTGTGACCACCTTCTGATACTTGCATATCTTTGCCCCTTCTTTTCCTACTTACAAGTCCTCATTGCATTCTTCATCACCCTTGCCAGTCTTTGCCACTGATGGCACCATCTTTATGTGCTTATTTCTTAGTTTCTCACATGGTCTCTCTGTGTCACTCTGTGTGTAGAATTTTCTTCTGAAGCTCTTCTGCAAGGCTACTGCTTCCTGTTCAAGTTCATCTTGCACACACACAGCTCTCACTGTCTTGTATTGACTTGTTGGAGGATTTATTTGGGGATAAATCATAAATTGTTTTGGAGTAATAGTGCTGCAGGGAGAAACTGTTAAATTACCTTAATAATCTAAAGTTATGGCTACATCAGCAGATGATACTAATATGCTTTCTTCTCTTGGCCCCTTTTTTGTGTTTTGTGTTTTTTTAGACTGGATTCTTGAGACAGAAGGCATGCCTCCTTTTTTGTTCAGAGTGCCTGGCATATTGTAGTGCCTCTAATGAATAATGGTATGTGTTTTTTAAGAAAATTGTAAAAAGTTCTCCATCTCCCCCTCTCTCCATAAGAGTTCAACATAAAGCTAATGTGTGTTAAGTTCATTGATGGAGCAGATACCCATCCTAAGCTTTCTGGAGCTTCCTTCAGGAGCAGTAAAGTACTTGTTAATTATGCTACTACTTGGCATCTGGAAAGCTTCATTGCCATTTGTACACTGTACTATGGGATAGAATGTTCTCATTAGTTAGTATAATTTAAAGTGCTACAATCCTCCTGTTTTGCCTGGAGCACAGACTAACACAATGACTTATCTTACTACTCATTAGTTAGTGCAAACTAACAAAGTAACACTATATCTGGCTGTTCAGGAATGTGCTGCTGTTCGTTAGAAATAAATATCTAAATATTGAAGACATTCTCTCTATTGATGGGAACATTTTTCTGTTTTGTTCTTGACTTTAGGCCTTTAAAAATGGCTTGTGGCTTCATTCAACCAGGGAGCTCAATTAAGGACTCGCTCTTCAGAAAACAAGTGAAGTGTAGGTGTCTGAGCTCATATGCTACAGAGTTCAAAAGTTTGCAACATAAAATCCCTTCTGTCAGTTCATTATAGTTGATACTATCAACACTTTTTACTCAGAGGGGCTTAGGACATAAACCTGTTTAAAGGTTCAATTACACTCTTGTCTCTGGAGCTGCCTTTGAGGAGAAAAGGGAATGTTTGTCCCTCACGTGTCTCACACCTGTGTTTGGACTTGGGAGGCCGCCTCTCCCAAAGGAAACAAACTCGCGAACATAGGACATCCAAATGTTCACTCTACTGCTTTAATTAAAAGAATGTTTATTTGTTATATGGGTCTGTTTTTTCTTTCAACACCTCTGATTTTTAGATTACTATTCCTTTTTATCTTTGTTTTTAGTAATTGGACAAAGTGTTTCCCAGCTTCTCTTTTTAGAGAGTGGCAGAAATCCCAGCAACTATGTCATTGGGCCAGAATTTCAGTCTTTCCAGGGCTGCACATTTGTCCAGGATATTTGTCGTATTTAGCTTGGTTAGTGGAAGCAGAATTTAGGAGTGGAAACGTTTTTTTTTTTTTTTTTTTTTTAAATCTCTTCTATATAGCTGGGTTTAGTACCTTAGCAGCTATGTGTCTGACTTTGCCTCTAAATTCTTAGGCCAAGAACATGGGCTGAGTTCTGACACCTTTGTGGCTCTCTGGTGGCACAAAGCTGCAGTAAAACTGGTGGATTCAGCTCCCCCAGGACTTTTGCTGTAGAGATGAATAATGTCTCTGATCACTTGCCCATCTTCCAGTCCCTGGAATAAGGGACATGCATTGCTGAGAAGGATGCAGCTAGGGAAGAGCCTGAAGGAAGTCTACAGGATTGACAGCAGCAAATAATTACTTTTGCCTTCCCCCTTCTCCCCTGGCCTCTTCTTGTCCTAGCCTGAGCACAGTGAAGCCAGAACTGGGATGTGGCCCTTTGTAATTCATGGGACAGAACTCCAGCTGGCAAAACTTGGAATAGCTTCATCAACTTCAGTGGGGTGCTGCCAATTAATGAGCACTGGGAATCTGGCCACGTGTTTTGAGCCAAGGCTCTTTAAAAAAAAAAAAAAAAAGAAAACTTTTTTTGGTTTGTTTTAAAAATCACTGTTTGAGAGAGGGTAAAGTAAGTGCTTCCAATAAGCAGTTAGGCTGAGATTTTCAGCCCCCTTAAAACTAATGAGTGGGGTCCTAAACTTTTAGTTCAGATGTTTTCAGGGCTGGCATTAGACTTGCTGGGATGCAGGGTGGAAGCCAAACTCTGAGCTGAAGTGCGCAGGGCTGAAGCCCTCAAACTTTGTCATTCCTTCCACCATCCCCCCAACCATGATGAGATTTAGCTTTGGCCCCTCTGCCTGGAGCAGTGGGCCTTGGCCTTCCTTGGTCTCCTACCTGGGGTTCTGTATTTAATTTCTGTCATCAGAAGGGAGTCGTGGTACTTTGACGTTTGAAGCACGGTTTTACAGATATTTCTGAATCTCGGATGCACAGACTAAGGCTGGGTCTACAGTCACCGCGGAAGATTGAATGTTTAGGTTCAATCTTCCAGGGTGCCATTTCACGCTTGTACAAAATGGCGTGTTCCAGGGTCAGTGTCGACCCTGGAACTCCTTGCAAATGGCACAGATTAAGGAATGCTGATGGGAGGAGTGTTCCCATATGCATTCTGCTGTGGGGAGAGGGACAATTATCAATGCAGCAAAATTTTTTTTGCGGGGGTGGGTATGCAATTGGTGTACCTAACATTGCATAGCAGCTGTTGTTATTCCGGGTAAGTGTAGACCCAGCCTAAGGATCAAGTCTGCAACATCTGAGCATCTTCAACTCCTGGTAAGTTGAATGGGAGTTGAAGGTGGTTGAAGCCTGACAAGATCAAGCTTCAGACTTTTCACCCCAGCCATCTTAGCTACAACACATGAAATATGTACATGCAAAGCACTCATTTATCCTTGCAAAACACCATTAAGTGAATGTTTGCTTTGCACACTATTCAAGGATGTTTTTGTGTTACTTTTTTGAGCCCACCCAATAGAGCACCTTTTCTTGTGCATCCAGCACTTCCACTGACTTCATCAGGTCTTCAGTGAATTCCAGTGATGGTTTGAATGCCCCAGGAATACAGAATACAGCCAGATTTTCAAACCTAGAATTCAAAGTCCTACCTAGTTCATGTAGTTCTATAAATAGCAAAGTATCAGTGTATGGGTTGTCACCTGTATTTTCAGGAGACGTTCTGTTGTCCGAAGACCCTTCTAAGGCTTTGTCAGATAATTGTAGAGACCTCCCAGTAAAGTCCCAGCATCTTTGTCTGACAGCATCGCATGATTAGGAAAAATGCGGTGTGGTTATTTGACCTCTTCAGTCCCTTATAGGATACAGCCTTAAACAGGTCTAGAATCTCCTAGCAGTACAGTTGGATCACTGTTGCCCCCTGTCCCTTTAAACTTGTAATAAGAAAAAATAACAATTCATCCTCGCTTCTCAGTTGCTTTCACTAGGCATAAGAGAGGATGGAAAGTATATCCAGAGCAGAGTTGGCCTAAGACAGAAAAGGAAGTCTGTCAGGTGTTTGAGTGTAAAACACACAACCCCCGAAAAAAACACCTTCTTTTTTCGTGCAGTGCCAATATTGCATAGTCAAAATATGAAGTGTTATACATCTTTTAAATTTGCATTAACAAAGTTAGTTCAGCCACAGTGTGGCTGCATCTACATGAGAAGGTTTCGTCGACAGAAGTGGGTTTTTGTCGACAAAACCTGAGGAGCGTCTACACACAAATGCCCATAGCATTCTGCCTCTCTGCAATGAGGAATAATGATTTTGACAGTTTCCTGTTGACAAAAAAGCCGTGTAGACGCTTCAGGGCCCTCTGTTAACAGAAAGGGCTTTCAGTTTGCAGGGCAGCCCAATTTACTGAGCTTGCTGTTGACCGTTCTGTTAAGACAGCAGCTGGGCAGTCTGGCCACGCTCTGTCTACAGAGCAGATTGTTTTTTTGATTTGCTTTTGTGTGTGGACGTGATCTGTTGATAGAAATTTTTCCGGAAGATCCTTCCCATCATTAACTTCTGTTAACAGACGGCTGTAGTGTAGACGTAGCCTATAGGTATCAACTATATGATCTGTGGGAGTATATCAATTGTCTTCTACCTGTTCAGATTGGCTTTATTTATTTTAATTAGGATCATCTATCACGGCAATTAAAAAAGTTGGTGCTTTGTCAGCCGTCTGAGGCACATTTGCACCTTACCTGCAAAAACCTATTGAAAAGAATGGTTGATGTTTGTAAAATACCTGCAGAATTGGACTCTAACTGTATACCCAGGCTTGTAGAAATGGTCTTCTATACAATGGGGACTTACAAACTTAATAGTATAGACACCTACAGTCCCAAATTAAATATCTTACATCAAAGCAATTTTCACCTATAGGGAATTCCACTTAGAAAATGAAATGGCTAAATCTCTGCTCAGTTTTTCAAAGCCTGTATTGTTGGCTGTACTGTTCCTTCTTAAAAATAATTGAGAAGCTCTGACTCAGCCTAAGCTATTGTGTCACTTCTTTGACAGTAGAAATGAAGAGTTCAAGAGGAAAGGTGACTGAATGGCTCAAGCAGAGAGCTCCAAGTTAGCATTATTTCCAGTTTCTATATAGCACTCCTCTACAACCTTGTTTTGTCATCAGGGGCAAATGCACGTCTTTCTGTTCTTCAGTTTATGCAGCAGTTAAAATCTGGCAAGACAAAGTGTTTGATCACTAAAAACTCAACAAAAATTTTGAAGGGATATAAAGCCTCACGCATCGGGTTTGAACCCCATCTCTAACTTCCTGAGTTCTGAAGATCTATAATGTGTGTGTGGGGAGGGGTAGGGCGGGGCAGAGGGGGAAGACCATCCCAGACATGACTACTGTCAGTTTTGTTTGGCAACTGGAATGTTCCTGCTGTTTTTTGCACTGTGCCCTGAGATCCTTGGATAGAAGAGATGATAAACATATTTCTAAAATGTTAAATAGTTGGTTCTTAATTCTTTTGGGGTGACAATACGAAAAAGGTTAAATTAGATCAAGGAATAATTTTTCACATATCACACAATTCTTGTGCTTGCATAAGGACTGGAGGGTTTGGGCTAATGCTACTGTAATAGGATGGTGTGTCCTGTGGGCTAGAGAGCCTCGGGCTAGGCCAACCAAATTACAGAATGGGCCCCGCCTGACAGGAAGAAAAGTGGAAGGGTAGTTCCTATGGAAGGCAGAAAGCCGCTCAGGAAACTCCCTCTATCTGTAGAAACTGTCAAAGGGAAAGGGTCCTGAGTAACAGCAGGAAAACCTGGGAAAGATGGTGTTTCAACAGTAAGGAGACTGAGGAATAGCCTGAGGGAGGACAGAAGAGTTTTTAAAGAAATTTCTTGACTCTTAATTTGAGCATCTGGAATCCTGCAAGGCATAAATGAAGATCTGTCTGGAGGACTGAGTTGCTGACAGTAAAACTACAACAGTGCAGGGGTGACGGTGGGCATGTGGGTACTTAGCCTAGTGAGAACAGCACTGCTGGTCTCGCCACGAAGTGATGGATTAGTGAGGGAACTTAATTGCAAACATGACAAAAAGAACACTTTTCAGAGATTAGGGTGGTGGTAGGCCTCTTGCTCAGGTTCTAGACTGAGTGAAGGAGTTTTTGTAGCCACTATACTGCTGGAATGAGGGCTTGGAACTACAATTAATTCAGTCAGTTCATGACAAAAGGCCTGCATGATCCAAATGATTAGCTTCCAAATGGGAAATGGGGATTTTTTTTTTGAGCATGGGCATACAATGTTGTCTTAAAGGTATGAACTGATGTTCTACTGGTTTAAATTCCTTGTCCTATGGCCTTTTATGTAACTCCTCTTACTTCGTTGTTCAGCTATAGCAGCTAAACCAATGGTCCTTCCTTCAATTTAATTTATTCTTTAGTTTTTCTCTCTCTTTTTTAGAGCAACTGAATCACTCCTAGTATACTGTATTCCAACTAGTTTCCTATAATCACTGTCTTGTAATTAGGACAGGCCTAACTGGGAATAAAATATATCAATTAAGAAATCTGCTGTGCTTCAGACAGCTGGCAGGTGTGAAAAATTACTAATCTTTTCTTACACAATCCATTATATTGAAGAAATGAGGAAGATGATTTTCCAAAAATACAGCCTTCTTGATGACCTGTTAAACAGAGTGCATGAACTCAGAATTGCATACACATGTGTATTTTTTCAAGTTACAGTTCTTCACCTTTGCCAGTCATGTGGCACACCTCTATTATGCTGCTAGAGGATGTATTCAACCAGTTATTGCTATGTAAACTCAAACACAAAATAGCTGAGTTACTGCACTGTTTCATATGTTGATGTTCACTTTATTTTGTGCATCTCCATACGCTGATAGCAGACCTTTCATGAGAATAGTTTGGTCATGGAAAATGCTGCATCTATTCATATGTTTCTACAAGGAAGATACAGTCTACAGAAACCATCGGAACCACTTGCATGCATTTATTTGAACCCAACCCTTTTGTTCAGCTGAGAATCCCAGTGATGCCATGGGTATGACCGGGGAAAAAACCCACACAATTCATTACATCCATAGGCATGGGCTGAATGTTGCCAGCTACGGAATCTTGCAAGTGTCATTAGAGCTCTGAAAGGAATTTTGCTGTTTATTTGTAAATGGAGTACTCTGAATGGAGGGGAGGGCTTCAGCAAGGAAGAGACAGCTCATGATTTCCTGTAGGTTACAAAATCATCATAAGGGCCCCACTGCAGGAACAGTATTTTTAGAGAGATTCCCTCCCACATGTGCAGACAGAGTAGCTAGTTCCATGTCTCTCTCTCCCCCACCACGCTTACCTGGAGAGGCATGAGGTGTGGCTAAGAAATATTAGCTATTCCTGGCTCCTACAGTGGCAGGATCTACTCAGGCTGTGCTAGCCTGCACTAGGGAGATGAAGTAATTCCTGCATGGATACAAAATTTATATCCACAACCATATCAGCAAAAATGAGCCACAGGTATCTGCAGCTACAGCGGTGGATGATGTGATGGTCACACAAACACCGCCCTGTAGTGGACACCCATGGACAGCTATGCTTACCTACATGCCTCTAGCTTCCATCCAGGGCACACCATATGATCCATTGTATACAGCCAAGCACTAAGGTACAACCACATTTGCTCTCGTCCCTCAGACAGATACCTACAAGACCTTTCCCAAGTTTTCCTAAAACTACAATAACCCACCTGAGAAAGTGAGGAAACGGATTGACAGAGCCAGACCTGTACCCAGAAGCCACCTGCTACAAGACAGGCCCAACAAGGAAAATAACAGAATATCACTGGCCATCACATACAGCCCCCAGCTAAAACTTCTCCAGTGCCTCATTAGTGATCTACAACCCATCCTGGACAATGATCCCCCGCTCTCGCAGACATTAGGAGGCAGGCCAGTCCTCACCTACAGCCAGCCTGCCAACCTTAAACAAATTCTAACCAGCCACTATAGACCACAACACAGTAACTCTAAACCTGGAACCAGTCTCTGCAACAAACCTCACTGCCAACTCTGCCTAGATATCTACACCAGTGACACCAACACAGGACCTAACCACACCTTCAGGGGCTCATTCACATGCTCTACTAAAGTAATATATGCCATCATGTGCCAGCAATGCCCCTCCACCATATACATTGGCCAAACTGGACACTCTCTATGTAAAAGAATAAATGGACATATATGAGATATCAGGAACAGTTACATACAAAAACCTGAAGAAGAACACTTCAATCTCCCTGGACACTCAGAAGCAGATTTAAAAGTTGCCATCCTGCAACAAAAACAGACTCCAAAGGGAAACTGCAGGGCTAAAATTCATTTGCAAATTTGACAACATCAATCAAGGACTGAACAAAACCTTTAAAACTCTGGCCTGTCTCTTGATTCGTGCTCCTTTTCATGAGCCTGTATAATTAGACCTGCCCCTGGAATCTCCACTCCAATGAACCTCATGGACTGGGTTTTTCCACATGACAGCTTATCCTCCAAAAAATCTGTTTATTTATAAGGTGCCACAGGACTTGTTATTGTTTTTTGCAAATACAGACTAACACAGCTACCCCTCTGATACTTGTCACAGATACAAAATGGGGATCTGCAGATTTGCAGGGGTTACTCATGAGGCTATAGGGTAAGAATGGGAATAAGGGGTAAAGTCCCCTCAGCATTTCTGTCCATCCTCCAAGCCTTGTTGTAGTCTGGGGTGGAGGAGAACTTGGACACTGAGAGTCTTCCTGGTCAGGCTAGCCCAACCATACAGGCAAACTAGATGGTCACCTAGGGCAGTGTTTTTCTTAAACTGTGTTTTGTGGAACACTGGTGTTCTGTGAGTGATTCGCAGGTCTGCCATAACTGTCTGATACTTTTTTGTTACCATATACTGATATATATTTTCTGTTGTTAAAACCAGGTGCAATGTTACTACTTCATTGCTATGATGCATGATTAATTTACTTCATTTTGTTTTTGCTGTATATATCGTTTAGTTTTCTTTTGTTCTGACAATTTTTTGAAGACCATTTTCATAGCTGTTCCACATACAACACCAAACAACATATATATATATTTGTCTGTGCTCTCAAAATTTAAGAAACACTGGCCTAAGGTACCAGGCTTTAAGGGGCACCAAATTAGGTGGAAGTGATTTTTTTTACTGTATTTAAAATATGTTTATGAATGTTACCTCTTATAAATGAAATTGAGTAGTGTAGTTATAAAAAGATGGAATCCTTGCCATTTCAGAAACCGAGTTATTTCGCACTGTGGAGCATGACTATGTAAGTAAATACAGCATAACTTCAGAAGAGTGTCACCTGAATTTTCTGCCTGGGGGCAGAGTCTGGTAGTTCATTAGTTCTCAGCAGCCCAGTGTTGGTCAGTTGTATGGTTGAGTTAGTGTTGCTCACCACTTAGTGAAGCCTGGACAGTGGCCTGCAAGAGCTGTTCTGCCATGCTGTGAGCTGGGATCCCGATGACACTGTGCCTACAAAGAATTTGTATTATATTGGACTTAAAAATTTTTTCAAAGAGGCTTTAACAAGACTGCAAAGGGAGAGTCACAAGTATTATAAGATTATGACTGTAGACTGTCACCATTAGAGTAGTAGTAATGCCCCGCTTTTCAGATACCTGATTGCTAATATTAATAAATACCATGTAACATGTACATTCCCTTCTGTTCTAATTGCAATAATGTTCAATTATGAAAGAAAGGCCGTTGCAACTTGAAATAACTTTTTATAGTGCTGACTGAAAACACTGTCTACAGCTCAAAATGGTTAAAAATTTAAAGTGACAGTTACTGAACAGTTTACCCTCTCCATTAGAATTGTTAAGATAATGAAAAGTTGAAAAAATAAATACTTTATTTTTGTTCATTTTGCATGCCAAGTAGATAAAGTTAACATTTCATTTTTGACCTCTCACTTTTCTCTATATGGAATGGAGGGAGAGGGCCAGTTCTGTTGCTGTCTAACCTCTGGACTCTGCTGGAGTTTTTTCAGTCTTCTCTCCTCAGTCACAAGATTGTTTGTTTGTGCTGCCAAGACTGTGGCTGCTTCAGGTGGTATGATGGCTTGCAGCTGTTACAACTTAGAGTAATGTCAAACAGAAAGAAAAAGGATGGATTCTGTCCAGAGGGGCCAAAACTAGAGTACTTGAATTCTTGATTGCTTCTCACTGTCCAAAAATCACTTAAAGTACGGGATGTATTATCCTGATAGAGTCCCCCTACACTGATAAAGTTCTCATTCTACAGATGTTGTCTACACAGGGATAAAATCCCCATCAGCTGACTTGGGCTCATGTGGCAGGACTGAAAATTGCTTTGTTGATGACTGGTCTTAGGCTGGTGCCTGAGCTCTGGGATCTTCCACCCTCACAGGGTCTCAAAACTTTGGCTGTGGTCTGAGCTCAAATGTCTACTCAGTAATATTTCAGCCCAGACCCTGAGACCCACCTGCCACCCCGCCTCCAGCCCCCAAGCCTTAGGAAGCTGACTCAGGCCAGCCGTAGACATCGTTGTAGCTATTGTGGAAGCAAGGTGGCCTTCACTTACAAGCTTACTGAGTTCAAAGAAATCATGTAGGTGTAATGTGAAGACTGAATTTTGCCCTAAAAGTACTGGGGATATAATGATTTAACCCAATTTTGCCACTTGATGACATGTTAGTGAGTAATGCTGTTCAGAATGAGATCCAGAAGTCCGGGAGTAGATTGAATAATTTAAATATGAGAGGCCTTTAGAAATATGTATAGTAAAAACAAATGACGTTTAACAAAAAGTTTCCCATCTCGTTTCCTAAGGTGCAAAGAGAGGCGGAGCAACACATGTATCATGAAAAGCAAACCAAGAGAAATATATAACATTCCTGTACAGTGTTTGATTACTCAGGCAATAAATATTTTTATCCTAAGTACCTGTAAACATTTTAGGGCAGCATTGTCTTGCTGTTCTTCCATTGCCAATAAGAACAGGAGTGATGACATTCTAAAATTAAACTGAATTATAATAAACCTTTTATATCAAAGGTCCTGGTTTTGGTCTTGTATGTTTACTCTGGTGTATCACCATTAGCTGCAAGAGTTGCTCGTGATTTTATATTTGCCCAGTGAACTAGTATTTTATGTTTTGGTTCCTGGGTTCCAATACAATTCTATGTAATTTGGTGTCAAATACAGCAGGGAGCAATTTAATTTGTAAAGAGACATTTCAGTGAAGTAATAAAATTTAAAAATTCAGTTAGGCCCATTCTAAAAATAAAACCTGAGCTACCTCATCTGTTTATGCTTCAGAGTTTACAAACAGATGTTTGTACTTAACTGACAATAAATAGAAAAGCCATTGATGGGCTTTGCCATCTAATTATGAGCCTTTATTCCTGTGTTGGTATATGTCTAGGGTTTGTTGTGCAAAGTAGTGGACAAAATCATTTGGCACCACTGCAAGGAAGATGAAGCAGTAGTAATTTAGCTTCATAAGTGATTGAATGGAGACTTCTGACTTCTTGCACTATACTTCCTTTGCATAGTGGTGAGCAACTGAGGTGCAAAGAAGTAGAGAATTAGGCCCTTACAGTTAGCAATTCCTTCTTGTCAATCACTGCTTATCAATTTCTGTCTGACAGGACACAAGTGTGTTTGCTTTTTTGTTTTTTAAATCTCTTCTGGTCTTTGTTTTCAGTTGTGGTGTCATGAGGTCAGGATTTCAGGCATCCTTGTCACTTCCTGGCTGCTTTGACAACTATGGGTGGTGGTGATGATAGTGTCATTTGATTAACTGCAGGCTTCACTGCCCTGAACTCAATGAATAAGAATCTCATGATTTCAGCAGATGTTTCTGCTTTTTTGCCAAATGTAAAGTTTATGGACCATTGAGGTGAAAGTCTAGAAACCTGCATCTCAATATGTCGCCTGGGGGGTGGGGCTTCTCTGACTTTATAAGACCACTTCATAAACATGCAGTCCTTATGAACACAATACTTAGTGCTGCCCACACCCTCTTGTTTGTTCGGAAGGCGCCTCCTGCAATTTTAAGCACACTTTGAGCAAAGGAGCAGTCAGACAAATACCAGAGAAATTTCATTTTTAGAGCATGTTCACATGAGTCTCTGTGGGAAAGGACCACATGAGAAGGGACAGGCCAGAGAGGCAGGAAGACCTTGCAGTTTTTGCCAGTCATACACCTCAGGCAAATTAGGTAGCTCATTGTGGCTGAAGGCAGTTGGGACTAGTGGTTCTTAAGCACTGGCAGAGATACCAAAGGATTTTGTCTGTATGGCGTGCAGCAGTGTGAGAGCACACAGTCGGATTCCTAGGAGCAGGTAATGGAGACAAGGAAGCTGCTAGTGAAATGACAAAACACCGATGTATTTCAGCTGGGGGAATTCTGATGGTGCAGTTGCCCACATGACGCTTTGTCCATTTGTGTGCAAGGATGACAGGATTCATTTGCACCCAGTGAATATAATAGAATTGTGGTGCACACGTGGCTATTGGGCTGGTTCCGTGTGTCTAGTTGGTTTGAACAACATAGTTTCAGAATAACGTAGCTAGTTAGCTATAGCCCTATAGTGGCTACTGCTTCAGAACTGGTTGGACACTATGGCAATGGATGAGGAATATCCTAAATCCATAGCACACCATGGATACATACATACATACAAATTCAACAGTTATCATTATAGGCACCAGCTTCTGTCCTAGCTGAAGGGTGTTTGACCCATCCCCATTCCGCTCCTTCCCTCAAGCCTCCACCTGACCCTGCCCTATTCTGCCCCCATCCCCTGAGCTTGCCGGGTCCTCACTCCTCTGTCTCCTTCCTGTAGACACTAAATGCCATGAAACAGCTGTTTTGCAGAGGGTAGCAGGTGTTAGGAGGGAGGGGAAGGAGTAGATCAGCAGGGCCACCTGGTAGACTAGAGACATGGGGGTTGGGGAGAGGGCAGAGAAGGGATCTGGATGCTTGTGGGTGCTCAGCACCCACCAATTTTTCTCTAGTTGGTGCTCCAATCTCTGCACCTATTCCTGTCAGCAGGGTCAGACCTCAGGCTTTCATCAGGGATAAAACCTCCATCACATGATAAAGGAAATTTCCTTTATCAGCTGCTTGAAAGCACTCGGCTGTTGACTGACTCCAGCAACTATTGGTGCAGGATATCATGTTGCCTTCGGAGGCCCCGGGGCTTGTGCGTATGCTCAGCACCTTGCAGAATCTAGTTCTAAAGCAGTTTATGACATGCACATCTTTTATTTCCCTTCAATTGTTGAAAGGACTCCCTCTAAAGACTCATCTTTTGCTGAAGTCTTTTTGGTCAATGGTACAATGTGGGTTTAACTCTGTGAGATTCCAGAGATGGTGTTTGCCATACAGCAGACATCTATATTAGAATTGGTTATAGGGGTTGCTGAGCCTACACCTGAGCAGAAAAAGACAACACGTACAGTAGGGAGGCTATTTTATTCCTCCTTGCATACCGTTTTAGGCAACATGCAGAAAATATTGCCTGATATAAGGATCCTTCCTCTTTACACACCAATGCAAAGATTTTTGACTTCATGGCTTACTTCCAAGAAGAGCAGAAATCTTAATCCCCAAAACCTTGACCTCAAATTATATTAGTATTTTTTTGCATAGCAAAAAGGATGTAATGCAGATAGTGTTACCTTATGTAACTCATGAAAGTAAATTATGGTTTATTGCTCAAAGCACAGCATTACTGCATGCTAACTGTGAAAAATCCAAGCTCTGTTTTAGTGTCAGTCTTCTTAAATATAGAATTTATACAGGAGATAATCAAAGATGGAACGCAAACTGTAAAGGAGAATCAATACACCCAACTTTTTGGACAGTCTATATGTAGAGATGGATTTTCCAGCTGATTAATTTCTACCAAGTCTCAGAGCAAATAATAATGAAACCTATTTTTTAATATACTGGCCCAGATCCTCGGTGTAAAACAATGTACCTCACACCATCTTTCATTTTTGTCAATGGTAAAAGCACTGGATGAGTACTTAGACCTGGATTTAGTTTTTAGTTCTGCATCAGCCTTTAACACTGCAGAACTAAATTTTTCTTTGTGTTTCCATTCCCCATCTGTAAAATGGGGATGGTAACTGTCCTGCCTCAAAGGAGTGTTGAACAAAAACATACATTAATGTACGTGAAGTGCTTTAGGTTCTGCGGTGATGATGTCTGTTTAAGTATCTAGATAGATCCCATGAACATCGGTTAGTTTATTTTCTCTTTTGACACTTTCATGATCCTTGCGCTCCTTTCCAAAGCATTTGTAAGAAATCCTGAGAACTCTGTTATCTGGATGGAAATAAACCTCTTATAACCTTTATACTTTTTTTCGGAGAGGAAAAACGCCTAACGATGGAAAACACCAAACTTTGGTCAAATAAGAAAAATAAACCTCCTTGAGGCAAGCTTCTTTCCCATAAATTGAAACCTCTGAATGAACTGTCTGCCAAAGAATTCTCTTTTCCTGGAACACAGGAAATAGAAAGCCAGCAACTTGCTCTGAATACTTTCAACCAAATTTTACAGCTACATCTGACCTATAGAATGGCCTTAAACCTCCTTTTCCCACTTTTGTTTACAAAAACTATACCGTTCCTTACTGTTCAATGGTATTTTCTTTGAGGATGTAGCATACACTTGCAAATTTCTGAGAAGTATCTTGAATAAGAAAAATATCTTGTAATGAAGCTACCAAAGACCTAACAATACTGGCTGGCCATTCTTGTGGTATACAATCAAAATCCTTCCACAGTAAGACAGTGGAGGACTGTTTTCAGAACAGTGCTTACCCACCTTTATCAGCTCGTGGCACACTTCAGCACTCATTATTTCCCTTCACATCCTAATAAACCCCAATCCCCCACCACTCCTCTAGAGCCAGGCACCCCAGCTCCACACTCTAGCTCAATCCCAGAGATGCATCAGAGCTGCCACTGCCCCAGAACCACTGCTGATGCCGCCACACGCTTCTCCCACTAAGCGGTGGGGCATGCGATCAGAGTGGTGGCTGGCACGCCAGTGCGCAGCTCTGAGGCACACTAAGCAATATGTCACTGTTTCTATGTATTCGTATTCATATTTATATACCTATTAAACTTTTTCCATTCTACATGTTTGTTTTCTTACATGTGCTGAAAGGGGCTTTTTCATATGGACACAACTGACATTTCTGTCAGTTTGGATTACATTAGACAGGGGACAGGGGGAAGCTAATTGCGGGGATGAAAAGTGGGGCCTGATGTAAAAAGTTTGCTCACTTGTGCTTTAGAAGACTATTTTTAGCGGTATCACTCTGGCCAGTTTTAATTTTGTAAACCTCTAATAGTCAGTCACCACATTTTTCTTATTTTAGCTCATGTTTATTATTTAAGCCTTACTAGAAGACTAGTAGGTAATATCCAATGGGAAGACAATCTAAGGGGAAAAGCTGTTCAGGATAGCTGGCCATTTCTCAAAGAGAGAAGTATGTAAGGCACAATCACAAACACTCTTCCAATGTGATTGGAAAGATAGGAAGAGGCCAGCCTGGCATTATCAAGACTCCTTTATTGACCCTGAAAATCCAAAGGGAATCTTTCCCTAAAAGTGGAAATGTGAACATGTTGCTAAGGAGGACACAAAAAAGAGTGGAAGCATGTGGGGGTTCAGCCAGAAAAGCTAAGGCACAAAAATGAGTAGTTCAAAGAGAATAAGAGTTCTTTAAGTACACCTATCCCTCGATTTACAAATGTAATTCATTCCATGAAAACTGTGTGTAAGTTGAAAATTTGTAAATCAAAAATGCAATTCCCATTAATTGCAAAGTAAAAAAATGTTGACAGGTTCCTGACTCCCAGAAAAACCAACCAGTATTATCCCAAATATATTACAATACTATACAATCAAAAAATAAGAACAGTGCTACTTTATTGCATTTTATGCCATTTATTACTACTAGTCAGTTTTTAGATAGCTAGAAAGGTGGTGTAGAAGTGAATTCCATGGGATCATCTGTGTCATCGGAAACAGCTCCATAGTGACTTCAGCTTCCTTAAGTGGGGTTTTATCTTCAGCTTTTGAGGTTGAGGGTTGAGGATCAGCTGATGGTAATGTGTGTTTAGGAGGAGGTGATGAAGTTGAGGGTTGAAAAAATGATAGAATTGAAGTTTCTGCTGCAGCCCTCTTTTTCCTGTCATGCAACTCCTGATAGCACTGAATGGATTCCTGATTTAATCACTTGCCTACTGAACTCCATTTTATACTTTGAGCAATTTTATTCCATGCAGTTGTGATATTTTCTATAGCCATCTTGACATTGTCGTTCGTAACTTCTTAGTTGTGAGTTTATCTTCTCCATCTCATGCCCAGTTGCAGATACATTTAAAGCTTCTGTAGCAATGATGTCTTGATCCATTGGCTGAAGGATGGAAATAATATTTGGGGGGCAAAAAAATACTCTAATGTTATTGCCTTAGTCTTTGACACTGATGGGTTGACCAGGAGTGTTATCGAGGCTCAGCAGACATTTTTAATATCCAGATTATTTTCAGCACCATATTTAGAGATGAATGATGAAAGGTAGCTTGTTACGTAATCAGCAAAAGACTGCTTTGTCACCCATGCATTTTGATTAATTATGGTAATTATGCCTTGTTTAAGCCTTTAAATGTCCTCAGATTTTCCAAATGGTAAACAAGGAGAGGCTTCAGTTTCATGTTGCCTTCCCAATTTTCACCAAGAAGTAATGTCAGTTGATCCTTTGAGGCCTTGAAACCTGTTGTTTTTATTTTATTCCTTGAAATAAAGGTTTGAGAAGGCATTCTTTTCCAGAAAAGCCCCATTGTGTCAACACTGAAGATTTGTTTTGGAGAATATCCACCTTCATCAGTTATTCATTGCAATGTGGCTGGGAAAATGCTAGCCACCTGAATATCAGCAGATGCTGCCTAATCTGCGTTTTACAGGCAATGATGATGTGAACACACTTTAAGGCACTCTGTGACTTGCTTTGAACATTACTTTGGTGGCCCCAACTTGCCCCTCTTCCTCAGTTTTCTTTTCCAGGTCCTCAAACAAAGACCGGGCTTTCTTCCTTGTGATGAGGAAGCTCAAAGGCATGTTGCATTCATTATGGTTGTCAATCCAATGTATTAAGTCTTTCAAGCTTACCCATTATTGCATGTCTGGCCTTTGTTATTTGATGCAACTTTTTAGCTCCTCCAACATATGTTTCTGCCATTTATTTTATCTCCTGCAGGATGATCGTATGCGCTGTCAATGACAATAAAGCTGGTGGCAAACATATGTCTTTCAATTGCTGGCTTTCTTCAAGTCTTTTGATAACTTCAAGTTTGATAGCCATGGCTATTGCTTTCCTTGGTATTGCGTGGCCTTAGTGACAGCTCCTGAAGAAACTTTTTCACATCTAGGACCCATCATGGTCACAAATAACAAAGATATGTGAAGATTAATATTACTCACAGTGAAGAAGAAACAAACACAATGAAGCATGTGAACAAACTGGGAAGAGCTGGATGGCTGAGGAAAATGAGTCAGCTTAACAGTGCATACTGCTGTATTCCTCCGCATTCGTTACTTATGAAGCAGATGCTTGGACAAAGGTTGGCTCTTTGTAGCAAAAATCTTTTAATAAATTGAAGAATAGGTATAAATTTACATTGTTTATAGCAAAAATTCATAAATCAAGGGATGGGATACATTAAAAGAGATGAAGAGAAGTGAAGGCCTTCTGCTTGGTGGGGAGGGAGACGTAATAGCTGGCAATCTCAAAAAGGCTGAAGTGTTTAATGCCGTTTTTTCTGTCTTCATTAGAAAAGCTAATGGTTACTGGATATTTAATACAGTGAATGTTAACAAAGAGGTGGTGGTGAAGAAACTCTGAAATAGGGAAAAAACAGATGAAAGTGTTTTTATATAGATCCGATCTATTCAAGTTGGCAAGGCCTGAAGAAATTCACCATGGGGTACTAGCAGAAGCAATTTCTGAACTGTTAGCAATTATCTCTGAGAACTCGTGGTGGATCGATGAGGTCTTGGGTATTACGTTTTCTGTCTTCCAGTCCTCTGCCTGCTAAAATGGGAACAAGGAGACCAGAGGAATGAGAAACAATTCAGCCTAACTTTGATATCTGGAAAGTTACCAGTACAAACTATTACACAATGAATTTGAACGCAGCTAGAGAATAACAATTGTAAGAAATAGCCAGCACAGATTTGTCAAGAACACCTTATGCCAAATCAATGTAATTTTATATTTGACACTTAGTGGCCTTGTAGATGGGAGTGGGGGGAGCAATGCATTTACTATACCTAGATTTTGACATTTCCAAATGATGTTTTCAAAAGCAAATGAGAGTAATGTGGTATAGATTGGAAATTATAGGATGGGAGCGCAACTGGTAGAAAACTGGTCTCATTGTGGCCTATCAGTGGTTCAAACAGGAAGGGCATATCTAGTTTGGTCTCACAGGAGCAGTCTTGGATCCAGTATTTCATTAATGACTAGGATAATGGAGTGCAGAGTGCTTACAAAATCTGTAGATCCCAAGATGGGAAGGGTTGCAAACACTTTGGAGAAAAGATTAGAATTCAAATGGACCTTAAATTGGATAATTAGTCTTCATTCAGCAGGGTTAAGTTCAACAAAAGTACAAAATACTACACTAAGGAAGGAATCAAATGCACAGCTGCAAAATGGGGAATAACTCTAAGGTGTTAGTCATACATGAAAGAATCTGGGGTTTATAGCGCATCACAAATTGAATGAGTCATGAATGCAATGCAGCTGCGCATAAAGCTAATATTATTCAGGGATGTAATATCATGAGTGTAATAGGTAAGTATGGGGAGGTAACTGTCCAACCTATTCAGTATGGTAAAGCCTCAGCTTCAGCACTGTGTCCAATTCTGATATCTAAACTTAAGAAAAGATGCGAACAAAGTGGAGAGAGCTTTGAGGAGAGCAATGAATTATAAAACATATAGGAAACGTGAGCTACGAGAAAAGGCTAAAAGGTGGGGAGGGGAAAAAGGCCTATTTAGTACTGAGAAAAGACAACTGACATTCTTCAAATATGGTGAAGGGAAAGATGAGCATGATCAACAGTTTCCCACATCCACTATAGAGGGATACTAAGAAATGGACTTAATCTGCAGCAAGGGAGTGTGGCAGACCAGGTCAGAGGGCTCCTTCAGTGGGAGAGAAAGGCACCCCAGACAGACAGAAGGACCTGCTAAGAACAAGCAGGGCAATTACAGATAGCTGGGTGGGAGCTCACTCAGCCAAACAGGGGCCAGCTGACTCCATTCCTGGCTTAATAAGAGGCCTTTAAAAACCCTCCACAGTTGGAAGGGTGGGGGGAGTCCAGAAGAGGTGGTTGAAGGAGGAAACTGAGAGCAAGAAGAGAAGAAGCCTGAGAGGGAGGCAGACCAGCTCCAGCTCAGGAACAGTGGGGGAGGGAGTCCCAGGAGGAGAGGCTGGGCTCCTTACCACAGAGACACTTTGCAAACCCTAGCCTCTATGGAAAAGGAGTGAGAGACTGAACCTGGCTGTGGTCTAGGTAAGAGGGGTCCTTGGCACAGGTGGTAGTGGTTGGATAATAGGAACTGCTTTTTAACTGTGAAGGCAGGTGAGTACTGGAATAGCCTTTTAAGGAATCTGTGGAATACGTACTGTTGAAAGTTTCATAACAAGTTGGACAAACATATATCAGGTTTACTTGGGCCTGCTTCAGTGCAGGGTATTTAAGTTGGTGACTTCTTGAGGTTCTTCTGAGTCCCACACTTCTATAATTGTATAATGTGGACAGTGTGGTTTCTCTTAAATCCCTCCAGATGAATTTCATAAACTGGCACCAATTTATAATTTTAATAAATTCTGTATTTTTAAAAGCTTTCTGGAGTTTGACATAACTCTTTTTTATTTATTGGCTTAGTTTATTTTTGCAAACATCAAGATGTGCTTAGAAACAGATCATTTCATGCCACCCAGCACTGAAACATAGCCACTGCTGAGCAGGGAAATAGCAACCTTTTTTAACAATGTACGTCAGCACCAGTTTCAGTTATGGTTTCAGTCTCATTTTGATATTGTCAATGAAGCTATGAAAGTGAAGTTATGGAATGATTTCACCTTGACTGCTAGTCAACATTTATGCTGACCTAACAGAGATCAGAATATCTCACAGCATAGATAATTATAGAACACTGGAAGTGGAACAGCAACGAAGGGTCCTGTGGCACCGGGACCTCAACAGGTCATCGAGTCCAGTTCCCTTCCTTCTTGGCAGGACCAAACACCACCTAGATCATCCCCGATAGGTGTCTGTCTAACCTGTTCTTAAATATCTCCAGCACTGGAGATTCCACAACCTCCCTAGGTTACAATGTGCAGGTGTCTTCCCAGTGTAGTGAGTTGGAGTTCTGGACTTTAATTTTGCCAGGGGGACTGGAAGACTGTTTTTTCCCCTAAACTAATACCAGAAACCAAAAAGCTGAGGGAGGTCAACATTTTATAGAGATCAAAAGTCTTGATGCTTCAATTGTTTTGTGCTTTGTTACTACTAAGGCAATTGCAAACACTTATGCACAGGGTGAGATCTGCCTGGAACAACAAGTCTCTAAGTATGAAGTTGTGGTGCCTGTTCTAAGTTAGCCAGTGGTATTGAAACTTGCTATTCTTCTGTCTTTAAGCCCACATAAATAAGGGTTTTCAGGATCAGGGCCTGATCTGCCAATGGGGGAAAGGTCAAAGGGACCAGCTGCCCCGGGCCCCAGCAATGCAAAGGGGTGCGGAGTTCTGTCGACCACGGCAATAGCTGTGGCAGTGGCCAAAACCCCAGGCCTTCTAAATTCCTGCCAGAGCACCACACTGTGTGCTCTGCGAGTGCTAATGGCTAGGGGAAGGGAGGGCAGTGCAGTGTGCTCTAAGTGGCGATGAGGGTTGGCTGTCCTCAGCCCCACCACACCTAAGGGCATAGAGCCATCCCCCACCATCCTGGTGAAGGGGCTCGCAGTGGCTGGTGACTCCCATGGTAAGGCTCTATTTAATGTAGAGCTTTTCAATATAGAAAGAGGAAATGGACAGAAAAGCTTGGATAAAATAATTGACTGAAAAAGTTGTGTGAAATGTTACCAATTCAGTCAGCTTCAAAAATACAAGTATTTGGAAAGACATAAAAGCACATTGCCCCAAGAGGAACAAAGCGTCATTTTAAGTAACTTTGACAATGTTAGATTATCCAGAATGCAGGCCCTGAGCTATCATTATAAATTAAGCTTTCCTTTAATGCTTACCTTTTGGACTAATAAACCCCTTTCTCCCCTCCAAGAAATGACCATGTCTGGAAAGCACAGAACGTGCTTTTGGTGTTATGTAAATAAGGGTAAGAATGTGGTGCATCTGATTCATTATAAACATAAAGTGCGTTCATATGCTGTAGTATTCCGAGAAATTCTCTAACCACATACGTTCCTATACATTTAAAAGTTTATCATGCTCGAATTTCCTATTAAAGCTAAGACCTAAAATGATGTTTGGTAAAAATGGAGATCTAGTGCATCTAATGTTTCACACACATGCAGTACTCACAATGTTACAGAGGCAATAAACGTGTAGCCAGTTTAATGAAATGGTAAAGTGATAAAAATGGGTTGCCAACTTCTACTGATGCAAGACTCAACATGTTTATCCCCAGTGCCTCTGAGGTCTTTCCCAAGCTCTGCCCCTCTTCATTCCCTCCTCCCTCCCTTATTTTCAGGAGGCTGGTCAGGGACTTAGGTGCAAGATAGGGTAATGGCTCCTGGATAGGACTGGGGCTGTGAGGTTCAGAGTGCAGGAGTGGAGGTCCAGGCTAGGCCGGGGGTTGGGGCATGGGCGAGGGCTCTGGCTGGCAGTGCAGGCTATGGGGTGGGGCAAGAGATGAGAGGTGTGGGGTGCAGGGGGGAGCTCTGGGCTGGAACTGAAGGTTGTAGAGAGAAGGAAGGGACATCAAAGTTGGGGCATGGGAGGGGGCCCAGTGTGCAGGCTTTGAGCAGGGGTTACCTCAAGTAGCTCCCAGAAGCAGTGGTGCAAGCCACCTCCAGCTCCTGTGCAGCTAGGAAACCACTTCAAGTTGGGGGTTGCTGCAGCACTCCCGACTTCCTTAGTTCCAGCACCTCTGTCATCTAGGAACAATGCTTGGCAGTAAGGGTCAACTAGTGGCCAGAGAGGCATCATTTTGGGCATCTTTAGGGAAAGTGAGAGAGTGATTCCTGCTCCCAAAATTCCATGACCCTCTTTCAAGAGCAGGCTATTCACCTGGCGTCCTCTGAAAATTTCAATATAGGTAATTACATTCCTGCCATGAAGATACCTCCTGCAGTTCTCTAAAGTCAATTGGACCTGCTATTCCTCTTCATTTCTTCAAAAATACACAGAAGTGTTATGTACTGTTAAGTATTTGCCAAGTTGCTTTCCAGAACTGGCTGCATTTTAATAGTATGTGAAGGGATTCATTTATTTACAGTCCATAGCACATAAAACTGAGACCCCTCAGAATGGAGAAATGAAGAGTGCTTTAAACATTTAATAATGATTAAATGAAGGCTCATTCTTCAAAGTAAATGGCAAGCTCCCCTTGACTTCAATGGAAGCAGGCCTGAGGTTTAAATATTTTGCCAAGTGAAGTGTGAGTACAAAACAATGCTCCTAAATCATGTTGTTGTTCTGAGATGCTGAAAAAATAATCTGACAATTTGACATTTTTTCTTATTTTTTCCAGTATAAAGTTCTTCAGTTGTGTTGTATCAATTTCCAGCAAGAATACACAGATCAAAAGCTACACAGCGCTTGGAGCCACGCATTAAACCAGCCGAGAGGTCAGAATAATATAGGAATGGATTCCTGCCAAAGATTTTTTTGCTTCTTTTTTTTCAGCCTGTCATAATTTGCTTGAAAAAGCAGCTTGTAGGGTCTTCAGAATTTCTTGTATGTGGCCTATTTACCTTAGGTGCCCTAAACAGTACTTTGTATCAATAAATGCATCATATTGTCAAGGCTTAGCTATCTGCAATAGATACTGAATGTTTTGAAATAAGAGTTTTTTTTGGATTTATGAATTGGGCTACAAAGGCAGCGAAGCTTACTTTGAAGCACAATGACCTTATGGTACATGGGATCTATACGGACTTGACAAGCAGCTAATGCCTCTGACTTTCCTGTATAATAAAATTAAAAAAAAAAAAAATTTAGTAACTTTTAAGCAAACTAGCAGTTTAAAAAATGGCCATTACTTTTTTCCTCCCCTTTTGTATCTGGACTATCTGTCATGACCCTGTTTGAATTAGGGTTGCCAACCCCGCAGGGTTTTCTTGGAGTCCATAGGCATTAATCTTTAATTAAAATTAATCTGTTTGTGGTGTGATGGAACCTCCAGGAATATAGCCAACCACAACTGGCAACCTAGTTTGAATACGTGTTACTTGGAGACATAAGCTGGCCTGTTATTCTCAGCTGTGTTCGTTCTTCTCCACTGATGGATGGACCACTTTTGTGCTGTTCCCACTGGAGCAGAAATGGCATTCACCTTTCACTGGAAACATTCACACTGAAGTAAACAGTGTTTTTCATATGCCAAAGTATGTTTAAGATTAAGGTTCTGTTTAATTACACTGGTGAATAGCATTCCTTCTGACGTAGGAGACAGCTTCCCAGGCAACTTTTATAAAATTTTGTTTTGTTGTACCCAGGTGCTCTCTTGGTAAGGGGTGTGTGTGTGTGTGTGTGTGTGTGTGTGTGTGTGGTACGTATGTCCTGTTTTTCCCAGGACAGTGCTTTATTTAAGCTGTCTCACAGGCATCCTGACTCTTTTAAGAAAATGGGTAAATTGTTCCATATTTTGCAGGGCTCCTGTTCCCTGGCACTCTATGTCTTGGGGTGGCTGCCTCTCCTGCCAGGGAGCTCCTCCTTGGGGTAGCTGCCCTGTTCTGTGGAGCTCTGCACTTTGTGGCAGCAGCTCCTGCTGCAGGGGAGCTCCTTTGTGGGGCAGTTGCCCCATTCCCCAGCACCCCATGGTGGCAGCTGCTGGTGAACTCCACAATGAGGTGGCTGCCTTGTTCCCTGGTGCCCTAAACTTAAGGGAGGCAGCTCACCTTGCCAAGGAGCCATTGCATAGGTTGCAAGCCTCATTTCCCAGCCTCCCACGCTGCTCCTGCTTCATTCCCTGCCCCTCCCCCCACAAGAGAGTTCTGCAGCCCCCATTCTCCCCTCCCCTTCCTTCATCTCTGGTGCCTCCCCATTGGAGGCTGTAGAGCCCCCATCCCTGCTGCCTCACCTTGGAGCAGCAGCTGCCATAGCCAAGGAGCCATGATGTGGGACAGCAGTCCTGCTGCATCCCCAGAGGCTGGTGTAACATGTTTGCCATAGGAGAATATGGTCACCCCACACCCCGTCCATCGGGGGAGCACAGCCTATAAACTCTGGAGTCTGAGAATTCAGTTGCTGAGTATTCCAAGTTGGCAATCTTGATCTTTGGCAGGGCTTGTGAGGCTCCTTATCCCTGCCTCTGGGTGTTTTTAGGAGTTACATTGCCACTGGGTGTTCATCCCATGGTTACATATTCATCCCTTCAATGTGAGGCATAGAGGTGGTCAGGAAAAAAAACCCTTCAAAAATCTGATTTTTTTTTTTCCCCCTTCCCCCTCCCCAAATTTTCATTTCTTGTCAAATCTTGAATTTTTTTCTTCTAACAAATGTCTACATTTTCCACACACTAATAATTCCAACTGTTGACCAGCTTTAATAAAGGTACAAGTGCCGGGCAGTGGGATTAATCTAGTGCCTAGCAATCTGTTAAATTAGGAGGGGATTGGGCTGGTGGTTTTTTTTTTTTTTTTTTCAAACCACTCAGTGTTTTCAAATATGAACCAGCTCTCCCTCCCCCCGCACTTAAATTTCTGTTTTTGAGAGTTGATGCTTCATGCCCGTATTATGGTGAAGTTTTTTTTTTAATGCTTCCCATTTGACATCTGGCAGTAGGGGGAGACCTAAGACCAGCAGCTTCTACTGAGAGACTGGCAAGGCAGCTGAAAGAAGTGGCCACACAATGTGAGAGAGACGTGGCTGGAAAAATTTAAGAAAGTTTCTTTTGGAAAAAAAAAAGTGTGGATGCACAGAAAGCCCTGGGTAGCCAAAAACAAAAGCAGCCAGAAAGCTAAATACATGCAGCTGAAGAACTTAAAAAATTCAAGAGGAAGACATAGGAGGTGGCCAGAATAGTATTAATGGAACCTTTTTCTTCCTTAATCATCTTTCCTCCTGCTACATCCTTCTCCTCAAGACTTGGCTTTCCTGTCTTTCCTCCTCTTATTGTCAAGACTGGCTACCTCAGAACAGTCAGTTCAGCTTTATCCGGCAGAGGCAGAGAGTAGCGACCACGGATTAAAGAGTGAGGAGATTTTGGGGAAAAGACACCACACAATCAAGCTGGAGATCTTAGTTATTACATTCTCTTCTCGAGAAAGTGGCATGTGTGTATTATTTACTCGTAGTTACACTTCTTTTACAGGGGGAAGAGTAAGCAAGATCATATCTTCTGTGCAGTCATGATCCAATACTTATATTACATTTGCAGCTCAACCCTGCTCATATTGTCCTGAAGAAAGCTGGTTGGATGTGTGCATTCTGTGATTGCAGAATCAGAGTAATACACTGATATCCTCTGTGGCTTTATGTGAATGATTTTTTTTTTTTTTTTTTACATTTTTAATATTCTGGGATGGCAGCAGTCATTCAAATGTACCTCTGCCTAAAAACGACCGAGAAAAAAATTAGACCAACCCCACCCTCCTACTTGCTAAACAAGGTTGTTTTGTTTTTTTTTGCTGTTTAGGCATACTCTAAGTTACATCTGTCCTGCAATTAGATGCCCTTAGCTGACCTGTGTGGGCTGACTCAGGCTAAGGGGCTGTCTAATTGCAGTGTAGACATCTGGGGTTAGGCTGGAGCCTGGGCTCTGGAACCTTTGCAAGTGTCTGCTCTGCTCATGCATTTGTGCTTGTTTTGTGTTAGGTTATGACTTTGCAACTGTACCAAGAAGCCCAGTAAGGGGTCAGGACCTTGCTGTACTAGTGGCAGTTATATCAGACTGTTGAGATGAGAATGTGAAACAGTGGCTTTCTTGTGCTGCAAATGCTTTGACTGGTTTGCAACCATGAATGTCACAGTGGAGTTTGAAACCGTAGTGGCTCACCTGGCTAGTCAACTTTCACTCAGTAGCGCATTCCAACTACGTCTACTCTACGTGGTTGTTTTGATACGACAGCCGTTATTTTGAAATAACTGTGCGACTGTTTACACTAAGCACGTACTATTTTAAAATCAATTAGAAATAGTGGGTGTATTTTTTTTTCAAAATTGGTAACGCTTCAATGTGGGAGGAATAATGCCAAATCTGAACCAGACTTTTCAAAATGGGCACTATTAGGACATGGAATAGCGCTATTTCAAGGTAAGCCATAATGACACTAATGGCACTATTTCAAAATAGAGCTGTGTGTCCGTAAGTGTTGTTTCAAAGTAGCTAGGTTCTATTTTGAAATGCATATTGTGTGTAGTGCTGTTATTTTGAAATACATTGTTTCAAAATAACTCCGTAGTGTAGACATAGCCTCTGCAGACTATGAACAAAATACATTAAAAAATCAAGCTAATTATCAGTTATATTTTGATCTGAGCAGCTGATGGAACACTTAGAAATTATTTTTTTATGGCAGACATCAAGAAGAGGAAAATGACATCTTGTAATAGCGGCAACTTCCATCTTCCAGACTGTGATAAATGGCATACTTTATCACCCAGTCTAGCCTTCACCTACAAACCCCACAATAGGGCAAGTTATTCAAAAATGGATTGCAAAATTCCCACATTGACTTACTAGTCTATCTTTTTAGCAAATACCTCCTATTCTCTAGATCAGTGGCATCCAAAAGCAAGACACCCAATCACCACGTGTACTTCATCCATCCCCTCAGCCAGGCACCCTACCTCCTGCCCCCAGTGACTTGCCAGAGCTGTTGAGCTGCGCAGTGCCTGAGGCCCCAAGCCAGCCAGGCCACCTGCTGAGCTGCTGCATCAGCCTGTCGAGTCACATTCGCCACAATATGCCTCCCTGTTCACCACGTGTGGCAAATGGGGAGTGTATTGTACACCGCGGCTCTAGATTGTGTTGAATTCACAATTAAAGCTAAGTAGCTAAGACACATATATTGTACGATATTCTTTATGGGCCAGATTCAATGCCATGAAAGTTAATTGAAAGACTTCTACTAATCAGAATGGGCTTTGGATGAAATCTTGATTGAGTCATGTAACTATGCAATATAAGCAGGGCATGAAATTGGAACAGTAATGAAATACACTATTTGTTCAATCAAGCTGCTTTGCTTTTTATTAAAAGTCACATTAGATAGAGAGTTCAAATGTGACAGAGTAGAAAAGGTTACAAAATGCTGAATTGAAATGATCTTTTGAATATGAGTATGTATTCACGGAAAATGCCTTCTGCCATTCACTCATCTCTAAATGTGGAACAAGTTCTTCTTGGCTTGCTAAGATTGCAGGGCATCCCAGCTGATTTTTCTAGTGACGGTAAGAATGAGAGTGAACACCTCAAGGCTTGAATGTAGATGCAGCCTTGCTCAAAACAGAGGTCTAAAAGCTCTGAAGGACAAAGGCACATTTTTGATGTTGTCACCTGAGAGTATGCCACTATCTACTGGGGGTTGTCATGCTGTGATCTATCTTCAAGGGATCGATTTTTTTGCTGCGTGTATGAAGATACAGCAAAATCAATCTCTCTGGGCTCAGCGGTCAACCCTGATACTCCACGCTGGCATGTAGAGTAAGGGACATTGACACGAGCCTGAAGAGGCCCAGTCTGCACCAGGGAAGAAAGCTGATTCTGATACGTCGATTCTAGCGCTGCAAATGGCATAGCTAGAATTGTGTATCTGGGATCAACTTTGATCCCTAGTGTAGACCAGACCTGAGATGAGAACAGAAGAATGGCCATACTGAGTCAGATCTTTGGGCCATCCAGCTCAGTGTCCTATTTTCTGGCAGTAGGCAATGCCAAGTGCTTCAAAGGAGTACATAGGATATGGAAATAAAGTGATTTATCCCTCATCTCCCAGTCCTCACACCTGCAGTCAGAAGCTGAGAAACACAAAGAGCATGGAGTTGCACCCCTGACCCTTGTGGCCAGTTGTCATTAAAGGACCCATCCTCCATGAACTTAACTAATATTTTTAATCAAGTTATAGTTTTGGCCTTCACAACATCCCCTGACAAAGAATTCAATGAGTTGTTTTTGTGTTATGTGATGAAGTACTTCCTTTTGCTGGTTTTAAAGCTGCTGCCTAATAATTTCTTTGGCTGGCCCTTGTTTGTGTTTATGTGAAGTGGTAGATAATACTCCTTTGTTCACTTTCTCCATACCATTCATGATTTTGTACACGTCTATTATAAACTCCCTTATTCATGTCTTTATTCCAAGCTTTTTAGTCTCTCATTATAGAAGCTGTTCTACACACTTAATTATTTGTGTTGCCTTTTGCTCTACTTTTCCCATTTCTAATGTATCTTTTTATGAGATGCAGTGACCAGAACTGCATGTAGCATTCAAGATGTGGACACATGATGGATTTAGATGGTGGCATTGTATTTACTGTGTTTATTATTTCTTTCCTAATGTTTTCAGATCTTTGTTAGCTTTTTCTGACTGCCATTGTACATTGAACAGATATTTTGAGAGACCTGCTATGACAACTCCAGGGTCTTTCTTGAGTGGTAACAGTTAATTTAGATCCATCATTTTGTATGTATAGTTGGGATTATGTTTTCCAATGTTCATTGCTTTGCATTTATCAATACTGTATTTCATCTGACATTCTGGTCCAGTTTTGTGAGATTCTTTTTTGGCTGTTCATGGTCTACTTTGGACTTAACAGTCTTGAATAATGTATTGTCAATACATTTTGCCATGCTGTCATTTACCTATTTTTTCCAATCATTTATGAATATGTTCAATAGCACTTGTCTCAATACAGACCCCTGAGGGCACCACTATTTTACCTCTCTCAGTTCTGAAAACTGACCATTTATTCATACCCTTTTGTTTACCTGTCTTTTGACAAGTTCTTGATCAACTAGAGACCCTCCCTTCTCATCCTATATTTAGTGCGCTTAAGAACCTTTTGTTGCAGAAACCTTTCCAAAGGGTTTCTGAAAATCCAAATCAAAATATTCCCTGGCTCACCTTCCTCCACAGGTTTGATCCTCTCAAAGATTCTAATAGACTGGCACAAAAGCATTTCCCTTTACAAAAGCTGCATTGTCTCTTCCCCCAATAAATCAGGTTCATATATATGCTGATAATTCTGTTCTCTACTGTAGTTTAAAGTGATACTGAAGTTAGACTTGCTGGCCAGGATTGCCTCTGAAGTATGTTTTAAAAAAAGTCATGTTAACACTTTGACTAGAGGATATCTGAAGCTTTTTAAGTGATAGCTTATGTACCGCAGTTCTGCAACCCCCCATTTGAGTTCCTTCGGCAGTCTTGGGTAGATACCATCTGTTCTTGGTAACTATTACTCTTTAACTTCGGCATATATTCCAAACTACCTATCAGTATCTCAGTCTGACACCATTGGTCAGATTTGTCACCTTAAGGGAATGGTTCAGATATGGGAACCTCCCTCGTTTGCTGAGGTGAAGACTTATCCTTGAGGGCTCCTTTAGCACCTTGATTGGCCACTGATTATTTGGCAGACTTCCTCCTTCTGATGCCCTTAAATTTTATCTTTTGCTATTAGTTGTTAAGGCTTTTGCTTATTGCAGTTCAAATTCTTTATTGGCTGGCAAACTTTGCCACATTACTGCTAAAACTTGACTTGCTAGAGTTTATGCTCCTTTGTTTTCCTCAGTAGGCTTTGACTTCCAATTTTAAAAGGATGTCTTTGTGACTCCAAGAGCTTTTTTCACTCTTTGTTTTTGTTTTTTGCTTTTCTTACTATTTTTAATTAGGAATCTACATTTAATTTGCACCTCAGTTAGTGTTTTTAAAAGTTTCCATCCAGCTTGCTGACATTTTACTCCTGTGACTGTTTTTTTTGGTTTCTATCTCTCATTTCTATCACTTTTGTGTAGTTCCCCTTTCTGAAGTGAGATGCTACTGTGTGGAGCATGACCAGCCACCTGACATAAAGGTATGTGAACCATCCATCATGGTTGACGAGGACCTGCAGCATCGTGGAGAAGTAGACGACCCTGTTGAATTTGGCCACACAATGCTCCTGGGTACAGATCGGGATGTGGGTCCCACTGATGGCTCTGGCACAGTTCGGAAACCCCAGGGCAGTGAATCCAGCCATGATGTTGTTAAGTTTTCCCAGATGGATGACCATGCACAGCATCATCGAGTTGATGGCCCTCATGACCTGCCTTTGGTCACCTCCCTCTGCAAATGAAAGGGACTGAGGGAAGGTGTACCTGGGCCTTTGGGAGGGGTCCCTGTCCCTCTCCCATCCACAACCCCACAGCCCTCCGGGAGCCTCCCCTGTCTGAGGCTGCCCCCCGCAGCATCAAGACTGTATGAGGGTGAAACAGCATGATCCCCTGGGGATGGGGCTTCCACCCACCACACTTCCCAACTCCATTTCCCAAGGGTCCCACTTCAGCAGGATGCCCCCCTACAGGCGGGGACCATAGCCCATGGGTGTGTTAGTTCTATGAGGAGGGCCCCAATTGTGGACTTTTCCATGCCACACTGGTTGTCCACCAACCGATAGCTGACGGGGGTGGCGAGCTTCCAGAGAGCGATGGCAACCCACTTCTCCATGGGGAGGGCAGGCTGCAGTTGGGTGTTGCATCTCTGTAGGGCAGGGGCGAGTCAGGCACAGAGCTCCAAGAAGGTGGCCTTCTGCATGCGGAAGTTTTGGAGCCACTGCTGGTTCCACCAGTCCATACTGGTGCAGTGTCTCCAGAGCTGCCTGTGTATCATGCTGGGTAGCTGTGAGTGTGTAGCTCCTGCAGCCAGGATGATGGTCCTGAACATGATTTCAGGGTCCACCTCACTGAGGACAGGAAGGCAGTTGCCAGAAAGATGAGCACAAGTGGCAGCATGTGTGTGTGGGGCTATCACAATGTCAGGGACAGCACCCTGGGACCAGCTGTGTTTCCCATAAGGGTAGTGGGCATGTCAAAAGCCTTGCTATGCTTTGCAGGGGTAGGCAAGCCCACAGCAGGGGCAAGGAATGGCTGTCTGGAAGAGTTCCTTTAAACGCATGTCTCTGCAGGGCTCCAGCACTGGCTCTTACAAGGAACTGTTGATCTGCAACCCTGGCTGATGTGGTTCTGGGTGGCTGTTTTGCCAAGAGAGCAGCTGGGCTGTCTGGCCACTGTCTGTTGGGAGAGTGGATCGCTCTTTTGATGCATGTTGGTTTCTGGATGTGCTCTGTCAACAGGAGTTTTGTCGCAAAGTATCTTCTGACATAAACACCTGTCTGCAAAAGCTTTCATGTCTAGACATAGCCTTGGAGAGCTGTCTAGCAAAAATCCTTGGTTCCTGCTGCTCTTGTTCACTCATGTGACTGATCTCAGTGAGTAAGATACCAGGGTAGACACATCAGTTATAGAAAATTTATTTTCTTTACATTCTCCTCTGGTGTTACCCTGGCTTGGCTTCTCATCTGCATGCAATATTGTTATATCTTTTTCATGCTCTTCTAGGGCTAGGAAGAATAAACTTGGACGGACTTGGACAGAGAAGGGTGCTGAAAGGCTAAGGACTTTTTGCTGATTTGGAGCTGGCAATGCAATTTGATCCTGACTTGCACATAGTTGGCATGCAGTGAGTCTTCATTGCGTATTTGTGTGTGGAAGTGGCCATTTCTCAGATTGTCAGCAGGAGAGGAGAAATCAGTGATCTTAGCTTGAAAGATGCTAAAAAAAAAAAATCAGTTAACTACATACAAGCTGAATTGGAAACTGATTTCGGAACATCATCTGTAAATGTCTAGCTAACGCCTTGCTGAAACACAGCCCATGCCATTAGAAAGGAGTTTCTAGCACTTTGCAGGTTGGACAACTGTTGTCATTCTTGAGAGTTTTGGTATGTTTCAATGGAATACACAAGTGATGTAAGAACAGGTAAAGGTAAATTGCTTTTGGCTCACGTAGCCCAGAAGAGTCTGAAAACTGGAACAAGTGGTTAGTTTGTTATGCAACAGTAGCTTTCGCAGTAGTCATCACCATATCAGGGCAAGCGCTGAACACTTAGTGATCTCACATGGCAGAGGTAAGTCCATTGGTGTATCCCAGGAACTAAAGCAGTTGGCACTGGTGAATGTTTCCCTCTGCGGCAGCATAGAACGTGAATCTCCAGCATGATATCCAGAGGCTGTGCTGCTGCAATCACTGTCTTATGAATAAGATGTGAAACAAGATGCATAACATTTATGATGGTAAAGGTTGCATGGTATTTCTCGCAAGAGAAGAGATTATGTTGGAATGTTGGCCCAGTCCCAACTCAGGCAAAATGTAACTGCTAATCTAAATTTTACTGCAGTTTAATTGGGAAGTCTTCACTTCCCCTTCCGGACACATGCAGCTATTTGGAGTTGCTGGTGCAGTGTCTATTGAGGTTCCACCTGAGAGGATATTAAAATGGTTTTCAAAGTGATCTTTAAAGAGGTTTAAGAATATTCAGAACTAAATTTTGTATGTATTGGTGTGTAAGATGCTGGGCCAAAATATGTCTTCAACTTCAAGGCAGGCATTTAAAACTAACCTAATAAGAAAGAAATGTATTACAAAATTAATTTCTAGGAATTTCCTTTCTCTCCATAAACTAAACATTATGGACAAGAGCCCCAATTATATAATTAATTTCTTCTCTTTCTACTTGCACCCAGGTGTTGCAATTAATTGTAAAGGTTGTTATTGGAGGCTTAGAAAACTGTGGGTTCAGCTATACAGCATGAAATGGTGTACAATCCCTATGCCTTGTGGAATGAGTTGAGAACCAGATTTTAAACTTTAAAATGAATTGATTACTCTTTTGTGAATCTAACAGTGGTCTGGATATAATATAATCTGTAGGTAGATCTACACAGCAAAGTTATTTCAGAATAGCTATCTTAACATCTACACAATGCAACTGCTATTTCAAAATAATTTCGAAATAGGTTAACCTGGCTATGGTCTGAAGAAGTGGGTATGTCCCATGAAAGGTCACCTAATAAACTATTTTGCTAGTCTTTAAAGTGCTACTTGACTGCTTTTTGTTTTGATAGCGTACAGACTAGCACGGCTTCCTCTCTGTTACTCATTCTATGTGGAATAGCACCTATTTTGAAACAGGTTCTGTTAAGACGCACTGGGTGCATCTACACTAGCCGACTACTTCGAAGTAGCCAGCATGTTGAAATAGCACGCGTTGCATCTACTCGTGCTGTGTGCTATTTCGACGTTGAAATCGACGTTAGGCAATGAGACATCGAAATCACTATTCCCATCCGAAGATGGGAATAGTGCCCTACTTCGATGTTCAACGTCGAAGTAGGGCGTGTGTAGACGATCTGCGTCCCGCTACTTTGAAATAGGAGGGTCCTTCATGGCGGCCATCAGCTGAGGGGTTGAGAGATGCTCTGTCCAGCCCCTGAGGGGCTCTATGGTCACCACATGCAGCAGTCCTTAGGCCAGGGCTTCTGGCTGCTGCTGCTGCAGCTGGGGGTCCATGCTGCGTGCACAGGGTCTGCAACTGGTTGTTGGCTCTGTGGCTCTTGTGCTGTGCAGGCTGAGTGTGTCTGGGAGGGGCCCTTTAAGGGAGCAGCTTGGGGCTTTGCTGGCCCCTTATTTCGATGGGGAGCGCGCGCGCGCGTGTGTGTGGGGGTGTGTGTGTGTGTGTGTGTGTGGATGCTCCGCATTTCCTTCCGGGGTAGCTCCTTTTGACATTCTCCATCGCTACTTCGATATTGAACATCGATGGCACCAGCCCTGGAGGACATGAAGATGATATGCATCGAAGTAGCCGATTTCGATATCCTTACTTCGAAATAGGCTACTTTGACGCAGCGTGCTAGTGTAGACATAGTGACTGTGTCTACATTACTGCTCCCTTTTGGAAGGGGTACGTAAATTAAATGGACTGGAAATGCTAATGAGGTGCTGATAAATAGTCAGCATTTCATTTGCATAATGGTGGCCACCTGGAGCATTGAAAGTGCTGCTTTTGAATTGATAACTAGCTGTGTCAATGGGGTTCCTTCAAAAGGAAACCCCAATTTCAAAAGCACCTTTCTTCTCAATTCCAGAATAGCTTATTTTGAAATAAGGCTGCTGTGTAGACATACCCTATGCGTGTGAATTATAACTATAATTTATATGTATGGAGCACTTTTTCAGTGTTCTGCAGACTATACATACCTTGACTGTGTTCCAATTGTACTACGCTATCTCTGAAGTAGATGGTGACAAATGAATAACAAACAACACGGCTGTAGATGAAGATAGTATTTTGGCCAAGGATACATGTTCTTACAAAAACGACTGTGGGAGTCTTTATTTTCACAAAGGCACTGGGGTTTTAAGGTCACATCTGAAAGACCCCTGGATGCATAGCAGTGAAACCTAACTGCCACAGAAAGATGAAGAGCTGGATTACTCTGCCAATATTTGAACCTATGGTTCCAGGAAGTCTGTGCAGACCTGAGGTTTAGACCACTAAGCCATCCTCAGGCAGCAACCATGCTAAGCTTTAACAGATGACTTAGGGGCCAAATAACTAAATGTTGTTCCAGTCTTTGTTTAAGAAACCTCAAGTTAAAAATGCTTATTTCAGCAAACATCTCTATTTCAGTGGCTCACCATTCTAAAGGCAACAGGAACAGTCAGTGGACAAACATTTTAGAATAGTAGGGCCCAAAGCACTGTGGGACAAAATTAAGTTTTGCTTTTTCCTCTCTAAATCCACACACGCAAAACTTACTCTTTCTTGTAGTCTGGGCAATCTAGCAAGGTGATGCATTGTAATAAGGCTAGTTTTTTGATGATCTTCTCAGTAGTTCAACTTTTAAAATGAGTTAGCAATAATTATATACAAAGAGATCCTGTTTCTTACAGCAAACTGGGGTACACGATATAAGATTGGGATTTGTCCGTGGGATTTACTGGTGGTGCCACAAATGCACACAATGCTATAAGGTACTTTAAAAACAACATATAGTTAGACCACGTCTATGCCTTACACACTCTGTAATCTATCCAACTCAGTCTAATTTATGTAAACCTTCACTTGTATAAGAAGACTTGTTGAACGTCTCTCATCCGGCACCTTAGGTCCTGAACATTGCTGGACAAGAGACTTTGCCAGACCATGGGAGGTCAATATCTAGCACATTATCGACACTTCCACTGCTTACTGGGCTCTTAGAAGACATTTTAGGGGTAAATAAGAGCGCAGAACACCTGAGAGCCAGGACTGATGGCTGGAAACAAATTTAATGGGACCACAGGGAACTTGGCCACACTCATAATAATTGATTGTCCAGCTAACTAAAATGATGCTGGATTACAGATGTTGCTGGATGAGGGAGTGCTGAATTAGAGAAGTACGAGTTGTACTAGATATTAAAACAAATAATTAAATGGCAGCACTTTGGTTGAAGAAGTTAGAAATTTGAAGATTAGGACTTTTGCGTGGGGTGACAAGAAAATGAAAGTTATTCTCTTTGGATGTGTCTACATGTGCACAAATCTTTGAAATAGACATGCTAATGGCCATTTTGAAGATTAGTAACGAGGCGCTGAATTGAATATTCAGGGCCTCATTAGCATTGGGATGCGTCTGGCCATGGCACTTTGAAAGCTCCACTTTTGAAAGCGTGTGACTCGGCCCGGCTACGTGGGGATCCTTTTCAAAAGGATCCCACACCTTTTAAAATCCCCTTATCTCGCTCACTGAGCAGAATAAGGGGATTTCGAAAGGTGAGGGTCCTTTCGAAAAGGACCCCCCCCCGTGTAGCCGCACTGAGACGCGTGCTTTTGAAAGTGGCGCTTTTGAAGCGCTGCGGCCAGGAGCATCCTAATGGTCATGAGGCGCTGAATATTCAATTCAGCGCCTCATTACTAATCTTCAAAATGTGGTTATTTCGAAGATTTGTGCCCATGTTGATACAGCCGTTTTGGGGTCTGGCAGTATGGGAAGAAAAGAAATGGCAAAGCCTTGAAAAAACGACAACTGGGAACATCAAGGGGAGAGAAACATGGAGGCCCTCAGCACAAAATTGGGTTAAAGGAATTTTCTGCATGGATAGTGCTGCTGAACTCATAAATACACAGTTCCCTCCATTAAACAGGGACCCACATAGATGAGGCCTAAGCCTTGTAACATGAAATTCAACAATTGTCATGTTAATGCAGAGTTGCATGTTATGTGCATGTTACCAATAACGAATCCATTTGGCAGGAATCAATGCCATTCACTGCGGAATTACACGGCCCCCTGCTCCTGCAAAATGCCAGAAGTGCATTTTATTTTTCATTCCATAGTTACCATTTGAGTAGTTTATGTAAGTACAATAAATTCTGTCTTAACTGGCATTCCTATCATCTGGAACTCCCAAATAACTGGCATTTTAAACATAAGTAAATTTTAGTTATGTTTTCCTTAAGTGAAAGTAAATACACGTATACAGCAAATATAGTACAAGTTTACAGTGTGCAATATTACTGTTGGTAAATAAAGTATGCTGCATACATTGTTGTTTGTTTCTTAATACCTGATCTTGTTTTTCTTTAGTGTTATGCATTGCTAGGTATCTCTCTGTTATCCAGAATATTTGAATATCTGGCAACCTCCTGGTCCAGGGGCTGCCAGCTATGGAAGAGTTTACTGCAGTTATTTTCTGCTCCCAGATAGAAAATGTGTGGGATGAAACTGATTTTTGAATGATATTTTTCCTTGCAGAGCGTTACTTTGTGATAAATACTAAAGAATCAGGTTAGTATAGGCCATCAACAAAAGGAAAGTCCTACATGCTTAGAAATTCTCACATAACCTTCTAATATTAAAGATGGCTTTGTCCCAGCACCTGAGACCTCATAATGAATATTATCTACATACACTAGGGGGTTTATAAATGAAGAGGTATCCCATTTAAAAAAATACCTTAGATTCCCTGCCTCTGCCATCTTTTATCTCTTTGAAGCTTGAACTGACCCGATTTTATGTCCCTCGCCCAGGACTTTGCTTATCACTCTGCATTCTAAACATCTCAGTGCCTTCATCTCTCCTCACATCTACTTATCTTCAGCCACTTTTATATTTTACATCTTCCAATAATCTATCCAACTTCTACCACTACAATTCTTTCTGCAATTGGTTCAGTGGAATTTCTTTTAATTGTTCTTTCCTTAAAACCATAGAAATTTGAGATGCAAAAGGCTGATTAGGTCATCTTATTGATTCTCCCTCACCCCCAAAAGCCTTGAATTGTTTCCTAGAGTCTAACTTTAAAACGACTCATTCTATGGAACTTTTTCCATTGAAGCTCAGTATTTCTATGAAATTTTGCATCTGAGGCCACATCGACACTATCAGATAGATTTGAATTTATTAATATCTGTTTTGTAATGCTGGAGTTTATAAATTCAAATTTGACAATCCTCACCTCCCCACGTGCTCCTCATAAAGTTGACTTATTGCAGCCACAATCAAGCGGTAGCCTTTGACTGTTGCAGCAGTGCATTGTGGGAACCTATCCCGCAGTTCCCTCATCCCCATAGTATTCTAGGTATTTTTGCTATTTCAGACCTTCCCACATTGCATTGTCCTCGTTCCCCTCTGGGGTAAACAAATGTCCATTTTTCCAGGAGGAAGGGGGGAAGGAAAACTAGTGCATCAACAAAGATCACCAAATGCACAGAATTTTTTCTTCTATAACTGAATTGCTTTTTACAACTGTGGCTGTAACGGAATTATGAAAGACTTTTTTATAAAAATCAGCTGGAGTGTGTCTACTCAAGTGGCCTTCCACTGACTGTCCCAACTCCCATGATTCCATCTGATCTCTGAAAATAATACAGTGACAACAAAGAGCATGAAGGAAAGGGTAGATTGTAAAGGTTTTGGAAAAAATAGAATTGGTGAGGGAGGGTATTTGGCTTCCCAGTCCATTACCGAGCTTCTGTGGACAGTTTGTATTCCCAACTGGCCCTCCACCCACCCCTCCCTGTGTGAAGGGGTTCAAAGTTGGAAGTAAGAGGATAGAAAAGACTAGGAAAAAATATTTTTGGCTTCCCTCTTCCCTACACAAACATCGCCGACACAGGGGATGGGGCTTGCCAAATTTTATTGAGTTGTGGGGTGGTTTGGTGTTTAGGAGGTTGAATGGCCAGTTGTCATGGTCCCTGAAAACCTTTTTTGGCTGTGGGGTGCAGTGTCTGTGACTCAAGAGCCACTTGATCTGTTCCCCACAGCGGCAGCCAGGTCCTGCAATTCGTAGCCATTGAGGGAGACTTCCCCCCTCTGTGGCAATAGCTAGCCCTCCAGGTCCGGGTTGGGAGTGTGGGGGGGTTTCAGTGGGGTGCCAGTGGAAGTAGTCGCCCTGGGTGGCTGCAAGCCCCCATAATTTGTAGCCGCCAGGGGAGATTTCCCCCTGGTGGCAGAAAGGCCAAAAAGATATTTTTGGTGGGAGGCCAGTTGAAGCAATCTCCCTAGATAGATGAAAGCCTCCAAAAATCTTAGCTGGGGGGAGGCTCCCTCCACCCCCCCACACCCTCAGCAGCAGCAGCCCCTGAAAAATCTTCCCTGCCCTTGGAGCCCTAAACACGTGCAAGCCTGGCAGCACTGAATGGCAGGTATGTCCTTTTATTGGGTTGGGGACGACCCGTGTGATGTTGTTGAGTACTAGAAAGACCCCGACTGCATGGCGCCTGTGGGGGAGGGAAGGGAGCGTGCACAAGTGGAAACCACTGGGAAGAAGATTTTCAGCCTCTCATACAAGCACAGTGCCCCCACAACAGCCCTGCTTCCACGTAGGGTGTGGGTGTGGGTGTGGGTGTGGGTGTGGGTGGGGGGGGGCAGTGGCTGGCGCCAGGCAGTGCAGAAAAAAATGCCAGGTATAGAGAAAGAACCATGAACTCCTTTCTGGGGCTATTTGTAATTGCAAACAGTGCTAATAGCAAAGAAAGAAAGATGTTTCTCAGCCCCTCATACAAACATGAGCCCACAGCCACAGGCTTTGTGTTCTGAGTTGAAATTCATGGTCTTCCTATTACCTAATTCCCATGCACCTGGAGAGCAGCAGCCAGAGCAGAGGAGTGAGGGGCATTGTGGGGTACATATGGGACACCTCTGGAGGCTAATAAATTTGATTTCAAGACATGGTACTTTAATCGAACTTTTCAATTTAAACTTGACGCTACACCTAGCTGGTTCCGATGATGATATGATATAGATATTAGCACTCTCTGACTGAGCTCATAGTATTTACAGTGAAGACAGTGCCATTGTAATATTGAGCTAACTGCCTTAAATTTGAATTTATCTCATAGTGTAGATGTAACCTGAATTCTGACCATACTAACCAGATCTGCTTATAATTTCACTTTCTGAAAATGTCATCATTAGTCTCTGCTAAAAGATGAAATTTCAGAGAAAGTTTGAATATGGACAGATATATATTTTAAGGAATGAGAGGAGATTTGGTAGAGTTGGTGGGAAAAGTCTCCTGCAGGCTTTGTAAGGAGGGAGCAGGCTGGGAGTGTGTGTGGGGGAGGGAAGGGAAAGGGAGTCTTGCATGCTCGGGTAATGTTTCAAAAATGCTCAGCACACAAATTGAGGCTAGATTTTCAGGACTCATAGCCTCATTTTGGTCCCTAGATAGGTGATGTTTTCAAATGAGCTCAGTGCATTGAAAGTCTTGATTGCTTAGATAGGGGCCTGAAAAATCTGAGGACTTTTGAAAGTTTGCTCCCTAATTGTGTGTGCTCAGCATTTCTGGCTCTTATTGAACTTGGCTGCTACTTCTAAATATTTTTAATTCACAAGAGTTTACCTGCCTGTCTTGCTTCTGTCAACTAGAAATGAATTGAATCACACATGGTCTCAGCAAGATTAGTCTGGTGCCTACTGTATAACAAACGTCATAAGAATTAAAGGAATGCTCTTGGAAAAATCTGACACCTGCTGTTCAGAAGAACTTGAGAACCTCTTGGTTTCCTTTACAAAATAAATACTGTTGTGGGAGAGGTTTTTTTTAACTGGTTCCAAATCTGACCATTGTCTCAGTAGGGTTGGCTCCATAGAGTCCTGTGGAACACCAGAAATCTGGTCATGCTAGAAATAGAGGGTTCGTGAATAGTTTCTGTAGGAGGGAAATGAGAGGGGTGATATAGGTGAGCTCACCACTTAAGTAGATGGTCAGACAGAACAGTAAGGGTGATGGCTCCTTTGGAATACCATTTACAACAGAGTATAAGATGTGGTGAATGGATTGGAGGGCATGGTACTTCCGAGTGGAAATGACTAAAATATGGCTATACTAGAATTAAAGGTTAGTTGGGGGGTTTTCCTCCACAAAATGCTCTGCACTCTTGAAGTCAACACTTGCTGCTCTGCTGGCAACTCATTCAACACTTGTGGCTATGTGTGGTGCCTTTGTTCTGTTTTCTCAATAGCTGCCACAGCAGCTTGCTGAGGGTTATTGTTGGCAGCTGCCTCCTGGCCCCTTTCATTGCCTTTGTCTTTCTTTCTGCGGCTACACCATAACATATTTCACCATGACTGTTGTTATGCTCCCAGGATATATGGGGAGAATGCATGGGAAGACAAATCAGTGAATTGTGCAACCAGTAATGAGCTGTACTGCAGCCACTTCCAGCCATGTCTCTTGCTGTTTTCCTCTTCACAAGTAAAACCACACAAGCTTGGGCTTTTGGTCTGGATCGTTGCCTGCTTTTGCCCTGTTGTAATTCACAGTGTTTTATTTCTTCTGTACATACCAGTGCTGCCCCTCACAGGGTCTGATCCTGCTCCAGTGGAAGTCAGTGGAATCTGGTGTGGGTCCACACAGTCTGAGCTTTGTTTAGTAACCCCATTAAGTCTTCTCACTTCTTTGTGCTGCTGGTGGTTTTCTCCATGTTCTCTGTATACATTTGACAGTAGCTCCCCAGGATAGGGATTTTGCCTTACTTTATAACTGCAGCTCTGTGCACATTCAAAGTTCTACATTAAATGTTAATACATTATTTAATATTATGCCTTCATGTTCTCTGTTGGCATAAGGAAACCCAGGTCAGAATTAGTGTTCCTTGTAGTGCAAAATAAAGCAGGCTACAAAGCTGGACTGGGATGAATATGCAGCTCAGAGCCAGGGGCGCTGTAGCAGAAAGATTGAGGAATGTAAAGCAGAACCCTGGCTTTCCTTAAAGGGCTAACGGAAGAGCTATACATGCAAGCTAATGAATGACACTAGGGACACTTCAATATTCTAGCCTTAATTAGACCTGTGTAGCTTCTGGTCTTTAGAAGAGGTAGCTCAGAAGAGTGGAAGGCAGCTGGATTATTTAAGAAGTGAGAATGGGGTGCTTCTGTATTCTAATTCTGGGCAAAGCTCTTACACCAACTCCCACTGATGCCTTTGTCAAGTCACTTAACCCCTTCTACCACCTTTTTCCTATCTGTAAAACGATGTTAGTGTTTCTTCTCTATCTCAGAGTAGAAGTTAAGACACTGAGGCTGCTGTTATAATAATGCAATGTGTTACATGGGCTGGAATTCACACCAGTGCATACACAGGTGTTTTGGTTCGTGAGAAAGCTGAACTCCTTCTCACCTCAGGCCAATACAATGAGACCAAAGTTTTTGGGGTCCTGGCCATCATGGACGAGCCCTAAGCAGCTGGGCTCCATTGCTGAAGCAGGTGCCTGAGGGGGTCTGAACACACATTTTCTGTAAAGGGAGCAATCTAAATTGTGGGGGAGTATCCCCCAGAGTTGACAATCCTCCCCAGGATCCTTGGGCTGCCCCTGTGGATAGTGGTAGATGGAGCATGTCACAGGTTTAGCAAAATCAGTCTTTACATGTGGCTGGGCCTCTTGGTTCCCTGAAGGCTGTGACGTGGCACTATGCCTTCTCTTTTTCTCAGGTGCTTGGTGGCTGGTTCTTGTTCCCGGGCACAGGTCTAACTGATCACCATATGTGTGGTCCAGAAGGAATTTCCCCTCTGGTCTGATTGGCAGGGGTAAGGGTGGGGACTCGGTAGTCTTCTGCTGCAGAATGGGGCTGCAGGTCACTTTTTTGTTTGTTTTTTGACTAAAATATTAACATGAAATTGGATTTTCCTTTTTAAATACTTCTGTCCCCTCTTCCCCTACTGTTTTCTCTCTCCTTTTCTCCTCCCTGCGGGAAAAGAAAGAAGTTAAAAAGTGAGTGTTATTTTTCTCTCACTTTAAAGTCCTCCCACTACGGCATGGAAAAGTGAATGCAGCTTGCCCCCACCCCTCATTTTTTATTTTTTCCCTCACTTTCTAGTTAAAAAAAAAGAAAGTAGTTTTAATATTTTAAAAGTGAGAAAATGCCTTTTACTTGTTTTTAACTTCTTTCTCTGTGAGGGCAGCGGGGAGGGATGTTGGAGAATGGATGAAAAGTTTGAGAGAGGGAGAGAAGAAAAAACATTCAGTAAAAAAACTGGGGAAATAAATTGAAACAAAACAATTTTTGACCCTTGGTTTAAGGAAAAGGCAAGTGTGTGTGTGAAATCCTGGAGAATTTAAAAAAGTTAAAATAATTAATCCAGATTTACTGCCTATTAGTGCCTTGTTGGGGTCTGCTGCAGACTGTTACAGGAGTGGCTTGTGATATGGAGAGGTCCAGGCTAGATAGCCATAATGGTCTCTTCTGGCCTTAAAATCTAGGAGTGAAATTGATGAGTTTTACAATTTATGTCAATGGGGTGGGGTGTGTATGTGTGTGTGTGTCAGGATTTCAACCTCTGACTCTTTTGAAACTTATTTGTGTAACATCTTCCATAAAAATGGTATTCCAAAATGTCAGGACTCAAAGACGGGCCTTTAAAACCCATTGCCGCTATAAAATGAAGTGGGCAAGGTATTTAAATGATGATGTGATATTTGTTTTGTTTATAATTGTATCTGGAATGAAACAATCCTGGAGGGCAAAGATGACAATTTATAGATTCATGTTGAAATCCTGGCGTTCTCTGATATCCTTTGTAAAAATCCCATTAAGCTCAATGAGGCCAGGATTTCACTGTAACAATTTAATAGGGATCACTCAGAGTTAATATGCTGTGAGGACCGAAAACCAAACTGAAAGCCCCCAGTTAATGTTACTGCAAGTAACTGTTTTCCTAGTGGTAAAATCCTCGGGATTCCTTCAGGGGTGTCTTGTTCCAGTGAAATGGGAGTTTCTGGCTGAGTCAAGCTGCTGAGGTGGTGCCAGTCCATTGTAAAGGACTTACTCTGGTCTTGTTGGATTCCGCATATAGAACTGGAAAACTCACTTGTGGCAGCAGCAGAGCTGATTTATAGTAATGTGCTGGAAGTATAACCTAATGGCTGGAGACTGGGACTTTGGAATTCTGTCTTTTGTTTCCAACTCACTGCTTAATTGATCTGTAACTATGGACTAGTCAGTTCACCCTTCTTTTATTTTCTCCATGGTTGAAGTAGGGATAATACCTACCTCACAGGAATGCAAATAATTCATATTTGTAAAAGACTTGGAGTTGTTTGGATACAAGACACTATATGAATATAAAGTGTTAATTAGAAAAATATAAGCCTGTGCTTACTCTTTGCACACCATTTCCTTGTTTCAGACAATCAGGGGGGAAAAAAGAGGATTGTGGAGTTAGGAAGCAATAAAACCACAAAATGTATAGTAAACCCACATGGAAAAGGAATATAGTTGATTTCCTGGATCTCTGAGTTATGTTTCACAAAATGTATAACATGCAGTACTGTGTTTAAAATAGATTTGACAACATATAAAACATTTTAAAATGTTATGACATTGGCCAATATCTAGGACGTATATTTCCACACATAAAATATATTGTCATGTGATTGATATTAAATAGCACAGAAATTGGTCATGTCATAATATTTTAGAGCTTTTTAAAATACATTGTCAGAGTTATTTTAAATGTGTTCAGCATTTTATGAAACTTCTAACACATGGACATAAGGAATATACACACACTGGATCCAGTGGAACCAATGTTTTAAATGTAAGGGGTAGATTATACATATTGGGTAAAATAAGAACATTTTGGTTTGCTCCTAAATCTCCAACATGTCTGCCTTGTACTGTGTGTAGATTTACATCAGTGGCACTCTCCCTTTAACAAGCAGAGAGCCGTTTATGCAGACTTGATCATTCAGGCCTAATGCAGGCAAGACTCCAAATGAAATTTTTGCAGAACTGGGTCCTTTATCTGAGTTTTCAACATTGTGCATAAACAAAGAGAACCCGTGTTGAGTACAAGTATGCACAACTATTATTAACTCGAATGTCCATCTGTCATCTTTTAGTTTGTAACATGCTTTGAACTTCCAGATATTAATGAACTGGAGAGTCAGAACACTCCAGTGAGGTAAATTAGTTATTGTCATATCCCTTTTCGTAGATGTGGAAACCAAAGTACTGAAAAGTTTAAGGTACTTGATCAAGGTCACAAGGAATTTACTGCAAAGCTGGAAATAGAATGTGTGTTTCCCATTTAGTGATTTAGGAATGAAGCCACACTAGGGTGTAACAAAACTGTTGGAAAGTAAGGCTTTATAAAAACAACCATCTTATTAGAGTAACTTCCAGCTGTATTTTATAGTCATAGTTTTGAGTCCCTCAGATGACATTATCACAAATATGGATTTTAACCCACTTTAACTGTAATTTTTTGTTTCATGGGCACACACCCCATTTTTTCCAGGCAGTTGGCATGGCACCTTCAGGAAATGCACCTAAGACAGCACGAGGTGACGCTTGTGTTGTAATCCTATTGTTGAATTTTCTTGCTTTTGGCAGGCTGGCTTGTTAAGAAACCACTGTACTAGAACTGCTGCTGCTGACACCTGGTGCTTTTTCATCAGTAAAGTTCAAAAAGCTTTACAGAGCACACCAGTATCATTATCCACATTGTACTGAAGTGAAGGGACTTCCTGAAGGTTGCTCTGGATGTCTGTGGGAAAGCTTGGAGGGGAACAAAGGTTCCACTCCAGTGCCCTGTGTACAAGGCTGTGCTACCTTCATTTTCCATTAAATTTTGTTTCAAAACCACCAGCGTTCCATGTCTCCCATCATAATACCAGCATGCAGTGCTTCACAGGGCACATGCACCCACTAAAGTGTATAAGAAGATTCTCATGCTATTATGTCCAGGGTATCAAATGTGATTAACACTTTATTTCTTAGACAACACTTTGTAAAAGCGTTGACCCGTTCCTCACAGCCTCCAGTAAGCAGTGCCTGAATGATCGCATGGTCTCCCCACTCACTGAGGGGTTCTGCATGTGGGCAGCCAGTTGCACCACTGGGCTGATAAAAGCTCTAGGTTTGCTTTGGCTTTTTTTACATAATTCATGAGCAGAGAATGGTTCTGGCTAGGCTACTATTTGCCAGGATACCAGAAACACATCTCCCCAGGGCCCTAGGAAGTTAGGAACCTAAGCAGGGGCAGATAAGCCACTGTTGGAGATGATCGAAATCATAAGCGCCAACCCTTTATGAGATTTAGTTACTTGGGAATCTAAATCACCCTTTCCAACTGAGGGCAGGCAGTTGGGCAGGCAGTGGGGCCTGCATTCTCCCACTACTTTATCCAAAATAAAGCCTTATCTGCACTGATGCTGAGCCTCATGGCACTGCTCCACTTGGTGTGCTTCAGTGTAGCTTCTCCTTTTGACTCCTGCCTGGAGGCATGGCTTTTACTTTAGCTACATGCGTGCCCAGCTGAATCTGCAGCAGTGCTTTAGGAATAAAGCTCAGCGTGTGGAGATACTATTTTAAAAACGTTACCTTCTGTAAATAGTACTCCTCACACATCACATTTAGATTTGGCATTTTCTTTTGCTGGCTGATTAAAATGTTGTTTCAGCACTTCCAAGACCATGGGGCTTCTAGAGAACTAGTCCAATCGCTTTAGTTTAGATTTCCACTATTTATTTGATTTATCTGCCATATTTTAAAAGTATAGCATAAAGCTGTGGATTCCTCCAGAGCAAATTATTGCTTTTTCATATGTTCACATACTGATTTTTTTTAAGAAAGCCAGTATATCACCTTGTTTTCTTTGTTGCTTTTTTGTCATTAATTGTTTCCATACTTTCCTATTAGAATTTTACATATTTGATTGAAAAAGACTGAGTACTGCTAAAATCCTCACTTTCTGATCTAGGTAGATGCAGAGAAACAAGAGTGGAAAGAGAATTGTTTTGCTGCCTTTTCTCTCCAGAGAACTAAAGGGATCTATCTGAATTATATAGCTGACTGCCAAATAAGGAAAGCACTTTAAAGAGCAGCATGTAACTGAAATTATGACCAAAGGGCTCTATCTCCCTGGGGGGAGGGAAACTTGCTAAAGGGGACAGGCATTTAAAATAACAGCATAGATTTATGCTTAAGTGAGACAGGTCTAAAATGGTGGCACAAAGTTGTAAAACGGGAATTTCAGATTTCCTCGTGTGCAGGAAGTTATCGGTCTGACTGCCATGCTGCTGAAGCAATGGAACTGCAGGTCAATCTATACTCTAAGCAAAGCATGTTTCAATTAAAAGCAGATGCAGGATCATATACGCCTCCTGTAACTCATACATGGAATGTTAAAGACAATAGAAATGCATAGCTCATCATGAGAAGAAACAAACAGCAGGTCTTTTGTAGAGTGGGGGAAAATGATAAATAGAAAATTTGTCAAAATCATGCATTTTGAGACAAGGTAGGTTGACACTATTTGAATTCAGATCCAATTAAGCAAATGGTTTTGTCTAAAAATTGACTTCCTTTTTTAATAAATGACAAAACATTGGGACTCTTTTCAGTCCAAAATAGCTAAATTTCACATCAAAAATCCATTTCTCTTAAAGGGAAAATGAAAGCACCATAAAACACACTCAAAAGAAAAACTTATATTTTGTTTCAGGTTGAACAAAAGGTTTAGTTCGACTCTCTAAATATATGTTTTGGTGAGAAACAAAAAAAAAAGATCCATTTGCGTTCAACTCAAACAGGACACTTTTCAGATGTTTTCGTTTGGCCCCCCCAAATGTATTATTCCATCAGCTCTAATCGGGGGCCCAACGATTGTCCGTGAAGGGCAAATATGATGTTTGTGGTGTCCCTCCACCTGAACAGTACAACTCCATATGTCTTGAAATTTACAGAGAAGAAGTGAATCTGAGACCAATGCTTGGCCCATTCTAGTTTGCTCTGCCTAGGAGGAGTTGGTATAAGAAAAAATGGATGGTGAAGTTGAGGTTACAGACAGGTGAGAAGGCACAATACAAAACATTAGAAACACTGCCGCAGCCTGGCAAATTGCCACAGCTATAAGCTAGGACCAGGCATGATGTGCCAAAGGACACATGTTTCATGGGTAATACTTTCATTCTAATCCTCTGCACCAATTTATTATCCCTTCCTTCACCCAAACTTCCTCTAGGACCCCACACTCTCTCTTGCATCTCTTTCCCCTACCTCAATCCCCTTCTGCACCCAACCTCAGTCTCGGGCCCCCTACCTCTCCATAGAAAAATGCAGTTCTTGAGTACTTATTAAAATCTTGGGGTGGCCCTCCATTAGAAGCTAGTTGAAATATTCAGCAGCACTATGAATAGACATGAAACATTGGTGCTAGCCCAGGTGAATTCCCCCTGGAACGTTTAGTAGCAGTCAAGGGATATAGAATTGCCAGCCTGTGAAAAGGGTTTTAAATAATGGGACTTAGCATACTAATAACTGTTCTTTGTTTCTTAACTTATTACTCCCCTGGGCCCCAAACGAGAGAAGGGAGAGAATCATTCTGTGCCACTTGCCGAAGAAAATTCTTGCCAAAATTTTCAGTAGGAAGATGGAATGTGGTATTTCTAAGTATGTGACCTTGCCCATGGGTCAACCGTTCTGTAAGATATCCAGTGCAGTTAAGAGTACCAGCCATACTGACAGAAAGAGCCCTGCTCCCTGAATTTCTTAGCTTGTTCACTGTAAGCCAACTACTCTTTCCCACAAAGACATGCTGAAGAAGCCTATACTGGGACATTGCTAATATAGCCTAAGCAACTATTGAGGAGATGCTCATCAATGCAGGGGGCCCTGCATACTTTGCAAAGTTTAGATCAGTTTCAAATAGGAGGCGCCCTATTCCAGGTGCATGAGGACTACAGGGATACCTCGAAATACGGCTTTATTTCAGCACGTGACACCATTTAGACAGAGCCATGTACTCAAATAGCCTATTTTGAGATCTGCTCAAAATAAGCGATGCAATTTGTGTAGCATTGGTGCTTAGGGCGCTGTCCAGACATAGCCAAAGAGACAGGATGTTGTCTTTGCACCCATCTGTAGGCATGGTTGGCACTAGTTAAGTGATAAATTGGGATAACAATGAATGAGAAGCCAGGTCATAGTCTTCTTCATCAATATCAATATGCTCTCGCTCATATTTTCCATCAGAGGTGGGGCCCTATCCCTGAGAAGTTGTGCCTTGATGTAAATAACAACCTGTGCGCTAGCCATTTACATAGATTTTACGTTCACCCTAAAATTCAGTATAAGATCAGCACTTTACCACGGCAACAAGAGCAGCACTTCTCATATAGTTGTTTGGATTATTATTGACTTGTTGACACCAAGCACTTCAGTACTTTATATCTGGGGCACTTTTATGTGTTTCATACTACTCTAGGTACTGAAAAAAGTGTGTGGGAGAGTTGGGCTTAATGAGAGAACCATTCTCCATATTCTTCATCACCATATTCTTGTCATATTTTTGTTCTCTTAATTTTTGTCCTTTTTCATTTGAGCTTGCTTTAAGGGAGGGGCTTCCATAAACTGACCATTACAGATGGAGTGTATGTCATGTGTGGTTATTACTATTTTATTGTCCAGGTTCCATATAAGCTTTGTGGGCAAGAGAGTGGCTGTTTCTTTTACCTATGCACACAAGTATCAGAGGGGTAGCCGTGTTAGTCTGGATCTGTAGCAGCAACAAAGGGTCCTGTGGCACCTGATAGACTAACAGAAAAGTTTAGAGCACACAACTGACTTTTCTATAGAGCTGTTGAATTTCTCAGTTCTTTTGGCTTGTCAGGATATAACTTTGATATACCACTTCGAATTATGCTTATTTTTAAAAGTCCTACTCTGTGTGCGTATGTGGATAGAATATGTGAAGATGAAATGTCGTCTGAAGTGTTCATTAGATTGATTGTGGGACACTGGCATAATTTACTAGTCCTAAAGCTACAGTAGAGTTTGCAGATTATTCCAAATAAATGCTGTTAAAAACACTGTCATTTGTTCTACATATGCCACACACTGCAGAATTTCTATTTTTGGGAATATTTGAAAGTGTTCAAAGACATCTTGGAAGACTTTTTTATAAATTTATCTTCCTTTAGAGCTTCTAGTTATCAGTCCAACTGAAAAAATCCTTAATAATTGCAACAAGAAATTAAAATGGATTTTTTAATGTCATAGCTTTAAAGTCTGTTACCCTAGAGTCAAGGATTGAAGAAAGTGCCGTGCCTTCTATCGATAAAATGGGAATCTCCTCTCTTCAATGAGATATAGCTTTTGTTTTTTAGCCAAGAGATACCATGTTTTAAACTATGACAAATTTATGCATATAAAAGTTGTTACAAGTCCAGGTCTTCATCTTGTCTGTCTCAGGCTTTGGACTAAGATAATATGGGGCAGAGAAGGAAACTTTCTGATAAGTTTTTTTGATTCGACTGAGACTATGTTTAGTGTAGAGACCATACTATCAGACTGCATTGCAAGATCAGGACCGAAATTAGCAGAGCCATTCCCAAAGAAACTCCACAGTCTGTCATGGACAGAAAAACTGTTGCAGTATATTTCTGCACCAACGGAGTCTAATCCAAAACACACTGAAGTCAGTGGAAAGTCTTCAGTGGGCTTTGGGTCAGATACACAAGAGGTAGCAGCAAGGGTAAGGAATCATAGGGCTGGAAGGGACCTCAGGAGGTCCCCCTGCTTCCAGCAGGATCTGACTGGCAATGCGAACCCACATGTGTTTCTATGCCTGCAAGCATCTAGTTCTCAAAGAGGTGAATGATTGTGTCAGACAAAGGAGTTTTAAGAGCAAACCAAATAAAAACTCTTGCTAGAATTCTTGCTGGGGTCTGCTTCTGAAGCACACAATTCAGAACAGGTTTGTTCCATAGTTTAAAAAGAGCATTTATAAAAATAGATCAAATGGTTTAAATATGATACCACTCCCTACTGTGGGGAAAGCTGAGTCTTTCCCCTGGAGTATAAAATGTTTCCAATACTGAGCACTGTAAATTTTTTTAAAAAAGTAGTTTATAAAAAGCATGCTGACATGGTAAAAAATTAATAGTATGCTTGAAACCCTTTAGAATTCTGAAAATGGTCAGTTCAGTAGGAAAAGGGCACCTTCACTCCTCCTTATAAAATTAATTGAAACGCCTGTCTTAGGCTTTCCCAAATGAAGCATTTTGGAGGAAATAAAGCTCACATTGAATGTTCAGAACCCATCTCCTCCCCTCAGTTACCGCCCCCCTCCTCCCTCCGTGTAATTTAACTACCAACCCTGTGGCCTGGAACACTTTGGTTAAAACTTCAATAGTTATTTTGGAAAAAAAAGTAGCCAAATATTCAACCTTTAGAGTATTATGTATGAGAGTTTTTCTTCTTTCAAATGTCATTGGAAATTATGATTGTGTGTGTGTGTGTCTGTGTGTCTGTGTGTGCACGCCTAAGCAAAATAACTGTGTGCTATTTCATGCTACTGGATTCCATTACTAGAAACTTTTATAGCTATAGTGCTGGGAGGGGCAATGAAGTTAGTCCAAATACTCAGCCATTCTAAAATGGGCCATATTAGTGCTGCTTTAAAGATCAGCCCTATAAATAGCCAAGTTAATCGTGAGTAGTATTGGACTAATGCTGGCCTGGGTTTCATTATTCCAAGCAATGAAGACATATTTATGCAGCAGAAATGCCCTTAAGCATCTGTTTGCCTTTTTTTTTTAAAGGCAGCTATTGGTATTACACAGAAGTCATTTATTTCTATGACGCTTGCAATTCAACTGAGCTGAAATCACTGACAAAACAAGAGCCATATATTAGCTTTCAGAAACTGAGGTTGCTCACAACTTTGTTTAATGTGTGGTTGTTTTCTCAAATTAACAACTAAAGTTCCAGTTGCAGAAAACACACAGTTTCTCGTTTAATTTAAGGAACCTATTCTGCTCCCAGTTAAAGTCAACAGGAGTTTCACTACTGACTGTCAAGGAGACTGGGATCAGACTTTTGAAGAGTTTAAAAATGCCTGCCTGCCACATGGTTTAATTCCATCTGCAGTTAGAAAAAAGAGTCCCAGATGTTTTTGGGCAACTCTGTCTGCCTAGCTGACTCATTCAGGGTGCATCTACACAACATAATTACTTCAAAGTTAACTTCGAAGTAAGGGGCTACTTCAAAGTAGCCTGCAGAGCATCTACACACGCTTTTCCTTACTGAAGTTTAATTTTGAAGTAGGATGTGTGTAGATGTTTTGCACTCACCACTTCGAAGTAAGGGGTCTGTCATGGTGTCATCCCCCTGAAGCAGGGAGACTCTCTGGGCAGCCCAGGCAGGGCTCTATGGTCCTGCCAGCCATCTGACAGGAATCAGCTCCCCAGCAACCCCAGGCATGAAACTGAGAGAGTGCCACAAGCAGGGGGACCACTAGACCCCTGCTACATAGCCCCTCTTGAAGCCTCAGCTGGCACCCGCACCCTCAGCCAGCCATGGCATCCTCTCCAGCACGCCTGGAGCCCACCTGTGAGTCCCCTGAGGAATCTCAGCAGCCAGCAAAGTGGCATCACAAAAGGGGCCCTCGTGGGGTGATGTGGAAGTGGAGGACCTCCTCGCACTGTGGGGGAACAAGGAGGTCCTGCTGTGGATGGGGGTATGGCACCACGATGCCAATGCCTATGCGTCCCTGGCAAGGGGGATCACCTCCTGGGGGAACCCCGTCCGGACTGGGATTAAGGCTGTAATGCTGGGCAAGGGAATGCCCCCATTCTGAGCAGCTCCTCAGGTCCAAGGAGGTCCAGGCCCCTGGCTATGCGGTAGACACCGCTGCACAACCGCCTGAGACAGAGGAGGAGCTGGAGCCAAAGGTGGCAACTGCTGAGGATCTGGGACCCTCAGGAGACACCATCCTTCACCCAAGGGTGCAGGGGATCGAGCTGGGGAACGATGACAAGGGTTCCGGCAATGGGACTCTAGTCATCGTTCTCCCTTCCAGGCCGTCAAGCTGGGACCCCCACAGCCAGGCTTCCCCCAAGTGTGTGGAGGTAATTGCAGGTAGGTCCTGGGTGTTCAGAATGCCCTGGGGCCCAGGGAGAGGAAGCCTCCCCTGGCACGGCAGGCAGGGGGTCACGTGCCTGGTCAATGAACATCGCCTGCAGCCCTGCCCAGCTCTGCAGTGCATTTGCCTTGGAAGAGCATGGGGTGGGGGGACAGTGAATCCAGCTCCAGCTGCAACAAGCAGGGACCCTCCTGCACTGGGTATCCCATGGGGCCTCCAGACCACCAGGCAATGGGGCTGGTAGAGCAGGGGCCCAGAGCCACAGGGTCAGGACACACGACTGATGGGCTGTCCCCCTGTCCCCTTCTGTCTGCACAGGTCTGCCATCCGGGAGTCGCCCCAGGGCTGCCTGTGACCAGCCTTCAGGCAGTGAGGTCCAGGAGGCTGACACCCCACTTCGGGCTGCCTCCCACCAGAGTTGCCACCAGCCCGGATGCCGCTGTTGCACGGGGGAGGAGGAGGCAGTCACACATATAGCTGCCGTGTGGGAGCTGACAACTGTGGTGCTGGACTGGTTGGCAAGGGAACAGGAAGCTTGGTTACGGGTGGCTGACTGCCTGGAGACCCTTATCTGGGCTGTCGCCACGCACCTCACCCAACCTCCCCCCCCGCAACAGCTCGCCCTGCTGCCCCCCAAAGCCCCCCAGTGGCCCCCCCCTAGCAGTCCCCACCACAGGCACTAACTTCTGGGCCCTGCTGCCTGCTGTCCGTCTGGCACTGATGAAGTGGCTGGTGGCCAGTGTGATAGAGGGCGAGCTGACTCCTCCCACTCCCCCCATGCCCCCTGCTGACCCCGACATTGTCGCACCCCTCCCACACTCCTCCCTCCCCATTGTTCCAGACCCATCCCTGCCCCACTGGTGTCCCAGGACCTGCAGCGGCAGGAGATCCCATGTTTGTTGTGGCTCCCAGCTCACCACTCCAGTGAATGAGTGACCCGTGCCATCCCAGCACCCCTCCTAGTTCAGTCCCTCATCCCAACTCCACCCCAGGGTCCCTGTTGTACATAGTTCCCTCGTGTAAATAGTTTCACATGATGACATGTTCATATGTTTTCAAAGTTTATTTTGCACAAAGTAAATCTGCATTCTTGCACCCCTTAACTCTATGTCCCTCTTGTGCAGTGGGGGAGGGGTTTGTGGTGGGGGTATGCGGTGAGGAGGGTCATTGTGGACTCCAGTCAAAGGCCTTCCTCAAGGCGTACCTGACCCACACCCTGTCACTTTCTGCCTCATGGCATGGGACACTGGGCAGATGCTCATACCCAGCAGCAGTCTCGGCAGCCCAGGCCTGGACAAAGGGCTCCCATTTTCTCTCCACAATATTGTGGAGAGCGCAGCAGGACATGACCACAGCTGGCACATTTGGGAGTGTGACTTGCAGCCTTGTGAGGAGGCATCTAAAACTGCCCCTTCAGCTGTCCGAACGCTCGCTCCAGGGCACTCCTGCCATGGTTCAGGCATGTGTTGAACTGGTCGTGGGATGGGTTGGTGCATCTGGTGTAGGGCCTCATGAGCCACGGGCACAAGGGGTATGCGGTGTTTGCCATGATGCAGGGGGCCTGGTGATGTCTCCCACTGGGAGCTTTGAGCGGGGAGGTAGGTCCATTTCTTCATTCTGTGGCTGAGACACAAGTTCCTGAACAGTCGGGCATCATGGGACTTGCTGGACCATCCCACATATAAGTCCGTGAATGGGCTGTTAACATTCACGACTGCTTGGAGGACGACCGAGTGGTGACCCTTTCTTTTTATGTAGACCCTGTTGCTATGTTCTGAGGTACAGATCAAAATGTGCATGCCGTCGAGAGTGCCAGAATAGGTGGGGAACCCCAGGTCCTTGAAGCCTGCCAGGGCAATGTCCAGGTCCCTGATGGTGACCAGCTGGCAGAGGAAGAGGGTGTTGACTGCCTGGATGACCTGCATGGGGTGCAAGGGGAATGCATCCATGAGTGTGTGGCCTGATGGTCCTCAGCCCTGTGCAGGGCTCCCCCCAGTCCCATGTTGGGCTCTCCTCCAGTCCTGTGCAGGGCCAAGTCTTGCTTGGTGCCCCCCCATAGTGGATGCATGCCCCCGTCTTGGCTTACTTCCATCAGGAGTTCCCCGATGATGGCCTTACCCACCCTGAACTGATGTTGATGGAGCAGTGGCTGTCCAGGGTGGCAGGTTTCCAGAGGGCAATGGCGACCCTCTTATGCAGGGGAACTGTGGGCCGCATCCTGGTGTCCCAGTGCTGGAGGGCTGGGATGATCCAGTGGCATAGCTCCTTGGATGTTTGCTGGGTCAGCCAGAGGATTTGCAGCCACCAGTCATTGTCCCAGTCCCCCAGCACATGGTGGTCCCAGGGGTCAGAGCTGGTGGGACAGCTCCAGCATTACTGGATCACCGGAATGGGATGCAGCCACTCCCCCCGGCAGAGAGTCTGCAAGCCAGGGCCTAGGCGGCTGGCCTTGTGCTGCTGCTCATGATGGCCACCAGCAATGCTGCCAGAAGGCTGGCCATGATCTGCAGGAGGTCCCCCTTGGGGAGCTGCTGAGGATCCATGCTGGAACCTGCAGTGGTTCGGCTGTGTGCGAAGGCCATGCTATGCTGTGTGCAGCCTGGCAGCCATGAGCATATGCTAGGTGCGGGTGTTGGGAGGGGCCCTTTAAGAAGTTGGCTGGCTGGTAGCCCAGAAGGGCTTGTTGGCCATGCGACCCCTGCCTGCATCATATCATCCTGGCTCCTTACTTTGAAGTATGGGCTATTGTGTATAGACTCTTTACTTCAAAGTAGAGGGAGCTTACTTCTAAGTAAGGCAGGAGTGTTTTTCGTGTGTAGACGCTCTACTTCAAAGTTGTACTTCCAAATTATGTTGTAGTGTAGACATAGCCTCAGTGTTACAGAATTTTTCCAGGTATCTTCCCCAAATCCCATGTAAAATGAAATCTATATTTGAACTGTAGTAGTTGGGAAGCTTTGGAAAGGGAATCAGCTGCTAGTCACCAGAATTCAAATTTTGTGACCTGCTGAAGTCCATACAGGAAATATTCAATAGGTAGAGCTCTGTGCAGATCTAAAACTTGTATCTGCATCTGTATCCACAAAAACGAGCTGTGGCTATCGGCATTGACATGCGTGGATACAGATATACATGGCTTTGCAGAGGACTATCAATGGGAGCTACAGCTTGGTTAGTACAATGCAGGATTGAACCTTTGATAAATGGGGAGAGGGAGAAAGCCATGTCATGAGAGTGAGCAATGAGACAGGTTGAAGCCAGAACCTTCCCCATTGCTGTCTTTTCGTTCTTGCATGTATTCTCCCTCTACCACTTCTGCTTCCCAGTGTGGACACATTAGTTTTGGCATGAAGGGAAAAAGTCAATAACAATGATATACGTCTATGAAGGGCTGTAGGTAGGAAATACAAACCTCTAACTATTCACTAAAATGGTGTTTATAAAATTAGATTGGTGTCAGTGTCAAATGCATTAAGGTTATATAAAGCCAGAAATATAATTACTGCTTGAACCTCTCTAATCTGGAACTCTCTCATCCCACAAAGTTTGTAATTCAGCATGATTTTTGTTAGCCAGATATCCCCTTATTATGGATATGACTCAGTATCCTGTGGTCCCATAAAGTTTCTTAATAGCCATCGGGCCTAGGTCTCTGTTTTCTGTGCTGTTATTTAGCTCTAATTTACCCCTAAATGTCGTCTGAGCCCTGCAAGTAGTAGAAGTATTTGAAATGCTGCTAGACATCATTGGCCACCCATAGTCTGGCAAATTCTCTCATTCGGCACCAGTCAGGTCCTGAGGGAGCTGGATTAGAGACGTTAAACTTGTAGTACAGTGGATGGATTCATTTTACTCCCTGATCCACCTAAGAGTACTAATGGCCTTGTGCAGGTGAACTGCACCACTGAAGTAAATGTCAAAGCCACTCCAAATGTGCATGGATAGGGGGAAAGGATTTTGTCACTTGAATCCTGCACAATTACTGAATGACCACAGGCTAAGGTTATTTGCTTTTCAGGAAAAAAAGGTTTGCTCCACTAGGTGAGAGTTTACAGTACTTTTCAACTACTTAGACAAGAAATGTGTGATGTTAAGTATTAGCTTAATGATGGTTAAGTATTTTGGTGGGTTGCTTTTTATGGAAGAAGCTTACAAAAGAATAATTAGTTTATGGTCATTTCCATTATTTTAATTATCATTCACCTTCGCCCTTTCACATTTCATCAGGGACTGATAGCACTGAATCAGAACAAGTGTTTTTTTCCATAATAATTGTACACAGGCATGTGAGGAGGCAGGATAACCAGAATCTAGGACAGAGAGCAAAATGTCAAGTAGCTTGGGTTCAGTGACTTGCTGGGTGAGCTTGGGCAAGGTATTGCTTCTCTGGGCCTCAGTTTCCCTATCTGTAAAATGGAAGTAATACTTTTACAAAACTCTGGTTTGATCTGTAGATGAAAAAGCACTAGATAAATTCTAAGTAGTATTTCTATCCCCACTAGAAGCCAGAGGTACCAGAAATCTTATGAAAGAGCCTACTGTTTTGCTAATCTCTAGCTTTTGAGGTTAACCATTCATTGCAATTTACCTAGCCATGTTTTTTCAGAAGAGAATACTGTATTTAGATAAAATGAGCAAATGTTACTTGAACTGGTGATTTATCTGCACTATTCATGAAAACCTTCACTGCCTTAGGAGAAAGATCTCAAAACTTGGCATCCAGATGGCATCTTTATGATGGAAAATGTGATCAGCAGGGCTTTAGCGAGTACAAAAATGAGTGGATATTTTAAAATATTTTCCTTCTCTATAAATAAATAAACCTTTGTTCAAAATGAAGTTTTGCAGTGACTAAAAGCCCCTAATATTGACAATTGAAATGGTAGGCTCTGTGCTGTAAAGCCATGAACATGAATCGCACATGGTACTAAAAAGTATAATAGTTTTCATATACATTTTTGATTGCAAAGTTTAAATCCACTGACTTTTTTTTCTATTATTGGTCTGTAAAATTTCTTGGTATTTTTTTTGTGTGTAAAAATACAGGGTATTGACATACAGAAAATTAAATGTATAATCATTATGCTCAAAAATACACCAGAAAATACACACAGAGAAAAGGTACTGGGTGAAATCCTGGTGCCATTTGAGTTAATGACAAAACTTCTGTTGAGCTCCATGAGGCCAATATTTCATTCATAGGGCTATAGACACTTTGAAAACTCTACAAAGTAAGAGTATATGAATTGTGGTCGTGCAGTCTTCCAACAAACAAAACTCCCACTTAAATTAGCGGGAGATTCTCCTTCATTGGGACTTGCTGCACCTTCTCTGTTATATAAAAATTCCTTCTTTCACCCTGAAATGTTGCCTATGAGGTGAAGACAGGGCAGTGCAAATAAGTACTCATAGATCTCAAACGGCACTGAAATAATGTTAGTTATAGCAGGAGACATTAAATACAAGAAAAGCAAGAAAGCTTACTGTGAATGCCATAAACATGCTATTAAGAAAATTCAGTGAATGCTGACATTGGGTTACATCTTGCCAGTCTTGTTTACTTAGTCATCCTATTAAGACTTTCATTGTAAGCAAAGTGAACAAGGTTGGCACATAAGTTTTTCTTTACAGTTCAGTCAAGGAGTAGGGCATTGTAATGCAGGACTTTGTTACTTTAACATACTGCACACAGTTATACTGAAGCTTGTAATGAAATTCTGTAGCAAAAAATGACTTCACTGTGCAAGCCAGTGGAATATGTAAGGAACAAATGAGAGTGACAACCACTGAAGGGTGTTACCTCTTGACACTCAAGCCCTTCTGATAATTGAACTTAAAGTGAGTGTCTCAAATTCTGTACTCAGTAACCAGGACCATGTAACCAAAGTATGGACAAAGAATGAAGGATACCCAGGAGTTAGGGGTGGCATATAGCAGTGAGGTCTGGTTCAGCATTTGGGGGAAAACTACAGGTGAGGTGAAGGTGTGAAAACAGAGCTGATCTATTGGTACTCCGAAAGCAATGGTAGCTCAGTGCAATCTTTGCTGCTACTGTGGCTGATTTTTTTTTAAGCCAACCTCCAAGGAGAACACAGAAGGACTGTGCCCTCTAGGCTCGACCTTTAAACCCAGTGAGAGCTTTGCCAATGACTTCAGTGGGACGAACACTGGGGTTTAAATGAACATTATAACTAAAGGCCAGCTCAGCATAGGCTTTCCTAATCCATCTCCATTCATTTCTCTCCCAAGAAAATAACACACTATTGGCAACTGATTCTGGTCTCACACTAGTGTGATTCCATTCCTGAACTGCGGCAGCATAAGGACTGATACATGGAAAAGGATAACAAAAGAGAATTGACATATAGCTAGGGCCCTACCAAATTAATGGCCATGTCTGAGACCAGGAAATCTGGTCTCTTTCTGTGAAATCCGGTTTTCTGTAGCGCAGGGTAAAAGCACACAGATTTTAATGGGGAGAGAGCAGTGTTTCACAATCAGTGGGTTCTGACCCAAAAGGGAGTTGTGGGGGTGTCACAAGGCCATTTATGGGGTGGCCACCCTTATGGCTGCATTGCCTTCAAAGGTAGGTACCCACACTGTGGTGGTTGATGATAAAACGTCCAGCTCTGAAGAGCAGAAGTAAGGGTGGCAATGGCATACCATGCTCCCAGCCAGCTGCCTACCTCTCACGGCAGCGCCATTGCTAGCAGCAGCAAAGAAGTGTAACTGTATTGCAACTCTCTCCCACCAGCTCTACAAAAATCCTGGGGCCCTCCCAAAACTCTTCTTGAGTCAGGACTCCCCACATTACAACACTGTGGAAATTTTAAATTTAAATAGCTGAAATCATGAAACTCAATTTTTTTAAAAAAAATCTGTATCATGAAATTGACCAAAGGGGACCATGAAATTGACAGGGCCCAAAATATAACATATTTCACTGAGTGATAAATTGGCTTAGAGCAGTGGTGCCCAAACTTTTTTTGGCATCATGCCCCCCTTTTGATTTTTGAGAAACCTTCATGCCCCCCCACCTCTTTTTTACCATCATCCAACCCACTTTTAACAAAAAAATCAATTCATAATTCAAAATCAACACAAAAACTTGATTATAAAAATGTTATTTAAAGTTAGAAACAAGCACATTTATTTTTCTTGGCCCCTTGCAGGTGCCTGGTAGAACCCCAGCTGGCCAGCTGCCTGAGACCTGTGCCAGTTGCCTGCCTGAGCCCAGTGCAGCCAGGGCCAGCCATCCACTCACCAGCTGCCCATGCCCTGCATTGTCAGAGCTAGCTGCCTGCCTGCCCGTCAGCCCAAGCCTCACTCTGCCGGGGCCAGCCACCCAACTCCTGCAAGTCCCACAAGCCATGAGCCGCTGCTTAAGCCCCTCCCCTCCCCCAAATCCAGGCACCACCAACCCGCTTACCCCATCCCCCCCACTGAGCCAGGCACCCCCCAGACTCCCATCTAATCACCTCCTCCTCCTCCTCCCTCCCCAACCCACATTCACTTACCTTTGTAGGAAGCTCCACCTGGTCTTCACTGGCTGCCTACTTTTTATAGCAGCAGCGCCAGGTCACCCACATAAAATGGCAAGGGCTGAGAGCTGGAAGCAAAGGCTGGCTCTTTCTTCAGGTGGGGGGGAACGATGCGGGGGGGGGGGGGCTGGGTTGCCTTGCACTCCCACTGGAATTTCTTCATGCCCCCGCCAGTTTGGGAAACTATGGCTTATATATAATACCTTTGGGACATGCTTTGATGGAGGGAGAGGTCCTTCATATATTCTCAGTTATTTAATAGGTGTATTCACACCAAATTCATAAGTACATCTCATATCACATGTACACTTCCTGACTGGTTTTGAAAGCTACATCCGAAGATGCTCAAGTTCTGTGACCTTCACCATGGAGTGAAAGTGTTTCTGAGCCCCAAATGCTGACACATACATATTTCAAAAATAGTTCTAGATGATTTCAGAATGGTTCAATGCCATGTTCTAAAAAGGGGCATAACCGGATACTTATTCTCATTCTAAGAGGTTACTGTGGTCTGTGGGTTTCTTTGTGTTGGAGCTAGTATCTTTATACATGCATGTATAGGAAAACATCCTTCAGCAAGACCTAAAAATAACACAAGATGTACTGTGGAGTGGTATGAAATCTCGGGAATTCTTGGCAAAATTCATCAGCAATAGTATGGAAGTTAAATATTTAAAGAGCTCTGAAACTTCAGGTCCTAAGAGTTTCAGACTGGGAACCCAAACTTACTGACACTTTTTGTGCCTGTTTTCCATCTGTAAAATGGAGGCAATACCCCGATCTCTCAGAGGGCTTGTGAGAATGGATGTGTTAATGTTCGAAGCAACTATTAAACCTGAGTAGGACTGTTGACAGGAGCTTGGGGTGAGGGTGGCAAAGGGGACAGTTGCCATGGGGCTCCAGCTGCTGCCACTGGCACAGTATCAGCAATGGCAGTCATCAGCTTGGGCCCTTTAAATTGCTGGAGTGCTGTTACAGAATGTCGGGAAGCACTAAAGGCTTGGGTTGGGGGTGGAGAAGTGCCACAGTCTGGGCAGTGCTGAGAGCCAGCTACCCTTGGACCCGCCCCTTCCTGGAGCATGGAGCTGTCCGCCATCCCCCCCACCACCTACCCCCACCACTTTGCCCAGGAGTCTGTGGAGGCTGCCAGTTCTGCTGAACATGAGTACCATAGTAACATGCATGAGGAAATTTTAGTAACTGTATGCAGAGCTGTGCGGGGAATCAGGCCTGGGGCCCATGCACTGAACAATGCAGATAAAATACTAAACAGCTGCTCATTATTTGAGCACCATCCATTCTTTGCACTGAACGGGAGAGAAATCCTTTGGGACTAAATGATATATGATCAGGTAATTCCAGGCTATCATATCTGTGCCTGGCAGCAATGGCAAGGAAAATCCTGCTCAACCCAGACAGGCCAGGTCTAGAGTGGGAACCTTTGGAAAAGACACAACAGAAGTTCACAGCTGCGAACATTTCAGGAACGGAGGTTGTTCATAACTCTGAAATGTTCACAAAAAAGCAGTCCTGTAGCACTTTAAAGACTAACCAAATAATGTATGAGGTGATGAGCTTTTGTGGGGCAGACCCGCTTCTTCAGATTTGGAAACAGGACTGAAAATGAAGTGGTATGCCGAATCCATAACAGAGGGATACAAAACAAAACAAAAGGAATGAAAACTGAAATATTCATAGCTCTGAACAAAACATTCAAAAGTTTGCAATGGAACATTGACTTCATCAAGCTTTATAACTTGACTATGCAGAAGATGCTGCCTTTAATCATATTGGCCATGTCTACACTACAAAAATATCTTTGAAGCTACTTACTTCGAAGTACAACTTTGAAGTGAGCCACTTTGAAGCTGAGCATCTATACATACCCTATTTCGATGTTAAACTTTGAAGTGGGGCACTACTCCATTCCTGGGGATGGAGTTAGGATTTCAAAGTTGGGCTCTCGACTTCAAAGATAACTTCAAAATAAGGGGAAATGTGTGTAGACTCTCTGCTGGCTACTTGGAAGTAGTGCCTAACGTCAAAGTTAACTTCAAAGTTAGTTCCTAGTGTAGATGCACCCACTGATTTTTAAAAAAGCGAACACAAATAGTTCCCTTAACTTGTGAAATCTTTTTCAACTTTTTTTTTTAGTAATGTTACATTTTTAACATCATATTGAACTGAATTTGTTGTTTTTTGTCTCTGCTGCTGCTCGATGGTGAACTTCCAGTTCCAAAGGAGTAGTGTAGTTAATGGGCTGGTTCACAGCTCGGGTGTTCAGAACTCTGACTTTGTTCTGTAGCAGCCAAACTCAAAGAAAGTGTCTATTGAGCATTGGCAGATGGATTCCCCAAAGGCTTATCTGGCCAGTTTTGGGCTGCCTATTTCACAAAATAGTGGTGAGGTGTTTTTTTGTTTTTGTTTTTCATTGTTAATATTCTGCTTAATCCACTTTGGAACAGGCATAGTACGATATATCCAATGAGTCTTTCCACTCTCCAACACAGCTGGCAAGGTTAATGCTCACTGTGGTGGGTGGCTATTTTTGCAAAGTAGTCAACTGCCTGTGAACTGGAATAAAGCCACCAGTTCCAGACCACTCACCATTGTATCGTAACAATTTTGAGCTATGAGTGAATTTAAACAGGATTCCTACCAGACATCTGAGGTAAGACATTCTGTATCCAGATTTAGAGATGTGTCTGTCTGACTCAACTCCCTGATCTAAATCAGCCTCTGAATTTCTCACTGGGCCTTCCTCCCTTTTTCAGCCTCCAATGAATCTTTCCTTGTATTTCAAAGGGAATTGGTTCAGGCTCTAAACAGTGGGAGAAACAGCATTATCACATGCTATTTGCCACTGCATGGAACCCTCTACAAAACTCCCATGCAGGTTTCTTTTTTTTTTTTCCAGAACCGTAGTGATCTCAGTCAGGTGTGGAACAGCTAGGTCTGCAATAGCACAGGCTAAATTGTACTGACTGTTGCTTCAGTGACTCCTACTGCTTGTTGCAGAACATCCGCTATACCATCTCACTCTCTGAGGTGTTAAAAAGCCATGATTGTTGTACAACCTAATTGCCTGTATATTTGTTTTTCTGCCATTTATACCAGAGCAGAATGGTACTACTTTGTCTTTTATTCCTTGTGAGGCTTCTACCCAGAATGTGGTGGAAACTGCATATAAATGAATGGGATACTTAGTAACATACTATTTCATTCAGGTACAGTAATTTTTAGGCTACCCATCTTGAACAACATCCATTTGAGAAAGTCAGGAGAAATGTTAGCTTGATGATTCGCACATTTTCCATCGTACATGTGAATGACCCAGACATAAAGCACTCTCCAAGCCCATCTTGAATTGATTTACAAAGTGAATTGTTATGTGCCAACTTGCTCTTTCAATCACGAAATCTCGCCAGAAATTTATCATCCTGTCAATTCCAGTTTTAGTAAATTCTTGTCAGAGAAATTCAAAGAACAAAAAGATTTTTTCCATTGACGCCCTCCACTCAACTATTTTACTGTTTACTCTTTTCACTGCATCTTAATAATGCAGAATGAGCCTTTGTTGATTAAACTGAGAGCTGTCTAGGAATTACGGTAAAAACAGGGAGCTCTTGTGTCAGATACAAAGCACTACTACAACTTTATTTTTCCATTTTTTTTCTTTACAAATGTGTTCCTTGTATTGATTATTTTTCAAGAAAAATACAAACCCCAAGACTTTTAAAATGAAATCAGTATTACAGAGAGCAGGACAAAGGAATGCAAACACACACATCTATTTCTTTATGCTTTTTTCATGTGTGTGTTTGCAGCTATAAGAATCTTAAAAACAGATGGCGTTTTCATTGGGTATTTGATCATATAGAGAGGAATATTAATGGGAACCTCAGAGATGGCCCCAGAATTCTGATATGGATTTTTGAATGGTTAAATATTTATGGGTGTTCACCAGTTTAGGATACCCAGGCCCTATTTCAGCAAAGCACTTCCTAGCATATATTTAAACTAGAGTAGGTTGAATTTAAGGTTGATTTTTTAGCACCCAGTTTTGTAAAGTGGGTGCACATCCACAGTGGCACATGAAGTCGATGGAATGCACCCCCATTAGGGTGGGCAGCTTCAACTTTGTCAGCAGTGCACTGTGGGTAACTGCCCCACTGTTCCTGCTGCCCCTTTGCATTGTGGGTTAAGCTTCCAGTGTCTGACGGGGCAAAAAAGTTCCATGGCTGGTTGTGGGTGTGTGCTGTCAGCCTTCAAAAGGGCACTTATCTCCTCCCCCTTCCTTTGCAAAACAACAGCACAAAGTGATTTTTGTACCCTTTTCTCACTGGCTGGCTGTGCAGATGCCATTGCAAGGCTAAAATGGAGCCCGTTCAGCCTCAAACTGTTGTGATAAGTGTTGTGAGCTCTGCAAGCATAGAGCTGTGATACTTGCAGAGCCTAGGCAGCCTTCAGAGTGATAAAGACTCTGAGGAGAACACAGACATACATGAGCATGAAACACTGGAGAGGAGGGATGGGGAGATGTTGGTTGCATTTGATGCTTTGTACACAGTGGAACTCTGGTGCTGGTGCCGGGAAACAAGCTCAGACTGGTGGGACTGCATTGCTCTGTAAGTGTCGGGCAATCAGCAGTGGCTACAAAACTTCCTCATGTGTCAGGTGGCTTTTATGGAATGTTCTGAATAGCTTTCCCCAGTCCCAAAGCACAGCAATACCAGAATGAGACCTGCTCTGACAGATCAGAAGCATGTGGCAATAGTTTTACGGAAGCTTACAGCACCAAACAGATCCTGGTCAGTGGGTAATCAATTTGGAGTGGGCAAAACGACTGTGGGGGCTGCTGTGATCCAGGTAGTCACAGCAATCAATACCCTATTGCTATGAAGGTCAGTTACTCTGGGAAATGTGCAGGATGTAGTGGATGGCTTTGCCATGAGGAGGTTCCCTAACTGCAGTGGGGAGATAGGAATGTGCATTCCATCTATCTTGGCACCAAACCACCTTGCCACAGAATACATAAACTGTCAGGGGTACTTCTCTATGACGTTGCAGGTGATGGATCACGAGCCATTTCGCCAACATCAATGTGGTATGTTGGGGAAATGTGCAAGATGCCCACATCTTAGGGAACTCTGGTCTATTCCAGACAAGTGCAGAATGGTGCTTTCTTCCCTGACCAGAAAATCATCATTGGAGGCAAACCTCTATTCAACACAAGCAATAAAGACTCTGTTTTATTTTGGGGACAATATGTAGCACAAAGTAAAGCAGCACATGGCAGGGGCTTCAGAGGTGGGTAAGCAACGGCAAGAGGCATTTTGCTATCGCAGGTGGAGGAATGCCAGCTTCCTGCTCTGGGAAGCATCCCTGGGAATAGAATGTAAGATTGCCCTTGACCCCTGCCCCCCATTGTTGGGCACTGATGGGAGGAGGTTATCGAACATGATAAGGAGGGCATATGGTTCATTATGGACTGCAGTGGGTCTTTGTGCTCCTGTACCAGGCACATCAGGGGCTCTGTTTGCTAGCTATGTCATCAGCTTCAACATATCCTCCTAGGTCTGGACTTCATGCTCTCTGAGTGCTTTCCTGTCCTCCAGATCTGCTTTCCTGTCATAGAATCATACTGTCGGAAGGGACCTTAGGAGGTCATAGCTGAAAGTGGTGTCTGCTCCCATGGGGGCACTGTGGGACACCGCCAGGAGGAGAAGAACATCAATTTCACAATGTGCCATCTGCACTATCCTAAAGTAGATCATGCAAGGCTGAATTTGGTGGTGCTCCTCATGCAAAGGAGGCATACAAAAGTCCACCTTAGGAGACCTTAATATCAATGGAACTGATCAAGTAGTGTGGACTGATTTGCTTAGAAAATGAGCTAAGACCGCTAAGTTCTACCTAATCTCCTAGTGTAGACCAGATGGCACTATTCATCTGTTGTAAGATAAGCATCATGTAGGTGCTTTGCAGGGCTGGGGCATAAGTCAGTGTATGATTGCTGTTCATCTCAGTTTGGGATGGAAGGGGTCATTGCTGATATGACTTTATTGCTAGCAGGGGAAGTTAGCATGTATTTTGAAAGTTTGTTTATGGATTACTTATTTGCAATGTGGCTATCCCAAAGACTTTGCCATTCATGGGAGGTTTGGTGGTAATCTTCTCCCAATTGCTATGATGGAAGCAGGATCAGGCTTTTTATATTTAATGGTTAAAGTAAAACCTTTAGCAATTACAAGGCACTTTACATCAACCTGTATTAGAAATATGAACAATTGATTCTCTCAATACTCATGTAAGGCAGGTAATTAGGGTTTATTATCATAATCTCACTGGTTGTGAAATTGTGCCAGAGAGTTTGTCTTGCCCAAGATGAAAGTAAATCACAATTAGACTCTGAGGTGAAATCCTAGCTCCATTGAAGTTAATGGGAGTTTTGTCATTGACTTTGATGGGGCCAGGATTTCACACCAGCTCTATAAACTCCACCCTCCCATACTTCTTCCTGTAGGTCACATGGGACATCAACCTCCCCATTACTTTCTTTCTTAATAATGGTATGGTTTAGCATGTAAATTCTCTCCTTTTCCCATACTTTAAATATACAGAAATGGAGCATTGCATGTTCTCATGGTTCTTCTGGGGAAAAGATAATTTTTTCCATGCTTATTATCCATAACGAAATTTAAGTTTTGAATACAATGAACAGAAAAAGACTTTTTCTATACTGATGTGATACGTAAGGAGGTAGATGGCAACATTTGAAGATGTGATTTAAGGATCTGTTTAATATCACAAACTGTCATGTTTCACATAACAAATTTAGCTGCAGGCCTTGAGCAGATATTTTATGTTATGTTGCTATGTATGACATCATAGTATAACTATTTTTTCTCAGTATTGCCGCCTCCTTCACCTGGCTCCCTTCTGCTACAGGGAAGTGGACAGCTTCCCCTCAACTTTCTAGTTCTTCTCCTTTGCCATCAAGGCCATGTCTACACTAGGCAAAAACTTTGAAATGGCCATGCAAATGGCCATTTCGAAGTTTACTAATGAAGCCTGAAATACATATTCAGCGCCTCATTAGCATGTGGGCAGCTGCGGCACTTCGAAATTGATATGGCTTGCTGCTGCGTGGCTTGTCCAGACGGGGCTCCTTTTCGAAAGGACCCCAGCTACTTTGAAGTCCCCTTATTCCTATCTGCTCATAGGAATAAGGGGACTTCGAAGTAACTGGGGTTCTTTCGAAAAGATGCACTCTAGCATCAATTTCGAAGTGCTGTGGCCACCCTCATGCTAATGAGGCGCTGAATATGTATTTCAGTGCTTCATTAGTAAACTTCGAAATGGCCATTTGCATGGCCATTTCAAAGTTTTTGGCTAGTGTAGACACGGCCTAAGATAAACTTCCTAACTGTCAGAGTGGTTAAACACTGGAATAAATTGTCTACAGAGGTTGTGGAATCACTCTATTTAAGAGCAGATTAGATAGACATTGATCAACAGATGGTCTATATGGTGCTTGGCCCTGCCATGAGGGCAGGGGGCTGGACTCGATGACCTTTTAAGATCCCTTCCAGTTCTTGTGTTCTATGATTCTATGAAAACAATAAGGAATCTTTAGACAAGTCCTCTCCCACATACTTCCAATTATGACTGCAAAGGTAACTTGTTTTTTGTTGATGTATGTATCTTTGCATCTTGTTGTTCAAGCTAAAGGACTCGAGATGAACACCCGAGCAACACACATGTCAAGAGCACTGAGGGAGCATTACAACATTAGGAAGAGAGAGGTCTGGTTTTGATTACTGATAATTATAGATAAGCTGTAGCTGACAGTCATTTGCTGACCGCAAACTCAAATCAATCAATTAAAGACTGCATTCAGCAGCACCCATGTTTAATTGTTTCCAGGCACTTCAAACTGATCCACTCAGTCCTTATTTGTTGCTGCTGTGGAACAACTGTGCAGCTACTTTAAGGCTAATGTCAAGAACACTGTTTAAAAGTACCTTCTACATCTATGGGGAAAGATTAGCTAGAAGAGATCATTGGCTTAATTTAGTTAAAGGAACTTCAGAAATCATGATTTAAGCATCTTTTGGTCTCAGGTGCACACAGAAGAATTCACTTTAATTTATACATCTGCCAATTCTTCGAAAAGGGGCAAAAAAGAAATGCAATATTCTGATTTCAAATTATTATTCTTCCCCCAAAGGTTTTAAATCTGCTGCTTGCAAAAAGATGTCAGGAGGTTACATACAGAGGTGCTTGAAACTGAAACATTTTCAAAATCAGGTTAATTGGTCTGGAATCTTGTTTTGGCAGAAAATCATGGCAAATGAGATGATGTAAAACTTTTTTGACATTTTCATAAAATAGTTTTCCCCATTTTGAAACAGTTTTTCATCAACAGTCAAAACAGCGGGAAGTGGGTATATGTGGACAGTAAGGGGGAACAAGTTTTTACCTTCCTGGAGAACTTTTCCAGTTTGGAGGGGGTGTTTATTCCCATTTGGAACAAAGCTAAAGTTCAAACCCTCAAACTTGTGAAACACAACTGTCATCCCCTTCAGCTCTAGTGGCAGCCATCCTGCCCTTCCCACGTTGTTAAATGGGAGGGCAATCTTAGGTGAGAAGACAAAATGAAGAGGAGCTTTGCTGATTTTGGTATGGAAAAGGCAGTCCTGGAAATGGAAAATAATGAGAGTAACTGCCATATGCCAGCCAGAAGAAGTGAGATGTAGGAGCAATATTGACTACATGGAGCAGTGCTGTCCTGTAACAGGCACGTGCCTTAAAAGGCTGGTGATCCTGTGGACAGCCAATCCTGTTAGTGAAGGAGCCTGGGGTCTCTGGGACAGTCCAAATGAGCCAGGGCTACTCAGGCCTAGTGCTTGCCTTGCACTTTCCAGTCCAGTCTCTATTCACACAGATAATCATTTCAGGGTTTCCAGGTTGAGTTAGGCCTCTCTTTGGGGCTCCTTTTCACTGACTCCTTGCTCCACTGTTGCTGCTCCTCCGTAAGACCTGCACCCATCTGTGATGTCTGGCACACGCAACCTCGTTCTTCTGGAGCTATGCCCATCGTTCCTGGGGCTTTGGTCCAGATCTCTGCTGCAGTGTGGCTCCCACTCCCAAGTTGAGCTGGGTCATTTGCAAATTCAGCACCATTCCTCTTACCTAGCCAGGGGGAGGGAAATTGCAATAGTCCTTGCTTAGCCAGGCAGGAGGGAGATGTACTGTGGGAGGGTGGGGGCTGATGTGAGTTGTAATTCCCTGCCTTGCAGGTCTGTCACATTGGGTGCATCTACACTTGCATTCCTCTTTCGAAAGAGGTATGCAACTGAGGTAAATTGAAAATCCAAGCGAAGCATAAATTGCATATTTGACACCTCATTTGCGTATTCTAATTTCGAAAGAGCATCTTTCAAAAGAAGAAAGCCAGTGTAGATGATGCTCTTTGGAAAGTAAACCTAGCTTTGAAAGAATCCTTCTTCCCTTTATTTAATGAGAAGAAGGACTCTTTCGAAGATGGGGTTTACTTTTGAAAGAGCAGCATCTACATCAGTTTTCTTCTTTCAAAAGAAGCTCTTTTGAAATCAGAATATGCAAATGAGGTGCCAAATATGCAAATTTACACCTCATTTGCATTTTCTGTTTGCCTCATTTGCATACCTCTTTCAAAAGAGGAAAGCAAGTGTAGACACACCCAGTGTGTGAAGAAACCCAGTACTTGAACAGAGGTATTTCTGACCAAGAAAAATCAGGGATGGAGTTTATTTGAATTGTCCACTTATGAGAAATGAAGTCAGGGTGATACAGACTGACATGTGTCCGTGAGGCAGTTGTTTCTAAGGCAGCCGATTCTTACAGTCCCTAACTGAAGCTTGGCATTCTATTGATGTTGATTTACAGTAATAAGCAAAAGGCCCATGAATACTAATCTTGTTAAGATTTCAGGGGACACCTGACATTTGCATAACATCAGTTTTCTTACAAAAATTCTCATTACATATGAATTTGAGATGATGTAGGGATTTATTTCGGGGGTGGGGGAAAGGATTTACTTGTATATTCTCTCATATACAGTAGAGCCAGTTAATGCAAAATAAAAACAACACCAACAGAAATTTGCTTGTAGGTCTTAATGCTAATGATTAAAAGTAAAGCTGTGTGGGAGCCTCAGTGGCTCTGACAGTCACCCTGGGTCCAGGTACAAAGTGGGAGGAGGGCTCATCTACCTGACCCTGGAAAGGGTGATAACAAGAGTGGAAGGGGCAGGGCTTAAGGCAGTCAGCCCTGGTCCCCCTGTGTTCCCTCAGAGCCGCATGCGCAGCAGTGGCACAGGATTGCTGTGGCCTTTCAAAGGAGCCTTGCGTTCCGGGTGAAACAGCAGTGGTGGTGACTGGAGCTCCAGGCCCCTTTGAAATTCTGGGCTCCAGGGCAATTGCCCCCTTTGATCCCTAACAGAGAGAAAGCCGTGTTAGTCTATATACTATCAAAACAAAAAAGCAGTAAAGTAGCACTTTAAAGACCAACAAAATAATTTATTAGGTGAGCTTTTGTGGGACGGACCCACTTCTTCAGACCATATCCAGACCAGAGCAGGCTCAATATTAAAGGCACAGAGAACCAAAAATAGTAATCAAGGTTGAAAAATCAGAAAAATATTATCAAGGTGAGCAAATCAGAGAGTGGAGGGGCAGAAGGGGGAGGGATGGAGTCAAGAATTAGATTAAGCCAAGTTTGCAAAAGAGCCCCTATAGGCTGCGTCTACACGTGCACGCTACTTCGAAGTAGCGGCAGTAACTTCGAAATAGCGCCCGTCACGTCTACACGTGTTGGGCGCTATTTCGAAGTTGAAATCGACGTTAGGCGGCGAGACGTCGAAGTCGCTAACCCCATGAGCGGATGGGAATAGCGCCCTACTTCGACGTTCAACATCGAAGTAGGGACGTGTAGACGATCCGCGTCCCGCAACATCGAAATAGCGGGGTCCTCCATGGCGGCCATCAGCTGGGGGGTTGAGAGATACTCTCTCTCCAGCCCTTGCGGGGCTCTGTGGTCACCGTGGGCAGCAGCCCTTAGCCCAGGGCTTCTGGCTGCTGCTGCTGCAGCTGGGGGTCCGTGCTGCATATACAGGGTCTGCAACTAGTTGTTGGCTCTGTGTATCTTGCACTGTTTAATGAAAGTGTGTCTGGGAGGGGCCCTTTAAGGGAGCGGCTTGCTGTTGAGTCCGCCCCGTGACCCTGTCTGCAGCTGTGCCTGGCTCCCTTATTTCGATGTGTGCTACTTTGCCGTGTAGACGTTCCCTCGTTGTGCCTATTTCGATGTTGGGCTGAGCAACGTCAAAGTTGAACATCGACGTTGCCAGCCCTGGAGGACGTGTAGTTATTCATCGAAATAGCCTATTTCGATGTCGCAACATCGAAATAAGCTATTTCGAAGTTGGGTGCACGTGTAGACGTAGCCATAGTGACCCAGAAAATTCCCATCCTGGTTCAAACCATGTCTTATCAAAACAAAAAGCAGTCAAGTAGCACTTTAAAGACTAGCAAAATAGTTTATTAGGTGAGCTTTTGTGGGACAGACCCACTTCTTCAGACCATATCCAGACCAGAACAGACTCAATATTTAAGACACAGAGAACCAAAAACAGTAAGCAAGGAGGACAAATCAGAAAAAGATAATCAAGGTGAGCAAATCAGAGAGTGGAGCGTGCGGGTTTTTAAATTGTGATGGGAACTTTCTGAGTCACTATAGGGGCTCGTCTGCATACTTGACTCAGTCTAATTCTTGATCTTCCCCCCCACCCCTCCACTCTCTGATTTGCTCACCTTGATTATCTTTTTCTGATTTGTCCTCCTTGCCTACTGTTTTTGGTTCTCTGTGTCTTAAATATTGTGTCTGTTCTGGTCTGGATATGGTCTGAAGAAGTGGGTCTGTCCCACGAAAGCTCACCTAATAAACTATTTTGCTAGTCTTTAAAGTGCTACTTGACTGCTTTTTGTTTTGATAGTGTATAAACTAGCATGGCTTCCTCTCTGTTACTATAAACCATGTCTTAGTGTGTCGTAAAAGAGAGTGCAGCAGCCTCTTTCCAAAGTAGTGTGAAAATTCCTCTTCAGTAACACACAAACTCTTAAGTCATTAAAAGAATGGCCCACTCCATTAAAATGTCAGCTGACTGATTTGTGGATCAGGAGTGTTTTTATGTCTGTTTTGTGCCCATTAACTCTTTGTCTAAGAGAGTTTGAAGTCTGTCCAATATACAAAGCATCTGGGCATTGTTGGCACATAATGGAAAATATGATGCTAGTTGAGGAATGTGAGAATGTGACCGTGATTCTGTGACTAACCTGGTTAGGTCCAGTGATCGTATTTCCAGAATAGATATGTGGACAAAGCTGGCAGTGGGCTTTGTTGCAAGGAAAAGTCCCAGGACTGGTGTTCCTGCGGTATAGACTGTGGCTGTTGGTGAGAATCCTCATAAGGTTGGGAGGTTGTCTGTGGGAGGGAACAGGCCTGTCACTTAGGGCCTTCTGGAATGTGGCATCCTGATTCAGGATAGGTTGTAGGTCTTTAATAATGCTTTGCAGTGGTTTGAATTGGGGGCCATAGGTAATGACCAGTGGTGTTCTGTGCTTGGCTTTTTTGGGCCTGTCTTGGAGTAGCTGGTCTCTGGGTATTCGACTGGCCCTGTCAATTTTTTTTTTTTATTTCTCCTGGTGGGTAATTCAGGTTTATGAATATTTGGTGGAGATCTTGTAGTTTTTGGTTTCCTTTGATCCCTTTGTTGGTGGATCTGGGTATCCCTTTGGTGGGGGTGGGGATGGGAGGTTCATAATTTTGAAACTTTATCCATTCCAGAATGAAAGAGAAAAAATTAGAATGTCAAAATTTCCAGCAAACCACGACTTAAAAATTCTATTGAGCAAACTGTTTAGTTTTTAAAAAATTGAAACTTTTTTCATTTCCTATTAGGATTGACTTTAAAACACTTGGGTTTGGCTGGCAAACTTAAAATAGATTTTTGTACAGCTCTAAAACTCAAGTCCTAGATCAAAACTAATTTGCATTTCTTTTCTTTTTCCAGAGCACTCTGTAATCAGTATAATTTCTGCACCATCTTACCAAATGACCCCCATTTAACACAATTTTCAAACAACTTAGTCCCCCAGAATACATGCTGAGGTCACCCCTGCTAGAAAATAGGTAGTTAGGAAAGGAAGATATCATAAGCATATTCTCTGGAGAGATAGTTGTAACCTGATTGCATATACAATTACCTGTGCAGAGCTTTTGACACACTAAGATATAATTAGTGTACCCTAGTCTCTGCTTTTTACTTATGCGGAGCTTCTGTTGAGCTCTGTGAGAGCTATGCCCAACTAAGGAGTGTGAGGAAGACCTAGTGTCATGGTGCACAGCATGCATTGTTTGTGTCAAGGGCTAGTTGCCCTGAAGGCAAACCCTCCTGGCCCCTCCAGGTGTGAAGTTGCTTGACTAACCTGAGCTGCTGCCTGTGCTACACTACAATTTTTAGCATGGTAGCTTGGCCAGAGCTAGCCCCCCAGCTCCAAGTGTAGACAGACATGTTGGAAAGTCAAGTGATTATATGAATACTTCATTGTGTGAGTGTTGACAGCAAAGTTATTTTGAGATGACAGGTATTATTTTGAAATAACTCTGTGAACATCTATACTATGCACACACTATTTTGAAATAAATTCGAAATAGCGGGCACGATTCAAATATCATAAACCTCACTTCAGGAGGAATAACACCCATTTCAATGTAGCTATTTTGAAATTGGTGCTGTTAAAGTTTGGAATGGTGCTATTTCTAGAGAAGTAGTTGTTCCCCTCTATTCGGCACTGGTGAGACCACATCTGGAATATTGTGTCCAGTTTTGGGCCCCCCAGTATAAACAGGATGTGGATTTGCTGGAGCAGGTTCAGTAAAGGGCAACAAAAATGATTAAGGGGCTGGAGCACAGGACCTACGAGATTTGGGTTTGTTTAGTTTACAGAAGAGAAGACTCAGGGGTGATTTAATAGCAGCCTTCAACTTCCTGAAGGGGAGCTCTAAAGAGGAGGGTGAGAAACTGTTATCAGTGGTGTCAGACGACAGAACAAGGAGTAATGGTCTGAAGTTGAAGAGGGAGAGGTGTAGGTTTGATATTGGGAAAAAACTACTTCACCAGGAGGGTGTTGAAGCATTGGAATGCATTGCCTTGAGAGGTGGTGGATTCTCCATCCCTTGAGGTTTTTAAGTCACGGATGGACAAGGTCCTGGCTGTGATGACTTAGTGGGGGTTGAGCCTGCTTGAAGGAGGGGGCTGGACCCGATGACCTCCTGAGGTTCCTTCCAGCCCTATGGTTCTGTGATTCTGTGATCTGTGAGCACTCTACACATCAGTGATGACCTAGAAGTTAGACCCCCCCCCACTTAAAATCACGTGAAATAAGAACCTAGTTAGTCTCTCACGAGTTAAATTAATACCGTTATCTTTTATCTCTGGAGCAGTGTGCTGGTCTCAAAATAACAGCACCAAATAAACATAGATGTGTGACTAAATAGCATGTGTTGAAACAACAATGATGACAGGAATTCCATCATCTGCTGTAAACATAATAGTGGAAAATAGAGACAGAAAGGAATGTTCTGTGATTCCCCACCAAATCATTGGAAAGATCCATATATTTTTCTTTGGGGAATATATACTGTCAGCGGAGAGAGAGCTTTCGAGAGGGTCTCACCAAAACGTACAGTATGACTACTCATGTAAACTTTCCTGGTTCTGCATGACACTCCCTCTTTCACTGAACATTCTGGCAAACAGAAATTCTCTAGCCTGACTGTTCACAGAAAGTACTTAAAAGGCATGTGAATACTGTCAAAACAAATATTTGAGTGCAGTATTCTCCTAGCGTTGTCCAAACGATAAATGAAAACAGAAGTGCGTTAGGATAAGCTCCACTTTCATTTGTGCCCTGGCAGCACTCAAACATGTCACTACCACGTGTTTGTGGAAAAAATCATAGCCTGCAGATGGATTTTTAAAAAACACTTCAACACATTTTGCAAATCATATTTCTTCTTTGGTTGCCAGGCTTTGTTTCTCAGTAAACAACTTGGTGAAATTTGGTTGCAAAATGTGTGAAATGCCACAGAAGTTGCTCTGCTTGCTTAGAGAAATTGAACTTGCCAAAAAAAAAAATAGGCTACATTGGCACCTTTTGTGTTCTGCTCTGAGTAAGGGGGCAGTGCATGGCTGTGTACTCCTGGAGCAGAGGAGTGTCTGAACAGTGAGGGTCACAGTTCAGTCTCTGCTCCCCCCGCCCCATGCTCTACAGGAAGAGTAAATTGTTCCAGCCTTTTCCCCCTGCTTACTTTCCCTTTGAAATCAGGTCAACTTTGTTGGTAGCTATATTGGTGGGAGGGTAGTTGCAGGGGATGAAAGAATCTTAAAATGGGATTCTAACTCCTCTCTCACGTCTTCAGATCAACTGATATACATCCCCCAGGCCTATTGGATTTTCATCTCATTTGGCTTCTTGGCCATTATTTTTTCTACCTTATTGTGCCTCTAATGAAAATCTTGGTGTACCATGGCTTCAGCTTTGTGCTAACCTTGGCAGTAGAGATGACAGGCTGCTGTTGTGATGAATGCAAAGGCGATTCTTTACTGAGATCTGTGCTTCTGGACAGATGCTCATTGTGATCTTGACCTGCAGGTACCTAAACCTGCAGAGATGCCTACTGTCACCACACTGTGTGCTAGATCGCCTTCTAAACTGTCTCTGAGTTAGTAGAGCCAATGGACCTTAGTGGGCCATTTCGGAGTCTCCTGATGTGAAACTTTCCGTCACCTACTCTGCTGCTTCAGTGGTGAGGGGTATGATGGAGGAGGGGTGATTCTATAAGACCCATCTTGGTCTGCTCAAAGGGTCCCTAGAGGTTTGAGGGTTTTTTCCACCTGGTATAAACTAGAGCAGACTTTGTGCTAAGAAAATTCATTCCGCAGCCTGTTCAAGGATGCAGAGCAGGCATGTGGGGCTTAAAGATACTTTAGCTTCAGCCCACCCCAAAGTTGAACTTGGCTCAACTGAAATTCCTGTTTAAGGATTCCCAGAATCCTGGCTTGTGCCAGACACTCCTCAGATGTACTGCTGATTCACACCTCAGGATTAATATCTTTTCCTTGCCGAAATCAAATAAATACCCATATAGCCACCACATGCTTCAGTACTTTCCTGTCACAGATGCTCTTGCAAATGTAAATCATATCTCTGTAAACAACTTCTTATGGGTTCCCGTAGCTGCTGGCTACCTCTCAGACCACCACCCAGCCAGTTTCCTTATGGTATTCTTGAACAATTGCAACTATGCCACTGAAGTAGCTGCTGCTAATTCTAAATCTAAACAAATATTTCCTGTATTCCTTATGATCACATCCTCCCCAATGGTAAGCCTTTTTCATCACTTGCTTATGCTGGCATCTCTACAGTAGTATTCCATCCACATGAACTGATAGAATTTTATATTACCTTTCTGCACCCTCCTGAATGGACAAAAATATCACTTATTGGTCCATATATCACAGAGAACGCTAAGTTCCTTGAGGTCTGTTTTAAATGACTGAATATATTATGTTTATAGAAAATCTCCATGTTATGGAATCCATGAAATTACACATGTGAGCCAAGCTGTACTAAATTAATCCAGCAATAAAACAGTATGTTAATGGTGTCTGAAGTTGAAAAGTGTTACAGATCTGCCCTGGGTGATGTCATGGCACTTACGCCGTCGCCTGGAGCTGGGGCAGCGCAAACCTACAATGTCCAAGGTGGAGCATGTGGGAAATTGTGCATTAGGCAGCCCCCCTCGCCCCGCTCTCCCAGGTCTACTACATGTGAGTGTGAGAGTAATACTTTGTGCCAGCCCTTAGGATAGCATAGCTCAGAGGCCCTGCTTGATGGGCTGTTACAGGGGAACTAGGGCTGTGGTCATGTCTCCTCCTTTTACTTTGCTCCCTGGGGGGGGAGCAGGAGGGACAGAGACTGCTGGTGAGGGAGGTCTTTGAATGTTTGTGCAAGAGGGGTAATTTCTTGAGTGGATGTCCCACTGGACAGCCGGTCAACAGCCATCACAATGTGTTCCTAAGTGAGGTTTAAGGCGCCAAACCAGCTAGGATAATATATAGCCTTCTGTGGTTCCTTTAAAAATCCTAGAACTGCTACACTCACTGAATTAAGAGAAAAATTATTTTTATGAATTCAGAGAGTCCTTCTTGCCTTTTTTTTTTTTGGGAACAGACTCAGTCTTTCAATTGTACGTTTAGCATCTCGTGGAAGTCAGACCTGCGTACCAAGACCCCATCATCAGCTTACTCTTCTTACCCTCTTGAAGGGAGAAAATCAATGCACTCAGCCCCAGTTTAGGTGTGGGTATTAATCAGAAATATGGCCAAGGAGTTTAGATGTCTTGTTTTCTTTGTTCTGTACTCAGGACTGGACAAATAGCAAAACTCCTGAACTAGCAAGCGAATAAGGATTTTTAGAGAAACCTATGAAACGAGGACTTTTTCTTTTATGCTTTAGTCTGCCTTGTAAAGTTTCACTTTTACTATGTTTTTAAATCAATTCACAGTGATTCTTTAATTGGACTGCTATCAATATGGCAACAGTATATCCTTAAAGCAACATAAATTCATACTGAAATTAATCTGCCTCAACCTCTGGCTTTCAGACTATCGTATGTAGCTTTAGCATACAACGCTCCTTTGTTATGCCCTTCTAATTCAGCCTTTGGAAAGTCCTTTCTGACAGCCAAATCAAGTGGTTTCAGAAAGTGGCAATTCTTGCAACTGCTTTTCATCAATCATCTCTACTTTGTTCCCTTTTTAAAACAAGTGCATTCAATTTCCACTTTAATTAAGGAGCTGAAAATATATGATGTGTAACTAATATGAAGACTAGAAAATATGTCTCAGAAAGCGAGTCAGCCTAGAATTTCTACTATCTAAGAAATGAAATTGACTTTGCCAGCTGATTAAAGACCTGGTTTCAGCTGTGTTATATATTAACTACTGTCTATTACAGCAACCAAAACTGAGCTATATAAAACAGTGTCCTTTATCTTCTGTTAGTAGATAAATGTAATACAACTGCTACACTTACTATAAAACTGTTGGTCACACTCTCAGAACTGATAACAATAGCAGTAGGTGGTGTTGGTGACAAATGTTATTCAGAAATTAAGGGAACTTTCTCATTTCATTCATTCTCATTGCAGGATTTGCTGTCTGGGTTGGGGGAGAGATAGGAGGAAATACAATTTCAGAAGATTGGAAATTTTCACTTTGATGCACTGGAGGAAAAAATCTCTCAGATTAATAAATTACAATGGCAAAAGGGATCATTGTAATCACCTAGTCTGATGACTGTCTAGACACCATTGCTGGAAATATTCACTTTCAACCCGAAGTAAATTGAGTTTACTCCAGTTCTGGCATGTCCGTGTAGAAGCTACAATGGTTAGTAGCTGAGAGGCAAACATGAGAGTCAGGAATGCCTTCTGAACTCTGTTTTCACTAGGGCTGTGTCCTCACATGCCCCTCCCTTTCGGGGCTGTATAGACACAAGCACTTTGAAATTAATGCCACACTTCAAAATTCACTTATTCTCAAAATGAAATGGGAATAAGGGAATTTCAAAGTGTGGCACTTATTTCGAAGTGCCCGCGCCTATACAGCCAGTCTGTGTTTCGAAAGCAGCACTTTTGAAGTGCAACTGACTGCTGTTATGCTAATAAAGCACTGAATATGCATGTCAGCACCTCATTAACCTGTTCCAAAGTGCCTCCTTAACATGCCCCTTATGAAAGGGAGGGACATGTGTTGACACGGCCTACCTGTCATTTCTTTTTTGTTCTTTATAGCCCTTTACAAATAGTTCTGCCCAATAACACAGGGTGTTTGTTTTTAGGTTTAGAAAACCAGAAGAGAAAAGCTTCCTATGCAAGCTCTAGGTGACAATGGCAATTCTTTGAAAACACAGCAATACTAACAATACCAATAGCAACTCCCTCTGTATTTGTCCATAACTAGTGGGATCTCACAGCAAAATCCAGTGAGGAAGTGCCTCCTGCCTTAAATATCATTTCGCAGATGACACCCGGACCCCAGAGCCCCACGAAAGATGAGCTTGGCTGCGATGCCAGAGAATCAACAAATTCAGGCTGGAGAAAGGAGTGGGACCTGAGCTCTAATCTCAGGGGTCTTGCCAGCAGCTCTCTTTTATGCTGAAGAACAAGCTCCAGGTTGGACATTAATCTCAGCTTGAGCTGCACAGCCTCGGGAGAGAGGCAGATTCTCAAGCAGGCCAGTCTTTAGGCCTTTGTAGGTCAAAACCAGTAACTGAAACACCATGCACATTACCACCAGAAACCACCACAGACTGGAATGTACCAAACTGTACTGGTGAAGGTAAGAGAACATGACTTCATCCTGGGTCGGATGAAGGGTTGGAGCCTCAAAAATATTAGCTTTTTAACTCCCACAGAAGTCAATGAAGTTTAAGACCTCTGTGGAGGTTAGATATCTAAATACCTTTTGAGGCAGTGGGACTAAGGGTATGACTACACTGGAGCTGGGAGAGAGCCTCCCAGCAGTCTTGCAGTTGTGGGTCTTCAGCCAGTGTGCTCAAAATAGTAGTCTGCACTTTGCAGTGTGGGGGGGTGGAGGGGAGGTCGGTTGTTTCTCCAGCTGACCACTTTCTGGATCTGAGCTCAGGTGGAACTGTAGCATCTGTATTGCTTTTTGTAACATGCTTGCTTGAGCCCTGCTAACACCACTTTGTCTATCTGGGCTGGGCAGCTCACTCCCAACTGTGTGTAGACATACCCTAAGTGACTTGCCCAATGTCAACAGCAGTGATTGTTGGATCCCAGGTTAAGAATACGAGACCTGACTTAGTCTGATTCCTAATCTGCTAGGCTGTGTCTCCGTGGGCAGCTTCTGTCTACAGAACAGCCCTTTTGTTGACAAAACTCGCCGAGCATCTATACAGCTAAAAAGGTCTGTCAAGAGTTTGTCAACAAAACTCAGCTGTTCAGTCAGCAGCGATATCCCTGTTCCTCATCAGGAACAGTGCCTCTGTCAACCGTGTTTTATTGACAGAGTGCCTGTATAGACAGTCCTGTCAACAGAGAGGGCTTCCAGTTCCCTGGGCAGCGCTGTTTGCAGAGCTTCAGGTCAGCCATTCTGTTGAGAGAGGGCAGGGCAATCTGGCTGCTCTCTGTCAACAGAGAGGATTGCTCTTTCTATCTGCTTTTATGTGTAGACACAATCTGTTGACAGAGGCACTGCCGATGTTTCTCTGTTGACAGCGACTTGTGTTGACGGAGGTTGCCTGTGTGGACACAGCCCTAGAGAACAGTGATGCTTCATCTGTGAAAAGAGTCCTTACCTCACATTGACAGTACAGTTTTTATAAACCTAAATACTGTTAACACTGGGGCATTGGTTTCAGTGATGTAGCTGCTCCAACTTAAGTGGAAAGCTACACTCATTACCAAGTAAACAGCTGAAAGGGTGACAACTAAATAACATTTTTAAAAATGTCTTGGATTTGAATAATCTAATTAGTCATTGGCCCCACAGGCAAAGACTATGCATTTTAGACAGTTTTCCTTTAGTTCCGTAGTGAATAGAAAAAGATCTTTGCTTTTTGTGGTTGGAAGTTGCTAGAATCATTTGACCTCTTTGCAACACTCTATGATAAAGTACAAGTTCCAAAATTTTTACTAATTCTTCCTTTTCATATGAAGCATAAAGGCTTAAAAAGTATAATACTGCATCAGTCAACACTTTACTCTCCTCTGGCATGGACCTATGTATTTATTCAAGATCTCAAACAAAAATTCGTGATCAAATCAAACTATCATTTTGCTAGCCACATCACAATTCATATTTTCCTAAGGATGCCTGTTAAGAGCATAGAGAAACCTGGAAAACTTTTTTACTCAGAGTTTAAGGTCAGAAGGGACCAGCATGATTACTTAGTCTGACCTCCTGCATATCACAGTCCACCATTCCTGTAACAGCCCGTTATTTCTGGTTGAGCCACTGAAGTCCTCAAATTTTGATTTAAAGACTTTGAGTCAGAGAATCCACCATTTGCTCTAGTTCAAACCAGCAAGTGACCCTGTGTTGCAAAGGAAGGCGCTCAGAACAAAAACAAACAAAAACCCACAACCTAGAGTCTTTGCCAATCTAATCTGGTGGAAAACTTCCTCCCAACCCCAAATATGGCATTCATACCCCTAAGCAAATGGGCAAGACCCACCAGCTAGCCACATGGGAAAATAGTCTCTCTCTGTAATTCAGAACCCTCCCTGTCTAGTGTCCCATTTTTGGCCATTGGAGGTGTTTTGCTTCTGCAACGGCATATAGCTCATCTATCACTGCTATTAGCAACTTCATCATATTATCTTGCCCGCACATTTTTCAACTTCAACCATGAGTTGTAGTTTTGCCTTCATGTCTCCCTTGGAAAGCTGGTTAGAATCCATCATCTAATTTCAACCCTAAACTCACTGATGGCCAGTTTACCTCCATTTGTTCTTGTGAGCACACTGCCTTTCACTTAAACAACTCTTCTCCCTGGTTGTTTATCCAAGTATTATAGACAGCAATCATTATCTTCCTTCAGCCTTTATTTAGGTAGGCTGAACAAGCCAACTTCTCTAAGGGCTTGTCTACACTCAACCAGAGATCGACACTCCAGAGATCAATTTCCCTGAGCTCTATTCTAGCTGGTCTCATAGGGTTGTGCTAAATTCTCTGCTCATTATTTTGCTGTTGACCCTGGTACTCCACAGGCTGGAGTTGTGTATCTTAGGTCAACTCTCTCCTGAAGTGCAGACCTGCCCTTTGCTCTCTTTTCTCATAAATTAGGTTCTCCATTCCTCTCATCATGCTAGTAGCTCTTCTCTGCACCTGTTCCAGTTTTAATTTATCTTTCTTAAACGTTGGAGACCATTATGGTGCACCAAATTCCAGATGAGGTCTCATCAATGCTTGTTTTGAATGGTACTATGTGTTCCCTGTCTCTGCTGGAAATACTTGGTCTGATGCAGTTTAGGATTACAGTACATTAGTCTTTTTTCATGGCTGCATCACATTGGAAGCACAGAGTCATCCTGTGATTTGGCTAATACACCCAAGTCCTTCTTTCTCTTTTGTCACTTCCAACTGTTATGGCCCCAGGTTATATAAAAATGTCTTGTCATTAATCCCTAAATCTATAGCATTGCATTTCTCATTAGTAAATTTTGTACATTTCTGTTACTTCAGTTTTCAAGGAAATCCAAATCTTCCACGATGGGAAGTTAACACAGAAACCAGAATAAGTGTGACAGTGCTTGACAAAATTTAGACTCCTATTTCTATTTTTGAATATCTAAATGAGTGTTCTTATTTTCAGATGCACTGAACAGCTCCCATTTTCAAGCTGCTTATATAGCTCTCATCTGGATAGTGTCTGAGCACCTCACAAACTTTATTGGATTTTATCCTTACAACATTTCCTTCCCTATTATGGGACTCTGAGGTATGTGGTAGATTAGCGTTACTTGCCCTAGGTGGTACAGGAAATTTATGGAAAAGAGGGGAATTGAACCAAGTGCCTCTCAGTTCCAGTATAGTGCCCTGTCCCCTAATCTTCTTCCCTTCTCATATTGGAGCATAAATAATTACTTAAGGGCTAGAGTCACTAAGAAACTTAGGCACTGCAGTGCTTAGCAATCTAACCTTTAGGTGCTTAACTTACGTCCAGGGGCATCAGCTCTGAGTTAGGTGCCCATGTTCCCTGTGCAAGGCCTGGGGAGAATTAGATGCCTAATTAGATGCCAAATTCATTTCCAGAAGCCAGCACACTCAGCAGGGAGCATTCTAAACTAGACAATAGGAAGTGCTGATTGGGTGGGTTGGTGGGGCTTAGATCCTGCCTGTAAAGGTAGTTAGGTGATAGGGTCCTCCTTCCGGCTTTGAGTTAAACTCAGCTCAGGATTCACAGCTGCAAACCCTCCTCTGGAGTTAGGTTTGACCTAGGTTAGGTGTCTTTCTGATGAAAAACCAGAGATTTATCACATTATATCCGATAGCCCAGAGGTTAGGGTACCCTTTGTGGACCTAGCCTTAGAAGTATAACTTTAAACACACTTTTCTAAAATTTTGGCCTGGTGATCTTAATAGGTTTTAAATTGTCTTACAGATTCTTCATCCCAGATGACAGTGCAAGATTGTGTCCCTCAGTATGTATTGCAATGTTTTTGTTCAGTTTAGTACCAAATTGCTGTAGGCATGAAATTTCCACCACTTACTTTGGGAGACTATTCATCACCCCTAATTTTAACTATCAAGAAGTTCCCCTGATATTACTTGATAGTTTACTCACCCAGAGAATCCCCACTCCTGTAGGAAAACACAAAAATAATGGGGAGGAAGATTTTGTGAGATTCCTTTCATTGAGTTTTCTTCAAATTCTTCTTTTGGTGGTAGGAAACGTACAGGTTTCAGGGAACTGAGGCACAGAGCAGTATGTGAACAGGCTATTCATAATACTTACACTGTGTTACAGTACTTTGGTCCATTGATCTCAAAGCTCTTGACATATTTGAATAAGCTTTATTTTCCCATATGTGAAGACTGAAGCACAGACAGCTAAGTAACTTGCTCAAAGTTGCATGAGTCCATGGCAAAGAAAATAACAAAATCTATTTCTCTTGATTCCCATGTAAATGCCTGTCTAGTGGTTTTCCTTTTGGGTGTGTGGAGACCATTTCTATCCTAACACATCTCTTAAGCCACGTCTACACGTGCCAGCTACTTCGAAGTAGCCGTGCCAACTTCGAAATAGTGCCCGCCATGGCTACACGTGGCGGGCGCTATTTTGAAGTTGACATCGACGTAAGGCGGCGAGACATCAAAGTCGCTATCCCCATCAGGAGATGGGAATAGTGCCCTACTTCGACATTGAACGTCGAAGTAGGGCACGTGTAGCTGATGCGAGTCCTGCAACATCGAAATAGTGGGGTCCGCCATGGCGGTCATCAGCTGAGGGGTTGAGAGACGCTCTCTCCAGCCCCTGAGCTCGATGGTCGCTGCGTGCAGCGGCCCCTTAAAGGTCCCTGCCCCCTGCCTTCCTGTGCAGGAAGCTGAGAGAGCATGCAGGCGGCAGCACAGCCACGCGGCCAGCCTGCACGCCCCTCTGCAGCTGCAGTCCACCACCCCCGCAGCAATGGCAGCCCGCCAGCCCCCCAAGCGACCCCAGGGCACCCCCCCCAAGGGGAGCCAGGGCTCCCAGGCTGGCAGCCAGCTGGGGAAGAGGCAGCGGGGCCCCTCCTGGACGGAGACCGAGATCTGGGACCTGCTGGGGCTCTGGAGCGAGGAGGAGGTGCTCCAGGTAATGGGGAGCAAGAGGCGGAACGCGGATGTGTTCGCTCAGCTGGCCGAGGGCCTGG